>NC_081413.1:93698177-96098177 GCF_030272615.1 Cryptomeria japonica | reverse complement strand
CCTGTTTGCATGGAGATAAGACAGTCACAAACAAGGAATGCCCCAGTTCATACTAGACTCACAATGTCCTCATATCCTTGGACAAGTCATAGCATTACTAAGAGACAATCCACAAACAGCAAAAGAAAATAGGTGACGATACCCCATCCTCACCTTTCTAGTCAAAGACATCCTGGAGATAGAATCTCTAGTCAAAGACATCCTGAAAAAGCTAAAAGACATGTCACCAAAAGATAAAATCAAAAGAAAACCAAGACTCGACACCAACATCCATTGTAGTCCTTAAGTTTAGTGTCTCTTGTCACTTGTATAAGTCGAATTTGATTGTGGTCACAATGTTTACTTTCACAAAAAGGATAGATAGCACTGAACCATAATGTTGTCCGAGTCTGCTGAAAGATTTGATTTGTTGAAGCCCATTGTTGTTGTTGTGTCTCATTTGAAACTGACTAAATCCATGAAACTAATACTTTATTGCGGAGAAGATGAAACTTTATTGCGGATCTGTGATGCAAATGTTGCTTTATTGCGGATTGTGCGCGGATAGACTGAAGGAAGCTGGAAGAAACTATACTCCTTGAAACATGTGATGTTCTCAGTTCCACACCCATCACTAGACGTAAGATTTGCCTTAGCCACAGATAGGATCTGATTTATTATGGATGGAAAGGGATGAAAAGGGGGTTATTATGAATGGCAAACCAATCTTGGGTAGATCAATAACAAGCCATGATGGGAATGTGTAAGTTTATTATGAACGAATAGGTTGTGAGTGTGTGCAAAGTGAAAGGATGAAAGTGAATCCTGAAGGAGGGAGGAGCAATGTCTCTACACATGGCGCTGGTGACCCAGTTTTCACCATGGTACTTGCCCAGGGTGCCACTGAAGTGGTTTTCACCGTTGGATGAAATTATTTCTCTTTACTTTTTTCAATTTTTCTATGTTTTTTGTGTCACAAGGCGCCTGTTTTCTAGGTTTTCACCAAGTAACGATTTTTTTTGTATTTTTGAATTTTTTTGTATTTTTTGAATTAGGATACTCTGAAGAGCTATGTGTAAAACCTGCGAAGATGCATGCTGTTGATAGGATCCTCCAAAGGTTCACCTTCTGTAGTTGAGAGCTGATATGCCCCAGATCCATATGCTGTTGTAATGATGTAAGGACCAAGCCAATTTGGTTCAAACTTGCCCTTCTTCTCTCTGTCTTGCTGATTTTTGGGGTTTTCTCTGAGAACCAAATCACCTACCTCAAATGTGCGAGGCTTGACTTTGTGATTGCAACTGCATTGTTCCTTGACTGAATGATATGTAGTTTGAGTGACTGTCTCCCTTGATAAAGGAACTGAGATAGAATTACTAGTGTGTGGACTACGTAGGCCCATATGCGTGTCACCTAAAGAAGTTTGGGCATCCCTGATAACAAAGTCTCTTGAGGAAGCTCCATTAAAGGTCCATGATGTATCGCCAGAAGGGAATAGATGTATGGAACAAGTGGATGAGTGATGAAGGCTTATGATTGTGAAAAGAAGTGAAAGTAGGATAGCATGATGGAGACTTAGGATCAACAAGTATGCTTTTTGATTTAAAATTTTAGAACTTTTGCCCCCAATTATTTTGATATTAGGGGAGATCAACTCTTGCTCTTTTTGTTTCATAGGATTTTTATCCTTGACTTTGATTTTTGCAGAGTTCAATAGCTTTTGATTTTGATTTGGACTAAAGGACTTCTCTTTATTTTTGACTTTTGAATTTTTCTTTTAAAAGCTTGATTTTTGATCCCCAATGAGTAAGGGCTTCTGTAATTCTTGTTGATCCAAGTCTGGAAGTGGAGTGGAAATGGAATGAGTGGATGAAATGGTAAAGCTATGTGAGTTCTTAAGAGGGCTGGCGATACACTCAATAGATTCTTCGCTAGAACCACTCTTAGGACTATTGATATCAAAAGTTGCTTGCACCGCTAGAGGAGATTTGCATTCAGACTTAGTAGCCACAACATTAGGTGGTTCACACCCAATTCCTTTCAAATTGTTTATAGATTGTTAATGTTGATTGAATACCTTAGGAGATAGTGGGAGTTGATCAACATGAAAGATATACTCACCACATCCCATATCTTTAAACTTGAACTTTTCTTTGATCTCTGCCTGCTTTGATGTAGAAGCTTTCAATGATTCTGGATCCTCATATGCTGATTGTGGGGGGGAAAAAGTGACACTAAGCAAACATGCCCTAATCTCACTTTCAACCACACACTTGTGGAATACGAAAGAGCCTAGAGGTATCACACAATTGGCTACTTCTTCTTGTGGAAGAGAGAGCCACGGGCTACCTATTAGGATTTCTATTCCTTTGTTGCAATTGAAAGATGAAATGATGCAAGTTCAATCCCTAACCCCAAAGTGCAAGTATGAACTAATAACAAGATTGCAGAATTGAACTTAAACAATGGAAAGCTGTAAACACAAGGACAAGACAAGAATGCAAATGCGTACCCGGAGTTAAAATCTGACTGAAAATGTTCGGGATGGGGGCGCGGGCGCCACTGTCCTGATTCTGCCCCTGAAACTGCTCCGAAAACTGTTGTTTTGCAACCTGAAAAAGCTGTCAAAATGCTGAAACTTGCTGTCTATCAGGAGGACCAGGGTGCCCAGCGCCCCTGTCCCAGGGACCAGGGCGCCCAGCACCCCTGTCCTGGTAGGACCAGGGTGCCCCACGCCCCTGTCCTGGTCTTTTGCTCTGAGATTTGGTGGGAAGGTCGGTCTCAGTCTGCTTCTTCCGGATTTGCAACTTGCGGCGTCGTCCGAATTCTGAAACCTGCACTTATATCTGAAAAGGTGTTTGGGCGGCTATATAGGGTTTTGCCTTAGTCAAACCCTCGCTTCGGTGATTTCCACCTCCACGAATAGCCAAGTTGTATTGTAAAATGTATTGTGTGTGCAAACCTAGTGTGTGTGCAAGGTCCTAAAATGCAAGAAAGCAAACTAGAGCAACCTAGAAAGTAAACCCTAATTGCTTGTAAATGATAATGTAAATGCTCTAAATCAAGATGCAAAGTGATCTAAAGCATGAATAAAGGATATATTGAAGCTTATGCAAAGACATGAAAACAACATGAAATCATACCCAACCCTCAAGGGAGGAGTACAAGCCAATCTTCAGTCGGTAATTTCCTATTGTTCTTCAATGTCTTCCAAGCCCTAAGTGGATGAATGAATTTGATAAGTGTTTGATAGAGGAATGTTGAATGTTGTTGAAGTCTTCAAAGATCTGCTCTTTCGCTGCATATGAGGTTCCTCAAAACAAAAATCGGATCCCTTCAAATGAAGAAAGAGAGCTCTTATGTAGGAAACCCTAGATCGTAAATTCGTATTTTGGCCGACCTAGAGATTGAATATCCCGCCAATTTCTTGGGGTTAAGATTTATTTTATGATTGGATCGCGCTCCTAAAATTTCGGGAAAAATGTCCGGGACCATGTTGCACTCCGGGCGCCATGGTCCCGACAACTTTTCACCAAATTTTCAGGGCCGTCGGATATGATGATTTTAGAGAGAATCCCGAAGTTACAGGTGATTTCGAGATGTTTTGACCCCCGAAATCAAGCCCCCAAGTTTGAAATAGGACCTAATTAGGGTTTTTGATTAAATGATGTATTGGAAGAATAAAATGAAAGGGGCACACTTTAATGAAAAGGGCCCAACTTAATGATGATGAAATGATAAAATAGAACCCTAGACCTAATTAATTTAATTAATTAAGTGCTAAAGGGAAATGCAATGCAAAATGCAAAATGCGCCAAGGCGGGTGCTAAACTAGGTGTGAAATTGTACCACCCTAGCAAGTGCGTACAATTTATGATGCTACACTGATGAAGGAATAGCTTCTCGATTGACTGGTATTGTTATTTTTGATCTAGGTCGCAGATTGTTGCAATATATGAATGGATTTGGGTCAGCTTTGATGGTCACTTCAACTCCATTGTGAGGAAACTTAATGCATCGATGATATGTTGAGGGAATAGCTCTCATTTCATGAATCCATAGACGTCCTAGCAATATGTTGTATGTGAGATCCAGGTCTAGGACTTGACAAACCACATCTTTTGTAACTGGCCCAAGTCTGAGAGGTAAGGTGACTATGCCTTTGGATGAACGTTCTTCATCATCATATGCTTTGATAGTAATTTTGTTTGTAGAATTCATAGCTTTGTCGAAATATCCCAATTGTTTAATAGTGCTCAATGTACAAATGTTTAGACCTACTCCTCCATCTATCAGGACTCGTTTGATTCTATGTTTGTGTATGAAGGCTTCAATGTGTAAAGGTGCATTATGTGGCTGACTTACGAAGGCATCATTGGCTTTTGTGAATGTAAGGGAGTGTGGAATGGAAAGGTATCCCACCATGGCTTGAAACTGGTCCACGTTCAGATCAGTAGGAATAGCAGTTTCTCTCAAGATTTTGTCAAGAATGGATTTATGTGTGGGGGATATGCACAAGAGTTCAAGTATGGAGATGAGCGCGGGTGTCTTCCCTAATTGTTCTACAAGGTCATACTCAGGTTTGGTTGATGAGGAAGCGGTGTTTTTAGCTGGAGCACCTTGCAAAGTGAATTTACCTCGACGGGTTGTGACATTACATTCAGATGTTGGTTCGGAAGAAGATCCAATGCCTTTTAGGACAATCTTGGGTCTTTGGATAGAATTCTCAGGCATTTTGTCCTTGATGATAATGGTAGAGGCATAATTATCCATTGAAATGTGATTGATAGTTGAATCATAGTTATAAGATGCTCTGGTATAGTTGGTCTGGTCATCTGTGGCTTTAGCTTTTCCTTTGTCATGTTTTGGGAATGGGTTCTTAAACATCTCATGTTCTTGATTAGATGAGTGTCCTTCAATCTCAATGTCACCTCTATCAATGAGATCTTGTATGATGTTCTTCAGTCGATGACAATTTCCTGTTTTATGACCCTTGCTCTTATGGAATTCGCAATACTCATCATCATTGACAACTTATGCTTGTAAAACTGTTTGGAACTCAAGGTAGGCTCTTCAATATGTTCATATACATAGTTATTGGCTTTTGAAATGATGCATTGCACACTATGTTGGTTCTTAATCCTCTCCTTTTGCCCATTTCATAGGGTTATAATAATATTCAAGCTTGCTGTCAAATTTACAAATTCACCATTGCTCGGAAAACCTAGATACCTGCTTAAAGAGCAAGAACAAGAAATGTTCGCTCGCGATCTAGCTCCCACAGCTAGACGTTCCCTTAAGTTTGGAATACACGCCCCACTTGCACAGCAAGAAACCTTTCATAATATCAGCTCGATAAAATCTTTGATTCCCTTCCAAAATAAATGGGCAATAAAAGGTCGTGTAATAAACAAGAGGAAATTGCATCAATATAATACACCAAAATCCTCTAGGCAAGTGTTTAACTTTGACATGATAGATGCTGAAGGTACTGAAATTAGAATAACATGTTTTGGTGATATAGCTAAGATGCATTATCATAGGGTTGAACCGGGAGCATATTATTATCTATCAAAAGGTTCCATTAAGGAAGCCAACACAAAATGGAATAAAGTTAACATTCATCTTGAGATTACTTTGGACCACAATTCAATATTAAAGCGTTGTGATCCACCTGTTGATGGTGAAGGTAATGCTTCTCGATTCACACCAATCAATGAACTTACAAACTATAGCAACAACACTTTAGTCGATGTCATTGGTGTTGTCGTTGATGTTAAAGACCTTGCAGTAATATCTAGAAAAGATGGAAGCAGAGTGAAAAAAAGGGTTGTTAAAATAAATGATATGTCGACTTTTACTGTTGATGTTAATTTATGGGGAGTGGCTTGGGAACAATTAGGTGAAGATCTCAAGAATATGCATGTAGCTCAAACAGTTGTCATCCTTGAGGTCACTAATGCTCGTGTTGGCTATTTCAATGGAAAGGTGATCAACACAAGCACATCAACCACTCTGAAAATAAATCCTTCTACACCATAGGCATATGCACTTATCTCAAGAGGAAACATTCCAGCTGACCTTTTGCCACTCTCTTGTGTTGCTGGTCAACTAAACTCCTAATACAGAAGGATGACAATCGCATCTATCTTGGAATGAATGACTGTCCTCTCTCAAACAGTTGAAACCACTATTAGAGCTATTGTTAGAATCATAAAAACTGATTCCTTTTGCTATCCAGCCTGCCCTTTGCAATTTAACAGCAAAGAGTGTAAAAAAAAATGCATCCAACAAAATGACAATGTATGGTTTTGTTCTAGATGCCAAACTCAACTGCCATAATGCAATTACAAATACTTATTGCAGATCATGCTTCAAGACTATACAGGCTCTCTTTGGAGTACTGCCTTTGATGAAGTTGGCACAAATTTGCTAGGCATGTCAACCAAAGATCTTTACATGTTGCAGTATGATTTGGCCGCAAACAGAACTCCTCAATCTATTATCAAGAATGTCCTCTTATCCACCTTTGTTTTCACTCTCTTTGTTACAACAGGGAACTACAACTCGCAGACTAGACTGAAAACAACAATCACCAAAGCAATGTTTGTTGATTTTCAAGGTGAATGTGCTCTTTTGCTTGCAGACATTGCTCGGATGAGTGCAGCTGCAGAATTCCATACCGATTAGTTCGGGCCCTTTTCATATGGCTTCGGGTATTTGATGTATAGATACCTACGCACTGCTTTTCCCCAGCTTAGGCAAACAATACAATATTGTCAAAGGTCGATTATATAAGCACTGTCGAAACTCATATGCTCTTGGCTATGGCAAACTTTATGATTTTGTATTTCCTTTTGTGTTGCTCCAATGCTTGTTTGTAATTTTGATTATCTATATATTAACACACTTTATCTTGCTTCTACCCATCTCATCCCTTTGCTGTTATGTTTCTTTCTGTCCTAATGTTCTTATTCAGCTTCTATGTTTTTCAAATATTATTGATTGATACATTAATATTTATAATATGTTGCAAAAAAAAACCAAAAAAATAGACTATCTATTATCGTCCATTTCCACTCTAAAGACATATATCTACTTGTTGTGTCCTTGCCTACAAAGTCTTGGACATGTTCAACTATACTTAATTTTGTTTGTAGCAATTTATACCAAATTATGTATATATACCAGATGACTTTGCCTATCACAAAACAAACCACTATACTAACGTCTCAGCGTTTAAACCATCATAACAATGTACATCAATCTCTATATCTACATCTACCCTTTTACTTTTTGGTGTTTGCAAACATATATGCTACTATATACACTTACACGGTATTCATTCACTGCCCTCACACAACAAAACAACCAACTACAATTTTCACCTTTACCTGCAAAAAAAATGCTTCCAAATGCAAACTTGTTTACTGCCCTGCCTCTTTACATTTTCTATACGCCGTTTTAACATATAAAACCTCGCAGTTTCACACCAATGCAATAATTTGTTCATACATGTAAATAAATGTACATGTGTCTATGATTATGTATGCTTGTGTGTATATATTTGTATTCTTCTACATATTTACATTTGTGTCTGTATGTGCGTGTGTGTGCACACATATATAAATAGCTATACCCATATACGTCTGCTTGTCTGTATGTGTGTTTGTATGTATGTACATGTGTACCTATATACATACATGCTTACATGCATACAAACATACATATAGACATGCACACTCACACTCAAACACCCACACACACACACATATACATACACAAATACAATCATACATAGAGGCATAACGACATACATACATACATTCATACACACACACATCCACACACACACACACATGCACATACATACATACATACATATATATACATATATATATACATATATATATATATATATATACACGTTCACAGCCCGCTAAAAGTTATTCTTCATCCTTGTGTATTTTCGCTATTACTCATCCACAAACCGACAAATAGGTAATCCTTCGCTGTTGGGCATTTGCCTGCCATACACAATTCCTTTCTGTTCAATCCAATTGTAAATCATGCATGCATACATACATTCATTTATACATTCAAACATGCATACATATATATGTTTATTTACATGTATATATCTGTGTATGTTTGTGTGTGTATGAGCTATGTATGCACCCCAACATTTGCTCCAACCAGCGGTGGAGGGTGGAGAACCATTGGTAGGGAATTGGGGTTTTGCCGTTTGGAGCCTACTTAAGCACATCACACACACACACACACACACACACACACACACACACACACACACACACACACACACACACACACACACACAAGCACATACACACACATATATACACATTCATGTACATACATACACACACACACACACACACACACACACACACACACACACACACACACACACACACACACACACACACACACATGTATATATATAATTGCACAATCACACCCCACCAAAGGTGATTCTTCAACATTGTGCATGTCGTCGGCATGCACAATTTCCTTCTATCCAGACCAATTGTGAATCAAACATACATACATACATTCATATATACATTCAGGCATACATACATATATATATTTATATATGTGTGTATATGTGTGTATGTATGTATGTGTATGTGTCTATGTATGAAATCCAACATTTTCTCCGCTTGGCGATGGAGGGTGGAGAACCATTGGCAGGGAATTGGGGTTCTGTCGTCCAAAGCCTATTTAAGCACACAAAACAAAACACACACACACATGCACGCACGCACGCACGCACGCACGCGCACACACACACACACACACAGATATGTGTGTGTGTGTGTGTTTGTGTGTGTGTGTGTGTGTGTGTGTGTGTGTGTGTGTGTGTGTGTGTGTGTGTGTGTGTGTGTGTGTGTGTGCACTCACACACCACCAAAGGTCATTCTTCAATATTGTGCGTTTTGCCGACATGCCCAACTCCCTTCTATTCAATTCAATTCTAAATCAAAGATACATGCATACACTCATTTATACATTCACACATACATGCATATATATGTGTGTGTGTGTGTGTGTGTGTGTGTGTGTGTGTGTGTGTGTGTGTGTGTATCTTTGTATGTGTATGTGTGTGTGTATGCAATCGAACATTTGCTTGAAACAGCGGTGGAGGGAGGAGAACCATTGATAGGGAATTGGGGTTCTACCGTTTGGAGCTTGTTTGAGTACACACATATCATCCATTGTACATCTCATGCTATGTTCAATAGACCTGTTATTTCCCCCGTTTCTCGATGCATGGTCAAAATAGGCAGTTTTTTATTCACCCCAACTCCACCGATATGTAAAAAAACCTGCCATCTTGATATATATACTGCCTGGAATATATATACAGATAGATATTGTTACAATGTGCCATAGAACCCCATATCCATTTGCATGTCTGCATTATTTCATACACATACAAATACTTGTATGTACATACAAATATACCTTCCTTCCATGCTATCTGTTGCTTTATACGTATGTGTACACATCTGATATTCTCATTCTTAAATCACCATTCAAAATCTAATATACTCTGCCGATTCAAAATGTATGCAATAATAATGCAGGCTGTTGAAGAAGAATTCAATCTAAAGAAAGCTAAAAGAAGTCAACAAAATCATCGTTACTACTCAAAACACAAGGAAGATATTTCAAAAAAATGTCGGCTGGCACACCTCAACTATCAAAATCTCAACCCTTTGCAAGCCTCATGTGCAACCAATGCAATAAACACACCGCCAACAGTTTTGCCAAATGAAAATATTCATATACACAATATCATGCCCAGTGCTACTTCAGCCAAATTCCAACAAACTTCCTTGCATTCCACAAAAAGCAATAAAACAGCTCCACCACAGGAAAGCCACTCTATCTACCAGCATACAATATTCCAGAATACAAATCCACAACAATCTACAATAAATTGTTCCTCTTCTACAGAATACATTCAAGCATTAAAGACCTTCCGTCCTCACATTGATTCATTGTCGACACTTCAAACATGTAGTATTTGTAAAGAAAGATATATTGGGATGCTTGTTCGCAAATGTCAGCCAACAATTATCTGCTCCAGATGCTTTGCTGAAAGAGGCATTCATCGTTTCTCTTTAACTAATAACTTAGACCCAGGTGAACAACCCCTTGTCTTAAAGAAGCTTACCTAGGTAGAGGAGATGCTTATTGCTCGTGTATCTCCTATTTTGCAAGTCACTCACACAAGAGGTGGCCAATACAAATACTTTGGTCACATGATAAGTTTCCCTCAAGACATCTCTGAAATTGCAAAGAAATTGCCTCGCAAATTGCAGGATTTGGAAGTCCTCATAATCCAAAGAACCAATATTCAAGGCCACAAATATGACTACTATGTCAATAAATTCCATGTTATGGATGCATTGACATTTAAAATCCAACATGACCAATACCACAAGGACATTATCATTGATTTCGATGCTTTGAACTTGCTTCCTGATGTTACAACAGATGTTTCAACTATGTTGAATATGTTGCAAGGCATTGACAATGAAATAATTGTTCCTCCAACAACAGATTATTTTGACCCTACAGATCCATTTGCCACAGACATTTCATCATCCTTCATCCCAACAATGCCTGGTACAGCTCGTGAGCTGGAGGCCATTAAAGACACATTGCAACTACATATTGCTGAAAAGAATTTTTTGCCTTGGCCTCAAATAAGCTCCTCCTCGATAAATGAATATAACACTGAAGGTTTGTTGCCTATGGCATTTCCAGCACTCTTTCCAATTGGTATTGCCCTCCCGCTCCAGCCACGTACCAAACATGTTCATTTGCATGAATATGCACTCCACTTGATAAGATACTTCGACCAAAGATTTGGTCAGCATGTCAGGTTCCGCTATTTCATTTATAATCTCATTATGTGCCACCATTCACATCAATCTACAACTGTCTTTATTAGAACTAATATAGAAGAGGCCTTCCCAAGCAATTTGCAAGCATTGTGTGACCATTTGCAGAACACGCCTGATGACCAGTTGCTGAAACAACTCCTCCGCTTTGGCGCAACTCTGAGAGGCACTAGAGCATATTGGAATAAATCTAGAAAGGAGCTCACAACTATGATCTCCCAATTGGGTACCCCAACCCTTTTTTTCACATTGAGCTCGGCTGATACAAAATGGCCTGACTTGCATACCATATTCAATGAAGATAAAGGCCAAAACATAGAATCCACAAGAAAACAACTAGTGGAAAATGTAATTCGCAATCCACACATAACAACTGTAGCGTCGTAAATTGTACGCACTTGCTAGGGTGGTACAATTTCACACCTAGTTTAGCACCCGCCTTGGCGCATTTTGCATTTTGCATTGCATTTCCCCTTTAGCACATAATTAATTAAATTAATTAGGTCTAAGGTCTTATTTCATCATCTTCCACATCATAAAGTTGGGCCCTTTCATTAAAGTGTGCCCCTTTCATTTTATTCTTCCAATACATCATTTAATCAAAAACCCTAATTAGGTCCTATTTTGAACTTGGGGGCTTGATTTCGGGGGTCAAAACATCTCGAAATCACCTGTAACTTTGGGATTCGCTCTAAAATCATCATATCCGATGGCCTGAAAATTTGGTGAAAAGTTGTCGGGACCATGGCGCCCAGCGTGCACATGGTCCCGGACATTTTTCCTAAAATTTTAGGAGCGCTATCCAATCATAAAATCAATCTTAACCCCAAGAAATTGGCGGGAGATTCAATCTCTAGGTTGGCCAAAAGTTGAAATTAAGACCTAGGGTTTCATATATAAGAGCTCTCTTTCTTCATTTGAAGGGATCGAAATTTTGGTTTCAGGAACCTCATATGCAGTAAAAGAGCAGATCTTTAAAGACTTCAGCAACATTCAACATTCATCCATCAAGCATTCATCAATTTCATTCATCCATTTAGGGCTTTGAAGACATTGAAGAGCAATAGGGGATTACTGACTGAAGATTGGCTTGTACCCCTCCCTTGGGGTTGGGTATGATTTCATGTTGTTTTCATGTCTTTGCATAAGCCTCATTGTATCATTTGTATTCATGCTTTAGATCACTTTGCATTTTGATTTGGAGCATTTACATTATCATTTACAAGCAATTAGGGTTTACTTTCTAGGTTGCTCTAGCTTGCTTACTTTCATTTTAGGATCTTGCACACACACAAGGTCTGCACACACAACTTTTACTATACAACCTAGCTATTCGTGGAGGTGGAAATCACCGAAGTGGGGGTTTGACTAAGGCAGAACCCTATATAGCCGCCTACAACCCTTTTTAGATATAAGTGCAGATTTCCAAATTTGAAGGACGCCGCAAGTTGCAGATCCGACGGAAGCGGACCGAGATAGAACTTCACACCAAATTCCAACCTAGAAAGCTAGGACAGGGGCGTGGGGTGCCCTGGTCCTGCCAGGATAGGGGCGCTGGGTGCCCTGGTCCTTGTCCATTTCAGTGAATTTTGGCAGTTTCAGAGGTGGCAGCTTCAGTATTTCAGGCTTCCGGCTTCAGCGACAGATCTTGCAGAATCAAATCCATTCAAGGTACACATTTACATTTCTCCTCTTATCCTTACAATTGTTCATCATTAAATCTCAATTCTACAATCTTGTGCTCAAAGTTACTAGTTCATACTTACACTTTAGGGTTAATAGTTGAACTTGCATCATTCTATCTATCATTTGCAACAAAGGAATAGAAATCCTTATAGGTAGCCCGTGGCTCTCTCTTCCACAAAAAGAAGTAGCCAATTGTGTGATACCTCTAGGCTCTTTCGTATTCCACAAGTGTGTGATTGAAAGTGAAATTAGGGCATGTTTGCTTAGTGTCACTTTTTCCCCTACACATTTTGGTGAACTTGCACAACAGGTTTACAATATTTCATGAAGAAATTATTCAAACATTATTCAAAGCAAAATACCTCTGGTATAGATATGAATGGCAACATCGTGGCTCAACACATATTCATGGATTTCTATGGCTCTCTGGTGCACCAAACATGGACATCATTGATTGGCAAAATGACAATGAAGTCCATATGGCTAAAACTTTCTTTGACACATGCGTTTCTGCTTGGAACCCTCATACCAAAGCTGACCGAAATAATACAGTTTCCTACACTGCAATAGATTATCCATGCTTGGCTGATACTACAAAGATATTCTCAATGTCCCTGACAATCGATTATGAAGCATTGGTAAATACTTTGGAGAGACACACAAAATGCACACAAAATACATGTCTCAAGAAAAAAGGCCATTTATTGCAATGTCCTTACAGAGCTCCATGGCCTGAACAACAAACATCTACATTAACAATTGATAGCGAGAATAAACCATGTTATGCACCTGCAAGGAATGATGACCGCTTGAATATTCATAACCCTTGCATGCTTTCAATATGGCGGGCTAACTTGATTGCCAGCCTGTTACTTCAAGAAGAGCAGTCTTACAATACATTTCAAAGTATGCTTCAAAATCTGAAAAAAGATCAGAATCTTATACTGAAATGCTAAAAAATATTGTAAATGCAACTACTTCTGAAGATACCATCTTATCAACATACCAAAAATTTATGATGGGGATATTAGTAGACTGTGATATCAACGCACAAGAGGCTTGTCATATGTTGCAGAAATTGCCACTCATTACTTGTAGCCGACAATTTATATCTCTTAATGTTAGTAGAAAGGCACTACATCATATCACAAAATCAAATCATGAAATAGACCTATCAACAAGCTATATCCATGCTTACATGCAATGCCCTTCTCAATTAAATACAATAACTCTCTTGCCATCTGAACAAGATTTTTCATATATGCCACAGCGAAAAAGAACAAAATGGCAACTTCGAGAGAAAAAAGCAATAGTAAATGTATATCCAAACTTCACTGCCCCCCCCATTGAAGACAGTGATGAATTTGAGATTTTTTGTTGGTTTGAACTCTTGCTCTACAAACCATTCCGTGACATACCATCAGATATAGGCACTTCCAAAGATCAGGTTATACAAAATTGGAAACTCTTCAGTTCTGTTGGCTATGTTCGGTTGAGTGGTTGCAACATTCTACAGGCTCCTCCACCTCAAGATACAGACTATAGTGACACTGATGATTCTCAACATCAAGAACACTCAAACCTATTTGAATGGGAATTCCTATCTTAGATGGGTCCAACAAATAAATTTACCACAGATGAACTGCAAATGTTAGGGCGACGTGACTATGATTTAAGCTACTCCTGGCCCACCGATATTCCAAATCAGTAATTACAATCTACTACTGTCCAATTCATATCTATAGCAAAATTACAATTTCAACCTCCTACAAACCAAGCCTTGCCCATAATCAATGACAAAACCCATCTCTCATCTGAGCAAAACCTTGCACTTCACATAATTCTACATCACCAATCTCAATAACTTGCAGCTCAACCTCTCCGAATGATTATTCAAGGAACAACGGGAACAGGCAAATCATTCTTGATAGCTTGCATCAGACAAAAGTTGAATATCTCTGGAAGCAATAAGACAAACACATTATTAGTTCTTGCACCTATAGGTGTTGTTGCTTATAATATTCAAGGAACAACTATGCATGTAGGCCTCCGAATTCCTATAAAAGAAATGCATCCTTTGATAGGGCAAGCATTGTTCACCTTCCAAGAGCATTTTAGGCATGTTAAATATCTTCTAATAGATGAAATGAGCTTCTTGGGTCCTAAATTGCTATTGAATATTGACAGTCGCCTCTGCCAAGCATTCCCTGATAAACAACATGAAACCTTTTAGTGGACTCTCCATAATCCTTGTAGGTGACCTTGGACAACTCCCACCTATGATGGACAAACCAGCTTATGCTTCGCACTCTATAGCTCTCAACTTGTGGCGATCATTTACAATAGTTGTAACATTGCATACAATTTTCCACCAACAAGGTACCTCTATTAAGCAACAAGAATTCAGAAGCATGCTCCAAAACATAAGAGATTCCCAGCCTAACAAGCATGACTGGCAGATGTTAATGAACCAAACAAATACAAATTTCACCCTTTTGCAGCAAAATGAATTCAACTCATCGATCCATTTGTTTGCAATAAATAGCTCGATAATGTTGCACAACAAAAGAATGTTGAAGGCGTCTTATTTGCCCATTGCTCTCAGTATTGCACATATTGCACAACAAACTAATACTAAATATGATAACAATGAACAGTTACCATTGGAGCTACTATTATGTGAAAATCAGCAGGTGATGTTGCTAGCTAACTTATGGATTGAAGTTGGCCTTGTGAATGGTTCCATTGGCCTTGTTAAAAACATTATCTATGAACCGAACACCAAACCACCAGACTTGCCAAAATTTGTTATTGTCCACTTTCAGAATTATAAAGGCCCTCCATGGGATACATTACATCCAAATGACATACCCATTACTCCCATTGCCCGAGGCAGCTGTACACAAATTCCATTGACAACCGCTTGGGCGATAACTATTCACAAATCTCAAGGCCTTACATTAGATAAAACTACAATAGACATAGGAAACACTGAAAATCAAGGCCTAACATTTACAACTATCTTGAGGGTCAAATCAATTGATGGAATATGCATTCATCCACCTTTCTCATTTGAAAGGTATGAAAAAATGCAAAAAAGTGCTTTTACCACCATAAGAAAGAAGGAAGAAGCTTGCTTGCAACAACTCTCAGCCCTCACAAGTGCATCGCTAGATTGCAATCTACAGCTATGAAATGCTTGCAAACATGTTTTGGCCTTCGCACCTTCGCCAACCAAATGGTTGATATTCACCAACGACCATTTTGTCTTCTCCACTTCTATTGCACAGGTAGACAAATTCCAATACTAATATATCACAATTCCCACTTTAAAGTTTTCCCATTTCTTAGTATGCTATTTAAATTGAAATATCGTTTCATATACTAACATATCCATTGTTTTTGTATTTTCCTTGGCTCTACAGGTTACCTTCCGCATATACACATTTCAATTCTTTATTGCCGCAAAATAAATAGTTTTTCCATCAAATGATTCACATTCACCACAAACCATTCTGCATTCTCCACTGCTGTTACACAAGTGCCCACGCTGCACCTCCAATGTAAGTTCTCCAAACTTTCATGAACTAAATAACTAAAATGTAATTTATTTACCAGATTTCCGCCTGCACAACCCCTAACTCTATCTATCTTTTAATTCTTGTGTGTTCATTCCAAATTTCCAAGCACCATACAAGTTACAGACACAACAAAAATTCAAACATAGTTTCACTTCTCGCAATTCTCTTAAAATAGCATTCTCTAGCTCTTCACACATCATTGATATTAAACAAAATCAATACATATTCATAGTATTTACCAAATCGATTACATTTCCACATAAGTGACTTCTCATCTCTTTATTAATTCTATTGCAGATTACAGATGTAGACCTCCCACCAACCAAACTTTACCCGTCATGCAATTGGAATCACCATATTCTACACTGTTGTGATGCAAACAACCACAACTATTCCTACATCAATGTATAGCTGCCCAGCCTTCAACTCAATAGTTCCCGCAACACTACAACACTCTTGTATGCACTAATGTCTACACACTACAAACGGGTGATTAACAGTCAAATTTTATTCGCATGTTCTTGCACTTGTACTTCAAAAAATACAAGATTAGAAATAATCTTTTTAAACTCCTTCATCCTAAATACTTTGCATCTCTACAAAATTCTGATACAGATGCACACCTCCCACCAACCTTTCTTTAGCCATCATGAGATTGCATCGATTTCCTGCATCATTGTGGCACTGTCGCCTCCACCAATGTCTGCCCCCTCTAAACAGGTAATTCATACTCACAACTTAACATCTTTAGCTTGTTTTCTTTTCAAACAAGCATGTCCCTAAATAGCTATATTGTTTGCTCGCTAATTGCATTCCATCTGGTTGCTAACCACTGCTTTTAATTTCCAGATAACCGTTTGGTTCAGGCCATCAGAACATACACTGTACTCTGCCCTTTTACGTTCAGCTTTTAGTATGAGGTTTTGTTTGCCGGTAAAGTGTCAGCCATCCAAAAAAAGTTTTCCTGGTTACATTTTCCGTCAACAAAAAACTTGAAGCTGACTGGTAACGTGTGCTTCCCGAAATCTGTTATTGAATGGCTCTCGAAATTAATTAAATTATGCTGGAACTTTTAGGTTAATAAATAAGCATTTACTAAGAAAGGCTTGTAAATTTTCCCGCCAATAAGCAGCTGAGAGATGGAATTTTAGAGCCCTAAATATATTCCTCCATATTTTGGATGTTCTCATTGTTTTTGGGGAATTTATGCACCGCCATGAAGACAAACTATCACAGCCACTCCTGCAGATTGTGAGGTATGTTTGGGTTTTTGTAGTGCTCTTGCTTCCTCTGTGTTGTATGCGTCTAAAATGATTTTCCATCAAAATAGTGCATTTCTTTCTCAAAAGTTTTAGAGTTCCTGCAAGGTGTATCTGGTAGATTTTGAGCAACATTTAGACATTCAAGCTATGTTGTTTTGTATGATTATGTTTCACTCTTTTGAAAACCCCGATTTTAAACTGCGCAAAATAGCTTAACCAAAAACAAATATCTTCCCTTCTTTGTTGTCTATCTACGTGTGTGTAGAATTCATTTTTCATTCTGAATGGAATTTTTATAATTAAATTACAGATTTGACATTTGCTGCTGTGTACCTGAATGGTACTAGAAAAACCTGGCATGCCCTTTTTAACCTGTCTTCCATAGTAAACGTGCTTCTTGCTTATATAATATCAAATTCATGTCATTTGACTTACAGGTCACGTTTGAAGTGATACTATTATGACAATATGCATCTGTGATGGACAACATAACAATCATGTTGAAACCTCATTATCATCATGTCAATTGCTTTGCCTAATGGCTAGACTATAGTCCATTGAATTAGTTTTTTATTCAATCTTAAGTCTGTATGTTATGGTTAAATTGCAAAAATCTTCGGCTAGCTTATATATTTATTTTTTTGTTGTGATTTTGCTATGTCAAGCTTTGTATATAGTCGTGATGCCATTTGGGTGGTTTATATTATTGAAATGAACAATTTTTAAGTGTTAGGGTGGGTATTAACTTCATCATAAAAAAACTGTGAACAATTGTGTTGAAATGATATTTTCAGAGCAATGATCCAGTCAAAAAAATTAGTTATTGAATGGATGTTGATATCAGGAAAACTAAAAAGACTATCAAGCTTTGTCTTCCAAAGATGGTTTGCCCAAGTATTTATGAAATTAAGTCTCTTGTTGTTCTATCAACTTTAATCAAGACATTTTATTGAGAAGTAAAATCTACAATGTGTGGCCTTTGTGGACAACTGCTATGGAGAATTTGTCAACAACATCGAACCAACTATTGTGGTGGGTGATTTATGTTTTTGCTGCTACATATCTAATGCTGCTATAGAATCGTCAAAACCTTGTTAAGCTGTAAATGTACTTTTCGAGGAATTGCTTTTGGTAGACTTTTTTCTTTGTTGATTGAGTTTTGATTGTAACAGATAAGATTCTTGTACAAACAAGTTGGTCTTCTCTGTTGCAAGCTGCAAAAGTCATTGCAGGAAGCCTAATTAAGAATCCTGGAGGTACCACAGCACCTTGTGCAGGCTATGTAGCTAGGAAAGAAAAATGGGTCAAAGCAGCACCAACTCATCTTTCAGCTCCACACATACGTATAACTCAGGGGAGACCCCAAGAGGCATCACGCACTTGCTCTTTGAACGTTTATTTTTATCCCCTCAAGTGGTTGGGGAGCCAATTAAGGTAGATCCTAGCAACTAGCATCTGAATATGAGAACTATTAAAAAATCTCCCATTTCAATTTTAACTATTTGATGATTAGGAAATATATTTAGATAGGCACAAGAAATTAATCCCTTTTGGGTGTCATTAGGGAAGTCTTCTTGTTACTCGAGTTATGCCAGTAGAAGATTATAGAGTGCAACCTCTTCCTCCAGTGCCTCGGCATGATACCATACAGGTACTACGCTACACCCACCTTTTTGTATTCTTCTACTAATCTCTTACTTGATTGCACTTTTGCTTATTTGGATTGAAAAATATTAAAATAATCATATACTCAACAGAAAATCTGAGTTGATATTGATTAATGAAGAATAAAGCCATTCTCAAGGTACATTTATATGCAATCATATTTGTTGAATTTTATTGCATAATCATATATTTGTATAATCATATACTTCATGCTCTTTTTTATTGCATTTCCATATTTGTTGAATTTTCTACTAATTACATATTTTCTATCTTCTTTCAGGTTGCCAACGGTCCAATGCACCAATTAACATACCTCAAAATTTCCTTCTCTTACGTTGCTCAAAAAATTAGGAATAATTTTGACTGTATCTCTCTTTTATTATGAACAATAAAAACTCTTTTACAATTTCACCATGTATGATTGTACACTTCACATTGCATAAAAAAAACAACACCATATTAATTTCTTCTATATCAAGTTTGTCTTGTTGTATGTTCCAAATCACTTGACTTTATATATCTTGCTTTTATCACCTTCACATAACAGTTACATGTTGTTGGTGTTGGCTTTCCTGCTTTTGTCATGTGTTACAATCTCATCTATATTTTATCTTCCTATGTTGCACATAGCCATCCTATCGGCTTTTTGTTGCACGCACTAAAAAACGTGCAACTGCTAGTATATAATTAAGTTGATATAAACCTAATTTATATAATTAAGTTAATATTTTTTAGTTTTTAAATATATTATATTTTATTAATTTTTTATAATTTAATTATATTGTTTTTTTAAAAATTAAATTGATATTAACTTGATATGAATTTAATTGATTTAACCTAAATGATATCAAATACATATTAATATCAATGTCAATTAGGTTAATAACAATAGATATATTAATAACAATAAATATCTAAAAAATTGCTGCACACTTTGTGGGTTACTCAGAGCGATATTTTGAGTTGCATAGGGAAAGAAGTTCTCAATTTGCAGAGAAACAGAGTCAATATCCTGCATTCGAAAATGGGAGGAGATCTAAGACGCAAAGAACCTGACAACACGTCGACCTGGAAAGCAATGCATAAAGTCTGGGCAAAGCTGGAGAAGGGCTCTCTCACCAGCTTCATGGAAAAGCTTGAGGACTATGACAAAGGTAGGGTCAACTTAGCCGTTTCTAAGATATCTGAAAACTAGTCTAATGGCTCTTTCAAACTTTACGGAGTTAAATTTAAGTTAGATGTTGGGCTTATTTCTACTGTGATTGGTATGCCCCACTCTGGGCTCAACTTCTTTCGAGACCTCAAGGTCTCCAACAATGCAGTTACCCTGTTCCCGCGAAAGGAGAAAGAGTGGGCCAAAATCGACAAGGCTACCGAGGGCTACTACGATGCTGTAAACATCAAGAAGTTGTGGGGCTGGGTCCTGAACGCAATCATGGAGTATATTACGGTTGAAGGTCGTTTCTCCAGGGCCCACACTTACCACTTCATGCTCTTGAACCATTTCAGACACGACAAAAAAATGTCTTTGCCCTACTACCTTTTTCGATCCCTCTCCAGGTCCCTGAACAAGCACAGGACTAACCCTTCCAGTCCGATTCTCCAATGCGGGCTCCTGCTGCTCATCTATGAGCATTGCAAAACCCTCACTCTGCAGGAAAACAAGTGGATTTCTGCTTCCCCAGGTAAAAGGAGGATGGAAGAGGGAGATACCAGCAAGGAGAAGGCGTCATCCAGCAAGAAAAGGAAAAGCGCCCCCGGATTGGAAACTGAGGACATTGTCAAGGATAGTAGTGGTATGGAGACGAACGAATCTAATGGCGAAGACAGCTGGAAGGAAGAGGAGCTGGGCAATGAGGAAGAAAGTGGAGATTTTGAGCCTGGTCAAGATAGCCCTATTCCAAGTGATCGCCCTGGTAAGGACAATAGCCATCTGATGGAGGAGACGATTCCCAAGGATAATGAGGAAACCGAAGTTAATTCTGAGAAGGAAACAAACAAAGGCTTCGAGAAGAACCTAACTGAGGAAAGGGATAGCAAGGCCAAGGACAGTGCTGGTGAGGGGCTTATCCTGGATAATCTCAAGAAGCTCTTTGAGGCCAGAACGAATTTCGACAGACGGACTTACGAAACCCTGAAAAACCTGGAGAAGCAAGGGATAAATTCAGATAAAAAGAGGGAGGATGAAAACAGAGAGCATATTAATTAGAAGCAGGATATGGAGAATAAGGTAAAATCGCTGGAAGATGGAAAAGAAGCGATGAAAAATCTGATGGGAATTATCCCAAGTATCCTCACTGTTGTCACCAAAAACCTGGAAGACATTGCCAAGGTTGTTGACCATACTCCTAAACCGGTTGTGGATCTTGACCTGGAAGAGGAGACCACCCAAATTGGAAGTGGTGGTGATGCTACCCCGGTGGGCGGAACTGCGAAGAGAACCAGGGCCAGTATCAAGAAAGTTGTGGCTGTTGCGGCCAAGGACCCTCCCAACCTCAAAGACAACATCAAAGAGCTGCAAGAAATTAGCAGCACCCTGGCTAAAGCCCTGGATAAAATCTGATTCCTGGATGGCCTGCTGGCTTTTAGGGGCTTTTGTGGGTTTTCCTTGGTTTTCCGCTGGTTTTTTCCTTTTGTTCTATTTCTCTCTGTTTCTCGTGGCTTTGCTGTCGTAGTCTTGGGTTTCGGGGCCCCTTCAAAACCTGCTTTTTCTTTAATAAAAAACAATAGATATAATTAAATTAATATCAATTAGGATAAATCATATTAACTACTAACCTAATTTATATAATTAAGTTAATATGATTTAACCTAGTTGATATTAACTTATTGATATTAACTTAATTATATAACCTATCGATATTAACTTAATCGTATTAACCTAATTGATTTTAACCTATTGATAAAGTTAAAATCAATAGGTTATATAATTAACTTAATCATACAACCTATTGATTTTAACCTATTGATATTAACTTAATCATATAATCTATCAATTGATATTAACTTAATTATATGATCTATTGATTTTAACTTTATCAATAGGTTAAAATCAGTTAGGTTAATATGATTAGGTTAATATTAATAGGTTAAAATCAATTAGGTTAAATCATATTAATTTAATTATATAAATTAGATTAATATCAACTATGTTAATATAATTTATATAATTAAGTTAATATGATTTAACCTGATTGATATTAACTTAATTATATCTATTGATATTAACCTAATTGACATTGATATTAATATGTATTAGATATCAATTAGGTTAAATCAATTAAATTCATATCAAGTTAATATCAATTTAATTAAAATAAAAAATAAATTAAAAACAATATAATTAAATTATTTAAAATAAAAAGAATATAATATAAATACAATATATTTAAAAACTGAAAAAATATTAACTTAATTATATAAATTAGGTTTATATCAACTTAATTATTTATAAAATATACTATAAATATGAACCTAATCATATTATTTAATTATATAAATTAAGTTAATATCAACTTAATATATAAACTTCTATAAATAATATAGAGTTAAGAAATATATGTTAAATATATATGTATATAAAAATATTAATATCAATTTAATTAAAATGCAAAATAAATAAAAATAATATAATTAAATTATTAAAAATAAAAAAGAATATAATATAAATAAAATAAAATATATCAATCTTTTGTGAAAGAAAAATAACATGAAACGTGCTAGATAACAACCCAAATCTTAATACTAAGGAAAAAACATACGAATAATAATTAATGGTGACCAAGGATTGACAGGCGAAGTGCGAAGAGCAGAGGACAGATAGGAAAGTGCAGAAGGAAGCATTTGGGGGCCGCTTGCTGGAGGGCGATTTCCAGCAGAAGGATCATGACCATACGTGGGGTAAAATCAATGATTCAAGAAGGGGGAATGAAAAGAAACAACCAGCGGACAGACAGACAAAATGGTGGATATTGGAAGTCGACTGGGATAATCAGGGGCCAATTCACAAGCGCCGAAAATGATGAAATCTTAGAGGAGAAGAATGGTGCACCACACCAGAATTCAGCAGAAGAAAGTATTACGTCGGGGTTGGTAGCGATCGATTTAACAGAGGAAGTGGTCAATGACAAATGTATCTAGGAGGATCTCGCAATCATCTCCAGAATCATTGGACTGAAGAAGCCTAGGTGAAACATTACCCCTTGGATAGAAGAGAATTGGGGTAGTCAAGTCATGGTGAAGTTTCTGCCGAAAGGTTTTTTGTGGCTGTCTTCACAAAAAAAGGAGCAAGGGATCAAACCTTGAATTCAAAAAATTAGTTTTTCGATAACTTACCATTATACATCCAGCCTTGGACACCTAATTTTAACCCACTCAATCTAGCAATTTATGAAACTCCAGTATGGATCAGACAATTTAATCTCCCAATAGAATATTTGGGGACCCGTGCCTTGAGAAAATTGGTCGAACACTTGAAACTCTTCTGCAAATCGATGAGGGTATCATTGAAAATGATTCATATGTATATGCTAGGTTGAAAATTGCAGCGGTCAAGTAGATTCCACCCCATATAAATCTTATAACGGCTAATGGACTATGGAAACAAGGCATTGAAATTGAGAAAGAACTATATGACTGCCAAAAATGTGGAAGCAAAACCCATCAAACCAAAAATTGCAGAATTTTCGTGCGAAGGGCATATAGTAACAAGCAGAAGACAAAAGATAAGGAAAAAATGATGTGGTTAAAGAAAATGAATGAGCAGAATCAGAGGCCTCCTGCGACAAATAAATTATTGCCTGATGCTAGTTTATATTCAGAACCTAACCCCCAACCCTGTCAGGTGGAACCAGAAATGAATAATGTGGAAAGAGTGGCTTTACCAAGCCAAGGTCTGTCTTCTCCACCAGGCCTTTAGGATGTAAACACTATAGAGGAATGCACAAGCGATACTGATATAAGTAATTCAGATTGGGAGGATGAAGATGATGTCTTGAACAACCTTTACCCCAGGTGTATTAGCCAGTCATCTATTACCCTCCTGGGCAGAGTAAAAGGGATTAAAGGCATGAAAAGCAATAAACAGATTAGAGAAGAAAAAGCATCAGAAAAAGGTATTGTTAGTGTTCTAGAATTCATGAAGAACTCCAAGGGAGGCAGACCCTCACTTGGGCAGATATGAGAATCACATCATGGAATGTCAGGGGCTTAGCAACCCTTGACAAAAGACGCTTGGTCAAAAGATCTTTGGCCAAGTTAGAGTCCAAAATGATCTTACTTCAGGAAACTAAATTGAATGGCGATAAGGTGTCCGAATTCTTCAAATTCTGCAATAAGTGGGAGGGATTGTTTCAAGATGCCAGAGGAACTGCTGGAGGTCTTGGAGTCTTGTGGAATTCAGAAGTATTTGAGGTGTTCCCAATAGCATCCAATGACTTTTGGATGGCTTGCAACATCGTATACAAACCGGGAGGTTTCGGTTTTCCCTTGTTTAACATCTATGGGCCGATTAAGACAGATGAGATGCTAAGAGTATGGGCAGAGATATATGAGCAATTGCAATTATTGGAGATGCATAAGGTAATCTTGGCTGGGGACTTCAATGCAATCTTAGATATTGATGACAAGGAAGGAGGGCCGAGAAAGAGCACAAGAGTAATGGAAGACTTCAGAGAGTTCATTTCGAACTATCAAGTAGTGGATGTTATTCCAAAAAATGGTAAGTTCACTTGGACCAACAAAAGACTGAACTTCTCAAAAATCTCTGAAAGATCGGATCGCTTCTTTGTGGGGGAATGGTGGATTAATGGTAGCTTCACAATCAACACTAACATCATCCTGCAAGCTGGATCAGATCACCTTCATGTTACCTTGTCTATCAATCATGATGCTCCTAAGAACATAAACTACTTCAAGTTTCAGAGTATGTGGTTGAGGGATCCTAAATTCAGTGACCTACTCAAAGCATGGTGGTTGGAAAGAAACACCTTTTCGGGCTCTCCTAGCTTCTGTTTTGTAAAGAGAATTCAATATATCAAGAACAAAATTAAGCACTGGAACAAGTTCTCATTCAAGAATATCTTCTCTAAAAAACTCAGAATAGAAGAAGAATTGGAAGAAATCAATAATAGAGTAATGCTGGTAGGGTTGGTCAGGGAAGACTATCTAAAAGAAAAACTCCTTAAAGACCAGTATGCGGAGCTGCTAAACAGAGAAGAAGTCTATTGGCAAGATAAATCGAGAGCGTTATGGATTGCTGAGGGCGATCGTAATACAAAACTTTTCCATGCGACCTCAAAAGCTAGAAGGAACAAGAATAAAATCACTACAATCATGGATGGTGGTGGGACTTTGAGAAGTACTGAAACTGAGTTAGAACAAGCGACACTCAATCATTTTGTTAAATTATTGGGAAATTATGGTCAGACAAGGGATGGGTCGGATAACAAGATCTCTGAACTTGAGCATCAGTTAGTCTTTGTGGATGAGGCTAAAATGCTTTGCGAACCTTATTCTTTGGAAGAAGTTAAAAGGGCTACATTCAAGCTTCACCCTCACAAGGCTCTGGGCCCGGATGGTATGACTGTTGAGTTCTTTCAGAAAGGTTGGGACTTTCTGGGACATGATGTCTGGTTGGTCATAGAAGAATTTCGAAAAAGAGGGAAGTTTGTAAAAGAAATGAATAATACAATCATTGCTCTAATTCCCAAAAAATGAGAATGCGCTTCATTGAATGATCTCAGGCCCATATCGCTATGCAATACAATATATAAAATCATATCAAAAGCTATGGCCAATAGATTGAAGAAGCTCTTACCTCACCTCATCTCAGAAAATCAGAATGGATTTACCCCCAGAAGAGAGTTAGCAGACAGTATTATTTTAGTATCTGAGGTCATGCACTCCATTCAGAAAGAGAACTTAAAAGGTATGATCATAAAGCTTGATGTCGCAAAAGCTTATGATAAGGTGGTATGGCAATTCTTGGTTAAGGTTCTTAGATGTTATGGCTTTCCAAATGAATGGATAGACTGTGTTAGTTTCTGCATCTCCATGGTTATTTTCTCTCTGCTTGTCAATGGTGTGGTTAGTGGCTTCTTCAAAGCCACCAATGGATTAAGGCAAGGGGACCCTCTATCCCTGACTCTCTTTGTTCTCATGGCAGGGGTCCTTGGGAATCTAATTAAATCAAAGCAATCCGCCAAACATTGGGATGGTATTCGAGTTCATAGATTGATAGAGCCCATCACTCATTCACAATTTGCTGATGACACAATTCTGTTTGGAGAAGCAACGATAAAAGAAGCCAAAGGTATTAAAGAGGTGCTCGATGAATATTTGAAGTTATCATGCCAGGAAATGAATATGGATAAATCGCAGATTTTCTTTTTCAACAGAAGAAGGTTGATACAGAACCGCATCTCGCATTTCCTTGGCTTCAAAATTGCTGATCTTCGTATCAAATACCTTGGGATCAGAATTAACAAGGGCAGTAAGCACTCCCAAATTTGGAAGGATGTCCTAAACTCTTGTAAGGTCAAATCGGAGAAATGGAAGAATAGATGGCTCACACAAGCTGGACGACTGTTAATGATAAAATCGGTGCTAGCATTGGTTCCAATCTATAGTATGCAATGCTTTCAATTGTCCACTTCAGTTGGGGTGAAATTAGATGGGCTTCTAAAAAAGTTTGTTTGGGATGGGGCCAAGGATCATAGGAAGATACCTTTGATTAACTAGGATACCATGTGCATGAGGAAAGAGGATGGGGGTGCAGGGCTGAGAAAAATGAGTATTTAGAATATGGCACTAGGAGCGAAACTGTCTTGGAAGATGTACAAAAGTCCCAATAAACTATGGTGCAGGATCTCTTAGAAGAAGTATCTGGACTCTGATGAACCTAACCATATTTTTACAATTGCAGACATAGTCAGGGGCTCTCCTACCTGGAATTTTCTCTAGAATAGTAGGGGTATTATCACGAACCACATCTCCTGGAAGATTGGCAACGGAGCTAGGGCCAAGTTTTGGTGGGACTCATGGGATGGGGAACCGTCGCTAACAAATTGCTTCGAAGACCAAGGCTAGGTCAACACCGTCGAAGCTACTATAGGCACGCAAGTTGCCAGCTATTTCAAGAATGTCGAACACCATGGCGTGAGGTCTTGGAAAAGGATAACAATCGACAACCTGTAATTGTGTAAGAAACTTGAAGATTTACTTAGCAGCAGATCAATATTAGCATCAGATGATGATGATAGCTTATTCTGGTGTGCAGCAAAGTTAAGGGAGTACAGTGCTAAGTTGGGCTACGGAGTTCAAAGGCATATAGCTCTCAATCTGAATTGGCCTAGCAAGCTGTGCTGGAACAGGTAGGTGTTGCCAAAGGCGGGGGCTTTCCTATGGATTGCGCTGAATGGGAGGATACTCACTGGGGACAGGCTGAAAACCATAGGTATTCAAGGTCCAAGCTGGTGCATGTTATGCAACACCGGGGAAGAAACAATGGACCATTTACTCTTCAATTGCAGGTTTGCTCATAGGTGTTGGGATTGGTTCTTAGGAATGGTTAACCTATATACAGCTAGAAGTATGACTCTAAAAGAATTCCTTGTCGCATGGCCACTATTCAGTCAGTCAAAATGGGGAGTCCTATGGTTGATCGACCCAACAATGATTGTTTGGGCTATCTAGAAAGAGAGGAATAAACAAATATTCAAAGAATCATCCAAACCAATGGAATTAGTCATAGACAAGCTCAAGGTAGACATAGAAGAAGTCATTTGTGGTAAGTCGCGAAATGTCAGAAAATTCAAATTCAATGATTGGGACATGGAAATGGATAGGGTCTGGTCCTTCAAAAATGCTTTATTCCATTATCTTAAGAGAAGAATCAACATAAAAGAGGTCAGATGGGAGAAGCCTCATAACAAGTGGGTAAAACTGAACTTTGATGGGGCCTGCAGAGGCAATCCTGGTCGGGTTGGCTTTGGAGCAGTCATTCAAAATGAGGATGGGAATGTGGTGAGTGGTACGTATGGAAATATTGGTTGCGCTACAAGCAATGAAGCAGAAATAAGAGCCCTTGAGGCCGAGTTATTACTCTGCAAAGAGATAGGCCTATCCAATGTATAGATTGAGGTGATTCTCAGATAATAATAAATAGGGTGACTTCCGGTAGACTACTTAATTGGAAACTGGCCAAATGGTTGCCTCGCATTCGGTCCCTACTCCAAGCAATTAAGCCATATGAAATATCACATATTCACAGGGAGGGTAATCGAGTGGCAGACCTACTAGCTAATCTCGGGGTCAATTCACAGGCTGTGGAAGTGTTAATGGATCCCAAGTCATTGAGTTTGGAGATTACGGACTTGTGCAGAAAAGACTTATTGATAAGGAATTGCGACGGAGTGGGATGATGACCTTTGCAACTAGGCCTGCAATCATAGGACAAGTGATAGAAGTATTGTGCACCCTACGCAGGCTGACTCCTCGAAAACATAGTGACGACGGTCCGAGCTGCATACGACAGACAAAAGCGATTGAATGGCAGATTCTTGTAGGCCGTGGGACCAGGAAGAATCTTCTAGAGCCTTGCAAACCTTTTATTGACTTTCTGCATAGTGGGAATGTATGGTGAGTAAGGTGCTTTGTTGGGACACATAACTCTGTTAGTGCACAAACTAGACTGCGACCCTTCTATGGCTTACTTTGGAAACGTCGGGTGCATGAATTGTGAAGAAACATTGGATGCACAGCTTCACAATTTGTTTGACATAGAGGGACATGTTTATGACACGATAAAAGGGCTCGTGGGGATCACACTAAAATTTGAACGCCACTAGTGTGATGCCACAATTTATGAAGTCGTTCTTATGCACTTGGTAGACATCATTGAGTGTAAGGAAAGAGCGGTGGAGATGTTGAGTGGCTTTGTCAAGCCAGTCAAAGGTAATAGCATTGCAAACTCCATCCTAAGTCTGTTGGAGAACGAATGGTTCAACATCCTCAAAACCTACTTCCAGTCGAGCTTCTTTCTGCCATCGGACTTTGAAGAGGAAGAAGAGGAGAGTGAAAATGATGGAAGCGATGGTTCAGAAGACAGTGAGAAAAGACGAGCAGAGCGCAGGCGTGTAGAAAAGGAAGAGTTAAAGGACATGATGAGGACATTTGGGGAAGATGCGTGGGAAGTTTTTAGGTGTGCTGTGCAGAACAAGAACATGGCCCCATTTCGTAGAGTAACCAACTCAGAAATATGGTGGTTCTCGGCTGGAGCTACTGTTAATGTAATCAACATCGAAGAATTTGTAGGGGTTATCATGCAGACCCTCAATGGCGATCAGTAGTATGTAAACTCAAGTTTGGCCCTGTCATGGGTAGATAGGTTTAAACTCGGTGTCTGTTGTTCGTTAGGGAGGGTAGGTAGTACCGACTGCAAGTAGCAATTTTTGTATATGGTCTTGCTAACAAGCAATGAAGGTCTCTGTAATTCTGTTTTTTAATTAATACAAGGGTGCTATCCCTTTACTGATAGCTCTTACCATTAAATTTAAAATATATATATATATATATATATATATATATTTAAAAACTGAAAAATATTAACTTAATTATATAAATTAGGTTTATATCAACTTAATTATATATAAAATATACGATAAATATGAACCTAATCATATTATTTAATTATATAAATTAAGTTAATATCAACTTAATATATAAACTACTATAAATAATATAGAGGTAAGAAATATATGTTTAAAATATATATATAATTTTTATTTTAATAAGTAAATAGCTGCAGAGGGGCAGCACCCTTGTATTAAACAAAAAGGAGAATACAAGGCCCGATTCAAAAAGAGCGATGGGGGGAAAGAATCAGGAAGAAAAACCCCTACCTTAGCTCTAGTCCAAGACAAGAAAGACTAGCCCTGAAGGCTGGAAGTGTACAAACATATACCAACCTCTTATAGATACATAGGTTTTAAGACAAAAACATACAAACTCAAAAAGCAGAGAGACCAGAGGGCCTAGTGACAACTGGAGTCAAAGAGAGTCTTCAGAAGCATCATCCGCAAATGCATTAGCTGCATCCAGAATAATGGGACATTCCGTGCCACAATTTGAATGAGCGACCGATTCTGCCTTCTCCTTTGGGAGTCAGTAGTCATTTGGGAACTACTCTTTGCCCAACCCAAAACCCCAGTCATTTCCATCCACCAGATCTTCGTTCTCCAAAATCCCAAAGTCATCGTTTCCTGCTAGATCTTCATCATAGAGAAATTTTGCCTGCCATTTCGATGTGAAACCACTTTGTATGCCAGCCACTTTAAGCAGGAAATCAATGTTCCTGGAGATACCAGGCCAGGTTGCTTAGAGAGACTCAAAATCCAAAGAATTAATAATCACAAGCTTCTTTACCTCCGCTCTGTTGCCTAGTGACATATAGTAATTTTGGGGTAGCGGAATTCTAAGATTGGCATCAATATTGTCCAATATAGCATCTATTTCGCCCAACAGGTGATGCTTAAACATCATTTGCGTTAACAATTTTGCTTTCTGCTTACTAGTACCCATGTAAATGATCATTGCAGGAAAAAAAGTTGGGATATCGGCCTTGGCTCTATACCTGTGATAAGCCATGAGGAATTCCTTTCCTAGAATCCTCTTAAGGCTGTGGAGAATAAGAGGATGTCGAGAGAAGAGGACCTCTTGCAAACGTCTATCCGTGATTTCGCCCAGGAGAGCCATCTGGCGACAAGTAGCTTCAAGGAGGATTGGGGTCTCCATACTGAATCACCAAGAGAGGAAAGAAATTGTTTGATGGGAAGAAGGGTATACCATTGTTAAATAGCGCAACATCAAACCAGAGAATACGACACCCTGCAAGCAATTCATACCCAATAAATGTCCACACGCGTGAGCTGCCAGTATCCAAAAAACCATATGCGCCAAAGCTCCTCAACTTGGTGTCGACTGACTTTAAGCATCAAGTGATCATAAACAAATCTTGAGAGGATCTAGTCGTAACTAGAAATTAATATACTTATATTTAATTGCCACGAGGCCAAAAATCGGCAATAATCAATGATGTCAGCAAAGCATCACATCTCGTTGGTAAGAAGAGACCATAATAGGTAAATAGGGCAAACGGTCGATCTCTTCACTGGAAACCATGACTGGGAGCAAAGCAACGATTTGCTCCATAGCCGGAAGTTGCAGAATGAACCGAAGAGCGCACAAACATCAATAGACCCAACTGGAGAACGCCCCCCTAAATGGAAAGTGAGGATAACATGTCAACCGGTGAGACCAATGCCACATCACCAACCGGCCCCCAAAAAACATCATCAGTGAATATTCAGGTGGGGTCACCTATGGCTATAGCCAATTTAGAAAGTCTATCAGCTTCACCATTACCTTCCCTGTAGATGTGGCTAACTCGAAATTCATCAAAGGTAGCTAGCAGTGCCAAGATCGGTTGAAGCCACTGGTTAAGGTGCCAACTAGGGATGCTATTACAGTGGATTGCATTAATAACATTTAATGAGTCTCCCTCCAAATGAATTCTTTGCACCCTTAGCTCCTTCCCTAACTGAAGACCTCTAAAATTTGCTCTGAATTCTGCTTCATTATTAATGGCCACACCAATCTTTTCAGAGATTTCTTTTATACAGAGACCATCAAAGTCCCTCAGAATACAACCAACTCCACTTTGACCCAGATTTCTTGCAGAAGCACCATCAAAGTTTACCTTGCTCCACCCAACCTCTGGCACATCCCATTTCACCCCCACTCTTGGATTGGTCTGATCCATCGGGGTACCCAGTCCAAAGATCGGAGGGATGAGGAGGTTTGGAAGAACCAGCTTAATCTTAAAATCCCAGTCTGTGAACAATTTTTTCTTTAATGATTAGGATTGGGTAGCCTCATTCAGGAGCTCAGTCAGGTGGTTCTCAATTTTCCCACAAAGAGACAATGGGCTCATTTCTTTACCTTGGAAGATTATGCGGTTCCTTTCTTTCCAAATTTCCCAAATCAGAAGAGATGGGAGGATAAAAAACAAATCAACAATAACAACCTTACTTGCCAGTTTAGGCCATTGCAAAAACCAGTTATCCAGCCCTGCTGGGAAGGGGCTGAAGATTCTCAGTTTTCCCATGAAATGCCACCAGCAGTGACTGGAGAATGTACAGTGGAGAAGAAGATGATCTGCAGTCTCTTCTAGTTCCAGACATAAAGGACATTTGCTAGGTCCATTGATACCCATTGACTGGAGTCTTTCATGAGTTAAGATTTTTCTTTGACAAGCCAGCTAGACAAAGGAGGTCGCTTTGGGAAGGGGATGTTGATGCCAAAAAAGATTAAAAGGCCAGTCTTTTTTATTGATAGTCGCTTCTTTCAGCTTGTAGCCAAAACATACTTTGTATTTGCCATCGGAGGAACCACACCACCTAATAATGTCCTTATCAGGGGAAGGGAAAATAAACCTTTTGTTGAGAATGTCAGTAAACAGGTCCTTCTGAAGCTGATCCAAGTCCAGTTGATCCAAAGAGTTCCATTTCCATTTGGCAATACCATTTTCTTGGATTGGATAACCATAATCACAGATATTGTGCCCCCAAAGGCGACAAGTTTCTGCCATAATAGGTTGCATAGAGGGGTTGTGACATAGGGCATCTTCACCAAACCAAGAATCAAACCAAAAGGAGGCATCCCTGCCATTCCTGACATCCTAGGTAACCTGATCACTTATGATTTCCCTGCTGTCCATAATGAAATTCCAAATAGCCGAGCCTCTAGGAGGGTTGTTGATAGTTAGAATCCTTTTAGGCTCTAGGGAATCCATATATTTATGTTTCGGGAGCCTTACCCATTTTTGCTTCCTGTCGCTACAAATCTCCCAAACCAACTTAGCACCCATTGCTAAATTCATAATCGAGATTTGGCGAATGCCAACACCTCCTGCCCCTTTTGGTTGGCAGATCTTTTTCTAGGCTATCAAAGGGAATTTACCTTTGTCATCTGAACCATTCCAAAGGAAATTTCTCATTAGAGAAATCAATTCATCTTCAATTGCCACTGGTAATCTCAGGCAAGCCATGGAAAAAACCGGTAGCGCTGAAAGAACCGACTTTATCATAGTGAGCTTCCCAGCAGAGGATAACCACTTGCCTTTCCAAGTTGCAAGTTTGGATTTTCACTTATCAATAAGATGCTTCCAGTAGTGAGTTCTGTTTCTACCAATGAAGAGGGGGGTACCAAGAAACTTCCCAGGGAAGTTAGCGACTCTGAGATTAGGAATCCTTGATAATACAACTTGCAAGTTAAGTAGGGTGTTGACAAAAAACACTTCAGATTTGTGCCAGTTGATTTTCTGCCCGGAAGCCATACAGTAATCATCAAGGCATGTTTTAATAGTTCTAGCTTCCCTCCTACAGGCCGAACCAAACAAAATGGTGTCATCAGCAAACTGAAGATGAGTCATTTTTTCAACCCCTGTTGCCACATTAATTTCAACCCAACGATCATTTTGTTGAAGAGCTCTTATAGATCGACCTAGAGCTTCAGCCATTATGATAAACAAAAATGGTGATAATGGATCACCTTGTCCAATTCCTCTTGTCGAAGAGAAAAAACCATGATATGAGCCATTAACCAGAACAAAGAATTTGGGGGAAGAGAGACAACTCGTGACCCAAGTGAGCCATTCCTTGCAGAAGCCAAATTTGTTAAGAACATCAAATAAGAAGTCCCTGTCCACCATGTCATAAGCTTTTAGGATGTCTAGTTTTAAAATCATACAAGAGTCCTTGGTCTTCCTGGCTGTGTGAAGCGTTTCATGAGCAACGATAATGCCTTCCACAATGGATCTTCTAGGGGCAAAACTGCTTTGTTCATATGATATGATGTGTTTAAGGAGGGGCTTCAATCTGTTAGCTATGATCTTTGTTACAATCTTATATACAATGTTGCATAGAGCAATGGGCCTAAAGTCACTCATCTGTTGTGGATTTTGGTTCTTCAGAATTAGAGTAAAAAAGGTGTGATTGAAAGCCCCTAATATAGTCATCTTCTTTCTTGATTCTTCTATTGCAAGATGTAGATCTCGAGCAATGATATCCCAGAAATGATGGAAGAAAGCAACAGGGAAGCCATCTGGGCTAGGAGTCTTATCCGGTTTCATCTATAAGGTGGTATTCCTTACTTCATCAATTGAAATAGGAGTACAGAGAGCTATGTTTTGATCACCGGATATAACAGATGGGATTGAGTTCAGAATTCTGGCTCTTGCTTCATGGTCAATCTGATGGTCCCCATTCAACAAAGAGTCAAAGAATCTTACAACTTCCTGCATAATGTCCTCATAATTCTTGATAATGACTCCATCCGATTTCATAATCTTTGATATTTTGTTTCTATTTCGATTGGCAATGGCCGACCGATGGAACAATTTTGTGTTTTTATCACCTTCCTTAAGCCATAACTCCCTTGATTTTTTACGCCAGTGAATTTCCTCACACTGAAGGATTTCATTTAGGTCAGATTTGAGAGAATTTTCTTTGATAAATAGATCCTCAGTCATTCCTGAAGTGATAACAGAGCTAGTTAAGTCTGCCAGCTCAGCCTTAATTCTTAAATTCTCCATATGAATATTCTTGAAATGGCTCTTATTCCATTCTTTGATCTTGACCTTTATATACTTGAGCTTTTTATTGAGAATGAGTAGTCTCGAATAATTCCCAAAAACCGGTTCATTCCACCAAGCGGCTATAAGGTCATATAGTTCAGGCACTCTGAACCACATTTTCTCAAACCGAAACAAGGTACCCCCCTCCGCTTGACCCAAGGCGACCTCCAGACAGATTGGGTAGTGATCTGATCCGATAAGCGGGAGAATCGACAATTCTAAGGATAAATTTTGTCCTAACCACTCACCAGAGATAAGAAACCGGTCAAGCCGTTCAACAATATTAGTAAAACCCACTCTTCGGTTCGTGCATGTGAAAGTTTAATTTGAATATTTTCAAATTTATATTTAACTATAATATAGTTTTACCATTTTTCGGAATAATGTCTAAAAGGTGATTCTTCTCAAGAAAATCCAAAAAGTCCTTTTGGGACGTACCAGTTCTCTGAATACCCCCACTTTTCTCAGTGCTAGAGAGGATTGCATTGAAGTCCCTGGCTACCACACAACTACCATCAGTAATACTGTTTAGTTTGTTGGATAAGAGATCCCAGAGAGCCTGCTTATCACCAACAATAGATGGTCCGTATACAGTGAAAAGATTGAAATTCTCATTCCGTCCAAGAATAGTAACCGAGCAGTGTTGCCAATACTAATCTTCCCCTACAAGTGAGATCTTAACATTCATGGGATTCCAAATGATTCCCAAGCCACCAGAGGCTCCATCTGATTGCCTAAAAATCCTATTCCACTATTTCCAAACTCTCATTTTAGCAGCAGTCTTAGCCTTGCTCCATTTAGTTTCCTGTAGTAGCCAAATATTACCTTTAGTGTCATCAATTTGGTGCTCAATCAAGCGCCATTTGTTAGGGGCATTGATTCCCCTGATGTTCCAAGATAGGAGTTTCATTGCTCCTGGGGAAGGGTATTTCCCTTCCCTAAATTAAGTTTGGTTTGACCACAGGCAGCACCAGCCACAACTAGCATAACTTTTTTGGACTTGCGCCCCCGCACACCTTTTGGCTTAAAATTTGGTTTGTCAATAGTTGAATCCGACTTACCAAAACCTTTTGAAGTACCTTCCAAAATAAGATCTGAGTCCAGTTCAAAGTCTTCCTCCCCCTCCAAGGCAGAGGTTTCAATTTCACCATCTTCTAGCTCAATGCCTATCGAGGAGTAGATCTGCCCTCCCATTTCCCTCATAGAGCCAGTCTCCATATCCCGAGAGTGAAGATTGCCATCTTCAATTACCAGTTGATTCCTGGACACAAAGGGGGAGGGTGGAAGTGAATCTGCTAACTTGGATTCAATGTCTGCCTGTAGGGTTTTGGTCTTCTCCAAAAGTCTGAGAAGTTCTTGTTGACTCTCGCATTGACCAGAGGAGGGAGGAATTATGATCAAAGGGGTTGCTTTCGCTAGTGGAACATTCTCCTTGTCAAGAGTGTTGTTGCAAAAACTTCCCCGGTGTCAAAGGCAATAGGAGGTTCCGGTTGCAGACTTACCTCAATAGGAGATTGCATACAGGAATAACTTCGTTGTATCGTAGCCGAAACATCACAACTGACACCAGTATGATCCAAGGAAAAGCATTTAGGACAAATATGCAATTGATCTTCTCTATCAATCTTTTGGATCCAGATCTTCCCTGCCCCAATAATTTTGACTTCATCGGGGATCTTGGTGATTTGATCTGTGCTAATACAAAGTCTGAGGAAGTTTCCCCATAATTTATCGTCCAAGATATCATCTGCCGATACAAAGGTGCCGAGGTCTTTGCATATATCCTTAATGACATCAATATGCCAATAATTTGAGGGACAATTATACAGTCTTATCCACACCTTGCTATTCGGCAATACATACGTTCGGGGGTTGAAATTGGGCTACCCATCAATGGTGTGAACTTCAATGCCATCTAAGATTTATGGACTTTTATTTTTCGCTTGCCATTTATCCTTATTGCTCATGAATTCAATCATATATAAATTATTCGGGAGGATATTAATGTTAATATCCTTTCCCCACTGCACTCTACACCAGGATTCAAGGTTGTCCTTAACCCGCTTTCCACCACCCCACTTGATGAAAAGGCAAGACTCAAGCAAATTTGACCTAGCAGAATTAATTTTATTCTCATCCAAAAAGATGGTGGATCTTGAGGTTTTTCTGACCGGTTTATGAAAATGGGGTCGTTGAGGGAGGGAGGCGGCTCTTCGAAAGTCAGGGCGTCTTACTTGGTTTGACCAAGGGTTCCAATTGTTAGGGCGGAAATTGGATCTCCAAAACCTGTCTTGGTCCGCCCTTGAGTTATCTTTCCTGAAGTGCCCATTCCGCTTTTGGGGATTACAGTGATTAATCGGGGAACCAAAAAAGAGTCAGTGTGAGGATTGCCTCTCTCGGGTGCCGCATCAGAAAAGCTAGGTTCAGGCAGTAGATACCAGTTTGGGGGGGCCTCAGATGCGGGATGCTTAGCCTTACGAAACCAACCTTTGTTATTCCAAATGAAACCATTCTCCTTCCACTTATGCGGGTCAATAGGGCACTGGTGTTAAATGATTAGCAAAATTTTTTAAAGAGGGGGCTAGCCCGCCAGCATTTTGTCAGCCCCCCACTTACCCTGTGATGTCAACACTTACCCACGACAGAGGGAATTTATGATAAGAGAGGGCGGGCACGATGCACGAACGAGGCAGAAGAAACACGATACTTGCAAGTAGGTACTTGGAGGCATGCCTAGGCTATGCGGTGCTATTTAAAGGGCTGCATAGCCAGTGCCTTGTTTAAAGGGCTGTATAGCCAATGCCTTTTTATAGTTGTTTTTAAAGTTATTTTGGGAAACATGTAGAACATATGTGGAAAGAGTGTTTTGTAATTTCACCTCATTTTTAGAGATGCTATAGATTATAATAAAGTTTTATTAGACATAGATAATAGTCAATTTTTCCTTATAATGAATATGGTTTCTCTATTATAATTACACATTGTGTTTAATGGTTATCAAAGTTCAAGCCATTTTTAAGGGGATTTGTTATCGGTCATTATGTATGATTAGAGTCGTTGGAATTAGTTATGACTGTGTTTGTTCCATGCGTTTATAGTGTAGCATTATGATTTTGTGATAATAATAGATCAAGTGGCTACAATAGCAATCACTTTGTCAAGCACATCAATAAGTTAGATTTGTAAATTTAATAGTCCAACTACAATCCATAAATTTGTGTTTTGCACAACACCATTGTTTCTTATTGCTCATCATTTGAAATTGGCATGCCCTTTTTTTTATCAATAATGGAGTGTGTTATTTGTGTGGTCATCTAGTTTAACTATTTTTTGTTATGTATTGCAACTAAAATATTTCTTTCAAACAAATGTGAATTGAAGAAGACAATGTATCTTGTTTGTTTGTAGAAAGGCATGATAGGAGATGTTGCTAGTCTACTTGTATTACTTTTGCATTCTTTATATTTGTAAGATTGTGGCTTTTGTTTTGGGCAAGTTCATTTAGATATGTCCAAAACTTATGTCGAATATGATCATTATTTTAAAGCTTCTCTAAAGTGTTGTCCCATGTGACAATCCAAAATATATTGGATGTCTCATATTGGTGGAAATTGTGCTAGATCGCCAACAAACATAATAGATCAATCACTAAATGGACTTTGATAGTCATATGTGAATGCCTCACACAACTACTTGTCAATGCATTGTAACAACCTTGGTCCAATGAAAGTCATTTAATATTACAATGTAATGAATAAAATACATTTTTTTTGGAAATTTGATAGATTTTGACCTTGAAGAGGGTTCATGGCTTTGGTTATCAATGTCCAAGCCAATTTAAGGGTTTTTTTTTTGTCAACCACCACATACATGACTAGAGTAGTTGGAACTAATTGTCGTGTTTTTATTCCATGCATGCATGATGTAGCATTGGAATTTACAACAACAATAGATCAAGTGGCTTGCATTCATTTTTGTAGACAATATCAATCACTTTGTCACTTGAGCACATTATTAACTAGTCTAGCTACAATCAACAGATTGGTGTTTTGCACAACTTGTTGTCCAATGCAACAACATCATTGTCTCTAGTTTTTCATCATTTAAAATTGATTTGATATGCCCTTTTTTCTCAATAACAGAGTGTGCTATTGGTTTGGCCATTGTTTTTAACTTTTTTTTTTGTTATGTATGGCAATTAAATTTTTTTTTGTAAATAAATTTAGTGATGAAGAGTATGCATCATGTCTTTTTGTAGAAAGAGATGACATGAGGTGTTACTAGTCTACTTTTGTTGCTTTTGTATTCCTTATATCTGTAAGAAGATTGTAAATTTTGATTCAGGTAAGTTCATCTCAATGTCAAAAAATTATGTCAAGTTTTGAACATTATTTGAAAGCTTCTCTACAGTTTTGTCCCATTGGGATGTCTCATATTGGTGGCAATTGTCTTGGATCATCAAGAAGCATAATAGAACAACCACCAAATGGACTTTGATTGTGTTATGCGAATGCCTCACATAACTTGTTGCTAATGCATTGTAATGATCTTGGTCCAATGCAACTCGTTTAATGAACATTTATCGTTCTCTTCTTGTGTGATTAGTAGTTGCCCCTTGATAGATAATAAAATGAACATTTTAATGTTGTGAAATAAATCTCAATAGTAGTGAAGTTGTTGACAAAGAAGTATATTTTGAGTTGTTGAATCAAGATATCTATTGTTGAGGTCCCAAATTTTCCTTTCAATGAAGAAATATCTAGATTGACTTGAACTTGAAGGGATTGTGATGCTACACAACTTGTACAAAGCTTTATGATGCTAGCTCAAGTTGATTTATGAAGTTACATTTCTATTCTAAGAGTTATTGGCATTTATTTTCTAAGGTGATTTTGAGAGTTCATTAATTTTTAATGAGAACTTTCGTATGCGTTCATTGGTCAATTTTTTCACATTCCTCTAAATTTTCATGGATTGATCCAATTGTGTTGCATTCCCTTGCTTGTTTTGCATTAGTTTTCCTTAACATGAAAGATGCACTTTAGCTCTGATAAGTTAGTGATCCAATTCTAAGAGTGAACTAGTGCATGATCTTGCAAATTAATTAAAATTATAAGAATAAAATGTATAATAAAAAGTAGCTATTAAAATTAAAGATTCATTCAAGATGAGAAAGAATCTTAGTATATATGCTCAGTAAAAAAGAACATGGAAAAATATACAAAGGGTTTTAAATGAGAATCTATGTATCCCTCTCCCACTTTACACAATGTACAAATCAAGTATTTATACACAATATTATAAATAGGCCACCAACTAGTCTCCATGTAAATGTTGATAAATGTCCAAGATGCACATGGATGGAGATGGTGTGAAACTCATATAGTGCTAGTTGTAATTCTATGCCACGACACAAACAACAACATGTGTCAAGTGTAAATAGTTTGTATAATCACATTATGTGACACCAAGACTACTTCATGATGCATTTTTATGGAATCATAACATGTTGATATTGTTGTTCTATGTGTCACCCATGTATAGTCTAATTGGACACTGGCATGTGCAACTATGTGGGGCCACACTATGAAAATGAGCATTGCTATGCCATTGCACATGAAGTCATCTAGACAATGTTATGCATAGCTTGACAAGTACCATGTTGGATGCATTGAGCAAAGTTGATTGTACCAATTATTTTTTAATGGTCATAAATATTTTGTAAATAGAATAGGGCATGTCCTTTCATACAACGCCCCAATGAAACATACGGTTTGAAATAATCTATGCTAATTTTTTTTTTTATTACATTGGATTAAGAATAAATACAAAAATATACAATTGATCAACAATCATCAGTAGAACAACTAGCTCATAACAACAAGTATAGGAGGGGAACATAGGCCAATTTCAAATTAAAATTTAAATGTTAGGGGTTCAATTCCATTTGTCTGAAATTGAGTTGATTTAATTCTACACTTGCAAATTTGAAATTGAGTGCTAAAAGTTAGCTCATAACAACTAGTAAAATAGGAGAACATAGAGAAACTTACAATTAAAATTAAAATTTAAAAGTTAGGGGTTCAATTTTATTTGTGCAAAATTGTGTTAGTTCAATTCCACACTTTCAAATTTGAACTAAGGTGATGGATGATATAAAATATAGATTGAATTTGAACCCTTGAAATATTTAGAAATAAATCGAAACTAAAATAAGATTATTACCAATTTCAAAATAAAAACACACAAATTTACACACCAAAAATAATGTAGAGAGAGAAAAAAGGAAAGGAAAGGGGCTTTTATAGTCCATGATGCCAACAATCTTTATATGGGTCTACAAATGGGTTAGAGCAATATGGGATTACCTCGTACTCCTTACATGAGGTACCTAATTGCACTACAAACGAGGCATACATACCTTACCTCTTTGTGAGATTTGAACTTGTGACCTCTCTTGCCAGAAAAGGAAAGGAAAGGATCTTTTATAGTCCACGAAGCCAACAATATGTGTATGGGCCATATATTGGTTTGAGCAATATGAGACTACCTCGTACTCCTTGCGAGAGACACCTAACTGTGCTACAAACGAGGTGTACATACCTTACCCCCTAGTGGGATTTGAACTTGTGAGCTATCTTTCAAGAACACATGTTCTCCACTTACTAGACCAACTCACATTGAAAAACACAAAAGAAAAATGACTTAGTATCCAATTTCAACATTTAAAAAAAAAAAAACCAATTAAATAGTGAGGGAAAATAAATATCGGTATACAATTTTCACGTGTGTTCAAAACGAGGTTAAGTGTTCTATAAAGAGAATATGATGGGACGTTAGAGTTTAAGGAGCGGGCCGAAGAAACTTTAGTCTGGGTAAAGGAGTTCTTATGCTGGAGCAGTGAAGGTGTTGGGATTTATTCATCCGTCGTGCTCTCATGGCGGACCTACAGGTATTTCTTACGCCCGTTTACACTGCATATGGTGATCAGGGTGGGTGATTTTCACAGGGATTATGATTTTCAAACCATTCATGTCTTCCTAATGTATTTTAGGGTTTGTACAATCTTTGTGCATTTGTAAATTCTTCCTGTCAATAGGGAGTGGCTCTGGAAAACAATATTTTACATGACATTTCTGAACACTACTTTTGAATTAGGGAGAATACTAGGGGAATGAATTTTTTCACTTTTAGTGTTCTGTAGGTTTTTCCTGGATACAGTACCAATCAAATTTCAGAAAACGTTCAGCTATAAATCTGTAGAACTCTGACTTCAAAATTGAACATACAAACAGAAGTGAGCATAAATATTTTGTTTCTACCTCCGTTTTCCTCTTGAACACTTTAGGTCCAGCAAGAAACATATTTCCTGGAATCAAACTAATCAAGCAGTTCTAGCATGAAAACAAAATAAGCCACAATAAAAACTCGAAATCAAAATAATAGAGTAGTTATATTATAAAAAAGCACAGAGAAGAAAAACATCGGAGGAGGAGGGTAGGGAATACAGTGACAATGATTTATAATGCCTTAAGAGATTGTAGAGATAGAGAAAACTTATTGAAGCGTCCGATAGGCAAGTGGCAAAAGGTTTTGAGATGGTTAACCTCTGAGTGGTATGTTTTGTGGTGGGCTTCAGTGAACATGCACATTGGAGCATCTGGTTAGTATTCTCAATGCTAGGTTTGTTTATTTATTTATTATATTAAGAAGTTGTTTCAATCAAGGTCCTGAAGGGCTACATTCCACAACATGGGTGATGTTGTTTCCTCTTAGATGCCAAGCCCGTGGGGATGTTTGGCACCCAAAAATCTTTGAGGAATTTTACATGTTTTTTTCCTTTATTTGCATTCTATTCAGGTGGGCCAGTTTCTTGAATTTCATCCCCTGCAATATTGTTAAAAAGCTATGCCTCAACCGGAATAGAAGTCTGATGTGTTGTGCAATGGTGCTTTAACCTTGGGCTATATCTCACACCTTTGAATATTTTCCCCAGCCTTACTGCCAACACATGACACCTATAAGAAAAGGTTACAGAATATTGCCTCTGCCACATATTGTACGCACTCAGGAAACTACTGCATAAGACAGATAGTATGAAAGAAATAATGCCGACTGTTGATATCTGAAGCAAAATTGAAACCTCTGAGAAATCCTCACTTGCACAGCTGTCAGTCTAAGAAATAAATTTGAAAACTTGTCCAGAATATCAGAGGAAAACAAAACGACTTGTCTGAAACATTTGCAAAAAAACAAAGCATCAAATAGCAGTTATAAAGAAAAGTTTGAATCAAACAAATTAGCCATTTTATTTTAAGTTGCAATTGCCTAGTTAGGCGTGCAAGTTGGTGTTGGAATCAAGGAACACTGAGAGGGGCAGGAATCAGTGTTGTGCAATCTTTAACATTAATAATCTGATTCTTCAACCATCTAATGCAAATCAACAAAAGAAGGATGCAAACACATAAAGCAAATATCCACAACACCATAACACTAGATTTATACGTGGAAAACCTGGTTAAGGGAAAAACCACGATGGGATTGAGACCCACAATATTTATATACTCTGTTAGAAGTATAGAAATATTACAGAAGGGGAATACACATGCATTCAGGCACACTGCCTAGAGCTCACTACTCAAATTACAATAAGGGCTATAACCCCGAAAGGCTCATTGCCTTACAAAATGATTAGAAAAGATAATTGGAATGTCTGAACTGATAAACAGCATCTGCAAATGCCAAAATATAGTTCCGGTTATGCACAAAGTATACTGCTTTGTTTTGCTGTTCTGCTATATTCCGGAGCACAAATCCTTTACTCGCACACATGAAACTGTGTACAATCGCTCACAAATACTTTTCACACAACCACCGATATCAAAAATGACAATATCAATTGCTCTTATATATCCGCAACATGAAATTAGGTCATCTACATGTTGGCTTCAAGAACATTATCCAAATGATGAAACTTGTACTCCAAGTCGGCTCAATCAGAATTCCAATGCATATGCGGACCAAAAGAATTGTCCACACACTATCAAAATCGCCTAACAACACGCCACGATCACAAAAACAATTACCAAAATCGATCCACATAATCTGCACAATGATTATCCACATGAGACTGCTGATGAACACTGTTCTATCCAAAAACCTGTAAATCGGATCTTCTATCTTACTCCATATTCAACACCTGAGGCCACAAATTTGGAATAAGGTAGTAGATACATCTATCAGGGTTCCCTTAGCTCCGCAACATAGACTATTCAACTAAAGTGAAGTACCGACCAAAATGCTAACCTCTTTCGGATGCCCTGTTCTAGCTCACAGGACTTAACCAAATCTCAATCACTCTTCCGGTATGAACAAATCATGAACTATGGATGGGTGCATTAGCCTCAGTTGCCATCAATGACAACATCTGATGCCTAGTGCAGTGTCTCTTGCCAACAGTTGGGGATCACTTTATGATTTAAGTTACACTTTATAAACATCTTTTATAAAGTCACTTTTAATGTAATATTGCCACTTACGGTAAAGGCAACTTTATAATATAATGACATTAATCTGTCCCAAATTTTGGCACCATATATGTCAAATTTGATACATTAAAGGAATACAACAATTGCAATGATTCGATATGTACAAGAGATGCCGCACTGAAGCCATATGTACAAGAGATGCCACACTAATCTTATCATACCCACTGATAAGAATTGGCAACTGAAGCAATATATCTCACTTTTTCATTGTATGCTTATAGGTTGCCTTGCAAGGCTTAATGAGCTAGTTTTAAATTTTAATCACATATGGAGCATAGCGTACTTTCACTTCTGAATTATTAAAGGAAAATTTAGGATATCAATAATATTTATGTCCTATTTTCTTGTACAGATATTGAAAACCTGAAATAAATCAACATTGAATGTTGTTTTGGATATTCGTATTTGAATACAAGGAATAGTAAACAAGCTTGGATGGATCTTTAGCATTATCTCCTGCCTGCCCTTTGTTTGTCAGGACAGCGTGCAGGCCAAGGTTAAGAAAACAAGGGAAGGTCTGCTGTACTGTTTGGGAGCAATCTGGATTACAATTATGCCTATCTTCAAATGCCTTTATAGGGAAGGTTTGCTGTACTGTTTGGGAGCAATCTGGATTACAATTATACCTATCTTCAAATGCCTTTATAGGGCTACCAAAACAGGGTAAACCTCTGCACAGTCATCTGGGCTACAGCCAAGCCTATCCTCAAATGCCTCTTCAGGTATAGCTATTCTGGCCGAAGCCATGCATGTCTACTCTCAAATTATGAATTTTCTCCAACAGAATTCTTTCTCCAAAAAAGCAGACAAACAAATATTTTGAATTTTAAAAGAAAAAACTTGTTTCACAACAGTGCATAAAAGTGCAGAATTATAGTGTCAGCCTTTTTGTCAATACAAAGTTATTCATGAAATTGCAGATTTATATATGATGGTGCCCCATGTTTATTTTATGAGTTGAGTACTCAAATTGAGAACAAAACTATGGCAGGCTTTATCCTCTAACCATTGTACCTTAGAGATATGTAAAAAATGCCGCAATTTAGTGCAGCAATAGGTGGGTACGAATCTCCCCTAATCTGATGAGTGTACAATATCCTAATGGATTCCATAGCTAATTTTTGGTGTATCAGAACAAAAAGGAATATTTATCTCACATACTCATTCTCTCATCTCATTCTCTCATCTGGTAGAATGTGTTGTATATGGGGTACTTTCCCATAAAATATTAAAAAACTAAAAAAACATTCAAACATGCTAGATTTTTTCTAGCGGTGCTTGATGGGGTTTTGTACAAATGGTGTGCTAATAAAACATGTATTTATGGATAAATTTTTATCAGATTAAGCTATATTACATGGGCTTCCATGATAGTGGTTTTTTAACTCATTTCTGTTCTATGCGCAGAGTGTGCAGACTGAAAAAGCAGTTCTGAAGCAACCAAAGGTTTTTCTCTGGTAATATTGAATTCCAGTCCTTTGTTTTTTGCCAAGCTTTTCAATTTTACTTGAGTCTTGATGTCAGACTAATACACATGCAGTTCAAAGAAATCTGGGAAGGTGAAAAGACCAGGGAAAGTTGGCAACAGGTTTTGGAATAATATTGGCCTTCGTTTAAGGACCCCAATGGAAGCTGTTCGATGTAGTACAGTGAAGTCAGGATGAATATATTTATGTTGATTATTTTTTGTCTCTTCCTTATTGAATGGTTAATTTGTTCACCAATCATTTTGTGATTTTCTCTCCTGAATGAACGTATTTCATGAAATGCCCGCTTTGTGCATTTACAAGCTAAAGTTTTGCCTCTGAAGTGCTTTGGAGTGATAATATCTTCCCGAGGTCATGCAGCTTAATATATGATTGCTTTAGATTTTTATCCAATGGTTTGACACTTGCTTTTGTGTTTTATTATTTTTGTGCAATTCACATTGTGTTTGGTGCTTAAGTTTCTAAGCCAAAGGACATTTATTGTCATAAAGTAGTTATTATCCATTTAACCAGTCTTCATAGAGCCTAGAGAGCCATTAACATGTTGCCCTTGCAGGCTACAGTTAATAATCGTAATAATAAGTTAACTTTGTTTCAATCAATCCTGCTATTCCGAAGTATCTTATTATTAGTTAACTTTGTTTTAATATGTTGCCATCTCCTTTGCATGATGTAATTCATTTTAACCTTGCATGCATTTTTCTGTATATGTGCTTCATTAGATGCATATGTGCTTCATTTAAGAAGTCGAATATATGAGCTTTGATCTCTACTTTTTGTTTCTAGCATCAAGCTGGTCAATTGTCATCAACTGAATAGATGGTTTGGATGATTACTTTTTTTTTCTAGATTCGAATACATATTTCTTATGTTTCATTTCCTTTCTACTGTATTTTCTTTTCATATATAACTCTCTGTACTTGTTCTTATTTCTTGTATTTTTCGTTGAAATAATTTGTTAGTTACTCTATTCGTTTCTTTCTCTAATGTTATGGTTCCTAGGGCATTTCAAGGGATTTTCCAGGTCTGAGATTCTGTAATAGGCATGCATTATTCTTTCTTAGTCGAAAAACAATCTTGAATAGAGATCCATTTCTAATTGTTTCCTATACAGAGATGTAGACATTTAAGATTTAGAAAATATGTATATCTCATTGACCAGAATTTTATGATTGCGTGCAGGGACATACGCTGACAAAAAATGGCCATTTATTGGTAATGCATCAATCAGGGGGTCGCATATCGGCTGGAACCTGTGATAGTGCAAAAATGAACTGCACTAGAATAGTCCGCAGGAACTATCTCCTCTTTGTTAAGAAGTATTAAAGGTAAGCAGAGGAGTTAAATTCAAGTGTTTGTTTACAGTATAGTTATAATTGAACAAGACATGGGTGTTTTATGAATATCTGTATGGCTGTGCAGATATGAGAAAAGGCATTCGAAAATACCAGCTCATATTTCATCTCTTAAGGAAAGAAATCACTTATTTTGGACAATCCAGGTATGCACAGTGGCAAAAGCTTCCATTCAAATCGAATGTCTGTATGGTAAGAATTCTTTTGTATTTGCTTTGAGAGTTCTTATGATATGTGCCCTATCCAGGCCTTTCTCCAAGGCCACGATTAGATGTTTTGGAAAGTGATGTCCGCCGGTTCTAGCAGTGTTGAGCAAAAGAAAAGCTTCAACAATTTGTGTAAGTTTCAGTATTAGGTAGCCTTTTAGTTGAAAGTTAATTTTGATCCAATTAGATTTGAGTCATATTTTAAAGTATTGAATAAGGGCATGTCCCCATGCTTAGCTTATTTTGGCTAGCAGCAGCTGCTCAACTTTTTAAGGAGACAAGCGGCCCCATGGATAGTCAAATGACTGCTTATTTTTATGCAATCTTCTTAAATTATTTTGTAAATGAAATTATTAATAACATTTTTTACAATAAAATTCATAAGCAAAATCTTAGGCAAGTAAATAGGAGAGAAAAAAATATGATGAAGCCATGTGTTTTTTTTATCAATAAGCAGCCACTCCTTATTTCTAGCCCCCCTTTTTTTCAAAGCTTATTTTCATTTTTAAGTAGCCACTGCTCCACTAAAATAGCTAAAGATTTTAATTTATCCTTTTCCCTTAATTATAATTTTACATGGGAACATTCTAGCTGCTTAAATTTAAGCAGAAAATGCGGGGGTAAGTACCTATGAAGCATTGCTTTTAGATCAATTTATTAAAAAAATAATTTAAAAGCTTGATGTTTCACAACTCTTATTTAAGTAACATTTAAAAAAAATTGAAATACCTTTTTTTAGAAATAAATATATTTGTCAAAATCATAATTTTTAAATATTTTAATTAGCTTAGGGCAGGTCCTCATGCGGCTGCTTAGCTTATTTTGGCTAGCAGCCGCTGCTCAACTTTTTTAGCATTAATTTGTGGAGCTGGTGGCCCCATGAATGTAAAATTTTGCTGCTTATAAAATAAGCAGTCATCTTAAATTGCATTATTAAAAAAAATATTTAATTCTAATTGGTCACATAAATTGTGGAGAAAAAATTGGAAACAAATCAAAAGAGGGAAATTGTTTTGGAGAGCCACATGTCAATCTTCTCAATAAGCAGTTGCTGCTTATTTCCAGCCCCCCTTTTTTTTCAAAGCTTATTTTTAAGTCTTAAGCAGTTGCTGCTCCACTTAAATAGGAAAAGATTCCAATTTATCCTTTCCTCTTAATTAAAAATTTGCATGGGAACACTCTGGCCGCTTAATTTTAAGCATAAATTGCACTTAAGCAGCCGCATGGGGACATGGGGTTATACATTTTTCATTTTCAATAAAGATGATTGCCTTTTTAAGAATTGTTTGAGTGTTTATTATTAAAGAAATTAAAAAAATATGATGTTGTAAATGAGTGATTCCATGTTGACATATATAATTTTCTAAATTTTACATAAATAGTCAAAACAAAAAGTAAAACAAAAATATTTTGGCATACAACTTTTAATTTAAAATATATATTTATTTAAATTGAAAAAAAAAATTTATGTCCTAAAATTTCAAGTGAAAGAAAATAAGATTATTATATATTTTATTATTTTATTAGCAACTATAGTATCAATTTATAAAAAAATATATTTAACTAATTTTTCAATATAAAAATTACAAACATAATGTTGATGTGTAGCGGCGGGGAGAGAGATGATTCCCGACTGCTGCCTTACATATGCGATTTTTATTTACTAAATTGCTTGCTTATATCTCTATATATGATTCTTGTTTTTATTAGCATCCATGGGTTAAGGGATGATTAATGGTTGACTATCGGGTTAACTTCGCACCCTTTGCCTTTGACCCTCCCGATAAGAGTCATGTTTATTCGTGTTGCTTAGTCAAGGATATAGTTCTCTTGAGCGGGAGTTTTGGTTTACATAGTGGTCGGTAAAAAGGATATGCTGCATGTATCCGTGTGATGCCCGAAAAGAATCTGCAGCAGATGTACGTGTGATATCCATGTGAACAATCTGCTGTGTATTTCGTGTGAGATGCTTGTGACACACACATACATATATATACGCATACATGTGTACGCATGTGTATACGCATATATATATGTGTGTATGTATATATGTACATCTACACATGTACATTGCATATATATTTACACACACATGTAGATGTACACATATATGTACATACGTATACATATACATATACACACAATTGTTGAAGTATATGTATACATGTACATCAACATGTGTGTTTGTATGCTCTTCTCACTTTAGAAATGATATTCTTGGGAAAGAGTAAAATAACTTAAATTAAAATGGTATTTTTAAATGTATCCAACAGAAACTATTCCATAAATCTTCAAGGTCATATTGATTCTTCAAGAGCTACATATTTTCCTCGTTTGATTCAAAGACACATAGAAGATAGTCTTTTTATTAAAGTATTGGGCCATCCACGTAATAGCACTTGCACCATATGTTTTGAGGGCATAATCTTGCCAAAGAAGCATCGATATAGCTAATAACATAGTAATCAATTAAACTTGATTCTTGGTGCAAAGAAAAAATGTAATATTATGAATTTGTCGTTTCCCAAAGAGCATATGGTATTCCTCATAAAAGTAACAAGGAGATCAAGATATATTTTCATAAGCATAAGCATGAATGATTAGTAACATAGACATGCTACTATATATAGTAATGATCCATAAAAAAATTAAGCGACGGGAGAGCTATCCTTTTCAGGTTTTCTTTCCAAATAGTTTATAAGGGCGATAGCCACCCATTATAATAAGGTGCTTTACAACCAATAAATTTAGAGGATACCTAAAACTCATAAAAAATTTAGCTAAGGTAATACTCGAGAGAAAAAATAATACATTAGCCAAAAGAAAAAGAAGCTTTAAAAAGTTTATGTAATTCCTCTTTATGGATGGATGTGTAAGAGTTTGAAACAATTTTTTTATTCACCTTATCATCTTTGTTGCTTTAGTAAAAAGGAATGAACTCCATTTTAATAGAACAAGAATGAAAATTACTTGAGACATATAATGATCTCCTTAAATGATTACGAAGATCATTAATGCAAATTATAGTCCAATTTTTTTCATGGTATAAAATCTCAATATTTGATAATAAGTATGAGGGCAAACATGAGCACTCTTATAGGTTGCCTAAAGGATAATTTTCCAATAGAATATCCTCAAACCTTGGCATTCCTTAAATAGATTCCTATAATTTATTAATGAGGTAAGATAATGACAGGAAAATGATATAATGCGTTGCATTTTAAACCATCATTAACTTAGAACAATTCCCCCATTTTTAAATTCATATTGCCTATAATTTCAAGGGATTCAATATGAAGATGTGAACACATAAAAAATAAATCAACCATGCTTTAGACTATATAAAATGGAGATGAAAGGTTGGTAATACTAGTAGCAAGCCATACTCTAGTGAAGTGGAAATATAGAAAATAAACAAATTATGTCCTTCGGCCATGTCTCTTATCATAAAGGTGAAAAGTTGTCTTGATACGATGAAAGCACGAGGTTTATTCATAAGAGAGATTCAAATCTTGAACCTTATACACAATTTAAAGAGGCTAATGATACTCCATCTTTTATGTTAGACAAAACAAAAGATTTTGAAAATATCTTAGAAAGATCATAAAAATAATGAATGATAAATAATTAATCTTATTCAATTTTTGTTTTAAAGAAATAATTAAACTATAACATGATACAAATATTAATTCAAAATTAACACAAGCTAAAAGATCCACTACTAATATTTATAAAAAATATTTTAGTGATCCACAAGGAAAGTTGATCCACTATTATGGTATTACGTACAAATGAATCCCTCGAAAAAAAAAGGGTTTCAATCTAACGTATAGTCCCTTTTCCATATAATGGAAATATAAAATTCAAACTATTTGTATCACTTAAAGCTAAATTAGCCCACCTCTACCATCTGTTTCTCCTACTTATACTATATTGAATTGTTTTGTATTATTCTATTATGTTAATTAATTCTTGATGCCCCCCTCTACCATCTGTTTCTCCTACTTATACTATTCCTCCTCACTGAAAGGGTGCATTGTTTCAGGTGGGCCTTTTCCTTCATAGGGGGTGTCTCTTCTCAAGTTTTAACCGCTACATCTTACTAATGAATCACTCTAATTTAAACTTCTTCCTTAACACACATGGTGATTAGTGAACTTGGTTTTGTTACTTGTTTGCTTGTTGAAACCAAATACCATGGGATCTTCCCTCATGATGTGATCTGGCTGTTAAAGAGAAATAGACCAATTCGCTATAGGGGCATGCTAGGCAACTTGTGCATACGTGGATTGGAGTAATATGTGACATTGAGACTCCACCTCGTTTTTCTTCCAATTCCTCTGTTCCCACCAATACTATTAGTAACAATGATTGAGAATAAACACTTTATCGCCTTGACTGAAAATGCACATATTTAAAACGCAAAGTATAAACTCTCCAAACATAACTGCAAAGACTCCTTTATTGAATGAGACATGGTTGAATAAAGGGTCAGGTTTAAATTATACACGTTAAGCAACATATTAAGTTTAGAGAATGTCAGTCATTTTTGGGTGTTTAGTACTTTTTAGCTTAAAAGTCAAAGCTTAGTGTGTGAGATTTAATCTGTCCCAATTACAGATCGTGGTCTTTAGAAATACTACAATTTGTCGCGTTTAGGTATCACCCAAAAGAAATAAGATCTCCAATGCTACCAAGGTCAGACCTATGAACTTCCCGATAGATGTTCTTTGTAAACTACTTTTCTATGTTTGATTGATCAATACTCCCTTGAAGCTTCTTTCGCTAGCCTAGTAGACTCCTGTTGATATCAATAATCTTTGTTTCAACACGAAAAGAGATATCTTTCATTGACCATGGATTGTGCATTAGAACAATTGCGGATGGCTTAAATCACACACGCTAAGCTTTGATTTCTAGATTTAAGTGTTAAACACTCAAAGTTGACTGGTATTATCTAGCCTTAATATGTTGCTTAGTGTGTGTGGCTTAAGGCTGGCTAACAAATTGTGAAACCTTATTGCATAAGACAATATTTCTCATCTATTATTCTTTCGTACTTCTTTAAGATAAGCCGTCAATAGTGTCATTTTTAGCATTATGAGTGGGTCTAAGGGATTTCAAACTACAAAAGGGTTGTAATACTTGCAGTCTTTTGTGTCAGCATGCATTGTGCATGGAGATGGGGAATCTTCCAACATGCTAGTTGATGATGTGTATAGTCCCAAAGTTGTAGTTTAGATTTTGCCTACATCACAACACTCATGCAAGTCATGATGGGTTATTTGGTCCTCAAATACTTCCAAATAGATAAACCTACAAAGAAAAGTAATTGCCCTCTATTGAGCTTTCGATGGGTTGAAGCCTATGCATTTGATAGAATAAGGAGCTAGATTAGCTTAGGGATTTATTTCCTTAATGTTATGAAGAGAAATAATATGGTCTACCTATACCCATATAAGTAAAATGATCAACCTATACCATATAATGCGTTTTTATCATTTCATGTTCAAAGCTTTCAAGACAATTGGAATGGGGTAGATGACGCCTCTTAATGAGAAATCTTTTATCAAGAAAATCCATTTTCCTTTTGTTTACATTGGTTTTCTTTATTGTTGTAATTAAGACATTGTTGTTTTAAGATTAGTTGATTTTGTTGTGAATTGAGCACCTTTGATAATTAATGTTGTAATATGTTAAATGTGAAGTTATTTTGAACAAAATGTACTATAGTGTATGGAGAAATTCCATACACCCTCTCTATGTATGACATTCTTGAGAATATTCAACACATGCTTTTCTAGATCTGTCTTTAACCTTTTGAATGTGTCCACACTTCCTCCATTCATTGATTGAATTGATTTTCGCGTGGTTTGAATTTTGTGATATATGCATGAGGAACTCATTTTGGTTGCATTAGAGTTCTAGAAGACATGGAATTTTTGAATTAGCAAACAAAAAGGAGGTTGCATTTGAATATGAATCCCTTTTTTTGATTGAGATTTGTGTTGATTATAATTTTATGTGATATAATGTATAAAAATAATTTGACTAACCAATTGCTCGGTCTCTTTGGAGCAAAAGAGGTGTAAGGGTAGACAATGTGGGGCAAGCATGTAACGCATTGGTAGACATGCTTTACATGGTGACAACCTATCTCAATTGTTGAACCCTATTTAATAAATAAAAGCCCACTTCCTTGGTTATCCACATTAAGAAGTCTACTTTATTGTAGGCATATCTTCAAAGGACCTTAAATACAATCTTAATGTTGAAATATTAATCAAAGAAGCATGTAATTCCTTGAGGTAATGAAGATCTTGATCTTATGAATATGTTTCAATTTATACATTGATAATGAAATGCCATTCAATAAAAGGTGAATGAAATATATATTGTATTGATATAATTTATGTTTTTCGTTGGAAGGATTTATATCAAATTTGGATTGTGTTTGCAATCCAATGTGAGATTAGAAGTCTAAATAGATGGCTCTATGTTTGAGAGGCAAGGATCGAGGGGTATCCATTATGCTAGAGTTACTTGGGGCATGATCTTGACTTCATTACTTATGATGTTGTGCGTGTTGCACTCAACAAGTCTTGATCCTTGATGGGCTTATTCAAAACCATTCAATTTCACTAGTAGACCAACCACTTTTGATAAGGTATATTAATTTACACAAGATACTTGAGGCTAATGATTTCAAAGAATAGTAGTGGGGAATTACAATATCCAAAAAATAATACATGCAAGGATGGTTTTGTTTAGAAATACCTTAAGGGAAGTTCATGGATTTCTATGATCAAGCTATTGCAAATCAACTCCTTTAATCAACCAACTTTATGACATTGGGTTTCTATTGGAAGTCAACAAATACAAGTGCGGATCATTTCAGAATGACATGTGCTACTTTTTTGGCCTAATTGATGTTAGGAAATAATGCTTCAAACTCACATTCATTTAATCAATTTCCTACATAACCCATGAGAGGAAAACATGCATACAAGCTTATAGAATCACCATAATGCAAAGATCAAATAAACAAGCCACAAAATAACACAAGATATACTTTGGGAAAACATCATGAGAGAAAAACCCAACCTACAAAAGCATCCATACTCCATCATATTATTTAGCCATAAAACATTATAGAGTTACAATGAATACTTTTGAATCATCAAGCACTCCAATGCATTTCCATGTATCCAAGCATGAATCCACATATTCAATGCCATGCTCCACAAATGCAATCCTCCAAAAGACTCAATACAATGACAACCCAAAACCACCTAACAACGTTAAATACAACTAGTACTTCTTTGTGCTACGTCAGCAATTACCATATACACATCTGTTATGGCAATATTTTATCAAAGAGAGAGGAGCCCATGGAGAAGCGATTTTCTTGTATGCATGATGACTTAAGTCATATCGATGACTATGAGTTTCGATTAGATTCACCACATGGTTCTTCGATATTCAGTTTTTCGATATAACTTTGTCGTTCGCTGTGACACTTCAGCTCTATTAGATGTTCATCGTTACTTCGAAGAGACCTCCATGTATGTTACATGGATGCTTATCTTTTCGATATAACATCTTACTTCGATAAAGCATTTTTGCCCTGGCTAGATGGTGTACAGTGTACACTATGCCGAATGAATGGGCGTCGAAGTGACTTTAATTTTGTCTTATCGAAAACAATATTTCGATGAAACTATGTGTTTCATTGAGTCCTCTTGTTCTGGAGATAAGTCAAGCTTTGCCGATAGGTTTATTTCGATGAAATATCTCATTTTGACAAGACTCTTGATTCGTTCCTTAGAGCTGCCATGTACACCATTCTCGCTAGTTCACGGGGACAAATCGGGTCTCACACATTCTTCTTGCCAGACTGCGATTCATTCCTGTCTCTGTTTGTGGGTCGAAGCAAGACATGTGGCTTCTCGTCGCTGCTTCACGGTCAAATTTTTTCCAAAGCCTGACTCCCTTGCGAAGTGGCGATGGCAGTTCTTGTGGGACCCATTGTATCATGCTTTTCGGCGTAACATCCTTTTCGCCGAGACTTCCCTCGGCCTTAGTAGATTGTCAATGTCACACCGAAATTAACATTTCGGTAAGACATAAAACATGTCTCCCCGATAAAACACTTTTGGTTAGACTTCGTATATCGACATGACATTTTTTAGTTTTGGCAACCTTTCGGTGTCTCACCGATATCTGTATTTCGGTGAGACATAGGAGACATTTCTCTGAAAAACCCTATTTTGGCATAGCTCATTCTTTTGGTAAGATCTCTTGTGCCCATGGTGAGTGGAATGCTTCTGCGAAAAAGATGAACATTCTTCTGAATATATTCCCTTGAATTGCACTCCATCTCCATTCTTGCCAGAGAGTTTTGGCCAAAGTCTTAGATACGGGCTCTAATCTGCATGAGTGTTGCCCAAAAAAGCCTTTCGACATTAATTCTTTAATGGGTACACATGCTCTGTCCAAAGCTCCTGTTATGGTATGTTCTGCGAACAGTTTTATGTGTTGTTTAGGGCTTCTTCATCTCCTATTGAAAAGACGTGCCTTTCGAAGGGACATTCTCAGCCTCTGATCGACTAAAGATCCTTCTCCTTAGTTTGGTCAATGATATTGAACTAAACATTTTATTCAAATAGACTTCGCTCCTTTTTGTATGGATAGAATTTCTTGACAAATGTATCAAATTTGATTATGATAGGCTGAAGATGGACACACATGCTCATTTATAAAAAGTATAAGTGTATTATTTATGGATTTACTCATTATATGAAACTCTAAATTTTGCCAAAATTTAAGGTTCCAACACAACCCACATAGCTGCATACTCTTCCATAATATATCACCATCCTCCCAAACAAGACATAAAACATATAAAGAAGAGAGACACCCTTACTCTTCCATAATATATCACCATCCTCCCAAACAAGACATAAAACATATAAAGAAGAGAGACACCCTGTAAACCATAACCTGTCCTTCTACCAACACCTCAAATAAGCAACACTATGTCAAGTATGTTCTCTAAAACCCTAAAAGAGAAGCCAAAACAATACCCAAACCCTCTTTCAATCTCTTCGATCAAACCAACATAAGTATTATGTAATTCCAACATGGATGTAATCCTCCCATAACCAAGAAGATCAAACATAATAACCATTCCCAATAAAGTAAATCAACCCACTAAACCGTCTCCTAATATCCTCATAATGATATCATAATATCAAACCATATGCACAAGAAGATAACCAATCCCAACATCTCTCAAATGAACCCTCCAGAACTTAACATCTCCATAGCTTAAGATCTATATCAATGAAAGATAAGCATAAACATAATGCACTTGAAATGAACAATGGGCAATACCTTTCAAGTAATAAACTGTCGAGTAGACCAAGAGTGGGGAATGAGAATGCTCATCAAGCTATCCAAGTCATCATGACTCACACTAAGAACAATCTCCTCTCAAGTCCATACCATGTGAATGCTCCTCATACTTCCTATTGAAACAACCAATCATCTCAACACATGTCATTAATCACAAGAGAATACTACCATCACCTACATCTCAATGTATCCACGAGCACCTATAATTGATCATTTCATGCCAAACTCTAAATGCAACATAACACCATCATGAAGTACATATGAAGGAAATGATCATACACTCAATACAAAGAGAACCAACCAAGATCAATGTCAAAGCTCCAATAGCTGAATTAGGAACATAAACATGACAAAATAACTATATCATGCCAAAACTCTAAATGCACATCAAGAGTAAACCATGATTTAATAACAAACAATGATAACATATCAAATGAAAGCATAAACCACACCTCTACTATAGACTCCACGAGTCCTCCAAGATGTCCACTTCCTCAAATATCACAAAGATCATCATCTCTTACTCGTATACTTGCAAATGTGAAAGACCCTATGTAGAAATAGGATCAAGAGCTCCTCCAATATTTGCACACTAAGAAGATCATCCACCATCCAATGGTGAATACACATCACTACCAACAACTCACTGAACTGTGATATCAAGTTTCACATGGCATCGTGACAACCATCTCCTAAATGAAGAATATCCAACAACTGAAAAGTCAATAACATCAAGTGTAACCATGATCTCCAAGCCAAGAAGATACATACAACCCCCAACAAACCACCAATCACAAATCAATCCTACACCATCGATACATCATTGTCAAAAGCTCTCATAGAAATTATAACCAATGAACAACCAAGGTATCATTACATCGTGATAAACCATATGCTACAAGTCCCAACATCAATTATCCAGGTACTATAAACATCATCCATCCTCTCATCTCAAAACACACATACCAATGCACTAATGACCATAGACAAGGTCAACTAACAAGTATGCACCACAACGAATCAAACCTGGTGGATATAGACAATCTACATCCGAGTCATCGCACTACAATTGAATAGGTGATGAGCCCACACGATTGCATAACTCGTACGTGAAACGCTAATTATGCAAACTCATCATCACATTAGTAAACTGCAAATTGAGATATTAAAGATAAAAATCTTGTAACTGTCTAAGCCCTTCCTCCGTTAGGGCTTGGGCCTTCCCCTACCATTCCCACCCACCCCAATCTATATTGTTGGGGGTGGGAGGAGGACGTTGGATAGAAATTGAAATCCCTCCCCTGAGTTATCGAACGAATGGAATGAATGAACAGAGAAATCCAATTGGTCTACTGGAAATGAACCGAGGTGTAATGAAAGAACTGGGCATGTGCATAACTGGTTGAAATAGGCCGAATATTGGGTTGTGGGTATAATCTATCGTTTGGGTGTCAAAAGTCTAGATATTCGCTCGATTTGGGGCAATTGTGGCGATGTTCAGGTGTGGGAGCCCCCCTCTAGACCACATGACTCAAACACCAATTTGACATCTGATATGATTTTCCAAACATATCTGTGTGCACAGAAGTGTGACTGTCAATTGAACAAAATGTTAGTCACACACCAATGAAACATTACATATTAAAAAAGGAAAGTAATTAACTGTGCTATGAGTGAGGGAGCGAGCTATGCTAGGGTTTCAGGGGGTCCAGGGGAGGATGCTGAGGAGGGAGGCGAGGAAGATGAGGAAGATGGCAGGGGTTTTAGGGAGGCTACGTTTGAGAGCTTGCATGGGGAGATCTCTTTTCATGTCTCTTGGCTCACTCTTTGTGTTTCCCCTTCTTGTTTGCAGTTGGCTAGGTTGGAGGTTTGAAGACTTGTTTACCTTGTGTTTGGGGCGTCAAGGACTATTGTTTGGGCTTGGTCTGATGCTAGGTTAGGGGCTTATGTTCCTGCGTGGATGGTGGTGGGTGGGTGTGGAAGGTGCCTTTATGCCTTGTTTCCATCACTGTCCAGAGTTCCTCTTGGATGCAGAGACCTGCCTTGGGTGAGTGTTGGTTTGGCTATGGGGGGGTTTGTTTCGAACGCTTGGTGGTTTTGGCCGGTGCCCGTGTGTGTTGGGGTTGGTGCAACGTTGTTGCTAGGGCTCCTTGCTATGGGGAATCTGATGATGTTGGGGACGAAGGTGATGGGGAGGGTTCTTTTTGCCCGCCTGCGCCTATTCCTAGCTCTTTGCTGCACTCTGACCATGGTCGGGGGGGCGGGGGGGGGGGCTGGATTTTAAGCAATGTTGCTTTCTGGAGGATCCTTGGTAGTAGTGTTTGTGTTGGGGGTTGCTTGTTCTAGCCTCTCCGTGCCATGCAATTTTTGGGCCCCTTTGATCTTGCTGGTGTGGGGGGATTCTTTTCCATGGAGTGGCATCTGTTTTGGTTGGATGCTCTGCCCTGCAGAGTGAGGTTGCAGAATGTGGTTCTGGGTGGCTCTCTTGTTGAAGCTGGTTTTAGTGGGGGTTTTGGCTTTTTTTAAGTATGTGCCTTCCCCTGCTAGATTTTTTGTTGATGGTGGTTGTGTTGAGTATTTTTTGCCTTTCGAAGCTCCTCTCAATTGTCCAAAGGCTTCTATGTCTTTGACAAGGTGGGTTTGTTGCACAGTTGGCTTCCAGATAAGTGGCGTTGTCTTGTTTCCCTGCTGCGATTGCATGGTGGCCCCATTCTCGTGACGGGTTTTGATTTTTGTGGCACTTCAGGAGGTCCCTTTGGCTTTGGCTCCTTGCAGTTGGCGGGTGGGTGGTTTTTGTGGAGGCCTATTTGTGGGGAGTTGCTTCTCTCAGGTGCTATTGGGTTGCCTATCGTGCAGGTCTATTTTGGGAGGTTTTTTCTTGCTGCTCTCTTTTGTTTCATTTTTTGGTTGGTGGATGGTTATTTTGTTGCCTATGCTTATAATCAGAAGGCTACTAGCAGTTTTAAAGGCCCCTTTTTGGTGATGGACTGTTTTTGGTTAGAGGTTGGTTTTGTTGGGGCTCAGCTAGTTTTGGCTCCTGTGCTTGTCTAGGTTTCTTCCTGCGTGACTTCAATGGGGGTGAAGTCAACCCCTATTGAGGTGGGGTTTGTGATGGTGCCGTGGTGGTGGGAATGGTGTATTTTTCTTCAGTTGCTCTCCTTCCTTACCCTTATTGAGGTGGGGGCGTCTCCTATTGAGGTGGGGATCTGCTTGGGGAGGGAGAATGGAGGTTGATCTATGCGGGTTTCACTCGACGACTACAACTCAGATGAAAGGACGAGGCTTGGTCGATTCACCCTTCGATCTCTCGTCTTCTCTTTTGCCTCTCTTATGACTTGTTCCTCTCCTATGGAGATGGAGAGGATCTTGGCAGATGAGAAGTTGTTTGGTTGTCGGAGTTTTTAGATTAGTTGCACCTAGTTGGTTGAGGGTGCCATCTCAAAACGCTTTGTTAAAGTTTGGGGATACCTTTGGAAAATCCCTCCCCTTCTCCACTTGGCTTGTAGGGTTCCGTAATGGGTAGTCAGGTGGCCATTCTTATTTTGTCTTTCCAGATAGTTAGTTTCTAGGAGCAAGGTTTTGGGTGCCTTTGAAAACCCATGACGGTTTTGGGTCCTTGTTAAAACCCATCTTGTTCGGTCTGTTGCTTTTTTGCTACATTCTAATCTGTAAAGGGTTCAAGGCTCTTCAAACCCCATTAATCTAATAAAAAACATTACATATAAAAGGATTAAATTGACAAAACATGTTAAACAACTATCCCTTTTAAAACCATTTCAATGCCCTCTATCTCCAAGGATTCCTCAAGTCATGATTTTTGCTCTTTGATCATTGAGCAATTGACTCTTGGAATGACAACTCAAAGGGTGAGTGCTATGATATAAATGATCTATATGCTCATGCAACTAAGATATATATGATAATTTAAAGCTTGCTATAATGAAGATTTTATGCTATTGATAATGAAACTAAAATGCTAACATACTATGAAAATGAAACTAACATGCTAACATGGATATTTGCTTATAAAAAATGATTTGATCATGTGTAGTCTTGATAATGAGAACACAATGTATGTAGCCCCTTGATAATGAGAGAATGTGTTCTATTTATAGAGGAAATGGGCAATTAGGTGGTTAAGATTGAATTGGCTTAGCAAAAGCTAGGATTGCATGAAGAGGGCTTGATCCTCAATCCATGTTTGCAATTTCCACCAATGTTATAGTGACAACTGACATCATTAGAAGGCTTGAGAGGAGAGAGAAGAAGGATTAAATGCCTGAAGAGACATGATGGTTACCTTAGGGGGATTGGTTAGGGTTAAGCTAATGGAAAAATCCTTTATCCAAAGGATAAAGGAATGTGCAAGAGTTAAAGAGTAACCTTAGTCAAAGTACTAAATGCTTGAGAAGACTCGAAGGTTACCTAGGATGGTTAAGTTAGAGAATTAGTCAAAAGGTGGGTTAGTTTGTTGGAAGAGAGAGACTTTTAATGTTTGTAAGAGCCTTCAATGCTTTTGGGAGACTTTGGGGGTTAACTTGTGGAAGAATAAGGCTTTTAATGCTATGTAAGAGCCTCAATTGCTTTTGAGAAGTGTCTCCTTCCTAATCTTTGGTTTAGGAATGTGCAAATGTTTAGAAGGGGATTAGGCTAAATTAGAAGGGGTTACAAGGGTTTAGAAGAAGGGTTAATGTGCAAGTGGGTATCGTAGGAGAATGCAAGTGGGATGGATAAATAGGATTTTAATTTAAATAAAACTTATTTATTTTAATCAAATGTGCAACTTGCATTGGATTTAATTAAATGTTATTTTAATTAAATGTGAAAAGGGAATTTAATCGAATAAATATGATTTATTACGTCGAGAGGCGTATTAGGCTCATAGACAGATGTAAGATTCACTGTCAGTGAAAACGAAACTCATTTAAGTTGACGTGCATTTGGTCGTCAACCAATTTGTCAATTAAAAAAAAAACATTATCTATATTAAGAGGCATAGACTCATTTCAGAGAATCAGAATGGATTCACTCCTGTAGGGAGCTCGCAGATAGCATTATTCTGACCTCAGAAGTTATTCATTCGATGGCCAAGGATAGGATCAAAGGGATGGCAATCAAGTTGGATGTCTCCAAAGCATATGATAGAGTACTTTGGTTTTTTCTAGAGCATGTTTTAAGTAGGTTTGGATTCGATAGTAAGTGGATCGATTGCATTAATTAAATTCTGCATTTCTTCTGTTTTCTTCTCTATTGTAGTTAATGGAGCAGTATGTGGTTTTTTTGGCTACAACTAACGGGTTGAGACAGGGAGATCCCTTGTCACCTTCCCTTTTCGTTTTGATGGCTGAGGTCCTCGGGAATAGCATAAAGATTAAGCACAGGGAGGGTGTTTGGAAAGGAATTACAATCCATCCGGAGTTGGTAAATATGACACATTTCCAGTTCATGGATGACACCCTCTTGTTTGGTGTTGCGACAGTTAGAGAAGCAGAGGCAATAAAGGAGACTTTGGAGGAATACGCAAAGGTGTCGGGCCAACACATGAATAAAAAAAATTCTCAGATTTTCTTTCTAAACACCAGCAGACAGAATCAAAATTCTATTTTGCAAATCCTGGGTTTTCCAAACGGGGAATTTCCTCTAAAATATTTAGGAATTTCAATTGGAACAGGTTCGTATCAAAAATAGCTCTGGGAAGAAGTGGTTAATAAATGCAAAGGAAGGGTGGATCTGTGGAAAAATAAATGGCTATCACAGGCTGTAAGGATACAGATGATCAAGTCTGTTTTGTCAGCAATCCCAATTTATAGTATGTCTTGTTTCAAGATGTCAAGGTAAGCATATAGTAGTGTGGCTGGTTTGCTTAAGAAATTCTTATGGGAAGGATCCAAAGAGGTAAAGAGAGTCCCGTTGATCAATTGGGATACGACCTGCCTCATCAAGGAGGAAGGAGCAGGACTCAGAAAAATGGAACTACAAAATAAAGCTTTGGGAGCCAAGCTAGCCTGTAAGCTTTTTAAGAGCCCAAATAGATTATGGTGCAGAGTGTTTAGGAATAAATATTTGGATTCTCTGGAGGAAGAAAGGATCTTCACAATGGCAAATTCGGAGAAAGGATCTCCAGTCTGGAATTTCATTTGGGATAGCAGAATTTTACTCACAGACCATCTGTCTTGGAATATAGGTAATGGTACAAAGGCCAAATTTTGGTCAGATTCTTGGGGAGGAGAGAAACCACTAAAGGAAATATTTGAAGATCATGAATGGGGCAATCTGGTGGAAGCTAGCACAGGCAGCAGAGTGAAGGATTACTTTGCCCCTGGAGGTTCGCTAGAGGAGAGAGTGGAGTGGAAGAAATGTAGCATAGGCAATAGGGACCTATGTGCAAAGTTAGAGCAGCTTTTATCACAAAGGCACATATTTGTGTCAGATAAAGATGACAAAATATTTTGGTGTGCTGCCAAATCAGGAGAATATAAAGTCAAATGGGGGTATGAGATCCAGAGGAAGAGAATCAGGAATCCGGAGTGGCCATACAAATTATGTTGGCATAACAAAATTCTTCCAAAAGTAGGAGTGTTTCTTTGGATAGCCTTACAGGACAGAGTTTTGATAGGAAATAGATTAAAATCTATTGGTATAGCAGGACCTAGTAGGTGTATTATGTGTAAAAAGGATGAAGAAACTACCAATCATTTGCTTTTTACATGCTCTTTCGCAAGTAGCTGCTGGGAATGGTTCTTTGATATGATTGAATATCTTACTGTAAAAAATGAAAAACTTTTAGATTTTTTGTCTGCTTGGCCCATAATATGCAAATCTAAGGGGGGAGATTTATGGTTAGTAGGGCCTTCTTTGATTGTGTGGCATATATGGAGGGAAAGAAACAGGAGAATATTCAGAGAGGAATTCCACTCTAGAGAAGAAACTTACAAATCTATCAAAGTTGGTATTGAGGAAGTTGTGAGTGGTAACATTAGGAAGAAAACTATCAGATTCTGTAATGCATGGGATAAGAAGATGGAAAAGAGGTGGGCTCTCAAGGAATTGATCGAAGTAAGGATTGTGGATAAAGCTAAAAGTAGAAAGAAAGCCAAATGGTTAGCCCCAAAGATGAATTGGACTAAGCTAAATTTTATGGAGCTAGTAGAGGCAATCCAGGCAAAGCAGGGTATGGAGTGGTTATTAGAGATGAAAATGGATCCTTTCTGCAAGCAGTTTTCAGAAGAATTGAGGATACCACAAATAACGAAGCAGAGATAAGGGCTTTGGAAGCAGGTCTGGAAATGTGTGTAGAGAAAGGACTAAACAAAGTCATAGTGGAAGGGGATTCCCAAATCATAGTTAATGGGGTAATCAAGACAAAATTTCAAAGTTGGAAATTAAATAGGTGGCTAACTCGAATTTGTGCAGTTCTGGAAAAAATAGGAGACTTCGAAATCACCCATTCGTATAGGGAGGGAAATAAGCTAGCAGATTTACTAGCTAATATGGGTGTTTCTTCAGATAGGGATAAAAATGTCATTAGCAAGGATGGACTGACGAGATACATTGAAGAATTGGTATGCAAAGAGAAGAATGAGGAAACCCGTGAAGGCATTGGGTGACCCCTGTTTTAGCAGTAAAGGGGACGAAAAGACTAAACAGATGGGATAGTTAATTATATTTTAGTAAGGGTAGTCTTTTCTATATTAGAAAAGTGGAGAATATTTCAGCTCTAGGATGGAGTACGCATTCAGTGTCGGCACTCTGCAGAAGTGAATTGACCACCTCGGGCTTGGAAGTTTGAAGAGATTGGGGCGGTTTAGGAAGCCTCGAGAGATCCGAAAAGCCTATAAGAGATAAGCGGGCCTTGACGACAGGATATAGTTGCAAGAGAAGAAAAAGAAAATGGTGCACTTCTTGGGACTGAACTGCGCTAACTGTGAGGTCCCTCTGGAATTCCAAGTCAGGGACCTGTTTGAGACCACGAAGTTTGGATACGATGCCATTAGGGGAATGGTAGAATGCTCTCTAAGCCTGGATCGTCATTGGTGCGACGGTGCAATATATGAGGTGGTCCTTGCGCCCATGGTAGATATTTTAGAGTCAAGGGACAAATGTGCAGAACTGTTAGAGGGCTTTTTTAAAAAAGAAAATGGAAACATGGTTGCGGAAGCTATATATGATTTGGAGGAAGGCAACAAGAGCAGTGTGCTCAAGGTATACTTTAGCCCCGAGAACTATTTCTCAGACACAAAGGAAGAGAGCGTGGAGGAGGAAGAAAGTGAGGAGGAGGAAGGAAGCGATAAGGATGATGGAAGGGATAAAGAAGCAGAAAAGGAGAGAGCAAGAGTATTCGCTAAGGAAGTATGGCAACAGTTCAAGGTCGGGATCATCAATGAAGATCTAGCAATCTTCAGAAGTTATGTGGAATCTGAGGAATGGTGGATGTCTGAGGCGTCCACAAAAAAGCTAAATGATCTGGCAGATTACGCGATGGTCATACTCCAAATTATGAAGAGCTAAGATTATTTAGACTAGGAGTGGGATATAGTTCTATAAGGTTTTTTTGGTTTAGAAGTAGTTTACTCTTTGTAATTTTTTGGGGTAGTATGTGGGGGTTGGGGATACTTTGATTGCTAGGGAGACATGCAATTTTTTATAATGATCATATATTGTAATGTTTGTTAAGAAATAGAGGGAGCTATCCCCATTAAAGATAGCACTTACTATAAAAAAAAAAGAGGCATAATTATTAGTCAATTTAATTTTTAAAATATTTTAAAGAAGATTATCTTAAATATGAAATTAGAAACTTGTTATAATTGAATAATAGGATATAATTTTTTTATTTTTAAAAATATTTTACTATGAATTTTTCAAAATAGTTTATATTTTTCTATATGAATTTTAAAAGTTGTCATAATATATAAAATTTAAGATTTTGACATTTATTATTAGTAAATTAGTAAATTTTTTTTGATAGGTAAAGGACAGTAGTTGAATAATTTTATTAATTTAAAAAAAAAAAAACAGAATTACAATCCTGATTCAGTGTGGGCACCGATAGGAAAGAATCAGGTAAGAAAACCTCCGGTCTTGCCCAAAGAATCCATCCTGGAGTATTGTATATTACATTTCAGGTCATTAGCCATTTATTACAACATTCATTAACTGCCACTAATGAGATTTTAATTTGGTACTCTGCTTCTTTGGTGTACTTCTTTCTGAGCATTTAGTCTTCCCCCTTCTCTGCTTTTGCATTAACTGTTATGGTTGTGAACGTGTCAATCCTGCTATGGATCTCTCCATCTTACTGGATAATGTTTCACTAGCAAATCTTACAACCACAAGAGCTCGCAAATTTGTCAGCTTGTTAGTTAATAATCCTCAAACCAACATATGGGGTGATGATAATGCAATTCTGATTAAAATCCAATTTTGCTAATGATTTCCAACTATTGATCTCAAGAACCTTCGCCCCTACTAAGCATTATATATAAAGCAAGCTTAAATTTCTAAAAGAGAGCTATTGCCTTAATACAAAGCCAATTATGGGAACAAACTGTATGCCTGACAATATTTCATTATTCCTCTAATTATGTGTTCTGCATATACAAATAACCACGCATATAGTAGAAGCAAACCAAAATATTGATCCTTAATATGTACATTCAAGATTAAGCGCAATGTCATTAAATCCCCATATATTATGTCTATATATATCCGTTTAATTGATATCTTTCGCAGAAAACAAAATTCCTAACGTCTGATAGTGTACCTTAAAGTTTTAAGTCTAGCCCATCAAAACCTAATATTGACTAAACATCCTATATATCATTAGCATATAAAAGTCCAGCTACTATAGAGTCTTATAGTACTTAAACAATAACCTTCTTGATAAAAGAGAGAGTATGTCTGGATCTAAACTATAATAATTAAAGGCCTTTAAGCTAATACTACTATAATTTCAAAGGCCACATAAAGCAAGCAAAATTAACTATTTTAGTCTTCCAGAAGACTTCGATCGACGAAGTCACAATCCATAGCTTTCCTGGTAATGGACGGTCTTGCCTCCCCTTCTTTTAGAGACCGGGAGCTTCTCGAAGCCCTCCCTATGTCCTCAAATTTCCTTTTGGTTTTGGCTGCCTTGATGATTGCAGGTGGAAGAACTTGAATTCTTTCCATTAGAATTTTTGGCATGTCATCCGGGGTTTTAAAACCTCCCTGTTTTAGGTATTCCACCCACCAAGTGTTATTAGGCATATCCTTCAAATGCAACCATTTGAGAAGAAAGTTTGCATTTCTTTGAATGCATTCCCAGTGTTGATTGAAGGCCTCTCTATCCTTGATGACTAACAACGGTCGCTTGATAATAATTCTCCCCCCAATTTGTAGCCCACCTGAATCTGTATTAATGCCATAATCTTTGGGAAAGGGGATATCCTTAATTTGTCATCCACACTGCCTGCAACTATCTCAAGATTGCCCAAAAATTCATCTCTGGAGATGGTCCTACATAGTTGTATTACATCCCCTTTATCTACCCTTATTGTGAGAAGAATGGCAGCGAATGTGGCCGGTATATCACAGTTTACCCTCTACCTAAATTCATTGTTTAGCTGCTCGTCTCCCATAATTTCTTGAACAGATCTAGGAGAGAAATCGTCTACCTCTTTTAGGATAATTTCTTGACTCCATTACTTCCCAATATCTGTTTTAACCATTGAAACCCCAAGCTAAATGCAAGCGTCTAGAGGTTTCTTTGCAATTAATAGGTGTTGGGAGTGATCGAGCCGCTCGATTCACATGAAGTAGCACATGTGAGGGATCACTTCTACTGACACTATCATTATTAGATAGCCTCAAGTTGTTAACTTCCTCTACAATCCACGTCTCAGTTTATTAGCCGAGTATAACGTGGTTGAAAGCATGATCCCTAACGATGACAATTTTGATTTAATTTATTTCTTTATTTAAGTAGATTTGGAAATTATACAGTTGTCCTCCTCTTTATTTATTGATTATTATTTTAAAACATGTAAACCGAAGATGTATTTTAATGAATAAGCCCCATTTACTTAAATATCTAAACCCCCTATACTTTCAATGAAGTTTCCATCCGCACCGGAATTAGCTAACCCATCGACCTCTACATTCCCTTCTGTATATATATGATTTATAGTGTATTCATCAAAATACTTTAATAATTGGATGGGTCTAGCTAGCCTAGAGTTTAATGTCCAATTAGGGGTGGTTTTAGTTCTTACTGCATTAGTGATAACTAGGGAATCCCCTTCCATAGCTAGCTTTTTAATTCCCAAATCCTTGCACATTAGTAGTCCTGAAATCAAAGCTTCCATTTCTGCTATGTTGTTAGATGCTCTTCCAATTGGTTTGGCAATTTTGGCACAAGCACCATCAAAATTCAGTTTGAACCATCCAAACTTTGGTTTTGTCCACTTACATTCTTCTCTTGCATGCTTACTTTCTTTTCCTCCCTTACCATAATGCGGAGGCACTATTAACTCGAACCAGTCCTTCCCGATCTTGCCGTCCCAAACTGTGAACTGACAATCTTTTAGATTGCTATTCCTAATTTTGTTGTTTGCTATTTCTACTATTGATGCCTCTATCTTATTGCAAAGAATATGTGTTTGCATACTTTTGCTTTGGAAGATCCTTCTGTTTCTCTCCTCCCAAATTTCCCATACCAAGATGGAGGGAGCGATCTTCCAGATATCTTTATATAAACTATGCTTTTGAATAATTGGCCAGCTTTTCATACTGCTCATTATATCATTGGTCATTGCTGATTTCCATTGGAGCTTCCTACAGAGCCACTCCCAACATTTTGAAGTATAGGAACACCTCATGTAAGGAGATGATCCACTGTTTCCTCGTCTAATTTGCATAGAGTACATCTTGAAGGACCTTCAAATCCTATTTTCTTGAACCATTCTACTGTTAGAATTCTCTTCTGCAATGTTGCACATAAGAACATACCTACTTTTGGTAAATATACTTTATCCCAGCAAAGCTGAAGAGGGATGTTAGTCTTTTCCATCCATTTTGAATGATCAATTTTTCATATCCTTCTTTAACTTTATATTCTCTTGATTTTATTCCTGTCCAGACTATTCTGTCTACACCATCCCTAATATTTATATTCCTTTCTGCTAATATGCTCATAAGCTCCATCTTTTTTTCTTCAGAGAGGGGAGTTTGATCTAATGATCTCCATTTGCAACCTATCGTTGGGTCGCCCCCTGAGATTTCAATGTAGTCTTTTAGGTATTCTCCCCACAAATTCGTTAGGGTTTCCTTTATGTTAGGGATAGTAAGGATACTGTCTAATGTTGCGTAGCCCCCCCAAGAGTCACTCCAGACTTGACTTTGTTGCCAATTGCAACATCCCGAGTGACATAGTCTATGATTAGCTTCCTGCAGTCTAAGATGAAATTCCAAATCCTGGATCCTTTGGGTGGGTTTGTTGTCCTGAATATATTGCTAGGGTTCGATCCTATCAAATATTTCTTAGAATTTTGACCCATTTCCTATCTGGCTCCTTGTAAAGTTTCCATACCAATTTTGCTCCTAAGGCCCTGCCCTGCTTACCAAGGTTTTTGATTCCAATGGTTCCTACATTATGAGGTTTGCATAACTATCCCACTTAATTAAGGTTAATTTCTTATTTTCTAAGGCCCCTTGCAAAAAAAAACTCCTTAATCTTTTTTCCAGTTGTGCCTTTGCAGCTTGAGGTATTGGAACACATGGCATTTGATATGTTGGGATAGTTGTTAGGACCGATTTCAGCATTAAGGCCCTCCCCAAATTCAACAACCATTTGTCTTTCCATGAATCTATTCTGCTTTCTATTTTTGTCACGACCGGATCCCAAACCTTTTGACCTCTGTTCGCTTTGACTAATGGAAGACCTAGGTATTTACATGTAAATTTACCTTTCTTATATCCTAAAATGTTACAAATTTGTAGTTCCATCCTTTCATTGGTATTCACAAAAAATATTTCAGATTTGGTTGCATTGACTAGTTGTCCAGAAGCTTTAGTATATCTATTGACTTTTGCTCTAAATTCCTTGGCTTCTGATTTGTTAACTATTTCGAAAAGCATCGTATTGTCTACGAACTGTTGATGGGTTACACTATCCATCCCTTCAGTTATTTTAATCCCTCTGATTTTGCCTAGAGAATGGGCCGTACTCATCGCTATACCAAAGGCCTCAACCATAATTATGAACAAGAATGGGGATAAAGGACCCCCTTGCCTTAGACCCCTAGATATATCAAAATAGCCTTCTGGGGTTCCGTTTATTAGCAAGGATATTTTAGGGCTGGCAATACAGTGGATATTATGTTAATATATTTCTTAGCAAATCCAAATGCTTCCATACATTTGCAGAGCCAGTTTGTTCTTCTGAAATGATTGAAGGCAATACTTTTTTAAGCGTATTTGCTAGTGCTTTTGAGAACACTTTGTAAACTGTATTACACAGAGAGATAGGTCTAAAATCATCCAATTCCTCTGCTTTCTTATTCTTAGGAATCAATGTAATGTAGGTGTTGTTGATTTCCTTTAGTATCTTTCCTGAATTTCTCATGTTTTCCACTGCTTCCCATAATTCCAAGCCTATAATAGGACAACATTTTTGAAAAAAGCTTGCAGGGAATCCATCTGGTTCTGGAGCTTTTTCCAGGTGGAGCTGAAAAACTGCTTCTTTAATTTCTTCTAGTGAGAATCTACCAGTAATCATCTTATTGTCTTCTTCTGAGATAACCTTAGGTATATTGGCTAACAATTGTTGTTGTGAGCTCAAATCCAAGTAGTCCCAGTTATTTAGAATGTTTTTAAAGTGGGTTACTAACTCGGGGGCAATTTCCTTTGGATCTTCAACCAGATTTCTGTTATTACCTTTGATTCTTAGAATTCTAGTTGTGATCCTTCTTTGCTTGGTGCTGTTTTGAATATTTTTGTTTTTCTGTCACCATCAGATAACCAGTTCTCTCTAGATTTTTGCTTCCAAGAGATCTCTTCTTTGGTTAGAATATCTTCATATTTATGAAATAATTCTTTCTCCTTTAATTACATTTCTTTGTCCATTCCATCCTTGATGATTTTTTCATTGAGTTTATCCAACTCGGCTTCTATTTCTTCTTTTTTTGAAAATATATTCTTAAAATGTTCCTTATTCCATTGTAGTATTTTCTGCTATAGCTTCTTCATTTTGATAACAAAGAAGTACATCTTGAAACCTATAATTTGTTCTTCCTTCCACCATTCTTGTACCAACCCCATGGATTTCTGATTCCAGAACCACATTATTTCAAATTTGAAAGGACACTTCCTTGGACGACTGTCTTCCTGAATGTTTAACGTTATTGGAAAATGGTCTGAACCTGTTACGGTAAGGATTTTAGAGCTCAAAGACTTATTTAACTCTACCAGATCTCCCTTAAATACAAATCTATCTTGTTTCTCTGCTATGAAATTATCCCCAATCCCCCTTGTAGTGTCCACCCTTGATTTGACTTATTTTGGCTAGAGTTGACTTTTATAATATGCTTGATAGACTTATCTAGACTATATTTTGATGATTTGGATGATAATTACTCGTGCTTCAGTGGCTTATGATTGATGTTAGACACTATTGGACATATGCTATTTTGATTATCCATATGGATGTTGGTACTATCATGATTGATCATGTGATTTGATGATATATGTACTCGATGGACTTTATATGCTCACTATGTGATGGATTATTGATAGATTAGATTTATCATGGTTTTGATGATGATTATGATTACGCTAAACCTACTTCATGATTACATATGATGAGATGTTTATGAGATGTATTTGACTATTGTTTGTCCGTCTTCGTGATATAGACGATTCCACATCACTCGTTGCGAGCGGGACGTGTCGTCGCGATTTTTAAATCACTTGTCTGTTCTATATATGTATATTTATATGTGGTATTGTCGTTTTGTGGTTGCAGGATTTTGCAGGTAGCAGACATCGACTCCACTTGGCTTCACAGGTATGAGCGTGTCTTTAGTTCCAATGGCTTATGTGGTTCGAAGATGGCATGAGTTCCCCTCACATAGTCTAGGTCTAAGTTGTTCACCGTGAGTAGTCAGCGTCTTGGCATAATTCGCCATGTTAGTTAGTAAGCTTGGTCTTTTGGTATTGTGAGTTCATTTTATGTTGGTTGATTTACTTGTTTATGTTAGAGTAATTATGTGGCTCTTGATGTGTAGTTTTATATTTGGTAATGTTTATTTTAATGTATTTAATTTATAAGTTTTGAATATTTAATTATTTGATATTTATATTTATTTGATAATTAATGTCTATTGATTTTATGATTATTTAATATTTGATAAGTCTTATTGTTGTTTAATATTTATTTAATATTTGCGATTTAATCTTTAATGGTATTTGATTATTTAATTATTTATTTGACCTTCTATGGTTTGATATTTATTTGATATCTTACATTTATTTGGTTCTTTAATTTATTTTATTAGTTTTTGGTTTATTTGATTTTAATCCCCATTTGGATTATTTATTTACAGCTTATGTTTATTTAATAGTTAGACTTTTATTCCTAAGTGGGGTGTATGAACACATTAAATTAAATAAAAATAAAACATTCTCACTTAGTTGGATAAGTATATTTTATATTTACTTTACCTACCCTTTACTCTCATTGGTTAAATTCAAAATGGGTGAATAAATTATATTATATGGTGGGTTGGTAAAATATATTCCAAAATGAAATATTTTGATTGGCCGAGATTGAGGCTAGGGTTTTGGATTATTGTTGCTTTTTTATTTTCATTCCCGTGAGGCTATTCGGGTTGGTTGACTATTTTCTGGAAATTTCTTCAACAAGTTTTCTCCCTTGGTTTTGGATTTCTTCATTCTTGGTTTTGGCTGGAGCTTGGTTGGATTTTGGTTTGGCTTGTGGGAGTTCTTCAGCTACAAACCATCACACAGGTTGCAGGTTGGAGGCCTCTCCATTGGTTTCTTGTTTTGCTTTCAAAGTTTTGAAACTTGTTTGCTCCGTGTTTGATTTGTTTGAAAGTAAAAAAAAAAAAAAAAGGATTTGGTTTATGCATTCTCTTTAGCCTTGTTAGATTTGGAATGGGTAGCCATGGGATTCTAGATTCTTTTGCTTGGTTTATAGTTCTGGAAATAATGTTTCCTGTGCATTGCCGTGAATGTTCGACATGAGGAATGTCTTGCAGATTTTGTATATATTATTGTATGAATTATATTAATAGATTTCTATTGTTTTTTTTATGGGGATTGTGAATCTGGGAAAGAGGAGTCTTTGTGAGCTCCCAATCTAGCTCTACCGTAGGGGAGACTCACAAGACTTTTTCCCTTCTCATTTCACTCATCCTTTTGTGTATGGATGTTATTTGTTATGTGGAATGTCTCTTTTAAATGTATTTGAGTCATATATTATGCTTGCTATGTTTTAGATTCAAGGTTGTTGAGTATTGCCTCAGTTTTGACACTGCTGGAGATGTTCTTCGTCCAAAAGTCTGTATTATGTTTTCAATTGGAGTTCCTTGGGTGAATTTTATTATTTTATTTTATTCACATTCTTAAATTTCATTTTGTGCCGATTCCGACGAGTATAAATACGTCATATTTGGCTGATTATGTTTCGAGCAGTTTTGATCCCGCACTTAAGCAGTTTTCTACCAAAATTTACACTTTTTTCCTATGTGCTAAAAGAATGACTATATGCGCTAAAATAATCACCATATGCGCTAAAAGATCACCCATATGCGCTAAAGTATTAGTTATATGCACCACATCAGAGAATGTATGTGCCATTCCGTGTATTTTTAGGGTTTTGTCTAGTTTGAAGTTTGTTTGATGTCAGTTGGATTTTGGGCCGTACCAGAGGCTTTTTGAGAGCATTTATGATGTTTTATAATATTTATTATTGTTGGTGTCTTCATATGATTTATTTGTGAGTTTTATATGCATTTTACGCCATTTGAGTTGTTTGCACTTCCTCTCTTGTTGATGTGCCGAGAGAGAGATTGAGATTCTTGTGATTTTGTGCCAACAAGTGAATTGGCCTTGCTGAGACTATTTGATGACTCATTTCAGATTTTTATGGTTTTTCTTATGACCCTTATGACATTTCTTTGGCCAAGAGGTTCACTGGTTTTGGTTCTCATGTGTGACCTTTCACATGTTTCATGCTTATGAGATGAGATTGTTGGTTGTGTATGGATTCCTTATGATTTCAGATTCATGTATCTTCTCAGTTTTGATTATGGTTTTGGAGCCTCTTGTGATTATTATTGTTGGATCTATGTTAGGGGAAGTGGGCTTCCTTGTGATGACCGGGGTCACAAGAGATAGGCTTGCATGAAGTTCCTTGTAAGGATGCATGAAGTCTAGACCACTAGGGCACATTGGAGTTTTCCGTGATTTGTAAATAAGTGATAGCCTAATAATTGATGGGTTGGGTAGTTAGATTAATTAATAAGATAATTTTATTTGTGCCTCATGACTTAGTCCTAGGAAGGATGTCTTAGGACAAGCACGAGAAGGTCGTGAAGACGGTAAGCTAATCTCGCTTAGTTTCTCATAGGTTGAGATGACTCCACATGTCCATTAGGCTAGTGCCTTGTGTTATTATGTTATGAGGATGACATGTAATGACATTCCACTCCTACATGTGTTTTCCCCTTTATGATTTATGATTATGCTTATTGGATGCATTTATGTCTTGATGAGTTTTACGCCTCTGGGAGTTCATTCTTGTTGTATGTGTGAGTTCTTGCTTGAGAGTCCTTGTGTGGTTAGTCTCCTTGGTTATAGGTTCCAACTTAGGTTTAGAGTATGTGTTGGGACCCTGTGTCATCTCCTAGCATGAGGGGTGGTTCCATTGGTTCCACATGGTCGGGAGGTTGGTGTTTTTTTAGCCATTGGGATGTTCTCTTGGATTCTTTTTGCGTGGATGTGGATTCTTCTTCATGATGTACTATGGATGTACCTTGTAGCAGATTTATGTTATGGATAAGATAGAATGCATGTAATGTAACATTATTGTATATAGTAGATGGATTCTTGTAGTAGAAAGAGCTATGCTCATGATGTATTTAATGTACTCGTATTTGTAAGATGAATCATAGTTGGAAATTGGAATTTAGGGATATTGTATTTGTACTATTGTAGAGATGTGACCTTATGAATGATGAAAATAAGTGGATTATAGTTGGAATAGAATGGAATTGCATTATGGATTAGCTGTATTATTTCATGGAATGTTTAGAGGCTAGTTAGAATCTTAAATAATCTTGAAGGAGGAATATTCGTAGATTAATAAGTGAATATGTTAGAAGATGTTATTTGGATCTAGTAAATAGGAATGATTCACATAGATGCATTGGTAGAAAGGAAATTATGCATATCATGAGGAATAAGTAATGTTGTAGGTTGCATATCTCATGGTTAAAGAATTAGAATATGATGCATTAATAAAGGTGAAATATACCTATCGTGTGTGTAGTATGTTATTGTGGAAATGAATTAAGTAATGATGTTGAAGTACCCCAGGGAAAGATTATTGATGTTGTGTTATTTCCGCTTGCGTTGTTTGATGAAATGAGCAATGATGTATGTTCATATTGGTTAATTGGTTAATGAATGTAAATAGATGAAGATGTTGTATGTTGCATTAGTTGTTATTAGATGTTAATTAATTATTATTTTTATCTCCATTTGTATATTATTGTTTAGTTTCTTTAGGGTATTTTGGCGGGCATTACACTTCTATTATTCCATGTAGTTTGACCATTAGCCATATTGATGTCCAGCTGGCCATTATTTTGAACCCACCTCTTGAAATCCTTTTGGGCAGTGGTTTCAGCCAGATTCCCTCCTACCTTTTTATTTTGATTTAGAATAACATTAAAGTCTCCCCCAATTATGTAATTTCTAGTGACATCCTGTGTCGTGAATGCTGCCATCTCAACCCAAACTGTTATTTTCCCTAGTGTGCTAAGTGGTCTATATATGTTTATTATAAAAAAACTTAACGGATTACTAATGCTTCTTACCCAACTTCCTTGCCAGTTATCTTTTAATAAAATTTCATCAAAGTTGATCTTCCTGGGGTCCCAAAGGATGGCTAAACCACTTGCCGCCCCGAAGGTTTTTGTAAAGGAGCACTTTTAAACTCCTAGTATATTTTGCCTAACAGATTCCAATCCTCACATCCTAATTTAGTTTCTTGCAGTAGAACTAATTCTGATTCAAAAGTTATTACACAATGTTTGATCAAACGTTGCTTGTTAGGGGCGTTTAAACCCCCAATATTCCATGATGTGACCTTTATTGCTCCACGGGAAGGTACTTCCCCTTCCCTGCTTGTAACAGAGTTGTGATCTTGGTTTGATCATTTGCTGCTCCAACCATCTCCTTTAATTCGTTCAAGGATTTCCTCCCCCTCCTTTTGGGTGTTTTCCCACAATCAGGGGTCTCTTTGTTTGGGCAATCCAAATCTAAGTCTAATTTGATGTCATTTACAATCTCCACCTCTTGGATCAGAGACACCATATTTTCGGGCTCCTCTTTTTTTGCTTCCTCGAGCCTCATAATTGCTGAAATCAGCCTCTATTTTTCCAGGACTACTTCTAAACCGTCTTCATCTTCAAATTTCGATCCAACATCTGACTCATGATTTAATCCTATTAGATTAAATACTACTTCCTCCTCTGTGGGAATTTGTTCATCCCCCATGATCTCAACTGCCCGTCTCTTGGTTAGTAATGTTAGTCTCTTCTTTAGGGCAGTTGGAGATTAAGCCCTCTGACGTTGTTTGGGGTTTGAAGTCTACCTCAACCTTACTTACTTCAGAGGTTTCTAACTTTCTGTTAGTGTTCAAGGTTCCCACTTCCATTTCTTGTTTATTTTCATTTACCCCGTCTGGAATGACATTCTCAATTAGGAAGCCTCTTGCCTCTTGATTAAAGCTAATATTTAAACCTACTTCCTGATTGTTACTAGGGTTGCAAGATTTATCACCTGTATCTATATGCATAATTACATTTTTTGATATTGACCCATTAAAAAATTCTGCCTTAATTAGATAGGCTACTCGAGCTGTTATTAGTTCCAGGGGTTCTGGCGATTTCATGTTGCTATCGAAATTCACCAAAATCTTAACATCTTTGGAATTTAGATAATCCCCTTCAATACCTATAAACGAACCTAGAGCATTGTCGATTTCGACTAGGGCTTCAAAATGTAAGAATTCTACCAGAAGATAAGGGATTCTTATCCATCTAGGAGTGGTTTTAAATTGGATAGCTTTCGGGTCAAAATTTCTATGCCAATCAATGAATTGAAAATTATAACCTTTAAAAATGACTGGATATCCAGTTAGAAGTTTTGTTTTTAATGCCTCATTGATACAGGTAATATAAAAGAAATCTTTTGGTAGGATAGAGATACTTACCTGGTTGGGGAATGCGTTATTCTACCAATTCACGATGTTCTTAATTGATTGGCTCGAACCCCTCCATTTTGCAAATAGTCTAAGTTTGCGACAATGTTCCCATTGATTTTCCACTATATTGTTGTGAATTATGAAAGACGTGCAATTTCCTTTCTATATCTATTGGATATGGGTCTTCCCTTGTGGATTAGGGTTTGGAGAGGCCCTAGGACCATCGTTGTTATTGTTGCAGATATTTCCATCAGTTCGCTGGATCGGCTGGGCAATCGTTTTATTAGAATCTTCGTGCTTCTGGAAGGATGCGTGAGGTTTGATAGGGCCAACTCCTTTTGCTTGCTGCAGGGAGGAGCCTATTATCCACATTTCTTGTTCCAGGATGATCGAATCCCCTCTTTGTTTGGGGATTATATGCCTGGTTTAGGTGAGTCTTTTGCTGTCTTTCCAACTTCTTGATTCTTTTTGATTTAACCATCTGCCAATCATTAGTTGGGAATCGAGGTGTGATTGACAAGGTTTTTTTGTGTTGTTTCCATTCTGCATTTGTCCACCCAAGATCCATTTTAGTACACCCATTGAGGTCTATATCCTTCCTGAGAATTCAGAGGATCCTTGAGAATTTCCTTATTTTGTAGGAGACTTGATTGCCGATGGAAATTTGGGCCATATCGAGGGGGAGCTATAGAATTACAGAACCCCTTCGACCCATATTTTTGCCTTTGAGCTGGAAACCTTCTTGAATGAATATTCAGAGGCTTCATGTAATTGCTTTTAAAATTTCGCATTTTTGCTGATTTCAGAGCAGAGCTATTAATTTTTTTAGTAAATTAGTAATTATTTAATAGTATATAATTATTTTTAATTTAAAAAAATTTAACTATGAAATTTTAAAATAGTTTCTATTTTTCTATATAAATTTAAAAACTTGTCATAATATATATAATTTAAGATTTTGACATTTATAATTAGTAAATTAGTAATTATTAGTTGATTATAATTTAATATTAATATACAATGTATATGATTGTATAATGTTTAAAATAACTTAAATAAAATTGAATTAAATAACTAAAATAAAATTGATTTAAATAACTAAAATGTTTGAATTAAATAAATAAAATATTTTATTTAGCTTCATTTAGTTTAACTTATATTTATTCCCTTTTTATAAAAAATGTAAGTTTTCCTTATTAATCAACCAACTTATACATGAAAATTGAATTTTTTTCTTATTAATTAATGAAATTATACTAAGTTCAGTTACTTGTAGTATTATAGCTAAGCTAATTAAAATTCAAAAATTATTTAAGAATTTAAAAATTAAAGTAAATAATTTAAATTAAAGTAAATAATTTAAATTAAAGTAAATAATTTAAATTTAAGGTAAATAACTTAAATTAAATTATAAATAATTTAAATAAAATCAAATTAAGCAACTTAAATGAAGTAAATCAAACAACTTAAATGAATTAAATCAAATAACTCAAATTAAATTAAAATTAAATTACTAAAATTAAAATCTTTATTCATATAAAAAGTCAACTACATAATAGATAAGATTTCTATATATGAATTTAAAAACTTAGTTAATTTAATTTTCAAGCTATTTTCAATAAGATTGTTTTAAATACGAATTTAAAAACTTGTCATAATTGAAATGATAGGATATAATTATTTTTAATTTTTAAAATATTTTAATACGAAATTTTTAAATAGTTTATATTTTTTTTATATGATTTTTTTTATATTCTAGATCATTTACAAATCAACGTGAGACCATTACATGGCACTAATATTTACTCATATCGAGCAACCACAATCATGACACTAATACTAGCTCATTTCAAGCAACCACACTAGAATCAACCTGTGGAAGACCAAGAGTCACAAATTAGATTACATTTATTAGAAACCACCATTAGCTCATTTTGAGCAACCACACTAGAATCAACCTATGGAAGACCAAGAGTCACAAATTAGAATCCACTTATTAGAAACCACCTAGAAGCCAATTGTGGAAGACTAAGAGTCACAACTTTGAATTCCATATTAGATGTCCCTTTGGGATTTGAACTTTGATCTCCACAATGAGAACTCAATGCTTTAACCAATAGAACACAGCCCCTTGGACTTTTTATATGAATTTAGAAAAAAAATATAAATATAATTCAGTGGTCTTATCCACTTTTATCAAAAAAATAAAAAATAAAAAAATAAATAAACACACACACACACACACACACACACTAATATAAAATTTAAGATTTTGACATTTATTATTAGTAAATTAGTAATTATTAACATATATAATTTAATATTAATATGTAGTATAGATGATTGTATTTATTTTATGAAAATTACAAGTTTTTCTTATTAATATTATTCTTAACTAGAAAAGAAGTTGCATAATTTGCAAGTTTTCTTTATTTATACTCTAAGTTTTGCTTATTAATATTACTCTTAACTAGAAGAAAAGTTGCATAATTTACAAGTTTTCCTGATTTTTAATCCAAGTTGTCTTTATTAAACAAACATTGTATACTTAGTTTAGTTAGCTTGAAGCAATACATCCATTTATTTTACGCAAATTCTAAGTTTTCCTTATTAATATTATTCTTAACTAGAAGAGAAGTTGCATAATTTGTAATTTTTTCTTATTTATAATCTTTTTAATTAGAAGAGGAAGTCTTCCTTACACTTCATTGTTTAAGACGGTTTGGTGAACAAGTTAGTGTCTATCCATTTGAACAATATAATCTCATTCCTTCATTCCATCTCCTAGAGCATTGAGGTATCTATCACAACAATAGTCACCTTTGATTCTTTAATCCACAATGAAAATTATTTGTAAATTTTAGGAAGATATATTATTTTTATATGTTTTGCTATTTGAAATATGATAGTTTTGAGACTAAAGTAATTGCATGGTCTAGCATTTCTTTGTTGCTCTATTGGTCGAATTTTCTATTGGACCTAGTAATGAACAATTTTTAGCTAGCTTTCATTCGTATACAATTGGTCTTGTTTGTCCTTTTGAAATAATTTGTTTGCATGGATTTTTTTTGTTTTTGGCTATAACTTGCTAGAAAGTCGTAATTATTGTATCAATTCTTTTAATGGTAGCATAAATTAAATTTAATATTTTTATCATATCATTTTTTTTGTTTTTAATATAAAATTGTTTTTTAATATTAATAAATGTTTAGAAATTAAAATAAATAGATGAATAAAATTATTTTGGAATAATGATAAAGATTAAATTGCTAAAACACTCCATTATAACAATATATAGGTACAAAACTCTCTTTAAATGTAGTAGTATATTTGGAAACATTTCATTAGTCCTTTATACGTTTGTTTAATTTTCCATTATAGGTGGTTAGCTGAATTGTTTTTTATTAAAAAAACATCGTTAACTAGGGCGCTTACCCTTTACATAGCCAGAGACTATTGATTTAGTCAGCTGAATTATTACTCGTTCACAAAACCATCAATTTATTAATATAGTACTTTTATATTGGAAAAAAAGACTTGCCAAAGCAATGATAGTTTTTGATTAAGGAAAATCAGGTTTTAAGGGACCCGAAACCCGCTTACAATATGAAGGATAAGCATGAAAGAAAATAGAGAAGACAAGACCTAGACAAAAAAGCTGCAAAAAAACCAGCAGCTAGGAAAAAAGGACAGCACAGAGCCAACGAGAAACTAGTAGCCAAAAACTAGCATTACATGTCAAATAAAAACTTTAATGGACTCCTCTACATTCTTAACCAACAACATCATGGCCTTAGCGACTTCTCTCAGATCTTTGATCTCCTGCTTCAGCTGAATGTCTTTCGTCTTTGTCTCCAAATCACTGGTTGTCTGGCTGTACCTTCGCCTGGAGATTTGTGGAGTAGAGTTGGAGGTCGACATATCATCAATGATTACCATATCCTTATTCTGTTGTTTCCTCTCCAAGTAATTCACCAAGGCATTCATATTTTGAGACGAGATCCTCAAGACCTCAAGACTATGATTCATAAAATTCTTCAATGCCTTCTCATTTTTAACAACCCGATTGATGATAATTTCGTTATCAGCCTCAGTCTTATCTTTGAAAATTCTAATCACATCTTCTAGATGTTTCAAATCACCTTTTATAAGTTCTTTCTCCCACCAATCCTGTATTTCAATTTCATCCTTTGCTTCGCTGGTTTCCACCTCCACACTCTTTTCCCTCGAATTAGTATCCTTGATCAAATTGTGAATCTTATACTCCAGGTCTCTCTGTTTACTCTGTATGCTGGTAATATTTTCAATAACCCACTTCTTAAAATTGAAAGACTCCAGCGTGCAATTTCGAGCGGCATTCAAAATGGTGTTCGTCGTATCCCTTCCCTGCTTAGAGCTCACAGAATTATGGTTAGCTTCCTCCATGGAATTCTGGGCAACATTCCTGCTATCCGAAACCATAGGGTTAGAATAAGGGTTTTCAGTATAAGCATCTATTTTCTCTTCCTCCTCTTCTCCAACATCCTCTTTCTTCTCACTTTCCAGATCAATATTTGCCTCCTTCCCCTATTCCTCCTCCATACCATCAACCACATCCATGTCCACTTTATCAATGTCAGCCCTCCCTTTTTTATGGATAGGAACATTAGACAAATCATCTTCAGACTCAAAGTCATTACGACTCTCTGAAATATGAGCATTTGTCACCAGATTATCATCCTTGCTAACCCTAGCTTTTTTCTTCAAGTGTTCGTAAATGAAAAAAATAAGCCCTTGATGGGCCATGGGGTAAGATTTGGGCTTTTTGGCATGGTCAACCAAGATTTCATTAAGGGAGGATGCTAAATAAAAGGACAGAGAAATCTTAACCCCATGGCGGAAATGATTAAGTATAGCAAAATGATAATTGTAAACTTTAGTAAATCTACCATCAATAGTCAGGAATTCCATCAAAACCCTTAGCATCTTTTGCCAAAAAGACTTTACCTGATGAGGGAGGTAGTAAGAAACGTTGTCTTTCTTGGCAAGCCGAGCCTTCTCATCATCAGTTTTTGGGAAATTTTTAATTGCTTTAGCGGCAAAATTTCGGTCTCTGTAGAACTTTGTGCCCTCCTTCTGCAATCCTGTGACCTTTGCAACCAAATCCTCATCAATCTTCCAGGTCTCCCCAAACAAAGTAACTTTGTTGTTTTTCCAACCCTTAGCAAAGCCTTGAGACACCGATTTTCTGCTTCCATGCAGTCTGTGAATCCATGTTTATGGAGCCTCCTCCACACTTTCCGCTCACTTTTCCAATTCTCACAACCAGACGACTCATTCCGGTTTAGGTTACCTCCCATGTTGAAAATCAAGTCGAAGTCTTCAATAGTATATCTCACAAATTGCAGACCAAGACTTAAACATAGGCTCTTGAGTAAAATACTGGGTTCACAAAATAGAGTACCTTCCGTGGTTTTAAAAAAGTAAATAATAATGGCCGTAGAGATCCAACACTTATTATTATAAGTCCCGTCACACCAATGATCATAAAAATGATGCCTAAAAACAATCATTAACTGACATTTCACATACCCCCAATCTCTGTCTTTGATTTCCGGACTCCAAGAGGTAATCATGATTTTAAGTTGAACCATTAATACGATCAAAAGATAATTGCTCCCGAACATCCCTTTTACATTGGGCTTCTCCAATATATTTAGATTTCACCTCTAAATAGACCCCCTCATTAGCTAAAAGGTCCGCAACTTTATTGCCTTCCCTTAGAGTATGGGTTATGAGAATACTATCATAGTCATTTAATAACTTTTTATCACTTTCAATAGTATTAGTTATATTCCAAGAGGAAGAACTAGTACCTTTAATAGCCCAGATGATATTGAGGGAGTCACCTTCCAACCATATTTTTTTAAATTTGAAACCTTGAGCAAGCTGGAGGCATTTCAACATAGCCTGAGTTTCAGCAACATGATTATTTTGAACTCCTAAGGGAGAAGCAATAGTAGCAATGTAGACACCTTGAGAATTTCTCATGACACCTCCCCCTTCAGACTTCCCAGGGTTGCCTTTAGCAGCCCCATCAAAATTCACCTTGACCCAGTCATAATCGGGAAATCTCTAGACAACATTTTCTCTCCTAGTCTTATTGTCAGATTTGCAAACTTTGTGAATCAGATTCCATTTAGTAAGGATGCCTTTCTCAATATCATTCATGTCAGCAAAAAACCATTGCTTGTTGTTTCTGTGAGGAATATTTATGTTTTCTTTTATAGCCCTGCAAATTTTTTCAAAGACCACCTGAGATGTGCACTTAGCTTCCCTAAAGATTTTGTTATTTCTCCCTTTCTAGTTATACCGGCAAGTCATGGGAAGGATCAAGGGCCAGAGGTTCTTAACAAGAGGAAATTTGGTGGGAAAGGTCCACTGCCAAATAGTTTCTTTGAGACTGTTGTGCATAACCCAATCAACTTTCCATTTCACCCAAAACTTACTCCAGATTTCCCACATGAAGGAGCAATGGATGAATAGATGATCTACTGATTCTTCCTCTTTTTGACAAAGCTCACACCTGTTAAGAAACATAAAAACTCTTTGGGCCAAGTTATCAATAGTTAGAATCCTATTATGAATAGCAAGCCAAAAAAACATGTTAACTTTAGGAATAAGAATTCTATTCCACACTTTACCCCATATTGGGTTGCTGATCTGGGTAAATGTGTTTTTGTAGGTTGAGGCAACAGTGAAGTTACCCTTAGGATTACTCTTCCAGAGGAACACATCATCAAAATCTTTATTAATAGAAAAGGACAGCAGATCCTGTTGAAGCAGCGAAAACCCAACATAAATAGCATCAAGCCTTACCCATCTATTCTCCTTCCAGTAGTTACAAACCATAGACCCAAACCTTCTTTTACATTCATCAATGAATTGACTGCAGTCTTGATTAAAGAGAGGTTCATCTTTAATCCAAGGATCCTCCCATAACCTAATTTTGTCACCTTTGCCAAGGACCCATCTAGCTCCAGTTTTGGCAATTTTTGTGGATTTGATAATACTATTCCATATGAAAGACCCAACAGGGATGTCTTCAGAGTAGAGGAGAGACTGGAGAGGTTGATCATGAATATATTTATCAAACCAAACCTGGTTCCAATTTTTCTTAATGCCATAAGCCCTCCATATCCGTTTAACAAGTAGAGCTTTATTAAATTTTTTGAGAGATTTAATACCTAGACCTCCCTTGCTCTTTGGCTTACACACTTTGTCCCAGGCAACCAAGGCAATCCTTTTTTTTTCTTCTACCCCTGACCAAAGAAATCTTTTTTGAATCCTCTCTAAAGCTTCAGCAAATTTAGCTGGAATACCAAATAGACTGAGAGCATAGACAAGGAGATTCTAAAGAGTAGCTTGAAGGAGCTGCAATTTTCCTGCTTGAGATAACATGGATCCTTTCTAGCCAGCCATTTTTTTGTTGAGTTTGTCAATTAACAAATTCCAGAATGAGTTTGGGGTAACTAATCCCAAACGGAGACCCAAATAAGTGGAGGGGAGCATTTCCACCTTGCACCCAATGATATTAGCAATTCTCTGCTGTCTTATTATAGGAGTATTCATGAAATAGATAGAAGACTTGTCCCAATTGACTTGCTGGCCTATCGCCAATGAATATGAGCTAAGAGCACCTTTAAAGGCAACAACTTCCCCAACAGAGGAATATCCCATTAAAATTGTATCATCAACAAACTGTTGGTGAGTACAAGACACATTAGCAGAGGAAGGTTGAAGACCTTTGATAGTTTTATTCACTTTCATTTTTTGGATCAGTCTACTCATGCTCTCCGCCAAGATGGTAAATAGGATAGGAGATATGAGATCTCCTTGTCTGAGCCCCCTAGAAGATTTAAAAAATCTAGATGGAGACCCATTGATGAGAATTGAAAACATTGGGGTGGAGATCAACTCTCTGGTAATTTTGATTATCTTCTCATCAAATCCAAAGGCCTCCATAATTCTGAAAAGAGATTGCCATTCCACTCTATCATTTGCTTTAGCCAGATCCAATTTTTTCAGAAAGCCTTCTTTATTGGTAGCATTAAGAGAATGAATATTCTCATGCACAAGGATGATAGAATCCAAAATCTACCTACCAGGGACAAATCCTTTTTGCTCCTCTGAGATGATAAAGGGGAGGACAACCAAAAGTCTAGAAGTCATAACTTTAGAAATGATCTTATAAAAGGAGTTACATAGACTTATTGGCCTGAATTTTCCCATGGAATTTGCCCCAGCCACCTTAGGAATTAAGGCAATAAAAGTAGAGTTGATTTCCTTAAGGATTCTTCTTGATCCAAAAAATTCTTTAACAACATTGACCGTGTCTTTTCCCACAATATGCCAAAATTCCTGAAAAAAGAACATGGGGAAGCCATCAGGTCTTGGAGCCTTATCCCCCTGAAAGGACAAGACCGCGTTTTTAATTTCCTCAGTAGAAGGGATAGCAGAAAGGGCCTTATTATGGCGAGGTTCAATAATCTTGGGGATGTTGTCAACCAGATCCTATTGCTTAGAAAAATCAATCTCCTTACTACTTGCGAGGAGCTGAGAGAAGAAACTAACAGCTTCATCCCCAATGTCATCATCCTTAAGAAGAATTTTGTCCTCAGCAATTAATCTGGATATTCTATTCGCAACTTTATGTTTCATAGAAGTCATGTGAAAAATTTAGTATTTCTATCCCCAGCTTCCAGCCAAATAGCCCTGGATCTCTGTCTCCAATAGATTTCCTCCCTAGATATAATGTTGTGAAGTTTGACTAAAATATCATCTTCCTTAGCCTTGGGATACTTTTTATATCCATCTTTCTGTATAGAGTTTTGGATATGTTCTAATTCCTCCTTCTCCTTTTTTTTTGATTAAAAAATATCACCAAAAACCTCCTTATTCTAGATCTTAATGTTATCTTTGATGTTTCTAAGTTTTTTAGCAGCTTTGTACATGGCTGTTCCATCCACATCAATATTCCACCAATTGGCAATGGATTTTTCCAAAGAGGGGTGAAAAATCCACATTTTCTCAAACCAGAAAGGGAAAAACTGTTTACTCTTAATAGACTCAGCAACAAAAGAAATGGGATAATGATCCGAGCCTATTCTATTGACAACTGACAGGGAACATCTATGAGAAAGGATCCAGTCATGAGTAATAAGGGATCTGTCAAGCCTTACCTGAATGAGGTCTTCTCCATCCCTTCGATTAGACCAGGTGTAAGAAACTCCAGTGAGATCGGTATCAATAAGAGCATTGACATTGATGAAGTCCATCAAATCAGTTCCGCTATCCAGTTGGGCTTGAGTTCCTCCAAATTTTTTAGTTCCTTGCAGAGGAGTATTGAAATCTCCCATCAATAACCAGCACTCTTGAGAGAAAGAGCATCTTTTGTGTTGGATTTTATCCCAAAATTTACTCCTAGCAGCTTTGGAATTAGGGGCATAGATATTTGTAACCACCCATTCCTTTCCTTCGGTGATGCTTTTAACTTTCATAGATATAATATTACCATCTTCATCAATCATATCTCCTAAAATAGTTTTATTGTTCCAAAAAATAGCCACCCCACCTGAGGCCCCATTCGAGCTACTACCACAGACTCCTCCATTTTTAAAGAAATTTAAATTCTCAACTTTCTCCTTACTCATTTTGGTTTCCTGCACAAGGATAATATCCGGCTTATGATCTCTAATGAGATTCCGTAATATATCCTGTTTATTGAGACCATTTAGGCCTCGAATGTTCCAGGAGATTACCTTCATTTGGAAACCTGGGAGCATGATTCCTGTATAGTTTGCTGCCTTCCATCAGCTATGTTTTGCTTACTCTCCTGGCCCCTATGCCATTTAATGGTTTTATGACCCTGCAGAGATTTGGAAAGACCAATATCTGCCTTAGATCTGGTCCTAGTTTTCACCCCATTAGGGCATCCTGCCTTCTTATTTTTCTTTTTTTCATTCCCTGTTATTTCTTCCTCATGTTCATCTCTGAGATTAGCTTGTATGTTATTCCACAGTTCTCCTCTTTTCTGGGATGAAGAGGGTGTGTCAACTCCAACATTCTGAAATAAAGAGTTTAGGTTAATCTTAGGTGATCCGAACTTGTTCTTCTTTCTAGAATTAACTTTAGGTCCTACAAAATCATTTGGGCAATCTTTATCACTTTTCATTACTGAGACTTGAAGGGCCTCATGTTGGGATTCGATTATATCATCAATCTCACCTTCTTCAAGAATCTCTTCAATGATTACATTCTCTTCCTCCTGAGTTTGTAAGACTTCAAAAATATTGACTGTTTTGATCTCAAATCCATTAATTTCATCCTTTTTATCTTCCTTCAAAAGGGAAACCTTAAGAGGGATAGCTTTTCTATCATCTTCTGATAAGTCTTTTAGGTTGCTAGAAATTTCGCTTCCTCCTTCCACTCTACTATCTTCCTTAATATTATTCTTTTCTTTCCATACCTGTTTATGAGGATTATTAACCTTCATAGGTTTTTTGGGGTTACTAGGGCAAGCCTTAGCCCAGTGTCCAGATTTCTTACAGGAAAAGCACACAAAGGGGAGGGACTCAAACTCTATTGTCTGTTCCCATAACCCGTTTAGAATTTCTATCAATAGAACTAGGAAGATCCATCTTCTGCGAAATATTGACACAAATTCTCACATAAACCAGTCTCTTTCGAGCTGCAGTCATTGGATCTATCGCAACAAGCTCCCTAAAGGAATTCGCTATACCTGAAAAAACATTCTCAACCCAGAATTCAAGCGGCAAGCCGGGTAACTTTACCCAGACCAGAGCAAAATCAAAGAAGGAATCATTGAGTTCCATATTTGGAGATCATTTTCTCAGGGATAGGGAAGATTTACCAAACATCCATGGTCCACCGCTTAATGTTGCTTCCAGATCTTCCCCACAAGAAAAGGAAAAAACAAAAAAACCCCTTGACAGGGCTGAAACATCAACTTGAGCTTTCAGCCTCCATTTTCTCTTAAGAAATGATCTAACATCCTCAATATTGGGTCGTGGTCCAACAAACTTTCCCACTAGAGAGAAGGCCATTAAAGAAATGCTATGATCAATAACCAAATTTGGAACAACAATAGCTAATTTACCTATTTTTCTATCAGAGATGTCTTCCACAGAGGGGAAGGACAATTTTCCAGTAGGTTTGTTTGCAAAAAGACCACTCTAGGGTTTGAGAGCCTTCACCTCTGTAGTCTTTTCCAAGTCAGCTTTCACGCCCTCGGGACCCGATTTTGGAGAATCTTTCATCTTTTTACAGTTAGGAGGAGGGTCCTGATGCCGTGGGTCTCCATCCAGTCTCCCATCCTCATCATCCAACACTTGTCCTTGAGCTACAGAGGCAACAAAACCAGAGGAACCAACATCATTATTCCTTCCATTTCCAGAATTCAAATTTCCTTCTGCTTGCGCTGTTCCCTCCATTTCCAGAATTCAAATTTCCTTCTACTTGCGCTATCCCCTCCATTTTCTCAAATGAGTAGAATGTTATTTGTAATAAGTAATGACGTTAAGGTACCCTAGGGAGATAGTAGTTATGTTTCCAAAGCAATGATAGTTAGACACCACGACAAGGACATTTTTAAAGAAGTTAAACCAAATCTCACTATTATTCAAGGACTTTTCTTTTTTGGTTTTATAAGTGTTTTATAAAATCGTCACTTGGGTTTAATATAAATATTTTAAATATATTTATTTAAAACATATCAAAATTTTCAATACAAAATACTAATTTAACTTACAACTACATAAACCTATTTTATTTATTAGATATAAGGTTTACTCAAGGTTATGATTTATTTAATGTTATAGTTAAGGTTCAATTATGATTAGCTATAAGATTCAACTAGGGTTGTTGTGATGGTTAAGAGGCTAAGGATTAATTCTAATAATTGAATTACAAGTTAATCGCATGTTAACTTGGAAGTACTCAGATACAAGACGCAGTTTGGATAAAAAACATACAATATCTTTAGGTTAAACGCTTAAAACAAATTGTATTTGAATAAAATTTAGGCTAAAAATTACATTACAGGTAAAATAGAGAGCCATAACAACATCGTCATTTGAATATGTAGTTAAAATATACGAATATAGATAAAAATAGAAATATGTTTTGACGTATCAAAATAATTTGGTCGTCATTTGAATTAAATGATGTACGTATGACCAATTAAGTAGTGAAAACATTTTGTACCATGCTATCTTCTATTTATTTCTACAAATATTTGAATGTATGTCATGCCATTTAATTAAAATATTTAATTACTATTTTCGATTGTTTCTCTCATTACTATTAAATCAATAATTATAAAAAACAACTACTACCAAATTTTAATTACCGAATTATTGTTATTTTTGTAAATGAAATTTTAAGAACTCTTAAGTTTTTTAGAAACAAACTCATAAATTTTTTAAAGAAACTTTGATTTTTTTTTAAAATTTAAAATTTTTAAGAAATTTATTTTTTTAATAATTTTTTAGAAACTTTTAAATTTTTTCTAAGAATTTTTTAACATTCTAATTGATCAAGAAAAAAATTGTTTTTTCGTCATGGATCTTGAATATGTTTTCTTTAGTACATTTTCTCTTAAATTTTAATAGGTTAGAAGGTTTTCTTCTAGCTAGCTTTCATTTGTATAGAACCGATCTTGTTTGTCTCTTTGATATTATTTATTTACATGAAAAAAAAATTGACTGTAACTTTCAAGAAAGTTGTAATTATTGTGTTCAATTTTGTAATGGTACAATAAATTGAATGTTCATAAAATTTATTTTAGAATAAATATAAATTTTAAACTATCAAAACAATCTATTATAACAATAGATATGTAAAGAATTTTTTTTCTCTTTAAATGTAGCTGTGTATTTGAAAAAAACATTATTCCTTTAAACTTGAAAACATTCCATTTTGAAATCAAGTGGATTTGCATAAAAATCAAATAGATGTGCACACAATTCAAAAGATATCTTTATCTATTGGATAACAATTTATTAGTTTTCTATTTAGATTCCATTTTAAAATCAAATGGATGTATATAAAATTTATACAATTTATGATATAATATTTAAAAAATATTCTATTTTTTAGAAAGAATATCTTATCCCATTTCATTTCAAAATGTATTTTTTAAAATATTGATATACTTACAATTTAAAAATTAATAATTAAATTTAAAATAAATAGATGAATAAAACTAGGAAGGGTTTGTGATTTAATTTTCTTTTTCATAGGAGTCAACAAAATACAGATGAATTATTGTATTATCAGTGGAATGGTTGTTGCGCAAAAATTCATTCATATTACGTGGTTACAATAACAATGATACCTCTCATTCACTAATTATTGATATCTATAAAATTATCATAAGAAAGACTTGAAAGTCTATCGTGGGTACACTCTCCGGTTGATAGTGATGGTGTCTTGCGCCTTGCTACCTTGTATGGAAGGATTGCTTCAGTACTTTTTTGAGGTTGGCAATAACTATATAATGAGATAGTCTACTGCTTGATTGGTTAGAGATATTCGCCAAGTGCCTCCAGTCAATAATAGATCGACACATGATAGCAACAGATGAGTAAATTTATTGTTGCAAGAATTAAAAAATATGGTTATATTAGATACAATATTTAGACAAGATGGAAAAAATAACCAATAACAAAGGTTCCATCAACTTTTGACAAATCTAAGAGATGCAAACGCACAAATTGATGACTGAAAGTTGCTTATGATAAGAATGCCTATTAGCATTGATGCTACAAGTAATGTTGAGTTTAACAATATTGTCTATTTGTTCTCCACAAATGAAAACGTTCACGATCATAGAAAAAGGTTATATTCATTAAAACATCTTGTTGCTCATAGTCTCGCAACAAGAGTGGGAAGTGTGCATCAATCAGAAGATTATTCAAATGATGAACTTGACATAGAGATATTCATAAGTAAGAATTCAAGGGTGATGTTGACTTCAAATCTTTGGATACGAGTAAGACTTGTAAATGGAGCTCTAGGATATGTTCAAAAGATTATCTATAAACAAGAAATTTCTCCACTGAAACCACCAACATATTGTTGGCAATTGACACTCATCCAGTAGTCACCTTCTGAGGTAAATTGCATTTTGGGTTGTCATTGATGGCAACTCATCTTCAGGTGATGGTATTTCTTCATCCGAATTCATTGCTTTATCATTTTTTCTTACTTGGGCTAATTGGTATACACCCTATGGTTTACTCTTGTTAACCGGTTATTCTTGGTACCGATAATTCACATTATAGGCCCCGATTAAGATATTTTGGGACCCGGTTAAGTCATTTGTTGAATTGAAGGTAGCATGCAAAGCCGACATCAAATCAAATCAACGAGATAATTCTTAATATATTTTATGATCCAAGTGGAAGCCGACAGACTTATTTTCTTTATGAGGCTGACATGATGAACAAGTTAAAAGGGTATATAAGGGAGATCACTTAGCAATGGATTGGATAGATATGGATATGATGGTTGTGATGCGATTTGAGATGCAGACTGATAGTGTGCGAATTGGTGTGCGAGTGATAGCTTAAGTGCGTAGTTTCATGTGCGCAATCCTAACCAGTAGTAGAAAAAAGTATCAGAAACATTGGTTCAGTGAAGGTTCTTATAGTTAAAACCAAAACTTATCCAACATGGTCAGATGTGCTATTTAAGTTCATTTCTGTTTTAAATCATTATGTAATGTTGTGTAAGTCAGCGAGACTTCCATTTGAGCTTTGAGCTCTAGGCGGTGAGCGTGCATTTATGTGCATACCCCTCTATGTAATATTTGTATACCTTGATGAAGTATATAGATATTGTGGGTATCAGCCCCATCGTGGTTTTTCCCTTTACAAGGTTTTCCATGTAAAAATATTGGGGTTATGGTATTGCTTTGTGTGTTGATTTGTTTATGCACTTTAATCTTATATTCTGTCATCCGATTGATTAACAATAAGTTCAGAAATTATTTTACCGGTAGAACACTGTTTCACCCCCCCTCTCAGTGTTCTTGGATTCGAACGATTGGTATCAAAGCCTAGTTCCTTGGAAGAAGAACAACAACTTGAGGAAGATCCGAAACTTGGAATCAATGGAAACCGGTTTGCAGCAACAACTTCAACTTGCTCTTGAGGATCTTGATGATGAGAAGGAGAAAAGCAATAAATTAAAGAATGAACCGAGGCAAGTCAGAGAATACATCATTTTATTACAAAATCAGCTACTCAAGCTAAGAGAAAAGAACTCTATGGTCAATTGCAAAATCAAAGTACTAATGAAGAAGATGCTTTGAAAGATCAATGTCAGAAACTCACCCAGGAGAATACTACCTTGAAGAATGAAATGCAAGCCCTAACTATGAGAATGTGCAAGGAGATTGAAGACAAAAAGAAGAATGAAGAAAACCTAGCGCAAGCATTGAAAGACAAATCAGATGAATGCAACAAACTGATACATGACAATGATATGCTAAGACTTGAATTGATTCAGTCCTGGAATAATGAACAAGAACCTGAAAGACAGATCATAATCATGAGAGATGATTTGGCCACTACAAATGAGTACAAAGATAAGTTCAAATCTAGCTCTGCAAGAATTGATGAATTACTAAAATTCCAGAGAATTGTTAATGACAAGAGAGGTCTTGGATATGAAGTAGGAGAAAGCTCTGGTACTACACAAAAAGATCAATCATCTGATCAGAAGTAGAATCATGCCAACCGGAACAAGAAATCACCAGTTAGACTGTCTAATGCTCACAAATTCAATGGTACATGATTTGTTTGCAATAAATATGGTCATATAGCAAGTCAATGCAGAAATAGGAATAATTAGAATAGTGCATCATTCACCGGTCTTGAAAATGTTAGATGTCATGCATGTAGTAGATTTGGACATATGGTTAACTAATACATATCTAAAGGAAATCAAGGGTATATCAAAGCAATTCAAAAGAACAATGTTGTCTGTTATGCATGCAACAAGATTGGACATATTGCTAATTATTACAGAAGTAAGAATCCATTGGTAGCTGATGGAAATTCATATGAGAAAGGAAAGACAAAGGTTGAAGATATCAGAAAACAAGATGAGAGAAGACGGGTTTGGAAATCATATACACAATCGACATATCAACCGGTAGAACCAACAGGTCCTGCACTGGAAGCAGGAACTTCAACTGGTAACTAAGGCATTTTGCCTTAGGGGTAGGAAAATCATTGAAGATCATACAAACTCCCCGGATTAGGTCTATAGTCAAAGAAATACGATTGCAGATGGACACTCAAGCGAATTTGAGTGTTTACCAGAACCTACATGCAAATTATGTGACCCAGTCAGATTCTCCGGTAGCATTTATGACAGTGGAAATTAGGGTTAATGGCGATAAAAGGGGAAAAGTTAAATCATTTCTTCACACAACAATCACGTATTTTGAAGAGTGATTTCTGTTAATATGACATGAATTATCATTAATAAATGTGTGATTTTCCACCATTATAATAATGACTAACATCCTTGCATCAACTTTTTTTTGTTATAATAAAGTGAAACTCTACATATATGTTATTTTTCTATTTCCTGTTTAACTTAATACATTCAATTTATATCAACCAAATTTCTTAAAATTATATAATCAAATGAACTTTAAAGAAAATTATTCTTACATATATGACTTAGATTTATTATGTTTTTATTTACTTTGATAATATATAATTGCTTAAACTTTAGAAGCATATATGATATCCTAATTAGTCTATAAAATTATATATATTTTCTTAATTATTATTAATGTAAATGGTAATAATAATTTTCATTCAAGTCACCAGGATGTAACACAATGAAAATATATGAGACTCCACTTGGTTGTGAAAGTATCATTGGGAACTTCCAATCAATGTCATATATCGTATAGAATAATTCAATGTTTGATATTGGTCGAGAGAAAAGATGGCCAACATAATTTTAAAAAATGGATTAAGAACCAATAAATGAAAATTTGATAATCACGCTCTATACTTTAAATTTTAAATTTCTCTATGGATCCAAGGTGAAAATGAACTTAGATGTAAAATTCAATAATCTGCAAATTGAGATTACATATTTTTTTGATTGGTCAATTATTCTATACCATGAACTTCGGGATCGCTACCTTGCTGGATGTATCTGGAAGGTCACTATTAGGCATGCAATGACCATCGTAAAGAGCAACCTATCTAATCAATTTAGTATTAAGTTCATGATATTTCTTAATGGAAAATCACAAATTAGTTATCACATAGGGCCACTTGAAGAATGGTTGCTTGCTACTTTTAAATTCTAGTATTCAATCAAATTCATACTGCATCAGGTCATGCCATCATTCAAGTTGTTACATCATACTATGTAATACTTACATTACACATCGTGAAGTCCAATGTGACAATTAAAGTTCAAGTTCTTCTTGATGATATTGAAAATGGAGATTATTGCCAGTGTATAAATCGTTAACTAATTCAAAAAAGATTTGAAATTATATTTGACAAATTTTCTAAGTTATTTACACACTGTAACTATGACTAAATTCTATTTTGACACTATTTTATAGATGTTATCTAAGAGTTATTATTATTGCATAAATAGTTAACCAGGACTATAATTATCAAAATGGACAGTTAGTGTTGTATGCATTTTGTTCATCTGTGTTACCCATTACATTCTAGAATTTATTTTCAAACACTTTGAATAATCTATTCAACCATATCTTTTTAAACTCGTTACTAACACTCATTGTTATTATTTATGAATATTAAATTTTTTTATAATTTGATATCTCTTGGCGTATCTTACTTATATTTTTTAAAATATAGGTATGCTAGTTTAATTAATATGGCTAGGTGAATTAAATCAAATAAATTGAATAATTTATTTAATTAAATAGAAGAAGGGGGGTGAGGTGAATTACTTAAATATTAATTTAATTAATAGTTTGAAAAGGGGAATGATTAGTTAAATATAAATTTAATTAATAGCTAGATGGATGATAATTAAATAAATAATAATTCATTTAGTCAAGTGGATAGAAACACCTATCTACATTTTGCCCCTCTTTGAAGTGATGTGTGGTCAGATGTTGATTCAAAGAAAATTTTACTTGATGATGCTGGCAAATTTTTTGATTTGTCCTAGACATTGATTGTCGGATATTGATGCGAGTATGCCCCCTCGGGAGATGAATTTGATAGATTTTTGAATTTTGAGGATTTTTCGATGTTTTTTGAAATTTTTATGATTTTCCGAAATTTTTGATTGTTTATGATTTTTTTGAAGAATTTGTAATTTTTACTTGATTCATCGCTCGGTAGAAAAATGATTTATGTTGCCAATTGAGTCGATTGAGCAAGTAAAAAAATGCACCCCACTTAATTACTCCTCTTTTACCCCTTTTTAAAAAGTAAAAAAAAATGAAAAAGACAGGTCATTTGATTTCATTTGTGCATTGTGATTTGGAGAAGAGAGCTTGGAGAAAAATGGTGATTCCATACCACACCCACCAATTCGCGCGAGTTAGGTGATACCAACGACCCATCGTCTATCGATTTTCGGTAAGTGCTTGAGAAATATGTCCTTTTATGATTTTGTCAAAAATTTTAGCACATGAAATGTAGTTTAGCACTTAGGGGGTTTGTTTTAGCGCATAGCAACCTAGGACATAGATTTAGTTCTTGTAATGCATTTTATAGCACATAAGTAGGTTATTTTAGCACATATAGGGATTTAACGCATAGGATCAATATATTAGCGCAATGATAAGGTTATTTAGCACACGTGTCAATTTAGCGCATACATAGGAAAAGTTAGTGCATTGGACTGTTTAGCGTATATGATTAATTTGTTAGCACATTGAATGATTGTTGTAGCGTATTTGAGGTTTTAGCGCTTTTGAGTAATCCATTAGTGCATATGCTGATTTAGTTAGCGCATAGTGATTTTTGGCACGTAAAAACACTGTTTTAGCGCATCCACTCCAAAATGATGAAAAAGTTGATTTTTCTCTTTAATTTTTGTCTTTATGATCATTGATAGATTTGATAATTATCATTCACATGATAAATGAGAAACGATGATAGGTGCTCAACAAGATTTGATTGAAATCTCACATAAGTTGATTAGGCTGATAGATTGATTTGATTGATCAAAAGCTGATTGTGTGATATGTTATGATTTGCAGGAGGATTTAGGTATTTTGTAGTCTTGAGAGTGATTCCCGAAGACCTAGAGATTGATCCTCCACCTGGTGCAGGCGGATTTAGATATTATTGATATATGTGGATTATCATCCTTACTTGACATGCCCTAGTATACTATTAACTGAGATTTATTGACGACTTTGGCAGAGCGGTGGCATAGCGACACCAACACCTTCCACTTACCCACTAGCGAGATGATAGTGACACCAGAGGACATGTACAGAATTATGAGGATCCTCATGATTAGAGATCTTGTTCCCTATGAGAACACATAGGAGGGAGGCACAAAGGCACTAAGGCAAGTGTTCTATGATGATCATATCAACAAGTATGAGACCCTGTGGCAAGAGATGGTAGATTTGTACGAGCCACTGCTATTAGTACTTGTAGGTTTTATTAGTCTTTTTGTGTCTCAATCGTAGGTCGAAGGGACTGTCAGCTGGTTGGGGAGTGCTCCTGGAGATGATGATCACAAAGGGTAGGAGATATGCATGGGGTTCGTGCATGCTTACACATTTATATCATGAGCTGCATCAGGTGGTGTATTAGGGATACACAAGTTTATCTACAGGGGTTACATTATTATGGGTTTGGGCATGGGAACATATATGTGACCCGACCCTTGACAAATAGAGATAGACCAGTCAACAATGCCATATGTTTTTGGTTACACAACGATTGTTGTCCAACATAAGCTGGGAAAATTCCAGAGTATTGGCGTCAAGTGTTGGATGATCTGGATACAATGATATGAAGGACATATCTAGATTGTGAGCAGTGGGCAGAGGATGCGACATAGATGCCATATGCGTTTTCCTCTAGGTACCTGATTGGACGGACACCATTTATTATTGAGAGGTTCTTGCACACAAAGGTGTATCATCAATATGGTTGTATACATAGAGTAATATATGGAGCCTGTTTGTATGCGCATCGACAACATCATGTGGTAGAGTAGGGGCCCACGATATCTTATGAGGCAGTTTGTGTAGAGTATTTTGGTTTGGGAGCACAAAAATGGGATTACGTAGTTGATGTGATAGATGTGGGGATGATTGCAGAGTATTCACTGTACTTTGTAGCACATGCTATGCCTAGATTGTCTGACCCAGTGGAGCCAGTGCCTTCGTTGGATGATGATGTGGAGGACAGGCCATAAGTGAGAGGAGATCAGGGTCACAGAGATGATGATGACAACGATGACGACGACGATGATGACGATGATGATGATGATGGTGATGATGATGATGATGATGATAATGATGATGATGATGATGATGAGGGGGGTGGGGGTGGGGGTGGAGGTAGAGGCAAATCAAGTTCTACATGTGGTGCGAGCAGTTCACGACAGAACTTGGAGGTAAGAGTACCTCAGAGGAGGATATCTGGGATCCCTCCCACATAGGTTACAGGTACAGGGGAGGCTGGCACCTCTATATAGGCTCCAACTTAGCAACCGACAAGACATCAATAGGGAGCCCCTAGACAGGTACAAATTTGAGTGTCTTGCCACCAATAGGGTTCTCATATTTCTGCCCTACAGATGATGGTTCAAGGTTTATAGGGCCAACTGAGGTAGGCACAAAAACAAATTTCCTCTCTGACCACAGAGAGAGATGCGACTATTAGAGCGAGAGATGTTTCCATTACAAAGAGATGCTGCCACTGAGAGATCTAGGTGTGTCTAGGCCTTGGCTGATAGAGTAGAGGCAACTGCTGCAGATATTGTTTTGGCTGATACCATTAGAGAGATTCACCAATCTGGTTGAGAGATTGAGTACTATCGGTGATTGTATTAAGATGTCATGCCTATAGATTAGCGAGCACCGAGTTATGCAAAAACTATGAGTACTATATCAGGCTGTAGTCGGGTCACAGACCAAGAGCCAAGGGGTAACAGTGCCATTGCACAGAGATCCACCAAGGGTAGATGTAGGGACAAGAACATCCAGTGGTAGGGGATCAATAGGTATAGGTGGAGCAAGACCGACATATTTTGGGGGGAGATTAATTTAGCTCCTTGTATGATATGTGCCTCACATTTTGTATCATTTTGATGTATACATTAATTTATTTAGATATTATATGATTCCAACCATTTTTGATGTATCTCTCATATTGGCATGATATCTGTCTACAGTTGTTACTAATTCTTTCTAATATTATATGAGATGCAATGATGATTTTGGATCTATATGATGCTTATATGAGTCATGATGTGATGTTTATATGTTTTATATATGATGATGCTTATGTGATGGATGAATGCATTTGATTTCTATCGTGATGCATATGATTTTTCTTCTATATGGTTTATGTGTTTACATGTTTAGATGATGGATGAATGCTTGTGATTTTGATATGTTGAATGATTTTCAGATGATGCGATCTATATGCATATGATTTCATTGCGTTGTTTTGTATGTGATGAATGTAATGATGAAAATTTATGCAAATGATGTTATATGATGATGTATTGTCTTTATGATGATGAGATGTATGAATGAATGCTTATACATGATGTGGTGTTGATATGATATTATTTGATTATGCCTATATGATAATGTGTTTCTATTGATTAATGATCTAAATGTATATTCCATTAAATGAAATGACATGGATAGATATAAAATGGTAATACATGCCATGATATGATGATGATCTTTTTGTTGAGGCCAAGCGTACTCAATCCTTAAATAAGAGAGATATAATATTTGCTTAATTTGTCACCCTCATGTGAACCAAGCTTAAAATGTTTATGCAAGATCTAATATGAATGCAATCTATTTTATTATGCAAGCCGATGTATGCAATGTTGTCATTCTATTGGTCAATTTTGTTGTGCCCTTTTTATCATCATTGAACTTTTAAAATGTTGGAAGTTGATACAAACATCAATAGTATATTTGAACCATGATGACCCAAGATAACCTACATGGATTTTGATATTGCAAGATAACACAATAATCGAGGTATAATTGAACCAAGATGACCTGAGTGTTGTTTGCATAAAATAGACAAGAATTTACCCTTTTCTTATGCAAATCTAAAATGTCTTCAATGATATGTTTTTGATCATGTCTTGCAACAAATTTACATTGTACTAATGATCTCCTTACAAACAATAAACAAAGAAAAATATCATACGCCTTTCTTGCTTCTCTAGTTCAAGACATCTTTGAGTCGCTTAGGAGATATGATAACAAAAATCAAGATACAAAAAGTCAAAACCATTATGCCAAAGTGATCAAACAATGATACATAATAGATCATCCATTAAGATTTTGTTTTACTGATCCCGATGTTGATTTTGATAGGCTTCAAAAATTGTGTTTTATGTTCAACGTTGAGTTTTTGTTTGATCTTTATTCTGATGTGTTGTCTAACTGTTGTGTGGTTGTCTGTTGTTTTGATGTGTTGTCTAACCAAGCATTCAAACTAGTCAACTTGTCTTATCAATCAATCAACATCAATATCATTGGTCCTTGTCAACATTATCACGGGTCTTATATACAAGGTGTAGTATACTCAAAACTAGACCGTGTCTTGTCTTAGATGGGGTACTACATTCCCTGAAACCAAGTAGCATGATCATCCTATCATCATCAAAACACAACATTATCACCTTTTGGCAAAGAAGATCAAAATGTTTGTTTGACTTGTTTGAATTTGTGAATCTTATTTTTCATCGATTTATCTTTGGTCATGTTCTTATGTTGCTCAGTGATGTCAATGAGTGATTTAGAGTGGCTGGGATGGGTCATGATCTTTCTTGTTTTTTCTTTTTCTATTTGCAGAGTGTTTCCTAAAATTTTGAGGCAAGTATGTCTTGGGTGACCCTTGGCACACCTCATGCCCTAGGTTGTTTTTGACTCATCTCTTGTCTGCAATGTGTTTGTTTTATGCAAAGGGATTGGTTATCGCTTTGGCCTTCATTGCCATGGTGCGCCACATCCATTTTGCCATATCAAATAAAGGTTCGCACCTACTATTTGCATTTGTGAAAGCAAGATTTGATCACACTAATCATTCTTCACCTCTCACTTGCATTTCTTTTGGCTAACATTTCTTCTATCCCATCGACCATTCTATCTATTCATCAAATCAATCATTATAATGCTCTCTATCCAATCCGATCAATCGAGAATTTCTTCATTTGGTATCTGTAGTCACATAAATCTGTCCACTTAATTAAATGAATACTTAGTATTTATTTGATTATTTAACCATCAATTAATAATTAATTAAATTAATATTTAATTAATTCATCTTAACCCTTTTCTCCTATTAATTAAATAAATTATTCAATTTATTTGATTTAATTCACTTAACCAAATTCATACCATTAATTAAATAAATAAATCATATTTGTTTAATTAAATCTTCTCTCACATTTAAATAAATTAATATTTATTTAAATCCCCCAAAATCCCACCTCTCACATTTAAATAAATTAATATTTATTTAAATCCCCCAAAATCCCACCTCTCACATTTAAATAAATAAATCATTTATTTAAATCACCTTTATCCTCCACCCACTTGTATTTTCCTACAAAAGCAAGTTGCACAATTATTTTAAATAAATAATTTATTTAAATCACCTTTATCCTCCACCCACTTGTATTTTCCTACAAAAGCAAGTTGCACAACTATTTTAAATAAATTATTTATTTAAAATCCTATTTACCGTCACCCACTTGAAACCTTTAATGGTTTCCCTTAAAGTATTCAAACTTGATGGCTTTAAAGTCTTCAAACTTGATGGCTTCCTTCTATAGTCTTCTTAAGACTTTAATGGTTTTCCTTAAAGTCTTCAAGCCTTTAATGGTTTCCCTCAAAGTCTTCAAGCATTTTAAATGCTTTATCTTCTTTTTCTCATTTAAATAAATTAATATTTATTTAAATATTTATCCAAATTCAACTTACACCATTTAATTGAAATAAATGATTTTATTTTAATTGAAAATACCAAAATTTCTCCCACTTGCATTTTCCTACAAAATCCACTTGTATGCCTAAACCCCTTCTAGATTCTTCTAAACCCTTCCTAATTAGCCTAATCCATCCCCTAAATATTGTCACATTCCTAAGCAAATTGGAGTCACTTCTCAAAGACTCCAAAGTCTTTGAAAAGCAATTAATGCTTTGTGTGTTCAACAAATTAACCCTCAAAGTCTTGGATAACCTTTGAAAGCTTTCAACCTTCAACCACTTAATCCCCAAAGTCTCCAATAACCATTAATGGTTAATTCAACCCTCCCACATGGTTAAAACATTTGTTTTGACTCAACCTCTACCCAACCCAAAGGTCTCATCAGGCCATTAATGCTTTGACCATGATTATCTCTTAAACATTTGCACAAAGGTTTATCCTTGCATTAACTCCTAATCCAGTGGGTAATCCTAATTTAGACTTGACCCTTACCTTCTAGATAACCATGAGGTCTTCTCAGGCCTTTAATGCCTCCAACCTCTTCTCTCAACCCAATCCTATGTTGACACTTGTCACCATTTTATTGGTGCCAATTGTGCACATGGATCCCCAACTTTCAAGCTTGGCCCTTGATTAAACCATTCAATCTTAACCCTTCATTTCCCCATTTCTTCTATAAATAGAACCCTTCTCCTCAAGCAAAAGAGAAGCATTTAGAGTATTGTTGTTATACTGGCATTAGCATAGAGCTTTCTCATAGCATCACTATCTACTCTTGCATAGTATTTCCTTATCATATTCAACCATCTTGAATCTCCATATGGCATCCATGGCTAGTGCTAAAAGCTGAGAGCTACACTCATTTGGGACTTGGAGAGGAGAGGAACAAGGGAGGAGCAACTATGAGCATCTTGATTAGCTATTTCATTCTATGTTTATATGCTTTCTATTTCATGCTTAATAGCTCTCTTGATATGCCTGTTTAGGATAATCTTTTGTTGCTAACACTAACGTTTGTTTCTTGTGCTCTTGTGTGTGTTGCCATCAAATAGATTTTCTAATCCTTTTTGCAGAGCATCAGTATCAATCAACCCTTTTTCTATACTCCATTAACATTCTTCCCTTATTATTAACATTTTTCTCTTTCATCATATTTTCTCTTTCTAACATTTCTTCTCTTCTTTTCAAGAGATCATTCATTCCTTTCATACATAAACAATCTCTCAAGGGGGAATCCTACCTCCATCTTGTGGTCCACTGGGGCATGATTTCTGAAATTTTTCTTTGAAACAACGCTCAAACTCACATTGTCTCAAAGAGGGGCAAAATGTAGAAACTGAAAAATTGTCATAAGTCTTCGACGACACTTTTCACTAACCTTTTTCTTCTAAACTGATTAAATAATTTTAATTATTTAATTAGTACTAATATTCTTCTTCTAATTTCCTATGATTAAATAATTCTTAATTATTTACTTATTGTTATTCTAAACTATTAATTAAATAATCTTCATTATTTAATTAATATTCATCATTATCTCTTACTAATCAATTAATCTTGATCTTAATTGACCAATCCTAACTATTCCTCTTTCATTAAATAATTCACTTAATTATTTAACCCCTTTATTCTAAGCTAATTAATTAAATAATTATTTTAATTATTAAATCCCCTTTCTCCAATTGTTCTAATTAAATAAATTTTTAATTTATTTAATTGTCATGTGTGGGTGAAATAAATAAATTTTATTTATTTATTTATGACCCCACTTATCTCTTCCACTTTCTAATTTTTATCTCACTTATCTCTTCAACTTGCTAATTTGGTATTTATGAGAAGATAATTAAATATTTTATTATTTATTTTCATAATATCTTCTAATTTTCTTTCTTCTATCTTCATCCTTCCCCGAATGCCAACTCTGTTGTGCACTCAATCTTGTCCGTTGATTATTTTTAGTCTTGAATCAATCTTAGTCATTCAATTAATCCTCAATTTTTCTATAAATCGAGCTCTCATTGCTCATTTTCAACAACCACATTTCGAGTATCCTTATGTTGTATAAATCATTTTATCATCTTATTATCTTGCTTTCAAATACACTTGCACTTGTAGGTGAGATCCACATACATCTATTTGAAGGAGAAAGAAGAACAATGAAGGAGAACTAAAGGAAATACATGCTTTTGGTTTGCATCTTGATTTTAGTTTCATCTTCATTTCCTTTATTGAATGTGTTAGGAATATTTTTATAGCATTTTAGTTTTGTGTTTGACTAATTATATGCTATGAATCCTTTGCCTAATTACCTACATCACAACTACATTATCGCCTATTTGTGGAGGTGGAAACCACCAAAAAAGGGGTTTGACTAAGGCAAAACCCTATATAGCCATAGATACCTTTTTTCAAGTTGCAGGTACAGGTACAAGAATTTAGTGGACGCATGATTTTTGGGACCAACGTAAGACACAGATACAACCTCAGTGCCAGAATTTGATCTCAGATTATAGAGACTAGGGCATGGTGCCTTGGTCCCCAGGCTTTTGCATCTTTCTATGCCAGACCTACATCTCAGGCCCTCAAGACCCCAGATCTAGAGTTACAGCTTCCTATCAGGACAGGGACCAAGGCACCCAACGCCCTGATCCTACCCAATCTACACTATATTTTAGCAATAGGTGCACCTCTACGTCCATTTTTCAGTCCTGCTTTCAGTATCTTAGTTTTAGTTTAGACATAATCTATATTTTTAGTTTACGTGTTCTTCATTTCCCATCTCCTAGCATAGTTGATTGTGGCATCATATTTTGCATAGCTAGTCTTCATTACAGCAAAGGAATAGAAACCCTTAGAGATATTCCTTGATTCTCTCTTCCCTAAAAGAAGTAGTCAAAGTGAGATATCTCCCTAGGCTCTTTCGTATTCCACTCTGTGTACATGAGATTGAGATTAGGTCTTAGCTACTTGGTTCCATTTTTATGCTCCACATTTTGGTGAACCCGACGTGAATCCGACCTTCTTTAAATTTGCATTTTCTAGTTAGATCTAGTTATTGCATCTTTCTTTTCATTCAAAAACATAAAAATTCAAAAAAAAAAGTACACTGTATACATTGTGTGTTTTAAGTTTTGTATGCATCCTCCATTTCCAAAATGTCGGATCTTTATTTGCAAGGCTTTCATTCCTTTGATAATGCATTTGCTTATGATGATTATGAGTTTAGTAAAGAAGAACTAGATGAGGCTCTTGATGAGTTTTTGTACCTAAACCTTCTAAACCTACATTTTTCCAAAAGCTAATCAACCTTGTTACTATGCCATTTCGTAGTGATGAGAAAAATAAGTTGAATGGTTATTCTCAAGGATACATTCCTATCAACTCGTCCTCCAAATCTAGTAACCTGGTGGTTTATAATAATCCCTTTTATGAGGACTTATCTCCTTTTGAATCTAAAGACGAGCCATTTAATAGATATGATCATGCTATGTTGGATGATGCTCTTAATGCCTTTATGTCTTTACCAACTCCTTTAAACAAATAACACACATCTAAAAGATTAATCAACATGATAAATATGAATAAAAATAGAAAACCTCTTTTTTTGGTTTAGGTTGCTTTCCCTTCTTCAACATCACAACCTCTTAACAATCCTCTCTTTACGGTTCAAGGTGGCTAGGGTAATGATCCTTTTTGCACTCCTAGTAAACTTGTTATCACCGTGCAAGAAGGATATCCTACTAAGAGCCCTTATGAGTATGATAAAGAAGGATATCATTCGGTTTCTCATACTTATAACACAAGAAACAATAGGCAACCTAATCCTCCTTTGGTTATTCAAACTTCACCTTCTAATCCTAAACCCATTCCTCTTCAAGCACCTTGTATCTCACAAGCTCTTGGTAAGGAGTATGATCTCATTGAACAACTCAAGGCTACTCCTACCAAGATCTCCCTTTGGGATATGATTCAAACCTCTTCAACATATCATGGAATTTTACAGGATGCCTTAAAAACTTTGAATGTCCCACCAACATTGACATCCAACAATATGGCTTCCTTGATTTATTCCGTGGTGACACCTAAAGCTCAAAATGTGTTCACCCAAGATGAGTTACCTCCTCGTGAAGTTAAACACCAATATGATCCTCTTATGATTTTTGTTCTTATCAATGGAAATGCTATAATATGAACTGTTGTGGATAATGGCTCTAGCCTTAATGTTTGTAGTGTTAACTTATTGCATAAGATTAATGTGGACACTTCTCTCATCAAACCTAATTCTCTTACTATTGGTGGCTTTGAGAATGTCGCTAGGTCTTAATTAGGTATCATAACCTTGCTTGTTAAGGTAGGACCAGTTCCCTTATCTACACTTATTCATGTCATGCCCGATAATTTTACCTACAATTTGTTGTTAGGAAGACCTTGGATTCATAACATGCAAGTTGACCCTTCTACTCTACATAGGCAAGTCAGGTTCATTTATAACAACAAGATGTATACCTTGTTTGTCGATACCAATCTCTAGGCTTATTTACAAACATCTGCTTCTAAACTCCCTTCCAGTACGCTTTCTCCTTCTATCACTTCATTTTCTTCCAATACTCCTATTCCTCCTAGTAATCCTGAGAGTCTTGAAAAGGATTCTTCTCAATCTGAATCTCCTCCCGATGATGTATTTTCCCTCAAAAAGGTACTCTTAGATGATGATTGGGGATATTTGACTTTAACCCTACCTTTTTAGGAGAATATAAAATCCCTCTGAGAGAATCTAAGGTCGAAAAGAAAAAGGACGAGGATGAACTTAAAAATCAACCCACTTTGTCCAATCCATTAAGTAACAACTTTGTGGCTGCTTCCAATTCTATACCTTCACCTATTTCCACTCTGACTAATTTTGACATTCAAACTCATGAAAATCCTCCTTCACTTATTGAAATGGCTAACCTATATGGTCCTGGTTTCCATATTCTAGCTAAGAGTGGATATAATGACAATGGTTGTGGTGCTCAAGAACAAGGGATAAAAGTTCCTATAGAAAGTAATTTTCATGAGACATATTTTGGACTTGGATACAATCCCCTCAGACCTACCAAAGCCTCCAAGAGACCATCTATTAGTGTTAATTTCATTTCCTTCTCTTTTAAACCCCTTTCATTAAAGCATCCCAAGTATATTAATTTTGATTCTATTGTCTTCGCTTTGTATGTCTTTTCTACTGATGATTCCTTAGCTGATTTTCTAGGAGCTTATGATAATATTCCTCATTACCACCATAACCGTGGGTTTCCCTATTGTTTAAATGTGAAAGCATACTTTGGGGAAGATGCTGGATTAGCTAAAGATAATGATGAGAGGATTAAGGAGGTCCCTCAACTAAAGGATATTCCTCAACAAAGTATTCTCCTTATAAGTGGCACCATTGACATAAAAATGGATCCTTGCAATGAAGATAAAATTATAAAGATAGGGAAGTGCCTAACTAATGAAGAACAAAAGGAATATTTTGACTTACTACATGAGTTTCCTAATATCTTTGCTTGGATATACTCTGACATGCCTGACATTTATCCTAAGATCATCACTCATAAGATTGTCCTAATTTCTGATGCTAAACCTGTGAAGCAGAAGATTAGAAAAATGAATCCCAAAATAGCTTTGCTTGTCAAAGCCAAAATTGAGAAACTATTGGATGCAGGATTCATTCATCCTATTTATTACTCTCCTTGGATTTCAAATATTGTTGTCATAGCCAAATCTGATAATAAGATTAGGATGTGCACCGATTTTTGAGATCTCAATAAGGCTTCTTTAAAGGATGTTTTTTTGCTTCCGAACAATGACATGATAGTAGATTCTACTTCCAGACATGCCTTGTTATCCTTTATGGATGGCTTCTCAGGATATAATCAAATCTTCATTAATCTGCAAAATAAATTTAAAACTACTTTCACCACCCCTTGGGGCACGTTTTGTTGGGTGATGATGCCTTTTGGATTGAAAAATGCAGGCGCTACCTACCAATGTGCTATGACACTTATCTTTCATGATTACATGCATAAAATCTTAGAAGATTACATTGATGATATCTTAGCTAAATCCATACTCCATCTAGACCATGTTAAGATCTTTCATCAGGTCTTTGACATAATTCGTAAATACAACATGCACTTGAATCCCCAAAAGTTTTTTTTTTTGGTGTGAATAGTGGAAAACTATTAGGGTTCATAGTCTCGCATCATGGTATTGAAGTGGATACAAAAAAGATAGATGCTATAGTTAACATGCCACCTCCTAAAAATATTTCCCAATTTTGAAGTTTGCAAGGAAAGATACAAGATATTCGTAGGTTTGTGTTACAACTTGTGGATCAAACTTTCCCTTTCACTCAATTGCTAAATAAAAATACTACCTTTCAATGGAATGATGATTGTCACCAAGTCTTTGAGGATTTAAAGTCTTATTTGACCAACCCTCTTGTCTTGTAGCTTACTGATCCTACTAAACTATTTCTTCTATACACAACTTCTTCTCACACTCTTGCATCTTTATTGGCACAACATAATAGTGACGGTAAAGAATGCTTGATTTATTACATAAGCCACAATTTACTCGATTATGAAGTCTAGTATATTACGATAGAAAGGCAATGTCTCTCTCTTGTATTCACAACCCAGAAGATGAGGCATTATATTTTGAATGTTGAGGTTCATGTGATAATTAAATTTGATCCTTTTAAGCATCTATGTTCTAAGATAGACCTTTCAGGATATCTAGCAAAGTGGGTTATGATGTTAACTAAATTTCACCTTAAGTTTGTCTCTCGAAAAGCAATCAAAGGTCAAGCATTGATTGACCACCTGGTTGACGCCCCTTCATCTCTCGCACTACCTAATCAAGAATCCTTTCCTGATGAGTTTTTTCTTCCTATTGAGATGGACGAAACTTGGGAGTTGTATTTCGATGGCTCTAGGTGATGTATAGGCTCGAGGGAAGGTGTTTTTCTATTCTCCCCTCATAAAAAATCTATTCCCTTATCCTATCGTCTTAACTTTTTATATACCAATAACATTACTGAATATGAAGCCCTTATAGCTGGTCTTAAATTGGCTTTAGCCTTGAATGTTAAGCATATACATATCTATGGAGACTCCCAATTGATCATTAGACAGGTTATAGGAATTTACTAGGATAAGAAAGACAAATTATCATAATATCAAGATTTATCTTTGTCCTTGATAGAGAAATTTGATTCCAAAACCATGGAGCCTATCCCTTGGAAGGATAATCAACATGCCGATGCAATGGCGTGTGTCGCTTCCCTCATATCCTTGGAGGATCCTGTGGTGGACCTTAAAATTTTTATTCAAAACCTTTCTTCTCCAGCCATTGTTGATAATCCTAGTGAGGTGGCTTATTTCTATACTATAGATTCTCATGAATTGTACTCGCACATCTCAATATATTTGATTGATGGTACATTCCAAATTCTACAAGTAAAAATGCTACAGCTAGGATTCACAGGTTAGTTGCAAGATACATTATCCTTTCTAACATCCTTTATAGGAGAGGTTATAATGGTCTGCTCCTTCTTTGTCTCAACAAAATAGAGATCCAAATTTCTTTTGAAGAAGCACATTCAGGTGCTTGCGGGGGGCATTTTGGGGGCAAAACCTTAGTTCAAAGGTTGCTCTGAATGGGATATTATTTGCAAACCATGGAGAAAAATTCCTTTGCATTTGTTAAGAAGTGTCATCAGTGTCAGCAACACAACAATTTGATTCATGCTCCTACACAAGAACTTAAGTCACAAGTGGCCTCTTGGCCCTTTTCCCTTTAGGGTTTGTATCTTATTGGAAATATTTCCCCTCCTTCATCCTAAGGGTATACTTTCATCATAACTGCTACAAATTATTTTATGAACTGGGTAGAAGCAGTTCCTATTCGATCCACTACTGCTGAATTAATTTGTCAATTCATCTTAGATAATATCATTTCACGATTTGGAATTCCTTCCACTTTGATCTCTAACAATGGGATATCATTCAAGAACAAAGATGTGAAGAAATTTCTCAAGAAATACCATATTCAACATCACTTTTCCACACCTTATTATCCTCAATCTAATGGCCAAGATGAGTGTTCTAACGAAATCCTTGAACAAGTTCTTCGTAAGATTGTAAACAAAAAATGGAAAGGATTGGCACACCTAGTTGAACTATGCCCTTTGTGCCTATCAAACAAGTGTGCACATAGCTATGGGTACTACCCCTAAAATATTGTTTATGATGATGACACTATTATGCCTTTAGAGTTAGAGATTCCCTCGCTAATAATTTCTCTTAAGGGTATAGTCGATGGTGATTTTTATCGAGAAAAATGCCTTCAACAACTTGAAATTCTTGATGAATGGTACATAAACACTCTTGAGCATATCCAAGCATATAAAAAATCCTTGCAACGAAGTTACAATGATAATGTTATTCAATGTTCCTTCTCAGTGGGTGACCTTGGGCTTTATGAGAACCAACGTACTGTGAATGCCTTACCTAAAGAAAGAGGAAAATTTGGCCCGAATTGGCTAGGACCATATATCATTGCTGAATTCTATAGGTCGGGTGCCTACAAAATAGAAGATTTGGAAGGTATGCCTCTTAAGGATCCCATAAATGCTATGCATCTTCGTAGATATTATGCCTAATATTTTCTTTCCTTTTCTTTTCCTTTCTTTTCTTTCTTCCGAAATTGTATGATATGGTAGCATGTCTTCATTAAAGCATGTAGTATTAAATTATTGATATTTGATCTATATTGCTTCATTCTTGACAAACATGTTTTAAATTCTTGGTTGTCTTGAATTCATTGTCTAAATTTTAAGGAATTTAAATTTTTATGTGCTACATCATCATGCAATTTTCTTGATGTGTTTAGGTTAGGATGTTGGCATTTGGCATAACTAATGTAGATCAAGTGATGCAGTTGAAGTTGGATGACTTCACCAGTAAATTATAGAAGTCTATTTATGATGAAGAGATTGAGATTCTATGAATAGATGACATGATTAGTTATTTGTGTTGTCATTGCTGAAAACTGATGTTCCTGATGTTTTGTTTTTTCATCTAAGTGATTTGGTTTACCGGAAGACAGAGTTTACCAGTAGAGAGCTAAAGTCTGTGAAATAGGACTTTAATTGGTAAATCATAATTATTTTGATTGGATTGGTCGATCAATGATGATTAGTGATTTGTGGTTTGGATGGTGAACTTGTATCATGAAAAGGTGTATATGACCGGAACCGGAACTTGTAGAGATTACAGAAAGGCATGTTTCAATTTTTTGATGAAGTTTTGCTAAGGTTTTAGTAGGGTTTAAGGACCGGTGAAGAAATCATCAAACCGGTAATGATTTCTGTTATGACGATGATTGATAGTGAGTCTACATGCAATTGGTAACACGACACAACCCGTGTAAAAGATTTGATAGCTGTTTTAGCATGATTCAAGGAAGATTTTCTTGGGAATTGGTGAAACGCTTAGTAGAGTGTTTTGAGAATATAGATCGGATTTCCATGATGGGTTATGATCAACCAATGATTGATATTGCATTGTAATTTATTGTAATGATATGGATAGCGATGTATGATGATCTCTTGTGATATAATTGTAAATTCATGATGTAATTAGGTTTTGTGGCCGACCTAGTTGAGATCGATATTTATGTTGACACAGTTGATGTTTATTGTGTCAGTGGTCTTAGAGAGTGTGTTAAGCCATCCAAGTGAAGTGTGACATCTTCCTGAGAGTTGCAGAGTGTTGAGTATATCTGGATCTGATCAAGCAAGCAGAGAAGTGCAAGTAAATAGATCACTTTCTTACTGTTTTTCCCTAACAATTGCATCAGGTTAAATCCCTTGATCGAGTAGGTTCTAACAGGCCTTAAACATTTAAGTCCCCTAACAGGGAAGCTCTCAAAAGAGTGCTAAATCCTCTCACAAGGTTGATCTTAACAAATCATCAAGCTCCTAATCGGGTTGCAAGGCAAATCCCCTAACCAGGTGACTTCTAATAGGGTCTGCTCTTAACTAGGCGTATTGTAAGCTCCTAATAGGGCATACTTAAAAAGTACAAATATTTGTGGGGACGAACTCCCACCGTGGTTTTTCCCTATTTGGGTTTCCACGTCAAAAACATATGGTGTTAATGTGTGGAATATTTTTCATGTGATGTTCTTGCTTATATTTTATTTCATGCATTATTTCTGAGACACCGGTTATGATGTTTTATCAGAAGTTTATCAGAGGTTATCAATACTGATAAGAAGTTGTTTGAGAAAGTATTTGATCTTCTTGATAAGGTTAATGAGTTGGTAATTGATCAAGTTTATATGATTACTTTGGTGGTGAAAGTATTGGTAAATGATTTGATTAATATGTTAAAAAAATCTGATAAAGAGGTTATTAGATCTGATTACAGAAGTTGAGATATTTGTTAAATGGTTTAAGATCTAAGATAAGTTTGATTTTGAGTTAAAGCATCAATTTATCTTAGTACTGATTCACCCCTCTCTCAGTACTAACCGGATCCTCATATGATTAGCATAGGATACATAATGTTGTGTTTAATTAAAACCCTTTATTAGATCACATTAGTTATGTAGTCCTTAAACACACATCTATTCATCATCAATGTTGTATTTAATTAAATACTTAGTTATTTAATTAGATCACACATGTACCAATTTAATCATGAGGTATTGAGAAATCAATCACATAAGAATTAGATTAGACATACATGTACATTTCCAAAATTGTTACTTTTAATCAAAGCAATATATATTAATTATTTTCACAAATCAAAAGACCAAATTTGAGGCTAAGATCATCATATATATATCATCAAATTTTTTGAGGTACATCATCATATACAAAATCGACCACTAGATACAAAAGGTGGTCTCTGCTATATCAACACTATCTATGGTTTGTGGCTACCCGATCCCTCGAGTCCCTATTGTGATGGTCCCATGGGTGTATAATGGGACGAGGACCGTGAAAGACTCCTGAAAGAGATTCTTTGATCTTGATCCATGATGATGCCTCAATACATGGCCGACTCTGTCCGAGACTCTGCTAGCTCTCATTGTAGCCGCTCCCCCTCTTCTCGTCTGATCTCTAGCTCTATTCGAACTGAGTCAAATAGATCCTCATTTCATTTGGTGCTCATTTGAGGTCCATTCATGATCTGCAAAGACTGAGGTATGCATGAAATGATGATGATGTCAGATAGGGTCTTTTGGATAATGGATTGCCACTCATGTACTCTGACTGTATAAGAAGGAATAAAAATCTAATAAGATATACATCATAATGAAACCTCCAAAAAAACTCAATTAAATAAAAGACCCTTACCTAGATCTCTTGCTTTCTAGTGTAGATCATGTGTTGTGCCCATCTTTGATCTAGAGCTGCTGCCCTCTCCATGCTCGTAGTATCTCTGTACTCTTGTAGGTGGTGTTGTGGGAGATGATCCACATAAGATCAAGGTGGGTCTCTTGAAATTGACTCCCTCTCCTTTAGCTAACACTGCTAATGCATCTAGGGCTATGGTGTCATCCCCAGAGTGATGGGGAATATCTTCCTCCTCTTCCTCCTCTCCCTCTTCTTCCTCATCCTCTCTCTCCTCCTCCTCTTCCTCCTACTCTCCCTCTCCTCCTTCGTTAGGATCATCATCATCATCCCCACCCTGATCTCCCTCTCCATCGATATCTCCATCACATCCTTTGTCATCATCATCTCATGACCCTCACCAGTGGGGCTAGTTGATCGCCTCCATAACCTAGGATTACCCCATGGGTAGTCTAAAGTAAACATGGCTTCAGGGTAAGTCCTGTCCCACCATGTGATGTACCTACGGTGAGCTCCCACATTGTCATTAAAAGGGACCACGATATCTCAATCAGAATCATCTAAGTCTGTCATCTCAATCTCATCACTACAAGGCCTAGGAACTGCTCCCAGTCTCGCGATCACTCGATAATGATGTATAAGGACTGGCACATCTGATGGAATGCCCTGGTCTAGCCCAAAATGTCACCTAACTCGGTCGAAATAGAATGAGAAGACAATATGGTTGTGCCGACCCTCAAGGTAGTGGTTTCTCTGCATAAGACAAAGTCGATGATCCCAGCCTGGCCAATGGGCCATGCACCAATATGGTCTCCAAGTGATGACATCTAATCTCAACCTATCAATCACAATCTTCCAATGCAACAAGTCACCATTTTTGCATGGTCTGGTGAGTGGGTATGCATATAATCTAGGGTCATCTAAACCAATATCAACTGGCACTCCTACTGGCCTATTGCATGTGATATTCTCAAACATCCAAAACTAAAGAAGGGTGCATGTCATCAAACTACATCCCTCATCATAGATATAATCTCCTAAGTCATGGTAGAGATGGGCCACCTGCTCTGTCCCCAAGAGAACACTGTCCGCCACTCCTCCATCACTCAAATAGAATAAGTGAGATGCGCTTGCATGTGACTACATCATCCATCAGGGCATATGGCTAGCCCCATTGTGGCTATCATGAGTCTCCTCATGAGTGGAATGGCATCGATAGGATGTAGTAACTAGTGAATTATAATCTATCCTCTAGTCTCATTGGGCATGGCCCACCTGATGTTTTACATCTACTCTCTCCTAAAAGAAGATGGTGTATGACTTGTCCGATATCTCACTCTGCATCCTCCAATGGGAAGCCTTAGTATATGGTACATGTCCTCAAGCGTAACTGTCATCTCTCCCATTTGTAGGATAAATGTGGAGGTATTTATGTCCCATATCTCCATGAGTGCCATAAGCATCACTGGATGGAACTTCATGGATGGCATGTTGCATATGTACCACAACCCTACTTCCTTAAGTAGCTCTCTATCGTCCTAAGACAATCAGGGAATCTGACTTTGTAGATTCTGATATGTGTGTCTGATAGTGTGCTCTTGCATATAGGGTAGTTTATGTGAAAATCAAACAATCAATAATCATTATCATTCTCTCAACCAACTCAACATCAAAATCCTGATCCTATGCTAGCCCTTGGTCACCCTGTTCGAGGACCAGGGCGTCCATGTTAATCTTAGAGGATCCGGTTAATACTGAGAGGGGGGGTGAATCAGTATTAACAATAATTTGAAATCAGAAACTCAGACTCATAAAACTTTCACCAAATCAAATATAGATGAACACTAGAGTCATTTACCAGTACCGGTATCTACTGATAAACATCTTCTAAAATGATATATCAATGTTGCACATTAAGTGCTCATTAACCATGTATAAATTGAAAGTAAATCAAATCATCACATAAAAAACATTCACCATATGAACACCATGATTTTCATGTGAAAACCCAAATAGGGAAAAACCACGGTGGGAATTGGTACCCACAAATATTTTGTACTCTTTCAGAATGCGTCATGTTAGGAGCCAAGCCCGGTTAGAAGCTTACAATGATGCCCTGTTAGAGGCAAAACATGTTAGGAGTCACCCAGTTAAGGGATTTACCTTAGCCCTATTAGGAGCTTTGATCTGTTAGGATCAACCTCAAAAGAGGATTTAGAACTCAGATACTGAGTCACCCTGTTAGGGGATTTTATAATGTGAGGTTTATTAGGACCTACCTGGTTAAGGGATTTTAGTTGTTGTAATTGTTAGAGAACAACAATGAATGAGCTGTGTATAGCACTCAACTACTTCCTTGATCAGATCTAATTAAGTTCTATGTCTGCATCACTCTGGTAGATCTTCTCACACACCCTGGTTTGTCTTCACATACTTCTTAAAATCACCGACACTTCAAAACATCAACCTTACCGCCATAAATAACCTTTACAACCAGGTCAGCATCAAAACCCTAAGACTTACTACATAGATCATGACAAATATTTACAACTCATTATAGATCATCATATGGATCACTACAATCAATTACAAATCAATATCAGCCATTGAATGATCATAAATAGTCACAACAAGTCGATCTAGTACAAAGTCAAACTCTTAGCTCATTCCGCTAAGCACTTTGCACATTCCCAAGAAATTCGGTCTCCAAACGCACCCAAACATCTTTCAAACACATCACACAGTTTTTTCTACATTATCATCAACATGTGAACTTTATGTAGATCACCACCAAACCAAAAATCATTACTGGTCAAGAGAATTCTTTATCGGTCCTTAAACCCCTCTTAAACCTTGGCAAAAACTCAACAAAAATTATAAACATAGCTTTCGGTTGTCACAATATGATGCGGTTCTGGTTAGATACATGTTACAATGATAGAAACTTACATTCAAAACCACAAAGCCTCAATCATCACCAATCGCCAGATACAATCAAAATATTTCCTCGTTTACCGGTTAAGGTCCTAATTCTCAGTTTCTTGATTCTTTACCGGTAAGACCTCTCCGGTAGACCAAAAGATTTAAATGACAAAATACAATATAAGTAAACATCAGTAGACATGAATAAACATTATTTGCCATCAATGACAACATAAATAACTAGTCAAAATCATCCATTATGTAATCTCAATTTCTTCATCACAAAGTCATCTCAAACAGTCTTGTACCGATTTAGTCATCATTCTCCATCTGTATTAGTTATACCAAACATGCCAACAATCAACCCATTTGACAATGATGGAAACATTAAACGTCAACATACTGTTGGCATTTTTGATGATGTTGTTGTGATTGTCATTGATGGACACATACTTGCTTTGAGATCACTTTTTGTATGTATGAGTTATGCTCAACTGGTGTTTGTCCCAGTCGGTATTATGTATTATAGTCTTTAGACTATCGGTGTTTTTTAGAAAGTGTTTACCGATCCCAAGCGATATGAAGACCCAAGCAGTATGAAGACCTCAAGCAGTTTGAGGATCCCAAAGCACTACGAAGAAAAAAAGCGGTTGTTATCATTTTTTCTCAGTCTTCATTTTGGCAAACCGGTAATCGGTAAAATATGTGAACCGGTAATAGGTAAATGTATGAACCAGTATTACTCTGTGATGAGTTACCAACCGATATTATTTTTGTGATGAGTTATCATCCACTGACACTTTGGTGGTGATTCTGTGCCGTGTTACCAAATGTGTCTAGATGCACTGAACCTAGGAACCTGCAATATAATCCTATTAGACCGACATGAAATCAGATTCCTTTATAAGGACATCATGTCTAGGGTTTTAGGAGTTGTTAGGGTTTTATGTGGTTGATGCGGTTTTTGCATGTGCGATCACAAAAAAAGATTAGGTCTGTGTGAAGAAATAGAGTGTGAAGATTTTGAAGACTGAAGTAATGCTGAAATGCATTAACAATGAGCTATCAAGGATCTAACCTAGCATACTATGCTAGTATTTAGATCACTCACTTGTTGATTACTCACATCTTCCACAAGTCTGTAACCCTTAACTAGGTAGGCCTGGCAAAGCCTTTGTAAATCCTCTAACAAGGTGGTTCACAACTGTGGATCTAAAATCCTCTCACAAGGTAGTCTTTAATCGGACTTATCTCCTAACAGATATTGAGATTCCTAACAGGATCTGTTCTGGTAAAGAACATTGTATGACCTTAACCGGTCTGACCTTAACCAGTCTGGTTACTATTCTGCAGATAGTTACTTGTGAGTTTCATCTCACCGTGGTTTTTCCCATTTGGGTTTCCACGTCAAAATCTCTTGTGTTATGGTGATTGTGCTTCTATGGGTGAATGCCTTATTTGCTGTTTGGTTTGCATTTGTGTTAACTGGTTTGTTAGTAAAACTATTATACTGGTTTATTGCTAAACTATTTAAGTGTTTAAGTTCAGTACTTATTGGTATACTAATTCACCCCCCCCTCTTAGTATTCATCAATTGGTATCAGAGCTAACCTTTCTATAAGTCTAACCACTTGGAAAGAGATATGGGGGAATACACTGTGAGGGAACTTACCCATCGTCTCACTTAGACTGAGAAAGCCTTTGATGAACTCAATCAAATATAAAGCCTCTCTAGCAAAGAGAAGAGAACATACTGAGAAACTGATGGAGCTTACTGAAAATAGTTCTTTTGATGAAGTAGACATGGAAGCCCTAGTTGAAGAAGTTGAAAAACTGAATGAATCTAATGCTAACCTAAGAAGAGAACTGGAAGGACTGACTATCAAAATGTGTCAAGAGCTTGAGAACTGGAGGAAAGATGAAGATTTGGTAAGAGACAAAGATCATGAGATCTCCAAGCTGAAGAAAGAAATCAGTGCACTTACTGCTCATCTCCAAGAGAGTAAAGTGGAAAAAGAAGAAATGCAAGGTGAACTAAACATGGCTATTTCTGAGAATGCAACCTTGAAGGAATCCAATGCTGCCATTTCCAAGGAACTCACTAAGTCAAAGGAAATACTTGCCAAATTCAGTAAGAGCACTGTTAAGCTAGAACAAAAGCTTGAATAAGCAAAACCGGTGAAAAATACCACTGGACTTGGTTTTTCTGGTTATGAAGAAGGTGAGACCTCTGGAATAAAAGATGGAGCATCAAAGAAACAACCGACACCAAAGGATAAAGGTAAGAAAAATTTCAATCCTGTTTTCTTTAATTGTCTCAAGGAAGGACACACTGCCAATGCATGTAGAAGTAAGGCTTACAATAATTTTCCCTACTTTCTAAACAATAAGCCTAGATCCAATAGATTCAATGGTAACTGTTATGCATGCAACAAGTTTGGGCATAGAGCATTTGAGTGTAGGTTTGTTATACACAACACTGGAAGATATCCTCAAAGGAGTCAAGGAGTTTTTCCTGAATCCTCTGTGAACCGGAATCCAAACCGGTATAATGCCTATGACCATCAGTCAGGTGGTGGTGGCTATCAAGCGACAACTGGTTGGAGAGAAACCTATTTGATTTCTCATGGTAGCAGTCACACTGATGCAACATGCAGGAGGAAGAATGGTAAAATGAATAATGGACCATGGAGAACACCTGGAATGGTTTGTTATCATTGCAACAAATCGGGACACCCTGCGAGAACTTGCAGAATGAGAAAGAACATATCTTATGATATACCGATCACTCTCGAAGGAAAGATTGATGTTGAAACTGTAAAAATTGATATGAAGACAACATGGAAGAAGAAACCTGAAGAAGTGTCACAAGAAGAACTAGTTTCTGTACCTAGTGTGGAAGTCGCTGAACCAGCAAACTAAGCTTCGAAAAAGCTTAGGGGGAGAAAAATGGTGAAATCTTTTGAACCCCCGGTTTACACCGGTAAAAGACCTTAACCAGTATGTGATACCTTTCAATTGGTAGAAGACCAGAAACGGTAAAAGGCAAATTAGGGTTTACGCCATAATGGTGGAGCATTTATTATGGTAGGTGAAGAATTTGTTTAAAAGGGATTTTCAAGTCATTTTCACTTCTCATTTGCAAGAGAAGAAATTTTCAAGTACAAAGCGACAAAAGGCGATTTGTCTTGCGATTCAGAGAGATTTCTAAACTTTGAAAGAAGAATCCAGAGATAATATAAATTAGTTAGGTGAAGAACACAAAGTGGTAATCCAACAACCAAAGTAGTGTGTGGCGAAGCTAAAGTTGCAAACCCTAAATTGCGGATTTCTGAAGGTATTTATCGAAAATTCTTGTTTATCCTTTTATCATGGCTTCTGCATCACACTCCAGTCTTAGTGCACCTGATGATTCAGTAGATTTCATCCAACAGAAGGTGAAATGCAATGTCCTATCCCAGATACCTGCTGGTGTTATAGTTGAGGAAGGTATTTCAGATTATATTGATTGCAAAATAGAAGACCTAGGATCTCTAGTGATCCATTCTCAGTTAAGTTTATTCTACGGGAAGGACAAGAAGATCAAATTAGAATATAGCATCCTAGAAAAGAATAAGCTTCACAATGCGGTGTATTTTCTTAAAGAGTTCACAAAAGATCACATTCGAATCATTCTAAGCAGAGTGCATGGTGACAAAATGTATCTTGAGCACACACATGACATCACACTAGAAGTGATTCATGCCATCACTAGTTTCTGTAACGTTGGAGAAGTGCCAGCCCTAAGGAAAGTCATTAAGATAGAAATGACCAAGCTCATCGATTCTGTGAGCGACCAATGGGGAATGACCGTCAACGCCATCAAGGATGATCTGGTCAAGTATGCTTGTATGGTGATAGGTTACCAGATGTTCTATGCTAGTAGAATTAATTCTGTCTCTGCTACAGTGGTAAATGCCGCCTATAGGATGATAATGGAAGATGCCTCATTTGATTTATGCACCTGTATGCAAAGAAAACTTCTGGTGAAGCTGAAGTCTATTAAACATGACAATGCCTTAAGATTTAAATTTGGACAACTGTTGCTAGGATTGTTTTTCTACTTTCAAGGCTATTTCTCAGGAGTCAGTGATATACAATGGTCTGTTGACCAACCGGTTACCAAGCAAATCAGAGAAAGTCTTCAAGCGATAGGAACTGGTTATCCTGAAGTCTTGAACAAATACTTTGATGAGTTCAGACACAAGATGAGCCAGAGGGTGAGAATATCCGGTGATATTGTCAAGAAGTACGAAGAGGACATCTGCTTTATCGTCAGAGTAGATGAGTGCATAATGGAGGCGGTTGAGCCTAGAAAAGAAGAAGTGGAGCCCATGGGATATGAGGTAATGTATGACATGCTAGATGGGTATGCCTCTACCCTACTTGCCTCACCTCTTGATCCTAAGAATAAGAGAACCTACACCTATTTGGAGAGGGTGACACCGGTTGAAGAACCTTTGATAAAGAAGGGAAAGGTAGTGCCATCTGTATCGGCACTAGTTACTTGAGCAAGTCCTAAAGTGACCAAGCGATCACCGACAAAGAAGAAACCGGAAGCTGCACCTGCCAAGTTCTTTGAAAGGAAGTGGAAAACTAAGAACACCTCACTAGACTCAGAGGATACAGAACTTGAGGTACAACCTTAAAAGACTAGGCAAATGAGGAAGAAGACAAAGACAACCAGCAATAAACCAACATCATCAACACCAATAAATATAGACATTTCCTCTTACAAACCTTTAACACATTGTCAAAGAACTATAAAGAATATTAGGAGAAAGGTGCTAAGTGATTTAATAGATCATTTTGATGATTTTAATGACAATGAAAAGGAGGAAGTTGAACATGAAGTTATTCAATATTTATGTATTAATGACTGGTCGTCATCAGAAATTAGATCTGTGACACCAGATTCTTTAGATAACAAATGGCGCATTGCCATAGAAAAGGAACAGGAAATAAGAGAAGAAATATTTGCACAATATTTTCCTGATGTGTCAAATTCAAAACTTTATGAAGTTATGGAAAAGTACAAAGGCCTCTTCTTCATGAGAAGAAGAAGACTCTTGTTATTGGAAGGGAAAGTCCCTGAAGTGGTAAAAGATACCCACTCGCATGCCAAAGCCGGTCTGAGGTTGCACCAAGTGTCCGAAGCTAACAAGAAGGCTGAGCAAGAACCGAAAACTAGAAAACTGGATGAGGTATATGACAGTGAAGGAGAACCCGTCACTGAACAAATGGACCCTATTGACATTAATGCTTTGGATGGTGAAAATGTCACTATAGATGCAACAAAGGAAAAGGATGACAAAGAGAGAGTGGACAAAGAAAAACAGGACAAAGATAAGGCTGATAAAGTGGAAGTAGAGAAAGAGAAAAAGAATAAAGAGGAAGAGGAGAAGAAGCAAAAGGAAGAGGAGAAGAAGAAAGAGGAAGAGGAGAAAAAGAAACAAGAAGAGGAGGAGAAGAAAAAGGAAGAGGAGAAGAGGAAACATGAAGAGGAGAAGAAGAAAGAAGAAGACAAGCAGAAAGAAGAAGATAGAAAGAAGGATGAAGAAAAGAGAAAGAAAGAAGCAGAGGAGCGAAAGAAGGCTAAAGAGGAAAAGCAAAGAGCCAAAGAGAAGGAGGAAGCAACAAAGAGTGCACAAGTGGAAACCCCTAAGGAAACCGGTAGTCAAGCCAAACTGGCTGACATTACTAGTCCCATTGACCTCCATTCTCCAAATGAAACGGAGCTGCTGCAAAGCATTAAGCTTTCCCAAGAGCATCTGGAAGCGCTAAGGAGGAAGAAGGAACAAGATGTTATTCAAACTGCGGTAGAAACTCTTACTAGTTTGATACCCGGTACCAACCTCCCCAGTACCGATTCCTCTCTGGCCCAACTGAAACTTTTATGCACAGTTGTAGAGGACCAGGTGTAATGCTTGGAAGATGTTGCTGAAGCCAATGCACAAAAGAAGTATCAAAAGGCACTGAACACTGCCTTGGTGAAGAAAGTAAACGAGCTCTAGTCAGAACTTCAGAAAGCACAGAAAGACATAAGAGATGCTATGGATGAGGGGAAATTACTGCTGAGTAAGATAAGCCAACCCCATCTATTCTGTGATGGTGTGCTTGCTCAGAAAGACAAACCGCAATCTGATTTGTAGGCATATATAAGCACCTTCAAGACGCCCTATGATTCCTTCACCACATTTGGGCAAACCGTTCACCGGTTTCAACTCGAAACTACCAGAATAGAGTTGGAAATCACCAATCGGACCAGAGATTTGCAAGAACTTCAACTGGTTCTACTACCATGACTACAAATACTTCAGAACTGCTATCTCAATCTGGATGCCTTAATGGTCACTCAAGAGATGATTACCTTGGATGCCATGGAGGAACAGGTATCCCAGATGTAAATAAAAAGTGAGGTTGCTACCTCATTGCTTGAGTCATGGTCCTTATCCATGAAGACATTTATGCAGGATTTTAAATCAGTTTTTGATAAGTTTCACTCATTATTGTCATAAACATTTATTATTTTAATGATAATGAGAAACTAGGGTTATTCTGCAATACTTTGTCATTGTTGGCAAAGGGGGAGTAGTATTATGTATTTAAAATTTTGATGCATGTTATGTATACTTTCATGTTTATCTCTGTAAGGGAGTATTATACATTGTATTTTCTACAAAAGGGGTAATGTATATGCTTAGGGGGAGTAATTTTGATTATGGCATATTTTTGTTGTAAAACACTTAGATGTCAAAATTTTTCCTAAGTGTTGCCATCAATGCCAAAGGGGGAGATTGTTGGCCTTTTTGATGATGTTGTTGTGATTGTCATTGATGAACACACGCTTTGAGATCACTTTTTGTATGTATGAGTTATACTCAACCGGTATTTGTCCCAACAGGTATTATGTATTATAGTCTTTAGACTGTAGCGTCGTAAATTGTACGCACTTGCTAGGGTGGTACAATTTCACACCTAGTTTAGCACCCGCCTTGGTGCATTTTGCATTTTGCATTGCATTTCCCCTTTAGCACTTAATTAATTAAATTAATTAGGTCTAGGGTTCTATTTTATCATCTCCCACATCATAAAGTTGGGCCCTTTCATTAAAGTGTGCCCTTTTCATTTTATTCCTCCTATACATCATTTAATTAAAAACCCTAATTAGGTCCTATTTTGAACTTGGGGGCTTGATTTCAGGGGTCAAAACATCTCGAAATCACCTGTAACTTCGGGATTCTCTCTAAAATCATCATATCCGACAGTCCTGAAAATTTGGTGAAAAGTTGTCGGGACCATGGCGCCCGGAGTGCAACATGGTCCCGGACATTTTTCCTGAAATTTTAGGAGCGCGATCCAATCATAAAATAAAGCTTAACCCCAAGAAATTGGCAGGAGATTCAATCTCTAGGTCGGCCAAAAGTTGAAATTAAGACCTAGGGTTTCATACATAAGAGCTCTCTTTCTTCATTTGAAGGGATCCGATTTTCATTTTCAGGAACCTCATATGCAGCAAAAGAGCAGATCTTTGAGGACTTCAACAACATTCAACATCCTTCTATCAAGCATTTATCAATTTCATTCATCCATTTAGGGCTTGGAAGACATTGAAGAACAATAGGAGATTACCGACTGAAGATTGGCTTGTACTCCTCCCTTGAGGGTTGGGTATGATTTCATGTTGTTTTCATGTCTTTGCATAAGCTTCAATATATCCTTTATTCATGCTTTAGATTACTTTGCATCTTGATTTAGAGCATTTACATTATCATTTACAAGCAATTAGGGTTTAATTTCTAGGTTGCTCTAGTTTGCTTTCTTGCATTTAAGGACCTTGCACACACAATACATTTTACAATACAACTTGGCTATTCGTGGAGGTGGAAATCACTGAAGCGGGGGTTTGACTAAGGCAAAACCCTATATAGCCGCCCAAACACCTTTTTAGATATAAGTGCAGGTTTCAGGACTCGGACGACGCCGCAAGTTACAGATCCGGAAGAAGTAGACGGAGACCAAACAACACACCAAATCTCAAAGAAAAAGACCAGGACAGGGGCATGGGGCACCCTGGTCCTACCAGGACAGGGGCGCTGGGTGCCCTGGTCCTTCTGACAGCAGTTTTCAGCATTTTTGACAGCTTTGCAAAACAACAGTTTCCGGAGCAGTTTCAGGGGCAGAATCAGGACAGTGGTGCTCGCGCCCCCGTCCCGAACATTTTCAGTCAGATTTTAACTCCGGGTATGCATTTGCATTCTTGTCTTGTCCTTGTGTTTACAGCTTTCCATTATTTAAGTTCAATTCTGCAATCTTTTTATTAGTTCATACTTGCACTTTGGGGTTAGGGATTGAACTTGCATCATTTTATCTTTCAATTACAACAAAGGAATAGAAATCCTAATAGGTAGCCCGTGGCTCTCTCTTTCACAAGAAGAAGTAGCCAATTGTGTGATACCTCTAGGCTCTTTCGTATTCCACAAATGTGTGACTGAAAGTGAGATTAGGGCATGTTTGCTTAGTGTCACTTTCTCCCCCACACATAGACTATCAGTGTTTTGCAGAAAGTGTTTATCGATCCCAAGCGGTATGAAGACCTCAAGTGGTTTGAGGATCCCAAAGCGGCACGAAGAAACAAAGTGGTTGTTATCATTTTTTACCAGTCTTCATTTTGGCAAATCGATAATCGGTAAAATATGTGAACCAGTAATAGGTAAATGTATGAACCGGTATTACTCTGTGATGAGTTACCAAATGGTATTATTTTTGTGATGAGTTATCATCCATCGACACTTTGGTGGTGATTCTGTGTCGTGTTACCAAATGTGTCCAGATGCACTAAACCTAGGAACCTGCAATGTAATCCTATTGGACTGACATGAAATCAGATTCCTTTATAAGGACATCATGTCTAGGGTTTTAGGAGTTGTTAGGGTTTTGTGTGCTTGATGAGGTTTTTGCATGTGCGATCATAGAAGAAGATTAGGTCTATGTGAAGAAATAGAGTGTGAAGATTTTGAAGACTGAAGTAATGCTGAAATGCATTAACAATGAGCTATCAAGGATCTAACCTAACATACTGTGCTAGTACTTAGATCACTCACTTGTTGATTACTCACATATTCGACAAGTCTGTAACCCTTAACTGGGTAGGCCTGGCAAAGCCTTCGTAAATCCTCTAACAAGGTGGTTCACAACTATGGATCTGAAATACTCTCACAAGATAGTCTTTAATCAGACTTATCTCCTAATAGAGATTGAGATTCCTAATAAGATCTGTTCTGGTAAAGAACATTGTATGACCTTAACCGATCTGAACTTAACCAGTCTAGTTACTATTCTGCAGATAGTTACTTGTGAGTTTCATCTCACCGTGGTTTTTCCCATTTGGGTTTCCACATCAAAATCTGTTGTGTTATGGTGATTGTGCTTCTGTGGGTGAATGCCTTATTTGTTGTTTGGTTTGCATTTGTGTTAACTGGTTTGTTAGTAAAACTGTTATACCGGTTTACTGCTAAACTGTTTAAGTGTTTAAGTTCAGTATTTATTTGTATACTAATTCACCCCCCCTCTTAGTATTCATCACATACTCAACTCATACTATTCCGCTATGTTTTGGACCTTCTCTGCAACTCTTCTCTTCTATGCTACACCTGATCTGCTGGTTACACTTTATCTTCAATTAAACATCTTCTCCTCCTAATCATATGTATTCTCTTATGACTAATCATATTTCTTCTTCCCCTTTGAAATCAATGCCAAAGGTTCATAAGCATCACAAATCATCAAATCTACTGTTGTTGTCTTCAACATGTCTGCAAACTCATCTAAGCTTCTCCCCCTATGAAGTAGCCCGCATCTCCTCAATCCAAAGTGGAAAATTGTCATGAAGCCCACTGGATTGATGCATCCTGCATTCTAGTTCTTTTTGAGTAGGGGTCTGACCCCTAATTTACCTCTGAGATACTCAAAGGTTATCTTTGGCAATGGTTTTTAAAAAATATCTACTAGCTTCTCTTTGCTTGTCACATACTCCATTTTGACTTGTTTTTCCTATACTATTTCCCTTAGAAAATGATATTTTAATTCTATGTGCTTTGTTCTTGCATGTAACACAAGATTTTTTGAAATATTAATTGCACTAGTATTATCACAGTAAATAGTTACCAGTTCAGACATATCAAATCTGAATCCTTCAAGCACATGTCTCATCTAGATTACCTGTGTGCAATTCATTGATGCTACAACATACTCTGCCTCTATTGTTGACTGAGAAACACAAGTTTGCTTCTTACTTGTCCAAGCAACCAATCTGCCTCCAAGAAGAAAAGCTCCACTGATAGTGCTTTTTTGGTCATCAACATTGCCTGCCCAATCTGCATCAATAAACACATTCAAAGAAAAATTTCCTTTATAAGGATACCATATATCATAATCTAATAGTGTTCCTTTCAGGTACCGAAATATCCTTTTCACCACTACCAAGCGAGTTTCCTTGGGATCCTTTTTAAATATAGCAACCAATCCAACAACATGTGCAATATTCGGCCTGCTATGAATGGCATAATACAATTTACCAATCATAGACCTGTATTCTTTCTCATCAACAGATGGTGAATCATCTTGTTTAGACAACTTGCAATTTTTCACCATCGAAGTATCAATCGGTTTACAATCCTCCATGCCAAATGTTTTCAACACCTCTTTGACATACTTACTCTGATAGATAAAAATTCCACCTTCCAATTGCTGGACCTGCAACCCAATGAAAAATTTAATTTCACCAATGAGAAACATCTCAAATTCCTTTTTCATCTCCTCAGCAAAATCCATGCATAAGTCATCATTACCACAAAAAATTATGTCATCCACAAATGCTTCAACTATCAATACTTTCTCTCCATCATTCTTTAGATACATGTTACTGTCCTCACTGGTATGTTGGAATCCTATCTTGATCAGGTGTGCATGTAACCTTTCAAACCATGCTCTCAGTGCCTACGCCAATCCATATAGTGCCTTATGTAGTTTGCAAACCATATCTTTTTCGTCAGGCAAAGCAAATCCATCTGGTTGTTTTATGTATACTTCTTTTTCAAGGATGCCACTAAGAAAAGATGATTTAACATCCATTTGATAGACTTTAAATCCTTTAAATGTAGCATAGCATTCTTACTCCTTCCAATATCACCACAGGTGCAAAGGTGTCACCATAATCTTCTCCTTCTTATGCATAGCCTTTGCAAACCAATCTTACTTTCGTTCTCACAACCTTGCCTTCTTCATTTAACCTATTTCTAAAGACCCATTTAGTTCCAATCACATTCTTGTCTTCTGGTCTGGGAACAAGTGTCCATGTCTTGTTCTTCTCTATCTGATCCAACTCCTCATTCATTGCATTAATCCAGTCATCATCCTTTAATGCCTCTCTTACTATTTTCAGCTCATAGTAAAAATCAGACAAGAATTTTCTCTAATTTTCCTCCTTGCTTGTACTCCAACATTTTTATCTCCAATTATTTGTTCTTCTGAGTGATTTATCTCGACATACCTTGGAATAAATGGTTATGGTGCTATGCTTCCTTCTTCATGTTCTTCATCGCTCTCTGCATTTAACGATTGAGCACCTATTTTTGCAGCATTTTTCTCATTAGTCTTCTGCACTTCCGGCTCTATAAACACAAGTCTTTCTTTATCTTTCTCAGGTTCAAATTTGCTGGTCTCTCCAGATTTCTTAGAGAGTTCATCTATCTTCATATTAGCACTCTCAATGATCTTCTTAGTTCTCTTGTTATAACATTTAAATGCCTTACTCTTTGTAGAGTAACCAAGAAAAATGCCTTCATCACACTTAGCATCAAACATTTTAGTGTAATCATCTCTCTTAATATAACATTTACTCCTAATTTTTTTGAAATAACTTACACTAGGAGTCTGTCCATGCCATAATTCATAAGGTGTTTTGTTATTACCTTTTTTGACAAGTACTCAGTTCAAAGTATAAACAACAATGTTGACTGGTTCTCTCCAAAATATCTTTGGTACTTCACCTTGAATCATCATGGTTCTAGCAGCTTCAACAACTATTCTATTCATTCTCTCTGCTATCCCATTCTGTTGTGGAGTTCTAGGAGATGACATCTACCTCTTAATTCCCTATTCATCATAGAACTTCACAAACTCATCAGAAGTAAATTCACCTCCCCGGTTAGATCTCAAACATTTTAGATTCTTCCCGATATCTTTCTCAACAAGAGATTTAAATGCTTTAAACTTACTTAATACCTCAGACTTTTCTCTTAGAAAAGTTACCCACATCATTTTGGAATAATAATCAGTAAAGATCATAAAATACTTATCACCATAATAGCTCTTAGTCCTCATAGGACCACAAAGATAAGTATGAACCAAATCAAGAATATTCTCTAAAGAGAAAGACTTACTCTTAAAAGATACAAAGGTCATCTTACCCATCTGACAATCCTCACATGACACATTGTCTGGTTTCACAAGCTGGGACAAACCTCTCACAATACTTGACTTACTAACTTTAATCAAATTGTCAAAATTGACATGACAAAATCTCTTGTGCCACAACCAGCTATCTTCAATCTTCACCACCAAACAATCATTTACATTAGTATTCAGATGAAATAGATTACCTCTATTCTACTTCCTAGTATCAATCAATTCTCCATTATTTCCAATAATCTTGTACACTCCACTTTTGAATTCAAGTAGATGTCCCTTATCATTAAGCTATCCAATACTCAAGAGGTTATGTTTTAGTCCTTCAACCCAAAAGACATCATGTTCATTACTCTTCCCATAATGAAATTGATCCTTTACCTTTAAACATGTAGGGAGAGTTATTTCCAAATCTTACAACATCTCCATCAAATTCTTAAAGGGATAAGAACTTACTTTTGTCATCGGTCATGTGGTGTGAGAAACCACTATCTATTATCCATTCATCGTTGTTATCCATGTGAGACACCAAAGCCTTCTCATCAGTCAGATCCTCCTTCATGGCAACAAATACTATCTCCTCATTGTCATCTTCTTCCGATTCATCATCGGTCACACCTTCATCCACTGCAACATAACAATGTTTCTTGCCTTTTCCTTTGAATCTCCTAAAATTCTCTTTATAATCAATGTTAGGGCGGTTAGTAGCTATGTGTCCAACTTTCCTAGAAGAGAAACACTTCAAGGGTAATTTACTTTTATATTTACCTGTTCCTCTAGGGAATATTTTAGGCACTAATGCCTCAAGTTCCATCAAATGATCTTCATCATCACCATCACCTCTGCTACTGTAATGAGTAGACCTGCAGTCATGATTATGAAATACATCATTTCCTTTCCTTGCTGATGTACTAGTTACAGAAGCCTTAAAAGCAGATTCAGAAGGTTTGGAAACACTATTATCAAAACTGTTTAGTTCAAATGCAGTTAACTTTCCAATTAGAGAATCAACAGTGAATTTATGTTTTTAAATGGATCTCAATTCTTGAATAGCAGACACTCTGATAGAATACTGCGGTAAAAGAGTTCTAAGCATTTTACTAACAACAATATCATCTTCAATCTTACCTCTGGCACTCTTTGTACCACCTACAACTTCCTTAATCCTTTGTCCATATTGAGCTATGTTTTCACCACCAACCATTTTCATATCACCAAATTTTCCTCTCAAACTCTCTTCCTTTTCCCTTTATACATGTTCATCTCCTCCATAAATTAAATTAAATTTCTCCCATACCTGATTTGTAGTTTCTAATCCATGAACATTAATATACTCAGAGTCAGACAAAGTACTTACAATTGCTTCAAGAGCCTGAATGTTTTCATGTTGTTCTTTGAGTTCATCTGGTGTCAAGGGACTGGTAGCAAGAGCAACATACTTGGTTATCACATGATTCCAATGCTGTGAACCCATTCCTTTAATGTAGATCTTCATCTGATCACTCCATATTCAGTAGTTTTCCTTGGTAAACTTGGTACCCTCCTTCTTCATCATCTTTCACATAATCTTTCTCTCAAGATGTTAGGCTTTCTACACACAGAGGACAACACTCTGATACCAATTGTTAATCTTAGAGGATCCGGTTAGTACTGAGAGGGGGGTGAATCCATATTAAAAATAATTTGAAATTAAAAAATTAGACTCATAAAACTTTCACCAAATCAAATATAGATCAATACTAGAGTCATTTACTAGTACCGGTATCTACTGACAAACATCTGCTAAACTAATATATCAATGTTACAGATTAAGTGCTCATTAACAATGCATAAACTGGAAGTACATAAAACCATCACATCAAAAACATCACCATATGAACACCAAAATTTTCACGTGGAAACCCAAATAAGGAAAAACCACGGTGGGAATTGGTACCCACAAATATTTTGCACTATTTCAGAATGCACCTTGTTAGGAGCCAAACCCAGTTAGAAGCTTACAATGATGCCCTATTAGGAGCCAAACCCGATTAGAAGCTTACAATGATGCCCTTCTCGGAGAAGACCCTATTAGGAGTCACCCGGTTAAGGGATTTACCCTAGCCTTCTTAGGAGCTTTGATCTGTTAGGATCAACCTCGCAAGAGGATTTAGAACTTAGATATGGAGTCACCCTGTTAGCGGATTATACAATGTGAGGCCTATTAGGACCTACCCAGTTAAGGGATTTTAGTTTTTGTAGTTGTTAAAGAACAACAATGAATGATCTATGTATAGCACTCAACTACTTGATCAGATTCAATTAAGTTCTATGTCTGCATCACTTTGGCAGATCTTTTCACACACCCTGGTTTGGCTTCATACAATTCTCAAAATCACCGACATTTCAAAACATCAACCTTACCGACATAAATAACCTTTACAACTAGGTTGAAATCAAAACCCTAAGACTTACTACATAGATCATCACATATCTTTAAAACTCATTACAAATCATCATATGGATTATTACAATCAATTATAAATCAATATTAGCCATTGAATGATCATAAATCATCACAACAAGTAGTCGATCTGATACAAAGTTAAACCCTTAGCTCATTCTGCTAAGCACTTTGCACATTCCTAAGAAATTCGCTCTCCAAACGTGCCAAAACATCTTTCAAACACCACATGCGGTTTGTGCCACATTATCATCAACATGTGAACTTGATGTAGATCACTACCAAACAAAAAATCATTACCGGTCAAGAGATTTATTTACCGGTCCTTAAACCCTTCTTAAACCCTGGAAAAAACTCAACATAAATTATAAACATAACTTTCAGTTGTCACAACATTATGCGGTTCTGGTTAGATACATGTTACAATGATAAAAAATTACCTTCAAAACCACAAAGCCTCAATCATCATCAATCGCTAGATATAATCAGAATATTTCCTCGTTTACCGGTTAAGGTCCTAATTCTCAGTTTTTTGATTCTTTACCGGTAAGCCCTCTCTGGTAGACCAAAAGATTTAGATGACACAATATAACATAAGTAAACATCAATGGACATGAATAAAAATTAGTTGCCATCAATGACAACATAAATAACTGATCAAAGTAATCCATCATGCAATCTCAATCTCTTCATCACAATGTCATCTCGAATTGTCTTGTATCGATTTAGTCATCATTCTTCATCTGTATCAGTTATGCCAAACATGCCAACAGTCCAGTTGGGACCATGGCGCCCAGTTGGAACCATAGTGCCCTTCTGGGGGCACATGTGAAATTAAATTTTCCTCCATACTAGAAATTCAAATCCAAGTCAATAGAAAGTCAACATAAGGTACGAAGGTAGTTCAATAAACTCACCTTGTCAAGCGATTGATCGACGATGATAGAATGTGATAGGATCTCCATCCAGGTAGGCATTTCAGGTTGTCTTTGAGGTATCGTGAGTGCTATGTGGGCTCCTCTGCTACAAATAAGACAAAAAGTGAGAAAATGACAAATGAAAGTGTCATTTTCACTATTTATGAGGTATGTGCTTTTCTTTTTCATTATAAAATCTAATTTCTACTTTTGTACTTAATCTTTCATATCTTGAGCTAGAGAACTCCGATTTCTGAACCGATTGTGGCATTGGAATCAAGATTCAGTTCTCTTCCTTACCAAATGTTCCATGATGCACTTTGATAATAAGAAAGCTGAAACACGGGGGAATTTAGCTACCCGCGAATTTCAGCACTTCCTTAGTAAGCATTTAGGTGATTTTGTGATTTTATCTAATGAGTGGTTTTGTAGGGTGTGGTTCCTAATAGTATACTGAAGATATCATTGGGGGTTTCGTTCCTAATTGTGTCCTATTTTAACCTTCAAGGCTTGATTTTGGATATCTAAATGTTGCAAATTCCCATATACTCTTGGAATTTTCTCTAAAATCACAATATCTTGCTTCCCCAAAAATTTGGAAAAAGTTGGTTGGAATAGGTAGCTACCTATTTGGTCCCGACTTTTTCTCCCCAAATTTTGGGAGCATGTTTTGGCGGTATTTTAATATTCAAATCCAATAGATTGGCAGGAAATATTATTTCTAGGTTGGCCTATGACTCAAAAAAAAGTTAGGGTCTCCTACATAAAACCTTCCTTTCCTCATTTGAAGGATCTAAGATTTAGCGATTGAAGGAGCCTCTTATGAAGTGAAAAGTGCAGGTTATATGAAATCTACAAAAACAAATCAAGCATTCATCAAGTTGACATAAAAAATTTTCAACATCCATTAGGATCTTTGAAGACATTGAAGAATAATAGGAGATCGCCGACTGTTGATTGGCTTGTACCTCTCCTTTAAGGTTTGGTATGGTTTCATGTTATTTTCATGTCTTTGCATGAGCTTCATTTTCAGATTTACTTTCATGATTTAGATCTTTTAGTTCATTTGTGATTTCAAGTATTTGCATTTACATTTACAAGCATTTAGGGTTTTCTCTCCAAAGCGTAGGGTAGAACTCTAGATCTTTTATCACTCTCATTTAGGATGTTGCATACACACAAGATTCTTGTACACACATTTTCAGTACATTATCGTCTATTTGTGGAGGTGGAAACCACCAAAACAAGGGGTTTGACTAAGGTAAAATCCTATATAGCCACCTAGATAACCTTTTTCAAGTTGTAGGTGCAGGTATAGGTATAGGAATTCAACGAATGCATGATTTTTGGGACCGACAGAAGACAGATACAATCTTAGTTCTAGAATTTCATTTTAGATTACAGAGACCAGGGCGTGGTTCCCTAGGATAGGACTAGGGTGTGGAACCTTGGTCCCTAGGGTTTTATAGCTTTTTGTGCTAGATCTGCATCTTAGGCCCTCAAGACCCCAAATGCAGAGTTACAGCTTCCTGTCAAGACAGGGACCAAGGTGCCCAATGCCCTGCTCCTACCCAATCTGCATCAGATTTCAATAGCAAGTGCACCTCTAAGTCCATTTTTTAGTCCTGCTTTCAATATCTCAGTTTCAGTTTAGACAAAATTTGCATTTTTAGTTTATGTGTGCTTCATTTCTCATCTCCTAGCATAGTTGATCATGGCATCATATTTTGCATATCTACTCTTCGTTATAGAAAAGGAATAGAAACCCTAAGAGATATTCCTTGACTCTCTCTTCCCTACAAGAAGTAGTCAAAGTGAGATATCTCCTTAGTCTCTTTCGTATTCCACTGTGTGAACATGAGAGTGGGATTAGGTCTTAGCTAATTGGTTCCATTTTTATGCTCCACATATAGTTAATCTAAGGATTCAAGTTGAAGAAGGAATTTCACTAGTACATTTGGAGTTTTTCGATGACCGTTCGTCAGAATTCAGACAACTAAACGTCGGAATTCTGACGTATTTGTTCATTGCTATTTTTTCATTGGTGATTTCGACAACGGGTTTCACGTCGAAAAATTAGATGAAACCACGTTGGAAATTTTCATGCATCCGCGATATGTTTTTTTGATGAGGAGACGTCGAAATTTTGACCTCATTGCATCCTTTATCGCTATAACCTTTGCCGATGACCCTTTATTTATCATCGTAACCTTTGCTGATGCTTTTTTACTTTGGTAGTGTCCATCAGGATGTCTTATCGATAGCATCATTGGCTATCAACACGACAAGATTTGTCCATTGCTGCTAGGTGACATTTTTGTTTGAAGAGGACACGTCGAGATTCCAACCTCATTGCATCCTTTATCATTGTAACCTTTGTCGATGACCCTCTAACATTATAACCTTTTCTTATGCATTTTACTTTTGCCAATTTCCATTGGGATAAGTCTTACCGATAGCCTCATTGGCTATTGACAAGACATGATTTCTCCATTGCCACAAGTGTGTGTTCTTCCAATGGACCATCTTCAAGGATATTTCAAAATTTCGATGATTAAGATGATGGATGAGGCTCCATCCTGTGATGTTTTTGTCGTCGCAGGCATGGCAACATTGTCGGTTGTCTTGTGGTGTTCGTCAAAATTCCGAACTTCCCCAAGATTAAAAAAAAAAAAAATCCCGACTACTTTTGTCTACACTGATGACCCTTTATCGTCGTAACCTTTGCCGATGCATTTTACTTTTTGCCAGTGTCCATCGGGATAAGTCATACCGATAGCCTCAATGGCTATTGGCAAGACAATATTTCTCCATTGTTGCTAGTGTGTGTTCTGCCGATGGACTTAAATGATGTATTCTATCTCAATCATATGCTTCTACTTGTCAGTGTTATCATCGGGTTGACTTTTGTCGATTACAAAGGATTAATATCAGCAAAATTAATATCAGTGAGCTTACAAAGGATTAAGTGCAGTGGGTACTTCATTATCAAGAAGATAAAGTTGAAATAGCTACAAGAATGCATGCAAGAAGACTTATCATAAGGAATCATAATAGTAAATGCCAAAAATTTCTTGCAGCTAGTACATAAAGCATTCATAAATAGTCATACAGATAGTCATATTATTGTTTAAAAATACTATCAAAGGAGGATATTATAAAGATAGAGACCTATAACTCAGTATGCAGTCATGGATAACAGTGCAGGGTTAGGTATAGTCCTAGACCTTGTTTAAAGGGAAACATGTGATAGTGCATGTGACTAAGTAAAACTCTACAAAATAGTGAGCAACAAGACTATCAAGAACAATATTTTAGTCTTAGGCATACACAACTCAAGGAGATAATGATTAACAAAGAAAGCACTTACAAAGATATATCTAGTCATAAAAGATAATCATCTGAGTTTGAGACATGAGAAAATTGTAGAACAGAAAGTAGACAGTACCATCATAAGGCGTACACTCCATTTCAAGGCCCCAAACTTAAGGGAAATACAAGGAGGTTCCATCAATGCCAATTGTAGTCCAAAAAAGCCTTGTCACAAAGCAAATCAAAGACAAAGTACAATCATAGAGAGATAAGAAGATCAAGTCTATCAAAGAAAAAAAATAACTCAAAGGCATTCAAAGATGTAATAGTCATAAGGCATGCATAGAGGTTTAGTACAATGGTGATATAGTGTTGCAGACCAGTAATGAGGAGTGAAGAATAAGGATTGTGATAGAAATCAGGCTCTAAATACAAAGACACATGATAGTAAGTTTGAGATTAGACAATGCAACATGGAGATATGATCACCTTTTATGAGAAATGAAAGTGCAGTCATGATAGTATTTTTTAGTAGATTGGACTACCATAAACATGCACATGGAAATGACTAAGGGGTGGGATTTTTAGTTAAGTGAACTTGAATTTAGAATGCAAGTTCTTAGTATCATTCATCAGTTCAGACATTAGTTTTTAGAGAAAATATGGATTTCTAAGTTCATCATCGCTTTGAGGCCTGAAAAGGTGGAGTTTTGAGGATAATTTCATCAATTCTACATCACTTAGAAGCCCCTCATAGGTCATAGATGAGACAAGATGGATTTTAGATAATTTAACAACTATGTTATCGATTCAGGCATGCATATGGATACAAAATCGGTACAGATTCACGAAATCGGCAACTTTTTTTTGGTATGGGTATGGGTACGTCCGTACACACACACACACACGGGTACGGGTACGTCCGTACACACACACACACATAAAATCTACTCCAATGATATAAAAACAACTAAGAGAAAATGTAATCTTGAATTTATTTAGTTTATGACATACTGAAATGAGATCAAAGTAAACACTCAGACAGTGAATTGCATAGATGCAGAAATTGATTTGATTAATGGTTCTCAATTAGGTCTTGAAACCCTAAGAAAAATATTAATACCAAATCTAGTCATCAAGATAATAGGGTGACAAAATCTAGTGATAAATAATGGCACTATAACTATTGGAAGATCTCAGAGCTGATTACTAATCAATATGATAACCAGTTGACCAATAAGAAATCACTAATAGCAGTTTCACATCCTTATGACAATATGAAGAAATCAACAAAAATAGGAATAAAGATCAGATTGCACCAATGATGACAAGTTGTGTATTTATGAGAATTGCAATTTGAATAGCAGTTTGGGTCAGATCACACCCCTTATAAAAGGTTGCAGCGTATATGAGATAGCAATTTAAATTGTACACTTTGCAGTCAACACTACTTTATTATATTGTCCCAAAATTAGGCACAATAGATGATGAATAATCACTGAGGACCCAACCACATAAGAAGGACCTTGGAGGATTCCAAGGGGAATCAAGCTCAGACCAGGACCTAGGCAGAATCAGAATTAGGAACATGATCTAGGGGTTTTAGTTAAGAATGAGTAACTTAGTTTAACAGTCAGTTTCCAGCAGTTCCACCTCCATTTATGCATGCTCTTTCTTAAAATTTGACCCAAAATAAACTCAAAATGAACAATGAATGAACAAAAATGAGGCAGTGTGTTTATTCTAAAACAAATGAACAAATGTTAAGGAATGAACAGAGAAAGTGTGTCTATTCTAGAACAAAATAAACTCACAAAACCAATGAGGCATGCATTCACTTGTAATGGGGAACTGTCTCGTAGAAGCATGTTCACTACTTGCAACACTGAATATGTAACCTGCAAACAAGTTGCTTGGCATCAATAAGATTAACAGTGGAGCATAGTGAAATATTGAAAAGTACGTTACCTTATTGAACTTTATTTTTCAAGAATAGTTTAACATTATCTACTTAACAGGGCTAACCATGCGAAGATGGAATCTCATTTGGCCCCTCCCCCCCCTAATATCACTTCCCGTTAATGTCTAACATTCTTTCATCCATTAATGAAACATAACATTCATTCATTATCACGTAACATTCATTAACACATACAATTCATTAACATTCATTAACATGTAATATTCATTAACACATAACATTCATTAACATTCATTAACACGTAACATTCATCAACATTCATTAACACATATCATTAATTAACATTCATTAACAAGTAACATTCATCAACATTCATCAACACATATCATTCATTAACACATAATTAAATTATTAACACATATCATTCATTAACACATAATTAAATTCATTAACACACAAAATCTAGTTGTTAACATATAATACGATTACAACATAATATTCATTCATAACATTCATTCATCCATAAGGGTGTACAATTTGCGATACTACAGATACATAACATTCACTCATTATCACCTAACATTCATTAGCACATAACATTCATTAACATTCATTAACACGTAAAATTCATCAACATTCAATAACACATATCATTCATTAACAAGTAACATTCATCAACATTCATTAACACATATCATTCATTAACACATAATTAAATTCATTAACACATAAAATCCAGTTGTTAACATATAATAGGCACAAAAAAAGCGAGATCGGGTGACTAGGACCTAATCCCATTTTTGCCAACACATTGGGAATATGAAGGAGCCTAGGGAGATAGATCACTTTGGATACTTCTTGTGAGAAAGAGAGAGCCAAGGATTACCTCTTAGAGTTTCTATTCCTCTTGTTTCAAACGATGAAAAAAACTAGGGTTTGAATGATCAACTAGACTAGGAGATAAAGAATGAAGCATAAATGAACTTGAAATTGAATAAAATTGCAAATCTGAAACTGAGATACTGAAAGAATAAAAGGGGGAGGATTATAGATGTGTACCCGATGCTGCAAATTGAACAAAACTGACCTGCACTAGGGTGCCACGCCAATGTCCCATTTCTGCAGACAAGAGGCTGCAACTGAGACACTGCAAATTTGAGATCCTGAAGTTGCAACCCCTACTAAAAATCACTAAAAAGAAGATGGACCATGGCCCCACACCACTATTCTATGCAGGACTAGGGTGCCACACCCCTGTCCCAGGTAGATTAGGGAAAATCTGATGATTCTCGGTGGTTTCTGTGCCTTTTGCTGAGTTGAAAGTGCCTTCGGGTACCTATTCTGCACCTGCAACTGAAAAGGAAAGGTTTGGGTGGCTATATGGGGTTTTTCCTTAGTCAAACCCCTATGTAGGTGATTTCCACCTCCACAAATAGCCAATAATGTACTGAAAATGTGTGTGCTAGAACCTTGTGTGTATGCAAGATCCTAAAATGAAAGTAAACAAACTAGAGCAACCCTAAAGAGTAAACCCTAATTTCTTGTAATTGACAAAGTGAATGCTCTAATTAATTATGCAAAGTGATCTAAAGCATGAATGTAAATATGCAAATTGATGCAAAGAAGCTCATTCAAAGACATGAAAATAACATGAAATCATACCAATCCCAAAAGGAGAGATATTGCCACTAGATCTCCTATTATTCTTCAATGTCTTCAAGGCTCCTAATTGATGATGAATGCTTGATGAAATATTATTGAATGTTTCTGAAGACTCCACATAGGCTTCTCTTTCACTACATAGAAGGCTCCTTATGCTCGCTTTGCTGAAGACTCCTTAGATTAGATAGATCTTAGTTCCTTCAAATGAAGAAAGAGAGCTCTTATGTATGAGACCCTAGATCTTAATTTCGACTTAATTCCAACTTTAGGCCAACCTAGGAATTGAATCTACCACCAATATTTTAGAGTTAAGCATTATAATATCATAGAATTTTACTCTCGAAATTTCAGGAAAAAAGACGAGGACCATGGCAGGAACGCAATGGTTCGACCAACTTTTCACCAAATTTTTTAGGGTTGTTAGATATGATGATATTAGAGAGAATCCCAAAGTTACAGCTGATTTAGAGGTGTTTTGGTATGCGAAATCAGGCCTTAAAGGTCGAAATAGGACATAATTAGAATTTATGATTAAATGATTTATTGGAGGAATAAAATAAAAAGGGGCACACTTAGGGTAAAGGGCCCAATTTTATAATGTGCAAAGTGATGAAGTATGACTTTAGATTTAATTAAATTAATTAATTAAATTCTTAAAGGGAAATAATAATGCAAGATGCAAGACACAATAAGGCGGGTGCTAACCTAAGTGTGGAATTATACCACCCTAGCAAGGGTGTACAATTTGCGACACTACAGAAACATAACATTCATTCATTATCACGTAACATTCATTAACACATAACATTCATGAACATGTAACATTCATCAACATTCATTAACACATATCATTAATTAACATTTATTAAAAAGTAACATTCATCAACATTCATTAACACATATCATTTATTAACATTCATTAGGACATAATTAAATTCATTAACACATAAAATCAGTTGTTAACATACATAAGGTTACAATCATTTTTTTTCTTTCTTTTTGAAGATTGGAGGTAAAGACTAAGTAGATGATCATTGTCTTCATCATTTGTCCCCTCTTCAGTTCTTCCACCCTCTGCTTGTGATCTAGTTAATGTATGCTTAATCTTGTACTCATGATGAGGACGCGTATGCAAAGTGGGGTCCACTGCAATAACAAAGAAATGGGTTAAATTCATGAGTTTTATTATTATTGTTACAAGTATTTCATTAATTAAAAGAAAATTACAGGGGTGCTCTTTACCTGATGGTGTTGGTATTTTGGTATGGTTTTGTCATTGATGTCAACATCTACTAAAACACTAGCACTTTGGAGATCCAGAAGCATTCACCGACAAGCAAGTAACTATTGCACATTTACTGGTATATGGTACACCGGTAGGATATAATGATCACCAACACTCGGAATTATGTGAAAGACACTTGGTAATGTTGAAGACATCTTTTGGACATCTTGTCTTGGAGTTTTGTTCATTGGTATATTCATATTTGCATATTTGCTTTTACCGACAAATAGGTCCAGGGTTACCTAGGGTTACACCGATAGGTTTATCTTTTCCAGATCAGCATGGCATGCTTAGGAAATGATTAATTATTGTTGTAAATGCATTAAGATGACATGTTCAATCGGTTATTGCATTGGAAATTATATTGTTTGTAAAATATTTTCATTGTAATATCTTGTAGAGCTGACCTACTAAAATTGGTCTTAGGTTATGGTATAAATGTAAGATATTAATTGTAAGATCGAACGTGGAATGCGAAAAAGAATTGTGTAAGGTATATGCGAGATTAAGTAGAGCTATACACGAAGACATCATTTGAAGGTGAAGTTAGGTTTTTGTGAAAGCATATCAACATTACACCGGTACTAAATCCAGCATATGAAGATGCTATTTTGTGTAGTACATTCTTATTGGATTTAACCATCCAACTGTAGTCAGTGTGACTCCCATTTTGTGATTGAGCAGTGAGCTCTAGGCTGTTGGCCTTTCTACATGTGCAGACCCCATTTATGTACACTTACTATCTGCAATAGTATCATTTGATTGTGGGTAAGGTTTCCCACCGTGGTTTTTCCCCTTACAGGGTTTCCACGTACAAATATTGGTGTCATGTGTTGTGGATGACTTTGTGTTTATGTTTCATGCATTAATCTTTACTGGTATAGCTATTAACTGTTAAAACTGTCTACCAACATACTTAACTGGTTTACCGGTAATAAGAATTAAGTTGGTTAAGTTGTTTTTGGTTTGAATTTATTAGACAATTGATTCACCCCCCCCTCTCAGTTGTCTCCAAGACCTAACAATTGGTATTAGAGCTAAGTCCTCTTTTTCAGAAGTTTAACAACTTGAGGAGATCCAATGTCTACTAATTATTTCAGGAAGGACAGTCCTAATCTTGATGGAACCAACTATGGCATATGGAAGATCAGAATGGAGACACATCTAAATTGCATTGGAAAAGATGTCTGGGAAGTTACAAAGAAAGGTTACACTGCTGCTGTAGCTGGTCAGCCCAGTCCAACTACCTTGACAAAAGATGAGGAAAATGATTGCAAAGCAAGAGAAGCACTTTTGAGCACATTATCAGATCAACAAATCATGAGATTATCAGATAGGTCTACTGCTAAAGCTATTTGGGATCATTTGGAAACACTCAATGAAGGAGATTCCACATTCAAAATTGCAAAACTTGAAAGCTTCCGAGTCAGGTATGAACATCTGAAAATGGAAGAAGATGAAAGGATTTCTGCTTTTATAGAAAGAGTAAATGAAATTGTTTTGGGTATTAAATGTTGTGGAGGAACCTTAAGTGAGGATGAAATTGTTTCAAAAATCTTAAGAGGATTGCTACTGGCATATAAAATGAAGGTTACTGCTATAAATGAGTTAAGAACAATGCCTAATACATTAGTAACTAGGGATAAATTGATTGGGAAACTTTTAGCTTTTGAAATTGAAGAATTTGGCTCTGTTGCTACTATAAAGACAGATTTAGCCTTTAAAGCATCAACATCATCTTCTCCATCATTTGACAAATCTGATTGGAAAGTCTTTTATGCAAGAGAACTTGAAGAAAGCAGGAAAGAAAATGAAGAACTTGAAGAACTTGAAGCACTATTTGCAAGGAAAATGCCTAAAGGTCCAATTGGAAGTAAGTATGAAGGTAAAGCACCCTTTAAATGTTTTAACTGCAATAAGATTGGTCATATGGTTTTGAGATGCCCTGATAGACATGCTAGACTAAGAGAAGAAGCTAGAAGGACATACAAGCCTAATCCTGAATATCAGAGATATAGATTCAAGAAGAACAAAGACAAAACTTGTTACATTGCTGATGAAGGTGTGACTGATGATTCTGATGAGGATCTGATAGACAATGGATGGGTTTTTGTTGCTATAACAGAAGATCAACCGACACCTACTACTCAACCGGTAGAACAAGCCCTAGCAGCTAAAGTTGAAATAAAGGATGAATGGATCATTGAATCAGGATGCTCACATCATATGACAGGAGACAAAGGTAAATTCTTGAACTTTCAAGAATACAATGGAGGTTTAGTAAGATTTGGAGATGACAAAGCCTGTTCAATCAAAGGTAAGGGTACAATATCTATTGATGGTAAGCATAATACTGACAATGTTTACTATATTGAAGGATTAAAGCATAATATTTTAAGTGTTGGTCAATTAGTTGAGAAAGGATTTCAGTTACAATTTAAAAATGGAAAATGCAAAATCATGAATAGAACTAGTTTGGAAATTGCAACCGGTAATTAGACTAAAGGTAATATCTTTCATTTGAATAACAGTGAAAAGACATGCTTGATTGCACATATAGATGAAAGTTGGTTATGGCATAAGAGACTCTATCATGTAAACTTTGATTGCATGGTAAAGATCAGTACTTGTAAGGTAGTTAGAGATCTACCTAAAATTGTAAAACCTCAGAATACAATATGCAAGGAATGTCAATTTGGAAAACAAGTTAGAGCTAGTTTCACAAGTATTCTAGAAAAATCCAATAATGCTCTTGATTTGATTCACACTGATTTATGTGGTCTAGCTATAACTAAAAGCTTACAAGGTGATAGATATTTCATGCTAATCATTGATGACTATTCTAGAATGTGTTGGGTTACTTTTCTCAGAGAAAAATCAGAAGCACTTGGAAAGTTCAAACTATTCAAAGCAATGGTTGAAAATGAAACTGGTAAGAAAATCAAATGTTGAAGATCAGATCAAGGAGGAGAATTCACATCTAAGGACTTTAATACATTTTATGAAGTGAATGGAATCAGAAGACAACTATCAACACCTCAGACACCACATCAGAATGGAGTTGTTGAAAGGAAAAACATAACTATCTTGGATGCAGCAAGAAGTATGTTATCTGAAGCAAATTTACCACGTGTATTAGAGAGAAGTAGTCAGCACATCGGTCTATACATTCAACAAAGTTCACATCAAAGGTGAAACTGATAAGACCCCTCATGAACTATGGTTTGGTAATACTCCTACTCTTAAGTATTTCAGAATTTTTGGAAGTAAATGTTATTGTAGACACCTAAAAATGGTCAATGCTTGCGGGATCATACTTTAACATTTGCTCATTGCCTCATTTTAGGTTTTTGTGTTGCATTAACATTTCTCCTATTTCATGCACTTGGTCTTTATCATTTGTGAGCATCGAGTCTTTCTTCTGCATTCTTCATCTGTCTCGCTTTCGAATTTGGTCTTGTTGACAACAATCTTCAGTCATGATTTTGGTCGATCTTTGTCCTTGTCAATCTTGTCATATTGCGATCGATTCGTCATCGATCCTTGTCCTTTTCAATCATGTCAATTTGGATCAATTTGTCATTGTTCCTTGGTGCATTTATCAATCAAATCATTTATCAATCCAAAATCATGATCGAATCGATATCAATTATCCTTTGTCAAGACCTAATTGTCGTCTTTGCATTTCTAATTCATCTTCCAAGGTTTTATGATTTATTCATTTAATCTTGTTTGGCATTTTCCCTGTAGGTTAAATAATTTATTTATTTATCCTAAGTCTTCTTGTCACAATTAAATGTTTATTTAATTGGCTAATTAATTCCTCCTATTTTTGTAAATTAATTAATGAATGAGAAATTATTAATTAATTTACCTAATTTGCATCAATTTCCTAATTTCCAAGTCATCATTTCTAACCTAATTTTCTAATTTCTCCTAAATTCCTAAATGTCTATTTCTATTTCAAAATCTTGTCATAAATCCTTGCATAGCAATTTGTCTTAAATTGTCATTAAATCCTTGCATAGCAATTTGTCATACACATGTCATAATTTTGCTATTCTTGATTTGAATTTCCATTCGAATCATTATCATGCTAATTTGATCTTTTTCTCCAATTTCTCTATAAATTGGATGAATTTCTTCAATCAAATCCCTTGATTCTTAAGCCCCTAATCAGACTATTGAATTTCTAATCACTTTGTCAAATCACGCTTCTAGTATTCTTGTGTCAATGTCAATCTTGCTTTCTCAATTAGGTTTATGCACTTGAAGGTGAGATCTACAACAAAACTATTTGGAGAAGAAAGAATGACAATGGAGCCGCATGAAGGAGCATTCAAATCGTACCTATGGTTTGCTTAATTTCTAGTTTTGAATGCTTTTATTTCATGTCTCTATTGAGTGTTGTTTAGGATAGATCATTGCAATGAGTTTTTGTGATTGAGTTAATGGTTAATGTTTATATTGTTTGTGATGATTTCCTATTTCCTAACGTACAATTATATTAGAAGAGATGAGTATATTGACAAATTTGATCCTAGAAGTGATGAAGGAATATTTCTTGGTTATTCATCTAAGAGCAAGGCATATAGATGTTTTAACAAGAGATTGTAGAAAATTGTTGAGAGTACAAATGTAAAAATTGATGAACAATTCAGAGGAATTTCAAGGTATATAGACTCTAAACCGACAATAGAAATTGTGACAAATGAACCTACAACAAATCCACCAGTACAGAATGAAGATCCAGTTATCCCGGTACCATCAGAGGATTCCACAATAACTGAAGAACAACAACAAACAAAGACACCCCGATATGTAAGGTTGAATCATTCTGAAGATCAAATAATTGGAAATAAATTTAAAAGAGTTATGACAAGAGGAAGATTGGCAAATGAAGAGGTATGTCTTATTTCTTAAATAGAATCATCATCTATTAATGAGGCATGTGAAGATAAATTTTGGATTAAAGCTATGGAAGAAGAATTAGAACAAATTGAGAAAAATAACACTTGGACATTAGTTCCCTGACCTAAAGATAAAAATGTAATTGGAACCAAATGGGTATTCAGAAACAAACTTAATGAAGATGGTAAGGTTGTCATAAATAAAGCAAGACTAGTGTGTAAGGGATATTCTGAGAAAGAAGGAGTTGATTACAATGAAACCTTTGCACCGGTAGCTAGATTTGAGGCAGTCAGATTATTCTTGGCTTTTGCAACACACAAGAACTACAAAGTTTATCAAATGGACATTAAATGTGCATTTTTGAATGGAGATCTTGAAGAGGAAGTATAAATTGAACAACCTGATGGATTTTATTTGACTGATGACAATGATATGGTTTGCAGATTAAGGAAATCTCTGTATGGACTGAAACAAGCCCCAAGAGCTTGGTATGCAAGATTGGATAAGTATCTTTTAAAGATTGGTTTTACTAACCCCCTAACCATGCTTTTGAGTGCTTTTGAGATGATTTGCAGGTCAAAAACCCAAGAAACAGGGTAATGCAGGGTTTTCTGGGGACTTTTGCGCCTGTGTGAGACATTTTGCGCCTGTGTAAGGCACACAATTGCATTTTTTATGAGTTTTGCGCCTGTGTCAATGCATTCTGCGCTTGTGTAAACAAAAAAAAAAAAAAAAAAAAAAAACTGCGCTTGTGTAAGGTAACTTGCGCCTGTGTTATGACTTCTGCGCCCGTGTCATGACTTCTGTGCCTGTGTCAAGTCTAGAACAAAGGTAAAAATGCAGTGTTTTACTTGAAAATTGTCTTGTTTTTGCATTCTGTTTTCTGTGCTTTGAATTTTGGTACTAATTATCTGTGCAGAATCTTAGCATATGCATGGAAAAGACAACAAATCAAACTACTAACATGCTTTATGTAGAATCGATAGTCAAAGACAACAAATCAAACTTCTAACTTGGGTTTTGCAGGTTGCCTTGGAGAAACAACTAAACTTGGTGTTTGTTATTAATGTTTTAGGCACCTAGTGATTTCTAATAGGTTGGAATGAACATGTTTTTTCTTTGATTGTTGAGTGTGACATTGGAGTAGGAGAGTAAGCTCTCATCCTTTTAGGGTGATCAGAAATCCAGATCTTTGATACCATGCTTTTGTCTTTGATTGTGTGTCTCCTTTAGAGGGCCTGCCTTCCCGACCACTTTGCTTTTGCAAGCAAGTGATAATCGTGAGAAGGGAACGACCCAAAGTGAGTACGGCTAGAATACCTTGGCATTCTAACTCACTATAAACAAATACCTGATGAGTGAAAGCTTTGAAGGAAGGGTTACATGGGAATTGCAGTTACTTGGGAAGTGATGACCCTTGAACTCTTTCTCATATCAACATCTAAGTAGGGCCTCTTAGTCTAAATCGTGCTTGAGCAACTAAATTTGTTTGGTATCTTGATGGGCTTAATGTCTCAATCACGCTTGCGTGACATCAAGGAGTAATGCTTAATAGAAATCCTTACTACACACCTTGTTTTAGAGGCCAAAAACCCTTCTAGTTGCTTGAGAAGGAAAAGTTCGGATACTTGGAAGAGATACTAAGTTCGCCATGGGGAGATTTCCATGGGGACTGATGCTTGGCTGCCTTGAGAAGTGAGTGCCGTGGAGGGGAGCCCGTGGGGTCAAGCATCTATGTATTCTCCTTGAATCCCATAACAAGTCTACCTCTCAAGTACCTAATGTCCTTGCCTACCATAAGAAATGTGGGAATGAGCATGATTGTCTTGAGTCTAAGTTGAAATATCTTGTATTCTTTGCTTGTCAAAAGTGGAATTGCATCCCATTTCAAAAGCAAAACAAATTGATCCAACATAAGATTAAACACATTAGACATTCATCCAACACAGGTTCAACAAGATTCAAAACTCATCTTCAAACATGGTTGTCAAATATTTTTCAAAATCTTGTCTCAACATTCATGCCACTTAGAGTTAGGTTCATCCTAGGTTTGCATTTTGCAAAGTCATTGTCAAGTACCAAGGTTAGGTTTCACCTAAGTCATACTCCTTTGCATATCAATAAGGGTCATCCATTTGCATATGTCCTCTTGCATTAAAGTCATACCATTGTCATACATTCATATTTGCATACCCTAGGTCTCTTCATTAAGCTTAGGTCATTATCATATCATATTAGGGTCACTTGCATAGTAATTGTCCCTTTGCATATAGTGCCAAAACTAGGTCTTGTCATACTTGAGTAATCCAAATCTTTGATAAACCCTAAGTCATTGTTAGGAGGTCTAGACCTTATCAAAATTTTGTCTTTTTGTCATCTATGTCATTTGGTCAAACCTAGCTTAGTATCCAAGCATATAGGGGAGACTTTGTCATTTGTCCTTTGTCAGTTGGTCCCTTTTGTCCTTTGAGGTCTAGACATCATTTCAATTTCCTAAGGGTCTCTTTTTAGATTTGCATTCCAAAAAGTTTGTCAAAATCTTGAAAAACAACCAAAAACATAGATTGCATCTTCATTTATTTAGGTTGCATTTAGTTGCATATCATATATTGTCTTTGAAAAAAAAAAATTCCAAAAATATTGCACTTGCATAGTGACATGTCTATTGAAACAAGGTTCCAAGCACCAATGATGCAACAAAGTTTGACATATCAACTGACAATGCAATCACAATTATATCCAACCCAACAACAAGGCAATATCGATCAAACTTTGTATGATGAAACAAATGTCCAAATACAAAAACTAGAGGAGAAAATAGCTCAAGAAAATGAGATTTTGGAACAAAGAGTGAAAAACATTGCGAAGAATAGATCACAAATGTCCAAAATGTTTCAAAAATTTCAAGGTCGAAATCCAAAGATTGAGCCAATTGATGTAAGATCTCTTCTCGAACGATCAGACATACCAGCTCTCCTCTCCCAAATAGAGATGATGAAACAATTTCAAGAAAATAGACAACATCAATTTCAACATTATGTGCCTCCACAACAAGAACAAGATGGTGTTTACTATCAATCAGATTTTCAACCAATACAACCAATGGTTCAACCAATGGTCCAATTTCAACAATATGTCCAACCAACTATACAATGTCAACAAATAGTTCAACCAATGGTGGAATATTAACAAGTTCAATCAACATATCAACGTCAACAACAACAATCACAAATTCAAAAACAAAGCTTGCAACATGCACCAAGCCAAAATTTGAACATGTCAAGCCAATTTGATCAACATCTAGTCCAATATCAAAACATGACATCAGATCAGAACCAACTTCTTGTCAAACAAGTTCAAATTCTAGATCCAACCATGTCAAAACCTTGAAAGAAAGGTGGTTTTTTGCAATGATCTTAAGGAAACTACCAAGTGAGTTCTTTGAGGAAGATCAAGATAATACACTTATGTCTAGCAATGCCTCATCTCCTCGCAAGCAAATTGACTCTCCAGTGGCATTTATCCCTACACCTTTAGAAGTTTCACAAGAACCTTCTATATTGTCCTCGTCAAACAATACACCCAAGGATGCAATTATCCAAGAGCTATCCATAATTGATTGCAACGATAATCCAATTCATGATGCACATCCTTGTCATGTTTCAAAAATACAAGGCCCAATGCCACCATGCACTTTATTGCCATTACCTATTTTAGAGGGCCCTATTCGAAGTCCCTCTTCCTCATGTTCAAGCATTGATTCCTTGTCAGAATCCATCACAAATGTTCAAAGTGCATTTCCTTCATCCCAAAACATTGAGCCCTTGTCAGAATCCGCCATGCATATCAAAAGTCCAACCTCATGTCAAGAGGATAATTTAGAGCATGAAGAAATGTGTCTTAAAATAGATCAAGATCAAGATCCTGAAACCTTATCATCCCATCCAATTGTTGACCAGGACCCCATGTTCCCAGACACTCATAATGATTCCCCTATTCTTGTCCATCCTATCCAAAGTCCTATTGACACTCCATTCCCTGAGCAAGATCAAGATATCCCAGTCCATCCAATCCCAAATGATCCCCTTCCATTTCATGAACACAATGCCCTTTCAAATCCCATTGACATTCCACTTCCTAAGAAAGATCAAGATATCCCTTCCATCCTTTCTGATGATCCCATTGAAAGTCAAGAGCAAAGCACCTTTAAAGAGGATTCCAATGATCTTCCTCCTTGTCAAGATCAAACTATTCCTTTAAATCCTCCACAAGATCCGTTTGTTCCTCCATCTCCTTGTCTTAATCTAGCATATCCACTCCAAGATCATATTTCTTGTGATGATCCCATTATTCCTCCCATTCCATCTCTTGAAGAGCCTGTCATTGAACCATGTCCACAACATGATCCTAATCCCCTTCATGATTCTAACATGTCAGTGCAAGATGTTCATGAACCCTCGACATGCATAATGGGTTCTTCCACTTTGGTGCAATCTGATCCACTTCAGGATCTCATTATTTCTCTCATATCATATCCACCTCATAATGGACTCGCGTCTTCTTCCCAAAGAAAAGAGTATCCTACAAGTCAAGATATTCATAAAGGCAAAGGAGTAGATCTCCATAAGCAAGAATCACTTTATGTCAAAGAAGATCTTAAGGCTCATGTCTACACAACTCACTCTCAAGACGTTGGTATCCCTCCATCAAAATCAAAACATATCCCTTCCCCATCATACTTTCCATCCATCTTAGGTCCTTATATTCCTTCATCCTCTATGCAAGGTCAGCAAAGGCACACATCCTTGAGTAAATTTCATCAATCCAAAAGAAGTCCACTTCATTCATATCCATCCATGCATTCCTTTTACCCTCCAAGAAATTTGGATGCCAAGTATAAACGTCATAAGTCTAGCAATCCACATGTATTCAAGGATCAACATGTCCAATATAATCGACATGTCAAAACAAAGAACAATATGATCTATAAAGAAAAAAATATATCCAAAAGGCCACAAAGGCCCACTGAGCAAAATAAAGCAAAGTCAAAATATATATGGGTTCCTAAATCCCTTGTGCAAGCAATGCACTCCAAGGAACCACAAAAGCATGAAAAATCAAAAACCATGTGGATCCCTAAGAAGCTCCTTGAAGCACAAAAAGAAACATCCAACTTGGCATCCAAAATTGCTATTCCTCCATCCAAACCTCTCCAATTTGTTCCTCCACCACCTTCTTCATCCATTTTGGGCCCTTATGTCCCAAAATCCCAAGCTATTCCTTCATCAAAATCTCCATATCCAAAATCCATTTTTTCTCCATCAGTCCATCACCCCTCAAGGTGTGTGCCAATGTCAATCTTGCCAACATTTCCATCCACTCAAGCACAATTCTTCCAATACCCTACCTATTATCCAATGCATATTTTCCATCCTTCCATCCTTTTGATCCAATCCTTTGCATAAATCCTAGCCTTAGTTTCATCTCATTTTCCATGTCCTTATCCTACCAATGTCTTTGAGCATGTTTTTAAAGGTCATGGTACATTTTTTCAAGGCTACTACCCAAAAAAAAAAGACGCTTGAGTCCTTCTTCCATCCCCTATCATGTGTCCGTCTTCTATTGAAAAAGTCAAAAATAAAAATTAAAAAAAAAAAGTGAAAAAAAAAGACAAAAAAAAGAAAAAGAAAAATAATTCGTCCACTGGTGAAAACCTGGCAAACAGGCTCCTTGGGAAAGTACCATGATGAAAACCTGGCAAACAGGCATCATGCGTAATCTATGAACTTCTTGCACACCACACTTGGGGGCAGATTTCCTCCTTCATACCCTATTGCCCTTCACTATCCTATCGAACCCCTGTCATTACCCTTCATATCCTCTTGTCCCTCATGTCTAGTTTCGTCTTTCCACCTTTGATCTTGACAAGGCTGAGGATCGTCATGAGCATCATGCATCTTGTTTGCAGCTTTTAGTCCATCATAGCTTTTGGTATTTATCCATTTGCTTATTACAACCTTTCATCCATATTCCCTGTCTTATTGCAACTTTCTGCCACTATCCCTTAGCCTACCCCGACCTTCAGTCCATGTCCCTTATCCATTCTTGGTCTTGCTTATCCTATCCATATCTTATCACTATCCATACACTCTTTTTCATTCCTTGATCTTGATCTGACATAAGGATGCAAAATTTAAACATGGTTTCAAAAACCTCTTGACATGTCCCTCATGCCATGTCACTGCTTTACATTGTCATATCCAGTCTCTTGTCCCATCACACAATAGCCCTTGGAAATTGCATCCGCATTGTCTCCATGATAAAAGGCCTTTGTCTTCCCTCTATCCACCATCATTTCAGCAAGCCTATTTATTCACCTGCCATATTCCTTTCCTTGCTAGACACTGGGGGCAAAATCATAAAAATGGAAAAATGTCCTAAAAAAATCTCATAAAAACTGAAAAATGTCTTTAAAAAAAATCATAAAAATTGAAAAACGTCCTGAAATAATCAAAAAAAAAAATCATAAAATGTCATGAAAAAAATCATAAAAATTCAAATAATGTCCTGAAAAAAAAATCATAAAAATTGAAAAATGTCCTGAAATAATTCAAAAAAATCAAATAATGTCCTGAAATAATCCAAATTTTTTTTTTTGAATAATGTCCTGAAAAAATCTCTAAAAAATCAAATAAAGTCCTGAAAAAATGAACACAAAAACATTTCAAAACATTAAAATCCAAAAAAACAAGCATTTTGCAATAAATGATCCCTTTTGTGCATAAGACAAATCACTGAGCATCCCTCCAACTACTCGCAATTCCACATTGTGCTTTAATGAAATCATGCGTTAACAGATGAACTTTTCAATCAAACCAGACATTCAAACTGATCCAAATTGTCATATCAATCAACCTCAAAATCATTTGTCCTTGGCACATTATAATGGGTCTTATATAGGATGTGGTATACTCGAAACTAGACTGTGTCCTGTCTTAGACGGGGTACTGCATGTCCTGAAACCAGACAGCATGATCGTCCTATTAGCACTTTCAACTTTTGACAATGAAGATCAAGATGTTTGTTTGATTTGTTGGAATTTGTGCATCTTATCTTTTTACTGATTTATCTTTGGCTTCGGTCATGTTCCTATGTTGCTCGATGATGTCACTGAGTGAATTAGAGTGACCAGGATGGTTCATGGTCCTTTTTCTTTTTGGTTGTGATTGTTGTTTGTCTGTGATGTGTCTGTCTTTTGCAAAAAGGGTTGTATTTCAGCTCTGGCCTTCAATGCCATGATGCTACGCATCCGTTTTGCTACATTAAAATAAAGGTTCTCACCTACAAAGTGCATTACTGAAAGCAAGTTTTTCTTCATCTCTACCTGTCCTCTATCTAATTTCTGCTTACTAACATTTCTTCCGTCAGTCTTGTCAGTATGTTTGCTCCTATCGTTTTCTATCATTTTTATCGATCAATTGGCCTCTTCTCTGCCTATTTTTGGCCAATTCCTCGAGGGGGCATGCATATGTCATTATTATTGTCTAGGGCATTTTCATTACTGTTCTTTGAAACAACGCTTAAAATCGCATTGTCTCAAAGAGGGGCAAAATGTAGACACCTAAAAATGGTCAATGCTTGCGGGATCATACTTTAACATTTGCGCATTGCCTCATTTTAGGTTTTTGTGTTGCATTAACATTTCTCCTATGTCACGCACTTGGTCTTTATCATTTGTGAGCATCGAGTCTTTCTTCTGCATTCTTCATCTGTCTCGCTTTCGAATTTGGTCTTGTTGACAACAATCTTTAGTCATGATTTTGGTCGATCTTTGTCCTTGTCAATCTTGTCATATTGCGATCGATTCGTCATCGATCCTTGTCCTTTTCAATCATGTCAATTTGGATCAATTTGTCATTGTTCCTTGGTGCATTTATCAATCAAATCATTTATCAATCCAAAATCATGATCGAATCGATATCAATTATCCTTTGTCAAGACCTAATTGTCGTCTTTGCATTTCTAATTCATCTTCCAAGGTTTTATGATTTATTCATTTAATCTTGTTTGGCATTTTCCCTGTAGGTTAAATAATTTATTTATTTATCCTAAGTCTTCTTGTCACAATTAAATGTTTATTTAATTGGCTAATTAATTCCTCCTATTTTTGTAAATTAATTAATGAATGAGAAATTATTAATTAATTTACCTAATTTGCATCAATTTCCTAATTTCCAAGTCATCATTTCTAACCTAATTTTCTAATTTCTCCTAAATTCCTAAATGTCTATTTCTATTTCAAAATCTTGTCATAAATCCTTGCATAGCAATTTGTCTTAAATTGTCATTAAATCCTTGCATAGCAATTTGTCATACACATGTCATAATTTTGCTATTCTTGATTTGAATTTCCATTCGAATCATTATCATGCTAATTTGATCTTTTTCTCCAATTTCTCTATAAATTGGATGAATTTCTTCAATCAAATCCCTTGATTCTTAAGCCCCTAATCAGACTATTGAATTTCTAATCACTTTGTCAAATCACGCTTCTAGTATTCTTGTGTCAATGTCAATCTTGCTTTCTCAATTAGGTTTATGCACTTGAAGGTGAGATCTACAACAAAACTATTTGGAGAAGAAAGAATGACAATGGAGCCGCATGAAAGAGCATTCAAATCGTACCTATGGTTTGCTTAATTTCTAGTTTTGAATGCTTTTATTTCATGTCTCTATTGAGTGTTGTTTAGGATAGATCATTGCAATGAGTTTTTGTGATTGAGTTAATGGTTAATGTTTATATTGTTTGTGATGATTTCCTATTTCCTAACGTACAGTTATATTAGAAGAGATGAGTATATTGGCAAATTTAATCCTAGAAGTGATGAAGGAATATTTCTTGGTTATTCATCTAAGAGCAAGGCATATAGATGTTTTAACAAGAGATTGTAGAAAATTGTTGAGAGTACAAATGTAAAAATTGATGAACAATTCAGAGGAATTTCAAGGTATATAGACTCTAAACCGACAATAGAAATTGTGACAAATGAACCTACAACAAATCCACCAGTACAGAATGAAGATCCAGTTATCCCGGTACCATCAGAGGATTCCACAATAACTGAAGAACAACAACAAACAAAGACACCCCGATATGTAAGGTTGAATCATTCTGAAGATCAAATAATTGGAAATAAATTTAAAAGAGTTATGACAAGAGGAAGATTGGCAAATGAAGAGGTATGTCTTATTTCTCAAATAGAACCATCATCTGTTAATGAGGCATGTGAAGATAAATTTTGGATTAAAGCTATGGAAGAAGAATTAGAACAAATTGAGAAAAATAACACTTGGACATTAGTTCCCCGACCTAAAGATAAAAATGTAATTGGAACCAAATGGGTATTCAGAAACAAACTTAATGAAGATGGTAAGGTTGTCATAAATAAAGCAAGACTAGTGTGTAAGGGATATTTTGAGAAAGAAGGAGTTGATTACAATGAAACTTTTGCACCGGTAGCTAGATTTGAGGCAGTCAGATTATTCTTGGCTTTTGCAACACACAAGAACTACAAAGTTTATCAAATGGACATTAAATGTGCATTTTTGAATGGAGATCTTGAAGAGGAAGTATACATTGAACAACTTGATGGATTTTATTTGACTGATGACAATGATATGGTTTGCAGATTAAGGAAAGCTCTGTATGGACTGAAACAAGCCCCAAGAGCTTGGTATGCAAGATTGGATAAGTATCTTTTAAAGATTGGTTTTACTAAAGGAAATGCAGACAACAATTTATATTACAATATAACTATTGATGACATGTTGATTATAGAAGTATTTGTTGATGATATAATCTTTGGAGGAGAAGATGGTTTATGTCAGGAATTTTCTACTAAAATGCAGCAAGAATTTGAAATGTCTATGATTGGAGAAATAAAATTCTTTTTAGGATTGTAGATTTCACAAACTGACAAAGGTATATTCTTGAGTCAATCCAAATACTTAAAAGAGTTACTAAAGAAATTTGGGATGGAGAATTCTAAACCGGTAAGCACATCTATGACTACAAATGACAAATTATCTCAAAGGGAGGAATCTACACCTGTTAATCCAACTAGATACAAATCTATGATAGGTGGTTTACTATATTTAACACAAACTAGACCTGATATTATGAATGCAGTATGTATTGTTTTAAGATTTCAAAGTAATCCTAGAGAAAATCATGAATCAACAATAAAAAAGATTTTTCGGTACTTACAAGGCACTGTAAATCTTGGATTATGGTATCCTAGAGATGAAAACTTTGAATTATGTGCATACACAGATGCAAATTGGGTAGGAGACGTGGATGATAGAAAAAAAACCACCGGTGGAGCATTCTTTCTTGAAAAGAGATTAGTTTCTTGGTTGAGTAAGAAACAAAGTTGTACATCTTTATCGACAACAGAATCAAAATATGTTGTAGCAGCAACTAACTGTACACAGGTACTATGGCTTAAGCAAATGTTGAAAGACATAAAGGTAAAATGCAAGGAACCTATTACCATATATTGTGATAACACCGCAACAATTGATATATCTAAGAATCCAGTACTACATTCTAAAACAAAACATGTTTCTATCAAACTAAATTTTCTAAGGGAAAAAGTTGAAGAAAAGGAGATAAAACTGGTTTATGTGAACACTAAAGAACAACTTGCAGATATTTTCACAAAACCTTTGCCTAAGGAGAATTTTGAATATCTCAGAGATCAGCTTGAAGTCATACCACCACTGGTAGAGACTTAGACAGTTGATGATTGTCATCAATTGGCAGAATTAACAAACAAATCTTTTACTTCGGTCTTTGATGAGGAAGCTATTTCTCAGGGGGAGTAGTTGGTATTTTGTATATGAACTTGGTATTATTGTAACTTTGGCATTTGATGTCAAAGGGGGAGAGATATCTATGGAAAAACACATTATCTTTTGGAGAAATTGGTATGGAAACTTTGGAAAACACATGTTGCTCCTAGGGGGAGAAATTGTTGTTTGGGAGAGACTATTACTCTCTGTATTCTGGTTATAATCTTTTTAGAGATTGTTTGTATTTGGCATTTCTGTTTTGGCACTTTGATGATTTTTCCATCTCGTGTTGCCATCAATGTCAAAGGGGGAGATTGTTGGTATTTTGGTATGGTTTTGTCATTGATGTCAACACCTACTAAAACACTAGCACTTTGGAGATCCAGAAGCATTCACCGGCAAGCAAGTAACTATTGCACAATTACTGGTATATGGTACATCGGCAGGATATAATGATCACCGACACTTGGTAATGCCGAAGACATCTTTTTGACATCTTGTCCTGGAGTTTTGTTCATTGGCATATTCATATTTGCATATTTGCTTTTACTGGCAAATAGGTCCAAGGTTACCTAGGGTTACACTGGCAGGTTTATCTTTTCTAGATCAGCATGGCATGCTAAGGAAATGATTAATTATTGTTATAAATGCATTAAGTTGACATGTTCAATTAGTTATTGCATCAGACATTATATTGTTTGTAAAATGTTTTTATTGTAATATCTTGTAGAGCCGACCTACTAAAATTGGTCTTAGGTTATGGTATAAATGTAAGATCTTAATTGTAAGATCGAATGTGGAATGTGAAAAAGAATTGTGTGAAGGTATATGCAAGATTAAGAAGAGCTATACACAAAGACAACATTTGAAGGTGAAGTTAGGTTTTTGTGAAAGCATATCAGCATTACATCGGTACTGAATCCAGCATATGAAGATGCTATTTTATGTAGTACATTCTTATTGGATTTAACCATCCAACTGTAGTCAGTGTGACTCCCATTTTGTGATTGAGCAGTGAGCTCTAGGCTGTTGGCTTTTCTGCATGTGCAGACCCCATTTATTTATACTTACTATCTATAGTAGAATCATCTGATTGTGGGTAAGTTTTCCCACCATGGTTTTTCCCCTTACAGGGTTTCCACGTACAAATATTGGTGTCATGTGTTGTGGATGACTTTGTGTTTATGTTTCATGCATTAATCTTTATCAATATAACTATTAACTATTAAAACTATCTACCAACATACTTAACTGGTTTACTGGTATTAAGCATTAAGTTGGTTAAGTTGTTTTTGGTTTGAATTTATTAGACAATTGATTCACCCCCCCCTCTCAGTTGTCTCCGGGACCTAACAGATGGGACCACATCATCTTCCTGATCATTTTGTTTAGCCTCATCCTCAACATCTTGAACACCCTCTAAATCCTTTAGAGTTGAAACACAAAAGGTTACATTAATCAATACACCAATTAAAATTAAATCTGTTTAAAGGAATAACAGTGGTCCTGTTTACCTGGTGGGGCCCCATAACATTCTTGATGTTGTCTACATGGATCATGCTCAAGTTTCTCACCACGGTCTACATGCTCTAAAATAAAAACAAAAAAGGTTACATTAATTACTACACCAATTTCAATTAAAGATGTTTAATTGGAATAATCATTACATGCTTATCCTCAACATCCTGTACACCCTCTAAATCCTTTGGAGTTGAAACATGAAAGGTTACATTAATCAATACACCAATTGCAATTAAATTTGTTTAAAGGAATAATAGTGGTCCTCTTTACCTGATGGAGCCCCATCACATTCCTAATGTTATCTACCTGGATCATGCTCAACTTGCACCATGGTCTACATGCTCTAAAATAAAAACTAAAAAGGTTACATTAATTACTACACCAATTTCAATTAAAGATGTTTAATTGTAATAATCATTACATAAAAATAATTGTTTAGCACGTGAATACCTCTAGTACTGGGATGCACACCACGACCTTCATCATGTGCAGGTTGTGGTCCACCCTATGCAGGTTGCATTCCAATGTCATGTGCATTGTTATGATTGCTTGATTATTTAAAACAAATATAGTCACATTATGTTGGAAATTAACATCAAATAGATTATTGCTCAAGTATTCAATTTTAAATAGTTTCCATTTAGCTTATTTACATGATTGATGGATGCACTTGATTCTTCTGTTTGCCCACTCAATCCTTTTAGATGTTCAACCACGACTCTATAACCCTCCTGGAAGGCAATTTTCATGTCATCTTCTGTGGGCACTCTATTGAATTCAAAGCCCTGTATTTTTTTCTTAATATCATGAATTTTGCTTGTATTATTTAATTATTAAAAATAATTGTTTGCAATTTATTATTTTGATGTGATATTTCATTTATTGATACTTACAATTCGTGCGACAACTTTCATATAACCACCAGAGCCGAGTTTGTGTTGCCCGTGCTTTTCTAGTCTTTCCTTAGTTGCCTTTGATGTGTCGAGCAGTCTATGAAAAGTTTGAAATATGTTAGATTATATAAATATAAAGAGTAATTAGTACATAATTACATTCTTAATAGTATCACATACCTTCTTCTGTCTGGTGTTGTATTTCCTTTTTTCCTTTCAACTCCCTCCTTTGCATCCAAAATCAAGTCCTTCCACTCCCTCTCTAGAATCATGGGGGGACGCTCATACTTTTTGTTCTTCTCTAAATCTGTCCTATATTGGTCCCTCACAAACTTTAGATATTTGTCAGCTTCGTCAAGGACCTTACTTTTCTCAAATGTGTCATTTCTAAACAACCCAACCAAACAGTTTATGAGCTCATCTTTTAGCCTTTTTTCTTGCTCATTCCACCATTTACATATAATGGCCCCAAAGATCTCCAATGTAATTTCACTAATATTTTTATAAAAAATATCATTTCTTGTAGACAAATCATGGGATGATTAGTCCAAAATGAGTGATGAATAAGTAAATTACAATTACTCTATATAGCATAATAATTTTATAGTACCTGGAACCTTCTCTATCTTTATGGGAAGCAAATCTTCGGTCACCACAAATGTGACTGGCAATCTTCCCGCAATAGCAATATGAGAAGATCTAGGAAATGCTGCTATGGTATCACCACTAGTGGCCTCTGCATCCTCATGTACATGTCTTGTTGCAGAAAATGAATCCACTATGAAATGCCCCCAAGAAAGAACACTTCAAGGGAAATAAATACATAACAAATGAGAGAGCAAAAGAGGGATCTACCAACTCTGGGGTCAGTATGATGTGCACTATTGGATGTTTGCATGTTGCGTGTTGCGTGTTGTTGAAATTATAGTTAGCAATATAGGTGGGGATGATGGGATCTGATGAGGTGACGTTTGCACAGGAACATGGACATCACCTGAAAAATAATACATTAAATATATGAGCAATAACACAGTGGTGCAGGAGCACCAAGAGCACAATGAGGAACTAGGACCAAATTTTTAAAGCAGTAGTTTTAATGTATGGAACATGGACATCACCTAAACTACCAGGAGTACCTCGATCATGGACACTATCTTGATGAGGATGCAATATTTCCTGTAAAAATATCACGTACATATTTTAGTTCCTGACATAAAAGAATAGAAAATATAAACCATTTTTTAAATTTATGTTATAATTAAAGATTTCATTACTGCTTACTTTCATGTTTTGTGCTCTTTGCATCAATTGTTGCAACCTCTCTTTTATTGCATCAGTTTGAGGGACTTGGTATGCCAGAGCAATAATTTCTCTATTAACTTTTTTTTGGATCTTTCTCATCACTGCGATAGGGTATGTGGAATATGCGATGTCATCATCACAGAATAGTGAGTCCACCATTGTATTGTAATTAGGTAATGCAGGTGTCTTTCCCCGAACATCCATCTATGACAAGAATATTAGTAACATTATCAAAATTACTTGAAAACCCTTAAGAAAAAAACATAATAATATAACATTTTGCTTATATCTAATTTGTACAATTACAATGAGGTTTACCTACTGGCTAGAAGGGATGGGAGCTACATCCCTGTCTGTGCTATGTGTCAGATAAATGTCACCCAGTGATAAAGATTAAATATTAAAAAAAACATTAGAGAAATGAAACTAATAGAATTAGAAAAAAACTTAATAATAAAATGGTATATTGGAGTCATTAATTGAAGGTTTAAATGGTATATAGTATGTACCACCCCCATGATAGTAACTTTGTTTGTATCTATGCGATTCAAATTGTAATTGATTAGTAACTCTTCCCCTGCACTTATTGATTTTATTGCACATACAAATACACAATTTCCCTCGTGCACCTCAAATATGCAATTGGGTTGCTTATTAGTTGACCCAGGTCGTGTACTATTTATAAAACCTGCAATATTCCCTGTTGCTTTTGGCCTTCCATCAATGTACATAGCCACTCTTTTACTTTGATAATTATTTTTCCATTGTATATAATTCGTTGAGAGTGCATACCTACGCATACTTTTTTATATCGAACAATATGCATCCAAATTTTATAATTATAGCAAGGTCCGACATACTCAATCAATTCAACAACTTTATTGTAACAAACCTTTATATCGTCCATGGAAAATAGGCCCAAACCATGTAATGACGATAATGCTATACGATATATCCTCTCGTTAACAAAAAAATTGATGTTTATTGAAGGAAGTTCCTTGGGTACCCAATGTTTCTGTAGATGTTTGTACCTCAAGGGCACCTCGATGTCGCTTATGCTCTCATCATCATAAGAACATGACCCCCCTCGAGCAAGAAAAAATTGCATGTGTTTATTGAATTTTCTCCTAATCATTTGACCTCTAGTTGATCTCCCTCTTTTAGATGCACTACATATCTCACTTTCGTCTCCTCTTCCTGAATTTCCCTCGCCTGAGGAAGACAGATCTGACAAATACTTATTTGGTGGTACCTGCACTCTATCAAATGAAGAAGTCAGCCCTAAAGTTGATGTTGAGATTAAAATTTGAATAAGCCCAACTTGGGCCTCAAGTGTTGATAACTGTATTAGATTTGTTGTATATAGGAGGGTCGAGAAGGTGGAATGTGTTGGCATATGTGCAGAGTTTGATGACAAGATGATATTGTATGTTGTCATTGATGTCAATATGCTGAAGAGTGAACCCGTATATTTAAGTAAGCAACTTGCAAGAGAACCAGTATGATGTTGTGAACCGGTATATGTGATGCAAGAGAACCGGTATGATGTTGTGAATCGGTATATGTGAAAAAGTAAAGTGGTATATGTGAAAAAGCGAACCGGTATGTTGGAATGTGAACCAGTATATGAAATGTTTTGTATCAAGGTTACCTATGGTATAACTAACGATTGGTAGTCTTAGCTTCAGGGTTTTTGATTGAAGTGTTCTATGCCTGTGTGATTCAACTGATGACATCGTGTGATGAGTTCATTGTAATGAAGAATAGATTGTGTTGCCACGTCAGCCTTGTGTGTGTGAAGGATATTGCATGAAGGAGATTGATCCTATCTACCTCGGGAATGTGCAAAGTCTTTGTAAACGGTGGAGAACGCGTGATGGGTTATCAACCCTCAAGAAGCGGTGAAGAACGAATGATGGAGAACATCTTGAGATCTATTCAAGACTGTTGTAATCAATGCAATATGTTCAACGGTTAGGATTGAACCGACTGAATTGCTTAACCTAAATGTTTAGGGTTTAGGGTTTATGCTACTGACCTATTTGTTTCCTATAAGGTCGATGTTTATTTTCATGTTGAGGTTGTTGGCAAATGTTGTGTGTGTATCTAAGTGCAAAGATACGTGATTCTTGCCAGACCAGATAAGAGAATAGATACTTGCAGAGTGTGATTGTAGAAGGAAGGAACTAAAGTGGATCTACATTGGTATTGAAGTGCTGTTACCAGATCATTGTAATACCTGTTGACCTCTAACCACTTCAACAGTTGGAAAATCCCTTAACAGGGTGGCTTTAACTGGCTTGCTGTAAATCCTTTAACAGGGTGACTCAAAATCATTGAGTTCTTAAAATCCTCTAACAAGGTAACCTTTAACAGGGTTTAACCCTTAACCGGGTATTTTAGCCATCAATTAACTAGGTGATCCCTAGCAGGATCGGTTCCTAACAGAACCTATTGTAAAGTCTTTAATCAGACTAGGCTCCTAATAGAGCGAATTTCAAAAGGGTTCAAAGAATAGCTTGTGGGTATTCATCCCCACCGTGGTTTTTCCCAATTGGATTTCTACATGAAAAATATGTATTATGTGTGATGATTTTCATGTGATGCTTTGTTATTCTCTATCAAGTGGTAAAGCATGTTGAACCAGTAAGTCTTTACATTTTTGTTGATGTATTACTAGTGTATGCATATGGGTGAAGTGGAAATAAGATGTTAGATTGTGTGGAAAGCTGAGTTACCAGTTTATGTCTTTCACATTCTTACTGTGTTTAACTGGTAGTAATTTGGTTTAGACTGGTGTTATTTCTTGCTAGTCAAGTGCAGTGTTCTTAGTCAAACCGGTTCAAAAAAAAGTGTTTTTGTCAGTAATGATTCACCCCCCCTCTCAGTACCGGTTTGGTACTAAATTTTCATCATTGATTCATCAATTGGTATCAGAGCATCCTCTAGGTCCTCTGTGTTGTAAGGTTAACTGTTTGAGGTAAAGATCCTACTCTAATGATGAAGAGGGAAGGTCCAAAGTTCAACAAAGACAACTTTAAAATATGGAAGGATAGAATGCAGATATACGTCATAAGCATGGGTGCTCAACACTGGAGCTATGTTGAGAATGCTTATGTTATCCCTATCGGTACTCTCATCGATGATCAAAAGAGAGAGATTCGGGAGAATGGTCAAGTCATGGAAGCCCTAATGAGTAGTTTATCTGACATTAAGTTTATTGATGTTCAAGATAAAGAGAATCCCAAAGAAGTATGGGATTCCCTTGAGAATATCTATGGCGGTGATGAGCATGTGAAACAAGCTAAGGAAGAAAGCCTTAGGGGAAAGTTTGAAGACATGCAGATGGTTGAAGGAGAGACCATTCAACAATATGGAATAAGAATCAAAACTGTTGTTGGAGATATCAAGAGTGCAGGTGGTAAAATAGAAGATTCCACTGTTGTTAGCAAAGTTTTGAGATCCTTATTACCGGTCTATGCAATAAGGGTTGCTGCTATTCAGGAGTTGAGGTCTATAGACAAGACAAAGGTATCCCTGGACTCCATCATTGCAAAGTTAACAACTTATGAGCTAAATAATTATGATGGTAGTATTCAGAAGACTGAATGAGCCTTTAGAGAATCTATTGCACCATCTAGAAAAGGCAAAGAAGCTAGTACTAGTGGTGAACCAAGACAAAGTAGAGAAATGGATGATGAGGAGATCCTAATGGAATTTGAAGCTCTTCTTGCCAAGAGACTTCCCAAGGGAACTGGTAAATATAGAGGTAAGATCCCTTTGAAATACTTTTCTTGTAACTGGATAGGACACATTGCTATAAACTGCCCTAATGGTGATAACAAGGACAAACCAGAGAGGTTCAAAAAGTTCAAAGGAGGAAACCGGAGAAACTATTTTGTAGTAGTTGATGAAGGTGTCACTGATGAGGAATCAAAAGATGAAGAAAGTGAAGATATTGTGTTTGTAGCAGTCAAGGAAGATGTGTCAGACAAGAAGGCTCTTGTCTCCCGCTTTGATAATTCCAATGAGTGGATTATTGACAGTGGCTGTTCTCACCATATGACTAGTGACCTGAGTAAGTTTCTATCTCTAGAAGAGTATGATGGTAGTGTGGTTTGCTTTGGTAATGATGCACCATGTATGGTAAAAGGAAGAGGGTCTCTCTGAATGGAAGAAGCAGTGCTAACAATGTGTATTGGGTAGAAGGTCTCAGACACAACCTTTTGAGTGTTTCTCAATTGAATGATAATGGACTCACTCTGGAATTCAAAAATGGAGTGTGGAAAATCAAAGGAAAGAATGGTGAACTGATGGCTACCGGTATGCAAACCAAAGGTAACCTATTTCAGCTAAATGCTAATGTCAGTACATGTCTAATGGCTAAGTTTGAGGATAGTTGGATATGGCATAGGAGACTCTACCATGTAAACTTTGATAATATTGTGAAGGCCAGTAAGATCAAGGCAATTAGAGGATTGCCTATGCTGAGCAAACCAGAGAATCCTTTGTGCAGAGAGTGTCAACTGGGGAAAATGTCTTCCTCAACCTTCAAAGGTAAACCTTTCACTGCAGACAATTTACTTGATCTTGTGATACTGATTTGTGTGGTCCTATGAAAACTAGGAGTGTGCAGGGAGATAGGTATTTTATGATTCTTACTGATGATTGCTCAAGAATGATATGGGTCACATTCTTGAAGGACAAGTCTGAAGCCTTTGGAAAGTTCAAAGCCTTCAGAGCACTGGTAGAAAGAGAAAGCAGTAAGAGGATTAAGTGCCTGAGAACTGATCAAGGAGGAGAATTCACTTTTGGTGAACTCAACAAGTACTATGAAGAGAATGACATCAAGAGGCAACTGTCTGCCCCCCGGACTCCATAGAAGAATGGCCTAGCAGAGAGGAAAAACTAGACTGTGGTTGAAGCAACTAGAACTATGTTGATCCAAGGGAAGGTTGCTCACACCTTTTGGAGAGAAGCGGTGAGCACTGTAGTCTACACAATGAACCAGGTACTCATAAAAAAGGATAATGATAAAAAACCTTATGAGTATTGAACCGGTAAGACACCAGTGGTAAGCTACTTTAGAGTGTTTGGTAGCAAATGTTATATCAAGAGGAGTGAACATCAGAGCAAGTTTGATGCTAAATGTGATGAGGGAATATTCCTAGGGTATTCCACAAAGAGAAAAGCTCTCAAATGTTTCAACAATAGGACTTAGAGAATTGTTGAAAGCATCAATGTTAGAGTTGATGAAACCTCTGAGAAATCTGAGGAAACCAACAGTGAGCAAGTAGGAGATGAATCAATAGTAACCTTCTAGGAACTGGTTGCAAAAAAACCTAGCACCAGTAATAGTGCTCCTACACTGGTAGATGCTGATGCTGATGAAGATGAGGATGAAGAAGAAAAGCAAGAGGAAAAAACTAAGATCATTCCTAGGTATGTAAAATTGAATCATGATCCAAAGTAGATCATATGAGACAAGGATGCAAGAATTCTTACAATAAGAAAAGTCAAAGAAAACTCTTGCATGATCTCTAAATTCGAGCCTAAAAAATTCAGAGAGGCACATAAAGATGAAGACTGGATCAAGGCAATGGAAGAGGAACTTGACCAGATAGAAAAGAATGGTACATGGTCTTTGGTACCCAGACCAGAGCATAAAAATGTCATTGGCACCAAATGGGTTTTCAGAAATAAGATGAATGAAGATGGTTCAGTAGTTACAAACAAAGCCAGACTGGTGTGTAAAGGATATGCCCAAGAAGAAGGAGAAGACTATGGAGAAACCTTTGCTCCAGTAGCCAGATTGGAAGGAGTTTGTATGCTTCTTGCATATGTAGCATTCAAGGGATTCAAAGTATATCAAATGGATGTAAAATCTGCATTCCTGAATGGAATACTAGAAGAGTAGGTGTATATAGAGCAACCGGATGGGTTTTCCCTATCAGAAGATAGTGACATGGTGTGTAGGCTACATAAGGCCTTGTATGGACTAAAGCAGGCACCTAGAGCATGGTATGAACACTTGCACTCCCATCTTGTGAAGATTGGATTTGAGAGAACAAGTGAGGATAGTAATATCTACCTGAAGTTAGAAGGAGATCAAATTCTAATCTGTGAGGTATTTGTTGATGACATAATTTTTGGAGGAGATGACAAGATGAGTCATGACTTTGTAGATGAGATGAAAAAGGAGTTTGAGATGTCACTTATAGGGGAGATTAAGTTCTTCATTGGACTAAAAATTCAACAAATGAAAGATGAAATCTTTATCACTCAGTCCAAATATGTCAAAGAGGCATTGAAGACCTTTGGCATGGAAGACAACAAACCGTTTGGTACACCGATGGTGATCGATTGTAAATTATCAAAATAGGATGACTCAGGGTTGGTTAATGAGAAGGAATACCGATCAATGATTGGTAAATTGCACTATGTAGTACATAGTAGACCAGACATTGCACATGTAGTGGAAATTACTACACGGTTCTAGAAAATCCTAAGAGAATCCCACTTGGTAGCAGTCAAGAGGATTCTGAGATATCTGAAGGGAACTATTGACTATGGATTATGGTATCCATACAGTAATGATTTCAACCTGAAAGTGTTTATAGATGCTGACTGGGCTGGTAATGTGGATGACCGAAAGAGCACAACTGGTGGTGCATTCTTTCTTGGTGGTAGACTAGTCTCATGGATGAGTAAGAAGCAGAGCTATATCTCTCAGTCTACAACAAAAGCGGAGTATGTTGCAGCATTTATGAACTGCACCCAGACAATTTGGATGAAGCATGTATTAAATGGCTTCAAAGTTCCTGTATCTGAACTGATAAGTATATTTTGTGACAACACAAGTGCGATTAACATCTCCAAGAATCCATTTTTATATTCTAGAACCAAGCACTTTGAGCTTAAGTATCATTTCTTAAGGGAAAAGGTTTAGAACAAAGAATTTGTACTAGAACATGTTTCCAGTAAGGAGTAGTTAACAGAGATATTCATCAAGCCTCTACCGAAGGCTACCTTTACCTATTTGAGAGGTGAATTAGGGGTGCTGCCCCTTCAAGAGGTGAACTAAAGGTGTGTGCTCCACATCAGTCAGGACTTACATTGATATATCTTTTTTAGGATTGGTGTGATGAAGGATGCTACTCCTTAGGGGGAGCAACATAGTAGAACATAGATGTATCTGCCTTCACTTTGGCATTGTCGTCAAAGAGGGAGAAGATGTGAAGCGGAGAAGATATCTGCATTGTTGGGGGAGAAGATGTGAAGCAGAGAGATATCTTTGTATATTGCCATCAATGCCAAAGGGGGAGATTGTTGGCATATGTGCAGAGTTTGATGACATGATGATATTGTATGTTGTCATTGATGTCGATATGCTAAAGAGTGAATCGATATATTGAAGTAAGCAACTTGCAAGAGAACCAATATGATGTTGTGAACCGGTATATGTGAAAAAGTAAAGTGGTATATGTGAAAAAGTGAACCGGTATGTTGGAATGTGAACCAGTATATGGAATGTTTTGTATCAAGGTTTCATATGATATGACTACCGATTGGTAGTCTTAGCTTCAAGGTTTCCGGTTGAAGTGTTCTATGTTTGTGTGATTCAACCAATGACATCGTGTGATGAGTTAGCATTATAATGAAGAACAAATTGTGTTGCCATGTCAGCCTTGTGCACGTGAAGGATCTTGCATGAAGGAGATTGATCCTATCTATCTCAGGAATGTGCAAAGTCTCTGTAAACGGTGGAGAACATGTGATGGGTTATCAGCCTCCAAGAAGGGGTGAAGAATAAATGATGGAGAATGTCTTGAGATCTATTCAAGACTGTTGTAATCAATGCAATATGTTCAACGGTTAGGATTGAACTGACTGAGTTGCTTAACCTAAATGTTTATGGTTTAGGGTTAATGCTACCGACCTATTTGTTTCCTATAAGGTCGATGTTTATTTTCATGTTGAGGTTGTTGGAAAATGTTGTGTGTGTATCTAAGTGCATAGAAACGTGATTCTTGCCAGACCAGATAAGAGAATAGATACCTACAGAGTGTGATTGCAGAAGAAAGGAACTAAAGCGGATCTGCATTGGCATTGAAGTGTTGTTACCAGATCATTGTAATACCTGTTGACCTCTAACCACTTCAACAGTTGGAAAATCTCTTAACACGGTAGCTTTAGCTGGCTTCTTGTAAATCCTTTAATAGGGTGACTCAAAATCATTGAGTTCTTAAAATCCTCTAACAAGGTAACCTTTAACAGGGTTTAACCCTTAATCGGGTATTTTAGCCATCCCTTAACCCAGTGATCCCTAGCAGGATCGGTTCCTAACTGAACCTATTGTAAAGTCTTTAACCAGACTAGGCTCCTAACAGAGTGGACTTCAAAAGGGTTCAAAGAACAACTTGTGAGTATTCATCCCCACCGTGGTTTTTCCCAATTGGGTTTCCACGTGAAAAATATGTGTGTTATGTGTGATGCTTTTTTATTCTCTATCAAGAGGTAAAGCATGTTGAACCAGTAAGTCTTTACATTTTTGTTGATGTATTACTAGTGTATGCATATGAGTGAAGTGGAAATAAGATGTTAGATTGTGTGGAAAGCTGAGTTACCGGTTTATGTCTTTCACATTCTTACTGTGTTTAACCGGTAGTAATCTGGTTTAGACCGGTGTTATTGCTTGCCAGTCAAGTGTAGTGTTCTCAATCAAACCGGTTCAAGGAAAAGTGTTTTTGTCAGTATTGATTCACCCCCCCCTCTTAGTACCGGTTTGGTACTAACTGTTCATCATTGATTCATCAGAATGAGCTATAACATGTGGTTTTGATGAGGAAAAAAAATAAAAGTTTTGACAAAATATTGTTGCTAAAACCTGTCTTATTATTAAAGAGAAAGCAAATAATTAATAAATGGTTTCTATAGGGTGTATTGACTTATACTCGTCATTCCATGACACTATGTAGGATCCTCGTCAAAGGGGTTCAGGTTCCTGCATATGTAATTCGTTTATCTTATGTTAGATTAAAATTACATAGTAGACAACATGAACAATATGCAGACATCATAATCATTGTATATTTTTTTTTCCTTACCTTTCGTTTATGTAGAAAGTGTAGGGTCCTCAACAAAAGGGTTGATTAAGGTTTGGGTCCATGGTTTGTAACTACTGGAAGGAGAATACATGGGTAAGCCTCGATGCTATATATGTTGGGTTTTCGTTGCTTCAACAGAATCTTCAGTCCTTTTCTATTAATAAAGATTTTGATGATGTGTTCCTCTGGAAGAGTAATCCTAAGGGTAACTTCACTGTTGCCTCAGCCTATAAAAACACATTTACCCAGATCAACAACCCAATATGGGGTAAAGTGTGGAATAGAATTCTTATTCCTAAAGTTAACATGTTTTTTTTGGCTTGCTATTCATAATAGAATTCTAACTATAGATAACTTGGGTTGAAGAGGTTTTATGTTTCCTAACAGGTGTGAGCTTTGTTAGAAAGAGGAAGAATCAGTAGATCATCTATTCATCCATTGCTCCTTCACTTGGGAAATCTGGAGTAAGTTTTGGGGGAAATGGAAAGTTGCTTGGGTTATGCACAACAGTCTCAAGGAAACTATTTGGCAATGGACCTTTCCCACCAAATTTCCTCTCATCAAGAATCTCTGGTCCTTGATCCTTCCCATGACTTGCTGGTATATCTGGAGAGAGAGAAATAATAAAATCTTTAGGGAAGCTAAGTGCACATCTCAGGTGGTCTTTGAAAAAATTTGCAGGGCTATAAAATAAAACATAAATATTCCTCATAGAAACAACAAGCAATGGTTTTTTGCTGACATGAATGATATTGAGAAAGGAATCCTTACTGAATGGAATCTGATTCACAAAGTTTGCAAATTTGACAATAATACTAGGAGAGGTAATGTTGTCTAGAGATTTCCCGATTATGACTGGGTCAAGGTGAATTTTGATGGGGCTGCTAAAGGCAACCCTGGGAAGGCCGGAGGGGGAGGTGTCATCAGAAATTCTCAAGGTGTCTGCATTGCTGCTTTTGCTTCTCCCTTAGGAGTTCAAAATAATCATGTTCCTGAAGCTCAGGCTATGCTGAAATGCCTCTAGTTGGCTCAGGGTTTCAAATTTTAAAAAATATGGTTGGAAGGTGACTCCCTCAATATCATTCAGGCTCTTAAAGGTTCTAGTTCTTCATCTTGTAATATAACTAATACTATTGAAAGTGCTAAAAAGTTATTAAATGACTATGATAGTATTCTCATAACCCATACTCTAAGAGAAGGCAATAAGGTTGCAAACCTTTTAGCTAATTAAGGGGTCTATTTAGAGGTGGAATCTAAATATATTGGAGAAGCCCAATGTAAAAGGGATGTTCGGGAGCAATTATATTTTGATCGTATTAATGGTTCAAGTTAAAATCATGATTACTTCTTGGGGTCTGGAAATCAAAGGTAGAGATTGGGGGTATGTGAAATGTCAGTTAATGATTATTTTTAAACATCATTTTTATGATCAATGGTGTGTCGGGACTTATAATAATAAGTGCTGGATCTCTGCGACCATTATTATTTACTCTCTTAAAACCACAGAAGGTACTCTGTTATGTGAATCCAGTATTTTGCTCAAGAGCTTGTGTTTAAGTCTTGGTTTGAAATTTGTGAGATATACTATTGAAGACCTTGACCTGCTTTTCAACATGGGAGGTAACCTAAATTGGAATGAGCCATTTGATTTTGAGAACTGGAAAAGTGAGCAGAAAGTGTGGAGGAGGCTCCATAGACATGGATTCACAAACTATATGGAAAAGGTGCATGGAAGCAAAAAATTGGTGTCTCAAGGCTTTGCTAAGGGCTAGAACAACAACAAAGTTACGTTGTTTGGGGAGACCTAGAAGATTGATGAGGATTTGGTTGCGGAGGTCACGAGATTACAGAAGGAGGGCACAAAGTTCTATAGAGACTGAAAGTTTTCCGCTGAAGCAATTAAAATTTTCCCAAAAGTTGATGATGAGAAGGCTCGGCTTGCCAAGAAAGACAATGTTTCTTACTACCTCCCTCATGAGGTAATGTCTTTTTGGCAGAAAATGCTAAGGGTTTTGATGGAATTCCTGACTGTTGATGGTAGATTTACTAAAGTTTACAACTATCATTTTGCTATACTTAATCATTTCCGCCATGGGGTTAAGATTTCTCTGCCCTTTTATTTAGCATCCTCCTTGAATGAGAGCTTGGCTGACCATGCCAAAAAGCCCAAATCTTATGCCATAGCCCATTAGGGGCTTAATCTGCTCATTTATGAACACTTGAAGAAAAAAGCTAGGGTTAGAAAGGATGATAATCTGGTGACAAATGCTCATATTTTAGAGAGTTGTAATGACTCTGAGTCTGAAGATGATTTGTCTAATGTTCCTATCCATAAAAAAGGAAGGGCCAACATTGAAAAAGTGGACACGGATGTGGTTGATGGTATGGAGGAGGAACAGGGGAAGGAGACAGATATTGATCTGGAAAGTGAGAAGAAAGAGGATGATAGAGAAGAGGAGGAAGGGAAAAGAGATGTTTATACTGAAAACCTTGATTCTAACCCTATGGCTTTGGATAGCAGGAATGTTGCCCAGAATTCTATGGAGAAAGCTAACCCTAATTCTGCGAGTTTTGAGCAGGGAAGGGACACGACGAACACCATCTTGAATGTTGCTTGAAATTGCATGCTAGAGTCTTTTAATTTTTCAGAAGTGGGTTATTGAGAATATTACCAGCATACAGAGTAAATAGAGAGACCTGGAGTATAAGATTCATAGTTTGATCAAGGATACTAATTCGGGGAAAAAGAGTGCGGAGGGGGAAACCAACAAAGTAGAGGATGAAATTGAAATGCAGGACTGGTCGGAGAAAGATCTTATAAAAGGTGACTTGAAACACCTAGAAGATGTGATAAGAATTGTCAAAGATAAGACCGAGGCTGATAACGAAATTATCATCAATCGGGTTGCTAAAACTGAGAAGGCATTGAAGAATTTTATGAACCATAGTCTTGAGGTCTTGAGGATCTCGTCTCAAAATATGAATGCCTTGGTGGATCACTTGGAGAGGAAAAATCAGAATAAGGATATGGTTATCAATGATGATTTGCCAACCTCCAACTCTACGCCACAATTCTCGAGGTGAAGGACTAGGTAGACGACTAGTGATTTGGAGACAAAGACGAAAGACATTCAGCTAAAGCAGGAGAACAAAGATCTGAGAGAAGCTACTAAGGCCATGATGCTATTGGTTAAGAATGCAGAGGAGTCCATTAAAGTTTTTATTTGATATGTAATGTTGGTTTTTGGGTGCCAGTTTCTCGCTGGCTCTGTGCTGTCCTTTTTTCCTAGCTGTTGGTTTTTTTTGCAGCTTTTCTGTCTAGGTTTTGTCTTCTCTAGTTTCTTTCATGCTTATCCTTCATTTTGTAATCGGGTTTCGGGTCCCTTAAAACCTGATTTTCCTTAATAAAAAACAAAAGGGTTGACGATGTTTGCAGTCAATTACCTATTTCCACCAAGGATGACAGAATCAGATTATATATATATAATCAACACCAACAATTGACCATCATAAGCATTATATGATACGTATATTTTACCCAAGTGTATATTTCAAAAAGAATCTCAGAGATCATGGCAAGAAACAACAAAGCTCCTATGCGTGTTAGAGGTTTTGTTCAATTTATATTGAATCCATTAAGCAGATTATAAACATTTGTATCCGTAAAATGAAGTAAAAGTTGCAAATAATTAAAACTTGTACTATTGGCCAAAGTTATCCCGATGAAAACACTTAGACAAAATGAGTAGCGCATGGTTGGGATATCATATACCGATGTATAAGCGTGATAAGCCGAAGTTGGATGCATCGGTGGAAGTCGTATCGATCATTGCCAAGGAGCCAAGGAAGTCAGGTAGATCGGGGAAACATATACCGATTATGATCATCAACAAAACATACATTGGCGGCAAAGGAAAAATATAGTCTTGGTGAAAGCCATTGAAGTTATCTGTAAGAATTATCCCGATGAACACAACAAGGGATAAAAGTGCATCGACGAAGGTTATAACGAAGAACGATCATCAACGTCGCCAAAGGAGTCGGGATGTGTCATTTTGAGTCTCCCCGATGCTCGATAAAGTGATTGGTCAGAAGATGATTGGGAAAGCTTATACCGATGGAACATAATGTAGCAGGAAAAGTTATGCCGAAGGGAAAGGTCATCAGGAAAACTATGCTTGTTGCCACGACACATTTAAAGTTACCCCAATGCTCGATGATAGTATCGGGTTGACATATATCGATAAAGAAGGAGTGTCATCGGCTTATGTTACCCTGATAGGAAAGATAAAGTTTCTAAAATTAAAAGGTATTTTTATGATGGTTCCAAAGATGAAGTTTCATCAGCGAGTGATGCAGAGCATCATGAAAAAACCAACCAAGAACCCCAAATCAACCATCGAATCCCAATCCTAGGGTGCTCAATGACCCAAAATAATCATCAATCTAAAACCTTGATATGTTTGAGACATTTAAAAAGATTACTATAAACCAACCAATCCAATATCAAATCTTTCATATCATTTATAACCCTTTAAACATTATTCAAGACCCAAACAATGCATTATGTTGTCCCAGTTAATGACAGTTTGATAGACATGCACTCTGTTATTAATACATTTCAAACCCGATAATATTTTAAATATCTCTCCATGGAGGATGTAGAAAACTAGGTTTCTAAAACCATATCCAAAATTGAGAACAATCCAACAGTGGAGTTAAGAGTTATGGTCTCTGCACCGAGACCGTTTTGACTGTTACAAAAAAAACAAGAAATCTACATTCCGAGTCTGCCTAGGGCATCAAATATCTCATAAAATACTTAACCAGTCACATTGAAAATGAAATAATCTAAAAGATAATTAAACCCTCTATAAAATACCAAAGCTACAACAATTTCCAATGGTGCAATCAAAATATTTTAGTGAAACTCTCCACAAACACCAATTTGGAGGGTTTTTTTGACAATTTTCACCAAAACTTGCATAACTTGCTTCAAAGTGATTGACATTAAATGAAACCAAAGGGAAAACATAGTTAACTCATGCCATTATCATATAAAATATATTTCCAATGGAGATAAATGATTTTTCATAAAGAAAATCCTGAATGATTAGATTGCAATACCCATAAAACAATGCGAAGTGTGTAAAAACTTCAAATGTTATTCATTTCTTTCCTCCAATCATACACAACCCCCATTGGATTCGACGAAATGATGGATTTTATAACCTCCACACATACATATGAAATTTAAAACTTCCCAAGACCAATTACATCCTTGGTTTGCAACTTTTAGAACATGGTTTGTTGCTTGACAACACTTTACATCATTGACAACTTTCACATTAAAAAAAAATGGCCTCTAAACTTCACTTAGAGATTTTGAACACCTTATAATGAACTCAAAACAATATTTTAAATCATTGTTACCATTTCATGGCTCTTTTACACAATATTTACCACCTTGACCATATTAGGACCCAAATACTCAACTTGAGCAACTTGTTACAAATGAGTGACATTGCCTTACAAAATGACTCATCATGCCTTGAATTACATCCAAATGACCTTAAAGAAAATAATAGACTCAAAACCTTATGAAATTAATCATGACATAACTAGTGACAAGGTGCTCCTGCACCATACTGCCGACCTTAAAATATTTCCAAGTCTCTTGGACTGAAACTTTGTCTTTGTCTTCATCTTTATCTTTGCCTCTTCCTTTCATCATTCTCTCATTATCCTCATGCTACTGCTACCAACTTCAAAAAGGTATTCATCCTCTCAACTACTCCCATCCATGGAGTATCAAATTGCTGCAACTCAAGGTTTTGCTTAGGCACAAATGTCTTTTGATCTCTACCACCATCTTTTTTCATGAAGTTACAGGTTTCTTTCCTTCTTCATCTCTTTCATTTTGCAGGAAGTTCCACCAACTAAGAGCTGGACCCTTCATTTTGGATTTAGTTACCTTCACCCTTCGGTTATCAAGTACCTCCTCACATTCAAAATAATTCAACATTGCCTCTATCCAATCCATACATTCTTTTGGATTCATTTTCCCAAAGAATGGAGGTAGTTTTGCTCTATTGTCTCTTCATCCCACTCTATTAAGAGCTTCAACAAATTGCCTTTGGTTTGCCGACATCTCTTGTCACTCTACTTCCTCTTCTCCTTCTCCATTAGAGGCTGATGCAACTTCTTTTCCTGCTTGTTCTCTCTTCAACTTCTCTATGTCTTCCTCCATCTTTTTATTCTTGGCCGCCTGCTCTCGCAGTATCTTGGCAAACTCCATGTTTGTCATGGGTCTAGTGGGGATCTCCTCACTAATCTCTATTGTGTCTTCCATTTCTTTATCTTTCCCAAGGTTCTTTTGATGCTCTGATACCACCTGATGCAGAGTACACAACAAGAAATGTACTAATGGGCCTACTTCTTGGTTTATACACCCAAAGATTGATTTCTCACTCCTAGGTGGTACAATGGCTTCCTAGATGGAAGGACTAATCTCCTAGGTGTGTTTCACACCCCACACTTCTCCTCAAGGTTCTAGGGACCTTACACAACTCCAACCAAAATTGGATTTTAGGTACACTTTCCCCAAATTTGACCAAAATATGGAAATATCCTAACTATTCTCTATTGTGTCTTCTATTTATTTATCTTTCCTAAGGTTCTTCTGATGCTTTGATACCAATTTTATTCATAGCATCATGAAAAAACAATCAAGAACCCTAAATAAACCATAGAGTCCCAATCCTAGGGTGCTCAATGAACCAAAATAATCATCAATCTACAACCTTGATATGTTTGAGGCATCTAACAAGATTAGTATAAACAAACCAATCCAATATCAAATCTTTCATATTATTTATAACCGTTTAAACATTATTCAAGGCCCAAACAATGCATTATGTTGTCCCAGTTGATGACAATTTGATAGACCCAGACTCTGTTATTAGTAAATTTAAAACCTAACAATATTTTGAACATCTTTATGGTGAGACTATATAAAACTAGGTTTCTAAAAACATATCCAAAATTGAGAATAGTCCAACGGTGGAATTAAGAGTTATGGTCTCTGCACTGAGACCATTTTGACTGTTACAAAAAAAACAAGAAATCTGCATCCCGAGTCTATCTAGGGCATCAAATATCTCATAAACTACTTAACCAATCACATTGAAACTGAATTCATCTAAAAGAAAATTCAACCCTTTATAAAACATCAAAGTTACAAAAATTTTCAATGGTGCAATCAAAATATTTTAGTGAAACTCTCCACAAACCCCAATTTTAAGGGTTTTTTGACAGTTTTCACCAAAACATGCATAACTTGCTTCAAAGTGATTTAAATTAAATGAAACCAAAGGGAAAACAAATTTAACTCATTCCACTATCATATCCAATATATTTCCAATGGAAATAAATGATTTTTCATCAAGAAAAATGTGAATGATCAGACTGCAATACCTAGAAAACAATATGGAGTGTGTAAGAACTGCAAATGTTCTTCATTTCCTTCCTCCAATCATACACACCCCCCATTGGATTTGACTAAATGATGGATTTTATAACCTCCACACATCCATATGGAAATTATAACTTCCCAAGACAAATTACATCCTTGGTTTGCAACTTTTAGATCATGATTTGTTGCTTGACAACACTTTACATCATTGACAACTTTCACATTTTAGAAAAAATGACCTCTAAACTTCACTTAGACACTTTGAACACCTTATAATGGACTCAAAACAACATTTTACATCATTGTTACCCTTTCATGGCTCTTTTACACAAGATTGATCATCTTGACCATATTAGGACCCAAATACTTAACTTGAGCAACTTGTTACAAATGAGTGACATTGCCTTACAAAATCACTCATCATGCCTTTAATTACATCCAAATGACCTTAAAGACAATCATAGACTCAAAACCTTATGAAATTAATCATGAAATAACTGGTGACACGGTGCTCCTGCACCATATTATTGACATTAAAATCTTTCCAAGTCTCTTAGAAACAACCTGCAAGAAAATTTTCTATCTTGGATTGGAACTTTGTCTTTGTCTTCATCTTTATCTCTGCCTCTTCCTTTCATCATTCTCTCATTATCCTCATGTTTCTTCTACCAACTTCAAAAAGGTAATCATCCTCTCAACTACTCCCATCCATGGAGTATCCAATGACTGCAACTCAAGGGTTTCCTCATGCACAAATTGTCTTTTGATCTTTACCACCATCTTTTTCCATGAAGTTATAGGTTTCTTTCCTTCTTCATCTCTTTCATTTGTAGGAAGTTCCACCAACTAAGAGCTGGACCCTTAATTTTGGATTTATTTACCTTCACCCTTTGGTTATGAGGTACCTCCTCACATTCAAAATCATTCACCATTGCCTCCTTCCAATCCATACATTCTTCTGGAATCATTTTCCCAGAGAATGTAGGTAGTTCTTCTCTATTGTCTCTTCTTCCCACTCTATTAAGGGCCTCAACAAATTTTCTTTGGTCTGCCGACATCTCTTGTCTCTCTACTTCCTCTTCTCCTTCTCCATCAGAGGTTGATGCAACTTCTTTGCCTGCTTGTTCTCTCTTCAACTTATCTATCTCTTCCTCCATCTTTTTATTCTTGGCCACCTGCTCTTGCACTATCTTGGCCAACTCCATGTTTGTCATGAGTCTAGTGGAGATCTGCTCAATATTCTCTATTGTGTCTTGCATTTCTTTTTCTTTCCCAAGGTTATTCTAATGCTTTGATACCACTTGATGCAGAGTATACAACAAGAAATGTACTAATGGGCCTACTTCTTGGTTTATACACCCAAAGATTGATTTCTCACTCCTAGGTGGTCCAATGGATTCCTAGATGGAATGAAAAATCTCCTAAGTGTGTTTTACACCCTACACGTCTCCTCAAAGTTCTAGGGACCTTACACAATTCCAACCAAAATTGGATTTTAGGGACACTTTCCCCAAATGTGACCAAAATATGGAAATATCCTCACTATTCTCTGTTGTGTCTTCCATTTATTTATCTTTCCCAAGGTTCTTCTGACTCTCTGATACCAATTTGATGCAGAGCTATATGAAAAACCAACCAAGAACCCCAAATCAACTATGGAATCCAAATGCTAGGGTGCTCAATGATCCAAAATAATCATCAATCTACAAACTTCATATGTTTTAGGCATATAACAAGATTAATATCAACCAATCAATCCAATATCAAATCTTTCATATCATTTATAACCCTTTAAGCATTATTCAAGACAAAACAATACATTATGCTGTCCCAGTTAATGACAATCTGATAGATCCGCACTCTATTATTAATAAATTTCAAACTTGACAATATTTTGAAGATCTCTTCAGTGCGGCTTTAGAAAGATAGGTTTCTAAACCCATATCCAAATTTTAGAACAATCCAATGGTGAAGTTAAGAGTTATGGTCTTTGCACCGAGACCGTTTTGACTGTTACAAGAAAAATAAGAAATCTGCATTCCCAGTCCGCGCAGGGCATCAAATTTCTCATAAAATACTTAACCAATCACATTGAAATTGAATACATCTGAAATATAATTCGACCCTATAGCAAACACCAAAGTTAAAATTTTTTCCAATGGTGCATACAGGAAATCCAAAATCCACCAATGAAACGACATGAAATACATATTAAAATAAAACATTATTTCACCTTCATGACTTATGTCTCATTGTGTCCTAACTCCACTGTTCCTGGTTGCAGATGGTGTGCTCTCAGACAATGCACTATTGGCTTCCAAGATGGCATATGAAGAATCAACTGATAACTTGTAGTTAACTGATAGTATGATATGCAAAAGCTACATGATTATGCTAAAATGATAATGCTATATGATTATATTACTAAAATGATATTTGTTATTTGCTTCAAAAACTCACAGATGCATAAGATTGGCTTGAAGACTATTTTTGAAGACTCACTTGAGGATTCTTGAAGATTAACTCTCTCAACTGAAGCTCTTGATTTTATAGACCTTGAGAGGATAAGATGATGTGGCTCAGATCAACGGTCATGATCAGATCTACAAATTTGAATGGCTATGATAAAAGGTGAAGGTTGAGAGAAAGGGGGAAGGAGAAGACAAGTGTCACTCATCTCACCTTGACTGGGTTTCTGACTGAGAGAATCTAGGGATGGTTGGAGGAAATTTAGGCATGGTAGGACAAGTGGACTCAAGTCCTTCCTAAGATGTAGAGGGTGTTGGAGAGAATATAGGAAATGGTTATGAAATATGTGTACGTACACAATTTCATTAATTTTGGAGGTTGAAGATAAATCATGAATTAATATGTAAGGAATATTAATTTCTTTAGCCACATGTTTGATGAGTTGGCAAAGGGAAAATGAAGTGGAGATAGAGGGTGAGTTGGAAAAGGGATTAAATAATTTTGAGAATTATTTAATATTTGAGACTATAGGATAGGAGAATAATATTAAATATTGGATATTTAATTGTTTGGAGAAGGTAATTAAATATTAGATATTTAATTAACCTGGCTAGAGGAATAATTAAATATTAGATATTTAATTAATTAGAGGAACAAGATAATTAAATATTAGATATTCAATTAATTCAGAAGAATAGGATAATGAATGAATTAATAAAATATTAATTAATAGAAAGATATGAAAATGAACTAAATTAATTAATCTTTTCAAATTAACTATTTAATAGAAGAATAAATATTAAATAAATATAAAATATTTATTTAATTGCTCATAGCCAATTTTTAGGTGTATACATTTTGCCCCTCTTTGAAATGATGTCGAGACAACATTGTTTCAAAGATTAAATCAAGTCTCGATAATGCCTGATAGAAATTTGAAAATCTAGATTGTGTGCCCCCTCTGGAGATTGATCATGAAATTGTCAAAAAATTTAGTTTGAATGATTAATCTCGTGATAATGTGATAAAAAATTTAGTCAATTAAATTCATTTGTAAAAAACAAATTAAATTGCCCCATTATTGAAATTAATTACTCTTGAAATAGTAAATATAAAATTAACCAAGGCTAATTTTAACTTCATTGTTATCCTTGTCAGCTTTTGGAGAGAATATTCTTGTTGAGGTGGCCAAAATGGTGATTCCAGTGGAGTATCATCGATTCGAGCGAGTTCGGCGATATCAGCGGCTAGCCGAGTATGGGTATTCAGTATGTATCTTATCCTGAGCTTTGTTTTCAAGTTTTCGTTCAAAATTTCATGTTTTAGGCGCTCTTTTTTGAATTTTTGATTTTTAGATTAGCGCATTTGCAGTTTAGTTTAGCGCATATGCAATTTCGGTTAGCGCAAATGAATGTTTTAGCGCATTTGCATAGAATGTTAGCTTTTTTGCTTAAAGTAGCGCATATGTGTCATTTGTTAGCACTTATGTTCAATAGGATAGCGCAAATGTACAAAGCAGCGCATATGCATGGTCGATTAGCGCACACACATTGTTGATTAGTGCTTTTGCTTAAGTTATCACATATGCATCGTTGATTAGTGCATATGCTAAAAAAGATAACGCTTTTGTTTAAATTTGATATTGTTGATAGGTACAAAAGCTAAAAATCACTTTGATGATTAGTTTTAACGTGTTTGATACGCATGTATGATAAAATAGAGTTGTGATTGAGTGATTGCATGTTTGATAGATCGATAGATAGCTTTGATTAGTGGATTGAGTAGCTCTGATTAGCTTGATTTGATAAATTGATAGATAGCTTTGATTACTGGATTGAGTAGCTTTGATTAGCTTGATTTGATAGATCTGATGATTAAGTAGCTTGTAAGAAACTGATTTAGTTTCTGATGCAAGAGTTTAGTAGAGTTTTTGATCAAACTCAGTGATTGATAATTGTAGCTAGGAAATCGGAAATCATCAAAGCAAATATCAATATTAGTAATCTAGCTCAATCACGAAAGCTCAAATGCAATGATCAATCCTAAACACATCCAATAAAGACATGAAAATAAAAACATTCAAGATTTGAAAACTAAGCAAACCAAATGCAAATTTGAATGTCTCCTTCATGTGGCTCCATTGTCCTTCTTTCTCCTTCAAATAGCTTTGTTGTGGATCTCACCTACTAGTGCATGATCATGATATGAAAGCAAGTAGACAAGATGATTGCTCAAGAATACTCGAAGTGTGATTGATTTGACAAAGTGGTTATTAGATCAGGATTGAAGAAATTCATCCAATTTATAGATAAATTGGAGAAAAGATCAAATTAGCATGAAGAGATTCAAATGGAAATTGCAAATCAAGAATGTCAATTATGACAAATTTATGACAAATTTGCACTTTCTATGCAAAATTGATTGATTGATAATTCATGACAAAATTATGACAAATTTCTATGTCAAAATTGATTGATTGCCAATTATGACAAATTATGACAAATTGGAATGTCATTCCCATGAAATTAGGAGAAAAATAGGAGGAAATTGAATTAGAAATTAGGAAAATTAGAAAATTGGAAAATAGGAATTAGGAAATTAGAAAATGAGGAAAAAAGGAATTAGGAAATTAGTGAATTAATTAATAATTTTTCATTTATTAATTAATTCACAAAGAGGGAATTTAGAAATTGATGAAAAACTAGGAAATTAAGAATTAGGAGAAATTAGGTAAATCAATTAATAATTTGTCATTTATTAATTAATTCACAAAAAGAGGAATAATTAGTTAGCCAATTAAATTAAACATTTAATTGTGACTCGAAGACTTAGGATAAATAAATAATTTATTTAACCTAGAGGGAGAAATGACAAACAGGGTTAAATGAATAAAATCATGAAACCTTGAAAGATGAATTAGAAAATGCAAGGATGACAATTAGGTCTTGATGAAGGATAATTGATATTGATTCGATTTGATCATGATTCTGACTTGATAAAAGAACAATACTGACAAACGATGTGATTGATAAATGCGCCAATTGACGAGGAACAATGACTAATTGATCCAAATTGACACAATTGAGAAAGATGATGATCGATGACAAATCGATCGCAAAATGACAAAATTGACAAAGAGAACAATGATCGATGACAAATTGATTGCCAGATGACAAGATTGAAAATGACAACGATCGATGACAAATCGATCGCAAGATGACAAGATCAATAGGAGGACAAAACCCTAATTAGGATTGACGATGTCCAAAATAATGACAAATGAATACGCACATTGATGCGACAAAATAAGACCGACCAAAATCATGACAAATATTGTTATCGACAAGACCAAATTCGAGAGCGAGATAAATGAAGAATGCAGAAGAAGGACTCAATGCTCGAAAATGATAAAGACCAAGTGCGTGACATAGGAGAAAATGTTAATGCAACACAAAAACCTAAAATAAGGCAATGCGCAAATGTTAAAGTATGATTCCGCAAGCATTGACCATTTTTAGACATCTACAATAATAAATCATGATTGATAGGTTTAAAATGATTTGATAGCTTAAGTTGCTTAAATTTGATTTGATTGATTGATTGATTCAGTTTGATTTGATTTCTCTTGAAAACAAGAGAAACTTGATGTTCTCCAGTGTTGGGAGAAATTACCGGCCATACGTCATTTAGTTCCAGAGTTGTCCCAGGCTGAGATTAGACATATAGATGCCTGTGTTTTACGCCATTTATTATTTATGCTTGATATTACACAATAGAGGATTGTTGACTGCATTAGCCGAGAAATGGCACAATGAGCATAACACTTTCCACCTGCCAACGGGTGAGATTAGTGTTATTGTTGAGGATGTCTATAGGATTCTGCACATCCCGGTGACTAGTGAGCTAGTGCAGTATGATTATCAGGATCAAGTTGGTACAGAGGCTTGTAGAGTCATTTTTGTTGATGAGAGCATCAGTAGAGGAGAGATCTGATGGGTAGATATGGTGATGTACTACGAGACTCTTCCTGTTATTTTGGCTGGTTTGATTAAAGGATTCATATGTCCTAATAGGTGATCGTGAGGTTTTTCTGTTGGATGGGGTGAGGTTATTCTTAGTATGATGCAGCATCGGACTTAATATACTTGGGGTGTTTGCACGTTGGCACATTTATATCATGATCTTCACCATGTTGTGTATGATGAGAGTGCTAGTTTATCAACATGATGCACTTTATTATAGATCTGGTGTTGGGAGCACATTGCTATTACACGGCCTATCCATCATAGAGTTCATGGAGAGAGGCATCCATATGTTTATTTTTATGCAGGTATCGTTACTTAGCATAAGCTAGGTAAGATGGAGTATTAGCGTTGGGTGCTTGATTCCTTAGATAGCATTACTTGGAGACCATATGTTGATTGTGAGCCATGGATGGATGATGCACAAACATTACCACTTATTATGCATATTAGATATCTTATTGGTCGGACACCTTTCATTGTTGAGCGACAGTTGATTGGTCGGATTTTGAGACAGTTTGGTATCATTCAGCCTATGCCTACTGGTGTGACAATATATGCACGATGATACAAAGATAGGCAAGATTGGGGACCATCTTTGTCATTTGAGATTGCTCATGCAGAGTTTATTACTACTCTGAGAGTGGCATATGATATGAGATTACACATTCTGGATCCTGGGGTTACTGCAGAGTATGCTTAGTATTTATTAGTGCATCTATTTCCTCAGATTACAGATCCAACAGATCCTCCTCCTAGCTAAGGAGATGATGATGATTCAGATGATCCTATTATCAGGAGATGAAGACATAGATGAGAGCTTACAGCTGCTCATGAGGTTGGGAGAGGTGGAGATGATGGTGGGGATGGAGGTGGTGGTGGTGGTGGTGGTGGAGCTGGACGGAGAGGATGTCTATTGAGAGTTCATGGAGGACCATTTGGACCAGCTGGTAGGATTGAGAGACCTTGTCCTATGGGTGGGAGAGATGGTGGATAGATTGGGAGGGAGACTGGCATGGTAGGGATGAGATCACCTAGAGGATTTCCATTGACAGGAGGGAGAGTGACTGGATTGGATGGGGGCTGCAAGAGAGGTATTGATTTTGGATAGATTCAGCCAGATCCTAGAGTTATTACAGCTCATGGTGGTGATGATAAGGATCCTGAGGTTCATATTCCCCTGATTAGATGACGATGGGTTCAGAGAGTTACTCAGACTGAGGTTCCAGCAGTTGGACAGGTTGGTGGGGAGGGGATTGGGTTTCATGCACCACAACAAGATTTACCAAAGTAGGTTGCACCAGTGCAGGATTTACCAGAGCAGGTTGCATCAGTGCAGGATTTACCAGAGCAGGTTGCACCAGTGCAGGATATGCCAGATGTAGTTATACCAGAGCGTGATGTGCTAGGGCATGATATTATTGACAGTCTGAGAGCATATATTGATCAGCTTCAAGCATAGATACAGACTCTTATGACTGAGAGAGACACAACTGTTAGGAGACAACAGGATACTCAGGGTCTTATTGATCATATTCAGCAGGTTGGATTAGACACTCTCTCAGCGGACACTGTTAGAGCATTATTTCAGGCTGGGAAGGAGACTTCTTACTGGTGATGATGATATGAGGAGGTAGTTTCAGAGAGCAGGTAGTTATCAGACCACCATGTTGATGGACACTAGTAGTGGTGGGGTCATGGGACCTCCTCAGAGGAGTGGTGAGCATGGTAGACAGGCATCTGGAGGATCTTCTCGCCCACAACCATAGAGATGGACAGATTTAGGTGGTAGTGGTATAGGACAACCGTGATTTGATTTGGAGCATTTGTATTATTTATTTGATATCATTGTATACTTGGACTTTTATTGTTTTATGATGATCTATATGCAAACATGGATTCTATATGATGATGCTTTTTATTATGCATGTTACTTTATATGATGATTTATATGCTTATATGCTTATATGCTTTGATTTTATGGATGCAAATGAGTAGATGAATAATGATATGATGATAATAACTTACATGATGCAATGATAAATGTTTTTTCTTTGATTTTGATGATTTTGGATGCAAATGAAAAATGATTACTTAACTTAAATGATGCAAATGCAAATGATCTATGAAAATGCAAATGAATGATTGCTTAATGCTTACGATTATGTACATACAAATGATCTATATGAAATGTTTCTTTTGAAATTTTATGCATGCAACTAAAGGATAAAATGGAATAATGATGATATCCTCTATTTGATGATTTATACGGATTTGTACATGAATGGTTGATTTGTTTTGTATTTATATGTTATGCTTATAATGATTATGAATCTAAGTGAAAAAGATGCAACTAAATGATCTTTATGAAATGATAATGTAGATAATAATGATGATACTTTACATGGTTAATGAAATGCACTTATTTGAATGCAATTAATGCAATGGTATAATGCAACTAAAATGAAATGGATAATGATTAAAATGAATGCACCTACAATGATTAAATGCAAATTGTTTTTGTTTGTCCAAGTATACTCAATCTTTATTTATGACCGTTGATCTGCTAATGAAATGATATGATTATAATGCAACTAATAAATGAATGCTTATAATGGAACGAATAATGATCTAATGAAATGATCTAACTAAAATTTATACTGCCATTCTTCATATGCTATCGGGTAACAGTGCTTGATTTCATCAGTGAGCTTTAAAATGTTGTAAGAAAATACAAGCAACTTGACATAACGATTCAAGATGACCTGAGTATTTCTTACATGGATTTTGATATAGCAAGTTAATACAAGCAACTTGATATAATGGATCAAGTTGACCTGAGTATTGCTTGCAGAACAGACAAGGATTATCTCCTTTCATGCATGACTTGGAACGTCCTCCTTGATCTTTTGCCGATCATATCCTGAGACAAGTTCATACCATAGTAAGAGATAAACCACATACAACAATCAAAGAAAATAATCATGCCCCATCATAGCTTCTCTAGTCATGGACATCCTTGAGTCGCATAGAGTACATGATTAGCAATAAAATCAAGCTATAAACATTGAATCTTGTATATCATTCACATGTTCTAATGGTCATTAACTGATATAATCATTTTAATGAATGATCTTGGATAATCTCGTATTAGTTGCTGATTGATTCTTTAGTTTCTAAGTTTCATGATTCAGTTGTTGATGAAATGCCTTGATTTTCGTTTCTTTGTTGCTCGTTATTTGTTTCAAAATCCTAGGTGTTTTTGTTTTTTCTAAGTTTTTCGAATGTTTTGGAATTTTTAAAGATTTAAAAGATCACCTTAGCAAAAGGAATTTGGATTTTGCCCCCAATGGAAACAAAAATTTATTATGGATGTATGAATTGATCAAGATCCAAACCATGAAGGAATACAAATGCAGATTGATTGGTTCTGATAAAATCTAAGACAGTGACAATGACAAGTATGTCAAAGATTGATAATTGTTGGTAAGCTGCATATTTCTTGCTAAATGGTTCAGAGAAATGGATAAGCTAGGATATATGGAAGCAATAGATGTGATAGGATGAAGTGGATAGGTGCGTAAAGCGATCTCATAGATGGAGGAACTCACTTTTTAGATAGTGCCTGTTTACCAGGTTTTCACCATCTAAATTTATTGCATTTTTGTTGGATTTTATATGATTTTTATTGATTTTTTCAGGACTTTATATTTCAAGCATAGAATTTCTTGAGATGGATAGAATTGATAGGTTCATCAAACCAATCACCTTTTAGGGTAGATAATTTGTATGCTCCTAATCCATATGTTGCTACTATGACAAAATGTCCTAGCCAATTTGGTTCAAATTTGCCCTTATTTTCCCGATCTTGCTGATTTCTTGGATTTTCCCTTAGAGCCATGTCTCCAATCTGGAAGATGCGTGGCTTGACTCTATGGTTATATCTTCTTTCCATTCTTTGTTGATATACTTTTAAATGATCTGTTGCATTTTGGTGAAGTTCCTGAATCAGTTCTAGTTTCTGGAGTCGAGAGACTCTTTGTTCTTCTTCTGGTATAAGGCCATGCAAGGATACTCGTAGAGAAGGTATCTCTACTTCTATAGGTAATATAGCTTCTGATCCATAGACCAAAAAATATGGATTTGCCCCTGTTGGAGTGTGGACACTAGTTCTATATGCCCAAAGAGTAGGATTTAGCTGAATGTGCCAGTCTTTTCCAGCTTCATTGACTGTTTTCTTCAATATTTTTAAAATAGTTTTGTTTGATGCCTCAGCTTGACCATTACCTTGTGGATAATATGGAGTAGAGAACCTATGTTGGATATGAAATTTTTCACATAGCTCTTTTACATCTTTATTTTTGAATGGTCTTCCATTATCAGTGATAATGGTCATAGGAACTCCATAGCGACAGATTATATAATTTAGAATAAATGATGATGTTTGTTTTCCTGTCACTGTTGTTAAAGGTACTGCTTCAATCCACTTAGTAAAATATTTAGTAGCAACCAAAATAAACTTATGTCCATTAGAAGATGAGGGATTGATCTTTCCTACCAAATCCAGGGCCCCACTATGAAAATGGCCATGATCCTGTCATAGGATATAACTCTTGTGCTGGTGCATGAATTAGATTTCCATGAATTTGAAATTGTTTACACTTTCTAGCATAGGTGAATGAATCTCTTTCCATAGTAGGCCAAAAGTAACCCATATGAATAAGTTTCTTAGCCAATGTTAAACCACTTGAGTGTGTACCACAAATACCTGCATGAATATCATTAAGAACTCTCTCGAATTCATCTTTTTCAAGACATCTCAATAATGTACCATCTAGACCATGCCTATATAGGATATCAACAATAATGGTATATCGAGAGGACTGACGGATAAAATTTCTTCATTGATTATGAGATAATTCCAAAGGAAGGATATGATCTTTCAAATATTGGTAGGTTTGACCGTACAGGGATTGACTGGTACCTGATATATGGCAAATTCGATAGGTATGTTGGGATTGAATGGTAGGGGTTAAGATATCTTCCACAAGAAATTTGTAACGTTGTTGATTCTCTTTATTTTGCAAGAGAGATGCTATTGTAGCCATTGCATCTGCTGCTTTATTCTCATTTCTGGGAATCTGGGTGAATGTGATTTCTTTAAAATGTCCTTTAAATTCCTCCACTAGCTATTTGTATGGCATAAGCTTATCATCCTTTGTTTGATATTCATCATTTATTTGATTAATGACAAGTTGTGAATCACCATAGACATGTAGTTCTTTGACATTCCATTCAATGACCATTTTGAGCCCTATAGCCAATGCTTCATACTCTATAGTATTATTGGTTTATGGAAATTGCAGTCTATATGATTTCAAAATTGTATGTCCTTGAGGTGTGATAAAAAAGATTCCTACAACTGATCCATATTGAGTATAAGAACCATCAAAGTACAATTCCCAAAAGTTTGTACTTACTGTCAAGATATCTGCATCAGGAAATTTGATGTGCAAAGGCATGTCATTTTGTAAAGGTGCATCAACCAATTGATCAGCAATGACTTGTCCCTTGATGGCTTTCCGGTCAACATATTCTATGTCCAATTCACTCAGTATCATAACCCATTTGGCTAGTCTTCCTGTTAATCTTGACTTGCTCAATAAATATTTGAGAGGATCTATCTTTGCTATTAGTTTTACAGAATGAATCAACATATAATGTCGTAGCTTCTGAGTTGCAAATACAATTGCTAGACATATCTTTTCAATTGATGCATAATTTAACTCATGTCCAACAAGTGTTCTGCTGATATAATAAACTGCTCTTTCCTTTCCTTCATCATCATGCTGAGCTAGGAGAGCGCCTAATGATACACTTGTTGCTGAGACATAGAGTAACAATGGTTTCCATTTGGTTGGTGATATCAGTACTGGAGGACTCGTAATATATTCTTTTATTTGTAAAAAGGCTTCTTCACATTTTAGATCCCATTTGAATGAAACATTTTTTATGTAGAAGATGGGTAAATGGAAGACATCTATCGGCCAATTGGGACACAAATCTTCAGATTGATTGCAACCTTCCTTGTAAAGATAGCAATTGACTTATGTTCTTAGGTGACTCCATCTCCATGATAGCTTTAACTTTCCTAGGATCAACTTTAATGCCACGAGCTGATATAATGTACCCAAGGAGCTTTCCAGAGGTTACCCCAAATGCACATTTCTTTGGATTTAATCTTAATTGATATCTTTCCAGCTTGTAAAAAATCTTGCTTAGAATGTTCAAATGTTCTTTTCTTGTGTGAGATTTTGCGAGTATGTCATCGACATAATCTTCCATGAATGTATGCATCATGTCATGAAAAATTGTCGTCATAGCTCTTTGATATGTCGCTCCTGCATTCTTAAGCCCAAATGGCATAACATTCTAGTAGTATGTTCCCCATGCATAGGTGAAAGATGTCTTCTCTTGATCTTCAGGTGTGATTCTTATTTGATTATATCTTGAGAAGCCATCCATTAATGAAAACATCTCATGCCCCACTGACAAGTCTACTATGATATCAATGTTTGGTAGCGGGAAATCATCTTTTGGACATGCTTTATTAAGATCTCTGAAATCTATGCAGATTCTTACACTCTTATCTGGTTTTGATACTGGTACAATACTTGAAACCCATTTTGGATAAGCAACTGGTCTTATGAATCCCACTTCCAATAGTTTCTTGAGATCAATTTTTACAAGGAGAGCAATACGTGGGTGCATCTTTCTTAGCTTTTGCTTAACAGGTTTTTCTTTTAAATCCACATTAAGATGATGCATGATAAGATCTGGATTAAGCCCTAGCATATCTGCATAAGACCAAGCAAAATTTATTTGTCGTTGCTTAAAGAATTCCATGTATTCTTTCCTCTCTTTTTCTGATAATGAGGCAGCAAAATGAAGTATTTTAGGATCCTTTGATGTATCAATGTTTACTGCTTCTGTTGGTTCTATTAGGATAGCAGATCTTTCTTGAAAATATGCAGGAAAAATGTCAAACTTTCCATCTTCTAACGCCTCAAGGAGGTTTTCATCATTAGATATGCCCTTTATTTTCTCTTTTGATTGATCTAATGTTGCCATGAAATGGTTTTCAACAATAGGTCTCTTTCCTTGTTTTATTTCACTTTTGTGACTGAAAAGTTTGGCATTCTCCTAACTATGAAAAACATTACTTGATTCTGTAGTAGAAGATATCTTAGGTGGGATGGGTTCAGTAGCGTTAAGGTACACAACTAAGTCATGATCATTGGAAAAGACATTTAGTTCGGGGTTGTCTAAATTATCCCAATCAATTAGTTCAGGATGAAGAAGGGGTAAATCATAATCACTGTCATCATTAGGTGTTTCAATATTCATGACATAATGATCATAATTTAGCATAGAATAGGTATTATCATAGTTTAGATGTTTTTGAGGATTGTCTTTCTCAAGCGTTTCTGAATTAGTCTCAACAAGATTAATATTAACATTTTGTAGTTCACACTCAAGTGGTTATTCAATTGACATTTGTCCCTTAAATGAATGGATTATATCAACACACACGTCTTTGGTATTGTAATTTTCTTCTTGATTAAATTCATTTGCATTTTGGAGTTGATAGACTTGTGTACATGATAAAGAGGATTCTTTTAATAGATTTTTTCTCCTATCAAACTCAGCTTCTTCTGGACTAATAGTTAATCCAACTTGACTATCTCTTATTTCTTCTATGGTTCTTGCATATCTGATCCTTGTTTGCGCTTCTTGTGGTATTGTGTCGCTGTTTTTGTCATTTGCTTTTCTTTTTGCATATGCCTCTTTTCTCTGAATTCCGAGTTTCTCTTGTCTTCTTTCTAATTTTATCTTTTGTTCTACAATAGACAAGTCTTCTTTTGTGATATTTGCTTGATCTTCATTGTGTTCTTTGCTTGATGTAGTGGATAAGGTATCTGGACTCCATTCATATTCATTGGAATCTGTTTCTGAATCCTCATCTAAGATTACTCCACTATACCATACTGGAATGTCATGTGGTGAAAAAAGTTCCTTGATTTCTGTCATTTCTATTTTTATTGCCTTTGGAATATCTTGTTCAGATTTTGCCTTTGTTTGTATTTTCAAAACTTGTTGACAAGATTTTTCTTCACCTTTCATAGTAGTCTCTTCTTCTTTCTTTTCATGATCTTCTTGCTTCTTTTGCTTATTTGTTACTGTTTCGGCCACTTGATGTAGCTTTTCTTGCCAATTGTCTCCTTTAGAAACTGATTTCTTTCTCCATTTTTGCTGTTGAGTATTGTGTTGCTTTTGATTAGACTTCAGGTATCCCAAACCGGATTTATCTTTTGTAGATTGTGATTGTGGACAAATAGGTTCTGAAATACCTTGATGTTGCTTACCAATTGGTCCTTTTCCTTCATATCCCATCTTTTGCATGATTTCATATCCTTTGCCATATTGTTTTATGGGAATATTGACTTCTGTTGCTGTTGCTATAGTTTTATCTTCATCCTTGTATAACCAACCCAGAATGTCTTTGTCTTCATTTTCCTCTTCAAGGGTTCCAGCACTAACAAAGGTTCCTTTAAACATATGTTTTGATTTGCTTGATGTCTGTGATTGAATATATGCAGGTTTTCCATATGACTTAGGGGAAAGTGGAAATTTATTCAAAGAACAATTTCCCATTCCTTCATCATTTAACTTGAGCTTTTCTTCAAAAGTTTCCCATAACTTTGCTTGAACTTCTTTAGTAGGATATACTAATTCTCTGTTATGTGGAACTCTTGTATCTTGTGTTGGCTTCAAATTATTTCAATATTGACTAGAATCTGTAATTATAGTGATCTCTTACTCTTCGTGAAGAAATTTCACACATTGATGATATGTAGAAGGAACTGCTTGTATCTTGTGAATCCAGGGTCTTCCCAGAAGAATGTTGTAATAGAGTTTCAAGTCTAAAACTTGACACAATGTATCCTTTACCACGGGTCCTATCTTTATTGGTAGCACAACAATTCCTTTAGAAGAACGTTCTGCTTCATCGTAAGCCTTGATGGTTATTTTCTTTTTCAGGTCCACTGCATTCTCTGAATATCCCAAAGCTTTTATCAAACTTAATGCACAAATATTTAAGCTAGCTCCTCCATCTATGAGTACACATTTGACATGAGTTTTATTAATGGAGACTTCAACATGTAAAGGAGCATTGTGAGGATGTTGTAAGGATGCATCATCATTTTCAGAAAATGATAAGCAATGAGGAGCTATAAGACGTCCTACCATGTTTTGGAACTGATCTACATCCAAATCTTTTGAAACCATTGTTTCCACTAAAGCTTTCTCCAAAATTTCTTTATGCATAGGTGAAATCTTGAGAAGTTCCAGAATTGATATTTGAGCGGGTATTCGTTGTAATTTCTCTACTAAATTGTATTGTTGTGATGTGGATGTTGAGTCTTTTGCTATACCTGGAAAGGTAACCTTTGCTTTGCTTCTTGTGATAACGTTGATTGGTTCTGAAGATTGATTTTCGTTAATAATGATCACATTTACTACATCATCGTATGTATAAGTGTAATTTACTTTGGTTTTTCCTTTGTCATTTTCCAATTGGGATGATTCACCTTTATCATAGTTTGGAAGTGGAGTTTTAAAAGCCAAGTGTGATTCATTCATCTTATGGCTATCCACTGTGATGGCTCCATTATCAATTAGATCTTGGATAATGTGTTTCAATCTTTGGCAATCATTTGTTAGGTGTCCTTTATTCCGATGGTAATTGCAAAAATGATTGTCATTCCACCAATTTGGCTTGACTGGTGGTTCATAAATTCTTGCTTCAGGTAAAACAATCAATTTATTAGCACGAAAAGTTTTTAGAGCTGATTCTAAAGATTCTCCAATATTTGTGAATTTTCTCTGAGGATTAGAGAAAAAGGATTTGGCTTTATTGTTTTCTAGATTGTTGTTGCTTGGGATTTGACTTGATAGATTGAAAATTGGTTGTTGTTATTTTGCAGTATTGTTATCATCATTTCCTTCATTGTTGACATTCCTATTCTTTGACCAAAACTTGGGTTTGTCATTGTTGTTGTTGTTGTTGCTGTTGTATGAATTATTGTAAAGTTTTAGTTCTCCTTTCTTTACCATCGCGTTCTCTATTTTCAGACCATTTTCGATCATTTTGGCAAAAGAGGGAGGACATTGCATCCTTAGTCGATAACTCATTTCACTGATAAGATTATCAATGAATATGTCCATTTTTTCTTGATCAAGTACATCCCGGGGATACCTATTAAACATGCGTTTCCATCTTTGTAAAAAGATCATAAAGGATTCTCCATTCTTTTTTTTAACATTGCAAAGATCTAGCATTGTTATTTCATTCCTTATATTGTAGGAATATTGTGAAATAAACCCATTCACAAGTTCTTCAAAGGATTTGATTCCAGATGGTAATCTTGAAAACCACTCCATTGATTGTCCATTTAAACTCCTAGGAAAAAGACGCATAAGGTAAGTTTCCTTGTGAGAAAATTCCATGCTCATAGTACAAACTCCCTAATGTGATCTTGAGGATCAGATTTTCCATCGTATTTGTCATATTTAGGGATCTCGCAATGTTGCGGAAATGGTATCATATTCAAATTTTTATCAAAAGGATATGGGCATATATCTTGTAATGAATATTTCTTGGAGCTTGTCCCATTTTGCATGTCTTGTATTTGCTGTTGTAGAGCTTGTATTTGTTGAGTAAGGTTTGATAAGGGATTATCTACATAGTCTCTCCTTGTTTCTTCATTATTTTGCTCATCTGTGTTTTGGGTGTTACTTGTCTCCGCATCTTGTTTTAAGTTTTCTATGTTAAAATCTTGTGGTAGTTTAGCTCCAGATTTTGCCAACATCAAGAGATATCTTTTTTTTGTTTTGCCAACAATTTTTCCATTAGCCTATCAAATTTGAAATCGTGTTCAAGGTCTCTAATGGTGCTATTGACTGCTTCTTCATCAACAGCGGTAAATCCAAAAGTGGTATTTTCTTCCTCCATTTGTTGCTATTTTCTAAGTTGTTCGTATCGGGCTCTAGTCCAAACTGGCACGTGATTATTTCAAAGTTGTCAAAAGTTCCCAAGGATAAGGTCAATAGGTGATTATTGGTTTAGGATGATATGCTTTATTGATCTTACCACTATTGTTTGTTCATTGGGATAAAGCGTCTCTTTGTTGAAAAGCACGTCTTTGTAGAGTTTCACCGTCAAATTCTGTACCGTAGCCACGTAAGTAGTGATGAAAATGGTGTAGGAATGTCCTATGTTTCAGCAAGATCTTGCGATTGATATACAAGAATCTTATTCTCTTCTGAGTAGCTTTGTAACTGGGCTTTCTTTTCTTAAGGTGATACTTAAAAGTCATATAAGCATTTGACAGTTTACAAGTTTGATTCTAATGTTGGTGCAATTTTGGTTTTGGATGTAACTTAAGTTCAAAATAGGAAAGATATATCCAAGATTAGGAACTTAGTATAGATTGATCAAGCTTTGTGATAGAGGATTTGATTATTCTGATGAGAGACTTGACAAGGATGTTGATTTTTGCACTTAAGATGTTTGAATCAATAGCTTGTTGAATGTTGATGTTTATAGAACCTTTTGGGAATAACCTATAGGATTAGCAACCTAGTTGTTTGGGCTATTTTGAAAATACGTGATGGTTTAGAGACAAACCTACTTCAAGAATTATTTTGATAATTTGATGTTTTGATACTTTGATTTTGAGTTGGTGTTTCAAGTGTTGGAATGCTTTTTTATTTTATGTTTTTGATCACACTTTTCAGAAATTTGTTGATTTTTGATCTCTTGTAGATGATAATTTTCTTCAATTTCTGACCCTTTGGAACATGTTACAGACATAGAAGACACAATTTTTAATATATGAAGAGCACAAGCAAGTACAAATCCCTATGGCGGGCTGAGACAATAGTTGTTGAATCTCACATGAAGTTTCCCCTGAGGCTATGCTATTCAAAGCGGATATTTAGATGCTTGACCCCATTGGCTCCACCCTCAGGACTCACTTCTTCGGGGCAGCCAAGCACCAGTTTCCATGAAATCTCCTCATGGAAAACATTATATCTCTACTAGGAACCGTATGTGTGTGAGCCGCTTCAGAGGTTCGACCTCCTGCACCAACAACTTGAAGGTTTTTGGGAACTAGTACAAATAGTTTTTAGTAAAGGCTTCCAATCATGTGGCCATACATGCGGCACTTTTAGCTTTGTAAATACAGAAGGTTCCCAGCTTATAGAGGTTACGCTCCATAGGGTTTATGGGGAAACATAGTGTCGGTATGAACTTATCAGCACATGTTTGAACTTTAGTCACAAACACTATTTATTTATAGTGGATTGGAAGGACTCGATATTAGCCCGTTTCCACTTTAGGTCATTCCCCTCTCACTGGCCCCCTCAAGGCAGCTTGGGAAGGTAGGCCCTCTAAAGGATTTAATTGCTTGAAAGTAAAGAAAGCGTAAAAGAGTGGGTTTGGCTTTTTGATCACCCAATTAAGGGGAGAGCATATACCTACCACTTTTGAGACATGAAATACAAGTGTTCTTTTTAACTTTCCATAGCAATGTGATCTATCCTTTACTTGGAGATGTTGCTCCAACAAGCATGGTGTTTATTTTATCCCTTCATAGCAAATAATTTTCTAATCTAGGAATTGGAAATCCTGGTTAACAAAATGAAAATCGCTGCAAAAAGTAACTTGCTTCGTAAGAATATACAAGTTGATTGTTCTTTTTAACTTGCAAAATATAAGATTGATTGTACTTTTTACCTTTGCAAGAAAATAAAATATTGTTGTTCTTTTTAGAGCCCAAAATTTGAGGTGTGAATCCTAACTTTGCAAGAAAGTAAATGTTTGATTTGTTGTTCTTTTTACCTTGCAAATGTGATTATTTTTAGAGCCCAAAAAACAAGCGAGGTACTTTTTAGAACACCAAATTTGAAAAATGAAGTTCTTTTTACCCAAAAGGAAATATGAATTGTTTTTAACCAACTTTGAAAAACCTAGAAAAGAAATCACTAAATCCTAATTTAACTCCTCCAAATCTGTAAGAAACTATTAAAAACCCGCAAAAAAAAAAAGAAGTTAGTGAAAATCCAAAACCTTAGGTGGGCTTTTACAAGCCTAAACCTATCTGTCAAAAGCGCTAACTTGCGTTACAAAAGCGCTGCCCTATGATGCAAAAGCGTTGATTTTTCAGACAAAAGCACTAAGCTACATGACATATGTGCTAACTGTCTACCCCAACTGTAATGACAATAATAATACCTCTAATTAAAATCTCAATCCGAAGTTTGGACATTCATATGGTAGAGTTTACTATTCTCATGGTGGGTGTTCATTTAGTTGTCAATCCAGGAATGTAAAGCTTGAAATGGGTCTGCAATATATATGCACTAAGCTCCTTAAATGATTATTATGTATTACTGCAGGAAATGTAGGAATGGAAATCATAAAAGGCTAAATGAAAGCTTTACAAAACTCTACTGAAATGATCTAATGAAAATAACAGTAATCACACCGTTTTGCCTTGGCTGTAGGAACAATCAAAGGATCTATTTCCAGTGGCTGCAGGAACAATCCAATCATGAACTTCTACTGCAACTAAGTAAAAATTAACTTCACTGATCATAAACACAGGATCACTCACCAAGTGGGCCCCCCCGATGAGTGATATCAAACTCTTAGTAAAGAACTATTAATAGATCAGAATACCATATTCTTATTCATTTCTTCCTGAAAGATGATTACATATTCTAAAAGAGAAAATTCAGAATGCTTGACAAAAACTCTGCTCAATCTTTTTCCATTCTGTCTAACTCTCAGAAAATAAGGAAGAGCTTATTATAAAGAAAAGATAAACTACAATGGAGAACTCCAGTTATGCCTAGAAGAAGAGGTGAATAATTGTCAGATGAAGGGGATAACTGAGAGTTTGGTTGCAAGAATTGTGGATCTGAAACCGAACCACACTTTGCACGCCAAAGTGATATTTTGCGGATTAAATATGCACCAGAGTTAAACTCCCATGGTGAAGTACAACTGCTCCAATTATGCCATACATTGCGCTCGCTTGAATCTCCTTTAGTTTGACCTCCAGCTATCTGAACGTGATTCTCCAGTCCTTAGGCGCGAAAGAAAATCCTCCACCGCAACATCAATTATTATCTGCACTAAAACATAAACAACATACAAGGACATGCATATGTATCTTACTTAACTAATACATTCATTAACTCACATATGAAATCATCCCAAATAATCTGCATATCACAGGGACAAACCATTTGACTGCAGGAATAAATTGGCATGGTTGCAGGAATTAACCGACAAAGTTCAAACATGATTTCTTAAGTTCAGTTTTAAAACATGGATTACATATAGTCAATTCACAATATTTTACTATCACAATGCAACCTAGAAGATACCAAAAACCTAAGAGTCCTGATAAAAAACATGTCAAAACATCGACTTATCATGTCCCCTAGAAAAATTTTGATTTTTGCTGAAACTCTGAAATCACCAACAGTGTCCTGTCTGGTTCCCTTGGAAGGCAAATTCCAATAAAATCCTTTCATTTTCTCCAATCTGGACCATCTAGCTGTTTCTTCCACAACTACATCATAATTCTGTTCTATTGGTTGGCATGCCAAAAGTGGCCACATAAGGATCGGAGGTTGAAAGATTAATGGCAGCTAGTTATTGGATTTTTCCCTGCCTAGCTGTATGTACTTGGAGGCTCTCTGTATAGTTGCATGAAAATTCTGTAATGAGTAGGGTTCTCCCAGTTTTAAATGATCTGGTAGATGATTCCAGCGTTGAGTTAGCCCTTCTAGTGCTGTTGTCCTGTGGGTCTGAACCAATTGCTCATACACTTGATAGACTTCCTCTCTCATTGGAAGTACTATCTTACTAACATCATCTCTTATTAGCAACTTTTGCCAATCATAATACAAAACCCTGGGTGCTTCTGATTCCCTCCTCAATGGCAATGAACAGTCAAGTTCCACTTTTTCAAACTCCCTGGCTTGTGGTCCTATAATCATCTCATTTTGTATCCAAGACATTAGAGCTCTGAGATGGATATCCCCAATGTACAACACAGGATTCCATTCTCTGCCCTGGGGTACAAATAGTTATGTAAATATAATTCACATAACAAATTCCTTACAACATGTGGGGAGGTTTGATAAGCATGATAGAATTCCTCAGGTGTTTCCAAGGATGGATTAAGGTCCCTTACAATGTGGTTTAATCTGAAATTCAGATACCATTCTTTCAAATGCACTGCATAAATTCTTGGGGGATCCCTACACTGCATTATCTCAGGAACCATACCATAAATCTTTTCTACCTTAGCCTCTAATTCTTTAATTCTATTATCTTTCTTCTCAATCTCTTTTTGTTGCTTATTAATTATCCCTTGCAACCTATCCTTCTCTATTTCCCATTGCCTGAAAAATGTTAAAGCAATTGATAAACTAGTTAGGGATGAAGGAGTTCTTATAGGTCCTACTTTAGACCGTGGGATTTCTTCAATAAATTCCTCATTCTAGATTGGCATATCTCCCACATTTTCTTCAGGTTGCTGTGGAACATTATCAACAATCTCCTCACATTGCAATGCCACTAAAGAAAGATTTGCAAGCTTATCCATTACAATTTCTTTCTGAATTTCTTCTTGGATTTCCTCTTCTACATGGTTTTCTTGAATTTCCTCTTCTGTAGGATTTTCTTGCATTTCCTCTTCCATAGGGTTTTCTTGAATTTCCATCTCTGCAACATCTTCTTCTTTCGAAGTTTCTACTGCAATCACCTCTGCTGGATTACTCAAAGGTTGAGTCTCCTATGTCCTCCTTCTTGTTCTCCTTACATACACTTTTGAAACAGACGCAGGAGTTTTTATTTTTGTTCGACGCCTCTTGGCTGTAGGAGGAATATGCGCTTCCTGTGGCTGGATAACAAATTCTTCATCTGATTCCTCTTTTTCCAATTCTTTTCCTTCCCTTTGCAAAGCAGGTGAATCTCTTTGAAGAGAGGTAGAGGGTTGTCCTTTGATTGACTCTGCTTCAATATTTTCTTCTATAATAATTATGGCTCCTTCAGCAACCAACAAACCCTCATCTTCACCAGAAAGATCTTCTACAACTATCTCTTCTTGAACCGACAGATTATTTTCAATAGGGGCTTCATCAACCCTAAATTGCAAAATATCCTCAAACACACCCCATTCCATTTGTGAAACATCTCTCAGGGACCATTGTACTAGCAACTTCACCAGTCCATGATGGCTAACAGAGCAATTTCCATATTTTTTAGTCTCCTTAGCACTTATAGAAATGAGATGATACAAGAAATTTGAGACATTAACTCGCCGGTCATGACGCAGATGACTAAGTAATTTGAAGTGAGGTGAATGGAGATTTGAATACCATCCTTCACATGTAATATATTTCATAATATACAGAGCTACCTAAGGCCAATGTGCTGGCAAAGAAACCCTTCTAATCCCTTGCCTATCCACCATTAAGGGTCCGTTAGTAGAAATTGTGAACTCTGCCCTGACACTCCTTGCATCCTTCGATCCTGGAAAGAGTTTTCCTTCCTACAACAACCCTGTGACCTCTACAATTCACTGCTCTATAGCAATTACCCTCAACCCTTTAACTATAGCTTTTCCTTCATCAAAAGAATGCATAAATTCTGCAGCTATTTCATCGTTGAAATCCCTGATTCTCAAGAAATAATCTAGCCAGCCGTGGTTTTGGAAATAATGCACATAGACAACATCCTACAACAACCCTTCATGGACCATTGGTTCATGGTGAATCAGATCACCACCCATCTTTTACTCTGATACTTCCGCAGCTTCACCAAAATGTTTGACAGATTCACAAAAATTAAAATCTACATATCTTAATTTTGGCAGCAGAACTTATTATTCACTCACGTGAAATAATAATCATCATAAGTAATGTCAGTTAGGAAATCAATTCGGGATAATAAATCTTATTGGGAAAAAGGACCATAAAGTACCCCCCCAACTTAACTTAGCACGTGTCCACACAGGTTGACGAGATTTCGAGTTTGGAGCAGATTAAAACAGGATTAAAATCATAATGACCTAATAAATGCATAATTAAAATAGTACAATATACACGTACCTACAATTGGGAGAAAATGAAGGCGAAATGAAATGAAGTGATAGGTAAGAAAGTGAGATGGAATGTAGTGGATGAAACTTTATGTACGGAGAACAATATTCCCCATGGAAATATTTTATTATGATACGGTAAATAAGTTCACTGCAGAGGCTGCAGGAACATCACCTTTATCAACATGCTCAAATGCAACATGAAGCTCATGAATTGATACTGAATCATTGGCAGTTATTGCAGGAAACTTGCCAGTTGCTGTAGGAACTTGTATTTCATTGTGGGAAGCAAAATGCTGCAGGAACTCTTCTCTAGTAGTTGGCTTTTGATAAAGTCGTAGTTAGTGTCCATTCACTAAGAGTTTAAATCGAACAGGATCTATTGTGGACAACCGAACTGCTCCATTCTGAAAAACTTCTTCTACCTCATAAGGACCTAACCACCTTGTTTGGAGTTTTCCCATAGCATCCTTATATCTGGAATCATATAGGAGTGCCCAGTCACCAACTTTGAATTTCTTTTCTCTGATATATTTATCATGCCATCTGGCTCTTTGGTTTTGAATCAATTCTGTTTGTTGAACAACTATCTTTCTCCATTCATCAAGAGCATTTAACTGTTGAATGCGTTCTTTCTGTGCTTCAGACAATGTCATATTCAGTTGTAGAGTTGTTCTCAAGGTTTTATGCTCAAATTCAATAGGCATTATTATTGTTTTGCCATAAACCATCTCAAAAGGTGTGAATCCAATTGGTGTTTTCCATGTTGTTCTATATGCCCAAATTGCCTGTGAAAGCCGATGAGACCAATCTTTCTTGTGGATAGACACTATTTTGGTAAGAATAGCCTCAAGCTCTCTGTTGGTAACTTCTACTTGGCCATTAGACTATGGATGATATGGAGTAGATTTCCTGTGTCTTATATTGTATTCATTGACCAAAGCTTTTATAAATGTTGATGTAAATTGAGGTCCCTGATCTGAGACAATTTCCCTGGGTACTCCATACCTTATAAATATTTCTTCATAGAGAAACTCAACTACCTTATTATCTTTTGCATGTTGCATAGCTCTAGTTTCTACCCATTTTGTCACATAGTCTGTACATACCAAGATATAAGATTTGCCATTAGAAGGTGGATCAATGGGGCCAACAAAATCTAATCCCCACTTGTCAAATGGTGTAACAGATATTTGAGTATATAGTGGCATCTCATCAGATTTTGTAGGTTTGCCCATTCGCTGACATCTGTCACACTTCCTTGTGTACTGATCTGCATCCTTGTGTAGTGTAGGCCAATAATAACCAGTATTGAGTATTTTCAGTGCTGTCCTTTTGGCAACAAAATGACCTCCACATGGCTCATCATGACATGCATGTAAGATGTCATATGTTTCATCCTCTCTGACACATCTTCGCATGACTTGATCAGGTCCAGTATAAAATAGACAATTAGCAATCCATGAAAAGTTAAAACTTTTTTCGACTAGCAACCTTCTTTCCTTAGGAGAAAAAGAAATTGGTATCTTAGTTGTAGCTAAATAGTTGGCAATATCAACATACCAAGGAGTATGAGCCTGTATGAGAAACAAATGCTCATCTGAAAAAGTGTCATCTATCTTTGTAGAGTCTTCCTGCAATTGAAGACGTGAAAGATAATCTGCAACAACATTACACATCCCTGGCTTATCAACAACTGTGATATCAAATTCCTACATCAACAATATCCAGTGAGCCAGATTACCAGTGATTGATGGCTTATTCATGAGATATCTAATTGCAGTATGATCTGTATGCACAAATATGGGATACCATGTAATATAGTGTCTAAACTTGTTAAGGGCATATATGACAGCTAGCATTTCCTTTTCAATAATTGTATAATTCAATTTAGGTCCTTGCAAATTCTTGCTAATATAATATATTGCATTTTCCAACTTGTCAACTTTTTGTCCCAACACTGCTCCTATAGCATAATCAGATGCATCAGTATGGATTTGGAATGGTAGAGACCAATTAGGTTCTTTTAGAACTAGTGCTTGAGTCAAAGCATGCTTAAGCTTTAAAAAAACTTCATTGCATGCTGAGGTCCATTTAAATTCTGCATCTTTAGTAAGCAGTGTATATAAGAGACTTGCAATTTTGCTAGAATCTTTAATAAACCTTATGTAGTATCCAGAATGGCCAAGAAAACTTCTCACATCTTTCTGCTTCACAGGGTCCTTAATATGCTGAATAACCTCAATCTTTGCTGGTTCTACTTGTATACCTTGTACAGATATATGATGACCAAGGACTATTCCTTCTTCCATCATAATGAAACACTTTTCATTGTTTAGAGACAAGTTGTAGTCTTCACATCGCTGCAAAACTTTCTTCAAATTACCTAATGCTTGATCAAATTCAGAACCATAAGTTGTAAAATCATCCATGTAAATTTCCATAATGTCTTGAGAAATATTAGAAAAAATACTGATCACTGCCCTTTGAAAAGTGGCTGGAGCATTACACAACCCAAAAGGAAGAACAAAATATGCATAAGTGCCCCATGGGCAAGTAAATGTTGTTTTCTCCTGATCCTCAGGAGCTATTTGTATCTGATTATAGCCACTAAATCTATCCAAGAATGAAAAATATCTCTTACCAGCAAGAGAATCCAATACCTGATCCACAAATGGCAGTGGAAAATGATCTTTCCTTGTGGCTAAGTTCTAGGCTCTATAATCAACACATACTCTCCATTTGCCTCCCTTTTTAGGGACTATCACCAAAGGTGATACCCATTGACTGTCAAAGATAGGATAGATAAACCCAGCTTTCAATAATTTCTACAATTCTTCTTTAACTATCTCCTTCAAGGTAGGATTGACTCTTCTTTGAGGTTGTCTGAGGGGGCAACACTCATCCTTTATGTAAATGCGATGAGTACAAATTGTTGGATCAATTCCATTCATATCCTTGTAATCCCATGCAAAGGCATTTCTATGGAGTTTTAGCAAGTCCACTAGGCTATCCTTCTTAGTATCTGTTATATTCTTATTGATGTTCAAATATTTATTCAATTCAAACTCTATCTTGATAGTAAGATCAATCTGATTTATATCAGAAACATGAGAATATGACAATTCTTGCGGCAACAAGGTATGCAAAATATCAATGGCTGCAGGAAAGTCCAACCCTGCAATATTCAGAACCAAGTCCTACAATTCTTGGTCTTCTATTAATTCATTTATCAAGACCTTATAAAGGATTGATTCTTCATCATATAATTGCATGAGTGGCACTCGATTAATCATCATAAGGTGATTAATAGAGTCAATTTCTTCAGATTCCTCTCCCAAAATAGGCCAAACAACTTGTTGCTGCTCAAGCTGAGGTTGTGCAGGGGAATACAAGACTAATGTTTTTGTGGAACTGCCATCTGAAATAGTCATATCTCCTGATCTACACCCAATATATGCATCAGCAGTGGCAAGCCATGGTCTTCCCAAAATGACTGGATATCCCCCCAATGTTGCTTTTGAAGATAAAATCATAAAGTCTGCAGGATATTCCCAAGAATTTAGAATGACCACTATATCTTCTATCATACCATTAGGTCTTATTGCAGAGCCATCAGCAAGTTGGAGAACTGTGGGTGTAGCCCTTAAACTATCTATCTCTAGATGTTTCATTACTTCCCTTGTCATTACATTAATGGCTGCCCCTAGATCAACTAAAACATTTTTTATTTGACTGCCATTAATGACTATACTCACAATTGGACTACCTGGATCAAAATATTTTGGAATAGCAATTTTCCCTGACATAATATCAGCCAATTGACCCATAACATGAACTGTTTGTGGGTCCTTTTTCTTTCTGCTAGGTTTTTTTAGGCATGCCTCTCTCAATGCTTTACCATATATTGGAACATCTTTTATTGCTTGCAACAATGGAATTTTAACACAAATGTGTTTCAGTTGATCAAGAATATCAAAGCTTTGTTGTTGATCAGTTGAAACTTCTTTGTCTTTTAATCTGTGGGGAAATGGTGGTAATATTTGATTATGAGGTATTACATCTTTAGAATCAGAGATTGGCTTCTCTTCTTGTACCTCAGTCATAATTGGTTGAGAGGGATTAGGTAGAGTTGTGCCAGATCGAAGGTGAATATCATCTAGTGATAAAGAATAGGCTAGGTATTGATTAGCATCAGCTGAATAAGCTTGTTGTTGTTGCTGAGATTTGATATTTGGGTTAGGACACGGTTGAGTAGGCAACTGTGTTGGCTTGGGAGGTGGTGCTATGGCTACAGGAGCTGGCATTAAAGCAAGAGGTTGTGGCTGCTGAGCAGGGGTCTGATATCCAGAAGATTGGGATGACCATGATGGGTTTCCCCTCCATTGAGAGGTAGGTTGCCAATTCCCTTGAAACTGGTTCTTGCACCTTGAAGTGGATACCAGTTTCCTTGTGGCTGCTACCACTAGGGGATTTGATTAGCAAATTGCTATCCTTGGCCTTGTGATCCATACCAATGTGGATAATTACCAAAATTTTGAGAATACTGTGGTTGCCATTGGTTATTTGGTGTATAAGAATTACCACTATAACCAGAAAAGGAATGTGGATCAGGTGGCATACCTTGTCTTTGAAAATTTGGTCTTCTTTGAGCAACATAGAAGACTTGTTCATCCCCACCTTGAATTGGTTTGAAATCAGGTACTTCAACATTTGCAACCATCTTACATCTGCAATCTTTCTTCCGCTGCTTACAATGAAGACATAATTCTGCAAGAAATGCGTTAGCTTCCTCATGATTCTTCTTAACTGCCAATGTATCCAACTGAGTAGCCATATTGTTTATAATGTCCTCCTTGAAATATTTTAACAAATGGCTAAGTTCCAATCTAGAAACTCCAGTTCTTGATGATGATGATGATGCCCCTAGCTTAAATCTCCTATTCTTCTTAGAAGTAGATCTGGAATACTTCTTGCAAATTTGTCCTATTTCAGCCCAAGTAGCTTGTGTAATGTCACCTCCCTCCATGAGATCTAAGGAATCAGTGCATTCATCACTGATACCCCTCAAGAATATCAATTTGAGGGAATCTTCATTCAGAGTACTATGCTTGGACTTCTTGACACTAAACAAAAACCTTTCTAGATAATCCTCAAGGCTCTCATCTTCAGTTTGTGTCATTCTAAAGATATCATCCCCATGACGATCAGTGCCTCTACAATAATCTTTGTATTTTGCAAGAAACAACTATTTCATCTCATCCCATGTATTGATTATGCTACTACCCAAGCTCATAAACCATCTCAAGGATGACTCCTTCAAAGTGGCTGGAAAATTTTTGAGTCTATGGGCATCTGTAGTATAATCAAAACTCCTACAGAGAACATCAAACTCAAATAGAAATGTATCCGGATCCTCTGTCACCAGCCCATAGAATTTAGGAAGTGAAGATGTTGGAATGTTCTTGAGGTTAGCATTATCATGCTGGTCAGAGATGGGAAACTCAAATGTTGGACCAGGTGGTGGTGGTGGATTATTTCCAACAGGAGGTGGGTTCCCTTGCATTGGACTTGTGGGGGTTATTATAATAGGCAATTCTTCTTCTTGTGGACCAAAAAAGAACTGAAGACTACCTTCTGGAAATTTAGACTCAGGGTGATTCAAATTTTGTGGGACTTGATACAACTCAGAAAAAGGGTTTATATCTAGAAAACTATCTTCTGCATGAGTAGTATGAGTGGGAAAAAATCTACCTCTGACATCTCTTCTATTATGCATGCAGATTCATGAAATTTCAAACAATTAACTAGAAACTAAAATAATCATAAAAGGCTCTTAGCTTGACACCATCCCTGGCAACGGTGCCAAAAATGTCTAACCCCAACTATAATGACAATAATAATACCTCTAATTGAAATCTCAATCCAAAGTTTGGACATTCATATGGTAGAGTTTACTATTCTCATGGCTGGTGTTCATTTAGTTGTCAATCTAGGAACGTAAAACTTGAAATGGGTCTGCAATATATATGCACTAAGCTCCTTAAATGATTATTCTATATTACTGCAGGAAAGGTAGGAATGGAAATCATAAAAGGCTGAATGAAAGCTTTACAAAACTCTATTGAAATGATGTAATGAAAATAACAGTAATCACACCGTTCTGCCTTGGCTGCAGGAACAGTCAAAGGATCTATTTCTAGTGACTGCAAGAACAATCCAATCATGAACTTCTATTGCAACTAAGTAAAAATTAACTTCACTAATCATAAACACAGGATCACTCACCAAGTGGGCCCCCTTGGATGAGTGATATCAAACTCTTAGGAAAGAACTATTAATAGATCAGAATACCATAATTTTATTAATTTCTTTCTGAAAGATGATTACATATTCTAAAAGAGAAAATTCAAAATGCTTGACAAAAACTCTGCTCAAACCCTTTCCATTCTGTCTAACTCTTAGAAAAAAGGAAGAACTTATTATAAAGAAAAGATAAACTACAATGGACAACTCCAGTTACGCCCAGAAGAAGAGGCGGATAATTGTAAGATGAAGGGGATAACTGAGAGCTTGGCTGCAGGAACTGTGGATCTAAAACTGAACCACAGTCTTTGCACGCCAAAGTGATATTTTGCAAAATAAATATGCACCAGAGTTAAACTCCCATGGTGAAGTACAACTGCTCCGATTATACCATACATTGCACTCGCTTGAATCTCCTTCAGTTTGACCTCCAGCTATCTGAACGTGATTCTCCAGTCCTTAGGCGTGAAAGAAAATCCTCCACTACAACATCAATTATTATCTGCACTAAAACAGAAACAACATACAAGGACATGCATATGCATCTTACTTAACTAATACATTCATTAACTCACATATGAAATCATCCCAAATAATCCGCATATCACAGGGACAAACCATTTGGCTGTAGGAATAAATTGGCATGGTTGCAGGAATTAATCGACAAAGTTCAAACATAATTTCTTAAGTTCAGTTTTAAAACATGGATTACATATAATCAATTCACAATATTTTACTATCACAATGCAACCCAGAAGATACCAAAAACCTAAGAGTCCTGATAAAAAACATGTCAAAACATCGACTTATCACTAACCAATGATGCAAAAGTGCTGATTTTCAGACAAAAGCGCTAACCGACATGACATATGCGCTAACCAAAGATGCAAAAGCACTAACCTACATGACATATGCGCTAACCAATGATGCAAAAGTGCTAACCTACATGACATATGCGCTAACCAATGATGCAAAAGCGTTGTCAAAATTCACACATGCGTGAATCTGCATTACAAAATATGTTAATTTTATTTTTGCGAGATATTTAAAGATATATGCAAGGTCCAGCCCCACGGTGGGCACCAAAATGTGTGAGCTTGAATTTCATCCTCAGAATGTTACCTGTAATTGTAGCTAGGAAATCAGAAATCATCAAAGCAAATCAATATGAGCCTAGTTCAATCACGAAAACTCAATTGCAATGATAACAATCCTAATTACACTCAATAAAGACATGAAAACAAGACATCAATTCAAACGCAAACCATTGCAAACTTGAATGTCTCCTTCATGTGGCTCCATTGTCCTTCTTTCTCCTTCAAATAGCTTTGTTGTGGATCTCACCTACTAGTGCATGAGCATGATGTGAAAGCAAGTAGACAAGATGATAGCGCAAGAATACTCGAAGCGTGATTGATTCGACTAGGGATCAGGGACCTTGATTGAAGAAATTCATCCAATTTATAGATAAATTGGAGAAAAGACAAGATTAGCATGAATTTGATTTGAATGACAAATTATGACAAATTTGCACTTTCTATGCAAAATTGATTGATTGATAATTTATGACAATTTATGACAAATTGCTATGCAAGGATTGATTGATTGTCAATTATGACAAATTACTATGTCAAAATTGATTGATTGTCAATTATGACAAATTATGACAAATTTGCTATGTCATTCCCATGAAATTAGGAGAAAAATAGGATAGAATTGAATTAGAAATTAGGAAAATTAGAAAATTGGAAAAATTAGGAATTAGGAAAATTAGAAAATTAGGAAATTAGGAATTAAGTGAATTAATTAACAATTTTTCATTTATTAATTAATTCACAAAGAGGGAGAAATTAGTTAGCCAATTAAATGAACATTTAATTGTGACAAGAAGACTTAGGATAAATAAATAAATTATTTAACCTAGAGGGAGAAATGACAAACAAGGTTAAATGAATAAATCATGAAACCCTAGAAGATGAATTAGAAAATGCAAGGATGACAATTAGGTCTTGACAAAAGATAATTGATATCGATTCGATTTGATCATGATTCTGACTTGATAAATGATTTGATTGATAAACAATTGAGATTGGTTGACAAATTGACCAATATTGATAAAGAGATCAAATTGATAAGCGCCAATTGATATGATTGAAGAGGACAAGGATCAATGACGAATCGATCGCAACAATGATGTGATTTGACAAGGACAAGGATCGACGATGAATCGATCGCAAAAATGATGATATTGACAAGGACTAGGATCGACCAAAATCATGACTGAAGATTGTTATCGACAAGACCAAATTTGAAAGCGAGAAAAATGAGGAATGTAGAAGAAGGACTCGATGCTCGTAAATGATAAAGACCAAGTACGCAACATAGAAGAAATGTTAATGCGACGCAAGACCCCTAAAAATAAGGCAATGCGCAGATGTTAAAGTATGACTCCGCAAGCGTTGACCATTTTTAGACGTCTACAGTAATAAGTTAGTTTCACAAAATACAATGGAAATGCATACAGGAAATCCAAAATCCACTAATGAAACTACATGAAATACATATTAAAATAAAACATTATTTCACCTTCATGGCTTATGTTTCATTGTGTCCTAACTCCACTATTCCTGATTGCAGATGGTGTGCTCTCAGACAATGCACTGTTGGCTTCCAAGATGGCATATGAAGAACTCTCAGACAATGCACTATTGGCTTCCAAGTTGGCATATGAAGAATGGACTGATAACTTGTAGTTAACTGATAGTATGATATGCAAAAGCTACATGATTATGCTAAAATGATAATGCTATATGATTATATTACTAAAATGATATTTGCTATTTGCTTCCAAAACTCACGGATTCATAAGATTGGCTTGAAGACTATTTTTGAAGACTCACTTGAAGATTCTTGAAGATTAACTCTCTCAACTGAAGCTCTTGATTTTATAGACCTTGAGAGGATAAGATGATGTGGCTCAGATCAACGGTCATGATCAGATCTGCAAATTTGAATGGCTGTGAGAAAAGGTGAAGGTTGAGAGAAAGGGGGAAGGAGAAGACAAGTGTCACTCATCTCACCTTAACTGGGTTGTTGACTGAGAGAATCTAGGGATGGTTGGAGGAAATTTAGGCATGGTAGGACAAGTGGACTCAAGTCCTTCCTAAGATGTAGAGGGTGTTGGAGAGAATATAGGAAATGGTTATGAAATATGTGTACGTACATAATTTCATTAATTTTGGAGGTTGAAGATAAATCATGAATTAGTATTTAAGGAATATTAATTTCTTTAGCCACATGTTTGATGAGTTGGCAAAGGGAAAATGAAGTGGAGCTGGAGGGTGAGTTGGAAAAGGGATTAAATAATTTTGAGAATTATTTAATATTTGAGACTATAGGATAGGAGAATAATATTAAATATTGGATATTTAATTGTTTGGAGAAGATAATTAAATATTAGATATTTAATTAACTTGGTTAGAGGAATAATTAAATATTAGATATTTAATTAATTAGAGGAATAAGATAATTAAATATTAGATATTTAATTAATTCGGAAGAATAGGATAATGAATTAATTAATAGAAAGATATGAAAATGAATTAAATTAATTAATCTTTTCAAATTAACTATTTAATAGAAGAATAAATATTAAATAAATATAAAATATTTATTTAATTGCACATAGCCAATTTTTAGGTGTATACAAAAATATTTCCCATGGAGATAAATTATTTTTCATAAATAAAAACGTCAATGATCAGACTGCAATACCCAGAAAACAATGTGGAGTGTGTAAAAACTTCAAATGTTATTCATTTCCTTCCTCCAATCATACACACCCCCCATTGGATTTGACCAAATGATGGATTTTATAACCTCCACACATCCATATGGTAGTTACAACTACCCAAGACCAATTACATCCTTGGTTTGCAAATCTTAGAACATGGTTTGTTGCTTGACAACACTTTACATCATTGACAACTTTCACTTTTTAGAAAAATGACCTCTAAACATCACTTAGACACTTTGAACACCTTATAATGGACTCAAAATAAAACTTTACATCGTTGTTACCCTTTAATGGTTCTTTTACACAAGATTGACCACCTTGACCATCTTAGGACCCAAATAGTCAACTTGTTACAAATGAGTGACATTTCCTTACAAAATGACTCATCATGCCTTGAATTACATCCAAATGAACTTAAAGACAATCATACACTCAAAACCTTATGAAATTAATCATGACATAACTAGTGACAAGGTGCTCCTGCACCATACTGCCGACCTTAAAATCTTTCCAAGTCTCCTGGAAACAACTTGCAAGAAAATTTTGTGTCTTGGATTGAAACTTTGTCTTTGTCTTCATCTTTATCTCTGCCTCTTCCTTTCATCATTCTCTTATTATCCTCATGCTTCTGCTACCAACTTCAAAAAGGTAATCATCCTCTCAACTACTCCCATCCATGGAGTATCCAGTGGCTGCAACAAAAGGTTTTCCTCAGGCACAAATTGTCTTTTGATCTCTACCACCATCTTTTTCCATGAAGTTGTAGGTTTCTTTCCTTCTTCATCTCTTTCATTTTGCAGGAAGTTCCACCAACTAAGAGCTGGACCCTTCATTTTGGATTTAGCTACCTTCAACCTTTGGTTATCGGGTACCTCCTCACATTCAAAATAATTCACCATTGCCTCTATCCAATCCATACATTCTTCTGGATTCATTTTCCCAAAGAATGTAGATAGTTCTTCTCTATTGTCTCTTCTTCCCACTCTATTAAGGGCTTCAACAAATTATCTTTGGTCTATTGGCATCTCTTGTCTCTCTAGTTCCTCATCTCCTTCTCCATCAGAGGCTGATGCAACTTCTTTGCCTGCTCGTTCTCTCTTCAACTTATCTATCTCTTCCTCCATCTTTTTATTCTTGGCCAACTCCATGTTTGTCATGGGTGCAGTGGGGATTTCCTCACTATTCTCTGTTGTGTCTTCCATTTCTTTATCTTTCCCAAGGTTCTTCTGATGCTCTGATACCACCTGATGTAGAGTACACAACAAGAAATGTACTAATGGGCCTATTTCTTGGTTTATACACCCAAAGATTTATTTCTTACTCCTAGGTGGTCCAATGGCTTCCTAGATGGAATGACTAATCTCTTAAGTGTGTTTCACACCCTACACTTCTCCTCAAGGTTCTAGGGACCTTACAAAACTCCAGCCAAAATTGTATTTTAGGGACACTTTCCCAAATTTGACCAAAATATGGAAATCTCCTCACTATTCTCTATTGTGTATTCCATTTCTTTATCTTTCCCAATGTTCTTTTGATGCTCTAATACTAATTTAATGTAGAGCATCATGAAAAACCAAACAAGAACCCCAAATCAACCATGGAGTCCCAATCCTACGGTGCTAAATGTCCCAAAATAATCATGAATCTCTGACCTTGATATGTTTCAGGCATCTAACAAGATTACTATCAACCAAAAAATTCAATATCAAATATTTCATATCATTTATAACCCTTTAAACATTATTTAAGACCCAAACAATGCATTATTTTGTTTGAGTTTATGACAGTCTGATAGACCCACACTCTGTTATTAATAAATTTCAAACCCTACAATATTTTGAAGATCTCTTCGGTGTGGCTGTATAAAACTAGGTTTCTAAAACCATGTCCCAAGTTGAGAACAATCCAATAGTGGAGTTAAGAGTTATGGTCTCTGCACCAAGACCGTTTTGATTGTTACAACAAAAAAAAAGAAATCTGCATTCCCAATCCGACTAGGGCATCAAATATCTCATAAAATACTTACCCAATTTTATTGAAACTAAATTCATCTGAAAGATAATTTAATTCTCTAGCAAACGCCAAATTTACAACAATTTTCAATGGTGCAATCAAAATATTTTAGTGAAACTCTCCACAAACCCCAATTTGGAGGGTTTTTTGACAATTTTCACCAAAATTTGCATAACTTGCTTCAAAGTGAATGAAATTAAATGAAACCAAAGGGAAAACAAAGTTAACTCATCCCATTATCATATCAAAGATATTTACAATGGAGATAAATAATTTTTCATTAAGAAAAACATGAATGATAAGACTACAATACCCATAAAACAATGTGGAGTGTGTAAGAACTTCAAATGTTATTCATTTCCTTCCTCCAATCATACACACCCCCATTGAATTCAACCAAATGATGGATTTTATAACCTCCACACATCCATATGGTAGTTACAACTACCCAAGACCAATTACATCCTTGGTTTGCAACTTTTAGAACATGGTTTGTTGCTTGACAACACTTTACATCATTGAAAACTTTCACATTTTAGAAAAAATGACCTCTAAACTTCACATAGACACTTTGAACACCTTATAATGGACTCAAAACAATATTTTACATCATTGATACCCTTTCATGGCTCTTTTACACAAGATTGACCACCTTGACCATATTAGGACCCAAATACTTAAATTGAGCAACTTGAGGAAGTAGAGTGACATTGCCTTACAAAATGACTCATCATGCCTTGTATTACATCCAAATGACCATACAAACATTCATAGAATAAAAACCTTATGAAATTAATCATGACATAACTGGTGACAAGGTTCTCCTGCACCATACTGCCGACCTTAAAATCTTTCCAAGTCTGTTGGAAACAACTTGCAAGAAAATTTTGTGTCTTGGATTGAAACTTTGTCTTTTTCTTCATCTTTATCTCTGCCTCTTCCTTTCATCATTCTCTCATTATTCTCATGCTGCTGCCACCAACTTCAAAAAGGTAATCATCCTCTCAACTACTCCCATCCATGGAGTATCCAATGGCTGCAACTCAAGGTTTTCCTCAGGCACACGTTGTCTTTTGATCTCTACCACCATATTTTTTGATGAGGTTATATGTTTCTTTCCTTCTTCATCTCTTTCATTTTGTAGGAAATTCCACCAACTAAGAGCGGGACCCTTCATTTTGGATTTAGCTACCTCCACCCTTTAGTTATCAGGTACCTCCTCACATTCAAAATAATTCACCATTGCCTCTATCCAATCCATACATTCTTCTAGATTCATTTTCCCAAAGAATGTAGGCAGTTCTTCTCTATTGTCTCTTCTTCCCACTCTATTAAGGGCTTCAACAAAGTGTGTTTGGTCTACCGACATCTCTTGTCTCTCTACTTCCTCTTCTCCTTCTCCATCAGAGGCTGATGCAACTTCTTTGCCTACTAGTTCTCTGTTCAACTTATCTATCTCTTCCTCCATCTTTTTATTCTTGGCTGCCTACTCTCACACTATCTTGGCCAATTCCATGTTTGTCATGGGCCTAGTGGGGATCTCCTCACTATTATCTATTGTGTCTTTCATTTCTTTATCTTTCCCAAGGTTCTTCTGATGCTCTGATACCACTTGATGCAAAGTACACAAAAAGAAATGTACTAATGGGCCTACTTCTTCGTTTATAAACTCAAAGATTGATTTCTCACTCCTAGGTGGTCCAAAGGCTTCCTAGATGGAAGGACTAATCTCCTAAGTTTGTTTCACACCCCACACTTCTCCTCAAGTTTCTAGGGACCTTACACAACTCGAACCAATATTGGATTTTAGGGACACTTTCCTCAAATTTGACCAAACTATGGAAATCTCCTCACTATTCTCTGTTGTGTCTTCCATTTCTTTCTCTTTCCCAAGGTTCTTCTACTACTCTGATACCAATTTAATGCATAGCATCATGAAAAACCAACCAAGAACCCCAAATCAACCATGGAGCCCCAATCCTACGGTGCTCAATGACCCAAAATAATCATCAATCTGCAACCTTGATATGTTTGAGGCATCTAACAAGATTACTATCAACTAACCAATCCAATATGAAATCGTTCATATCATTTATAACCCTTTAAACATTATTCAAGATCCAAACAATGCATTATGTTGTCCCAGTAAATGTTAGTATGATAGACCCGCACTCTGTTATTAATAAATTTCAAACCCTACAATATTTTGAAGATCTCTTTAGTGTGACCATAGAAAACTAGGTTTCTAAAACCATATCCAAAATTGAGAACAATCCAACTGTGGAGTTAAGAGTTATGGTCTCTGCACTTAGACTGTTTTGACTGTTACAAAAAAAACAAGAAATCTGCATTCCTAGTCTGCCCAGGGCATCAAATATCTCATAAAATACTTAACCAATCAAATTGAAATTGAATTCATTTGAAAGATAATTCAAGCCTCTAGCAAACACTTTACATCATTGACAACTTTCACATTTTAGAAAAAATGACCTCTAAACTTCACTTAGACACTTTGAACACCTTATAATGGACTCAAAACAACATTTTACATCATTGTTACCCTTTCATGTCTCTTTTAAACTAGATTGACCACCTTGACCATATTAGGACCCAAATATTCAACTTGAGCAACTTATTACAAATGAGTGACACTGCCTTACAAAATGACTCATCATGTCATGAATTACATCCAAATGACCTTAAAGACAATCAGAGACTCAAAACCTTATGAAATTAATCACGACATAACTGGCGACAAGGTGCTCCTGCACCCTACTGCCAACCTTAAAATCTTTCCAAGTCTCCTGGAAACAACCTGCAAGAAAATTTTGTGTCTTGGACTGAAACTTTGTCTTTGTCTTCATCTTTATCTCTGCCTCTTCCTTTCATCATTCTCTTATTATCCTCATGTTGTTGCTACCAACCTCAAAAAGGTAATCATCCTCTCAACAACTCCCATCCATGGAGTATCCAATGGCTGCAACTAAAGGTTTTCCTCAGGCACACATTGTCTTTTGATCTCTACCACCATCTTTTTCCTTGAAGTTGTAGGTTTCTTTCCTTCTTCATCTCTTTCATTTTGTAGGATGTTCTACAATGTTTGACCCTTCATTTTGGATTTAGCTACCTTCACCCCTTGGTTATCAGGTACCTCCTCACATTCAAAATAATTCACCATTGCCTCTATCCAATCCAAACATTCTTCTGGATTCATTTTCCCAGAGAATGTAGGTAGTTCTGCTCTATTGTCTCTTCTTCCCACTCTATTAAGGGCTTCAACAAATTGTCTTTGGTCTACCAACATCTCTTGTCTCTCTAATTCCTCTTCTCCTTCTCCATCAGAGGATGATGCAACTTCTTTGCCTGCTTGTTCTCTCTTCAACTTATCTATCTCTTCCTCCATCTTTTTATTCTTGGCTGCCTGCTCCCGTACTATCTTGGCCAACTCCATGTTTTTCATGGGTCTAGTGGGGATCTTCTCACTATTCTTTGTTGTGTCTTCAATTTATTTATCTTTCCCAAGGTTCTTCTGATGCTTTGATACCATGTGATGCAGAGTACACATAAAGAAATGCACTAATGGACCTACTTCTTGGTTTATACACCCAAAGATTGATTTCTCAATCCTAGGTGGTCCAATGGCTTCCTCGATGGAAGGAATAATCTCCTAAGTGTGTTTCACACCCCACACTTCTCATCAAGGTTATAGAGACCTTACACAACTCCAACCAAAATTCGATTTTAGGGACACTTTTCCCAAATTTGACCAAAATATGAAAATCTCCTCACTATTCTCTGTTGTCTCTTCCATTTCTTTATCTTTCCCAAGGTTCTTCTGATGCTTTGATACCAATTTGATGCATAGCATCATGAAAAACCAACTAATAACCCCATATCAACCATGGAGTCCCAATTCTAGGGTGCTCAATGACCCAAAATAATCATCAATCTGCAACCTTGATATGATTGAGGCATCTAACAATATTAATATAAACCAACCAATGCAATATCAAATCTTTCATTTCATTTATAACCCTTTAAACATGATTCAAGACCCAAACAATGCATTATGATGTCCCAGTTAATGACAGTCTGATAGACCCACACTCTGTTATTAATAAATTTCAAACCCAAAAATATTGTGAATATCTCTTAATTGAGGGTGTAGAAAACTAAGTTTCTAAAACAATATCCAAAATTTGGAAAAATCCAATAGTGGAGTTAAGAGTTATGATCTCTGCACCGAGACCGTTCTGAATGTTAGGAAAAAAACAAGAAATCTGCATTCCCAGTCCACCTAGGGCATCAAATATCTCATAAAATACTTAACCAATCACATTTAAACTGAGTTCATCTGAAATATAATTCAACCCTCTAGAAAATACCAAAGTTACAAAAATTTCCAATGGTGCAATCAAAATATTTTAGTGAAACTCTCCACAAACCCCAATTTGAAGGGGTTTTTGACAGTTTTCACCAAAACTTGCATAACTTGATTCAAATTAATTGAAATTAAATGAAACTAAAGGGAAAACAAATTTAACTCGTTGCATTATCATATCAAATATATTTCCAATGGAGATAAATTATTTTTCAGAAAGAAAAACGTGAATGATCATACTGCAATACCCAGAAAACAATGTGGAGTGTGTAAAAACTTCAAATGTTATTCATTTCCTTCCTCCAATCATACACACCCCCCATTCGATTCAACCAAATGATGGCTTTTATAACCTCAAAACATCCATATGGCACTTACAACTACCCAAGGCCAATTACATCTTTGGTTTGCAACTTTTAGAACATGGTTTGTTGCTTGACAACACTTTACATCATTGACAACTTTCGCATTTTACTAAAAATGACCTGTAAACTTCACTTAGACACTTTGAACACCTTATAATGGACTCAAAACAACATTTTACATCATTTTTACCCTTTCATGGATCTTTTACACAAGATTGACCACCTTGACCATATTAGGACCCAAATACTCAGCTTGAGCAACCTGTTACAAATGAGTGACATTTCCTTACAAAATGACTCATCATGCCTTGAATTATATCCAAACAACCTTAAAGACAATCATAGACTAAAAACCTTATGAAATTAATCATGAAATAATTGGTTACAAGGTGCTCCTGCACCATATTGTCGACCTTAAAATCTTTCCAAGTCTCTTGGAAACAATTTGCAAGAAAATTTTGTGTCTTGGACTGAAACTTTGTCTTTTTCTTCGTCTTTATCTCTTCCTCTTCCTTTCATCATTCTCTCATTATCCTCATGTTGCTGCTACCAACTTCAAAAAGGTAATCATTCTCTCAACTACTCCCATCTATGGAGTTTCCAATGGCTGCAACTCAAGGTTTTCCTCAGGCATAAATTGTCTTTTGATCTCTACCACTATCATTTTCCATGAAGTTATAGGTTTCTTTCCTTCTTCACATCTTTCATTTTGTAGGAAGTTCCACCAACTAAGAGCTAAACCCTTCATTTTGGATTTAGCTACCTTCACCCTTTGGTTATCAGATACCTCCTCATATTCAAAATAATTCACCATTGCCTCTATCCAATCCATACATTCTTCTGGATTCATTTTCCCAGAGAATCTAGGTAGTTTTGCTCTATTGTCTCTTCCCACTCTATTAAGGGATTCAACAAATTGTCTTTGGTCTACCGACATCTCTTATATCTCTACTTCCTCTTCTCCTTCTCGATCAGAGGCTGATGCAACTTCTTTGCCTACTTGTTATCTCTTCAACTTATCTTGCAAACACTTTACATCATTGACAACTTTCACACTTTAGAGAAAAAATTACCTATAAACTTCACTTAGACACTTTGAACACATTATAATGGACTCAAAACAACATTTTACATCATTGTTACCCTTTCATGGCTCTTTTACACAAGATTGACCACCTTGACCATCTTAGGACCCAAATACTCAACTTGAGCAACTTGTTACAAATGAGTGACATTGCCTTACAAAATGGCTCATCATGCCTTGAATTACATCCAAATGAACTTAAAGACAATCATAGACTCAAAACCTAATGAAATTAATCATGACATAATTAGTGACAATGTGCTCCTGCACCATACTTCTGACCTTAAAATCTTTCCAAGTCTCCTGGAAACAACCTGCAAGAAAATTTTGTGTCTTGGACTGAAACTTTGTCTTTGTCTTCATCTTTATCTCTGCCTCTTCCTTTCATCATTCTCTCATTATCCTCATGCTGCTGCTACCAACTTCAAAAAGGTAATCATCCTCTCAACTACTCCCATCCATGGAGTATCCAATGGCTGCAACTTAAGGTTTTCCTCAGGCACAAATTATCTTTTGATCTCTACCACCGTCTTTTTCCATGAAGTTATAGGTTTCTTTCCTTCTTCATCTCTTTCATTTTGTAGGATGTTCTACCAAGTGTTGGACCCCTCATTTTGGATTTAGCTACCTTCACCCTTTGGTTATCAAGTACCTCCTCACATTCAAAATAATTCACCATTGCCTCTATCCAATCCATACATTCTTCTAGATTCATTTTCAAGAGAATGTAGGTATTTATGCTCTATTGTCTCTTATTCACACTCTATTAAGGGCTTCAACAAATTGTCTTTGGTCTTTCAACATCTCTTGTCTCTCTACTTCCTCTTATCCTTCTCCATTAGTGGCTGATGCAACTTCTTTGCTTGCTTGTTCTCTCTTCAACTTATATATCTCTTCCTCCATATTTTCATTCTTGTCTGCCTGTTCTCGTACTATCTTGGCCAACTCCATGTTTGTCATGGGTCTAGTGGGGATCTCCTAACTATTCTTTGTTGTGTCTTCCATTTCTTTATCTTCCCCAAGGTTCTCTTGATGCTCTGATACCACCTGATGTAGAGTATACACATCAAGAAATGTACTAATGGGCCTACTTCTTGGTTTATACACCCAAAGATTGATTTTTCACTCCTAGGTGGTCCAATTGCTTCCTAAATGGAAGGACTAATTTCCTAAGTGTGTATCACACCCCACACTTCTCCTCAAGGTTCTAGGGACCTTACACAACTCCAACCAAAATTGGATTTTAGGGACACTTTCTCCAAAATTTGACCAAAATATGGAAATCTCCTCACTATTCTCTATTGTGTCTTCCATTTCTTTATCTTTCCCAAGGTTCTTCTGATGCTCTGATACCACTTTGATGCATAGCATCATGAAAAACCAACCGAGAACCCCAAATAAACCATGGAGTCCGAATCCTAGGGTGCTGAATGACCCAAAATAATCATCAATCTGCAATCTTGATATGTTTGAGGCATCTAACAAGATTACTAAAAACCAACCAATCCAATACCAAATCTTTCATATAATTTATAACCCTTTAAACATTATTCAAGACCCAAACAATGCATTATGTTGTCCCAGTTAATGACAGTCTGATAGACCCGCATTTTGTTATTAATAAATTTCAAACCTGACAATATTGTGAAGATCTCTTTGTTGAGGCTGTATAAAACTAGGTTTTTAAAACCATATCCAAAATTGAGAATAATCCAACAGTGGAGTTAAGAGTTATGGTCTCTGCATCGAGACCCTTTTGACTGTTACAAAAAAAACAAGAAATCTGCATTCCCAGTTCGCCTAGGGCATCCAAATATCTCATAAACTACTTAACCAATCACATTGAAACTAAATTCATCTGAAAGATAATTCAACCCTCTAGAAAAAAACCAATGTTCCAAAAATTTCCAATGGTCCAATCAAAAGAGTTTAGTGAAACTCTCCACAAACCCCAAATTGGAGGGTTTTTTGACTATTTTCACCAAAACTTGCATAACTTGATTCAAAGTGATTGAAATTAAATGAAAACAAAGGGAAAACAAAGTTAAATCATGCCATTATCATATCCAATATATTTACAATGGAGATAAATTATTTTTCATAAAGAAAAACATGAATGATCAGACTGCAATACCCATAAAACAATGTGGAGTATGTAAAAACTTCAAATGTTATTCATTTCCTTCCTCCAAACATACACACCCCACATTGGATTTGACCAAATGCTGGATTTTATAACCTCAACACATGCATATGGAAGTTACAACTACCCAAGACCAATTACATCCTTGGTTTGCAACTTTTAGAACATGGTTTGTTGCTTGACAACACTTTACATCATTGACAACTTTCACATTTGAGAAAAAATGACCTCTAAACTTCACTTAGACACTTTGAACACCTTATAAGGGACTCAAAACAACATTTTACATCATTGTTACCCTTTCATGGATCTTTTACACAAGATTGACCACCTTGACCATATTAGGACCCAAATACTCAGCTTGAGCATCCTATTACAAATGAGTGACATTGCCTTAAAAAATGACTCATCATGCCTTGAATTACATCCAAATGACCTTAAAGACAATCATAGACTCAAAACCTTATGAAATTAATCATAACATAATTGGTGACAAGGTGCTCCTGCACCATACTATGGACCTTAAAATCTTTACATCATTGACACTTTGAACACCTTATAATGGACTCAAAACAACATTTTACATCATTGTTACCCTTTCATGGATCTTTTACACATGATTGACCACCTTGACCATATTAGGACCCAAATACTCAGCTTGAGCAACCTATTACAAATGAGTGATATTTCCTTACAAAATGACTCATCATGCCTTGAATTACATCCAAATGACATTAAAGACAATCATAGACTCAAAACCTTATGAAATTAATCATGACATAATTGGTGACAAGGTGCTCCTAGACCATATTGCCAACCTTTAAATCTTTCCAAGTCTCTTGGAAACAACGTGCAAGAAAATTTTGTGTCTTGGACTGAAACTTTGTCTTTGTCTTCATCTTTATCTCTGCCTCTTCCTTTCATCATTCTCTCATTATCCTCATGCTACTGCTACCAAACTTCAAAAAGGTAATCATCCTCTCAACTACTCCCATCCACGGAGTATCTAATGGCTGCAACTAAAGGTTTTCCTCAGGCACAAATTGTCTTTTGATCTCTATCACCATCTTTTTCCATGAAGTTATAGGCTTCTTTCCTTCTTCATCTCTTTCATTTTGCAGGAAGTTCTACCAACTAAGAGATGGACCCTTCATTTTGGATTTAGCTATAGGAGTTGAGAAATACAACCCGACAGTTGCCTGAAGATCTTCTGCAAGCTGAATAACCTGTTACAAGGAGAAGCAATGAAGCAATAATTTGAAGAACACACCAAACACAGGAAAAATATTCTCAAAAGATGAGAGCTCGAATTCATAGAAAAAGTATTGTGAAAAGATAATATAATGAAAAGAAAAATTAACCTCGAATAGGTCAATAAACCCTAAAAAGGGAAAACCCTAGGCTTGCACATAATAATTAATAAAATAATTAATTAATATGCACCTAATGTTAGCTTAAGTTTAAAAAGGTAATTGGAAATTTAAGAATTAAACAAATATTGCTTAATTAATCAAGTAAAGACCTAATTAATCTAACACCCCCCCTTAAGCCAGACTGAGGGAGAAGCTAAAACCTAGAACAACTACTAAAAGCATGAAAGATGGGTCCCAGCAACAAGGCCTGATCAGGTACCCAAATATAATGAAATCTCTATGAAACAGAGACAAAGGAGAAAACCCAGTGGGAAAAAACTCCTCTCCAAAAAAAGATAAAAACATGCTGAAAGAAGAAGAAGAAGGAAGGAAGGCCTCATAAAGACCCCCCAAGGACAACTTCCTTCACCCCAAGCATAGAACACAACTGAAGATAGCACGGCAATGCAAAAGGTTTCGTGAAGATGTTTGCAACTTGATCGGAAGTGGGAATGTACTCTAGAATGAAAACACCATCCTGAATCAACTAGCGGATGAAATGCATGTGAAGCTCAATGTGCTTTGTCTACTGATGCTCTACCGGGTTGCGAGAAATATGAATAGCACTCTGATTGTCACACGAAAGAATAGTGGGACTATTAGGAGGAAAACCAAACTCAGTCATCAACTATCGAAGCCATAAGATCTCCTGACTAGTGAGCACAGTAGCTCGGTACGCAGTCTCTGTAGATAGGACCAGAGCCAAGATAGAAAACAAAGCCAGAAGTAGACTTCTGATCAGTGACATCACCAGCCCAATCTGAGTCAGTGTAGCCAACAATGTCAGGTTCCCCTGATATGTAGTGAATGGCATGAGAACTAGTGCCCTGAATGTACCTCAAAATACATTTGGCAGCTTGCCAATGACTCTCATGAGGATCATGGGAGAATCGAGAGACAAGACCAACTATAAAGGAAATATCAGGACAGGTGTGAGTCAGGTACAACAAACTGCCAACCAACTACCTGTAAAGTGTAGAATCTACCAAAGGAGTGGGGCAAGTGGTGGTCAAAACAACCCCTAACTGAAATGGAGTGGGAGCAAGCTTGCAATCAAGCATTCCAAAGTGCTGAAGCATGTCAAGAGCATACTTTTGCTAGTAGAGGAAGATCTCATCAAAAGACTGAATCACCCGAAGACCAAGGAAATAGTGCAAAAGACCAAGATCTGTCATCTCAAACTGGTCCATCAAGGCACCTTGAATATGCTGAATCATAGAAGATGAGATACCCATGATGAGAAGATCATCAACATATAGCACAAGAATCAGGATGTCACCTTCAAGAAGTTGAATGTACACTGTGTGATCAGAATGACTGTGGGAGAACCCAATGGAGAGCAAGAAAGAGTCCATCTTCTCAGACCAAGTTCGAGGGGCCTGTTTGAGACCATACAATGAATGCCGAAGTCTGCAAACCAAAGAACTATCCTGCACAAATCCCTGAGGCTATTCCATGTAGATCCCCATGCAAGAAGGCACTCTTCACATCCATCTGAAAAATAGGCCAACACCGAGAAGCTGCAAGAGATAGTACAATGTGAATGGAATTCATCTTGGCAACAAGGGCAAATGTCTTGGAGTAATCAATACCCTCAACCTGTGAAAACCCCTTTGCAACAAGATGTGCTTTGTACTTATCAATGGAACCATCAGCAGCATACTTAGTGCGATACAACCAGCGACACCTAACCATCTTTCTAACCTTAGGAAGAGGACAGAGATCTCAAGTATGATTCCTCATCAAAGAAGAATACTCTTCCTCCATAGCACAATCCCACTCAAGGTGACCTGTCGCCTCTAAAAACTTTTGAGGATCATCTAAAATAGCATGACTCAAAAGACTAGAACCCACAGTATGAGAATGAGTGCGACGAGTATAAGAAGGATCACCAGCCATAGGACCTGCTGCCTCAACAGTAAGGCGAGCCCACTTGGGCATCTGAGGTGGAGCGGGTGGAGGTGGGGATGGTGGATCATTAGCACCATCATTAGAATCATCCTCAAAAAGATCCTGAAGGGGTGCAGTGGTCGGAGGAGGCAGAGGAGTAGACACTAGAGTTGGGGTATCCACTGTGGGAAGGTGCTCATCAAACTAAACATCCCATCAAAATAGGACCTCTCTGGAATCAGGATCAAACAACCTGTATGCCTTAACATCCTCATAGTAGCCAACCAAAATGAATGGTTGGCTCTTTCGCTCCATGGCTTGCCTCTGAGCATGAGGAATAAAAACCCATGCCTCACAGCTAAACACTCTGAAAAAGGAAACATCAGGCTTGTCATGAGACCAAGCCTCCTTAGGAGTCATATGTCAAATAGCCTTGTGAGGCATCCGATTCTGAATATAGTTGGCACAATTGACTACCTCATCCCAAAAAGATGAATCCATGGACCTGGACTGAATCATACAATTCACCATCTCCCGTAAAGTTCTGTTCTTGCGTTCAATGACACTATTTTGCTGAGGGGTGTAGGGAACAGTAAACTGATGCTGCAAACCATGCTCAGTGCAAAAATATATGAAAGCCTGACTCACATACTCCCCCCCATTATCTGTACGTATCCACCGAATAGAACAACCAAACTGCTTCTCTACAAATGTCTCGAGGACTCAAAAGGAATCAAAGACATCAGACTTGTACTTAAGAAATTACACCCATGTGCATTTGGAGAAGTCATCAATGAAAGTGAGTACATACTTGGCCCTTGAAAAAGGAGTGGGAAATGACATGAGGTCATTGTGAGTCAACTCCAAGGGTGTCAAAGCATGAGAGGCTCTTCCCTTCGAAAAGGGATCTTTGTGATGCTTGCCAAGAACACAACCATGACAAACACCATCAGTGCAGGAAATCTGTGGGAGCCCAAGAACAAGTGCCCGTGTACTCATCTACTGAAGATATCTGTAATTGACATGGCCCAAATAAATGCTCATGCCAAAGCTTACTCACGGAATCTGCATGTGCTATAAGAGAAGAACCTGCACCCTCAGAGGGCTCAAATCCATCAAATCTGTACAGATGGGATGCAGTATCAACACTCCTAGTAGCAACAACTAAATCAGAGTCATGGAGGTCTCAAATAACCACATCATGTGGTGAGAACTCAACTGTCTTACCAGAGCTAGAGTGGCAAATCTGATAGATGGAGAGGAGGTTTGTCGAGATGCTAGGGACAACCAGAACATCCTGCAGAGTACCCCCATCCAATGAAATAGAACTTGAACCCAAGACTAAAAGCTAAACCGAGTCACCCACTACAATCTATGAAGTACCACAAGAGGTAAGAGAGGTAACCATCTATTGAGTCTGAGTCATATGGTGAGAAGCACCAGAATCTAGAATCCTCGTGGACCCATAGGTCGAAGCTCTAGCAGTGAGAGCATGACCTTTCCCTATGAAAGGAGAAGATGCTTGAGGTGAGGAAATGTGATGTTGCTGCATGGCTTCCTCTAAAGCCTCTAATCATTTCCCACACCTAGAAACTGGATGTCCTTCCTTGCCACAAAAACTGCAAGTGTCTCTTGATTTCTTCTTAGTCTTGGAGGAAGACTCACCAGACTATGAAGATTTCCCTTGCTTGGGAGTAAATGGTTTTGAATCAGACTTAGGAGCAGGCTTGGATGAATTCTCGCTACCTACAAAATGAATCTTTGGCTTCGGTTTTTGCTTCTGTTTCTCCTTCTCCTTAGAGGACTGAGCAACCAATGCTTTGTTCTTGGAGCCAGAGAGCGTATCCAGCTGTGAAAGATGAGACTGCTCATGAGACAATCGCTCACAAAAGACATCAAAGGTAGGCATGTTGAAACGGGCACCCAAGCCATCCATGGTGGAGTAGAAAGCAGAGGCAAAAAATTGAAAGTGACCCTGAAGCTTCGAAAGAATCAAATGTATGCACTCTGTATCTGTCTTGAGTTTTCCACATCCCTAAAGAACAGATCTAGTAGTCTTGAATTTGTTCCAAAAATCCTCAATAGTGGGAAAGGAATCATGTGACAAAGAAACCAACTCTGCCTCAATCTGTAATGCCCGAATCTCATTGACCCTCTCGAAGAGAGAATCAAACTTCAACCACATATCCCAAGGAGGAAGCAACTCATCAAGGTGAAACATAAGACTGTCAGAGATATGCAAAGAGAGAAAACCCATGGCCTCATCCAGCTTGTTCCTATGCATAAGAATCTCATAACGATGTTGTAGTACTGGCTGAACCTCATCCAAAGAAGCCCACAACCCTCGTGCCCTGAGAAGCCTCATGATGCGGGGCTTCTAGGTGTGATAGTTGTGTGAAGTCAACAACTCAACTGAAGGCTCTGCCATGAGAACAAAAAAACTTGGCACCTGCACTTGCTTGGTGGTTTTTTTATTATGTGATCTTTCAGAATAGACAGAAGATGCAGAAGGGTTTGTTTGTTTTGAGAGTTTAGGTGTTCTTTATTTCTGATATAAATGATAGAAAGCGAGAAAAAAACACCCCCCACAATAGAGAAACCCAAACCCTAGTACATAGTAATGAGAAGGAAGTAGTGCATAAGCAAAAAAAACTTCAAACTGATATCTCGTGTACCTAATGAATATTCTGAGAAAAAAGATCACAAATGTGAATAGAGCATGCTAAGAGCTTTCCAACGCCTATTTGTTTTTGAAAAATGGAGTACGTTTGCTCAATCTACGGCCCCAGAAGTGCAAAAAAGAAGCCCAACTTTGACTGGTAAAAAGTATAGTCAAATGGAAGATTTAGGAAGAGAATCTACTACCACAAGGTTTGGCTTGGAATCACCTTTTCGACGCCTATTCGTTCACCAAAATCTGACTTCGGATTCACAAGATAGAGCCGAAAAACCAATCCCTCCTCAAAAAGGGTAAAGTGTGGGGCTCTGGTGAAGAAGCCAAGCTCCGGTGGTGCAGCTGAGAGGAGCAACTAGGCGGAGAAGCCAGGTGAAGCTGAGCTGTTGGCCAGGGAGAGGAGGTGGCGGCGGTGCTGGGCCAAAGAGGTAGTGGGGTTGCCGGAGAGGACAGCTGGTGGGGGCTAGCGGGGCTTGTGGGGGCTGCCGGAGTCTGCAGCCGGCGGGGGCCGGGGTGGCCGGAGGGCTAGGGGCCGATGGGGCTAGCTTGATTGGTCTGCAGGCATTGTACGACACTGGACAGTCAGGTCCGGTGCCCAAAAAACCTAAAAAAATTTCCCTTTCGCCTTTTTTTGAATGCTAGGTGATTTTTTGATTTTTTTTTGTGATTTTTGTTAAAAAATCAAAAAACTGGCCTGCATGCTGTAAAAAAATAGTTTTTTCTCGATTTGCGTGCCAGAGTCGTACGACTTGGTTGGGAGAAAAAAATCACCCAGATGCTCAGGAGTAAAAAATGGACAAATTTTATATGACTATAGGGGTTTTTGGCCCTTCTAAGAATGATTCTGAGGTCCGTTTAGGCCCAAAGTGCTCAGAAAAAACCTTAACCCTAAGCACACAAAAAAATGTCTAAAACCCCAAATCTGCTTCTAATGCAAAATTCTCAAAAACAGGAACAGATAGCTGTAGATCTGAGCTCTGATTCCATATAGGAGTTGAGAAATACAACCCCACAGTAGCCTGAAGATCTTCTGCAAGATGAATAACCTGTTACAAGGAGAAGCAATGAAGTAATAATATGAAGAACACACCAAACACAGGAAAAATATTTTCAAAAGATGAGAGCTCCAATTCACCAAAAATGTATTGTGAAAAGATAATACAATGAAAAGAAAAATTAACCTCTAATAGGTCAATAAACCCTAAAAAGGGAAAACCCCAGGCTTGCACATAATAATTAATAAAATAATTAATTAATATGTACCTAATGTTAGCTTAAGTGTAAAAAAGATAATTGGGAACTTAAAGAATTAAACAAATATTGTTTAATTAATCAAGTAAAGACCCAATTACTCTAACATTAGCTACCTTCACCCTTTGGTTATTAGGTACCTCCTCACATTCAAAATAATTCACCATTGCCTCTATCCAATCCATACATTCTTCTGGATTTATTTTCCTAGAGAATGTAGGTAGTTATTCTCTATTGTCTCTTCTTCCCATTCTATTAAGGGCTTCAACAAATTGTCTTTGGTCTGTCGGCATCTCTTGTCTCTCTACTTCCTCTTCTCCTTCTCCATCAGAGGCTGGTGCAACTTCTTTGCTTTCTTGTTCTCTCTTCAACTTATCTATCTCTTCCTCCATCTTTTTATTCTTGGCCGCCTGCTCTCACACTATCGTGGCCAACTCCATGTTTGTCATGGGTCTAGTAGGGATCTCCTCACTATTATCTGTTATTTCTTCCATTTCTTTATCTTTCCCAAGGTTCTTCTGATGCTCTGATACCACCTGATGCAAATTACACAACAAGAAATGTACTAATGGGCCTACTTCTTGGTTTATACACCCAAAGATTGATTTCTCACTCCTAGGTGGTCCAATGGCTTCCTATATGGAAGGACTAATCTCCTAAGTGTGTTTCACACCCCACACTTCTCCTCAAGGTTCTATGGACCTTACACAACTCCAACCAAAATTGGATTTTAGGGACACTTCCCCAAATTTGACCAAAATATGGAAATCTCCTCACTATTCTTTGTTGTGTCTTCCATTTCTTTATCTTTCCCAAGGTTCTTCTGATGCTCTGATACCAATTTGATACAAAGCATCATGAAAAACCAACCAAGAACCCCAAATCAACCATGGAGTCCCAATCCTAGGGTGCTCAATGACCCAAAATAATCATCAATCTGCAACCTTGATATTTTTGAGGCATCTAAAAAGATTAGTATCAACCAAACAATCAAATATCAATTCTTTCATATCATTTACAACCCTTTAAACATTATTCAAGACCCGAACAATGCATTATGTTGTCCTAGTTAATGACAGTCTGATAGACCCGCACTCTGTTATTAATAACTTTCAAACCTGAGAATATTTTGAAGAGCTGTCTAGTGCGGCTATAGAAAACTAGGTTTCTAAAACCATAACCAAAATTGAGAATAATCCAACAGTGGAGTTAAGAGTTATGGTATATGCACCGAGACCGTTTTGACTGTTACAAAAAATAAAGAAATCTGCATTCCCAATCCGCCGAGGGCATCAAATATCTCATAAAATACTTAACCAATCATATTGAAACTTAATTAATCTGAAAGATAATTCAACCCTCTAGCAAAAACAAAATTTAAAACAATTTCCAATGGTGCAATCAAAACATTTTAGTGAAACTCTCCACAAATCCCAATTTGGAGGGTTTTTTGATAGTTTTCACCAAAACTTGCATAACTTGCTTCAAAGTGATTGAAATTAAATGACACCAAAGGGACCATTTTATTAACTCATGCCATTATCATATACAATATATTTCCAATGGAGAGAAAATATTTTTCATAAATAAAAATGTGAATGCTGCAATACCCAGAAAACAATGTGGAGTGTGTAAAAATTTCAAATGTTATTCATTTCCTTCCTCCAATCATACACACCCCCCATTGGATTCGACCAAATGATGGATTTTATGACCTACACACATCTGTATGGTAGTTACAACTTCCCAATACCAATTACATCCTTGGTTTGTAACTTTTAGAACATGGTTTGTTGCTTGACAACACTTTACATCATTGACAACTTTCACTTTTTAGAAAAAATGACATCTAAACTTCACTTAGACAATTTGAACACCTTATAATGGACTCAAAACAACCTTTTACATCATTGTTACCCTTTCATGGCTCTTTTACAAAATATTGACCACCTTGACCATATTAGGACCCAAATACTCAACTTGAGCAACTTGGTACAAATGAGTGACTTTGCCTTACAAAATGACTCATCATGCCTTGAATTACATCCAAATGACCTTAAAGACAATCATAGACTCAAAAAATTATGAAATTAATCATGACATAACTGGTGACAAGGTGCTCCTGCACCAAAAAGACATACGCCTATGAGTCGTTGTTGTATCATAATTTAAAACTGAAACAGTGAGCTTTTATTAAATGCTTGCATAAGGTAGATTTATTTATGGTTCACACGAGGTAGATTTATGAGAGGATCATCATTACAATTTTTACATATCAAAGCAATTGATTGAACATAGAATTGAATTCCTGAGAGTTAGAGAAAAAAATTATGATTGCAAAAATGGAGTCTTCGAGTTCCATAGGAAAGAAAAGAGCGACAAAAAGATCTAAACCCAGGGATAAGAAATCTAAGAAAGAAGAGGAAGGCTCGATTCGAAGATTGAACCAAGATATGATACAAAAAATGCAAGCACCAGGGCCTAAGTCCAGAATATCGAAACAACATTTACCGGAGAGGGACCAATTGGAAGATAAATACAAAAATGTCGGAGATGTGTGGACCAAAGTGAGAGGATACAAATTGTTCCTATTTCACTACCTGAGAAGAGACAAGGAAATGGCACTGTGCAACCCATGCAAGACTAATTTGGGTAATCTGATTTTCCCAAATCTGTTTGTAAGTGTGAAATTGCTAGAAACCCTAGTGAAAAACTATAATTCTGTGGGGAGGTATATTCAGGCCCCCAATGAAGATTCCTTTATTAGGTTTTCTGTTGGTACACTAAATGAAGTATTTAACCTCGATCCCAACCCTGATAAACCCTTGTCTTTCAGAGAATTGGAAGAAGAATACCTCAGAATGGATACAACATATACTGGGTGGAAGTTATCTATCCATAAGAAGGAGACAGGTATACTGATAAAACAGGATGGGCCACCATTCAACATTGAGTTATTCAGACATTACCTACAATATACTTATATGTCTTGTGAGCAGTTAGGAGGAGTTGAAGTTCCTGATCTAATGAGTACTGGGTTCTTAGTCTTAGCCTCAGATATCTAAATGTATGAGCCCAGGCCATTTGATTACGCCTCTTATTTGGTAGAAAAATTACATGAGGGTTTTATGAACCTTAGGGATAACAAAAGCCCTAATTTCAAGTTTTATTCATTGTTGATGCATTTAGTATTGTTTTCTAGATGTTTCAAGGGTATGTGGCTTGAGGAGTTAGTGCTTAATACCTGAAATAGGGAAGGGGATGAACAACCGGTTCAATTATGGACTTCTATTTGGGACTCTCATTATGTGAGATTAAAGTACATAAAATTTGAAGAGTGGATAGTAAAACCATTATATAGGATGTACGAAGTTCCTTGTGATGGATCAATTTCGAATGAGATAAAGGCATTTTTAAGGCCTAAAGATTTTGATGATAAGCAAATTATGAATCATAATTGGGGAGATTGGTACGTGCACCAAAACTTTACTTATTTTAGGATCTATGGATTTGAAGGAAGCCCATACATGTTACCAAAATGTGTTCCTGATAGAATAGCATATTTGGAGATTGTAAGACAATTAAGTGTCTCAAATACTAAACACTTTGGAGATCAACATAAGCAAGCTTTCTTGCCTGGAACTCTTAGTTTTGGAGATTTCACTACTATTTCTACAAAGGCATATGAAATAATTAACAAAAAGTTAATGGAGGAGTATAATTTGTTTGAACATATTGCAAGAAAAAACTATGATTCGGAGGGGTGCATCCACTCCTATAAGAAAAGACAATATCTAGGAGGTTATTTGCACTTGAGTTTGGAAGCAAAAGACATCTTCAGAAATATGGAAGATGCAGATGATAACTCAATGATGAACAATGAGTACCAAACCGGTACTGCGATGGGGGGGTGAATCAGTATAGACACAAAAACTTTTCCTAAACTGGTTTGACTACAAATAGAGAACTTGACTGGCAATCACTAACACCGGTCTTAAACCAGATTACTATCAGTTAAGCACAATGAGACTATGAAATATATAAACCAGAAACACTTATCTTTCCACACAACCTACACCCTCATTTCCATATTATCCTTGTGCATTAACAGGTAATCTATCATCAGAAATATAATAACTTGCTAGATCAACATGATTCACTGCTTGACAGAAAACAACAAAGCATCACATGAAAAAGACATCACATATGACACACATATTTTTCACGTGGAAACCCAACTGGGAAAAACCACGGTGGGGATGAATACCCACAAGCTATTTTTGAACTCTTTAGAAGTCCTCTCTGTTAGGAGCCTAGTCCGGTTAAAGACTGTTACAATAGGTTCTATTAGGAACCGATCCTGTTAGGGATCACCCGGTTAAAGGTTAAACCCTATTAAAGGTTACCTTGTTAGAGGATTTTATGAACTCAATGGCTTTGAGTCACCTTGTTAAAGGATTTACAACAAGCTAGTTAAAGCTACCCTATTAAGGGATTTTCCAACTATTGAAGTGATTAGAGATCACCAGGTATTACAATGATCTGGTAATAGCACTCAATGCCAATGCAGATCCATTTTAGTTCCTTTCTTTTTCACACACACTTTGCAGGTATCTATTCTCTTATTTGGTCTAGCAAGGAACATGTATTTGCACTTAGATACACACACAACATCGACCTTATAGGAAACAGATAGGTCGATAGCATAAACTCTAAACCCTAAACATTTAGGTTGAGCAAATCAGTCGGTTCAATCTTGACCATTGAACACTTTGCATTTGAATACAATGGTCTTGAATAGATCTCAAGACATTCTCCATCGTTCGTTCTTCACCACTTCTTAGAGGCGATAACCCATCACGCATTCTTCACCATTTGCAGGGACTTCACACATTCTCGAGGTAGATAGGATCAATCCCCTTCATGCAAAATCCTTCACTCACACGAGGCTGACGTGGCAACATGATCTAATCTCCATTATACTACTAACTCATCACACAATGCCATCGGTTGAATCACATAGGCTCGAAACACTTCAACTAAAAACCCTGAGGGTGGGACTACCAACCGGTAGTCATACCATATTAAACCTTGAAAGAAAACATTCCATATACCGGTTCATTTGGACAAATGTACCGCTTCACCTTTTGCACATATACCGGTTCACAACATTATACCGGTTCACTTTGCTAGTTGCTTAACTTCAATAAACCGGTTCACTCTTCAACATATTACCGGTTCACTCCAGCATATTACCGGTTCACTCTTCAGCATATTGACATCAATGACAACATAATATCATCATGTCAACATACTCTACACATATGCCAACAATCTCCCCCTTTGGCATTGATGGCAATATACAAAGATATCTCTCTTTCTGCATCACATCTTCTCCTTAATACTGCAGATATCTTCTCTGCTTCACGTCTTCTCCACTTCACATCTTCTCCCCCTTTGACAACAATGCCAAAGTGGAGGCACAAGCTTCCGTGTTCCACTATGCAGCTCCCCCTGAGGAGTAGCATCCTTTAACACATCAATCCTGAAAAGATATAGCAAAGTAAGATCTGACTGATGTGGAGCACAAACCTTTAGTTTACCTCTTGAGGGGGCAACACCCCTAATTCACCTCTCAAATAGGTAAATGTAGCCTTCGATAGAGGCTTGGTGAATATGTCTGCTAACTACTCTTTACTGGAAACATGTTCCAATACCACCTCTTTGTTCTGAACCTTTTCCCTCAAGAAATGATACTTGAGTTCAAAGTGCTTGGTTCTAGCATGTAAAACCGGATTCTTAGAGATGTTAATTGCACTTTCATTGTCACAAAATATACTTACCGGTTCGGATACAGAAACTTTGAAGCCATTCAATACATGCTTCATCCAAATAGTTTGAGTGTAGTTCATAAAAGCTGCAACATACTCCGCTTCTACTGTAGACTAAGAGATACAACTCTCCTTTTTACTCATCCATGAGACCAATCTACCATCAAGAAAGAATGCACCACCAGTTGTGCTCTTCCAGTCATCCACATTACCAGCCCAATCAGCATCTGTGAACACTTTTAGGTTGAAATCATCATTGTATGGATACCATAATTGATGCAAGTGCTAGGTTAGGTGAGTGCAATTCTGGACAAAACTGTCACAATAGGCCACCAAGGAAACCCAAAACACCATACCAACTAGACTTACACCTTAAATACACTCTTAAATTAATCATAAACAACATTCTGGACCCTAAGGATAACATTGACAAGATCTTAGGATCAAAAGTTGAAAACTGCTCAAGCCTACTCAAACCGGCTGGACACCAAACTTGGCTTCAAGTTGGAATTTTGACAAAACTGTGAGCAGGGATCAAACCAAATGGTCAAGGTGGATAAAAATTCCCATACAAACATGCTCAAGGTGTGGTGACACAACAAACTGATCAATCCAACAAGGTTCCTTTGTAAAACCCCAAAATCCTTGTATACTCAAGGGGACTTATCAAAACAACTTTGCAAACTTGCAAATAACCAAAAAAAAAAAATGGATATCCAAATACCCTTTATTGAGAAAGGTCTAAATCCAAAAGGGGGTGGTCTGGAAAACAAACGAGACCTGCTGCCCTTCACAAATGCAAGTAGGCCTAATTAGGCTTAAGGAGATGGGTTTGTGAAGAAAGCATATGAAATGTGATTGATCAGAAAGTTTCACCAATTGAAAAAGTGCTTCCCACACCCAAATTGACAAAATCTAGGAGTTTGTGCATTGGTTCAACCCCTATTTTGTTTTATCACCAATTTTGCATTTTGAAACTAGGTTGTCACATGAGGATGCCAACCTAAAAATCAAAGCAAATGCCAAAAACACCTGCCAACCTACAAATTTCTTCCAGAATCATTGAGTACATATAAAAACCTCTCATTCCACCAAGTTTTATAATTTTTGTACAGTGGCCATGAGAGGAAATGCAAAAATAGGTCAAAACCCTAGGTTTAGGAGGGTTTCAAAACTGTTTTTAGTAAAAATGCAATAACTTTTGAACCAGAGCAATTAGAGACCTAAAATAAAAATAAAAAGAAAGGTAAGAGGCCCCTCAATCTGAATCCATAAGTTAGAACCTCCCAGTAGTCTGAAAATAATCTATACAAGAGCAAAAATGTGACTATTTACAAGAAAACAAGGTTTTTTTATTGATTGCCAAATAAAAATTTACATCAACTCCTTAATCACCCACCCAAAAGGGATTATGAAGGCCTCCCCCATCAGTTACAACCAATTTTCTAACTAATTAGCCAATGGGGAAGGATATTTGCTTACAAACAAAAAGTTGTCAAGTGTTGTGATGACAACATTGACACTTTTTGACAATTTTTCCTCAAAAGCACTTAAAAGTGCAAACTAACTTTCTAAATCCTACCAGTGGTCATGAAGGACCAATTTATTGCCAAAAACAATAAAATAACTCAAAAATAAAGTTTTATGACCCTTTGACCATAGTTGACCAAGTGGCTCATAAATTGCCAAACCTGGGACTAGGCCTCACAAATGGATCAAAAACAAGACCAATGACTCCTAGCATGAAATAAATAATCCAAGACTCCTTAGGAGTCATAAAAATGTAGGATAATCAAGTTTTTAAAGTTTGTGCTCCTGCACCAATAATCCATAGTCAATAGTTCCCTTTAGATATCTAAGAATCTGCTTGACTGCTACCAAGTGAGATTCTCTTGGACTTTTCTGAAACTGAGCGGTAATACCCATTGCATGTGCAATGTCTGGTTTGCTATGCACTACATAATGCAACTTACCAATCATTGATCGGTATTCCTTCTCATTTACCAATGCCGAGTCATCCTCTTTTGATAGTTTACAACCGGTCACCATTGGAGTACCAACCGGTTTGCTGTCTTCCATGCCAAAGGTCTTCAACACCTCTTTGACATACTTGGACTGAGTAATAAAGATTCCATCTTTCATTTGCTAAATCTGTAGTCCAATGAAAAACTTAATCTCCCCTATGAGTGACATCTCAAATTCCTTCTTCATCTCATCTGCAAAATCATGACTCATCTTGTCATCTCCACCAAAGATTATGTTATCAACAAATACATCACAGATCAGAATCTGATCTCCTTCTGATTTCAAGTAGATATTGCTATCTTCACTTGTTCTTCCAAATCCAATCTTCACAAGATGGGAGTGCAAACGTTCATACCATGCTCTAGGTGCCTGCTTCAGTCCATACAAGGCTTTATGTAGCCTACACACCATGTCACTATCTTCTGATAGGGTAAACCCATCTGGTTTCTATATATACACCTCCTCTTCAATTATTCCATTTAGAAATGCAGATTTTACATCCATTTGGTATACCTTGAATCCTTTAAAAGTTGCATATGCAAGAAGCATACGAACTCCTTCCAATCTTGCTATTGGAGAAAATGTTTCTCCATAGTCTTCTCCTTCTTCTTGGGCATATCCTTTACATACTAGTCTGGCCTTGTTCCTTACCACTGTGCCATCCTCATTCAATTTATTTCTGAAGACCCATTTGGTTCCAATGACATTTTTATGGTCCGGTTTGGGTACCAAAGACCATGTGCCATTCTTTTCTATCTGATCAAGTTCCTCTTCCATTGCCTTGATCCAGTCTTCATCTTTATGTGCCTCTTTGAATGATTTAGGCTCAAATTCAGAGATCATACATGAGTTTTATCTGACCTTTCTTCTTGTAAGAATTCCTGCATCTTTGTCTCCTATGATCTACTTTGGATCATGATTGAGTTTTACATACCTAGGTATATTCTTAACAGATTCCTCTTGCTTTTCTTCTTCATCCTCATCTTCATTAGCATCAGCATCCACCAGTGTAGGAGCACAATTATTGGTACTGGGCTGATTTGCAACCGGTTCCCAGAAGGTTACTACCAGTTCATCTCCTACATGCTTTCTACCAGTTTCCTCAGGTTTCCCAAAGTTTTCATCAACCCTAACATTGACGCTTTCAACAATTCTCTAAGTCCTATTGTTGAAACATTTGAGAGCTTTACTCTTGGTGGAATATCCTAAGAATATTCCCTCATCACATTTTGCATCGAATTTGCTCTGATGTTCACTCCTCTTGATATAAAATTTGCTACCAAACACTCTGAAGTAGCTTACTACTGGTGTCTTACCAGTCCAATACTCATAAGAAGTCTTATCCTTTCCTTTCTTGATGAGTACCTGGTTCATTGTGTAGACTGTAGTGCTCACTGCTTCTCTAAAAAAGGTGTAAGCAACCTTCCCTTGGATCAACATAGTTCTAGCCACTTCAACCACAGTTCGGTTATTTCTTTCTGCTAGGCCATTCTGTTGTGGAGTCCAGGGGGCAGACAGTTGCCTCTTGATGCCATTCTCTTCACAATATTTGTTGAATTCACCAGAAGTGAATTCCCCTCCTTGATTAGTTCTTAAGCATTTGATTCTTCTACTGCTTTCCTTTTATACTAGTGCTCTGAAAGCTTTGAACTTTCCAAAGGCTTTAGACTTGTCCTTCAAGAATGTGATCCAAATCATTCTTGAGCAATCATCTGTAAGAATCATAAAATACCTATCTCCCTGCACACTCCTAGTTTTCATAGGACCACAAAAATCGGTATGCACAAGATCAAGTAAATTGCTTGTAGTGAAAGATTTACCTTTGAAAGTTGAGGAAGACATTTCCCTAGTTGAAACTCTCTGCACAAAGGATTTTCCGGTTTTCTCAGCACCGACAATCCTCTAACTACCTTGATCTTACTGGCCTTCACAATATTGTCAAAGTTTAAATGGCAGAGTCTCCTATGCCACATCCAGCTGTCCTCAAACTTAGTCATAAGATATGTACTAACATTAGCATTTAGTTGGAATAGGTTACCTTTGGTCTTTATATTGATAGCCATTAGTTCACCACTCTTTCCTTTGATTTTGCACACTCCATTTTTGAATTCTAGAGTGAGTCCATTATTATTCAGTTGAGCAACACTCAAAAGGTTGTGCCTTAGACCTTCTACCCAATACACATTGTCAGCACTACTTCTTCCATTCAGAGAGATGGACCCTCTGCCTTTTACCATACATGGTGCATCATTACCAAAATGAACCACACCACCATCATACTCTTCCAGAGATAAAAACTCACTCTGGTCACCAGTCATATGGTGAGAACAACCACTGTCAATAATTCACTCATTGGAATTATCAAGGCGAGAGACAAGAGCCTTCTTGTTTGACACATCTTCCTTGACTGCTACAAACACAATATCTTCATTTTCTTCATCTTCTGATTCCTCATCAGTGACACCTTCATCAACTGCTACAAAATAGTTTCTCTGGTTTCCTCCTTTGAACTTCTTGAACTTTTCATGTTTGTCCTTGCTATCACCATTAGGATAGTTTACAACAATGTGTCCTATCCGGTTACAAGAAAAGCATTTCAAAGGGATAACATAAGCATTCTCAACATAGCTCCAATGTTGAGCACCCATGCTTCTGATGTATATCTTCATTCTGTCCTTCTGTATTTTAAAGTTATCTCCGTTGAACTTTGGACCTTCCCTCTTCATCATTACAATAGGATCTTTCCCTCAAGCGGTTAAGCTTACAACACAGAGGGCCTGGAGGATGCTCTGATACCAATTGATAACTCAATGATGAACAGTGAGTACCAAACTGGTACTGAGAGGGGGAGGTGAATCAGTATAGACACAAAATGTTTTCCTGAACCAGTTTAATTGCAAACAGAGAACTTGACTGGCAATCACTAACACCGGTCTTAAACCAGATTACTACCGGTTAAGCACAATGAGACTGTGAAAGATATAAACCAGAAACACTTATCTTTCCACACAACCTACACCCTCATTTCCACATTATCCTTGTGCATTAACAGGTAATCTATCAACATAAATATAATAACTTGCTAGATCAACATGATTCACCGCTTGACAGAAAACAACAAAGCATCACATGAAAAAGACATCACATATGACACACATATTTTTCACATGGAAACCCAACTGGGAAAAACCACGGTGGGGATGAATACCCACAAGCTATTTTTGAACTCTTTAGAAGTCCGCTCTGTTAGGAGCCTAGTCTGGTTAAAGATTTTTACAATAGGTTCTATTAGGAACCGATCCTGTTAGGGATCACCCGGTTAAAGGTTAAACCCTATTAAAGGTTACCTTGTTAGAGGATTTTATGAACTCAATGGTTTTGAGTCACCCTGCTAAAGGATTTACAACAAGCTGGTTAAAGCTACCATGTTAAGGGATTTTCCAATTGTTGAAGTGATTAGAGATCAATAGGTATTACAATGATCTGATAATAGCACTCAATGCCAATGCAGATCTGTTTTTGTTCCTTTCTTTTGTACACACACTTTGCAGGTATCTATTCTCTTATTTGGTCTGGCAAGGAACACGTATTTGCACTTAGATACACACACAACATTTGCCAACAACTTCAACATGAAACACAACATCGACCTTATAGGAAATAGATAGGTCGGTAGCATAAACCCTAAACCCTAAACATTTAGGTTGAGCAAATCAGTCAGTTCAATCCTGACCATTGAACACTTTGCATTTGAATACAATGGTCTTGAACAGATCTCAAGATATTCTCCATCGTTCATTCTTCACTGCTTCTTGGAGGTGAGATAACCCATCACGCAATCTTCATGGTTTGCGGGGACTTCGCACATTCCTGAGGTAAATAGGATCAATCCCCTTCATGCAAGATCCTTCACGCACATAAGGTTGATGTGGCAACATGATCTGATCTCCATTACAATGCTAACTCATCACACAGTGCCATCGGTTGAATCACACAAGCTCGAAAGACTTCAACCAGAAACCTTGAGGCTGGGACTACCAAACGGTAGTCATACCATATTAAATCTTGATAGAAAACATTCCATATACCGGTTCACTTGGACAAATGTACCGCTTCACCTTTTGCACATATACTGATTCACAACATTATACTGGTTCACTTTGCTAGTTTCTTAACTTCAATAAACTGGTTCACTCCAGCATATTATCGGTTCACTCTTCAGCATATTGACATCAATGACAACATAATATCATCATGTCAACATACTCTACACATATGCCAACAACAAAAGCACAAGAGGGAATTGATAATTTGAATAGAGAGCTGGAAGAAAAGAAACAAAGGTTGATGGAAATGGAGACAAAAGAAGAGATGTCAGAAGGTGAACCAGATGACCATGAAGTTGTTTCTAGATATCAGGCAAAGGAACAAGAAGAAGAACCAAATGAAAATGAGCAAAATATGACTAAGATGGAGATTAATGCAGATTCAAGGTTGGAAGAGCATTTTGCTTTTGTAGCAAATGATGTATTTGTGAAATCTAAAGAATTTAAATATTTTCTCTATAATTTCAAAGGCAAAAGGTTGAGGGAATCTATCAAACATATAACACCTGAAAATGAGGCAGAGTTGTTGAAAAGGTTAAAGGAGGATATAGAAGCAGAGTCAGTTGCAATGACTCTCCCAAAAGGGAGGCAATTACTTGTAGAAGCCGGAGTAATTTTGTTTCTAGGATGATATTTGAGTGCATCGTTTATTTTTGACAGTCTATTACACTCTGACAACAAGGATTTTAAATTGGACCATTCAAGGAGTAAATGATGTGTTTATTGGATCCAAGTTTGACCAAGATGAGGAAGCCTTACTCCTATGGGAATTGTATCCTCCGAGTAAAAGGCCTAAAATTATTGACGTGGATAAAGCATTTGGCCATATGATGAAATTGAAAGTTGGGGAAATTGATCCCATTGTTTCAGCAAACATTGGAGTCGACATTTCAAAGTTTAACAGAGCACAAATAGTTAGAACAGTAAGGGAAAGAGATCAATACAAAGAATTGTATGAGGAAACCATAAGAAGAAGTGGACAATCTATGCCAATGATACTTTCCCCTGATAATTCAAAATAGTTAAAGAAAATGTGAAGAGATGCAACAAGAAAATTAAAAAATTCTTAAATAAACGGGAAATGTAAGAGTTGATATTGCCTCTTTTCTATTGAGTAAAAGATTTGAAAATTTGAAAGGATATTTGGAAGAGTTCTGGGTTGTTTTTCAAAATAATATGGATAATGCTATATCACATAATAGGATAAAGAATATATTGGGAACTAGACTACATGACAAGACATTGGAAGGGACATATGCTAAAGAAATTGAGAAGATCACAAGGTTGCTTGCAAGACATGACAAATTTGATGTAGAGTTGCAAACCAAATATGATGAATCTAAAGACATAGTCCAACATGGTATCCCAGTGCTAACTGACTAGAGGGGAGAAATCAAGGATAAAGATAAGTGGATTTAAGAATGCCAAAATCTACTCAGTGTTGACCTTAATGCTATCTAATCAGATGGAATTGATTTGAAGGAAACAATTACACAGATGGAACAATTTGTCACATAAGAGATCGTTGTCAGGGACCTGATCCATGATGCAGACACCTACAAATCAAAAAAGTACTTGGAGCATATTTAGAAATGTGGCAAGATACTTGGGGATTGAAATTGTTTTAAAATATTTTAAAATGTTATCTTCAATGCTTTTATGTAATATGTCTAGTAGTTAAGTTAGTTTTAGTCAGTTGTTTCTAGTTAGGAGTTTAAGTGTTAGTTAGTTTAATTCCAAATGAAAGGGTATGCCCTTTCATTTTGGAACCAAATCCTCATCTATTTATAGGGGATCCTTTTGATGAGAATACATTCATGATCATTCTATTCAAGATGTATTTTATGCAAGTCCTTTTGAAGTTTGTTTTCTGGAAATGCCAAAACTGGCGAATGACATTACGCTGTACTGAAGCCAGGTGATTATCTTATGCTTATTTTAATATAAAGATCACATGTTCTACATCTCTGATGGTATCTATCTTTTCAATTGTTTGATTAGTTCCCCGTGATAAATCTATTCAGTTAGATTGTTTCAATGTGCTCTCATGTAATTATAATTTGAATTAGGTTTCAGTTTGAATATCAGTTTCAGTTTCAATAACTAATGTAGATGCCTTTCAAGTGGTGGTCTTGTTTTAAAGAGCAAGTTTAATAAGACTATCTCCAGGGTTATATTCTAGAAATGCCAAACTGGTGAAAAGACATCGTGCTATATGTAATCAGTTGATTATCTTGTGTTTATTTCAATACAACGATCACATGTTTTTCATCTATGATGGCATTTATCTTTTTGATTGTTTGATTAGTTCCCTGTGATAAATCTATTCATTTAGATTTTTTCAATGTGCTATCCTATGTTATTATAGTTTGGGTTAAGTTTTAGTTTAATTATCAGTTTGAATGATTGGATTTCAAGCTTCATTCTATCTTATTGGTCTTTCAGAGAAAAGTTAAATTTAGTAAGACTAACTGCAACATTATGTCAGGGGTGAAGGCACTGGTCTACTATTGTTTGAAGATAATTTCATCAGGTGTTTTTAGAGTAATATCAATTAAGAAATCATACTTATAATAAAGTAACCTTTTATTTAAAGCATTCATTTACAAGCAAGCAATTCAAAGTTTTTCAGTAATTATTCAATTGAAGTCACAATCTCAGGAATCATTTGAACTCTAATGCACATAAACCTTGGAAACATTCAATTCCAATCAGGCATTGTTGACAACAGTGGGATTAATACCCATCAAAATTCTCTTCTCAATCTTCAAAAAACCTTTACAAGACAACAACTTAATACACACCAACCACAATTTGAGGAATACAAACATGAAAAAGGCTGCCCTTAACTTGTAATGAAGCCAATTGCTCCAGTCAGTCTCTTGATATCATTGTTATAGATTTATCCTCAAATTTATAGAAAGATCCAACAGTTCAAATGAAATTTATGAGAATTCTTCCAAAACTGCTACAAGATACAAGAAAGACAATATTAAGTTAAACTATACAAGATACACATTATGAAGAAAACTAGTCAAAATTATTGATAACATCAAATGAAATATAGTGTTTGATTAGAGTCTAATTTCTTTTAAAGTTCTATACAATACCCAAATTTCTATTAACCCATAACAAAATACACAACTAACAAATAAAATGAGATAAATTATTCATATTTCAAGCCTCCAACTCAAAACAATTTTGCATGATAGAACCAATATCCATTAGGACTTGTTTCACCTTGTGTTTTATGATGATGAATTCAATGTGTAGGGAAACATTTATGGGATTGTGAGGTGTGTTGTGGCTCTTGGTCGGTATCTTCTGAATCCATTGGCCATGGTTGCAACATTATGTGGTCCTAGCAAAGAGATATTATCATTGAAGATTCATTCACTGGAACATTTCCTTAGTCTAGATGACAAGTATGAAGCTATCCAACAGGTAATGGTTATAGTAACCAACCAAGTTGGTGTTGACATAAACCTAGCAACGTCACATGAATGGATGTTTTCTCCTCTGCAATTTGTAGCTGGCCTTGGACCCAGAAAAGTTGCTTCCATACAAAGCGCTATTTTGAGGGCTGGAAGGGTTTACAGTCACAGAGAATTGTTGCCCCTCTAGAAGCTATGAAGCAACTTGTCTTTATAAATGCTGCTGGTTTTTTAAGGGTTAGAGGGACCAAACAAGAAACTTCTTGGAATCATGTTATGGATCCATTGGACTATAATAGAATTCATCCAAAGTCATATGAACTAGCCAAGAAAATGGCTGAGGATGTATACTGTGAAGATGCAAGACAACATATAGATGATATGGATGAGGAAACACAAGAAATGGTTGTTGAACATGTCAAAAAATATCCCCATGTGTTAAAGGCCCTTGATATTGATGAATATGCTAGAAGTGTGGAATAACAAACATTCAATAAAAATCGGGAAACTCTTGCTGACATAAAGATTGAATTGGTACATGGATTTAAGGATTGGTGGACACCATATAAAGAGCCATCCTAGGATGAGGAATTTTATCTACTAACTAGAGAAAATGAAGAGACACTTTTAGTGGGGAAAATTGTACAAGCAACTGCCCATAGAGTCCTAAATAATCATATAAAAGATGCTTCCATACAAAGGGATATTTTGAGGGTTGGAAGGGTTTATAGTCGCAGAGAATTGTTCACCCCTTTAGAAGCTATGGAGCAACTTGTCTTTATAACTGGTAGCCACAGAATGGAGAGGTTAAGGAGGTTGAGGATCCATATTTTGCCAAAGCAGATACCATTAAACAAAGTGAACAAGAGAATGCAAGGAAATCAAAGGAACTTGTAAAAAAATATTGATGACAAGAATGAAAGGACCAACCTCTTGTACAGTTGTTGCCACGCATCTATCTGAAGAAATTATACCCTAATAATTGCCCTAATTTTAAGTTTTACTCATTATTAATGCATTTAATCTTATTCTATGGACATTTTAGGGGTATGTGGCCCAAGGAATTGAGGCTTAATGTCAGAAATAGCCAAGGGGAGGAGTAACCTATTAAATTATGGACTTTTGTTTTGGATTCTTGTTACACAAGATCAAATTATATCAAATTTGAGGAATGGATAGTAAAGCCAATTTATCAGATGTATGAATTTCCTTCTGATGGATCAATCTGAGATGATATTAAATATTTTGATGACAGAAAGATAGTGAATCATAACTGGGGAGATTGGTATGTCCAGCGACTTATCTTTATAATTGGTAGTTGTAGAATGGAGAGGTTAAGGAGGTTGAGGATCAATATTTTGCCAAAGCTGATACCATTAAACAAAGGGAACAAGAGAATGCAAGGAAAGCAAAGGAGCTTGCAAAAAAATCTTGATGACAAGAATGAAAGGACCAACCTCTTGTACATTTGCTACTGAGCATCTATCTGCAACAATTGTTCTTGGTTCCTCTCAATTTTTGCACCCTGAGCCCGCGTATAATGATGGTGTGTGGTTACTTTTTAAAAAAAAATACCACATGTTCGTTAGAATTTTGATGTGAAATATGAAATCCACACTATCGACAAAAGTCAACCCGATGGTAACACGCAAGTAGAAGCATGTGATCAGGATATAATACACCAATGAAGTTCATCGGCAGAATGCACACTAGTGTCAATGGAGAAATCTTGTATTGCCGATAGCTGATGATTCTATCACTAAGAGTTATCCCGCTAGACACTGGCAAAAGTAAAATGCATCAAAAAAGGTTACAATGATAAAGGGTCAAAGCTTATGTTGCGGAGACATAACGTATCGGGAAGAGCTACGTCAAGGGAAAAGACATCAAGGAAATTATGCCCATCACCCAAACACATTTAAGCTATCTCGATGCCCGATGAGACTAGTAGGATAACTCGCACCGATCAACAGGAAGAGAGGTCATCAGCTAATGTTATCCCGATGAGTAAGAAGAAATTGAGAGGCTATGAAAATCATCGGACCAACATATGCTAATCAACAGGTAAAATCCGTGTTCATCGGGATGCCGACTTGAAATTTCAACAAGTCCGAATTCTAACGAACACAGGGTATACTTTAGGAAAAAAAAAAATCCAACAAAGCAAAAGAAATCCCATAGTTGGTAGAAAATGTTCGTCGATTTTTTGTCCGAATTCTGATGTGAAATTTTAACACGTCGGAATTCCGACGAACACGGGTTAATTTAAAAAAAAAAAGTAATCCAACAAAACAAATGAAATCCTATAGCTCATTGGAAATGCTCGTCGGAAAATCGCTCCAAATGTACTAGTGTTTAGGGACTAAAATTTATGATACAATTTTTTAGTGCACCAAACTTGAGGAAGGAAATTTTGTTGTGAGAAAATAATTCATGGATGTAAAAGATCCAATTGAGAATGGGCTAAACTCAAAGGTAGTATTAATTTTCTTGATGAGATTCTTAGTTTTTAGAAACCATAGAAGAGCAAGGGTGGCCTACCAATTAAGACACAAATGGGCATTCTATAGCAACTCTTCCATGGAATCATAATTTATGGTATTTCTTTTTTTTATTCAAATATGTGAGATCTAGGTTGTAAATCTTGGTAGATCCTGAAAAAATGAGTATGCTCATCTCTTGCATCAAATGATGATTTGGAGAATTTAAAAAATTGAAGGTGAGGTTTATTTTGTGGCTTTGTATTATAGGTTAGAATAGGAGCTTTATGGTGGAGATCTAAGCTCATCATTAAGTTTAACAAGATTACAAAGTTTATTTTCCTTTTTCTTGTCCAAATTAGACATCTAAGGTCAAATTTACAAATGTTTCAAGTTGCACTTTATGTTGAGACATGTACCAACTAGGACTCGAACCTAGGACCTTCCATATGCTGCTGGAGTGCTCTACCACTGAGCTATTGGCCCATCTTGGACCAGTCCATCGTCGGTCTAGATGTGGCTTATTTCCAACAGCAACACCCCCCCTTAAGCCACACCTCTCATGTGCTTGGGGCTCCTAGCCTTGACTTGGCTCTGATACCATGTTGAGACATGGACCATCTAGGACTCGAACCTAGGACCTTCCATACATTGCTCGAGTGCTCTACCACTGAGCTACTGGCCCCTCTTGGACCAGTCTATCATCGGTTGGGGTGTGGCTTATTTCCAACACCAACACTTTGAAGCTTATATTTGTTGAACAAATTTTTATTGGAGCACTTTTAGTCAAAATAAATACTGCCATTGGACTCCAAAGGGCCCAAAACCCCATATTTTTTTAATAATACATATTTTTTAGAATTTTTTTCAAGATTTTCATGCATTTGTCTTATATTTAATGAGAAACTGGCCATTAGAAATATTATCTTAAATTTTATGGCTAAATGACCATCAACTAACACTATCCTAAATTTATGTCCAAATAACCATCAATAGATACTACGTTAAATTTTATGACCAAATGGATATCAACAAGTCACTCCAATATACCACTCCTTTCCATCAACTATTTTGGTTTTCTAGTTACATCAAACAACCATATCTTAGTCATAGGGACTCATTTTTTGAAGATATTTTTTAATTTGGGGCATGTAGTGTCCTAAATTGAACCCCGTGTGATTCTATACTACATAAGTGCCTTCAATTTACGTTGATTGAAGAAATCCTTTATCTCTTTTTCTTTTTGTCTGCTTGGCTTTCTTTGTCATTCTTGACTTTGGCCTTTTTTAGGACTTGTGTACTACTTGACTTGTGGACACTAGCATTTCATAGAGACATCTATGTGTCGCACTAGTGTCCTGCGAATCTGCTGACTAAATGTGATCATTTGAGTGTATGCTTCTGATTGGTAGAGTTTGTAACACCTCTTCATATGACCATTGATCTAATTTTATCTCTCACCATGCATATCTTCCCTCTCTTGCTTCATTTTGGCTCTTTAGAAACTTATTCAAACCTTTGTATCTTCAAGATCATTCTCAGTACTCTTTATTCATGTCATTGAAGCTCTCTAGTCATACTTTCCAACACTCTTGTCTCTTCTTCATGCTTGAGACTCTTATTTTCATGCTTTAAGGAGAATTTGGTGGTTCATCTTCTTGACTCGGTGAGCTCTTGGCTTTGGGTGTGGAAGGGGAGTTCTTCTTCCCTCTTCTTTGTTATCTCCATTTGCATATTTATATAATATTTTACTTTCTAGTTCATTATCGATTTATCAATCAATGTATTTGGTTGTCCTTAGAGGTGGAAACACCAAAATGAGGATCTAACTATGATAGACCTCTTAACATAACCCCAACATTTTTCCTCTCTTTCTTTTGTGCAAATTTTATTGGCAAAGAGCTTATTGCTAGAGGCTTGAATTGTGGACCAGTTATGAGATATTTCTTTCTATTATTCAATATTTATAGTTGTTTTTTCTTTTTATTATTCATTTTTTAAGTTCAAAAATTATCTCGTGCACATATCTATCTCTCTACATTTTCTGTATGAACTTTGCACTCTGTTCATATAGGATGCCAGCACATTGTGTTGTTGTCTACGACCCACACATGCGTCCTTAGACAGAGAGCTATCATAAGTCATTAGTAGATCTTTGTGATGTGTTTAGTGTCATCTATGAGGTACTCGGAAACCTTAGGCTTTATAATCATTTTGAGTGGATACATAGACTGGTCAGTCCTTGAGAGGTTGTTATCTACTTGTTGGCGTTGTTCACTTTTGCCCCTCTTTAGTACAAAATTGTGTTTTTATAGCGATGGAATTAGTTTTTGATTTTTCGTGCCTAGTATTTTAACAATATATAGCTTCTTATAGGTGTTGCTGACTAGTTATCATTTGGGGAACTTTCAAGGTTCCATTCTTACTACTACGATAATGTTTTTTGGTGCTTTTTTTTTGAAGCTGCATGATTTTTTCTTTGATTTTTTTTGGTTCTATTTTTTTGAACCTGCAAACCAAGCTCTGATACTAATTGTTAGCCAAATCAAATAACTAGAGGACAACTGAGAGGGGGGGGGGTGAATTAGTTGTCAACAGGTTATAGAACTAAGCATTAAAACCTTATTACCGGAATACATAAACCAAATATTGGAATAGAAGATATAATAGTTAAACACAAATATAAGCCACAAGACATTTACCAACCATCCACAAAAGATAACACCAAGATTTGTACATGGAAAACCCGGTAAAGGGAAAAACCATGGTGGGAAGCCTACCCACAGTTAGATAATACTTCTACAGTAAGTATGTGATTACAAAAGGAGGGTCCTGCACATGCAAGAAGGCCAATAGCCTAAAGTGCACTTCTCATCACAAAAGGAGCCTCACTGACTACAAAATAAATCCAGACTACAATTCAGAAAGAAGAGTGAACTATAAGAATAGCATCTCCTATGCCTGAGTACAATTCTGGTTAAGCTCCATATCGAAGGTCTTAAAACTCTTTCACCAACCCAATTCGATCACCTATGATCAACCAAAACCTCTACATATGATTACAACCTTATTCACACACAAATAATCGCATAACCCATAAACCCTATTACATAACCATACCCATGATCTACAAAGAGATCTTACATCATATTTATACCAACTTGGGACCTAAACAATTAGGTTGGCCACCTAAAAGATAATACAATAAATTCATAATATAAACCCGCAATCCAATGATCAACCAAGTCGGCCTAAGACCGAAACAACATAATTCAATCAATAGATCCAATCGGTAATGCATCGGGATCATCCACCAACACGTTACATAAACCAGTCCATAACCTAGCAGAATAAGATAGAATTAGGTCCGGTCCTAAATGCAACACCATTGATCAATAGGAACACAAACAAGATAACCAAAAGCATCCTGAAAGCCATCTAGAAGCCGCACAAACACCACTTGTCAAGTGCATCAAAAGATCTCCAACAAAGCTCTGCCGGTAAAACCCTTATCGGTGACCAAAAGGCTTACTAGAACAAATGATATCTCCAGAGTCATCAAATCCCAAACCAACTTATCATGATACACATCTGAATAGCATGAATGACAAATCCAAACCAATTCCACAAACCAAAGCATATCGAAGCATACCGGATCAATATCATAATCCAACTGCTCTACCAGAACCTACTGAAAACTAGTATGGTGTTGCCATCAATGAGGAAACATTAATGCAACACATAATCAATTCCTCCAAATTGCCAACAATCTCCCCCTTTGGAATTGATGGCAACACTAGATGTGAAAAACATCCAAGTGCCAAGAAATGTCAAACAAGTCTCCCACAAAGGAAGATAGCCAACAATCTCCCATAAAGTGATATTACAATTAAATTAACAAAACTCTCCCTATAAATGATATCCTTGTTAAGCTCTGATTGATATTCTGTTAAGCTCTGTTTTTCACATATATCTCTCCCCCTTTGACATCAATGCCAAATATCTAACATAAACATCAAAGAAAAATCATAAATCCACTGAACCACATAGCTGACTACTCCCCTTGAGTAGTAGCACCAACACATCAATCCAAAATGAATAGTAGCTCTATAAATGCATACCAGACTGATGCCAATCAACATCACTCAGGTCTCTACCGGAGGGGCAGAAACCCCCAATCTTCCTTTGAAGTACTCAAATGATTCCTTAGGAAAAATTTTAGTGAAGATATCTGCAATCTTCTCTTTAGTGTTCACATAAACCACTATGAATTTATTTGCTTCTACCTTCTCCTTCAAAAAGTTATACTTGATAGATATATGCTTTGTCTTAGAATGAAATACTAGATTCTTTGATATGTCAATAGTAGCAGAGTTATCATAGTGAATAACTATTGGTTCATTACAATCCACCCTTATATCCTTCAATATTTGCTTCATCAATAGAACTTGTGCACAGTTAATAGCAACAACAACATACTCAGCTTCAATAATAGATATAGATGTACATGATTATTTCTTGCTGATCCATGAAACAAGTTTCTTTCCAAGAAAGAAATATCCACCGAATGTGCTCTTCCGGTCATCAATATCTCCAGCCCAATCAACATCTGTATATGTACATAGTGTAAAATCATCATCCTTAGGATAACACAAACCCTATTCAGTTGTTCCCTGCAAATACCTGAAAATCCTTTTCACTACACTCTCATGTTTCTCTCTAGGATCACTCTGATATCTTGATACAATACAAAATGCATTCATTATATCCGGTCTAGTCTCAGTCAAATATAAAAAATCTCCAATCATAGACTTGTACCTTGTAGGATTTATTGGTGTTGATGCATCTTTCTTAGTCAATTTCTCACTTGTAAACATAGGTGTACCAACCGGTTTAGAATTTTCCATACCAAATTTCTTCAACAACTCCCTAGCATACTTAGTTTGATAGATGAAAATACCTTTATCAATCTGAGTAATCTGCAAACCTTCCCCAATCATAGACATCTCAAATTCATTCTTCATATTATCAGAGAATTCCATGCACAACTTATCCTCACCTCCAAAAATGATATCATCAACAAAGACTTCAATAATCAATATGTCATCATCAGTGATATTATAATATAAATTACTATCAGCATTACCTTTAGTGAAGCCAAGCTTTAAAATATGTTTATCCAATCTTGCATACCAAGCTCTAGGGGCTTGTTTCAATCCATATAAAGCTTTCCTTAACCTGCAAAACAAGTTTTGTCATCTGAAAGTGAAAATCCATCAGGTTTCTCAATATAAACTTCCTCTTCAAGATCTTCATTCAGAAATGCATACTTAACATCCATCTAATAAACCTTGTAGTTCTTATGGGCAACATAAGGAAGAAATAATCTCATAGCTTCAATCCTAGCTACCAGAGCAAAAGTCTCATCATAATCAATTCCTTCCTTCTAAGAATATCCTTTACAAACCAATCTATCCTTATTCCTCATAACTTGTCCATCTTCATTCAATTTATTCCTAAAAACCCATTTAGTTCCAATAACATTATTATTTTTAGGTTGGGGAACTAAAGTCCATGTATTATTCTTTTCTATCTGATCTAATTACTCTTCCATAGCTTTCATCCAACATTCATCTTTACATGCTTCAATTACTGATGCCAATTCAATTTGAGGAATTAAACATACCTCATTAGCTGCCAACCTTCTTCTTTTCAACACTCCTTTGTTCTTATCTCCAATGATCTGATCTTCTGAATGATTTAACCTTACATACTGAGGAGTCTTCTGACTTTATGGTCCTCTTCTCTGAGCTTCAGTTACTATTGAATTTTTTGATACTGCTGGAGTAACTGGTTCAACATTTTGTTCTGGTGTAGGTGCCACTAGTTCACTTATGATCATTTCCACCTTCAGTTCTCTCTCATAAGTTCTGATTTGACTTCTGTTCTACTCGTCCACCTTGACATTAGTTCTCTCCACAATTCCCTACAATCTTTTGTTATAACATCTATATGGTTTGCTTTCATTAGAGTAACCAAGAAATATCCCTTCATCACATCTAGGATCAAACTTTCCAATTGGAATCATCTCTTTTGATATAGCATTTACTACCAAAGATTCTAAAATAATTAACTGTAGGTGTATGACCAAACCATAACTCATAAGGTGTCTTACTGGTGTCTCCTTTGATATGAACTTTGTTGAAGATGAATACTGTCTTGCTCACAACTTCTTTCCAGTAGATATGAGGAAGATTAGCTTCCATCATCATAGTTCTAGCCACATCCAAGATAGGTTTGTTCTTCCTTTCCACAAATCCATTCTGCTGAGGTGTCTAAGATGCAGATAACTGTCTTCTTATCCCATTCTTTTCATAATAATTGTTAATTTCACCACATGTGAATTCTCCACCCGATCAAACCTTAAGCATTTAATCTTCAATCATGTCTCTATCTCAACTTTAGCTTTCAAGATTTTAAAATTTTAAAATGCTTCAAATTTCTCCCTTAGATAAGTAACCCACATCATTCTAGAATAGTCATCAATGATTAGCATAAAATATCTATCACCTTGAAAACTTTTAATTCTAGTAGGACCACACAAATCAGTATGAATAGGATCAAGAACATCATTAGCTTTGTCTTGTATACTCTTGAAAGAAGTTTTGAGTTGTTGTCCCATTTGACATTCCTTACATATCGGATTATAGGGCTTCACAATCTTAGGTATGTCTCTAACTACCTTAGTAGAACTGATATTTATAATGCAATCAAAATTAAAATGACACAACCTCTTATGCCATAGCCAACTCTCATCAATTTGTGCAATCAAACATGTCTTCTTACTTGATTTCAAATGAAAGATGTTACCTTTAGTCTGAGTACCAGTTGCAATCTCCAATCCAGATATGTTTATAATCTTGCATTTCCCATCCTTGAACTATATTTGAAATCCCTTATGCACCAACTATCCTACACTCAAAATATTATTCCTTAAACCTTCAACATAATAAACATTATCAGTATTGTGCTTACCATCCAATGATATAGTTCCTCTTCTCTTGATCTTGCATGCTTTGTCATCTCCAAATCTAACCAGACCGCCATAAAATTCTTGCAAAGATAGAAAATTCCTTTTATCTCTAGTCATATGATGTGAACATCCACTGTCTATCATTCATTCATCCTTGTCTTCAACTTTAGAAGCAAGGGCCTTTTCTTCAAGTACCAGATCATCTTCCTTGATAGTCAAAAATACCCATTCCATTCCATTGCCAAATCGACTAGCTGAATCTTGTGACGGTTCATCATCAGAATCAGTCACACCTTCCTCATCAGCATAGTAGCATGATATTCATCCTATACTTATGCTTGTTCTGATAATCATGGTTAGGCCTAAAATATCTTCTAGCTCTTTCTTCAAATCTTGAATTCCTTTCAGGACATCTAGATGGAAAATGACCTATATTATTACATGCAAAACACTTAAAAGGCTTTCCAATCACTCTTGTTGGTAGATGATGTAGATGCATGAAAAGAAGGTTAATATTTTGTAACTCCAGAAGGACCAAATTCCTCAAGCTCAAAGTAGATAACTTCCCAACCAAGGTATCCCTATTAACAAAGGTGTTTGCCATTGTTCTCAACTCATTAATTGTAGTAGCCTTCATCTTATAAGTCAGTGGCAAAGCTCTCAATACTTTAGAAACTATTTCATCTTCGCTCAAAGATCCACCACAACATTGAATTCCCATGAGAAATTCATTAACTCTCTCCATAAAATAAGTAATCCTTTCATCTTCTTCCATCTTCAAGTTCTCATATCTCATCCTGTAACCATCAAGTTTAGCAGTTTTAACAGTAGGGTCACCTTCATTCAGAGTCTCCAATTTATCCCATATAGCCTTTGCAGTTGATTTGTCAGTTAGTCCCATAACTTGCTGATCAGAAAGTGCACACAAAAGGGCTTGTCTAGCTCTACAATCATTTTCAATGTCCTTATCCAAGCCTACCAGAGGAGGATTGCCAGATGACAGATTATGAGGTGTATATCATTTCTCAATGATCTCCCAAATCTCTTTGCTAAGACATCTCATATGAGTCTCCATCTGAATCTTCCATACTCTGTAATTTGTTCCATCAAGCCTAGGAATTTCTCTCCAGACAACAGCTACAGATGAACTTAAACTATTAGATGCCATAGGATCTTCCTCAAGCGGTTAAGATTCTGCAAAGAGGATGAAGCTTTGATACCAGTTGTTAGATAGCTCAGATTAGTGGAGGACAACTAAGAGGGGGGGGAGGGGGGGTGAATCAGTTGTCAACATGTTATAGAAATTTAAGCACTAAAACCTTATTACCAGAACACATAAACCAAATAAAAGAATAGAAGATACATAAGCATCCTGAAAGATATCTAGAAGCCACACAAACACTACTTATCAAGTGCATCAAAAGATCTCCAACAAAGCTATGTCGTTAAAACCCTTACCGATCAATAGGTACACGAAAAAGATAACCGAAAGCATCTTGAAAGCCATCTAGAAGCCACACAAACACCACTTATCAAGTGCATCAAAAGATCTCCAACAAAGCTATGTCGGTAAAACCCATACTGGTGACCAAAGGGCTTACTAGAACAAATGATAGCTCCCGAGTCATCAAATCCCAAACCAACTGATCGTGATACACATTTGAATAGAATATGATCCAACCACTCTACCAGAACCTACCGAAAACCGGTACACAACCAAAACAACTGGTGTTGCCATCAATGACAAAACATCAATGCAACACATAATCAATTCCTCCAAATTGCCAATGTGATCATGTTGGAAAAGTAATGTGTGGGTTACTTCATGATGATCATTATTTTGTGGTGCATTGAGATGCAGGCTTGCCTTCTTGTGCTTGGTTGCGATGCCCACTATTTCATATCTGGTTTGGATACATGACCTAGTGTGCCTTTGATGATTGTAATGGATTGATGTAGTGATTTAGAACCGCCATATGTGAGATGTTGATGGGGGTGTTGATTTGATTAATGATAGGAATGTAATAAGTGACGCTAACCTAATTCATTAATTTCATAGTAAACAAATTATTTTTATGTTATTTTATTTTATTAAAAAGGTTAAATGCTTATTGATGCAATTCATGATATGCATATTTGATTTAGTGGATTGCTATGTTCGGGGAATAATTACATGTTTGTTGTTGCAATCAAATAATATTGATATTATTGATTAATGCAGTTAATTAGATGAGAATATTTTTATTGTTTTTTTATTAATGATTAGATGGGAAAGGGATCATATAACATCATTCAAACATATGAGAATACATGCGATGCTAAAATCCCCTTCCAATGATTTTAGTTACTTCAATTATTTTTTATATATGTATATGTGTATGAGCAGGTAGACTTGACGTGTGAATATTTTAGTGACTACAAGTACAAGAAATCGACTCCACTTGGATCCATGGGTTTGAGCGTGCCCATATCCCCAACGGTGGTTATAAGAAATAACACATTGGCCATTCATGTGACCTAGCCCTAGCCATTGTTTCTAATTTGGATGATACCCCAAATTTCACATATTTGTACCTCTAGTTACGATTTATGTAATTTCTAGTTACTGTATTGCATATTTGTGAATGACTTGTAAAGACGATATCTGCATAGTCAGTCATATGTGTATTGTCGTCATTTAATGTGCATGCATTAGTGATATCTTAATATATTAATGTGGATTTAATATTTATGTAAATAATATGGTTTGAATGTATTTGATTCATTGAGTTTTGAGCGATTTAGAAGTTTAATTGGTTTTATGATTTTAATTTTAATTTTATTATTATAATATTCACTCCAAAAGGTGAGTTTATAATTTGTATCAGAGCTCATTTTTTAAACACTTATCCTATTTTTTCATTGTTTTTATTTCAAAAGCCCTACATTTCTGAATTGGGATTGCCAATTATGGGGGATTGAATTGGAGGAATTTTGTGGGTAGTGGCTCATTTAAATCATGTCAGTGAATTCTATGGTTTGTTCAAAAATATTTTTTGATTGTGGTGTGTGCTTTGTGCTTCTCCAATTTGAAGTTTTATCCAAATTTGAGGTAGGAACTCTCATCTTTCTTTATTGTCATTCAATCTATTTGGTTTCAATTTTCTTAGAATGGTTTGTTGTATGAGTTGAAGTAGTATTTCTTTGGAATTTAGTCAATTGGATGTATTTGTGTGTAGTTCAATTCAATTTTAAAAATAAAGGTTTTACAAAAGGAAGTGATGTCCAAATATTTTAGGAATGGGTGAAATGACCTTTTGATTGAGTTTTTGGTGTGTCATGTAGAAGTTTTCTAATGGGAATCCTTCATATGTTGAATTTCCCTCTCCATTTTTTGGTCATTTTGGAGTTTCTTGTAGCCTGGTAGGGAAGAAATGCACAATTCACTCCCAGAGAGGTGTATTTGCACTTGGTTGATTCACTTTTGCAATGTTGATGCGGTTTTGCACACTAGTAATGCACTTTTGACTTTATTTCTCCTAGTTTTCCCATTTAGGTTGTTTGACTTGCATGATTGGTTCTCGGGTCCTAGTTGGCTCAAATAAAATTGTATTTTGATGGTTTTGACCACGGGGGCTTCACTTAGTGAGGCTGGGTTATAGTACGTGAATTCATGAAATACTAAACAATCCTCCGATTTTCAAAAAATATTTCCCTAAACTCCTTTTTTGTCAAACCCTACCAATACATAGCCTGAATTAAAAGCCCCTCTATTTTCACCAAATATTGTATTTTTTCATAGCCAGAATTAAAAAGCCCCCTATTTTCACCAATAGGCAATATATTGCACCCTCATTTTTGGGATATTAAACCTCCCAATATGAATGTATGTGATATAATATTGCCTAGCTAGTGAATCCCCCGTGGTTTTGACATGATCCTATGTTGTGGTATATTGAATTATCTATGTAATATTGATTTGGATTGATTCAGGGTCATTTTCATGTTTATGAGACCTTGTGCACAATTGATTATGCTGGTGATTATAGGCTCAAATTGATGTAAGATCTTGACTTTGTAAATTGATATTTTGGTATTGATTTTATTTTTTGGATTTCATTGAGCCTAGCATAGGTAATAGGAACAATGATGGGAGTGGTATCCAATGGGGGTCAAGGCATAAAGAGGTAGCCAAAGTAACTCATTGGGCACTTTAGTAAGAAAGTGAAAACATTAATAAAACTTAGGTTAGGATAACACATTAAAAAAGATTAAGTGGATGTCCCTCTCATGCCTTTAGTGATTGTATAGAATAGGGATGTGTTGAGAAGGCCTGGTTGTTTGTGGGGCATTGATCTAGCATGATCAGATCTCCTCATCTGTATGAGAGGACTAGTCGGTTTTGTGTGAGCCATTCCTTCAAGCTACATGATGACATTCCCTACTCTTTTTATTTATGTATCTAGCCCCGTAGATATGAGTAGCACCCAAAAGGTGATATACCTTCCATGTTGATAGTGTTAGCAACAACAATGAAGGAAAACTAAGAGGAGGGGGTGAATCAGTTTTCACCAGATCAGATAAACTGCATCAATAACAAAGATAGGCAAATTGAGAACACAACACACAACACCAAGATTTTGATGTGGAAAACCCAGTTAAGGGAAAAACCATGGCGGGAACCTACCCAGAATAAGATGATATTCTGTAGCAGTATGTGTAAATATTACAATGGGGAATGCACATGCATCTAGGCACACTGCCTAGAGCTTACTGCTCAAAAGATAATGACCTGAAAGGATACAATCATCAGGGAAGTCTCACTGAATTACAACAAGATTCGAACAACAATTCAGAAGGAATGAAGTGCAATAATAGCATCTGCAAATGCTTGATGATAGTTTCGGTTAAGCATAATTGTCTACCTTGTAACACCAATCTCTTCTCAATACACTATACAGAAAGATGATTCTTGTTTGCACATGCACCACTCTTTGATAATGCAAACACAACCTCGATACCTAAATTACATGACAATATCACCTATTTATACAATTCATCAACCTTGATAACAAGGTCATCTAAACCCTCAACTCACAATTACAAAATTACATCACACAATACAAATATCAACCACCAAACCAATATAATGATATAAATGACATAACATGAACCTAAATCAAATTTCCAAATACGCAACACCACTGGAAATCATGCCAAGACCAACCGCAACATGCTAAACCACCAAGATAACCACATAACACAAAGAATATCACCGGCTCAGTAAAATCACCAAGAGCTCACACAACAATCAATGTGGATCATAAAAAAAAAAAGAGACAATTAGGAAACACCAACAAGCACGCTAGAATCATTAGTAACAACTACACCAACACCACTTATCAAATCTTCATCGATCAATATCTGAAACTCAAGAACACTCAAATAACAGGAACTGTCACGAAGAAAGATAACTTGCAGAGCACCAAATCATGAACCATCTAAAATGAAGATACACAAGATCATCCCAAACAAACTCCCAAAGAATCAACTCAAGATCTGATCACACCAGAATAATCAGAGAATATAATGATACTATAAATATTCCATACACCAAACCAAAATCCCAATAAACCAATTTGCAAGCACCAGAGTAATAAATCACATGAATATGTTGACATCAATGACAACATATCCTAGTAGAAATAATGTCCAATAATCTCCCCCTTTGGCATTGATGGCAACATATGAATGTGAAAAACATTCAGTGTAAAGAAAGTAAAGCATCTCCAACAGACTCCCCCCAAGATCAAGTAGATCAAACAGTTTTTCATATGCTTCTCTCCCCCTTTGATAGCAATGCCAAAGATAGAAAACCAAACTCTCCCCCAACCAATCCAACAGAATATTCCATCATAGGATCAACACTAACTCATCAATCCGGATAAACGGAATAAGACTGTGAAGTCCACCAGATTGACACAACTCAATGCATCTAGTTCTCATTAGGAGGGGTGGATACCCCTAACTTATCTCTCAAGTAGACAAATGTATCTGCAAGCAAAGGCTTAGTCAAAATATCAGCAATTTGTTCCTTTGTAGACACATATTCCAGCTTCACTTCTTCTTCACTGACTTTTTCTCTGAAGTAATGATATTTGATTGACACGTGTTTAGTCTTTGAATGTTGCACCAGATTTTGACATGTTAATAGCACTAGAATTATCACAGTATATGGCAGTAGACTCATCATAGATAACTCTGATATCCTTCAACATTTTCTTCATCTAAACTACCTAAGTGCAACTACCAACAACAACAATGTACTCAACTTCAGTAGTAGATAAGGATACTGAATCTTGTTTCTTACTATGAGTTTTTTCCAAGATCAAGAGCTCAATGAAAAGTACAAAATAGAGAGACAAAATATAGGACAAGAATAAACTGTATTCTCATCAAAAGATAAATGATCAAATGTTGTTCAATAGTCATTACATACAATTAATATGAGCCTACTTATATAGGCAAGGCTATATGGGTATGAGCACACAAACATGACATGGCTCAATAAGAAAAAAGGGTAGGTAGGAAATAGGTGTGGTAGGTAGGAGAAATAATAAAATATTCCACATGAGGTGGATTACCCATCGAAGGTGGAATGTAACAACAAGACCACAAAAGGTGGAAATTCTCCTACACACACTATCCCAATGTGTCACAAACACCCAAGTGTCTCATACCCAAACTACTATGAAATGCATTATCCTAAGTAAACTTAAGTAAGGTGTAATAATATCCAACATGAATAATTAATTACACCAACACCCCCTCTTAAGTGCAACTTAGGGGAGTGCACTTAAGTCTACAATGCAACTAAGCAATGCAAGATGGGTCTCGATGACTAGGCCATGTTAGGTACCCATGTACAAATGCAAATGCAAAACAAGCCAATGCAATGAAATATCTCATAAAGAAGGGAAAGAGAGAAAAAACCAATGGGAAAAAACCCTCCCCCTAAAGAGAGATGAAAACTATACAAGAGAAATCTGATAGAAGTATGTGAGGAACAAAACCCCATGTGTGGAAAAAGTCCCCCCCATATGAGAGAAGAAGAGAAGCTAGGTAGCCCCCCCTCATTGTAGAATCTGCACCAATGGTAGAAGATCGAGAATGAATGAAGAAACTTCTCCATGAATGTTGAATAACATTCCTCCCCTTGGGAAGAAACAAAACCAAAGGTGTATCCATTAAGTCTCCCCAATCATGAAGGGAAGATGTATGAAAAAAACTCATGATGAAAGGAATCTCTAAAAAATTCTCAAGTGTCTCAATGTCAATGCTGAAAGATACCCCATCCAAAAGTGGTGAACTACTCCACACTGCTAGAGAAGGGACTCCAAGATCTAGTGGAGATGAATGTAGAACAAGTCCCAAAGACTCACATGTCTCCTCAAAGGATAAAGAGACCTCCTCCAACTATTGTACATAAGTATCCACAATCATGTCAACCTCGAAAGAATGATCATGTAGAGAATGAACAAGAGGATCAAAGTGTTCCCTCGCAACAATCAAAGAATTATCTTCTTCATCAAAGAGAAGATGAATATCATCAATGATGTCTCCTAAATCTGCAATGTAGGACTCCACAAACAAACCTGCAATGTTTGTCAAGTAATCATCCCATGAAACTGAAGATAGAAGACAAGATATATTCTGCTGCATTGAATCACAAGAAGGCAAACTTTTCACACTATCCGCATCATCAGGTGCAATAGGTGATGTGATATAAATAGGAGGATATGAAATGCAAGGCTCAAGAACGGGGTCACATGTGAGAATCCCCAAGTTCAAGTACCCAAAGTTCTCCTCAAAATATGAATCATCATGTGAAGAATCATCATATGTGAAATCATCCTCATCAACAAAATCTGAAAAAGGAGTATAACCGAGATGCATGATCAATCACCCCAGTCACAATGATAGCTCTAGTCTCCAAGTCTCTAATGAAAACTGACTCAGGTGTGAACTCCACAATTCTCTTAGTTGCCCCATGTGTGATTTGAAAGATGGAAAGGAGATTGTTTGTCAAATGGGGTACACACAACACATCATTGAAGGAGTTATCCCCAATGGCAATAGTTCCTTTCACAATCAAATCCATGTATGTATGATTTCCCATCAAAATCTGTAGCATGTGGCAAGGCTCAAATCTAGAAAACATAGACTGCGAAGATGTCATATGATGAGAAGCCCCTAAATCTAGAATCCATCTCCCTAAATCATGACTTGTAGTAGCACAAAGAGCTTGTCCTTTTCTTTTCCAAAAAGAGCGAGTCTTCCCACTTGTTGAGGCCATGAATGCTTGCCCTTTCCCCTTTTATTGTGAGGAAGTGGAAGTTGATGAATCCTCCTTCTTGTAGGAGTTAGGCAAATCAATGTGGTTCTTTTTGGGGATGTGTTTGAGCTCATCAATATTTTTAGAATGGCAACAATGCTCCTCATGACCAACCTTTTTACAATAGGCACAAGTAGGTCTCTCCTTCTTTGGTGAATTGTCCTTCTCAGAAGAGGATGAATGTCCTTGTTATGGATAAGGTGGTGCTTTGTCCTTAGGCTTTGATTTTCATTTCTTCTTGTTTCAGTTGTCCTTTCCTTGATTTCCTTTGTCCCTTGATTTGCCACTAATTCTTGAGACTTAGAAATCTTAAGAATGCCCATTCTTATCAACATAGTTTGGTCCGTCATCAACATTTTGGTGAAAGCATCAAATGTAGGCATTGTGTAGCTTGAAACCATTGTCATCCTATGGGTTTGGAAACTAGAAACAAATGCTGCATATTCTTGTGGAAGTTTTCCCATCAAATTGAAGATCAATTGAGTATCCTTCTTATCAATGTCACAATCCTTGAGTTGTGCCCTCAACTCTTTTGCTTTAGTGACATAATCTTGTATAGTATAAAAGTTCTTGGGATTTAACATGGTGAGATCACTATCAATCTGATATCCCCTAATCTCATCAACTTGATCATATAGGTCTTGAAACTTTTGCCAAGCATCCTTAATTAAGGTACATTTCTCAATATGAAAAATGAGATCCTTTGATACATACTTTCTTAAGGTACAAATTTTCATGATATTCTTAGTAAGCCAATCCAAGTGAGAAATAGGATCATCCTAAGGATCAACAGGAGCAACAATAGTTCCATCAATATAATGAGTTAGTCATTTTTCTATAAGTTTACTCCATGCATCAATTTTCCAAGTAGAATGATTATGAGGAGTTAAAAGAGGAAACTCAGAGCCCATAGCAGCAAGAGGAAAGAACACGAGCACAAAAGCACAAGAGACACCCCACCAAATTCACTCAATCAAAGTACCCCCCCAAAATGATGATTTTGACACTATATATTTAGTGCGGGTACAATAGGCCACTTGAAAACAATGGAAAAATGGACTTCTGATTTTGTTTTACAATTGTCCCAATAGGCTAAGAACTATAATGCAAATGACCAGAAAGATAGATCTATGCAATACAAGATGAAATACAAGTGCCAAATTGGCCAAAAAATACCATATGCTGAAAGTACAATTTCTACTAAAAATCACTACAAACGGATAGCAGATTATGAAAGTAGACAAAAAATTATGCACTTAAAAAAAAAATGACACCTGAAAAGGAGTTCGTATGAGCCCAAACGGAGTCTCGAAAGTTGTAGAAACGAGGATTGGACAGGTAAAGTCACCAAGAACTGAGATTTCTGAAATGTATGTCCACCAAAATTAGAAATAATGCCACCATGAGAAAGCACACAAAAAATTAGCCAAATGAGAAGGGCTTGCCAATTTATTTTTTTAAAATGATGTCAACAAAACACGAGCCTAAATTTGACGTCCGTATGACCATCGTAGAAAAGTTCGCCTCCCTACCTGTGTGGCGTCCGTACAATACAAACTTTGACACGTGTCACAACCTGATTGGCTGAAAAAGATGACATGTCTGCTAAAGGTACAAAATCCGTACACTGTGTGTTTGCTGATTGGATGTGGATTTGACACATGTCACACCCTGGTTAAAGAACACCACATTGCGACTAACCTAGCGGTGACTGGGCAGAAGGATAACAACTGGGTCTCCGTGGTAGGGCTCGTGTGGTGGCTCGGGGTGAATTTGTTGGCCATTTGGTGGAATTGATTATGTGTTGCATTGATGTTTTGTCATTGATGTCAACACTAGCTATTTGGATGCTTTACCGACACCTTTCTGGTCCCAGTAGGTCTAGTGGTTTCTAGTTAACTTGGATCTAACATGATCCGGTAGACTCTGGTATAATCTGGTGATGGAATTGGCTTTTTCATAATGCTTATACTCATTTTTGGTCAGTTTGTTTTGGTTTTATGATTGGATTCTATCCTGGTTGCTATGAAGATTGGTTTCTAGTTTCGGCGAGTGTTTCAATGGCAAAGCTTTTGGTGGAGATATTTGATGGATTGCATAATTGGGGTTGGTGCAGCTTCTGATGGAGTTTCAGGATATTGTTGGTGATCATGTTCAAGACTTGGCGTGTGGACCTATACTTGGTCCTGGTTGATCTAGGTTATGGACCGACATTGATGTAACGTGTAGATAGGACCTATTGTTGTATTTCCAGGATGACTTATGTGTTGGATATTATTTGTTTTGGTCTAAGGCCTGCATGGTTTGTAATTATGTAATTGGTTTATTGTCTGGAGGCTGACCTGATTGTTTATGGTCGAGGGTCTGTATATATAGATGTAAGATCTCATTGTAGATCATCATGGTCAAGGAATGTAATGTGCAAATAATGTAATATCATTCAGGCAGAGGAGTTGGTCGATCATTGGAGATCAAATTGGGTTTGTGTAAGAGGATTTAGTCCTCTGGTATTGAGCTTAACTGGAACTGTACTCAGGCATAGGAGATGCTATCTTTTGTAGTTCAACACCTCTCCAGATTATAGTCTAAATTTATATGTAGTCAGTGAGGCTCATTTTGTCATGAGTAGTGTGCTCTAGGTTGTTGGCCTTTCTGCAATTGTAGGCTCCTTCATTGTAATTCACATACTTACTGCAAAAGTATTATTTGACTGTGGGTAGGCTTCCCACTGTGGTTTTTCCCTTTACCAGGTTTTCCACGTACAAATCTTGGTGTCATGTGGATGGTATTTATTCTGTGATTGTTGTTTATGCTTAATTGGTTTATCTACTATTTCGGTATTATTGTTTTGGGTTTCGATATTAAATTTTAAATTGCTAATGCTTCTGGTAATCTATGACAACTGATTCACCCCCCCTCTCAATTGTCTTCCAATTATCTGAACTGTCTAACAATTGGTATAGGAGCTTTGGTCCTCTCTACAAAAAGATTAATCTCTTGAGGAAGATCCTATGGCAACTAAAAGTTCAAGTTAATCTAGTTCTTTTGGAGCTATGTTTCGATGGGATATACCGTGGCTTGAAGGAATACACTACATAATATGGAAGATTTGAATGAAGACTCATCTGAGATGTCTTGGCAAGGAGATTTGGGAGATCCCATAGAATGGTGTCACACCCTATAATCCGGGATCTAGAAATCCTCCTCCAACTAACCTCGACAAGGAGATTGAGAAGGATTGTAGAGAAAGAGAAGCCTTCTTGTGTGTACTTTCTTATCAGAAAATAATGGGATTAACAGACAAATCATCTAGAAAGGCTATATGGGATAAGTTGCAGACTCTTAATGAAGGTGACCCTATAGTGAATATTACTAAACTTGATGGTTACTGAGTGAGATATGAAAACCTGAAGATGGAAGAAGATGAAAGGATTACTGCATTCATGGAAAGGGTCAATGAGATTGTTATGGGAATTCAATGTTGTGGTGGAACTCTGAGCAAAGATGAAATTATTTCTAAAGTCTTGAGAACCCTACCACTGGCTTACAAAATGAAGGACACTTCTATTAATGGGTTGAGAACAATGGCTAATACATCTGTCAACAGAGATACTTTGGTTGGGAAACTATCTTCTTTTTAGCTTGAGGAATTTTGACCTTCTGGAGCTGTGAAGACTGAACCTGCTTTTCATGCATCTACATCTATTGGTATTTTGGTATGGTTTTGTCATTGATGTCAACACCTATTAAAACACTAGCACTTTGGAGATCTAGCAACATTCACCGGCAAGCAAGTAACTATTGCACGAGTACTGGTATATAGTTCACCAGCGGGATATAATGATCACCGACACTTGGAATGATATGGAAGACACTTGGTAATGTCAAAGACATCATGCAGACACTTTCTTTTGAAGAATTAATCATTGATATATTCATATTTGCATATTTGCTTTTACCGGCAAATAGGTCTAGGGTTACCTAGGGTTGCACCAGTAGGTTTATCTTTTCCAGATCAACATGGCACACTATGAAGATGATTTATTATTATTGTAAATGCATTAAGCCGACATGTTTAATCGGTTATTGCATCGGATATTATATTGATTGTGAAATGTTTTTATTGTAATATCTTGTAGAGCCAACCTACTAAAATTGGTCTTAGGTTATGGTATAAATGTAAGATCTTATTTGTAAGACTGAATGTGGAATGCGAAAAAGAATTGTGTGAAGGTATATGTGAGATTAAGAAGAGGTATACACGAAGACATCATTTGAAGGTGAAGCTAGGTTTTCGTAGAAGCATATCAGCATTACACCGGTACTGAATCCAGCATATGAAGATGTTATTTTGTATAGTACATTCTTATTGGATTTAACCATCCAACTGTAGTCAGTGTGACTCCCATTTTGTGATTGAGCAGTGAGCTCTAGGCTGTTGGCCTATTTGCATGTGCAGACCCCATTTATGTACACTTACTATCTGCAGTAGTATCATCTGATTGTGGGTAAGGTTTCCCACCATGGTTTTTCCCCTTACAGGGTTTCCACATACAAATAGTGGTGTTATGTGTTGTGGATGACTTTGTATTTATGTTTCATGCATTTACTGTTAACATTGTCTATTGATATACTTAACTGGTTTATCGGTATTAAGCATTAAGTTGGTTAAGTGGTCTTTGGTTTGGATTTATTAGACAACTGATTCACCCCCCCCCCCCTCTTAGTTGTCTCCGGGACCTAACAACATCTACAACTGGTAAACAAGACTAGAAAGCTTTATATGAAAAAGAATTAGAAGATATGAATAGAGAAGATGATGAGTTTGAGAAACTTGAAGTACTATCTCCTAGAAGAGTATCGAAAGGACCGGTAGGAAGTAAGTATGAAGGAAAAGCACCTTTTAAATGTTTTTCATGTAATAAGATTGGTCATTTTGCATCTATACGTCCTGAGAGGAATTCAAGATTTGAACAAAGAGTTAAAAGATCATTTAAGCCTAACCTTGGATATCAGAACAAGTATAGATTCAAGAAAAACAAAGTCAAATCATGCTACATAGCGGATGAGGAAGGCATTACTGACTCAGATGATGAACCGACAGAAGACTCTGGGATGGAATGGATATTCTTGGCTATCAAGGAAGATGATCCAACACTGGAAGAGATTGTATCTAAGGAGAATGCACTTGTTGCTAAAATTGAGGACAAGGATGAATGGGTAATTGAAAGTGGTTGTTCACATCATATGATGAGAGATAAAGGGAAGTTTCTGTCTTTGCAAGAATTTGATGGTGAACTAGTTAGATTTGGAGATGACAAGGCATGTATGTGTTGGCATTATGAGTGAATTGATTATGTGTGGCATTGATGTTTTGTCATTGATGTCAACACTAGCTGTTACCGACAGACAGATTTACACTGACTAATATGGATGGTTACCGACAGACAGGTTACCGGTTTAAGATATAGTGTTATCAGCAGAAGAGATTATCTGGTTGGCACTTCCAGCATATTTGGATCAGTAAAGTATATTGGATTTCATGTGTTATATGCTCCATAAGAATATTTTGGTTAGTTGGTATTGGCTTGATAATTGGATGTTATCATACACACTGGTAAACCCTTACCGACTCTAGTTTAAGGCTTTACTGGTAGAGCTTTCATTGAGGAATCATGACAGGATGCACAATTGATGTTGGTGCAACTTCTTCAAGGATTTCAGGATGCTGAAGATGTTCATTGATCATTCTTCAATTGCTTGAAGACATTGCCTTGGTGTGGTGGACCCAGAATAGGTCTAGTACCTATCTAGGTTATGGACCGGTATCATGCTAGCATGTACTCTACACATTACCTGGATGATTTGAGATGTTTTATGGATTTATTATTATTGTTTTGATCTCAAGCCCACATGGCATATCATTGTAATAAGGAATTATGTAATGATATTATTTTTAGGTGGCCGACCTAATTGGTTTAGGCCTTAGGGTTTGTATAAATAAGAGGTAGAAACTCTTTGTAAAGTATCATGGTTATTGGAAAGGTCATGGTCAAGGAATGTAATGTGTGAATGTTTTAATATCATTAGGCAAATGGGTTGATTGATCATTGGTGATCGTATTGGTTTCAAAAGAGGATTTAGTCCTCTGACATTGAGCTTAACCAGGATTGTAATCAGGCATAGTAGATGCTATTTCCAACAGTTCACTCTATTGGATTGTTGTCCATTTATATTCAGAAATTTGTAACCTCTTTGTAGTCAGTGAGACTCTTTTGTAATGAGCAGTACGCTCTAGGCAATGTGCCTTCCTGCAAGTGCAGGCCCCTCATTGTAACACATACTTTCTGTAGAAGTATCATCTAACTATGGGTAGGCTTCCCACCATCATTTTTCCCTTTCTGGGTTTTCCACATACAAATCATGGTGTTATGTGGTATGGTTTCTTTACATTGATTATCTGGTTAATTGCCAATTTGTATTGTCTACTGGCATCTGTTTCTACTGGCATCTATTTATGCTTTACCAGTACTTAATTTGTTTAAGGTTATATTGTGGATAAAGTTATAATCTGTTAACAATTGATTCACCCCACCTCTTAGTTGTTCACCGGTTATCCTAACAATTGGTATCAGAGCTTTGGCACTCTTTTGTAGAAGCTTAACCACTTGAGGTAGATCCTATGACAACTAACACTTCTAATCCACCGACAACTATTTTCATAAGAGAAATCCCTAAGATTGATGGAACAAACTATGGGATATGGGATATTTGGGAGATCACTGAGAAAGGATACACACCTTATGATCCGACATCTGACAATCCTGCTCCTTCAAACCTGGACAAGAATAATGAAAATTATTGCAGAGCTAGAGAAGCCCTCTTGTGTGCACTTACTGATCAACAGATCATGGGATTGACTAAAAAATCATTGGCTAAGGTTAGATGGGACAAATTGAAAACTATGAATGAAGGTGACCCTACTGTGAAAATTGCTAAACTTGATGGTTATCGGGTAAGGTATGAAAACTTGAAAATGGAAGAAAATGAAAGAATTGTTGTATTTATGGAAAGAGTAAATGAGGTTGTTATGGGAATTCAATGTTGTGGAGGATTTCTAAGTGAAGATGAAATAGTTTCCAAAGTATCAAGAGCCCTTCCACTGGCTTACAAGATGAAGGCAATTGCAATTAATGAGTTAAGAACAATGGCAAACACTTCAGTCAACAGAGACATTCTGATTGCGAAATTATCTGCTTTTGAGCTTGAACAATTTGGATCTTCTGGAGTTGCAAAGTCTGAACCTGCTTTTCATACATCATCATCAACATCTACCGACAAAAGTGTTTGGAGAGTCCTATATGCAAAAGAATTGGAAGACATGAGGAAAGAAGATGAAGAGCTTGAACAACTTGAAGCCTTATTTGCTAGAAGAGTACCTAAAGGTCCAACTGGAAGTAAGTATGAAAGAAAAACACCTTTTAAATGTTTTGCATGTAATAAGATTGGTCATTTTTCATCTAGATGTCCTGAAAGGAATGAAAGGTTTGAGGAAAGAGTTAAAAAAACTTTTAAGCCTAGCCCAAACAAATATAGATTCAAGAAAAACAAACATTTCTACATAGCAGATGAGGAAGGAGTAATTGATGAATCTGGAGATGAACTGGTAGAAGACTCAGCTAGTGGATCTGGAAATGGAAAGGAATGGGTGTTCTATGCTTTCAAGGAAGATGAACTAGAACCAGCTATAAAAATGAAGAGAAGGCTCTAGGAGCAAAAGTTGAAGATAAGGATCAATGGGTAATTGGTAGTGGATGCTCACATTGTATGACTGGAGATAAATGGATATTTTTGTCCCTGCAAGAATACAATGGTGGTCAAGTTAGATGTGGAGATGACAAGGCATGTATGATCAAAGGTAGAGGTATTATTTATTTGGATGGCAAGCATAACACTGATACTGTCTATTATGTAGAAGGTTTAAGGCATAATCTTTTGAGTGTTGGCCAATTAGTTGATAAGGGTTTTCAACTTCAGTTTAATGATAGAAAATACAAAATCATTAACAAAATGGTTTGGAGATTGCAACCTATATTTAGATAGGAAGTAATATCTTTCACTTGAACACTGGTAATAAGACATGTTTGATTGCTCATATTGATGAGAGTTGGCTATGACATAAGAGGTTGCGTGATGTTAATTTTGATTGTATTGTTAAGAACAGTTCGACTAAGGCAGTCAAAGATAACCTAAGATTATTAAGCCTCATAATCCGGTATGTAAGGAATGTCAATTGGGTAAGCAAGTCATAAGTTCTTTTAAAAGCATACATGATAAATCTAATGATGTACTTGATTTGATTCACACTGACTTATGTGGTCTATCAAGGACTGGAAGCTTTCAAGGTGATAGGTATTTCATGCTGATTATTGATGAATGTTCTAGGATGATGTGGGTGACTTTTTTGAGGGAGAAGTCTGAAGCATTTGAGACATTTAAGATCTTTAAAGTGAAGGTTGAAACATAAACTAGATTAAAAATCAAATTTCTAAGATCAAATCATAGCGGTGAGTTCACTTCTCATGAATTTAACAATTATTGTGAGACAAATGGAATCAGGAGACAACTATTTGCACCTAGGACTCCTCAGCAAAATGGGGTAGTTGGAAGAAAGAACATAACCATTTTGGATGCAGCTAGATCTATGATGATGAAAGCCAAATTGTGTCATATCTACTGGAGAGAAGCAATGAGTACAACAGTCTACACATTGAACAAAGTTCACATTAAAGGTGAAACCGGTAAGACCCCTTATGAACTATGGTTTGGACATATACCTACTGTTAAATATTTTAGAATTTTTGGAAGTAAATGCTATATCAAAAGAGATGATTCAATTGGGAAGTTTGATCCTAGATGTGATGAAGGGATATTTCTTGGTTATTCAATTCAGAGCAAAGCATACAGATGTTATAATAAAAGATTGCATAAAATTATGGAAAGTGCTAATGTGAACATGGATGAACAATACATAAATCATTCCATATCATATGATAGGGAACCGATAGTGGAAATGATTATAACTGAACCAACAATGCCTCGACCGGTATAGGAAGTTGTGACAGTTACACCGGCATAGTCTGAACATTCAACTGTGACTGATGATCAGAGTTGTAAACCTGAAGTTCAAAAGACTCCAAGGTATGTAAGATTAAATCATTCTGAAGATCAAATTATTGGAGATAGGAACAAGCGAGTAATGACAAGAAGAAAACTGGAAAATGAAGAGGTATGTCTTATTTCCCAAGTTGAACCGACAACTTTTATTGAAGCTTGTAAGGATAAACATTGGTTAAAGGCTATGGAAGATGAATTAGATCAAATAGAGAAGAATGAAACTTGGTCTTTAGTTTCTCGACCTTAAAATAAGAATGTTATTGGAACTAAATGGGTTTTTAGAAATAAACAGAATGAGGATGGTCAAGTTATAAGGAACAAGTCTAGATTGGTTTGTAAAGGATATTCTCAAATGGAAGGAATTGATTATGGTGAGACATTTGAACTTGTAGCTGGAATTGAAGCTGTTAGACTATTTATTACCTATGCAGCTTCTAAGAACTATAAGGTTTATCAAATGGATGTCAAATGTGCATTTTTGAATGGTGAGCTTGAGGAAGAAGTTTACATTGAGCAACTTGATGGATTTACACTGACAGATGACAAAGACATGGTTTGTAGATTGAAGAAAGCTTTATATGGTTTGAAACAGGCTCTTAGAGATTGGTATGCAAGGTTGGATAAATATCACTGATAATGATATTCTGATTATCGAAGTCTTTGTTGATGATATCATTTTTGGAGGAGAAGATAAATTGTGCATGGAATTTGCTAACAACATGAAGAATACATTTGAAATGTCCATGACTGGTGAGATGAAATTTTTCTTAGGTTTGCAGATTACTCAGATTGACAAAGGCATTTTTATCTATCAAACTAAGCATCTGAAGGAATTGTTGAAATTTTTTGGTATGGACAATTCCAAACAGGTAAGTATTTCTATGGCTATAAGTGAGAAATTATCTATCAAGGATACTTCTTCATCGGTAAATCCGACAAGGTACAAATCTATGATTGGTGGTCTGTTATATCTAACGCAGACTAGACTTGATATTATGAATGCAGTAAGTATTGTTTCAAGATATCAAAGTAATCCTAAAGAAAATCATGAATGCAGTAAGTATTGTTTCAAGATATCAAAGTAATCCTAAAGAAAATCATGAATGTGCAGTAAAGATGATATTATGGTATTTGAAAGGAACAACAGAATATGGCTTATGGTATTCTAGAAATGATGATTTCACTTTATGTGCATATACTGACTCAGATTGGGCAGGTGATACTGATGATAGGAAGAGCACTTTTGGTGGAGCTTTCTTTCTTGGAAAGAAACTGGTTTCATGGATAAGCAAAAAAAATCATGCATTTCTTTATCTACTGCAGAAGATGAGTATGTTGCAGCAACAAGTAATTGCACTCAAGTTTTGTGGATGAAGCAAATGTTGAAGGATATCAGGGTAAATTGTAGTGAACTGGTAGTTATCTACTATGATAACTCTGTAGCTATTGATATGTCCAAGATCCTGTATTTCACTCTAAGACTAAGAATATTTCAATAAAGTATAACTTTCTAAAGGACAAGGTAGAAGCAAAGGAAGTCAAATTGGTTTATGTGAGCACTAAAGAAGAAATTGTAGACATATTCACTAAACCACTGTCTAAGGTATCATTTGAATATTTGAGAGATAGGTTAGGGGTTTCTGACCCTCTGGCAGAGACTTGATTGATAATGTTTTTCATCAGTCCGATATGCATTATCAGGAACACTATCCATTCCGACACTGATGAATGGTGCTACTACTCAAGGGGAGTAGTCAACTCTGAGATTCAGAGGTTTATATCATTGCTTTGATTTTTTTGTCATATTTCTGGCATTGATCTCGAAGGGGGAGAGATATTGATGTGAAAATAAAAGAACAATTGTATAAATTGGTGAGAGAGATTTGTTCAAAGCCTTACAGAGATATCATTCACTGGGGGAGAGCTATTGATTGTTGGTTGTCTTCCACAGAGGGAGACTTGCCTGACATTTCTTGGTACTTAGATGTTTTTCACATCTAGTGTTGTTATCAATGCCAAAGGGGGAGATTGTTGGCATTATGGGTGAATTGATTATGTGTGGCATTGATATTTTGTCATTGATGTCAACACTAGCTGTTACCGACAGACAAATTTACACTGACTAATATGGATGGTTGTCGGTATAAGATCTAGTGTTATCAATAGAGGAGATTATCTAGTTGGCACTTCCGGCATGTTTGGATTAGTAAAGTATATTGGATTTCATGTGTTATATGCTCCATAAGCATTTTTTGGTCAGTTGGTATTGGCTTGATAATTGGATGTTATCATACACATTGGTAAACCCTTACTAGCACTGGTTTAAGGTTTTACCGACAAAGATTTCATTGAGGAATCATGACAGGATGCACAATTGGTGTTGGTGTAGCTTCTTCAAGGATTTCTGGATGCTGAAGATGTTTGTTGATCATGCTTCAATTGCTTGAAGACATTTATTTGGCGTGGTGGACCTAGAATAGGTCTGGTACCTATTTAGGTTATGGACTGGTATCATGCTAGCGTGTACTCTATACGTTACCTAGATGATTCAAGATGTTTTATGGATTTGTTATTACTGTTTCGATCTTAAGCCGACATAGTATATCATTGTAATAAGGAATTATGCAATGATATTATTGTAATATCTTTAGGTGGCCAACCTAATCAGTTTAGGCCTTAGGGTTTGTATAAATAAGAGGTAGAAACTCTTTGTAAAGTATCATGGTTATTGGAAAGGTCATGGTCAAGGAATGTAATGTGTGAATGTTGTAATATCATCAGGCATAAACAGGATATATTATGGAATCTCATTCGAGACCAAAAACCGGATATCATCCTTGTTCAGGAAACCAAAATGAGTAAGGAGAAAGTGGAGAATTTAAACTTCTTTAAAAATGGAGGGGCATGTGGTAGTAGCTCGAATGGGGCATCTGGTGGGGTGGCTATATTCTGGAACAAGAAAACTATTTCAGGAGAAATGATTGATGAAGATTGTAACATAATATCCATGAAAGTTAAAAGCATATATGAAGGAAAGGAATGTGTGGTTACCAATATCTATGCCCCTAATTCCAAATCTGCTAGAAGAAAATTTTGGGTTAAAATCCAACAAAAAATAAGATCTTTCCCTAAGAACAGTTGGGTTGTGATGGGAGACTTCAATACTCCTTTGCAAGGCACTAATAAATCTGGAGGAACTCAAGCTCAACTAGATAGTAGATCTAACTTGATGGACTTTATCAATGTCAATTCTCTTATTGATATGGATCTTAATGGAGCTTCCTACACCTGGTCTAACCGCAGGGATGGTGAAGACCTCATTCAAGTAAGACTTGATAGATCCCTTGTTACTAATGATTGGATTCTTTCTCATAGATGCTCCCTGTCTATCATCAATAGAATTGGTTATGATCATTATCCCATTTCTTTTGTTGCTGAGATCATTAAGAATAATCAAAGCTTCCCTTTCTGGTTTGAGAAAATGTGGATTTCTCACCCCTATCTTGAAAAATCTATTGCCAACTGGTGGAATATTTATTTGAATGGAACTACCATGTATAAAGTTGCTAAAAAACTTAGAAACATCAAATTCAAAATTAAGATATGGAATAAGAAGGTCTTTGGTGATATTTTTGACTCAAAGAAAAAGTTGAAGGAGGAACTAGAATAGATCCAAAACTCTATACAGAAAGATGGCTATAAAAAGTATCCCAAAGCTATGGAAGATGATGTTTTAGTCAAACTTCACAATATCATTTCTAGAGAGGAAATCTATTGGAGGCAGAGATCTAGGGCGATTTGGTTGGAAGCTGGGGATAGAAACATTAAATTTTTCCACATGACCTCTTTGAAACATAAAGCTACGAACATAATTTCTAGATTAATTGTTGAGGACAAAATTCTTCTTAATCATGATGAAATTAGGGATGAAGCTCTTAGTTTCTTCTCTCAGCTCCTGACCAGGAACAAGGATATTGATTATACCCAACAACAAGATTTGGTTAATATCATTCCCAAGATCATCAATCCTAATTAGAATAAGGCCCTTTTTGCTATCCCTTCTGCTGGGGAAATTAAAAAAGTTATCTTGTCTTTTCAAGGGGATAAAGCTCTGAGTCATGATGGCTTCCCTATGTTTTTCTTCCAGGAATTCTGGCATATTGTGGGAGAAGACACGGTCAATGTGGTAAAAGAATTTTTTGGCTCTAGAAGAATCCTTAAGGAATTCAACTCCACTTTTATTGCCTTAATTACTACGGTTGCTGGGGTGGATTCAATGGGAAAATTTAGGCCAATAAGTATATGTAACTCTTTCTATAAGATCATATTTAAAGTTTTGACTACTAGAATTTTGGCTGTCCTCCCCTTCATCATCTCTGAGGAGTAGAAAGGTTTTATTCCTGGCTGGCAGATTTTGGACTCTATCATTCTTGTGCATGAGAATATTCACTCCCTCAATGCTACTAATAAAGAAGGATTTTTGATAAAGTTGGATCTGGCGAAAGCTTATGATAGAGTGGATTGGCAAGTTCTTTTCAGAATCATAGAGGCTTTTGGATTTGATGAGAAGATAAAAAAAATTATTAGAGAGCTGATCTCCACTCCTATGTTTTCAATTATCATTAATGGGTCTCCTACTAAATTCTTTAAATCGTCAAGGGGGCTCAGACAAAGAGATCCCATATCTCCTATTCTTTTCACCATCTTGGCAAAGAGCATGAGCAGACTGATCCAAAAATTGAAAGTGAATAAAATCATCAAAGGCCTTCAACCCTCCTCTGCTAATGTATTTTGTTCTCACCAATAATTTGTTGATGATACTATCCTTATGGGATATTCGTCTGTTAGGGAGGCTGATACCTTTAAAAGTGCTCTTAATTCTTATGCTTTGGCTACTGGCCAACAAGTCAATTGGGACAGATCGGCTATATACTTCATGAACACTTCGGTCATAAGACAACAGACAATTGCTAAAATTATTGGTTGCAAGGTGGACATGCTCCCTTCCACCTACCTGGGTCTCCACTTGGGTTTAGTTCCCCCAAACTCCTTATGGAATATTCTTATTGAAAAACTCAACAAAAAACTTGTTGGATGGAAAGGATCCATTTTATCTCAGCCTGGGAAGTTGCAGCTTCTTCAAGCTACTCTCCAGAAACTCCCTGTTTATGCTCTCAGTTTATTTGGTATCCCGACTAAATTTGCTGAAGCATTAGAAAGAATCCAGAAGAGATTTCTATGGTCGGGAGTTGAAGAAAAAAAGTGGATATCCTTGGTTGCTTGGGACAAAGTGTGTAAACCAAAGAGCAAAGGAGGGCTTGGGATTAAAGCTCTAAATTTTTTTAATAAAGCTCTCATTACAAAACAAATATGGAGAGCTTATGACATCAAGAAAGATTGGAACCGAATCAGGTTTGACAAATATATTCAGAATCAGCCTCTCTAGGATTTCCTTAACTCTGAAGTCATCCCTGTCAGATCCTTCATTTGGAATAGTATTATCAAATCCATAAAAGTGGCCAAAGCTGGAGTTGGATGAGTCCTTGGAAAACATGACAAAATAAGGTTTTGGGAGGATCCTTGGATGAACAATGAACCTCTCTTTGATCAAGGCAACAATCAACTTATTAAGGAATGTAAAAAGAGGCTTGGACCTATGGTGTGTGACTATTGGAAGGAGAACAAATGGGTTAGGCTTGATGTTATACATGCTGGTTTTTCCTTGCTCCAGCAGGAGTTGTTGTCTTTTTCTATTAACAAAGACTATGATGATGTTTTTCTCTGGAAAAGTAATCCTAGAGGTGACTTTACGGTTGCTTCTACCTACAAAAACACTTTCACTTAGACCAGTAACCCCATTTGGGGTAAAGGTTGGAACAAAATTCTGATCCCTAAAGTCAATATGTTCCTTTGGCTTGCTACTCACAATAGGATCCTAACTATTGACAATTTGGTCCGAAGAGGTTTCATGTTCCCTAATAGGTACGAGCTATGCCAGAAAGAGGAAGAAATAGTTGATCATTTGTTTTTCCACTGCTCATTTACCTGGGAAATTTGGAGTAAGTTTTGGGAGAAATGGAAAGTTGATTGGGTCATGAACAAGAGTCTCAAGGAAATTATCTGGGGATTCAAATTTAAAAAAATTTGGCTGGAAGGGGACTCCCTAAATATTATCCAGGCCCTTAAAGGTACTAGTTCTGTCTCTTGGAATATTACTAACTTAGTTGAAAGTGCTAAAAAAATTATAAATGACTATGTTAGTATTATCATAACTCACACTCTAAGAGAAGGCAATAAGGTTGCATACCTTTTAGCTAATGAAGGGGTCAATTTAGAGGTGGGGGTTAAATATATCGGAGAGACCCATTGTAAAAGGGATGTTAGAGAGCAATTATTTTTTTATCGCATCAATGGGTCAAGTTAAAATCATGATTACCTTTTGGGGCCCGGATTTCAAAGATAGAGTTTGGGGGCAGATGAATTGTCAGGCAATGATTGCTTTTAGGCATCATTTCTATGATCAAATGTGTGAGGGGGATTATAATAATAAATGCTGGTCTTGTGCGGCCATTAACATTAGCTTTAAAACTATGAAAGGGACTCTGTTCTGTTATTCCAGAATTTTACACAAGAACTTGGGGTTGTACCTGCAGATTGTGAGATAGATCTTTGGGTACTTCTACTTGCTGTTCAAAATGGGTGGTAACTTAAATAGGAATGAGCCCCCTGGCTGCAAAAACTGGAAGAGTGAATGAAAAGTATGGAGGAGGATTCATAGATATGGTTTTACTGACTATATGGAAAAGCTACATGGAAGCAGAAATTCAGTGTCACATGGCTTTGCTAGAGGCTAGAACAACAACATATTCAAATTGTTTAGGGAGATATGGAAAATTGATGAGGATCTTCTTGCGGAGGTCATGGGTCTTCAGAAGGAGGGCACTAAATTCTACAGAGACCGGAAGTATGGTGCTGAAGCATTCAAAAACTTCCCAAAACTGGAGGATGAGAAGGCCAAGCTTGTCAAGAAAGACAACATCTCCTACTACCTTCCCCAGGAGGTAAAGTCTTTTTGGCAGAAAGTTTTAAGGGTTTTGATGGAGTTTCTCACTGTTGATGGTAGATTCACTAAAATCTATAACTATCATTTTGCAATTCTTAATCACTTCTGCCATGGGGTTAAAATCTCCTTGTCTTTTTACTTAGCATCTTCTCTGAATGAGAGTCTGGCTGATCACACTAAAAAGCCTAATTCTTACCCTATAGCCCATTAGGGGCTTATCTTTCTCATTTATGAATACCTGAAGAAAAAAGTTAGGGCTAGAAAGGATGATCACCTAGTCACTAATGCACATATTTCTAAAAGCTGTAAAGATTCTGAGTCGGATGAGGATCAGTCTAATGCCCCTACCCATAAAAAACAGAGAGCTAATACAAACAATGTGGAAATAGAGGTGCATTGTGATTTGGAGGACGAAAAGGGGAAGGATATTGAGACAAAAATGGAGAGTGAGAAGGATGAGAATGTTGGTGAAGAGGAAGAAGGGAAAAAAGATGTTAACTCTGAAAACCCTTATTCTAACCCTATGGGCTCGGATAGCAGGAATGTCACCCTAAATTCTAAGGAGGAAGACAACCCTAATTCTATGGACACTGAGCAGGGTAGGGATCTAGTGAATACTATTTTGAATACTGCCTGTAATTGTACTCTGGAATCCTTCAACTTCCAGAAATGGGTTATTGACAACATTACTAGCATTCAGAGCAAACAGAGGGACCTGGACAATAAGATACACAATTTGATTAAGGAAACAAATTTGGGGGAAAAGAATGAGGAGACAGAAACCAGTGAAGCCGATGAGGAAATTGAGATGGAGGACTGGCTGGAAAAAGACCTGATAAAAGGGGATTTGAAACATCTGGAGGATGTTATCAGAATTGTAAAAGAACAAGGTGAGGAGGATAAAGACAATATCAATACTTAGGTTGCTCGAACTGAGAAGGCTCTGAAAAGCTTCATAATCCACAGTGTTGAGGTCCTAAGAGTTTCGTCACATAATATGAATGCCTTGGTGGATCACTTAGAGAGGAAAAATCAGGATAAGAACTTGGTAATCATTGAGGATGTACCGACCTCCAGCTCCACCCATCAAATTTCCAAGCGAAGGACTAGGTAGGACACCACTGAGATGGAGACCAAAACAAAAGATATCTAGCTGAAACAGGAGAGCAATGATCTAAGAGAAGCTGCTAAGGTGATGATTCTTTTGGTTTAGAACGCTGAGGAGTCTATAAAAGTTTTCAATTGATATGTAATGTTGGGTTTTGGATGCCAATTTCTTGTTGGCTCCTTGCTATCTTTTTGTCCTAGCTGCTGGTTTTTGTGCTGGTCTTTTGCAACTATTTTGTCTTGTTTCTTTCATGCTCATCTTTCGTAATGTAAGCGAGTTTCAGGTCCCTTAAAACCTATTTTTTCTTAATAAAAAACACATGGACTTTGGTTCCCCAACATAAAAATAAAAATTTTATTGGAACTAAATGGGTTTTTAGGAATAAATTGAATGAGGATGGTCAACTTATAAGGAATAAGGCTAGATTGGTTTGTAAAGGATATTCTCAGAAGGAAGGAATTGATTATGGAGAGACTTTTGCACCAGTAGCTAGGATTGAAGATGTAAGATTATTTCTTGCCTATGTTGCTCATAAAAACTAGAAGGTTTATCAGATGGATGTTAAATGTGTATTTTTGAATGGGGATCTTGATGAGGAAGTTTATATTGAGCAACCTGATGGTTTTTCACTATCAGATACTAATATGGTTTGCAGGTTAAGGAAAGCTTTATATGGATTAAAACAAGCACCTAGAGCTTGGTATGCAAGGTTGGATAAATATCTTTTGAAGCTTGGTTTTACTAAGGGCAATACTGACAGTAATTTATATTATAAAATCACTGATGATGATATATTGATTGTTGAAGTATTTGTTGATGACATTATTTTTGGAGGTGAAGATAAATTATGCACAATTTTTTTTAAGAATATGGAGAAAGAAATTGAGATGTCTATGATTGGTGAGATGAAATTTTTCTTAGGTTTGTAGATTACTCAGACTAATAAAGGTATTTTTATCTATCAAACTAAATATGCTAAGGAATTGTTCAAGAAATTTGGTATGGGAGATTTGAAACCGGTAAGTACACCTATGGTTGCAAGTGAAAAATTAACAAGGAAAGATGTTTCTGCATCGATAAATCCTACAAGATACAAATCTATGATTGGAGGTCTACTTTATTTGACTCAAACTAGGTCTGACATTATGAATGTTGTTTGTATTGTTTCAAGATTTCAGAGTGATCCTAGAGAAAATCATGAGATGGCAGTGAAAAGGATTTTTAAATACTTGCAAGGTACATTAGAATATGGCTTGTGGTACCCTGATGATGATAACTTTACTTTATGTGCATAGACAGATGCTAATTGGGTTGGAGATGTTGATGACCGGAAAAGTACTTCTCGTGGAGCTTTCTTTCTTGGAAAGAAGTTGGTTTTATGGATCAGCAAGAAAAAACCATGTACTTCTTTATCTACTGCTAAAGCTGAGTATGTTGTTGCTGCTACTAGCTGTACACAAGTTTTATGGATGAAGCAAATGTTGAAATATATAAAGGTGGATTGTGATGTACTGGTAGTTATTCACTGTGATAACTCTGCTGCTATTGATATATCAAAGGATCCAATATTTCATTCTAAAACAAAGCACATATCTATCAAGTATAACTTTTTGAAGGAGAAGGTGGAAGCAAATGAAGTTAGATTACTTTATGTGAACACTAAAGAACATATTGCAAATATTTTCACTAAACCTTTATCCAAGGAATCATTTGAGTACCTGAGAGACAGATTAGGGGTTTCTGCCTGTCTGGCATAGACTTGATTGATGCGGTTTGGCATCAATCCGACATGCATTATCAGAGATACTATTCATTCTGAAACTGATGTGGGATTCTACTACTCAGGGGGAGTAGTCAGCTTTGAGATTCAGAGGCTTATGTTTTTGATTTGATATTTCTGTCAGATTTCTCGCATTGATGTCAAAGGGGGAGAGATACTGATGTGAAAAAGTAAAATAAATTCAGAGCTTTACAGAGATATTAGTCAAAGGGGGAGAGACATTGATATTCAGAGCTATATAGGGGAGAGATTGTTGGTTATCTTCCATAGGGGGATACTTGTTTATCATTTCTTGGTACCTAGATGTTTTTCACATCTAGTGTTTCCATCAATGCCAAAGGGGGATATTGTTGGCCATTTGGTGGAATTGATTATGTGTTGCATTGATGTTTTGTCATTGATGTCAACACTAGCTGTTTGGATGCTTTACCGACACCTTTCTAGTAGCGATAGGTCGAGTGGTTTCTGGTTAACTTGGATCCAGCATGATGCAGTAGACTCTGGTATAATCTGGTGATGGAATTGGCTTGTTCATAATGCTTATACTCATATTTGGTTAGTTGGTTTTGGTCTAGTGATTGGATGCTATCCTGCTTGCTATGAAGATTGTTTTCTGGTTTCGATGAGGGTTTCACCGATAGAGCTTTTGGTGGAGATCTTTGATGGATTGCATAATTGGTGTTGGTGCAACTTTTGATGGAGTTTCAAGATACCATTGGTGATTATGTTAGAGATTTGGTGTTTGGAGATCATTGTTGAAGCGTGTGAACCTATACTTGGTCCCGATTGATCTAGGTTATGGACCGACATTGATGTAACGTGTGGATAGGACCTATTGTTGTATTTTCGAGATGACTTATGTGTTGGATATTATTTATTTTGGTCTAAGGTCGACATGGTTTGTAATTATGTAATTGGTTTATTGTCTGGTGGCTGAGCTGATTGTTTATGGTTGAGGGTTTGTATATATAGATGTAAGATCTCATTGTAGATCATCATGGTTAATGTAAAAGGTCATGGTAAAGGAATTTAATGTGCGAATAATGTAATATCATTCAGGAAGAGTTGATCGATCATTGGAGATTGAATTGGATTTGTGTGAGAGGATTTAGTCCTCCGGTATTGAGCTTAACCGAAACTGTACTCAAGCGTAGGAGATGCTATCTTTTGCAATTCAACACCTCTCTGAATTGTTGTCTAGATTTATATGTAGTCAGTGAGGCTCCTTTTTTGATGAGCACTGTGCTCTAGGCTGTTGGCCTTCCTGCAAGTGCAAGCCCCTTCATTGTAATTCACATACTTACTACAAAAGTATTATTTGATTGTGGGTAGGCTTTCCACCATGTTTTTTCCCTCTACCGGGTTTTCCGTGTACAAATTTTGGTGTCATGTGGATGGTATTTATTCTGTGATTACTGTTTATGCTTAATTGGTTTGTCTACTATTCTGGTATTATTGTTTTGGGTTCCGATATTAAAGTTTAAATTGATAATGCTTCTGGTAATCTGTGATAATTGATTCACCCCCCCTCTAAGTTGTCTTCCAGTTATCTGAACTGTCTAACATAATCAGGGGAGTCTATGTGGTCGAGTTAGAGGCGGGTGATAGGTCGTGATGCAGATGATCAGTGGAAGCAAGGAGTGGTCGGTGGCAGGCCGATAGCATGGCAGGTGGAGCTCGAAGATCCAAGGGGTGCTAGGAAGTGGCACACGCGTGGCAGGGTCCATGTGTTGTGGCGTCGGCACAGCCGCAGGCAGTGGGAGATCTATACTTGAGGCGAAGCCCGATGCCGAAGATCGAGGGCCAGGAAGTGCCAGCGGGGAGATCATCGGTGGTCAAAGGATGGTAGATAGTCGGTGGTCACAGTGTATGATACGCCTGCACTGCCAGTATGAGGTACGCGGGGGGGGGGGGTTACGGACCCCCCCACAATACGAAATAATTTTTTTGACTGATTTTAAAAAACAACTTTTTTCATATAAAATAAAAACTGTAATTTTTTTTATAATAAAATATGAAAATTGAAATTTTCGCAGAAAATACAAATAATGTATTTTTTTTTAAAAAAAATCCGTACCGTACCGCCCAAAGTGGGCAAATTTTTTCCTCCAAGCTTCAAAATTGACTTTCACCAAATATAGGCGAATTTATAGTCAAAATTCATGGAAATAGCCACCCGGATGCGATGGTGAGGTCGGATCTGGTCTAGGACGCATCTAGAAGATGCTGCTCCTCAGATATGCCTCTTGACACTACAATAATGCCTCTCAAAGATGAATCAATGATGCTCTAATGGATCTGATACCATGTGAGATTTTGCCAAGATCAAGAGCTCAATGAAAAGTACAAAATAGAGAGACAAAACATAGGACAAGAATAAACTGTATTCTCATCAATAGATAAATGATCAAATGTTGTTAAATAGTTGTTACATACAATGAACATGAGCTTGCTTATATAGGCAAGGCTATATGGGTATGAGCACACAAACATGACATGTGGCTCAATAAGAAACAAGGGTAGGTAGGAAATAGGTGTGGTAGGTAGGAGAAACAATAAAATATTCCACATGAGGAAGATTACCCACTGAAGGTGGAATGTAACAACAAGACCACAAAAGGTGGAAATTCTCCTACACACACTATCCCAATGTGACACAAACACCCAAGTGCCTCATACCCTAAGTAAACTTAAGTAAGGTGTAATAATTGATGGTATGATGAAAGAAAAAAGATCCGGTCAACTACTGAGAGGTGGGGGGGGTGAATCAATAGATAGAAAAACTGATAAACTTCACCAATCTCAAAATCAAACTCTCAAAGTAAACATAGAACTATCAATCCAATATCACTATCAAGATAAAACTGTCAATTTTAAACTGGTTGACTGTTACAACAGATTAACACTAAAAAACTTGAAACCCATAAACATCCAAATACTTTTATTGACATAAGTAAAACTTCATTTCATGTTGTTGTCGGTTATCATGACTTATCAAAGTGGATTAAGTAATTAAGAAAATCAACCATAGAAAACATAACCACAAAAACATTCACCACTTGACACAATATTTTTTATGTGGAATCCCAAATAGGAAAAACCATGGTGAGATGAGACTCACAAGATAACTATTTGAACTCTTTTGAAGTTCGCCTTGTTAGGAGACAAGCCTGTTAAAGTTGTACAAAAAGTCCTATTAAGAACATATCTTGTTAGGGACCACTCGGTTAAGAGATTGACTATAATGCCTTGTTAGAAGCAATACCCTGTGAGGAGTAACCTTTGTAAAGGATTTAGAATCCAAGCTAATGGATCACCTTGTTAGAGAATTTGAATAGAACAAAGCTTGTTAGAGCTTACCTAGTTAGGGTATTTCAATCTGTTGTAATTGTTAGAAAACAACAAGATTTTTCCTTATTTGTTTGAATAGCACTACACTTGCTTGTTCAGATCCTTTCATGCTCCTATTTGCCTTTACTCAAGCTGCAGATACATCATCTGGTTCAACAACCACATGATATTTCTGATACTTAATATAAGTACAGATCCAATAGCCAACAAGATGAAAGGGGCAGGGGGTGAATCATACAAACTTAATCATCAATGAAAACATCAGATTCAACCTCGGTAACATATATCAGTCATATAATAAAATTGTCAAACATGCAAACTCAAAAGCATATGAACAATATAAACCTCATAACACCAGATTTAATGTGGAAACCCAAATAGGGAAAAACCACTATGGGATTTCGGACCCACTAAGAAATATACTCTTCTAGAGTATGCTCGGTTAAAAGCCAATCCTGTTAAAGATTACAAAACACATTGCTAGATGTGACCCGGTTAAGGGATTTCCCTCAGATCTGTTAGGATCTTCATTTTGTTAGAAGTGACCTTGTCAAAGGATTTCAAACACTCATTTAGAATGTCACCTTGTTAGAGGATTTACATATAAGACTATTAAGTCCACTCGGTTAAGAGATTTCCTGTCACTTTCATAAACTAATAGTAATACAATCTATCTACAACTTCACATCTATAATGCTAAAGCAGATTCTTATTTGTTCAATACAATCTAGACATAGAACTAATCTTGTCTATCTGCTGGGCATCAATACTCTGTTATTCTAATAGGTCTTCAAGCTTCTATGCTCGGTGATTACTATGTAGCATCCCTATGCATACACTTGCCCGCATACATTGTTTATCAACAATTCCTTATTTATAAACAATCATCTAACCGCTTAATCTCCTTGATCACATTTCCCATGATCAATCATAGCCATCAGATCTTCAATCTTGTCCAGGTTCATTGTATCTTACGATCTGAAAAACATTTTACCCTACCTCAGAACTTGCACAATCATCTTGGAACTTGTGTTAGGGTAATGCGGTTCAATCTGAGCTGTCGATCTTCTTACCAACTTTCCATTGCCTTAGATTCGTTAACAAACTTTTTCTACGGCTTACCAATCATTGATCCACTCCAGCTCATCAACATCTTTCATCAAATATCACATGTAAACATTTAATGCAATCTATTATAGCTCGCTTACAACTCAGTGAATACTAAACTTTACTCGGTAGACATTCTATCTTCATTAACCGACTGCGATAACCTTAGGGTTTACCGACTAGGTTCCTTAGGGTTTACCGACTAGGTTCTTTGATTGATAATATAGTATACTATTACCCTTTACATTTTACAACATATGTATGATGTTAGAACGATCTAAAACATCAAGATCTCATCATTGTCTGACTCGGTAGAGTTGCCCATTGAATAAATTATCCCTTTATTCATCATATTCTTACCTATGTCTTTACCGACTTCTTTATAATCTTCATATCATATTTCTTAAGATATGGCAACATCATACTGAATTAGAAAATCAATTTCTTGACATCAATGACAAAATAATAATATCAAGACAATAAAACATCTTTAATCGGTTATGTCCATAATCATCAACAACCTTTTCAATATCCTTGTTATATTGCCAACACGACACACTCAACTAAAACTCTGAAACTAAACAAATCATCGACCTTATAAACAAATCAACTAGGTCGGTAACACAACAAAAACCTAATTCACATATAGATTACAAACAAGTCGGTTCAAGTATGACTGTTGGATTACACAACAATCTCTACACATCATTCAAGAAACTCATGACCGCTCCTTGATCACTGCTTCATTGAACTTAGTAACTCATCATGTGCTTTGCATTACATGCAATATACTTGCTCATTCCCAAGACAAAAACCGTTACCTCAACGTGCCAAAAAACACTTTGAAACTCTCTTCATACAATATGCATACGTGTCATAATCATTACCGCTCATCATCAGATCGTAAACCAATATAACCAATTCAACAAACTTAATTGGTTAGGGTTTATCAAAACAACAGGTTGGGTTTATCGGTTCAACTCTCCAATACTTAGCAATACCGGTTCTCTCCACAACCTTACATATCGGTTATAGTTTCCTTCACAAGCTCTTCCTACTGGTTACAAAACAACATTACAATAATATCATTACCTGTTAATTGACATCAATGACAACATAACATTTCATTAGTGCAATATTCATGCAAATGCCAACAATCTCCCCTTTGGCATTGATGGCAATACAAATATCAATACCATTTATTGCTATGATTGTGGCTAGGAATCTTGGTTTACATTTTACCATGTACATCCATTGTCTTTAGCTTGTCACTTGTTATTCTCCCTTAATCTCATAGCTCTTCTCCCCCTTTGACAATAATGCCAAATTGAAAGTAAAACATGCAATGTAAAATTTCACTGTTTAGCATCAACAACTTGCAACTTGATGCTCCCCCTGTGGAATAACTCCACTTCTACATCAATCTTGTTGTAAAATTATGCAAGTAGCTCTGAGACTGATATAATCTACATCGTACTTAATTGACCTGATGAAGGGGTACAACCCCTAGCTAACTTCTAAGATACTCAAAAGTAGTCTTAGGTAGAGGTTTAGTAAAGATATCTGCAAGCTACTCCTTGGTAGAAACATACTCTAAGATCACATCTTTACTCTGCACTTTCTCCCTCAAGAAGTGATACTTCAATTAAATATGCTTGGTTTGTGTGTGCAAGGTAGGGTTCTTTGAAATATTTATAGCATTGGTATTGTCACATAAGATCTTTACAAGTTTTGTAAACTTCATCTTAAAACCTTCTAAAATGTGCCTCATCCAGATAGCCTGGGTACAATTCATATAAGCTGCAACATACTCAACTTCAACAATAGACTATGAAATACAACTGCTTCTTGCTACTCCATGAAACAAGTCTTCCTCCCAGAAACAATGCTCTATCGGTTGTTCTTTTCCTATCATCAACATAACCTTACCAATTTGCATCTATGTACACCTTCAAGTCAAATTTTCCTCCATATGGATACCATAATCCATAGTCAACATTACCTTTCAAATATCTAAATATCCTCTTTATTTCTATAAAATGTGTTTCCTTCAGATTCTTTTGAAATATAGCAACTAGACCAACTGCATGAGCTATATCCGGTCTGCTATGAACAACATAGTGCAATTTTCCAATCATTGACCTGTACTCCTTCTCATCAACAGATGTGGCCTCATCTCCCTTAGACAACTTACATCCTGTAACCGTTGGTGTCCCAACTAGTTTACAATCACTCATACCAAATGTCTTTAATACCTCCTTCACATACTTAGACTGTGTAATGAAAATACCACTCTTCATTTGTTGTATTTGCAAACCTATGAAATTTTTTATCTCTTCAACTAGAGACATTTCAAACTCACTTTTCATTTCATTTGCAAAGTCATTTCTCATGTCATCATTCTCTCCAAGTATGATATCATCTACAAACACTTCACTCACCAGTATCTTATCTCCTTCATATTTGAGATATATATTGCTATCTTCATTGGTTCTATGAAAACTTATCTTCATTAGGTGTCAATGAAGCCTTTCATACCATGCTCTCAGTGCTTGCTTTAATCCATCAAATGTCTTATTCAACTTACATACCATGTCTTTCTCATCAGTCACAACATAACCATCTAGTTGCTCAATGTGTAGTTCTTCTTCCAGTATTCCATTAAAAAATGTTGTCTTTACATCCATCTAGTATACTTTGAATCCCTTATGTGCTGCAAATGCAAGTAAAGTTCTAACACCTTCCAGTCTAGCCACTGGTGCAAAATTCTCACCATAATCTTCTCCTTCTTCTTGTGCATAACCTTTGCAAACCAATCTAGCTTTGTTGTGAACTACAACATCGTCTTCATTCAGCTTGTTCTTGAAAACCCACTTAGTACCTATCACATTTTTATATACCAGTCAGGGTACTAGGGTCCAAGTGTTATTATTCTCAATTTGTTCAAGCTCATCCTCCATGGATTTAACCCAATGATCATCTCCAAATGCCTCCTTAACAGTTCTAGGTTCAATAGTGAAGATCATGCAAGAATTCTCTTTGATTCTTCTTCTGGTTAATACTCCAGCATCCTTATCTCCAATAATCTATTTAGGATTGTGATTGAGTCTCACATACCTCAGAATAACATGATCATTATCTTCAGGTTCTTCTGTATTATTATCATCATATTCTTATGAGTCTACCTGTTCCGGTTGAACTGGTACAACAACATTCACTTTAACGATTTCAGGTTTCATTGGTTCTAGTTCCAAAAATAAAATGCAAGGATCTTCATCCATTTTCTCAATACTAGTTTCCCCTGAGACTTTGGGATACTCATCCACTCGAATATCAGCACTCTCAATGATTCTCTGTGTCTGGTTGTTATAAAATTTGTTGACCTTACTCTTGGTGAAACTAAAGCCTTCTGATGTGATGTGAACAACCATTGTCAATGATCCAATCATCAGAATTATGCATTCATGAAACTAAAGCCTTCTGATCAGATGTTTCCTCTTTAAAGGATACTAACACAATGTTTTCATTAGCATCATCATCATATTCCTCATCAGTGATAGCACCATCAACTGCAATAAGACAATCTCTTTTGCCTTTTCCCTTGTACTTCTTGAATTTCTCTCGTTTGTGCTCATTATCACCATTAGGACAGTTAGTAGCTATGTGTCCAATCTTGTTGCATGGAAAACATTTCAAAGGTAATTTACCTCTATATTTACTGGTACCTCTGGGAAACCGCTTGGCCAACAATGCTTCAAGCTCAACCAAATCGTCTTCATCATCAACTTCTCTACTGGATCTAGATTCATAACTATGGCTTAAATCTCTACTTTTCCTCATATATGGGTTAGAAACAAAAGCTCTAAATGTTGATTCAAATTTCTGAATACTACAATCATAACCATTTAATTCACAAGTAGTAAGCTTACCAATTAGGGAGTCAAGGGTTACCTTGGTTTTGTCAATAGATTTCAACTTCTGAATGGCTGCAACTTGGATAGCATAGACCGGTAGCAGGGTTCTCAATACCTTACGAACCATTTGGGCATCTTCCACTTTACTACCTACACTCTTGATCTCACCAACTATCTCTTTTATCCTTTGACCATACTATTGGATATTGTCACCTTTAGCCATCTGCATGTCATCAAACTTTCCTCTTAGACTCTCTTCCTTGGCAATCTTCACATGTTCATCACCGCTATAAATCTCTTCAAGTTTCTTCCATACCTCATATGCAGTCTCCAGACCATGGACATGTATATACTCTTCATCAGACAAAGAACTGATAATATCCTCGAGTGCTTGATTGTTTTCTTGTTGCTCTTTCTTCTGATCATCAGTCATAATCCCACTAGGTCCAACATATTGAGTATTAAAATGTTCCTAGTATTGATTTCCAAGGACATAAATTTTCATTCTATCACTCCATATCCTATAGTTCCCTCTATTAAACTTTAGAATTTCCTTCTTCATCATTATCTACAAGATCTTTACCTCAAGCTGTTAGGTTTAGACCTCAGAGGACTTGAGATGCTCTGATACCAATTGATGGTACGATGAAAGATCAAGGATCCGATCAACTACTGAAAGGGGGGTGAATCAATAGATAGAAAAACTGACAAACTTCACCAATCTCAAAATCAAACTCTCAAAGTAAACATATAACTATCAGTGCAATATCACTGTCAAGATAAAACTATCAAGTTTAAACCGGTTGATTGTTACAATATATTAATAGTAAACAACTTGAAACTCATAAACATTCAAATACTTTTACTAACATAAGCAAAAATTCTTTTAATGTTTTCGTCATTTATCATGAATTATCAAAGTGGATTAAGTAGTTAAACAAATCAACCATAGAAAACATAACCACAAAAACATTCACCACTTGACACAATATCTTTGACGTGGAAACCCAAATGGGAAAAACCACAGTGAGATGAGACTCACAAGATAACTATCTGAACTCGTTTGAAGTTTGCCTTGTTAGGAGACAAGCCTGTTAAAGTTGTACAAAAATTCTTGTTAAGAACATATCCTATTAGGGACCACCTAGTTAAGGGATTGACTATAATGCCTTGTTAGAATACCCTATGAGGAGTAACCTTTGTAAAGGATTCATAATCCAAGCTAATGGATCACCTTGTTAGAGAAATTGAATAGCACCAAGCTTGTTAGAGATTACCTAGTTAGGGTATTTCAATCTGCTATAATTGTTAGAAAACAACAGGATTTTTTCTTATCTGTTTGAATAACACTACACTTGCTTGTTCAGATCCTTTCATGCTCCTATTTGGCTTTACTCAAGCTACAGATACATCATCTGGTTCGACAACCAAACACTCAACTAAAACTTTTCCAACTCTGAAACTAAACAAATCATCGACCTTATAAACAAATCAACTAGGTCGGTAACACAACAAAAACCTAATTCACATAGAGATTACAAACAAGTCGGTTCAAGTATGACTGTTGGATTACATAACAATCTGTACACATCATTCAAGAAACTCATGACCGCTCCTTGATCACCACTTCATTGAACTTAGTAACTCATCACGTGCTTTGCATTACATGCAATATACTTGCTCATTCCCAAGACAAAAACCGTTACCTCAACGTGCGAAAAAACACTTTGAAACTCTCTTCATACAATATGCATATGTGTCATAATCATTACCACTCATCATCAAATCATAAACCAATATAACCAATTCACCAAACTTAATTAGTTAGGGTTTATCAAAACAACAGGTTGGGTTTATCGGTTCAACTCTCCAATACTTACCAATACCAGTTCTCTCCACAAAATTACCTATAGGTTATAGTTTCCTTCACAAGCTCTTCCTATCGGTTACAAAACAAAATTACAATAATATCATTACCTGTTAATTGACATCAATGACAACATAAAATTTCATTAGTGCAATCTTCATGCAAATGCCAACAATCTCCCCCTTTGGCATTGATGGCAATACAAATATCAATACCATTTATTGCTATGATTGTGGATAGGAATCTTGGTTTACATTTTACCATGCACATTCCTTGTCTTCATCTTGTCACTTGTTCTTCTCCCTTAATCACATAGCTCTTCTCCCCCTTTGACAACAATGCCAAATTGAAAGTAAAACATGCAACGTAAAACTTCACTGTTCAGCATTAACAACTTGCAACTTGATGCTCCCCGTGTGGAATAACTCCACTTCTACATCAATCTTGTTGTAAAATTCTGCAAGTAGCTCTGAGACTGATATAATCTACATCATGCTCAATTGGCCTGATGAAGGGGTACAACCCCTAGCTAACTTCTAAGATACTCAAAAGTAGTCTTAGGTAGAGGTTTAGTAAAGATATCTACAAACTGCTCCTTGGTAGAAACATGTTCTAAGATCACATCTTTACTCTACACTTTCTCCCTCAAGAAGTGATACTTCAATTAAATATGCTTGGTTCGTGTGTGCAAGGTAGGGTTCTTTACAATATTTGTGGCATTGGTATTATCACATAAGATATTTACAGGTTCTGTAAACTTCATCTTAAAACCTTCTAAAATGTGCCTCATCCAGATAGCCTGGGTACAATTCATATAAGCTGCAATATACTGAGCTTCAGCAATAGACTATGAAATACAACTGCTTCTTGATACTCCATGAAACAAGTCTTCCTCCCAAAAAGAATGCTCCACCGGTTGTTCTTTTCCTATCATCAACATAACCTTACCAATTTGCATCTGTGTACACCTTCAAGTCAAAGTTTCCTCAATATGGATACCATAATCCATAGTCAACATTACCTTTCAAATATCTGAATATCCTCTTTGTTTCTATAAAATGTGTTTCCTTCAGATTCTTTTGAAATATAGCAACTAGACCAACTGCATGAGCTATATCCGGTCTGCTATGAACAACATAGTGCAATTTTCCAATCATTGACCTGTACTCCTTCTCATCAACAGATGTGGCCTCATCTCCCTTAGACAACTTACAACATGTAACCCTTGGTGTCCCAACTAGTTTACAATCACTCATACCAAATGTCTTTAATACCTCCTTCACATACTTAGATTGTGTAATGAATATACCACTCTTCATTTGTTGTATTTGCAAACCTATGAATTTTTTTATCTCTCCAACTAGAGACATTTCAAACTCACTTTTCATTTCATTTGCAAAGTCATTTCTCATGTCATCATTCCCTCCAAATATGATATCAACTACAAACACTTCACTCACTAGTATCTTATCTCCTTCATATTTAAGATATATATTGCTATCTTCACTGGTTCAATGAAAACCTATCTTCATTAGGTGTCAATGAAGCCTTTCATACCATGCTCTCAGTGCTTGCTTTAATCCATCAAATTTCTTATTCAACATACATACCATGTCTTTCTCATCAGTCACAACATAACCATCTGGCTGCTCAATGTATAGTTCTTCTTCCAGTATTCCATTAAAAAATGTTGTCTTTACATCCATCTAGTATACTTTGAATCCCTTATGTTTTGCAAATGCAAGTAAAGTTCTAACACCTTCCAGTCTAGCCACTAGTGCAAAATTATCACCATAATCTTCTCCTTCTTCTTGTGCATAACCTTTGCAAACCAATCTAGCTTTGTTGTGAACTACAACATCGTCTTCATTCAGCTTGTTCTTGAAAACCCACTTAGTACCTATCACATTTTATATACCGATCAAGGTACTAGGGTCCAAGTGTTATTATTCTCAATTTGTTCAAGCTCCTCCTCCATAGATTTAACCCAATGATCATCTCCAAATGCTTTCTTAGTAGTTCTAGGCTCAATAGTGAAGATCATGCAAGAATTCTCTTTGATTCTTCTTCTGGTTAATACTCCAGCATCCTTATCTCCAATAATCTATTTAGGATTGTGATTGAGTCTCACATACCTCAGAATAACATAATCATTATGTTTAGGTTCTTCTTTATTATTATCATCATCTTCTTATGAGTATACCTGTTCCAGTTGAACTGGTACAACAACATTCTCTTTACCGATTTCAGGTTTCATTGGTTCTGGTTCCAAAAACAAAATGCAAGGATCTTCATCCATTTTCTCAACACTAGTTTCTGCTGAGACTTTAGGATACTCATCCACTCGAATATCAACACTCTCAATGATTCTCTATGTCCGGTTGTTATAACATTTGTAGACCTTACTCTTGGTGGAATAACCAAGAAATATACCTTGATCACTTTTAGCCTCAAACTTTTTAACATAATCACCTCTCTTAATAAAACATTTTCTGCCAAATATCTTGAAATAAATAACATTAGGTGATCTACCATACCAGTATTCATAAGGAGTCTTGTCCTTACCTCTTTTTACCAAAATCCTATTCATAGTGTAGACAGTTGTGCTGACAGCTTCTCTCCAGAAATTTTTCGCTACACCTCCTTGTATCAACATCATCCTAGCACCTTCAACAACTAACTGATTGTTTCTCTCTACAATACCATTCTGTTGTGGTGTCCTCAGTGCAGAAATTTGTTGTTTGATACCATTCTCTTCACAATGTGTAGTGAATTCTTCAAAAGTGAATTCTCCGCCTTGATCAGTCCTCAAACATTTTATCTTCTTTCCACTCTCCTTTTCAGCTACGGTCCTAAATTCCTTGAACTTACTAAATGCCTCTATTTTATCCTTCAAGAATGTGACCCACATCATCCTTGAGCAATCATCAGTGAAGATCATGAAAAATTTGTCACCTTGAATACTTTTAGTCCTTATTGGTCCACAGAGGTCTGTATGAACCAAATCTAAAAGATGTTCCGCTGAAAAAAAAATTCTCTTGAAAGTTGAGGATGTCATCTTTCCCAACTGACATTCCTTACATAGAGCATTAATCGGTTTGTCACATTGAGGCAAACCTCTCATTGAATTTGAGTTACTCACTTTAACAATGTTATGAAAATTTCTATGACAAAATTTCCTATGCTAAAGCCAACTATCATCTACTTTAGCAATTAAATAGTTGCTGGCTTTAGGATTAAGGTGAAACAAGTTACCTTTAGTATGCTTGTCGATCGCAATCAGTTCACCTTTTTTTCCATAGATTTTTCACATACCATATTAAAACTCAAATGGATATCCTCTGTCATTGAGTTGAGCAACACTCAAAAAATTGTGCTTTAGACCTTCAACCTAGTAGACATCATCTGCACTGCTCTTTCCATTAAGAGAAATAGATCCCTTACCTTTAACCATGCAAGGTGAGGCATTACCAAATCTTACAACTCCGCCGTCAAATTCCTTCAAGGAAAGAAATTTTCTTTGATCACCAGTCATGTGATGTGAACAACCACTATCAATGATCCAATAATAAGAATTATCCATTTGTGAAACTAAAGCCTTCTGATCAGATGTTTCCTCTTTAATGGATACAAACACAATGTTTTCATTAGCATCATCATCATATTCCTCATCAGTGATAGCACCATCAACTGCATTAAGACAATCTCTTTTGCCTTTAGCACTATCTCTTTTATCCTCTGACCATACTATTGGATATTCTCACCTTTAGCCATCCGCATGTCATCAAACTTTCCTCTTAGACTCTCTTCCTTGGCAATCTTCACATGTTCATCACTGCTATAAATCTCTTCAAGTTTCTTCCATGCCTCATATGCAGTCTCCAGACCATGAACATGTACATACTCTACATCAGACAAGGAACTGATAATATCCTCGAGTGCTTGATTGTTTTCTTGTTGCTCTTTCTTCTGATAATACTCTCTATTAAACTTTGGAATTTCCTTCTTCATCATGATCTACAAGATCTTTACCTCAAGTTGTTAGGCTTAGACCTTAGAGGACTTGAGATGCTCTGATACCAATTGATGGTATGATGAAAGAACAAGGATCCGATCAACTACTGAAAGGGGGGTGAATCAGTAGATAGAAAAACTGACAAACTTTACCAATCTCAAAATCAAACTCTCAAAGTAAACATATAACTATCAATGCAATATCACTGTCAAATAAAACTGTCAAGTTTAAACCGGTTGATTGTTACAACATATTAACAGTAAACAACTTGGAACTCATAAACATTCAAATACTTTTACTGACATAAGTAAAACTTTATTTGATGTTTCTATCACTTATCATGAATTATCAAAGTGGATTAAGTAGTTAAACAAATCAACCATAGAAAACATAACCACAAAAACATTCACCACTTGACACAATATTTTTGACGTGGAAACCCAAATGGGAAAAACCACAGTGAGATGGGACTCACAAGATAACTATCTGAACTCGTCTGAAGTTCACCCTATTAGGAGCCAAGCCTCTTAAAGCTTTACAAAAAGTCATGTTAAGAACAGATCCTGTTACAGACCACCTAGTTAAGGGATTGACTATAATGCCTTGTTAGAAGCAATACCCCGTGAGGAGTAACCTTTGTAAAGGCTTTATAATCCAAGCTAATGGATCACCTTGTTAGAGGATTTGAATAGCACCAAGCTTGTTAGAGCTTGCCCAGTTAGGGGATTTCAAACTGTTGTAATTGTTAGAAAACAATAAGAGTTTTACTGATCTGTTTGAATAGTACTACACTTGTTTGTTCAGATCCTTTTGATGCTCCTATCTTCCTTTACTCAAACTGTAGATACATCATCTAGTTCGGCAACCACACACTCAACTAAAACTTTTCCAACTCTGAAACTAAACAACTCATCGACCTTATAAAAAAATCAACTAGGTCAGTAACATAGCACAAACCTAATTCACATAGAGATTACAAACAAGTTGGTTCAAGTATGACCATTGGATTACATAACAATCTCTACACATCATTCAAGAAAGCCTCGACCTTTCCTTGATCACCGCTTCATTGAAATTAGTAAATCATCACGTGCTTTGCACTACATGCAATATACTTGCTCATTCCCAAGACAAAAACCGTTACCTCAATGCGCCAAAAAATACTTTGAAACTCTTTTCATACAATATGCATATGTAACATAATCATTACCACTCATCATCAGATCATAAACCAATATAACCAATTCACCAGACTTAATCAATTAGGGTTTATCAAAAAAATAGGTAGGGTTTATCGGTTAAACTCTCCAATACTTAGCAATACCGGTTCACTCCACAAACTTACCTACCGGTTACAAGTTCCTTCAGAAGCTCTTCCTACCAGTTACAAAACAACATTACAATAATATCATTACTGGTTAATTGAAATCAATGACAACATAACATTTCATTAATGCAATCTTCATGCAAATGCCAACATAAATATCCAACATAAATAATTAATTACACCAACACTTACTAGCCCATGAAACTAATTTATTACCCAAAATAGAAAGCACCACCGGAGGTACTCTTTCAGTCATCAACATCACCAACCCAATTAGCATCAATTTAAGAACATAACTATTAGCATATGATGAAGTGGTGACAATGTATATTGTCATAAATGTCAATAAGTGGACAGGTATATGGTACTCAAGCAGGTGAAATGGTATTGACCAGTATGATAACTTGAAGTGGCTATAGTCAATTGGGATGGAGTGAACTGATGTCGGGGTTCACAGTTTGACTACAGGTTGGTAGTCTCTGCTTAGTTCTAGGGTTTTCGGTTTGGCTTATGTGGTGCAACTGATGACATTCTGTGATGAGTTAGTTAAGAGATAAGGATGAGATCGAGATGCCACGTCAGCTATGTGCATGTGAAGAATCTCTTTGAGGATCTTGTGCATGAAAGATCAAATGTATTAAATGTCTACCTCGGGAATGTGCATTTTTCTTAGAGGTATGCAAAAAGCGCATGATGGGTTACTGTTTTCCAGTTGCGGTGAAGATTGGATGATGTAGAATGACCTGAGATCTTTCTCAGATTGTTTTATTCTATGAAATGCATCTTAACGGTCAGAATTGGACCACCTGTAACTATAAACCTAAATGTTTAGGGTTTAAGGTTTATGCTACCGACCTAATTGTTGTCTATAAGGTCGATGATGTTTGTTATTGTGAATGTTGGCAAAATTTGTGTGTGTCTGCATATTTTGATACTTGCCAAACCAGAGTGTGATTGCAGAAGAGAGGAACTGAAAAGGATCTTCCTTAGTAAAGTAGTGTTGTTATCAGATCAGAGTTTTACCTATTGTCTTCTAACTATTTCAACAGAAGGAAAATCCCTTGACCGGGTAGCTTTAACAGGCTTGTTGCAAATCCTCTAACCAGGTGACTCAAGCTCATTGAGTTCTTTAAATCCTCTAGCGAGGTAACCTTTTACAGGGTTTCAACCTTTAACAGGGTATATAGCCATCCCTTAACCGGGTAATCTCTAACAGAAGTGGTTCCTAACAGAACCTTTATTATAAAGTCTTTAACCGGACTAGGCTCCTAACAAAGCAGACTTCTAAAGAGTTCAAAAACAAGCTTGTGGGTATTCATCCCCACCATGGTTTTTCCCATTTGGGTTTCCACGTGAAAAATATGTGTGTCATGGGCTGTGTATTTTTCATGTGATGATTGAGTAGTTTTTGTTCAGTTGTATATGCATGCAGAGGTAATGGTTGTGATATTACTAATACAACTCATGCATGACTAAACTAGTAAAGTAGCTATCAAAATCAGAGATTTGTTAAATGTTGTTTGAAGTACTTTTGTTTAACCTAGTTTAGCTGTCTAAAGTATTTTTTTTAACCGGTATTGCTATGGTTAAGTACAACAGTATATGACAACCGGTTTTTTGTTTTGTCAAAATATTGAAGCAAGTTTTTGTGTGTACTATTCACCCCCCCTCTCAGTATCGGTTAGGGTATTAGTTGTTCATCATTTTTCATCAATTGGTATCAGAGAACCTTGAGGTCCTCGGTGATATAAGCCTAACTGCTTGAGGAAAAAGACCATTCTTTAATGATGAAGAGGAAAGGTCTAAGTTCAATAGGGACAACTTCAAAATATGGAAGGACATAATGAAGATTTATATCAAGAGTTTGGGTGCTCAACATTGGAGCTATGTTGAGAATGCCTATGTAATTCCTACTGGCACTCTGACTGATGACCAGAAAAGAGAGATTCAAGAAAATGGGCAAGTCATGGAAGCCCTTATTAGCAGCTTGTCTGATATTGAGTTCATTGATGTACAAGATAAGGACACTCCTAAGGATGTTTGGGACACATTGGAAAACATTTATGTTGGTTATGAGCATGTCAAGCAGGCTAAGGAAGAAAGCCTCAGAGGAAAATTTGAAGACATGAGGATTGTTGAAGGTGAGACCATTCAACAATATGGCATAAGGATCAAGACTGTGGTTGGAGATATCAAGAGTAATGGTGGAACAATTGATGATGCCACAGTTGTTAGTAAAGTTCAAAGATCATTGTTACCGGTGTATGCAAGCAGGGTTGCTGCTATCCAAGAGCTAAGGTCTATCGACAAAATAAAGGTATCCTTAGACTCTATTATTGCTAAATTAACTGCATATGAATTGAATGGCTATGATGGTAGCATTCAAAAGACTGAGTTAGCCTTCAGAGCATCTTCTTCCTCCCCACCTACTAGGAGAGGAAAAGAGGTTAGCACTAGTTATGAATCCAAGCCAAGAAGAGATATGGATGATGAGGAGATTCTGATGGAGTTTGAAGCTCTTCTCGCCAAGAGACATCCAAAAGGCACCAAAAAATATAGAGGTAAGCTTCCTCTAAAGTATTTTTCCTACAATAAGATAGGTCATATAGTTGTTAAATGTCCTAACAATGACAATAAGGATAAACTGGAAAGGTTTAGAAATTATAAAGGAGGGGTAGGAAAAATTATCTTGTTGCAGTGGATGAAGGTGTTACCAATGAAGAATCTGAGGATGAAGAGAGTGAGGACATAGTGTTTGTAGTTGTAAAGGAAGAGGTGTCTAATCAGAAAGCCCTTGTCTCTTGCATTGACAAATCTAATGAGTGGATTATTGATAGCGGGTGTTCTCACCACATGACTAGTGACCAGAGAAAGTTTTTGACTCTGGAAGAATATGATGGAGGTGTTGTCCATTTTGGCAACGATGCACCCTGCATGGTAAAAGAAAAAGGATCCATCTCACTGAATGGAAAGAGAAGTGTAGATGATTTCTACTGAGTGGAAGGCCTTAAGCACAACCTTTTGAGTTTTTCTCAGCTAAATGACAAAGGACTTATTCTAGAGTTCAAAGGTGGAGTTTGCAAAATAATCGGAAAGAGTAGTGAACTTATTGCCACCGGTAAACATACCAAAGGAAACCTGTTTCAGCTAAATGCCCAGATCAGTCAGTGTCTGATGGCGAAGTTTGATGACAGTTGGATATGGCATAGGAGACTCTATCATATAAACTTTAGCAATATAGTAAAGGCTAGTAAGATCAATGCAGTAAGAGGATTGCCTTTGCTGAACAAACCAGAGAATGCCTTGTGCAGAGAATGTCAACTTGGGAAGATGTCTTCCTCAACATTCAAAGGTAAGTATTTTTCAGCAGAGAACTTACTTGATCTAGTGCACACCGATCTGTGTGGTCTGATGAAAACAAGAAGTATTTAGGGAGATCAGTATTTCATGATTCTTACCGATGACTGCTCAAGAATGATGCGGGTCACATTCTTGAAAGATAAGTCTGAGGCGTTTGGAAAGTTCAAAGCCCTTAAAGCATTGGTGGAGAAGGAGAGCGACAAAAGAATAAAATGCCTTAGAATTGATCAGGGAGGTGAATTCACTTCTGATTAATTCAACAAGTATTGTGAAGAGAACGACATCAAGAGGTAGTTGTCTACCCCAAGGGAACCACAACAGAACGACATAGTAGAGAGGAATAATAGGACTATAATGGAAGTGGACAGAACTATGCTGATCCAAGGAAAGGTAGCTCACATATTTTGGAGAGAAGCGGTGAGCACTACAATCTATACTATGAACCAGGTACTCATCAAGAAAGGTAAAGACAAAACCCCCTATGAGTAGTGGAATGGGAGAACTCCTAATGTAAGTTACTTCAAAGTATTTGGCAGCAAGTGATATATCAAGAGAGGTGAGCATCTGAGTAAGTTTGATGCTAAGTGTGATGAAGGAATATTTTTGGGATATTCCACTAAAAACAAATCTCTCAAGTGTTACAACAACAGGACTCAGAAAATTGTTGAGAGTATCAATGTCAGGGTTGATGAATCCCTTGAGAAGCCTGAGGAAACCTACAATAATCAAATAGAAGATGAACTGGGTTTAGCCTTCTGGGAACTAGTTAAGAAAGAAACAAGTGACAAACACTAGAAAGACCTCAGTGTTTCTATACCGATAAAAGCTGCAGTAGGAGAAAAAGGAGATGAAGTGGAAGAAGAAGAGGAAAAGCAAGTGGAACCAGCTAGGGTCATTCCTAGGTATGTAAAACTGCATCATGATCCAAAGAAGATCATTGGAGATAAATATGTAGGGATACTCATGAGGAGAAAGGTGAAAGAAAACTCCTGCATGATTTTAGAATTTGAGCCTAAGACCACTAGAGAGGCACTTACCAATGAAGACTGGATAAAAGCAATGGAAGAGGAGCTAGACTAGATAAAGAAGAATGCAACATGGTCCTTGGTACCCAGACCAGAACACAAGAATGTCATACGTACCAAATGGGTCTTCAGAAATAAGCTAAATGAAGAAGGAATTGTGGTAAGAAACAAGGCAAGACTTGTATGCAAAGGATATGCTCAGGAAGAAGGAGAAGACTATGGAGAAACCTTTGCCCCAGTGGCTAGACTAGAAGGTATTCAAATGCTACTTACATTTGCAACATTCAAAGGATTCAAGGTATACTAGATGGATGTGAAGTCTGCATTCTTGAATGGAATCCTAGAAGAAGAAGTGTGTATAGAGGAACCAAATGGGTTTTCTTTGTCAGAGGATAGTAATATGGTGTGTAGATTACACAAGCCCTTGTATGGATTGAAACAATCACCAAGGGAATGGTATGAACAATTACACTCTCATCTTGTGATGATAGGATTTCAGAGAACAAGTGAGGACACCAACATCTACCTGAAATCTGAAGGTGATCAGATACTGATCTGTGAAGTATTTGTAGATGAAATGAAGAAAGAGTTTGAGATGTCTCTGATTGGAGAGATAAAGTTCTTCATTGGTCTATAGATTCAGCAGATGAAGGAGGGTATCTTCATTACCTAGTCCAAGTACATCAAAGAGGTATTGGAGACCTTTGGCATGGAGAAGAGAAAATTGGTTGGAACACCGATGGTGACCGACTGCAAACTGACTAAGGAGGATGATTTAGTGTTGGTGAATGAGAAGGAGTTCCAGTCAATGATCAGTAAAATGCACTATGTGGTGCACAGCAGACCAGATATTGCTCATGCAGTGGGCATAGTGGCCCATTTTCAGAAAAGTCCAAGAGAATCCCACTTGGTAGCGGTAAAGAGGATTCTTAGGTATTTGAAGGGAACGGTTGATTATGGATTGTGGTATCCATATAATGGAAACTTTGATCTCAAAGTCTTTATCGATGCAGATTGGGCAGGTAATGTGGATGACCAGAAGAGCACAACCGGTGGAGTGTTCTGTCTTGGTGGAAGACTAGTCTCATGGATGAGCAAGAAGCAAAGCTATATTTCCCAATCTACAGCCAAAGTGGAGTATGTGACAACATTTATGAACTGTATTCAGGAAATTTGGATGAAGCATGTACTGGATGGCTTCAAGGTGACTATATCTGAACCGGTGAATATTTTCTGTGATAATACTAGTGCAATCAACATTTCCAAAAATACGGTATTGTATCCTAGAACGAAGCATATTGAGGTCAAGTATCATTTCTTGAGAGAAAAAGTTTAGAATAAAGAGGTTGTATTAGAACATGTATCCAGTAAGGACCAGCTAGTAGACATATTCACTAAGCCCTTACCAAAGACTACATTTACCTATTTGAGAGGTGAATTAGGGGTTCTGCCCCTTCATGAAGTAAACTAAAGTTGTGTGCTCCACATCAGTCAGGTACTACCATATCAAATCTTACAAGATTGATGTGATGAAGGATGCTACTCCACAAGGGGAGCAGCATGGTGGAGATTGGAAGCTTGTGCCTCCACTTTGGCATTGTTGTCAAAGGGGGAGAAGATATCTGATGATGTATGGGGGAGAAGATATATTGTTTGGAGAGAAGATATTGAACATGTACACATTGACCAATCTAGGTGGTGGTGATCTTTTAAGTTGCATAGGTATAGTGTCAACCGGTGTATACATATTTAACTGGTCAATAATTTATTGAGTATTGTCATCAATGCCAAAGTGGGAGATTGTTGGCATATGATGAAGCGGTGACAATGTATGTTGTCATTGATGCCAATAAGTGGACAGGTATATGGTACTCAAGTAGGTGAACTAGTATGACAACTTGAAGTAGCTATAGTCAACCAAGATGGAGTGAACCGGTGTCGAGGCTCATAGTTTGACTACCGGTTGGTAGTCTCTACTCAGTTCTAGGGTTTCTGGTTTGGCTTATGCAGCGCAACCGATGACATTCTATGATGAGTTAGTTAAGAGATAAGGATGAGATCGAGATTCCATGTTAGCTATGTGCATGTGAAGAATCTCTTTGAGGATCTTGCACATGAAAGATCGAATGCATTGAATGTCTAGCTTAGGAATGTGCGTTTTTCTTAGAGGTATGCGAAAAGCGCATGATGGGTTAATTTTTTCTAGTTGCGGTGAAGATTGGATGATGCAGAATGACCTTAGATCTTTCTCAGATTGTTTTATTCTATGCAATGCATCTTAACGATCAGGATTGGACTTCCTATAACTAGAAACCTAAATGTTTAGGGTTTAAGGTTTATGCTGCCGACTTAATTATTGTCTATAAGGTCGATGATGTTTGTTAATGTGAGTGTTGGAAAAATTTATGTGTGTCTGCATGTTTTGATACTTGCCAAACCAAAGTGTGATTGCAGAAGAGAGGAACTAAAAAGGATCTACCTTAGCAAAGTAGTGATGTTATCAGATCAGAGTTTTACCTATTGTCTTCTAACTATTTCAATAGAAGGGAAATCCCTTCACTAGGCAGCTTTAATAGGCTTGTTGCAAATCCTCTAACCAGGTGACTCAAGCTCATTGAGTTCTTTAAATCCTCTATCGAGGTAACCTTTAATAGGGTTTCAACCTTTAACAAGGTATATAGCCATCCCTTAACCGGGTGATCTCTAACATGATCGGTTCCTAACAAAACCTTTCTTGTAAAGTCTTTAACCGAACTAGGCTCCTAATAGAGCGAACTTGTAAAGAGTTCAAAAACAAGCTTGTGGGTATTCATCCCCACCGTGGTTTTTCCCATTTGGGATTCCACGTGAAAAATCTATGTGTCATGGGCTGTGTATTTTTCATGTGATGATTGATTAGTTTTTGTTCAGCTGTATATGCATGCAGAGCTAATGGTTGTGATATTACTAACACAACTCATGCATGACTAAACTGGTAAAGTACCTATCAAAATCTGAGATCTGTTGAATGTTGTTTGAAGTACTTTTGCTTAACCAAGTTTAGCTATCTGAAGTATTTTTGTTAACGAGTATTGCTATGGTTAAGTACAACAGTATATGACAACCGGTTATCTGTTTTGTTTTGTCAAAATATTGAAGCAAGTTTTTGTGTGTAGTGATTCACCCCCCCTCGCAGTATCGGTTAGGGTATTATTTGTTCATCAACAACATGAAATAATCATTATTTGGATACCACAAACCATAATCCACTATTCCCTTCAAGTATCTGAATATTCTCTTTACAATAGTGACATGACTCTCTTTTGGATCAACTTGATATCTAGCAGCCATGCCCACAACATGCATAATGTTCGGCCTAGTATGAATAAGATATAACAGTCTACCAACCATAGATCTATACAAACTCTGATTAGATTTAAGAGATTCATCATTCTTAGACAATTTGCAGCCAGTCACCATAGGAGTTCCAACCGGTTTGGATTCATCTAACCCAAACTTCTTCAACAATTCCTTCACATATTTAGTTTTAGATATAAAAATACCTTTTCCAATCTGTGAAATCTGCAAACCTAAGAAAAATTTCATCTCTCCTATCATAGACATCTCAAATTCTTTCTGCATATCACCGATAAACTTCATGCTCAAGTCATCATCTCCTCCAAAGATAATATCATCAACAAAGACTTCAACAATCAAGATGTTATCATTCTCAATCTTAAAATATAGATTACTATCAACAGTCCTTTTATTAAATCCTAATTTCAGCAAATACTTGTCCAATCTAGCATACCAAGCTATAGGAGTTTGCTTCAATCCATAAAGAGATTTCTTAAGTTTACATACCATGTCTTCATCATCTGATAATGAAAATCCATCAGGTTTCTTAAACTAGACTTCTTTCTCAAGATTACCATTCAGAAAAGCTGACATGGCATCCATCTGATACACTTTGAAATATTTATAGGTAGCATATGCAAGAAACAATCTAACAGCTTCAAGTCTGGCTACCAGAGAAAAAGTCTCTTCATAATCAATCCCTTCTTTCTGTGAATATCCTTTGCATACCAATCTTGCTTTATTCCTGACAACTTCACCAACTTCATTCAATTTATTCCTGAATACCCATTTAGTACCTAAAACAATTTATCTTTAGGTCTAGGAACAAGCTCCCATGTGTTATTCTTTTCAATCTAATATAATTCTTCTTCCATAGCTCTCATCCAATTTTCATCTTTATAAGCCTCAACAACATCTTTAGGTTCAATTTTAGAAATCAAACATACCTCTTCAACAACTAGCCTTCTTCTAGTCATCACACCTTTATTTTTATCTCCAATAATTTGATCTTTAGAATTATTTAATCTTACATACCTCGGAGTCTTCTGATTGTTCTGATTTTCAAGTTCTTGCACCTCTCCACCAGCAACAACAACATCTGAATTAACTCTCTAATGGATCATTTTGCTTCAATTCTCCAGTCTGAATAGGATTTAAAACAATGTGTTGACCATCATCATATCTAAAAGATGTGATTTTTTTTCCAAGGTTCTCATCCAGCTTCACATTTGCACTTTCCACTATCTTTCTCAGTCTCTTATTGTAACACCTGTAGGATTTTCTTTGTTGAATATCCCAAGAAAATTCCTTCATCACTTCTTGCATCAAACTTTCCTATGTTGTCATCTCTCTTGATGTAACATTTTCTACCAAATACTCTAAAATATCTCACAGTAGGAACATCACCAAACCATAGCTCATAAGGAGTCTTATCGGTATCACCTTTAATATGAACTCGATTGAACGTGTAAACAATATTCCTAATAGATTCTCTACAATAAATCTTCATAACATTCCCTTCAATCAACATAGTCCTCGCAGCATCTAAAAAATTCATGTTCTTCCTTTCAACAATTCCATAATGCTTTGGGGTTCTATGAGAAGATAATTGTCTTCTAATACCATGCTTCTCACATAATGAATCAAATTCACCAGAATGAAATTGTCCCCCTTGTCAGATCTCAGACATGTCACTTTCAATCTTAACTCAGTCTCAACCTTTGCTTTGAATATCTTGAATTTTTCTAATACTTCAGATTTCTACTTCAAAAAGACAACCCACATCATCCTGGAATAATCATTAATTAGCAACATAAAATATCTATCACCTTGCACACTTATAACATTTGTAGGTCCACACAAGTTAGTATGCACAAGATCTAGCAATCCATCAAATGTATACTGCTTGCTCTTGAAATAAATTCTTATTTACTTACCCAATTGACATTCCTTACATACCGGATTAGCAGAATTAACAATCTTAGGCAGATCTCTAACAACTTGAGTAGAACTGATCTTAATCATTGAATCAAAGTTATCATGACACATTCTCGTATGCCACAACTAACTTTCATCAATCTAAGCAATCAAACAACTTTTCTCACCAACATTCAAATGAAAAATATTACCTTCAGTCTTAGTTCCAGATGTAATCTCTACACCGGAAGCATTTAGGATCTTACTTTTACCATTCTTGAATTGTAAATCATAACCACTGTCTACCATCTGTCCAACACTTAAAATATTATGCTTCAAACCTTCAACATACAGAACATCATCAGTGTTATGTTTACCATAAAAGGAAATAGAGTCTCTACCGCATATCACACAGGCTTTGTCATCTCCAAATCTCACTATTCCACCGTCATATCTTTTCATACTCGCAAATTTGCTTTTATCACCGGTCATACGATGTGAACAACCACTGCCAATTACCCATTTATCTTTTTCTTCAACTTTAGCAGCTAAAGATTTCTCCTCAATAGTGTAGCTTGTGGAATCAACAAGTACCAGTCCATCTTATTTAATGGCAAGAAACACAACTTCATCTCTCTCTGATTCTTCATCTGTAACACCTTCATTAGCAACATAATAGCAGTTCTTCTGATGCTTATACTTCCAATTAGACTTGTAAGGCTTATCATACTTCTCATATTTCTCATATCTATCATTTCTATCACGCTTACCAAATTTATCATGCCTATCATACTTAGCCATTCTCTCTGGACACCTAGAAGCAAAATGTCCTACCTTATTGCAAGATAAACATTTCAAGGGCAATTTTCCATCATACTTACTAGCTCCCTTAGGAAATCTCTGGGAAATCAATGCTTCAAGCTCATCTAGTTCTCTTTCTTTCTATTCCATCTCTCTCCGTTCTCTTTCATATTTGGATATTTTGCATTCATTAGGATCATACTTTTGCTTTCCAGATACAAATTCTCTAAATGTTGTCTTAGAATTTCCATGTGTTTCACCAAATTTGCTCAACTCAAATGCAATAATCTTTCCAACCAGCATATCTCTTGTTATTATAATCATACTCTAGATCTTATCAATAGCATCTACCTTATATTTATAAGCAGAAGTCAATGACCTCAGCACTTTAGCAACAATTTCATCTTCTTCAAGGGTTCCACCAGCACATCTGATACCTAGGAGAGGGTCATTCAGCTGAACCATAAAGGTATTTATGTTCTCAACTTCTCTGATCTTCAACATCTCATATTTCCCTTTCAAACTCTGTAACTTAACAAATTTCACTTGTTTATCTCCTTCATACAAAGTCTCAAGCTTCCCCTAGATCTCATGTGCAATCTAAAGTCCCATTACATTTTTCATCTTTGAATCAGTCAGGGCACTCAATAATGCTTTCTTTTCTCTAATGTTATGTTTATCTTCCTTTATCTCATCAATAGTAACCGGTCCATTCAGAGGAGTAGAATAGGCATTCTTTGTAATCTTCCAGTAATATTCTCCAAGATATCTCAAGTGCACTTCCATCTGGTTCTTCCATATAGCATAGCTACTTCCACCAAATCTTGGACTCTCCTTCTTAAAGATAACACTTCCAGTTCTAGTTGCCATCTTGGATTTCCTCAAGCGGTTAAGCATCTTCAAGAGGATCTAGCTCTAATACCAAGTTTTAGCAACAACAATGAAGGAAAACTGAGAGGGGGGGGGTGAATAAGTTTTCACCAGATCAAAAAACTTAATCACAAATACAAATCAGACAAACTGCAAAAATAACAAAGATAGGCAAATTGACAACACAACATACAACACCAATATTTTGACGTAGAAAACCCAGTTAAGGGAAAAAACACAGTGGGAACCTACCCACAATAAGATGATACTCTGCAGTAGTATGTGTAAATATTACAATGGGGAATGCACATGCATCCAGGCACACTGTCGAGAGCTCACTGCTCAAAATATAATGACCCAAAAGGATATAACCCTCAGGGAAGACTCACCGACTTACAACAAGATTCGGACAACAATCTGGAAGGAATGAACTGCAATAATGACATCTACAAATACCTAATGACAGTTCCAGTTAAGCACAATTGTCTACCCCACAACACCAATATCTGCTTAATACACTACACTAAAAGATGAATTCTTGTTCTCACATACACCACTCTCTGATTATGCAGACACAACCTCGATACCTAAATTACATGACAATATCACCTATTTATACAATTCATCAACCTTGATAACAAGGCCAGCTAAACCCTCAACTCACAATTACAAAATTATATCACACGATACAAAGTTCAACCACCAGACCAATATAATAATATACATGACATAACATGGACCTAAATCAAATCTCCAAATACACAACACCACCGAAAATCATGCTAAGACCAACCACAACATGCTACACCACCAAGAAAACTCCATAACACAAAGAACATCACTAGCTCAACAAAATCACCAAGAGCTCACACAATGATCAATGTGGATCATCAAAATAAATAGGACACAATTAGGAAACACCATCAAGCACGTTAGAATCATCAGTAACAGCTACACCAACACCACTTATCAAATCTTCATCGATCAACATCTGAAACTCTATAAAACTCAAACAACAATAACTGTCACGAAGAAAGATAACTTACAGAGCACCAAATCACGAACCATCTGATATGAAGATACACAAGATCATCTTAAACAAACTCCCAAAGAATCATCTCAAGATCTAGTCACATCGAAATATACCAGAGAATATAATGATACTATAAATATTCCATACACCAAACCAAAATACCAATAAACCAATCTGCAAGCACTAGAGCAATAAATTATAGGAATATGTTGACATCAATGAGAACAACATATCCTAGTAGCAACAATGTCCAATAGATAGTGCTCTTTTATGGATTTATGTGGACTTGTCATATGTTGGGCTTTGGCCTTATTATCTCTTGATGATTGGCTGATGAGTAGACTTTATCTTGATGCTTTGATGTCACTCTTCCTTGTTGAGACCATTCTTATTGGTTCATGTGATTAATTTCTTGAGGTTTTGGTTTTACCATCTTTTACCTTGATGTTGCATTATGTTTTGATTGTTGATGTGCTTCATGTTGAGTGTTGTTTTATATTTACTCTTGTATCAACAAATTACTCTACTTGCATTTGTGTATGACTATTTTTGTTGTGTGACTATCTCCATAAGCACAATGGGGTGGACCTACAGGTTCCATATGGCTAGGTGGTGTTGCCAACCGCCATTGGGTACTAGAGGACTTGGATCATGAGTGGCGTGAATAATTCTTCCTTCTTTCTCAACACTTGTCTTATTTGTTCATTTCTTGCAAGGTTGTAATCTATGTACTTTGAGATTAACATTATAATTAATGATGAGTTATGTATTATGAAAACTCTAAGAGAAGCTAAATGTGCATTATTGGTTAACAATTAGTTAACTTTATTGTGAGGTTTAGTGTTGTACTTGTATATGATATGCATAATGTCACTTAATTACTTCAAAAAAATATTTCCATGCATTCCTTGTGCATTTTTCTCTTATCCTCTTGGTGCAGGAGCACCTAAGGGTTGAAATTCCCTTAACCAGTTTTGGTTTGTGAGACCCTCCAGTGGTCATGTAAATACATAAGGGGTGGCTCTAGTCCATTGGTTTGGTGGTTTTATTGCAGTTTCTTGAAATTGTCTTATCGACAAGACCTACCCTGATCGGCAAGTCTTGCCCCAATGAGGTTGTTTGCATTTGGAGTAGTTGTATAGGGTATCGACGGAAGTGGTTTCAAGCTACCTGATGCCCCGATGAGAAAGCATAGACTTAGAGTATTGTTATTGGGTATCGGCGGAAGTATTTTCACGTTATCCCGATGAACCAATGAGAAATCATTGGCTTGGAGCACGTTCGCTGGATGAAGTATCGGAGATCAGCGAGAGAAGTTTCACCCTACACCAATAACTTGATGAGACTGCCTTTGCTTGCCAAGTTGTCATCAGGTATTGGAAGGAGCTATTTAATGTTACACTTATGGAACCTTCTTCCTGTGATCAGTTAATAGGTGAGCGAGTCTGGGATGATCGGACAATTTTTGCTATACCCCTATGGTGAGATGCATGAAATTTATTCCCTGTGACTTGGCGACCATGGTGGGACCCAATGATAAAGAAGAGTTTCATTTCGGGTGGTTAGTGAGGTCATGCTAAGGTGGCAGGGCAGGGACCCTGGAGCCAATCAGGGGGTGCCACGTGGTGGAGCGCAAAAGAGAGATCGAGCAAGATCGGACGATCAGGATAGCCATTTGGTTTTCTTGCCGATGACTCGATGGAAATGCCCAGGAAGAAGAGGAAAGCATTGACCATCAGACAAAGGGATTTATTGCTATCCCAATGCCCGATGGAAAAGTGCAAAGAGGTGTGTGTCGCCATCGGACATCGGTAATTCGGTTCTAATGTTACACCGATAACCCAATGGAAAGTGCATAGCGGAACCTCTAAGATAGTTGCAACTGGAAACTGTTGGTAACAAGATTTATCTCGTCCAATAGGAGAAGTTCATAATAGGAGAGAAAATGCATAAAAGACCCAGCGGGCATCTGTAAGAGATTGATAGTTGAGTCATTGATTGTCGATTGCCTCGGAGAATACAATTGTTTGTTTTTCTGAAATGCAATAGAGAATTCCATTTTCTGGTTTCCAATAGAGTTTACTTTTTGTTCATGATTTGCAATAATGTGTTAAAAATATTTGAAGTTCTCGTATGTTGTTAATGTAAAGCTTCTTTTCTCTATTCTATGAGTTACTGGCTTGAACCTGTGCATAAGCTTTGAATCTGTAAATAAAGTTTTCCTTTTCAGTTTTTGTTCTTTGTTTGCAATAATAACATGGCTCTGACTTGAGACTCCACATGATCATTGGAGATTGTCAATCAAAGCCAATTATGTATAGTAGGGTCTTATTGGTAAGAGTCTAGGAGATGGCATTAGCTATTCCTATAGACTGGCCCTAGGCGAGCTTGGTGATAGTCCGGCGAGGTGTCAGTAACTTGAAGGAGATAACTTGCAGGGGGAAGGAATCTGTTGAGAACAGGAAGAAGATCCAGAAGTCTATAGGCCTGAAACTTAGACATTGTGTAACTGAAAGGAGTGTATTTGCCAAACCAAACAGGATGGCTGGTTTTGCAAAGAGAGAACACATGTGTGTGTGTCCTGCACCCTTGCAAGGATATAGTGGGCAAGCTTACTTTGTGAGTTTGAGGAAGGTGAGATAAGAAAAGAAATGGTAGGGAAACCCTTAGAAGTCTAAAGGGATAGACTTGGAACCTGAGAAGGGATAGAAGCAACCATCAAAGAATCCTAATTGTTGGTAAACTAGGTAGCCTCCCTATCATATTGGTTAGACTTGGGAAGAAAGTAGTTGATGTCAAATACTGAATCAGTAGGAGAAAATAGCCTCAGAATGGTGACTAATGCAGAGTTAGCCAAGAAGCTAGAAGACGAAGAATAAGAGAATAGACTACTAAAAGAAAGATTGCCACAATTGGAGAGAAAACTAGACGTAGTTGAAGACAAAACTGAGAAAGTGACAAACAAGGTCAATGAGGGGAAAGGAAAAGAAGTTGTAATAGAGGATAAGACTCTCTAAACCAGGCCCTATTCTACTTGAAGAACCTTCCCTTAAAGAAATTAAAGCCTTAGGAGGAAAATCTTTAGAAGGAGTGCCACTTTTTTGTGGAAAAATGGAGCCTGAGGTAGTATTGGAATGGATAGAGGGATTGGAGAATCACTTTGAATGTGATGGAATCAGTGAGGCACAAAAGGTGAAGGTGGCCTAATCAAGATTGAGAGGGGGAACATTGACTTGGTGGAAGTTTATCCAAGAAGAGAGGCAAAAAGAGGGCAAGAACCCCATTGCTAATTGGAAGGGCATGTTAGCCAAGGTGAAAGAGGCATACATCCCTGAAGATTATGAAATCCAGTTGCACAACATCAGACAAAACTTGAGGCAAAGAGATTTGGATGTGAGCAACTACACTGAGGAATTTCAGAAGTTGTGTCTGAGATCCAAGCTGGTAGAGGATGAGAGCATCAAGATAGCCAGATACTTGAATGGCTTGAGATGGAATATTCAAGAGGATTTGAGTTTGTTATGTCCTAACACCGTGCATAAGTGCTATCAATTGGCACTAAAGGTGGAGGAAAAGAGCAAAAAGAAGCAAGAACAAAGCAACAGAGGAAGAGGTAGAGGAAAATATGGTAGAGGCCAAAGAGGCAGTTTTGGTGGAAGAGGAGCAGATCAAAGGTCCCAAGGAGAGTCCAAACTTATAAAGAGCAGCTATAGAGGAAGGGGATCATCTAGCAACCCAGGAAGAGGTAGATCTAGTGGATCGGGAAAAGGGTCCTACTTCTCCACCATGAAGAGTTACAATTGCCAAAAGTTGGGTCACCCTGCCTATAGATGTCCAGAGAAATCCTCTTCATCTCAAGGAAGTGAAAGAAGAGTGACATATGCACAAGAAGATGCAGAAAGAAGCAAGACACAAGATGTGAGCTTAGCTCCTGAAGATGGAGAAAATTTAATGATGAGAAGAGCCTTGATTAAGGAGCCAATCAAAGAAGAACCAACTCAAAGAAGAGCTTTGTTTAGAATCAAATGCAAGGTCCTTGGTAAGGTTTGTAGAGTGGTGATAGACTCAGGATCTAGTGATAAAATTGTGTTAGAGGAAGCAGTAAATAAACTAAAGTTGAAAATAATTCCACATGGTAATACATATAGGGTCACTTGGCTCAATAAGGAGCAGCATGTGGTAGTAAATGAACAAACATGGGTTGTATTAAACATAGGTAGTTATAAGGATAAAGTCTTGTGTGACATCTTGCCTATGGATGCTTGCCATCTACTTCTTGGTAGACCATGTCAGTTTGATAGAAAGGCCATTCACAATGGAGAGAAGAACTCTTATTCTTTTCAAAAGGATGGAGTTACATACCATATTCAATCCCTAAGTGATGAAGGAGAGAGAAGAAAAACTAAAGGCCCAAATGTGTTACTGGTAGGTGAAAAAGAGTTCATTAACACTCTCAAGGAGAAGGAGTGGGGTTTGCTCTTATAGTGAAACCAAAGGAAGACAAGAAAGAAAAGAATGTTCAAATACCTCATGAAGTGCAGCAAATACTAGACAACTTCAAAGCAATCATAAGTAATGGAGCACCAACAACCCTACCGCATATTATAGCCATACTCCATCAGATTGATTTTATTCTTGGAGAATCATTACCCAACAAAGAAGCCTATGAGATGACTCCCGAACAGAACAAGGAAGTGGCTAGACAAGTCCCAGAATTGTTGGACCAAGGGTTGATAAAGAAGAGCATAAGTCCTTGTGTCGTACCTATAGTGTTAGCACCCAAGAAAGGAGGAACATGGAGGTTATGCACAGATTCAAGAGCCATAAATAGAATCAGTATCAGGTACAGATTTCCTATCCCAAGAATTGAAGACTTGATGGATTGCTTGGGAGGTGCAAAGTACTTCACTAAGATTGATGTCAAGAGTGGATACCACCATATCAAGATAAAAGAAGGTGATGAATGGAAAACAACCTTCAAAACCAATGAAGGTCTTTATGAGTGGCTTGTTATGCCATTCGATCTTAGTAATGCTCCCAGTACATTCATGAGACTCATGAATGAAGTGATGAAAGATTTTATTGGTAAATTTGTTGTTGTATACTTAAATGATATCTTGATTTTCAGTAGAATTAAAGAGGAACATCTAGAGCATCTTAGTATTGTATTGCAGAAATTGTATGATGAGCAACTAACAATAAACTTGGAAAAGTGTGAGTTTATGAAGAAGAAACTTGTCTATCTTGGATTTATAGTTTCAAGAGGAGATTTAAAGATGGACACATCAAAGGTGGAAGCCATCACAAATTGGCCAACACCAAAGACAACAAGTGAAGTAAGAATTTTTCATGGTTTGGCATAGTTCTACAGGAAGTTTATCAGAGGGTTCAATGAGATTTGTGCACCCATGTTGGATACCATCAAAGGAGGAGTTAAGACTAAGTTTCAATGGACCAATGTAGCCAACAAAGGGTTTGAACATTTGAAACAAAAGGTAGCTACACAACCAATACTCATTCTTCCTAGTTTTGATAAGTTGTTCACAATTGAATGTGATGCAAGTAATATAGCAGTTGGTGTTGTTTTGAGTCAAGAAAATAGACCTGTAACTTTCTTTAGTGAGAAGCTCAATGATGCCAAGAAGAAATACTCATCCTATGACCTCGAGCTGTATGCTCTTGTTCAAGCTCTTAGGAAGTGGAGGCACTACTTGTTACCTAAGGAGTTTGTTGTTTACACAGATAATCAAGCTTTAAGTTTTTTGAATTCACAAGATAAGTTGAGTCATAGGCATGTTAAATGCCTTGAGTATTTGCAGTCATATAGTTTTCTATTAAGCATAAGAAAGGACAGTGTAATAAAGTAGCAGATGCTTTGAGTAGACGACTACTAACAGTGCAAGAAGTGTAGATTCAGAGTATTGGAGCTGATTACTTCAAGGATTTGTACCCCAATGATGAAGATTTTGCAGCCATTTACAAGGTTTGTCAAGAATTTCAGAATCACTTTCATAGTGAATATGTTGATTTTACTTTGCAAAATGGTTTGTTGTTTAAAGGTGGACAGTTGTGTGTTCCCAAAGGATCGATGAGCAAAAATCTGATCCAAGAAAAGCACAATGGATGTTTGAGCGGTCATTTTGGCCTTAATAAGACATTGGAGCTTGTTCAAAGGTTATACTATTGGCCAAAAAATGCAGAGGGATATCAAAAGGTATGTTGAGCAATGCATGGTTTTTTAGAAAGCTAAAGGTACAACTACTAATGCTGGTCTTTATCAGCCATTACCTATTCCTACAAGGCCATGAGAATGTGTAAGTATAGATTTTTTGGTTGGATTACCCAAAACAAATCTTGGTTGTGATAGCATTTTTGTTGTTGTTGACAGATTCAGTAAGATGGCATATTTTGTTCCTTGTAAAACTACTCATGATGCTAGTCACATTGCACACTTGTTTTTCAAAGAGGTTATTAGAATCCATGGTTTGCCGGTTATTATTGTTTTAGATAGAGATGTCAAATTCCTTGGACATTTTTGGGAAACTCTTCGGAAAGATTAGGAACTAATTTGTCTTTTGGTTCAGCCTATCATCCCCAAATGGTTGGTCAAACAGAGGTAGTCAATAGAAAACTTCAAAACCTTTTAAGGTGTTTGAAAAAAGAATATGGATAGAGTTGGGATCAGGTTCTTCACTAGGCAGAGTTTGCCTACAATGGCAGTGTCAACAGGTCTACTAGGAAGAGTCCTTTTGAGATAGTGTATGGTATGCACCCACGAGGTGTTATGGAATTACGAGATCTTGGTAATCTATCACACAGAAGTGGTCAAGCTGATGATGTCACTCAATCTATGAAGGAGGTTCATGACCAAGTCAGGGAGTGCCACGTGGTGGAGCGCAAAAGGAGAGATTGAGCAAGATCAGATGAGCGGGATAGCCATTTGGTTGTCGTGTCGATGACCCAATGGAAACACCCATAAGAGCAGAGGAAAGAATTGGCTATCGGATGAAGGGATTTCTTGCTATCCTGATGCTCAATGGAAATGTGCAAAGTGGTGTGTGTCACCATCAGACATCGGTAACTCAGTTCTAATGTTACACCGATAACCCGATGGAAAGTGCACAGTGGAACCTTTGAGACAGTTGCAACTCAAAACCATTGGTAACGAGATTTATCTCATCCAATAGGATAAGTTCATAACAAAAGAAAAATGTATAAAAGACCCAGCAAACATCTGTAAGAGGTTGAAGGTTGAGTCATTGATTGTCGATTGCCTCAGAGAATACGATTGTTTGTTTTTCTGAAATGCAATAGAGAATTCCATTTTCTGGTTTCCAATCAGAGTTTACTTTTTGTTTATGATTTGCAATAAAGTATTAAAAAACTCTAAAGTTCTTGTATGTTGTTAATGTAAATCTTCTTTTCTCTATTCTGTGAGTTGTTGGCTTGAACTCGTGCATAAGCTCTAAATCTGTAAATAAAGTTTTCCTTTTTCAGTTTTTTTTCTTTGTTTGCAATAATCACATGGCTCTGACTTGAGACTCCACATGATCATTAAAGATTGTCAAGCAGAGCCAATTATGTACAGTAGGGTCTTATTGGTAAGAGTCCAGGAGATGGCATTAGCTATTCCTGCAGACTGGCCCTAGGCGAGCTTGGTGATAGTCTGGCTAGGTGTCAGTAACTTGAAGGAGATAACTTGCAAGGGGAAAGAATCTGCTGAGAACTAGAAGAAGATCTAGAAGGCTATATGCCTGAAACTTAGACATTGTGTAACCGAAAGGAGTGTATTTTCCAAACCAAACAAGATGGGTAGTTTTGCAAAGAGAGAACACATGTGTGTGTGTCCTGCACCCCTGCAAGAATATAGTGGTCAAGATTACTTTGTTAGTTTGAGGAAGGTGAAATAAGGAAACAAATGGTAGGGAAGCTCTTAGAATTCTAAAGGGATAGACTTGGAACCCAGGAAGGGATAGAAGCAACCATCAAGGAATCCTAATTGATGGTAAACTAGGTAGCCTCCCTATCACCTCTAGGATTCCCTAGAAAGGAGTTACAGGTGGATTCTTGGTTGAGTTATTTGAGGGGGTAAGCTCATTATGATTGATTGCATTCTCTTTGCTTGTTGTTTGTTCATGCAATGGTGAAATCTCAAATTGAACAAAAGCATTATGGAACTACCTCATGGAAAAGGTTTATCAAGGCTATTTAAAAGAGATAATTTCTCAACCTACTAATCCTACTCCATTGATAAGATGATATATTAAATAGGAGAAACCACTTGGATGCATTTGTTAATTAGTATATTTTGATTTGGAATTTCATATTGAATGATCTACAACATTTAAGGCATGGGAAAGTTTGAAAAAATTTACGGTAAAATTGATAAGATTAAGGGATATCAGATTTACAATGATTTGATGAATCTATATCCAAATTTTTTTGACCACATATAAGACTACATCTTTAAAATAAAACAATTAAGATCATAGGTAAAAGATTGCAATATTGAATAGGAGAATTAGCAATTGATTCCGAACTTTCTCTAGGTCAACATATGTTGATCCTAAGTTTGATGACTTTGTAAATCTGCTAACCAAAGAGGAAGCTAAGTTAATATAAATGGGTTTCGTTAGGTCTTATAAACCATAATCATTGGTGTTGAGTGATCCTATGGTACAAAAATAAAAAGAGAATCTTCATAAGAGGAAAAAAATAAAGAACAAGTTGTTGGACATTTGGTGGAATTAATTATGTGTTGCATTGATGTTTTGTCATTGATGCCAACACTAGCTGTTTTGATGCTTTACCGATACCCTTCTAGTCTCGGTAGGATGAGTGGTTTCTAGTTGCTTTGGATCCGGAAAGCTCCAATATGATTTGGTTATGGAATTGGCTTATTCATGATACTCATGTTCATATTCAATAAGTTGGTTTTGGTTTGGTGATCAGATGCTATCCTGATTGCTCAGAAGCTTGGTTTCTGGTTTCGGCGAGGGTTTCACTGGCAGATCTTTTGACGAATACATTTGATGAATTGCATAAGTGGTTTTGGTGCATCTTCTGGTGGATTTTTTGGATGTTGTTGGTGATCATGTTTGAGACTTTGCAGATGGAGATCATTGCTATAGCGTGTGGACCTATATTGGGTCCTGGTTGGTCTAGGTTATGGACCAGTTTAATGAAGCATGTGGATTGGACCTCTCAATGTGTTTCTGGGATGTCTTACGTGTTGGATATAATTTTTTTGGTCTAAGGCTGACATGTTTTGTAATTATGTAATTGGTTTTATGTCTGGTGATCGACCAGATTGTTTATGGTCGAGGGTTTGTATATATGATGTAAGATCTCATTGTAGATCATATGATAGAGATATAAGAATGGAAAATGGATATAAAATATGTGAATAATGTAATATCATTCAGGCAGAGGATTTGGTCGATCATTGGAGATTGAATTGGGTTTATGCAAGAGGATTTACTCCTCTGATATTGAGCTTAACAACATTTGTACTCAGGCATAAGAGATGCTATCTTTTGCAATTCAACACTTCTCCGGATTATAGTCTGGATTTCTATATAGTTAATGAGACTTCTTTTGTGATGAGCAGTGAGCTCTAGGTTGTTGGCCTTCCTGCAAGAGTAGGCCCCTCAATTGTAAGTCACATACTTATTGCAAAAATATTATCTGACTATGGGTAGGATTCCCACCGTGGCTTTTCCCTTTATCTGGTTTTCCACGTATAAATCTTGGTGTCATGTGGATGGTATTTATTTTGTGATTATTGTTTATACTTAATTGGTTTAACTGATATTCCGGTATATGGTTTAAGCATTCCGGTATTATCATTTTGGGTTATGGTATTAAAGTTTTAATTGCTAATGGTTTCAATAATCTATGACAACTGATTCACCCCCCCCCCCCCCCTCTAAGTTGTCTTCTAGTTATTTGAACTGTCTAACAATTGGTATCCAAGCTTTGGTCCTCTCTGTATAAATCTTAACCGCTTGAGGAAGATCCTATGGTGACTAATAGTTCAAGTTCATCTGGAGATATATTTCAGAGAGATATTCCTAGGCTTGATGAAACAAATTACACAATATGGAAGATTTGGATGGAGACTCATCTGAGATGTCTTGGCAAGGAGATTTGTGAGATCACACAGAATGGTGTCACACCTTATAATCAGACATCTGGCAATCCTCCTCTGGAAAACCTAGATAAGCAGCTTGAGAATGATTGTAGATCAAGAGAATCCCTCTTGTGTGCACTTTCTGATCAGCAAATAATGGGATTAACAGACAAATCATCTGGAAAGGCTATATGGGATAAATTGTAGACTCTTAATGAAGGTGACTCTACATTGAAGATTTATAAACTTGATGGTCACCAGGTGAGATATGAAAACCTGAAATGGAAGAAGATGAAATGATTACTGCATTCATGGAAAGGGTAAATGAGATTGTTATGAGAATTCAATATTGTGGTGGAACTCTGAGTGAAGATGAAATTGTTTCTAAAGTTCTAAGAGTCGTACCGCCAACCTACAAGATGAAGGCTACTACAATTAATGAGTTGAGAACAATGGCTAATACATTTGTCAACAAAGATACTTTGGTTGGGAAAATATCTTCTTTTGAGCTTGAGGAATGTGGACCTTCTGGAGTTGTGAAGACTGAACCTACTTTACATGCATTTGCATTAGCAACCGGTAAGAAAGATTGGAAAACTCTATATGCAAAGAAATTGGATGATATAAATAGAGAAGATGAAAAATTTGAGAAAATTGAGGCACTATTTGCTAAAAGAGTACCTAAAGGACCAATAGGAAGTAAGTATGAAGGAAAAGAACCTTTTAAATGTTTTGCATGTAATAAGATCGGTCAGTTTACATCTAGATGTCTTGAAAGGAATGCAAGATTTGAAGAAAGAGTTAAAATATCTTTTAAGCCTAACCCTGGATATCAGAACAAGTATAAGTATAGGAAAAACATAGATAAATCATGCTACATAGCGGATGCAGATGGCATTGCTGATTCTGATGATGAACCGACAGAAGACTCTGCTAGTGGTTCCAGTGATGGGTGATAGTTCTAATACTTAATATAAGTACAGATCCAATAGCCAACAAGATGAGAGGGGGGGTGGTGAATCATACAAACTTAATCATCCATAAAAACATCAGATTCAACCTTGGTAACATATATATCAGTCATATATCCAAAACTGTCAAACATGCAAACTTAAAAGCATATGAACAATATAAACCTCATAACACCAGATTTAATGTGGAAACCCAAATAGGGAAAAACCACTGTGGGATTTCGGACCCACTAAGAAATATACTCTTCTAGAGTATGCTCAGTTAAAAGCAAATCCTGTTAAAGATTACAAACACATTGCTAGATGTGACCTGGTTAAGGGATTTCCCTCAGATCTGTTAGGATCTTCACTTTGTTAGAAGTTACCTTGTCAAAGGATTTCAAACACTCAATCAGAATGTCACCTTGCTAGAGGATTTACATATAAGACTGTTAAGTCCACTTGGTTAAGAGATTTTCTGTCACTTTCACAAAATAACAGTAGCAGATTCTTATTTGTTCAATACAATCTAGACATAGAACTAATCTTGTCTATCTACTGGGCTTCTATACTCTGTTATTCTAACAGGTCTTCAAGATTCTATGCTCAGTAATCACTATGTAGCATCCTTGTGCATACACTTGCCCGCATACATTGTTTATCAACAATTTCCTATTTATAAACAATTAGGTAACCATTTAATCTCCTTGATCACATTTCCCATGATCAATCATAGCCATCAGATCTTCAATCTTGTCCAGGTTCAATGCATCTTTCGATCTGAAAATGTTTTATCGCACCTTGGAACTTGCATAATAGTCTTGGAACTTGTGCCAGGGTATTGCGGTTCAATCTGAGCTATAGATCTTCATGTCGACTTTCCATTGCTTTAGATTCGTTAACAAACTTCTTCCACGGCTTACCAATCATTGATCCGCTCCAGCTCATTAGCTTCTTTCATTAAATACCGCATGTAAAAATTTAATGCTTTCTGTTATAGCTCGGTTACATCTTGGTAACAACTCGGTGAATACTAAACTTCACTTGGTAGACATTCCGCCTTTATTAACCGATAGCGATAACCTTCAGGTTTACGGACTAGGTTCTTTAGGGTTTACCGACTAGGTTCTTTGGTTGATAACATAGTATAGTATTAACCTTTACATTTTACAACATATGTATGATGTTAAAACAATCTAAAACATCATGATCTCATCATTGTCTAACTCGGTAGTAGTTGCCCATTGAATACCTTATTCATCCCTTTATTCATCATATTCTTTCCCGTGTCTTTTACCGACTTCTTCATAATCTTCATATCATACTTCTCAAGATATGGAAACATCATACTGAATTAGAAAATCAATTTCTTGACATCAATGACAAAATAATAATATCAAGATAGTAAAAAATCTTTAATCAATTATATCCATAATCATCAACAACCGTCTCAATATCCTTATTGAAATGCCAACAATCTTTCATTGTCTGTTATAATGCAATATTTCCAACAATCTCCCCCTTTGGCATTGATGGAAAAACTAATTGATTTGACCTTAGTAGATTCGGATTGCTGTGATTCTGAAATGCTCTCCCCCATACATTAGACTTCTCCTGTTTTCTTAGTCTTCTTTCCAATTTGTAATCTGCTCTTCTCCCCTTTCATAGGTATTCCCCTTTGACAATAATGCCAAAAAGAAAAGAACTAAAACATAATTTGTTTCTGTAAGAAGTTATTTCCTGTTGTTGTGTATCAACTGAGTCTCGGTCAGAGCATTTGTCTTCAATTCCTGTTCCCTGTAATATTCTCTGTATTATTTCCAGTATTAATTCTAGTACACTTTTAGAAATCTTCCTAAAGTGTATAAATCCAGCATCAACTCCCAAAAGATATTCAATAGAGTCATCGGATTGATGCTTTCACCAAACTCGGTCAGTGAGTAGAAGATAGGGGTAGGACCCCTAACTTACTTCTGAGATATTCAAAAGTGTCCTTTGGTAGTGGCTTGGTGAAGATATCTGCTATTTGCTTCTTTGTGCTAACATATTCCAACACCACTTTCTTCTCCTGAGCTTCTTCTCTAAGATAATGATATTTGATAGATATGTGCTTTGTCTTAGAATGCATAACAGGATTTTTTGAAATATTAATGGCACTAGTATTGTCACAGAATATAGTTACTAGCTCGGTAACTTTCTCATTTATACCTTCCAACAGTTGTTTGATCCATGCAATGTTGGTACAATTCAATGCTGCAGCAACGTATTCAGCTTCTGTTGTTGACTGTGAAACACATCCTTGTTTCTTGCTAAGCCAACTCACTAGTCTTTCTCCTAAAAAGAAAGCTCCACCACTTGTGCTTTTTCTATCATCAATATTACCTGCCCAATCAGCATTAGTATAAGCTTTTAAATCAAAATCATTTCCTTTCTGATATACTAAGCCATAATCCTCTGTGCCTTTCAAGTATCTAAAAAGTCTTTTGATTGCTGTCATGTGTTTTTGCTTAGGATCTGCAGAGAATCTTGCAACTATACCTACTGAATGTGCTATGTCTGGTCTGTTGTGAACAACATATTGTAGTTTTCCAATCATGGATCGGTAGAGTGTCTCATCAATAGATGCAGATTCATCATTCTTTGATAATTTACAGTTGGTAGTCATAGGAGTACTTACTGGTTTTGAATCATCCATTCCAAATTTCTTCAAGATTTCCTTTATGTACTTGGATTGAGTAATGAAAATCTCATTTTTTATTTGCTGTATCTATAGACCTATAAAATACTTTATCTCACCGATTAATGACTGTAGCGTTGTAAATTGTACGCACTTGCTAGGGTGGTACAATTTCACACCTAGTTTAGCACTCGCCTTGGCGCATTTTGCATTTTGCATTGCATTTCCCCTTTAGCACTTAATTAATCAAATTAATTAGGTCTAAGGTTCTATTTTATCATCTCCCACATCATAAAGTTGGCCCCTTTCATTAAAGTGTGCCCTTTTCATTTTATTCCTCCTATACATCATTTAATCAAAAACCCTAATTAGGCCCTATTTCGAACTTGGGGGCTTGGTTTCGGGGGTCAAAACATCTCGAAATCACCTGTAACTTCAGGATTCTATCTAAAATCATCATATCTGACGGCCCTGAAAATTTGGTGAAAAGTTGTCGGGACCATGGCGCCCGGAGTGCAACATGGTCCCGGACATTTTTCCCAAAATTTTAGGAGTGCGATCCAATCATAAAATAAAGCTTAACCCCAAGAAATTGGCGGGAGATTCAATCTCTAGGTCGGCCAAAAGTTGAAATTAAGACCTAGGGTTTCATATATAAGAGCTCTCTTTCTTCATTTGAAAGGATCCAGTTTTGGTTTTCAGGGACCTTCTATGCAGTGAAAGAGCAGATCTTTGGAGACTTCAACAACATTCAACATCCATCTATCAAGCATTTATCAATTTCATTCATCCATTTAAGGCTTGGAAGACATTGAAGAGCAATAGGAGATTACCGACTAAAGATTGGCTTGTACTCCTCCCTTGAGGGTTGGGTATGATTTCATGTTGTTTTCATGTCTTTGCATAAGCTTCAATATATCCTTTATTCATGCTTTAGATCACTTTGCATCTTGATTTAGAGCATTTACATTATCATTTATAAGCAATTAGGGTTTACTTTCTAGGTTGCTCTAGTTTGCTTTCTTGCATTTTAGGACCTTGCACACACACTAGGTCTGCACACACAATACATTTTACAATACAAATTGGATATTCGTGGAGGTGGAAATCACCGAAGCGAGGGTTTGACTAAGGCAAAACCCTATATAGCCGCCCAAACACCTATTCAGATATAAGTGCAGGTTTCGGGACTCGGACGACGCCGCAAGTTACAGATCGGGAAGAAGCAGACGGAGACCAAACAACACACCAAATTTCAGAGCAAAAGACCAGGACAGGGGCGTGGGGTGCCCTGGTCCTACCAGGACAGGGGCACTGGGCGCCCTGGTCCTCCTGACAGACAGCATTTTCAGCATTTTTGACAGCTTTTCCAGAGTGCAAAATAGCAGTTTTCGGAGCAGTTTCAGGGGCAGATTCAGGACAGTGGCGCCCGCGCCCCCGTCCCGAACATTTTTATTCATATTTTAACACCAGGTACACATTTACATTCTTATCTTGTCCTTGTGTTTACAACTTTCCATTGTTTAAGTTCAATTCTGCAATCTTGTTATTAGTTCATACTTGCACTTTGGGGTTAGGGATTGAACTTGCATCATTCTATCTTTCAATTACAACAAAGGAATAGAAATCCTAATAGGTAGCCCGTGGCTCTCTCTTCCACAAAAAGAAGTAGCCAATTGTGTGATACCTCTAGGCTCTTTCGTATTCCACAAATGTGTGCTTCAAAGTGGGATTAGGGCATGTTTGCTTAGTGTCACTTTTTTCTCCTACACATTTTGGTGAACCCGACGTGAACTCCAATCTTCTCTAATTCTGATTTATGTTTTCAAATTTGAGTGTTTTCAAATTCAAATTTGTATTTAAAAGTTTTAATTTCTTGCAAGATTCAAAAATTTAGAGGAAATTTTTGCTAAAACCCTAATTTTTCAATTCAAAATTGAACTTGTGGATAGCTTAATTGGGATCAATAATTTCAAATCTGATTTAGGAACTCATTTGAATCATAAATTTCATTTTCTAAATCTTCATTCTAAGTGCTTGCATTGGTTAAAATTAAACATTTCCTTCTATTTTGCATGTGTTATCATTTGAAAGAGGAAAATTGTTGTCATGATGCATTCATTTCATAGATGTGATAATGGGTTAGCTTCCCTTGTTTCAATTTTTCCTTCTCCTAAAGAACCTCCCTCCATCTATAACAACATTTTAGTGCCTAAAAGAGTTGCTAACAATCCCTTTGAGACTCTCCCATGCTCTAAGGATGAAGACTTTAAGAGTGATCTTAACAACTCTCCTAAAATGTGCCCTTCCTATTTAGCTATCCTAGAGGAAGAGAATGATATCATAAACACCTTTCTTAATGTTACTTCACCTTCCCTCCATGATGCCTCTCTAAGTGAAAAGGTATTGATGGACATTGAATTATTTTCTCCTAAAGTTGGTCCTTCCAATGGGGGCATGTTAGTGCAACAAGAGGTTATGAACACTTCTTTCAAAGATCTCCTTCCTAAGCATGAATCTTTGAAGAAATATGTTCATGTTCCTCCTAAAAAACACTCCCTTCATGAGGATCCTTTTGTGCAAGAAGATGACATGATCCCTACATTTCCTAGTGATGGCATTTCCTTTTCCAACAAAATTCCCACTAGAGATGATGAATTAATGATAAATGCTTACCCTTCTCCTAAAGTTTGTTTTACTCATAAGCATCCCTTAGAGAAAGAAGATAATTGACAATACTTCAAACATTCCTTTCAACAACTTCACTATTTGGGATGAACCATTAGAAGAAGGTGTAGATTATTCTCTCTCCCTTGATAATTTCTCACCTTCCTTGAATCTCAATTATTCTTCCTCTAAAAATAAAGCATCTCCCTCTCCTCAACTTGGTTCTACTCATAAGGATACCTTAGTTCAAAGCAAGATGGTTAACATCTCTTTCAAAGATCTCCCTCTCAAAAGTGATACTTTAGAGAGTAATGTTGATCCTTCTCCTACAGAGTTTATTCCCCATGTAGATCCTTTGATGATAAAGGATGATATGACCTTTCCTAGTATTACTTTTCCTACTAGAACATCAATGCCTATCCCTTGTCTCTCTCCTAAAATTGATTTGATCTGTGATAAGATTTTAGTGCAAGAGAAGACTATCAATAATTCTTTCAACACTTTTGTTCATTCTCCTAAACCATCCTCAATCAATTTGATACATGTGAATGAAACACCTAACAAACCTCTCTTCACTGTCCAAGGTGCGTGTCCTTCTCAAAATTCTCAACCTTTAAATAAGCCTATCTTAGTGGTTCAAGGTGGTTATGCTAATGATTCTTTTTGCACTCCTAAGAAACTGGTTATTACTGTGCAAGGAGGTTATTCCTCTAAGAGCCCTTATGAGTATGCTAAGCAATTGACTAGAGAGAGTTATAATGCGGTTGCTCATACCTATAACACAAGAAACAATAGGCAACCTAATCCTCCTCCAGTTATCCCAACTTCACTTCCTCCTTCCCAACCTATTCTTCCTCAAGCTCCTCGTATTTCACAAGTTCTTGGTAAGGAATATGATCTCATAGAACAACTTAAAACTACTCCTGCCAAGATATCCCTTTGGGATTTGATCCAAACTTCTTCCACTCATCATGGAATGTTACAAGATGCCTTGAAAGATTTGAATGTTCCTCCACCTAATACATCTAGTAATATAGTGTCTTTGGATAACTCTATGATGAATCCTAAAGCTCAAATTGTGTTTACTCAAGATGAGTTGCCTACTAGTGAAATTCAACATCAATATGATCCCTTGATGATTGTGGTTATCATAAATGACACTGCTATAAGACGAACACTGGTAGATAATGGCTCTGGCCTTAATGTGTGTAGCATTAATCTATTGCATAAGATGAATGTGGATACATCCCTTATTGAGCCTGACTCTCATCCCATTCGAGGATTTGATAATGTGGCTAAGTCTTCATTAGGTATTATCACCTTACCCATCACAGTGGGACCTGTTACTTTGCCTACTCCTATCCATGTTATGTCAGGAAATCTCACATACAACCTGTTATTAGGGAGACCTTGGATTCATGGTATGCAAGCTGTCCCCTCTACATTGCATAGACAAGTTAAATTTATTTATAACAATAAGACATATACCTTGATAGGCGATACTAATTTTCAAGCTTGTTTGCAAACATCTACTTCCAAAGGGAGTTCTTCTAAACCTTTCTCTTCTAGTGATGACTCTTTAAACAAGATACCTATGAACGAATCATCATCCTCTGATAGTCAAAATTCTTTGGATGAGTCTAAAGCTCCTGAAGAAGATCCTTCTCGACTTGAGTCTACACATGAAAAGGCTTTTGATCCTGAGAAGGTTCTCGCAGAAGACGATTGGGGATCTCTTGATTTTAATCCCACCTTTGTAGGTGAGTATAGGGTTCCTCCTAGAGATCTTAAAGGTAAAAAGAAGGAAGAAACTAGAGATCAATCAGTCTTACTTGAACCTATGAGCAATAATTTTGTGGCCGCTTCTCAAACTTCTTCTCCTCACACCTCTAATTATGAAGAGTTTGATTCTTTGTCTTATGAAAAACCACCTTCTCTTCCTGAAATGGCTGATCATTATGGTCGTGGTTTTCGCATTTTTGCTAAGCATGGGTATCATGGAAATGGTTGTGGCGCTCATGAACAAGGGATAAAAGTTCCTCTAGAGACTAATTTTCACAATTATGCCTTTGGACTCAGCTATAATCCCTGCAAACGTACCAAAGCATCTAAAAGACCATCTCTCAATGTGAATGCTATATTTAGTAGTGATGATGATCTCACTTCAACTAAATCATCTTCTACTTCTATCAACTCTCATTCCCCTCATAAGAAAATCTTGGCGATGAACAAATCTCTTTATGAATCCCCTCGAATTTCTAAATCTACTTATGAATCTTTATCTCCTATTCATCATAAAGTCCTTTTCCCCAGGGATAAGGCTCTAATAAATTACACTCATCCCTCTTCTAATATTTCTTGTGACTTTTCTTCTTCAATTTTTATCATTTTATACATGTTTTTGATCTCACTTATAGTTGAGCATTTAGCATGTCATATTCAAATACCTCATTCAATCTATCATGTCTTTAAATAAAATCAATGGCTATTATGTTGCTCATCATTATGTGACATTGGTAGCTCATTTATTGGGGGCTCATTTTCATTCATGATGGTACAATTTCAAGTGCAATCATATATTTTTTGAAGCAACATAATAGCCTAATTTTCTCGTTCCTATGGGGACAAGAGTGATTTCATACATCTCTTCTTTTTCTTATGTCCAAATCTCTCCCTAGAAGATTGTGTAAGTCCTTCTCATTGTCCTTATCCTTGGGAGGCAATGATCTTTCCTTATTTTTATCTAAGGATCCACTTTTTTCCTATTTTGTGGATGTTGTGAACTTTATTGCTTGATGTTATTCCTTATAGGCATTTGTTGTTTGTTCAAGGATTCTCTCTTACAAGAGGTGTAAGTCCTTGACTACAACCTCTTTTGCACTTGGTAAAATACATCCATAATGAATTCACTCTCCCAATTGGGTTAAAAGGAGCGTCATCCTTCATTAAGAATCACTTTCACCTCGCAAAAGAAGGAAGTATTGCATTCTTATTCTCTTCTTTGTCTTATTCTAGAAGATGTTATATTTGTCTAAGACAGTTCCTCTCGGGGATAGGTATCTTTTATACAAAGATCTCTTCTCCTTTAAGGATCTCCTTTACACATACTACAAGATATCCCTTTTCAACTATCTTATCCTTGCTTAAAGAGTGCAAAACTCTCTTGCTTGGATCTATGACATTGTTGCATTTTTTGGGGTATCTTCTTTTGTGATGAAGGTAGGTATCCTTTTTCTAATTTTCTTATGACATAAACATTACACTTTTTGAGCAATAGGTCATTCTCGGAACCAGAGCACAGACTCTTAGAGCAAGATGTCACGCTTTTGTACTATACATATACAGGTTGTAGCATACTCGGGCATAGACTCCTACGAGGTGCTTCTAACCCCCCTTACACACACATGCACGAGGTCGAGTGGAACTAGCGGCATAAGGCTAGACTTTCTCACTCTCCTCCCTTACATGGATCACCTAGACAGACTCTAGGGGCTAGTTTTCCATGTCCTTTTTCCCATGGATCACCTAGACAAGATCTACGGGCGAGAAGTCCGTGTTTTCTCTCTCACTATTCTTCTCATGGATCACCAATGTGTGTATTCATGCTTTTTTTCCTTTCTTTTCTTCTCTTTGCATTTTGTTTCCATTTACATCCTTCATCTTGTGTTAAAGAACTCTCAAATCCTCACACTCTTTGTTGTGTTGGAATTGAGATTTAGTCCTCTTTCTTACCAAATGATTCTCCATTAGTTTTTGATCTCATATCAAATCTAATTGTGAGCATTTGTCATCAATATTCTTTAACAATTCGAAGTGGTAAACATGATACCCTGTTTCAACTCACTTAGCAAGCCGAAACAGGGGGGGCATATAGCTACCCTCGAATTTTCATCACCTTCCTTAGTAAGCATTAGGTGATTTTGTGATCTAACGTGTGTTTTGTAGGGTGCGGTTCCTAACTGTGTACTGCAAATACCGCTGGGGGCTTCGTCCGACAGACTTATGGATATATCCTTTTTCAAATAATGTTTACTTTTCTGTACTTTAGCTTGCATATGCACGTAGTGTTCATATGACCGCTAAAGTGGGGGCTAAATGTAGCGTCGTAAATTGTATGCACTTGCTAGGGTGGTACAATTTCACACCTAGTTTAGCACCCGCCTTGGCGCATTTTGCATTTTGCATTGCATTTCCCCTTTAGCACTTAATTAATCAAATTAATTAGGTCTAAGGTTCTATTTTATCATCTCCCACATCATAAAGTTGGCCCCTTTCATTAAAGTGTGCCCTTTTCATTTTATTCCTCCTATACATCATTTAATCAAAAACCCTAATTAGGCCCTATTTCGAACATGGGGGCTTGGTTTCGGGGGTCAAAAAATCTCGAAATCACTTGTAACTTCGGGATTCTCTCTAAAATCATCATATCTGACGGCCCTGAAAATTTGGTGAAAAGTTGTCGGGACCATGGCGCCCGGAGTGCAACATGGTCCCGGACATTTTTCCTAAAATTTTAGGAGCGCGATCCAATCATAAAATAAAGCTTAACCCCAAGAAATTGGCGAGAGATTCAATCTCTAGGTTGGCCAAAAGTTGAAATTAAGACCTAGGGTTTCATATATAAGAGCTCTCTTTCTTCATTTGAAAGGATCCAGTTTTGGTTTTCAGGGACCTTCTATGCAGTGGAAGAGCAGATCTTTGGAGACTTCAACAACATTCAACATCCATCTATCAAGCATTTATCAATTTCATTCATCCATTTAAGGCTTGGAAGACATTGAAGAGCAATAGGAGATTACCGACTGAAGATTGGCTTGTACTCCTCCCTTGAGGGTTGGGTATGATTTCATGTTGTTTTCATGTCTTTGCATAAGCTTCAATATATCCTTTATTCATGCTTTAGATCACTTTGCATCTTGATTTAGAGCATTTACATTATCATTTATAAGCAATTAGGGTTTACTTTCTAGGTTGCTCTAGTTTGCTTTCTTGCATTTTAGGACCTTGCACACACACTAGGTCTGCACACACAATACATTTTACAATACAAATTGGCTATTCATGGAGGTGGAAATCACCGAAGCGGGAGTTTGACTAAGGCAAAACCCTATATAGCCGCCCAAACACCTTTTCAGATATAAGTGCAGGTTTCGGGACTCGGACGACGCTGCAAGTTACAGATCCGGAAGAAGCAGATGGAGACCAAACAACACACCAAATTTCAGAGCAAAAGACCAGGACAGGGGCATGGGGTGCCCTGGTCCTGCCAGGATAGGGGCGCTGGGCACCCTGGTCCTCCTGACAGACAGCATTTTCAGCATTTTTGACAGCTTTTCCAGAGTGCAAAACAATAGTTTTCGGAGCAGTTTCAGGGGCAGATTCAGGACAGTGGCGCCCGCGCCCCCGTCCCAAACATTTTTATTCATATTTTAACACCGAGTACGCATTTACATTCTTATCTTGTCCTTGTGTTTACAGCTTTTCATTGTTTAAGTTCAATTCTGCAATCTTGTTATTAGTTCATACTTGCACTTTGGGGTTAGGGATTGAACTTGCATCATTCTATCTTTCAATTACAACAAAGGAATAGAAATCCTAATAGGTAGCCCATGGCTCTCTCTTCCACAAAAAGAAGTAGCCAATTGTGTGATACCTCTAGGCTCTTTCGTATTCCACAAATGTGTGCTTGAAAGTGGGATTAGGGCATGTTTGCTTAGTGTCACTTTTTTCTCCTACACAATGACATCTCAAATTATTTGCTCATTTCATTTCCAAAGTTCTTGCATAAAGAGTCATTTCCACAAAATATAATATCATCAACAAATATGGCTGAGATCAGTATTCCATTTTCATCATTCTTCATGTACATGTTGTTGTTCTCATTTGTCCTTATAAAACCAATCTTAATCAAATAAGAGTGCAATCTTTCATACCATGCTCTTGGTGCTTGTTTCAAACCATATAAAGCTTTGTTCAACTTACATACCTGATCTTTGATATTGTCTTCAACAAATCCTTCAGGTTGTTCAATGAAAACTTGTTCTTCTAATATTCCATTCAGAAATGCAAATTTGACATCCATTTGATATATCTTGAAGTTCTTGAAAGCAGCATAGGCCAACAATGTTCTTACTCCTTCAAGTCTAGCAACAGGTGCAAAAGTTTCACCATAATCAATTCCTTCTTCTTGAGCATAACCTTTGCAAACTAATCTTGCTTTGTTTCGAATGACCTCCCCTTTTTCATTTAGCTTGTTTCTGAAAATCCACTTTGTACCGATTACATTTTTGTCCTTCGGTCTAGGGATTAGTGTCCATGTGTCATTCTTCTTTATTTGATCAATCTCTTCTGTCATAGCATTTACCCAATCTTCACTATTAAATGCCTCTTTTACTATTCTTGGTTCAAATTCAGATATCAAACATGTGTTCTATCTCAGTTTGTTCCTTGTCATCACTGGATCATCCTTATCTCCTATAATATGACTTGGTGCATGATGTCTTCCAACATACTTGGCTAATACAGGCTCGGTAGGCTCTGTATGATCTTCTTCATCACTTGGTAACTGGAGATTTTCTTCATTTTCTTCAATAGTTATCTCGGTAGGACTTCTCGGTTGCACATAGACAAATTCATCATAGTCTTCTGGTTCTTTGGAATTTCCTTCATCATTTCTTTCTACAAATTCATCAATTTTCACATTTGCACTTTCTACTATTTTGTTAGATGATTTGATCAGACATTTAAATGCTTTGCTTCTAGAAGAATAACCTAGAAATGTTCCTTCTTCACTTTTCTGATCAAACTTGCCATTTCTATCATCTTTATGAACATAGCATCTACTTCCAAAGATTTTAAAATAACTAACATTAGGTTTCTTATCATACCAGATCTCATATGGTGTCTTCAAAGTACCTTTCTTCAATTGAACTCGGTTCAAGGTGTAAACAACTGTGCTTATTGCTTCTCTCCAAAATGTTTATGACACCTTCTTCTCAATCATCAGTGTTCAAGCACAATCCACGATAGATCTATTTCTCCTTTCAGCTATTCCATTCTACTGTGGAGTTCTAGGTGCAGAGACTTGTCTTTTAATACCATGATCATTGCAAAATAAGTTGAATTCATCAGATGTGAACTCTCCTCCTCTATTTGATCTAAGACATTTCAGTTGTCTTCATGTTTCATTTTCAACTCTTGCCTTGTACCATTAAAATATTTGAAAAGCTTCTAATTTTTCGTTTAAAAACATTACTGACATCATCCTTGAATAGTCATCCACAAATAATATGAAATACTTATCACCATAATAACTTTGAACTTTCATAGGACCACAAAAATCAGTGTGCACTAGATCTAAAATTCCCTTAGAAGTGTAAGACTTACTTCTAAAACTTGATCTTGTCATCTTACCCATCTGGCATCCTCGGCACATAGCATTCTAAGGTTTTTCAAGACTCGATAGACCTCTTACTCTATGCTTCTTACTTATCTTGATCAGATTATCAAAATTTACATGACAAAACCTCTTATGCCATAGCCAGGTATCATCAATCTTTGCACGCAAACACTTATTCCGAGTTGAGTCAAGGTGAAATGTATTACCTTTTGTTTGTGTCCCGGTAGCAGCTAACTTTCCATTCTTGTCATGAACTTTGACAATTCCTTTCTGAAATTCTATTCGGTAACCTATGTTGTTTAGCTATGCTACACTCAACAAATTGTATTTCAAACCTTCAACCCAATAAACATCATTGCATCTTGCATTATCAAGAAGTGTTATAGATCCTTTACCTCTTACCGGACATGGTGCATCATTACCAAATCTAACATAGCCTCCATCATAATCTTCTAACATAACAAACTTGTGTTTATCTCCTGTCATATGATGTGAGCATCCACTATCTATAATCTAGGAATCATTAGTGTTTATGTGAGATATTAGGGCTTTTTCTTCATACCTTTCTTCATCTGATCCATCCTTGATAGCCACATAAACAACTTCCTCTATATCAGTCTCATCTGATTTATCATCGTTAGATTCCTCATCAGCTATTAAGCGTGTCTTTCTATCTCTTCTTCTGAAGTCACGGTGTCCTCTGTAATGATTATCTTTCTTTCTGTCATCTCGGTAATCTCTCTTTTCAGTAGAATCTTTGTCAGGACAGTTAGAAGCCATATGTCCTATCTTATCACAATTGAAACATTTCAAAGGTAGTTTTCCTTTATACTTACCTTTGCCTCTCGGTAACCTTTTGGCTAATAGTGCTTCAAACTCTTCTTGCTTTCTGATTTCTTCATACAGTTTGTGTACTACTTCCATGTTCTTCCGAAACCTTTCACTTGCTCCACTATGATCTCCTTCAGATTACTTATACTTTCTTTCATTGTAATCATTAGATTCATCAAGATGAAAATAACTAAATGCAGATTCAACTTTATTTACCGAAGATCCACTATTATCAAAATTACTTAACTCAAATGCATGTAGCTTACCAATAGTAGCATCCAAGGAAACTGGCATATTAGGTATAGACCTCAATTCATTGATTGCTGAGACTCAGATTGCATAAGCTAGTAGAAGGGTTCTTAACAACTTACTTGTGATATCTTTTTCTTCAATAGTTCCACCTGCTCCTTTGATTTGATTGACAATCTCCTTTAGTCTTGTACTGTACTGAGTTATGTTCTCACCTTCATTCATCCTCATAGATTCAACTTGTCCTCTTAAACTATCTATTTTTTCTCTTTGAACATGTTCATCTCCTCCATATACTGATATGAGCTTATTCCACATTGCCTTTGCATCATTGCAGCCTTCTAGATCATTAAACTCTGAATTGGTCAATGCAGATGTTATTTCAATCATTGCTTGAATATGTTCTTGCTTTGCCTTTATCTCTTCCATAGTCAATGGATAGGTGCTCGGTGTGACAAAATCATTCTCCAGATAGTATACAGCATATTCTCCAACTCCTGATAGATGTAACTTCATCCTTTTCTACCATGTAGAGAAACTTGACTTGTTCAGCTTCGGTGCATCCCTCTTATACATCTTTGGATCTTTAACTCAAGTGCCTTTAAACTTTCATTCTGAAGTCCAAAGCTCTGGTACCAATTGATAGTTCTAATACTTAATATAAGTACAGATCCAATAGTCAACAAGATGAGAGGGGGGGGTGAATCATACAAACTTAATCATCCATAAAAACAACAGATTCAACCTCGGTAACATATATATCAGTCATATATCCAAAATTGTCAAACATGCAAACTTAAAAGCATATGAACAATATAAACCTCATAACACCAGATTTAACATGGAAACCCAAATAGGGAAAAACCACTATGGGATTTCGGACCCACTAAGAAATATACTCTTCTAGAGTATGCTCGGTTAAAAGCAAATCCTGTTAAAGATTACAAACACATTGCTAGATGTGACCCGGTTAAGGGATTTCCCTTAGATCTGTTAGGATCTTCACTTTGTTAGAAGTGACCTTGTCAAAGGATTTCAAACACTCAATCAGAATGTCACCTTGCTAGAGGATTTACATATAAGATTGTTAAGTCCACTGGGTTGAGAGATTTTCTGTCACTTTCACAAAATAACAGTAATAAAAATCTATCTACAACTTCACATCTAAAATGCTAAAGCAGATTCTTATTTGTTCAATACAATCTAGACATAGAACTAATCTTGTCTATCTGCTAGGCTTCTATACTCTGTTATTCTAACAAGTCTTCAAGCTTCTGTGCTCGGTAATCACTATGTAGCATCCCTGTGCATACACTTGCCCGCATACATTTTTTATCAACAGTTTCCTATTTATAAACAATTAGGTAACTGTTTAATCTCCTTGATCACATTTCCCATGATCAATCATAGCCATCATATCTTCAATCTTGTCCAGGTTCAATGCATCTTTCAATCTGAAAATGTTTTACCCCACCTTGGAACTTGCATAATAGTCTTGGAACTTGTGTCAGGGTATTGCGGTTCAATCTAAGCTATAGATCTTCTTGCCGACTTTCTATTGCCTTAGATTCGTTAACAAACTTCTTCCACGGCTTACCCATCATTGATCCGCTCCAACTCATTAGCTTCTTTCATTAAATACCGCATGTAAACATTTAATGCTTTCTGTTATAGCTCGGTTACATCTTGATAACAACTTAGTGAATACTAAACTTCACTCGGTAGACATTCCGCCTTTATTAACCGATAGAAATAACCTTAGGGTTTACCGACTAGGTTCTTTAGGGTTTACCGACTAGGTTCTTTAGTTGATAACATAGTATAGTATTAACCTTTATATTTCACAACATATGTATGATGTTAAAACAATCTAAAACATCATGATCTCATCATTGTCTGACTCAGTAGTAGTTGCCCATTGAATACCTTATTCATCCCTTTATTCATCATATTCTTTCATGTGTCTTTTACCGACTTCTTCATAATCTTCATATCATACTTCTCAAGATATGGAAACATCATACTGAATTAGAAAATCAATTTCTTGACATCAATGACAAAATAATAATATCAAGAAACTAAAACATCTTTAATCAGTTATATCCATAATCATCAACAACCTTCTCAATATCCTTATTGAAATGCCAACAATCTTTCATTGTCTGTTATAATGCAATATTGCCAACAATGTGAAGGAATGGGTGTTCCTAGCTATCAAGGAAGATTTTTTGGCACTGGAAGAGAATGTACTTGAAGAGAAGGCACTTGCTGCTAAAATTGAAGACAATGATGAATGGGTAATTGACAGCGGTTGTCCACATCATATGACTAGAGATAAAGGGAAGTTTCTATCTTTGCAAGAATTTGATGGAAGTCTGGTTAGATTTGGAGATGACAAAGCATGTATGATCAAAAGAAAAGGAACTATATCATTGGATGGCAAGAACAATACTAACAATGTTTATTATGTTGAAGGTTTAAGGCATAATCTTTTGAGTGTAGGACAATTGGTAGATAAGGTATTTCACTTATAGTTCAAGGATGGAAAATGCAAAATCATTGACAAAACTGGTTTGGAGATTGCAACCGGTACACAGACAAAAGGTAATATATTTCATTTGAACTCTGGTGAGAAGACATGTTTGATTACACAAATTAATGAGAGTTGGCTATGGCATAAAAGGTTGTGTCATGTGAATTTTGATTGCATTGTAAAAATCAGTTCAACTAAGGCAGTTAGAGATATACCTAAGATTGTGAAGCCCTATAATCCATTTTTTAAAGAATATCAAATGGGGAAACAGGTCAGAACCTCTTTTAGGAGTATACAACATAAATCTAATGACATTCTTTATCTTATTCATACTGATTTGTGTAGCCCTACTAGAGTTAAAAGTTTTCAAGGTGATAGATATTTCATGCTAATCATTGATGATTATTCTAGAATGATGTGGGTTACTTTTTTATAAGAAAAATTTGAGGCATTTGAAAATTTTAAAATATTTAAGGCTCAAGTGGAAACTAAGACATGATTGAAGATTAAATGTTTGAGGTCAGATCATGGTGGAGAATTCACATCCGGTGAGTTTAATAACTTTTGTGAGAAGCATGGTATAAGAAGATAATATTCTACTCCCCGGACACATCAGCAAAATGGAGTTGTGAAAAGGAAGAACATACTTATCTTGGATGTTGGTAGAACAATGATGATTGAAGATAGTCTACCTCATATCTACTAGAGAGAAGCAGTGAGCACAGGGGTTTATACATTCAACATAGTACATATCAAATGAGAAACCGGTAAGACACCTTATGAATTATGGTTTGGCAATACACCTATAGTTAAGTATATCAGAATTATGGTAGCAAATGTTATATCAGGAGAGCTGATATTATTGGCAAATTTGACCCTAGATGTGATGAAGGCATATTTCTTGGTTATTATAATGAAAGCAAAGCATATAGATGTTATAACAAGTGGTTGCAGAGAATTGTGGAAAGTGCTAATGTCAAAGTGGATGAGCTGAATAGGGGTCAAATCAAAGTTTATGAGAAGGAATCGACAGTGGAAATGATTATATTTGAACCGGTAGCACCTTTACCGGAACAGAGTGTTGAACCAGTTACTCCAGCAGTATCAAAAAATTCTATAGTAACTAAAGAATAGGGAAGAGGAACAGAGAGTCAAATGACTCCTAGGTATGTAAAATTGAATCATTCAGAAGATCAAATCATTGGGGATAAAGACAATGGAGTAATGACAAGAAGAAGACTGGCAACTAATGACGTATGTTTAATTTCACAAGTTGAACCAGTATTTGTAATTGAGGCATGTAACTTGATGAATATTGGTTGAAATCTATGGAAGAAGAATTAGATCAGATTGAGAAAAATAACACATGGATTTTGGTTCCCCGGCCTAAAAATAAGAATGTGATTGGAACTAAATGGGTTTTTAGAAATAAATTGAATGAGGATGGTCAAGTTATAAGGAATAAGGCTAGATTGGTTTGTAAAGGATATTCTTAGAAGGAAGGAGTTTATTATGGAGAGAATTTTGCACATGTAGCTAGGATTGAAGCTGTAAGATTATTTCTTGCCTATGTTGCTCATAAGAACTACAAGGTTTCTTAGATGGATGTTAAGTGTGCATTTTTTAATGGGGATCTTGATGAGGAAGTTTATATTGAGCAACCTGATGGGTTTTCACTATCAGACGATACAAACATGGTTTGCAGGTTAAGGAAAACTTTATATGGATTGAAACAAGCACCCATAGCTTGGTATGTGAGGTTGGATAAATATCTTTTCAAGCTTGGTTTTACTAAGGGTAGTGCTGATAGCAATTTATATTATAAAATAACTGATGATGATATACTGATTATTGAAGTATTTGTTGATGACATTATTTTTGGAGGTGAAAATATGTTATGCATGGAATTTTCTAAGAATATGGAGAAAGAATTTGAAATGTCTACGATTGGAGAGATGAAATTTTTCTTAGGTTTGTAGATTACTCAGTCTGATAAAGGTATTTTCATCTGTCAAACTAAGTATGCTAAGGAATTGTTGAAAAACTTTGGTATGGGAGATTCTAAACTGGTAAGTACTCCTATGGTTACAAGTGAGAAATTGACAAGGAAAGATGTTTCTACACCGGTAAATCCTACAACATACAAATCTATGATTGGAGGTCTATTTTATTTGACTCAAACTAGGCCTAACATAATGAATGTTGTTTGTATGGTATCAAGATTTCAGAGTGATCCTAGAGAAAATCATGAGAGTGTGGTGAAAAGGATTTTTAGATACTTGCAAGGTACATCAGAATATGGTTTGTGGTACCCTAAGGATGATGACTTTACATTATGTGCATATACAGATGCTAATTGGGTTGGAGATGTTGATGACTTGAAAAGTACTTCTGATGGACCTTTCTTTCTTGGAAAGAAGTTGGTTTCATGGATCAATAAGAAACAGTCATGTACTTCTTTATCTACTGCTGAAGATGAGTATGTTGTTCCTGCTACTAACTATATACAAGTTTTATGGATGAAGAAAATGTTGAAGGATATAAAGGTGGATTGTAATGGAATGATAGTTATTCACTTTGATAACTCTGTTGATATTGATATATCAAAGAATCCGATATTTTATTCTAAGACAAAGCACATATCTATCAAGTATAACTTTTTGAAGGAAAAGGTGGAAGCAAATGAAGTTAGACTAGTTTATGTGAGCACTAAAGAGCAAATTGCAAATATTTTCACTAAACCTTTGCCTAAGGAATCATTTGAGTATTTCAGAGACAAATTGGGGGTTTCTACCCCTCTAGTAGAGACTTGAGTGATGCGGATTGGCATCAGTTTGATATGCATTATCGAAGATACTTTTCATTCCGGCACTGATGTGGGGATGCTACTGCTCAGGGGGAGTAGTCAGTTTTGTGTTTCAGTGGTTTATGTTTTTGCTTTGATATTTTTTTCCAGATTTCTAGCATTGTTGTCAAAGGGGGAGAGATATTGATGTGAAAAAGAAAAGGAAAGGGGGAGAGATATATGTATAATTTAGAGCTTTACAAAGATATCATTCACAAGGGGAGTATGGTCTTTATTTTAGAACTTCATTGCTACATCTGTATGTGGGAGATTGTTGCATGTCTTCCATTAGGGGAGACTTGTTTGGCATTTCTTGGTACTTAGATGTTTTTCACATATAGTGTTGCCATCAATGCCAAAGGGGGAGATTGTTGGCCATTTGGTGGAATTTATTATGTGTTGCATTGATGTTTTGTCATTGATGCCAACACTAGTTGTTTGGAAGCTTTACTGACACCCTTTTGGTCCCGGTAGAATGAGTGGTTTCTAGTTGGTTTGGATCCAGCATGATATGGTAGGCTCCAGTATGATTTGGTTATGGAATTGGCTTATTCATGATACTCATGTTCATATTCAATAAGTTGGTTTTGGTCTGGTGATCAGATGCTATCCTGATTGCTCAGAAGCTTGGTTTCTAGTTCCGGCGAGGGTTTCACCGGCAGAGCTTTTGATGAATACCTTTGATGAATTGCATAAGTGGTTTTGGTGCATCTTCTGGTGGATTTTTTGGATGTTGTTGGTGATCATGTTCGAGAATTTGCGGATGGAGATCATTGATGTAGCGTGTGGACCTATATTGGGTCCCGGTTGGTCTAGGTTATGGACCAGTTTAATGAAGCATGTGGATTGGACCTCTCAATGTGTTTCCGGGATGTCTTACATGTTGGATATTATTTGTTTGGTCTAAGGCCAACATATTTTATAATTATGTAATTGGTTTTATGTCTGGTGACTGACCTGATTGTTTATGGTCAAGGGTTTGTATATATGATGTAAGATCTCATTGTAGATCATATGATAGAGATATAAGAATGGAAAATGGATATAAAATGTGCGAATAATGTAATATCATTCAGGCAGAGGATTGGGTCGATCATTGGAGATCTAATTGGGTTTATGTAAGAGGATTTAGTCCTCTGATATTGAGCTTAACTGGAACTGTACTTAGGCATAAGAGATGATATCTTTTGCAGTTCAACACTTCTCTAGATTGTAGTCTAGATTTCTATGCAGTTAGCGAGACTCCTTTTGTGATGAGCAGTGCGCTCTAGGTTGTTGGCATTCCTACAAGTGCAGGCCCCTCAATTGTAATTCACATATTTACTGCAAATGTATTATCTGACTATGGGTAGGCTTCCCACCGTGGCTTTTCCCTTTATTGGGTTTTCCACGTATAAATCTTGGTGTCATGTGGATGGTATTTATTCTGTGATTAATGTTTATGCTTAATTGGTTTAACTAATGGTTAACACAAGATACATAAAGAATTTGAATTCTCTCCCTCTGATGGGGAATCATCTAAGAATGAGAATCCTTTAGGGTGTGATGAACTCTAATGTTATTAAAAAGATAATGATTTGAGGCATCATATTGAGAAGAATCAAATTGGTTTTCCTTCACCAATTCCAGGAGGTTCATCTTCTTCTTTATCATCAAATTATAGGGGGGAATCACTCGTTGCAGTTGCAAATTTTGATTTACAAAGTTGGATATTTTATTGTAGAGCCTCACGTCATATGGCTTCATCATACTGTATGTTCTCTTCATTTTATTATTGTTCATCACCACACACCATGATGGATAAGAATGCATATTTTATGTGGAAAGGGATCTATTGACATGAATGGCATAGCATTCAATATTCTTTGTGTGGCTTCATTATCATCCAACATCCTTTCTATCTATTAGATCACTCATGGTGGGGAAAGAAAAATTGTTGAGTTTGTGCCAAATTGTGTCACTATTTTAGATTTATATAGCATTGATATAGTTGTAATTGGGGAGGTTCATCAGCATTCTCGAGTCTACACTTTATCATAGTTTGCTCCCATTGTTTCTTCGAGTGATGTACACACAATGACATCTAGTGTGGTATATTTTTAGGAGATTCGGTATGGTTATTTTAATCTTAGAGTTCTTCCATATTATGAGGTTCTAAAGATGTGTTTTGATATTCGATCTCCTTCATGTACTATTACATTTGATTATGCTTGTGTTGTTATAAATTTGGCTTGTGATTTAATACAACATGAATCACACCATCTTCTAGAGATGGTTGCATGTGATATTCACTTGTAGATGTTATAGAGTTGTTTTTAGAGTCTTACATTTATAATTTTGGAAACACCATTCATTCTATTCATCTTCTCTTTGACGGAGATGATTTGTTTTTTTTATTGTTGTGAGGGAACAGTTTGAACCTTTGGTTCATTCTCTACATGATTATTCCTTACATTTTGACATGAGTGTGGATTCTTTTGGAAAACATTTAGAGGTCTCTTATATTCAGAGGAGATATCTTTGTCTTTGTATAATATAATACATAAATTTTTAGGAGGTTCTATATTTTAATATTTATCAGTGCGTCTTAGAACACTTGATTCAATTTTGGGAACTGTTAACATTGATATGGAGACAATTGAGCAGAGTACAAATCCATTGAACACATCGCCTTTCTTACCTCATCTTCTTTTTAGGCATGAGAAGACATCCTACAGACATTCTTGGTTTTATTTCATCCTAAGGGGACAAACATTATTCAATGAGATTGGATCATCTTGAATATTTAGTGTCAATGATCTACTATCATTACAAGTAAATTTATATTAAGGGGGAATGCATGGTATCTCTTATTCTACTTCCTTATGGGGAGGTTTTTTACTCAAATGGGGTTTTATACATCTCGTTCATCATTTAGATATTGTTTCATCTCTCTTTTTGGTAGAAGTTTTGTCCTGCTAGATTTTCTTATTTTCTCCATTTGTGAGAGATTGCATTGCACTATATTTATAGATGGCTACCTAACACAATTTTGTAATTGGAACCCATCTTGCATCTTTGAATATTTTCACTTGTGTACATTCTCTCTAAGTTGCACTTAAATTTGGGTGTTAGTGTGAAAGGGGCATTGATGAATTGTGTTCCCTTAAAACAAAGTAACTCATAAAAACAATAATGAAATTGCAGGAAAAAGGCAAGGCATGATTCTTGTGTTCAATTATTTTTCCTGATAGTGGAATTAGATAGTTATTTCATTAATTGCAATAGATTTCAACCTTATTGGCTTCATACAAGAATCAATAATCTGAAAACAAGAACTACCATAGAATTATTCAAGTCTTTGAATAAATCTAATTTTTGAACATAAACATGCTCCTCAATCTTGCCACCACAAAATCTCCCTTTGTAAAACTATTACCTCCTCAAAAACTCTATAAAGAAGATTGACCCTTAAAGTTTCCAAAACAATGGGTGGTTTGAACTCCCAAATTTCCATGCCAAGATAGGGAGACTACAAATGAATTTAGAAATTTTTTAAATTGCTCTCCCTCATTTATAAATGGCCAAATCCTCTATAAGTAGTCAAAATAGAAACTTTCAAGACTTTCCCAAACCCAAAATAGGCATGTTTTTCCATGTGTGCTTAGGCGCCCAAATTTAAAATGTATTAAATGGAAAGTCTCAACATGAGTGATTAGTTAAGTAAAGTTTGTTTCCCTTCCCATATTGGACACAAAAATGGAAGATTCCCAAGATATGCATTGAAGATGCTTCCAACATGTATCCATCTCCCATTCAATTTGAAACTTTAGGCTATGGTCAAAATATATATTAAATATTAAGCCCTTATTTGATAATTTATTGTCCATCACATTTATTCCTAAATATTTGGGTAAAAATTAAATTAAAATATTTTTGGTGATGCAAGATTGCTCTTACACTATGGATGCTCCTACATCAAGTGTTTTACCTAGATATTACTTCACATATGTCATAATCACACATGTTACTTAAGTTTATATAGGGTACACATGTCCTAGGAATCATTTTATATTTCTTAGGTCTTATGTGATCTTATCTTATCACATTTAATTTTTCTTTCCTAATTCATTTAATATGTATCATGTTAGTTATCTTAAGGTAAGTGAACAAACATGGGGGAGAAAAAAAGTGGCCACTCCATTTTTTGGTGAGAGTCCATAACACAAGTGGGTTATAACATGAACACATTATAATGTACTTGTGTTATGGTTTGTTGACCGTAAAAACAATTAAATTTGGATAATATAGAGAAAAAGAAGATAGGGAGAGAGAGGTAGAGAGGGAGGGGGGGAGAGAGAGGGGGGGTAAGGAGGGAGTGGGATATGTAGACCCTAAACACTATAAAATAAAGCCTAAACCTTGAATCCTATGTCCTAAACCCAATATTCTATATACTAAACCATTATCCCTAGGGTCTAATCCCTTAACAAAAATTAAATCCATGGAAAATCTTGAATTGTAGACAGAGAGAGGTGGGGAGGTAAGAAAGTACTGATAGAGAGGGAAGGAGGAATGGAGAGGTAGATCTTGAAACATTCATCATTAATCATAATTCATAAACCCTAAACATTATACATTATACATTAAACACTACACCCAAACCAATGAATGCTAGAGAGAGGATGGATAAGGGGGGAGGGAGAGACCTAGAGAGGGGATATAGGGAGATGAGAGAGAGGGTGAGAGGGACAAGTCATTTACTGTAGAGGAGAGATAGAGTTGAGATAGGGAATAAGAGATGTAGAAAGAGAGAAGAGGGAGGGAGGGAGAGATAAGAGATAAGGAGAGTAGGAGAGGTATACCCTTAACCCTCCACCACCAATCATAAATCCTAATCCCTAGGCCTTAAACCCTAAATGTTAAGTCCTAAACTCTAAACACTAAACTTTATATCCTAAAGCCTAAGCTCTATCCCTTAAATCATAACTAATTTCAATAGATAGGAAGAGAGGGAGAGGGGTGGATAGAGAGGGAGTTAGAGAGGAAGGGAAAGAGAGGTTAAGAGGGGAGGACAGAGGGATAGACCTAGAGAGAGAGGGTGGGAGGGAGAGGTAATGACCTAGAGAGGGGAGAGAGAGATATGCATGAGAGAAGAGGGGGAAAGAGGGACAAGGATAAATATAGATGGAATGAGGGAGGGGGAGGTAGAACCTCAACCATCCATAATTCATAAAGCTTAAACCATAAACCCTAGATGATGAATATTAAGAGAGAGAGAAAGAGGTAGATCAAAGATAAAGAGAGAGATAAGTAGGTAGAGAAAAAGAGAGAGGTAGGGTGAGAGGGTTGGAGGGAAAGGTAGGTGGAGAGAGGGGAGATAAATATAAGTAGAGAGGGAAGGAGGGAGAAGTTTAGAGTAGAGGGAGAGGTCAGATATAGATAATTAGAGAGGGAATGCAGTTGTGAGCAATACAGAGAGAGGGAGAAGGGATATAGAGAGTAGAGGGAAAGAAGGGAGGGATGCTAAAAGGGATATGTACGTAGAAGGAAATGGAGAATAGATATAGATAGAATTAGAGAGGAAAGGAGGGAGGAAGGGAGGGAGAGGTAGAGAGATAGGTGTAGAAAAATGTGGAGATCTAAAGAGGGACAAAGAGAGAGAGAGAGAGAGAGAGAGAGAGAGAGAGAGAGAGAGAGAGAGAGAGAGAGAGAGGGGATATGTAGGTAGAAGGAAATGGAGAATAGATATAGATAGAATTAGAGAGGAAAGGAGGGAAGAAGGGAGGGAGAGGTAGAGAGATAGGTGTAGAAAAATGTGGAGATCTAAAGAGGGACAAAGAGAGAGAGAGGGAAGGAGAGGGACAGAGAGAGAGAGAGAGAGAGAGAGAGAGAGAGAGAGAGAGAGAGAGAGAGGAGAGAGAGAGATTTGAGAGAATAATGAAATTTAACACACGTCAAACATTTTTCTTCTATTCATTCATTTTTTCAATGAGCTATTACAAATAATATATAGGAGTTACATCTCCTAATTTACAAGAGGAACTCAAAACAAATAATTATTCTCACATCTGTAAATAGGTACATGAGTTGTGTTAACAACTTACATTATGTGAATACTAAAAATACATTTCCCAACATTCCCCCCTTAGTGTGGACATAGTAAGAACTCACACCCTACATCTACAGTAAACCAAACTCTTGTAGCTCATGGTCTTGATTCCAAAAGAAAGGTACCTCCCATCAACCTTTCATGGTTTTCACACAAGTTTACCACAAACCTAGACATGAACATGAAACCACTCATCCGTTCACCTCATATGGTTTTCTAGATTTTCACTAAACTTTTTAAGATCCATGAACAACATTACACTAGTTCTTTTTTTCATTACAATATTTTACACTAGGGGGTTACATAAGGAAATAACCCACCCATAGAAATTGTTGATGACCATGCCACTTGATCTCCAACAACAAAGTAAATTTTCATTGCAATTAGATATGGAATATTGATGTTATATTCTTCCTCATTATGTGAAAATTCCAATTGTTAGAAAAACTAAAAATAGAAACACAAATTACAATAGAAAATAAAATGCCAACAAAACTGATAAGCGGCCCTATCGTTGGTGAATGACAAGAGGATGTTGAGTGTCCTCCTTCCTACGTTTCCTCCTACTGCCAAGATTGAATTATTTAAAACAAATATTCATCATCATTAAGACAAGACAACCCTTCATCATTGGCATATTATTTTAAATCTGTTTCTTCAGCCAAGAAAGCACAATGATCTAGTTTATCATCTAGTACATCTTGTGCCCTCTTCTTACAATTCAAAATTTCATGTCCTATTTCATTACAATAGGAGCATTTGATTTTTCCTTCTAAAGAAATATTCTTAGATTTTTACTTTCCTTTTCTTTCTTTGTTATGGATAAATAAGACCTCTTCAGATTATGAGTCTTCATTATGGTCAAGTAGATTAGATATTACTCCTTCAAGACTAATGGTTACCTTGCTTAATGTAAACACCATTCCAGCCATATTTTCAAGGAAACAATTTAGAAGTATTTCTTTGGCATCATCAAAATTTACTTTCTAATTAATCCATATCTGATTTAGGAGAGAGTGAAACTTACATATATGATTTGCCATTTTTGCACCTTTGTCCATATTCAATCCATACAATCTTTGCTTCAGTGTTGTCTTGCTACTTTTTGATTCAAAGCCAAAGAGCTTGTTTAATGACTCACAAATTTCTTTTGTTGACTTCACGAAATCCACATGGTGTATATATGATTTTGATAAGTCAAGACCATTATTTCCCAAAGATTTTTGATTTTTGATATTTCACTTCACAAGTTCATTTGCATCAATTGGTTTGACAACATACCAATGATCTTTTTCTATCAAGTGTAATTGCATCTGTATCTACCATGTGTGAAAATCTCTACCTTCAATTTCATTATAAAACTTAATTTATCCATATTAAAACAACTAATGCACTAGCTATTAAAACACAAAGTGACAAAAAGGTCCCAAACCTAACCCTGGAACCACTGCAACATGCTTAAACTAAAAAAGAGGGAGATATAAACGAATAAATAATGCTAGAATTTTTTTTTTTTTCTGTTATACTGATTATAGTTTGCCGATATTCTTCCTTATTAAACATGTCTGCAACATGCTACATAAAATCTATAGAATCTCTTCATACATTGGATGTCTAAGCATCTTGTGGTTTCCACACTTGATAGATACATGATCTTACACATCGTGGAGAAGCAAGAATTGCATAACACAATCTAGAATCAAAGATAATGCTCCAACTGGACAACTACAAAGTGCACCCTTTACTTGAATTCATGCAAGACCAAAACCTCATAGATGCAAGAAATCTCACTATCTTAATGAAAAAATCCTTGGAGAGAAATATATTCTCACAAGCAATAGACCAACAAATCCCAAATCAGGCTTACTCTCAAATCACATTTGTCATCAATAATAACTTGTAAAATCCTGAGAAGCTGTCGAAACTTGTTGATAGATGATGTTTGAATTGTACTTCTTCCTCTTGACATATCACCAATAGTGATGAATCAATAAAAATGACTTACTTTGATAGCAATATTGAGGGGATGGAGTCGTTGAAATATAGAGCTAACAAACTCATCCATATTTTATTCTTCTACACAACCCACTTGACAAGATATGCATATAGGCTCTGATACCAAGACAAAGATTTGGGAGAATAATGAAATTTAACACATGTCAAACATTTTGCTTCTATTCATTCATTTCTTCAATGAGATATTACAAATATATAGGAGTTACATCTCCCACTTTACAAGAGGAATTCATATAACAAATTATCTATTTTGATGAGTTATTTTAACAACTCAACAAACAAACAAATCTCAACAAATAATTATCCTCACATCTGTAAATAGCTACGTGAGTTGTGTTAAAACCTCACATTATGTGAACACTAACAATACATTTACCAATAGAGAGACAAAGAGAGAGAACCTAGGGGAGGGAGACACAAAGGGAAGGAGAAAGGGAGAGAGAGTGGGAGAGAGTAGGTGACAGATAGAGATGATTTTCCTTCACAAAAATATCAAGCATGCTATAATGCTAGCACAACATAATGTGCTCACATTTTTGTTTCCCTTAGAAATTTTGAACACTTTGAGTTGGATTTTCCTTGGGAATTCAAAGGGTTCGATGGATATTTCAATACCCAAAGACATATTTTTTCAAATTATTAAAAATAGATATAATCTTGAGTGTTCTCTCCATCAAGTTCAGACATATTTTAATATCAGATAAATAATGACATAATAACATCCATCTCTCTCTTAGCTACTAACAATGCTTTTTTTGCACATTTCAATTATGTTAAGGTTTTGATCTTTAATTTATTTTGTTAGTGTCTCCATTTTTTGTCAAAAACCTATGTTTGATATTTTTTGGTCTCTTTTTTTAACCCTTTCATCAAAATTTTAAATAGATCACATTTTTTAAAACTAGACTCTATTCTACATACGTTTTAAAAAAATGATTAGTTTCCAAAAAATTAAGGGGGAGTAAGCTCACTTTTTTGGTTTGTTCAAAATTTTCCACTTTGAAAATTATCGAACATATATATTTATTAAAAAAATAGCAATAGAATTACGCATAAACTACACGGTGTTAGCTAATTTCTTAGCAAAATGATTTTTGAAATACTAAAAAAAGTTTACATATTAGGGGTTAATGTAAGATATTATGTTATATTTTTGTGATAAAAATATGATCACTTTCTATTAACCCCCTTTGTGAACCCGTTAATCTACACCATTTTAAAAAAACCTTATGTATAGTATTTTTGCTCTCATTTTTTACTCATTCATCAAATTTTGAAATAATTTTTTTTTTGCAAATTAGGCTCTATTCTCCACATTAAAAAAAAGGATTTTGATTAGTTTCCAAAAATGAGGGGGGAAGCACATTCAATTTTTTATTTTTAAGGATATTTCCAATTTGAAAGTTAGAAAAAGTTCATATATTCATTTTAAAAATAGTAGAAAAATTAGGCATAAACTATATGGTGTTTGCTAATTTCTCACCAAAGTGAATTTTGAAATACCAAAAAATAGTTGAAATTTTAGGGGGTTAATGCTAGATTCTATTTTATATTTATTGATAAAAATATGACCACTTTCTATTAACTCTCTTTTAGAATCCATTTATCTCAACACTTTTCAAGAAAGTTTAGTAATTTAGAAAGTAGATTTGGGGCACTACAACTCTTTTCCTTATTGCATCTTTAAATTTTGAGTGTAATTATCTTCAATTTCACATGCAAGATCAGTCTTTCCTAATTTCAAAATTAAATTTGCCACTTAAAGACTTCCTTTTGGTCTCCCATCTTTGTGCACTTACTCTTAAGTCCTAAGATTAAGACACATCATAATATTATGCAATCCTATGTTCACCATGGCTTATATAACCAAGAGGTATCCTTTGTAATATCAATTCATATTTTATCAATCTATCATTCACATTCTTTGATAGAGGTATGTGCAAGATCATGGTGGGCCAAACAGGCCATTAAGTGGCAATGAAAATCAGAAAAATAGAGTTAGGCAACTTGACGTAAAAACTTGAATAAGTTACCAACATTATTTCAGAAATGTTTAAGAATAGAATTTGTAGAAAATTTAATGTAGTTTCTAAGATGCTAGTTGTTCTCTGAAAAAAAATCTATTTGATGAAAATTTGAAATTTCAATGTTGTAGTACTAAAATTTCAAGAAAAAGATAAGAAGCAAGTGTCTGTCTGACCACCCTAACAACAATCAGATCATAATATTTAAAAGATTTTAGATATAAGTAGAAGACTCATGTCCGGATGTCACACACACACACACACACACACACACACACACACATATTAAATAAATAATTAATTATGATTTTTTTACTACAGGTTTTTAAAAGTTTTAAAACTCATATGTTTGACCTGTTGGCAATTGACACTCATTGGATTCATATGTTGTCATTGATGGCAACAAGATTCTATTGAAGGCATATACCGACATTTGGAGGCATACACCGGTAGATATCAACATTAGAGTATTCAAGGTCATCACTGGCACCGACATCTAGCACTTCAATGAAGTCGACATCAGTTTGGGATCTGAAAGGTTTTATTTGTAAAAACATTTTGTAATTATTGTATAGGGCTAACATTGAATATATTTTTGTATTGTAAGCCAACATAAGGCATATTGTTTGTAAAGGGTATATAAGTTAGTCTGTTAGGTCATTTTGTATGATGACAAGGAAGAGGAACTATGTGATGCGAAGGATATGTATGTAGGTCATTTGTATGTGAATGTAATATCATACTATGATCAGTAGATGGTTTGTAAAGCATTCTTGGAGGAAAGGAGATACCGGTAGAAGAGTTCAGGGTTTATGAATGGTATAGAGTAGAGCTTTAACTAGAACTCTTTTTGGCATTGCAGATGCATTTTGTGAGTTCACCAGTATTGTTTTATCTCAGCATAAGCTTGTAGTTAGTGAGACTCTTTTGTGTTGAGTAGTGTGCCTTCCTGCATGTGCAGGCCCCCATGCTATGTAATATCTTTCATATGGCCAGTGAATTGATATTGTGGGTCACAAATTCCACCGTGGTTTTTCCTCTTTGAGGTTTTCCATGTATAAATTCAGTGTGTTGTGGTGTTTATTCATGTGGCTGGTTTATTTACTTCATGTTATATGTTTCTTCATTTACCAGTTTATATGTGTATGTTATAAAAGGTTAAAATCTTGTGTTACCGGCAGAACACTGATTCACCCCCTCTCTTAGTGTTCTTGGATTCATTGTATTCCAACAATTGGTATCAAAGTCTGGTACCTCGGAGGAAGTTTAATAGCTTGAGGAAGATCTTGAAACCGGAATCATTGAATATGGATATGGAGAAGCAACTTGAGATGGCACTTGAGGATTATGATGTTGAAAGGATGAAGAACTTAAAACTGCAAGATGAATTGAATTATGCCAATGAATTAATTCTTGTTCTGCAAGAAAGGTTATCATCTACTAAAGCTAAGAGAAAGGAACTTTTGCAAAACTAGGATGATGAAGAGAAAAATGCACTTAAGGAACAATGTCAGAAACAAAGTCAAGCAAACATGCTCGTGAAGAATGAAATGCGAGACCTGAATATGAGGATGTCAAAAGATATTGAGGATAGAAAGAAGAAGGAAGATATTGCTATATCTCTGAAAAACAAATTTGAAGAATGTGGCAGATTGATTCATGAGAATAATATGTTGAGAACTGATTTGGTACAATCCTAGAATAATGAACAAGAGCTAGAGAGACAAATAATGACTCTGAGAGATGATCTAACTACTGCAAGTGAGTATAAAGAAAAAAATTAGGATTAGTGTTGCACAGTTGGATGATTTAATCAAAAGACAAAAGCAGAGTGAAGATTCTAGAGGACTTGGATTTGTACAAGGCGAAAGCTCCGGTACTGCAAATGAAGATTAGACAACCGGTATGCAGAACTCATCAGACCAAAGGAAACCGTAAGGCAATCTAATGCTTACAAATTCAATGGTAGATGCTTTGTCTGTAATAAATTTGGGTATATGGCTAGACAATGTAGAAATAGAGCAAATCAAAACTACAATTCAGTTCCCAGTCAATGTACAAATTGCAAGAAATATGGTCATAAATCAGAAGATTGAAGAATGAATGTTAAATGTCATGCATGTGGAAAGTTTGGACATTTGGCTAAGCAATGTAGGTCAAGGAATGACATCGGATATGTCAAGGCAATTCAAAAGAACAATTTTACATGATATGCATGCAAAAAAATAGGTCATATTGCTAAGTACTACAAAAGCAAGACTACACCGGTTAGCAATGATAAAGAAAATGAGAAAGGAAAGCAGAAGGTAGATGAAATACAACAAGATCACACCAAGAGATGGGTTATAAAAACTAAAGAACCAAGTGGAGATGCAACTACACTGGTAACTGCACCTATAACTCCACTGGTAGAACAAAGCATTCTTGCATCAGCAGGAAAATCAACTAGTAACTGAGGCGTATGCCTTAGGGGTTGGAAACTTCATTGCAAATCTTGCATATTCCTCGGAAGAGATTTGGAAGAGATCTAGAGAGTGGTATTGATCATTGATGGAGGTTCATCCAGCATAAAACTGTGAAACCGATATCTGGTAGGGTACATCACTAAGCATTTATGACAGTGATGAATTAGGGTTTACTCACTGATAAAAAGGGAAAATGGACTCATTTTCACTCACCCAGCACTTGAGAAAACTAGAGTAAAGCAAAGGCGAATCATAGGCAATCAAGAGCGAGCAAAGGCATTCTAAAGAATTTTTAGCAATCATCTAATAAGTAATCAAAACCCCTCAACCGACGACTGTTATCTAGATATTTCTTTGAAATGGTATCTGGATCATCATTTGATCCTACTTTCATTGTGAATCCCACTGTTGTTGAGGTTAAGGATAGGCTTAGGCATGTTTTCAAGGAATTTCCCCAAATTGCTACAAAGGAAGACTCTACTAGCGCGTTTTCGAAGGTTCTCAATGGCGTGGTATATGTGGAAGATGTCAGGGCCTATATTCATTGCACCTTGGAGGATTTAGGCACTGGGGAAATCAATGGAATGTATCAATCTGTGATACTAGGCAGCTTCGGAACAATCGAACCGGAATATCAAATTATTGAAGATCTAGGGTTAATCAGAATCCTATACATACCAGAATTTAAGGATGAAGTGATCAGATATGTTCTGAGAAGGGTCCATAATGAATTCATCTAGCTGGACCGGCCCCACATGATCACCAAATAAGCTATTCAGGCAGTCACCAGCTTACCCAAAGTTGGACAGGAACCAGGTAAGAAGATCTCCAACACTGTGATTGAGAAGCTCACCGATGCAACCCATGATGGAAGATCGATGAGGATGAGCACCATCAAAGATACAGATGTGAAATTTTCCAGCATGATCATTGGCTACAAGGTAACTCAATCAAGTCGATTGATCTCTATTGCCAATTCCTATATCTATGTTGCGCACCAAATGATAAAGAATAATGAAAAGTATGACTTGTGTGAATGGTTAAGGAGTGAATTAATGATTAATCTTGTCAAGATCAAAGGTGTTAAGAAAGGAACTTTCCGGTTTGGCAATTTCATTGTCTGTTTGATATTGTACTTCATGAATGAGCTACCGGGTTTGGGAAAGAAACGTTGGGCTCATGACATATCGGTAGGTATGCAGATCAAATATGCAATCACCAGTCTTGGTAGTAATAGGGATGAGAAGCTTTGGAGCTACTTCAAAACTTTTCACGAGAATATGAGACTGAGGGAGAGAATCTCCAAACACATTATGGAGAAATACTCCATTGATATTTTATTCATGGTAAAAACAAATGAGACACTGATGGAAGCAATGGAACCTAGAACTATATGGGTTACTGAATTGGGTTATGAAGTAGATGACAACATCTTGGAGCTATATGCTAAAATGTTGATTGATGCTCCTTTGGATGATAAGGTTGAACACTTTGGCATTGTAGAGGAGAAGGCTCTTGAGGTCAAAATTGGCTTCAACAAGAAAAGAAGAGAAAAGAAGATAGACAAAATTTATGCATTTGTTCAGAATGTAATTCATAGGATAGATACAAAACTAGGTTCTCGATCTAAACCAGTAGATCAACCGACGACGTTTAGTGCTCCTGAGGTGAAGAGGCCTAAAACTTTCATTTTTTCTATCACTTCTGACTCTGATCCAGAGGATAATCAACCTCTTGTATTCAGAAGGATATAAAGGAAGAAAGCTGACAAGCCTTTGGTAGAGGAGAAGGAGATGGAACCAAAGTGGAAGCTAATTAGAAAGGTAACAACTGCATCCACACCTTCGGCAAGGAAACCTACTCAGAAGAGGCAGCCTGCTCCATCCGCTCCTGCAACCCCCAACAAGAAGAAAAATAGTGTGATTGATGAAGAAATTGAATCTGGTAATGTTACCATCATCCCCCCAATGACTTGTGTAGAGTTAATTGATCAGGTAACTAAAGATGGAATCTTGAAGAATGTGTCAAATTTATATAAAGATTTAGATGATAATGAGCAAAATGAAATGGAAGAAGCAATTTTGTTATATTTAGACATATATAAGAAGGCTTTGGTAGAGATTTTGAAGGAAATTCCCTTATCATTACATAATAAGTTAGATGCAAGGAGATTAGATGCAATCAAGAGGGACAAAGAGATCAAAGGAGTTGAACTTTTGAGTATGTGTGGCTCTATAAATAATGAGGAAATGAAAAGGTGTATAGATGTTGCAAATAGAACAATCTTTAGTAGCAAAACCTGACAAATAGGCCTAATGATGGGTAGAGTCAATGAGATAATAAATGAGACTAGAGATGGTTGGGCCAAATTATTCCAAAAGAATCCTAATTTTCTCAGTTCTGAAGAAGAATTTTCTAAGGCAACAACTCCCACCATTCCGGACAAAACTAAAGGGAAAGGAATTTTGGGAAGTTCAGATCAAATCTTGAGTGAACCGACAGATAGTCCTAAAACTAATGAGAGTGTACAAACTAAACTGATAGAGACTACATTTATACAATTCGAGCAAAGAAAAATAGATAATGTACAGGTTACAGATAGTACTATGGATAATACTCCACCAGTAGTAACAGATACTACACCAAGTAGCGAAGCCACTGGTGCAAAAGAGGATGAGAAAAGGGATACACCGGGAGAGGATAAAGAAGATAAGGAAAAGGTGATTGAACCGGCAGTTGATTCCCCAACAAAACTTTTGGCAATTGACACTTCTCAAGTTGAGAAGAAATCAATCACAAAGATGAGTCCCACATAGCTAATGATGATGGCTACTCAAAATCTAATGACGGAAGGATCTATAGACAAAGGAATAATAGATTAGTCAATAACAGTTTTTCATAGATTGATTCCTGATTGTATGATTGAAAATGAAGCAAGCCCTTCCGACAAGCTTAAGGCATTGACATAGCACATATCTAAAAACTTTCAATCATTGCAGTAGATTTCCGACAACAAAGCACTTGGAAGATTTACTCTGGCCAAGAAAGCCGCTTTTGACCAGATTATTGAGACAGAGAAGAAGAAGGTTAAAGAGAAACTTGTACTCATTGAAATTTTTTTGAAACAGTACTAACATTTATAGGGTCTGTTGTAATATAGAGATTCTTACAGAAAATATAGATAAGAGGTTAAAGGAATTACATGAAAATATTGCTAATATTGTTAATTCTTTTGATGGACTAACTTCACTTACAACTTCCATTGATGGACAAATTGTGACTTTGGAGAACCAAGTTTTTTCTTTTGAAAAGGAAAGAGACAAAATCATTTGGAGAGCAAGGAGTCTCAGAGGTTTGGTGAGTCCAAGATTGGATTCACTTGGTGTACACAAGAGGGAATGTATGGATATGCTTGCAAAGCCCACACTGGCAGAAGTCACTGAGAAAGAAACACTTGCACATTTACTAAGTGGACTTGTATCCAGATCCGAAACATTCAAAACCGGCTGGGATACCTATGTATAGTTGCTAGAGAAAGCTTATCCGGAAAACTTGAGATTTGTCAAGCTCTGGTAAAGTAATCTGTAATTATTCTTTCAATTCTTTCACCAGTCTTTGGCATTGATGCCAAAGAGGAAGTGTATATTATGTGAAAAATATGTATATAATCCTAAGGGAAGCATGTTTCATCTTTCAGTTGAACCAACAGGGAATCCACTTTTCACATGAGTGTTGCCATCAATGCCAAAGGGGGAGATTGTTGGCAATTGACACTCATTGGATTCATATGTTGTCATTGATGGCAACAAGATTCTATTGAAGGCATATACCGGTATTTGGAGACATACACCGACATTAGAGTATTCAGGGTCATCACCGGCACCGACACCGGCATCCAGCACTTCAGTGAAGCCGACATCAGTTTGGGATCCGAAAGGTTTAATTTGTAAAAATATTTTGTAATTATTGTATAGCGCCTACATTGAATATCTTTTTGTATTGTAAGCTGACATAAGGCATATTGTTTGTAAAGGGTATATAAGTCAGTCTGTTAGGTCATTTTGTATGATCACAAGGAAGAAGAACTGTGTAATGCGAAGGATATGTATGTAGGTCATTTGTATGCGAATGTAATATCATACTATGATCAGTAGATGGTTTGTAAATCAATCTTGGAGGAAAGGAGATACGGGTATAATGGTTTAGGGTTTATGAACCGGTCCAGAGTAGAGCTTTAACCAGAACTCTTTTTGGCATTGCAGATGCATTTTGTGAGTTCACTAGTACTGTTTTATCTCAGCAGAAGCTTGTAGTCAGTGAGACTCTTTTGTCTTGAGCAGTGTGCCTTCCTGCATGTGCAGGCCCCCATGCTATATAATATCTTTCATATGGCTAGTGAATTGATATTGTGGGTCACAAATCCCACCGTGGTTTTTCCTCTTTGAGGTTTTCCATGTATAAATTTAGTGTGTTATGGTGTTTATTCATTTGGCTGGTTTATTTAATTCTATATAATACAAAGCATAGAATGTGACACATGTTTCGGATTCAAAAAATCTGATATCGGGGTAAGTGCACCAAGATGGTGTGCAAAAAGGGGGGTATAAGTGGACACTTTTTTTCTTTCTAAAATCAGGTAAACCTGATCTTAGAGGAGAAATTTGAGAGTCATTCACTCAAGATATGAAGATACTCAAAGAACAAAGATTGTCGTAATCTGAATCTAGTTTCCAAAATACTAATTGTTTCAAAATTGTATAAGATTAAGGGGGTCAAATCCTTCGCACATGAAAAACAGATCTTGATTTTTTCTAAAAAACATAACATAGTGTTTGGCGTGCACATAAAAAAGTAATAGTTAGATTTAGTATTTTGATAAATCCTTTGGTAGAAAGATAGTTAAGAGTAAGCACTAGAAGTTGTGTATTGTTTTGTAATTTTTTGTTGAGTATTTTTTTTAATGATTTTTTGAATCGAGCACATCCTGAAAAATCAAATACCTGTTCGTGCGTGAAACATAACTTGCACCAAAACAATCGAAAATGCAATTTTTTTTTAAATTGTAAATAATCAAGTGCACTACAATAATATATATAGTTTTTTAAATTAGGATAAGTAGATAAAAAGTTTTTTAAAAAATGGTACACATATGTCTCTTAGAACTATGGAGACACTAGTAAAACAAATTCAAGAATAATATGTTATTGTTGTTCAAATTTTAAAAAAATTATATGGTTAGAAAGCTCAGAAGATGGGTGAAAATATGGTGGCAATTTTAGAAATACCCAGTTGATGAAGTGTAAACCTGGTGATGACAAAGTTGAGAAACCAAGTTGATAAAATAAAACACGTCAAAAAGGAGGGAAATGGAGGGAAATGGAGGGAAATCAAACTTCCAACCCGTAGATTTGTCATCCAAGCCTACTCACAAGCCTAAATAAACTAAAGTGCATATGGGTTATTTTGAATATAAAGCATGTGCGAGGTTTTAATAGACAAAACCACGTACAGGTTATGTCCACATAAAGACAACCTAACACAAAAAAATACATATGTATGTTTAAAATGTGTTTGTGTATGCATATATATATATATATATATATATATATATATATATATATATATATATATATATATATATATTGTATGTTTATGTATATAATATGTATATATATATATATATATATATATATATTTATATATATATATATATTTATATATATATATATATAAAATATATATATATAAAATATATACATATATGTATATAAAATATATACATATATTGTCTTTTGATATCTTATTACATTATATTCCTACCCCCTCTCTCTCTCCCAGGACCCCACATAACACCTAATTGCATCATGTAAGGTCGCTTAGCACACATATGACCTCTTAAGACCATATGATGTTCTAAGGGGTCATATGATGTTCTAACACATGTGCAGCCCCATTAGCACCCCACATGACCCCTTCAAACCATGTATGATATCCTAAGGGGTCAAATGGTGTCTTAAGGGGTCATATGGTGTTGTAACACATGCATGGCTCAATTAGGACCCCACATGACCCCTAATGACATCATGCAACATCTCTTCCTCTCCCCCCATCTCCCTCCCTCCCTTTTTTATTCCTCTCTCTCCCTCTCTCTCTCTCCCCCCTCTCTCTCTCTCATCTCCCTCTCTCCCCTCTTGTCCCTCCCTCCCTTCTCTCTCTCTCTCTCTCTCTCTCTCTCTCTCTCTCTCTCTCTCTCTCTCTCTCTCTCTCTCTCTCACTATCTCTCTCCCTCCCTCCCTCCCCATTCTTTCTCTTCCCCCCCCTCTATCTCTCTTCCTTTCCTATCTCTCTCTATCTCTCTCTCTCCCTTAGGACCCCACATAACACCTAATGACATCATGTTACGCCTTGACACACCACATGACCCTTTAGTAGCATGTGATGTCCTAAGGGGTCATATAGTGTCCTAATCAGTCACATGGTTTTGTATTACATGTGTGGAACCACTAGGACCCCACATGACCCCTAACGACACCATAAGAACCCTTAGCACACTACATGACCCCTCAGCACCATACAATGTCCTAAGGAATTGTATGGTGTCCTAAGAGGTCATATGGTGTCCTAAGGGGGAAATGTGAACCATTATTACGATATAAGACCCCTTAGGACCCCACATGACCCCTTTCGACCCCACATGACCCCTAACAACACCATATGACCCCTTGGCACACCATACAACTCCAAGTAGGACCATATGATGTCCTAAGCGGTCATATGTTCTCCTAAGGTGGAAAGATGAACCATTATTACAATATAAAAATCAGTAGCAATACTGCTTACAAATAACAAACTAGCATGCTCCCCCTCTCTCCCTTCCTCCATACCCCATCCCTCTCGCTCTCTTCTTCTCTCCCTCCCCACTCTTTCTCTCTCTCTCCCCCTCTATCTCCCTTCCTTTCCCATCCTCTCTCTCTCTCTCCCCCACTCTCTCTCCCTTAGGACCCCACATAAAACCAAATGACATCATGTGACCCCTTAGCACACCACATGACCCTTTAGGACTATATGATATCCTAAGGGGTCATATGGTGTCCTAAGGTGGCAAGATGAACCATTATTACAATATAAAAAGCAGTACCAATACTTCTTACAAAAATAACAAATCAGGATGCTCCCCCTCTCTCCCTTCCTCCATACCCCATCCCTCTCTCTCTCTCTCTCTCTCTCTCTCTCTTCTTCTCTCCCTCCCCACTCTTTCTCTCTCCCTCCCCCCTCTATCTCCCTTCCTTTCCCATCCTCTCTCCCTCTCTCTCTCCCTTGGGACCCAACATAACACCTAATGACATCGTGTGACCCCTTAGCACATCATATGACCCTTTAGGAGAATATGATGTCCTGAGGGGTCATATGGTGTCCTAAGGTGGCAAGATGAACCATTATTACAATATAAAAAGCAGTAGCAATACTATTTACGAAAATAAAAAATGAACATGCTCCCCCTCTCTCCCTTCCTCCATACCCTATCCCTCTCTCTCTCTCTTCTTATCTCCCTCCCCACTCTTTCTCTCTCCCTCCCTCCTCTATCTCCCTTCCTTTCTCATCCTCTCTTTGTCTCTTCTTATCTCCCTCCCCACTATTTCTCTCTCCCTTCCCCCTCTATCTCCCTTCCTTTCCCATCCTCTCTCTCCCACTTTCTCTCCCTCTCTCTCTCTTCTTCTCTCCCTCCCACTCTTTCTCTCTCTCCCCCCCCTCTATCTCCCTTCCTTTCCCATCCTCTCTCTCTCTTTCTCCCCCCTCTCTCTCTCCCTTAGGACCCCACATAAAACCAAATGACATCATGTGACCCCTTAGCACACCACATGACCCTTTAGGAGTATATGATATCCTAAGGGATCATATGGTATCCTAATGTGGCAAGATGAACCATTATTATAATATAAAAAGAAGTACCAATATTGCTTACAAAAAAAACAAATCAGGATTCTCCCCTCTCTCCCTTCCTCCATACCCCATCCCTCTCTCTCTCTCTCTTCTTCTCTCCCTCCCCACTCTTTCTCTCTCCCTCCCCCCTCTATCTCCCTTCCTTTCCCATCCTCTCTCCCTCTCTCTCTCTCCCTCTCTCTCTCCCTTAGGACCCAACATAACACCTAATGACATCATGTGACCCCTAGCACACCATATGACCCTTTAGAAGCATATGGTGTCCTAAGGGGTCATATGGTGTCCTAAGGTGGCAACATGAAATGTTATTACAATATAAAACACAGTACCAATATTTTTTATGAAAATAACAAATCAACATGCTCCCCTTCTCTCCCTTCCTCCATACCCCATCCCCCCCCCCTCTCTCTCTCTCTCTCTCTCTCTCTCTCTCTCTCTCTCTCTCCCCACTCTTTCTCTCTCCCTCCCTCCTCTATCTCCATTCCTTTCTCATCCTCTCTTTGTCTCTTCTTATCTCCCTCCCCACTCTCTCTCTCTCTCTCTCTCTCTCCCCCCTTTTCCTTCACCTTTTCTTTAATATAAGTAATGTGTACAGGATTTAAAATTAGACCGCGTATGGGGTTTTGATAGGTAAAAGCCCATACGGGGTATGAGAAATATGAACATTGGCCTGTTGGGCATTTTTAGGGAGTAATAGCGTGTACGGGTTAACTAAACATAACCCATATGCATTTTTTGGACATACTCTTAGTTGCCCAATGACCTCAAAAGGAGTTTTTGAAGTCGTTGAAGGCCCCACTACAACTGATACTGTTATTTTGTAACAGTTTTATATGTGGAAGTAAGTGAAATTTTCGTTTTGCATGATTTCAAATAATTGAATTGTTGTTCTAATTAGTTTGGTCAATGTTATTGTGATTGTTTAATAGTTTTGATTTTTTAAAATAATGATAATACTCAATTTGATTGTTTAAGTTTTTCTTTACATATATATGTAATATGATTTTATTTAGGACAACCGTTATTGACGATGGGAAGGAACAAGCGAGGAACAACGAAACAATGAGAGGCTGAAAAGGAAAGACAGAGGCATCATATGAAGAAATTATGTGACCTAAGAACAATGGGACAAGAAGGTACATCATCCACAACATCTCAATTCGATGTACCAAATGAACCTAATGTAATTGAAGAATAAATCACAATCAATAATCAAACAAACAATGAAGATGCACCAACAACATTTGATTTATCGAATGAACCTAATGCAATTGAAGAAGAGACCACAATGAATAATCAATTAAATGATGAACATACACCGACTCTATTTGATGCAATGAATGTACCTAATGCATGCAATGCACCAATGTTAACACCTCTTAGAATCATTCGTAGGAAACCAAAGTATCTAATTGACATTAATGAAATATTTTGAAGCCAATGAACGATAAAATAAACGAATGAACTTGTAAAGAATGGTTAAAAGAATATGGAAAAACTATTTTGAAAACTTAAATCAAACTACAAGATACCAATTAATTGTTGAAATGATTAAAAATTTGAATTTTAGAGAGACAATGAAAATTCTAGGCCTAAGATCGTTCGAAAGTAATAGTGAAAGAACTATTGTGAGAAATCTATTTGATGCATATCAATTTGTTGGTTCAAAATCATGTACTAAAGAATCTAATGTTACTCAGAATATTATTACATCAACCATAATGAGCAAGAAAATAAAAAAAGATCATTTGATAAGCAAAACAAGTAAGTCATCAAACATAAGTAGAACAACATTACATAAAGCATTATAGAGGCGGGAGAAAATAGAGGATCCTAACAATAATTCTCTTTGGGTGTTCTTGGGTAGACTACCACAAAACTAAGAACATTAATTGAAATTTTTTGGCATGACAACACAAGGGTTTTGCCTAACCAAAGAGATGTTGTTAGAAGGCGAATTGGATATAGAAATCGTGACCCACATGCCAAACACTATTTGGATATGACTCAAACACAATTTTATGAAATATTCCTTCAAAAGTTTCCTCAAATAAGAATTAGTCAAAGATTTTTTGAAATGGCAAAACCTTTTTTTGTTAAAATTAATCATGTATGCACCATGTGTTGTTGTAGTATGCATATTGAATTTTCCATGCACTGTGATATTTATCATCATATATGTTTTTGATTAAAAAAGAAGCATTAACTAGGGCGTCAACCCTTAGCATAGTCAGCGACTATCAAAAAGACAAAAAAAAACAAGGGAGCAAGCCCCTTTACAAACAAACAATAAACTAGACCCAACTCAAGGAGGGGAAGAGACACCCAAGCCTTGAGAGGGAGAGGTTAGGACAAGGGGGGAAGACCTCCCCTTCTACCTTCGACAAACCACAGTCTAGGCGATACAATCATTAGGACCAAGAGATAGATCGGGTGGAAGTGATTCAGTAGAGTTGTGATCAGAAGTAGCTGTAGAGTGTTGTTGTATAACCGCAACAGGAAGCTGAGAAACAACGCCAGATTATTGTAGGGTAGTCTCTTGAAGCAGAGCAGCACCAGAAGCAGGCTCAACAGTAGTAGACCAAGGCTGTTGAACAATAGTGAGAGACTCTTCATCATAGGAGGAAACATCATGAGAGGAACAAGTAGTATCCAAAGCATTGATAGTCAAATGTTCAATGGTGGTATCTTTCCACCAAGTAGAAGCACCCTTATGGCGAGGAAGAGAAAAATCTGAAGCAAGATGCCTCGTTGAGAAAAATTTTTGACAACAAAAGGGCAGGCCCTCATAATCCAACGACTGAGACCAAGGCCTATCCCTAACCATAAGAACAACATCCTTGGGGAGAGGTGAGGAGATGTCAATGTCGACCAACAAACGAGCAAAGGTAGAGTGCCCCATAGAAGACGTGGCCTCATCCACCTTCAAGAAATGACCAATGGAGTTGTCAATGGCCTCGTAGCAGGAGAGTTCCCAAAAATGGAGAGAGAGATTAGGAAGGCGGACCCATATTGGATGCACAAACAACTATTTAGTAAGGGGATTAAAAGAGGTTGTCCAGGGCTTGATAGAAAGAGAATGATCTCCCCAAGCCCAAACTTTGTCCAAAACCAAGTTTCTATCCAAGGTAGAAGTAAAGGATGCAATTAAAAAACCCTTCCCACAAGGAAAGAGCTCAATATTGTGGGCAATTAGGGGTTTCCAAGAGTTACTCACCCAACGATGGAGGTATGGAAGAGAGGGCCAGAGCTCAAAAAATTTGCACACCAAAGCATTACTCTGATAGAAGTCAATATTGTCCACAACATCCTAGCCACAAACCACCACAGGGGAAGATTTGGCATAGGGAAGGGGATGAACCCCCTTAATAATAGAAGCCCTAGTTGCATGAGTGTAGCTTCTTCCACTAGAAAGAGGAGGAGGTCTGGGAACATCCACACCTTTGCCAGCAAAAGTAGCAGCCAATTAAGCAATAGTGCCCTTAGTAAAGGGAAGACCCCCCGTGCTAGAGCCCACGGGAGGAGGGGGAAGGCCTGAGCCAGCCAAAGCATCATTGGGAGAGACAATGTCAATCGACATAGAGAAGAAGGGCGAGGAAAGGTCGCCAACAGCCCCCACGCCAGGGAGGGGGGAAATCTGCAGATGAGGGCATGTGGGCAGAGACGGACGAAGCAACCCACACACCAAACCCAACACCAGTAGCAAAAGAATCGATCAAAGCGAGAGAGCCATTACTGGAGAGCGGGAGGAGCGGGAGAGACATTTCAAAAAATTTAAATCTGAGGAGTGGGAATTTTATCGTCATATATGTTGTACTTTGCACACTAACAATGTTTTTCAGGAATGCAATATACAATCACCTCCTAAGTCACCAAGAGAATTTATTTCAAGTGTGTTGTGTAAAAGAGATGATGGTTGCATTTATTATAAGATTATGTGTTTGAAAGCTTCTTGTGCTACGTGTGGTGGTTTGTAACATTTGCCAAGATGTCTATATTTGGATAGCACACATGAAATTGGCAAGAAACTAGTTTCTTTTGGAAAGTACAAGACAATGACATATGGGGTTAAAAATGAAAAAGAATTGAAGAGATGTGAGTTAGTGAAAAATGATATATGTGTAGTTGAATTTATGAGAACATTTCAAGAGAAAATAGTTTATGAGTACATAATGCATACACATAGAGCTCGGTGGTTAGATGAGCAATTCAAGTTATGTAAGGACACATTACCTCTTGGTACCATTGTCTCTATCATTGATTTTGTTGAAAATTATACACTACAACCTCAAAATGAAGTGCAATCTATGTATTACCATTCTATACAAGTTTCTATTTTTGTACACATAGCATTCATGCATACAGATGATAGCACGGGGGAGAATAGAAAGCTTGTAAGAGAGTATCACTTCTACATAAGTGAAGATCGTACAAATTCGTCAAAGTTTGTGCAAGGATTCTTTAAATTTTTCTATGATAATTTAAGGTAAAGGAATATACCATACAACCAACACATAATATGGTCAGATAATTGCACCTCACAATTCAAGAATGCAAGGATGTTCTATTGGTTGACTACGAAGCATGTGACAAGTGGTGTACAACATTTTTGGAATTTGAATGAGGCTAAACATGGAAAGGGAGAGCATGATGGTGCATGAGCAAGCGTAAAAAGAGACCTAACTAGATAAGAATTGAATTACGAAGGTGGTGTTGACTTGACAGATGTAGCAACAATTGTGCGATGGTGTAACTCTACAATGGGACTAGGTAATGCAGGTACGTCAAGGGTTCATAGATATTTTTGGTTGATCACTGAATCTTACATTGAAACTTTTAAGATTGTTGTACATTTTTAGGATCAAGTGACATGCACTCATTTAGAAGTTCAAATGCAAGTTCACTAGTAATTTATACTAGACAAAATGTATGCTTTTGTTCTTCATGTATGTATTTTTTGTGGGAAAAATGTGAATCACAAGAGTGGGTTGAAAAATGATCTTGTAGACCATTGGTTCCCATTGATACCTATCAAATTCCCAAAGAACTGTAGTTGAACCAAATGAAAATAGATAAATCATATGCATCTTGGATTGCGAGAAACAGTCCATCAAAGTTTGACAATTTTTTGGACTCAGGGTAATTGAGAGATCGCACCGATAGGGTATGACTCTCGACGTTCCAGTTCATTAGGAGGCACAAAAAGAGAATTACTAGTGTAAACCTGCCCACCCGAACGCGCTCGTGATGCTGGTTTGTGCCCATGATGAACGAAATCAAGTCTAGCCTATCTTGCAACTTTGCATTGCATGTAACTGATGGTTTTTGCACCAAGTGAAAAACGCTACCATTTGAAAATGGATCTGATTCATCAAAAACCGAGATAGGTCATTGTAGACGAGCCTCACATGTCCCTATAGGTTCAAATAGATCAATCATATGCATCTTGAATTGTGAGAAACATTCTATCAAAGTTTGACAATTTTTTGGACTTAGGGCACTTGAGAGATCGCATTGGTAGGGTATGGCTCTCGACGTTCTGACTTGTTGGGAGGCATAACAAGAGCATGCCTAGCATAAACCTACTCACTCAAATGCTTTCATGATGCTATTTTGTTCCCACAACAAACATAATTATCTCTAGCCTATCTTGCAACTTTGCATTGCATGCAACTGGTGGTTTTCACACCAAGTGAAAAAATGCTACCATTTGAAAATGGCCCCGAGTCGTCAAAAACAAAGATAGGTCATTGTAAAAGACCTCACATGACCCTATAGGTTCAAACAGATAAATCATATGCATCCTGGATTGCGAGAAACAATCCGTCAAAGTTTGACAATTTTTTAGACTTAGGACGCTTGAGAGATAGCATCGGTAGGGTATGGCTCTTGACGTTTTGGCTCGTTGGGAGTCACAACAGGAGAATGCCTAGCATAAACCTGCCCACTTGAACATTCTCGTGATGTTGGTTTGCAGCTATGACAAACAAAATCAAATCTAGCCTATCTTGCAACTTTGACAACTTTGACAACTTTGACAACAACTGAGCAACTTTGACAACTTGCCAACTTTTACATCTTTTATCCAAATGACCCCAAACTTTCACAAATGGCTCCAAAATTTGATAACTTTGACAACTTTGACAACAACTAAGCAAATTTTACATCTTTTATCCAAATGACCCCAAACTTACACAAATGACTCCAACTAAACATTAATAGTCCCAAATCACCTTATTTAGATGAAACAATGGAAAACAGGACAAAAACCCAAATTTGACCATTGCAAGCATGAGGGTGCTCTCACACCACTCATATTGACAAATATAAAGGAAAGGAATCAAAAGCATCCAGTGATCATTACCATGGATCAAATCTGACCATTACCATTGAATTTTATTTTGATTGAGGCAAGGAGTTTTGTATGGTTAATTCAATATTTTAGAAATCTTATCAAATCATATTCCACAATTGCAATGCTTTACATCATAGATTTTTGTTGTTTATATTCATATTGTTGATTATACAGGAAAACATTCATTAAACTTTATAAAAGGGCAGCCACCAAATACACTGAATAGTTTGAGCAAAAATTAACTGTATCAATTATAAATCTACATTTATATATATCAAAATGCACAATAATGAACACAATGCACAAATTGTGTATGTATCGAATATGCCTATCAATATCAACAAAATGCACAATAATGAACACAATACACATTTATTGGATCAGATATGAATATTTATATATATCAAAATGCACAATGATTGTGTATGTATACAAAAAAGGCATATATGCCAAGTCAATACAAGTTTTACAAAAATGTGGCATATATGCCATGTCCAAATTGATATATAATAAAATTATAGAATAAATCTAGATGTATTGGTCATTCAGTGACCACAACTAACACTATATGATCTTATACTTGTGGTGGATCATCAAAAACAAGCCTCTTTGATGCAGTATGCAGCTCTGTAGATGGCTGCATAACCACAATTCAAAAGCCAAGTTAGAATCCTTTTGTAGAAAATAGTTCACAATTATCAACATAACTATGCATTTAACTATAATTTCTTTGCAATTAAATTGTAGATTACATCATCTGCTAATCTGGGATCTACTGTCTTCTTTCTCTTTTCCTTGTCAGACTTGGGAGTTTTCTTAAAATGGAACTTTAAAGGATCCAAGTTATGGCTGAACCGCAAAGGGGCCTATTGTAGATTAAATATAATTAATACAAGGTACTAACATATATATATCAAAAAATATTAAAAATATACAATTTATAGAACAAAAGTGTACCAGAGCCTGAGATGATTCTCCAGTAGACTTAGGAGGGCTTGCCATTGATGGAGCAGTTGTGGCTATTTCCTGAATGAAAAATGATTAAGATTAAATATAATTAATATAATGATAAGTATTGTAGGTTAAATAAAATTAATACAAGGTAATAATATATATAGATCAAAAACACTAAAAATCTACAATATATAGAACAAAAGTGTATCGAAGCCTGAGATGCTTCTCCAGTAGACTTAGGAGGGCTCGCCATTGATGAAGCAGCTATGGGTATTTCCTGTATGAAAAATGATAAGATTATAATTTATCTAAAGTTCACATGTACATGTGCATATAATCATCAAATCAAGAAAATAAAGTAGAGATACATACCTCTTCCCTCTCTCGATCCTCTAGCATATCGGGTGCATTCAACAATTCTACAAATCCCAATAGTCATTGTATATAAAACAGATAAAAAACACTAATCAATCTACAAGTTCCAATTAAGACAATTTCAACCTTTACAAACAATTATGTCAATTAACAATGTGTTCAATTACCTTTTGACATTTAGGCATCCTCGACGATTTCTTTCGCCCAGGAGGAGTCCTAGACACACGTAGGGTACCCTAAAATAAACAAAATTAACACGAGATATTAGTAGATAATATTAAACATAATTTAACAAATCTAAAATTAAATGACTTTCATATTCAATCAAAAGAATAGATAAAATAAGGTGTGCAAATTATGATACCGCATAGCTTTCTAGGCCAAAATCGATTGCCAAGAGCGTGACATTATCAATTTGGGACATTTGGTCCCCTCACAATGCCTACAAAACAAAACATGAATATGCATTAAAGAGAGTTAGTATATCTTATAAAAAAAAATTGACTTCAAAGTACCATTCTATTTTAACATGTTACAAAATTTATACTGGAAGCATCGAATTCACAGGTACAATAACTGCGGGAGGAATATCAAATGGTGTATTAACACCCACTACTGCATCCTGAAATGCATATTTTTTGTATCAATTTAAATTGATCTATAAATGAAAATTCATTTACATTTACAAATTTTAAGTGATTGATAAATAAAATGTTATGAATTCAAATTAGCACACATGTTTACGTCTGACCACCAAACACCATATCCATCAAATCATCCGTCAACGCCACATCCTCAGCATTGCAAGTGTGAAATCTACTCTTGCAAATCGTACCCAAATGGGACGTGGAACCATATGCATTGGCCTCGACATCTATCCTAGAACATATACCTGAACAACTAGGACACACATGCTGAATGGGCTAACCAAGACCAGGTGGCTCAACTAATGGATCATCGTCTAGGCCAAGAGGGTGTGATATATGTGTCCCATGTTGAATGATGACATCAATCAATGTTGTGGCTGCCTGAAGAGTTTTTAGCTCCATTGACCCTTTCAGGGATACTGGTATTGTCACATGTGCCACGGGTTTGGGTGCTAGGGGGATGCGACTCTATGGGTCTAGTACCCTCCATGGTCCAGGTCTATCTTAGGCAGAGCCACCACCTCTACCATGGAACTCTCTCATATCAAAATAGTTCGGCCTCTCATTGAGGATAAACTCACGATATATTTTCCTCAAAAAATATAATGCAACCTCATGATTATTACAAGGTGGTTGGTCAAAGACCATCCACCGCCTATCCCAAAAAGCAGTTTTCAGTGGCAAATGGCTACACCAGTGTATATGAAACCTCTTTGTATTAAGAGGTAAGGTCTCACCCATTTTAGGATCAACAAAAAGAGAACATATTTGTGCTTTACTTATGTTTTTATTTTTCACATCATTATATGACAACCCATCAGCATAAAAAGCATGACATTTATCCCTATAGCTTCCCCATTTTGTAATTTGACTGGAAATTACATTGGCACTACTAGCCAATGTTTCTAGGGTAGTGGAAAGGGATGCATGATGCTCATGCTCGGATGTTTTTAATCTATTCACCAGTCTAGTTACTTTGGTAGTGTTTTGGGCTAATTGGTTTTTCAAATCCTTCTGTGTAGCTTATGAATTGTCTACAGGAGGAGCTGGAGGTGTATCCTGAGGGTTTGGTTGTGGTTTCTCCTGTGGGTTTTACCATACGTTTTTAGGTGTGTCTTGTTGGGGGGCAGGATTTTTAGAATCTGATATTCGTAACAAAAAGTTAAAAAAATTAATCAAAACCAATGAATTTAAATTCACATTGCTAATAAAATTTATCAAATGCGTAAAATAAATAAATAAAATACGTTACTTACCTCTTTCTATGGCGTTTTTGTGTGAATTTGGTGATCCTATGTGTGCTTTTGCATTTTACAAGCCCTACTTCACTCTTGCGACCACGAGTTAAAATGACCCAGTCGGCCGTAGTGAAAACAAAATTATTGACAGAGAAGCGTGTACGCAATTTAGAAACTAAAACCGTGTACGGGGTTTTAAAAACTAAACAGTGTACGTAGTTAGTATACTATAAACCTCGTACGCAGTTTGGCTTCATTTAGGCTCTGCAAAACGAGCCTAAACACGTACGGGGTTTTTAAATTTTGAAATACCTCGTACGTGTTTGTTGTTTTTTCAAGTTTTTTTGGGGGTGTGTCCACTTTTTTGCACACCATCTTGGTGCACATACCCACCGTTTGAAAGTTATATATATTTTTCAATTAGCCTATCAATCAAGACTTTAGTCAGAATATCACCACTTTTTGATCCTTCATGATCCTGCACATACCCATAGAATAACAGTATTCTTCCATTTTTTAATCTCTCTTGTGCTTTCATGAAGTGACTAGATCTTGGGTGGTTAAAATCTTCAACCAATTGTGCATGATATAGGGCATTCTATACCAAATCTTACACTTGCGCTAATATAGAATTTAAAGACGCTTCATAGAGAGAATCCAAATTTTTTTGCAGTATGACATCACTTCTTTGGTTCTTGATTTATATCAACAATCAATTCTCTATTTTTTGGAGGCAAGTTTTTCCCACTAGGTTTTCTTTTTCTTTATTTTATTTTATTTTATGAGAGATTTTATTGTACATGGATACCTCACATGGCTAGTATCCAAGACCCATCATTATCATTATATGCATTTTTCCTTAAGTGACACTTAAGAGGGGTTGTTAGTGTATGATCATTACATAACTAGTTAGTTAATTTCACTTTTTAGGTTGACCTATTCACATTGTTTAAGTCTCTACTTAGGGACTTTTAGAGTTTTGTCTCACCTCATGGGGTTGAGACATGTACCTTCACTAAAACAATTGTCAAGTGAGCTCACAAGTGTTGCATCTTTTGAGAGATAGAACTTAGTTGTAGTGTCTTACTTGTCTACATCCACCACCTTGTTTATGTATGCAAGATTACTTTCTACATTTTACTTAACTCTTTGGTAATATAAAATAGACTTATTTGTGTGCTCATAGCTTATAGAAGTTCATCTTGATTCTTTCTTTCTAATCCTAACCAATCCTAATAGAATATTTATCTTATACATATATAAGAAAGAAATATTAAATGCAATTGTTATTTGTCAATATTCAATCATAATAATTAAAATGACAAGTTTATCACAAGGGAATTTTAGCCATAATCATTCTAAACAATAATTAAAATTACTTTAAGCATATATACACATTTTAATGTCTATCTTGTTAAATAATTATTTAGGTTTCTAACCAAATCCAAATTACAAAAGGATTGTAGATGCAATTTATTTGATTTTTTGTGGGCATATAATGGAAACCCCTCATTTAAAAACTGGATCTTAGAACAAATGTTTTAATGAATGTAACTAAAAGATTAATTATAATTGATATATATGATTGTGAAAATTAAAAGATTAAATAGATTAAAGTTTTAAAAATAGTTGTATATTTCTATATTTGATTGTACTATTTTAGAGTCATATTTGAAAAGGTATATTACAAATATTTTTTTATGTAGTAGTTAAGAATTTCAAAATTCAAGTGATTATATACAAGTGATGTCTTTAATGTGTAGGCAGAGTAAATATTTATATAAACTCAATTAATCTCTTAGGAAATGATAAGAAAAGATATACATATTCCTTCATTTCCACAAGATTTATTTGATATGAAGTATATATATATATATATATCCATTTGAGAAAGCTTTCATGATTCATTTAAAACACTAACATTGGTCTTCTACATTACTAAATACTTCTATATTTACTGATAGATATCCCTAATAGCTAGCAAGAAATAAAATAGTTTTAAAAGAAAAACTTCTGGATTGGGTTCGACTCTCCTCATCTTCATCTTAAAAAAGTTAAAAGAAAAATCAAAATAAAAGAACAGGAAGAAATTGGAAAATGGAAAATACACTTAAATACCAAACACCAAGATAATTACGATATATGGAGTACATCCAAATTCACTTTCAACAGAGAATCTTCCCCCAATGGTCTTGAATTTGATTGTCATGATGATAAGCCGCATATCTGATTCTATGCACTGCCTCTTTCCATCATGATTTATGTCTTGTTTGTGTTGATATAGCAGCCCATTTATCTTATCCTAGTACAAGGCCAACTTTGTTATCTACTCTTTCGGAGGAGGAAATTATGATTCGATGAGAATCCATCCTTGCAGTATTTACATCAATTATCACCTTCTGATACTTTGAAGCTCTATATTGATGTTTTTTAACTTCTTCTTTGACAATTCTGGCAAATGTTTGGGCTGTTTTGATGTCTTTTAACTTCTTCCTTGACCATTTGGATTAAAGTTTGGCTGTATTGATGTCTTTTAGCTTCTTCTTTAAATCCAAAAAGATTAAGAGATAGGTATGTCGTCTCGCCAGGGTGCCTTAAGTCACTTTGATCCCACCATGGGGTGCATTTATGTCTTTGCTATGTCAGTTCCTTTGCTCCTTCATGACTTGTCTTATTTAGCTGACATGACACATGGTTTGCAGTGTGAAGGCTTTGAAATCTAGTCATGTCGAAACACTTAAGCCTTAGGGCTCCTGCTATTTATGTTTCGGAACCTTTTAATGCTTAGACATTTTATATTCTAGGTCGCAACTCCATTTAGGGCTTAAAAGAGAGGGAACAAATTTTTAGAATCAAACTGATTTGCAGTCAACAAATGATGTAATCCATTTCATACAAGCATTCAAGATCTCAAATGTATTAGCATATCCTTCTATACCATTTGGATCATATTGAGTTGAAGTCACCCTCTACATTACTTCTCATGTTCTTTCTTTGTGATGGATCCTAACTACCCATGTGTATAATTGAAGAATAAGAATTTATATGAAATATAGTATTCAATTCTCTCTCTCATTCAATATTCAATGCATATTAATATTCATAGATCTCTCACATTCATTATTCAATGTTTATAGCATCAAGGGTATGCATAGACACTTGCCCTCGACCACCACTTAAACTGTGCATTAAATCATAAATAATTCATGAATTTTTGTTGTGCAAGTGAGATGGTAGTGTTGGTTTCATTTCTCTTTTTGGACTCATTACATTCAACTAAGATTTAAAGTGGCTTTGAGTTTATAGACCCCAAAACTCAAGGAATATGTCTTGCAACTAAATGAATAATCAGAGTTCTAGTGAGGATAAATCATGGAAAATTTTAGTTAGTCAGCAAATTACGGAGGCTTCAATTAAGAGGAAGTGGCAAGCTATTAATTGGTTAGATAAATTATTATGTCTCCCTATTTTTTAAATCAAAGCCTCTTTTCGTTTATTGTCTATATGACAAGCTTGACAAAAAAATTGTATATTTTTTAAATGGAATCATTCTTCCCTACAACGTGGCTTCAATTTTACTTCATCTATAATTTGGTGGAACAAACTCATCACCTATGACAATCAACAACTAGCTATTAGTTTTTCAAGACATGCACTTTATTTTTAACAGAATAGGAGTTCAACAATTTAAAGATACTTGGGATCTTGACATGTTTAATTGGGTCACATGGAAGAATATCAAAGAGAAATTTAGGTTGAACTCGATACGTCTAAACACTTTATGATTTTTGTTCAGTCATTAGTTCCTCTTGATCGTTCTAAACCATAAATGGAAGTGCAAATTCAACTCTAGGTTATGGACCACAATAAACACTCAAATATGAAAATTGATAGCTGATTTTGATAATCAACTGTTGGGTTGGAAAACTACATTGCAAGCTACCTGTTGGGGATATATTGAATTATGATTCAACTAGTCAACTATCATTTTTGCCAATGTGTTGAAAGCAAGAAACATATATTCTAGGATTTCTTATCTGCTAAAAAATAGTGGTTTGTTGTGTTTAATTTTTATTTTTTCTGGCAAATTTTAATTATAATTTTAATTGGAAAGAAGCCATTTTGATTTTTGGAATGAATAATAATGTGGTTTCAGATTCTATTAGACAGGTCATACTAAAGCATAGATGGAAAAATATACTTACTAATGTTTTTCTCTAACAAATTTATCACCAAGCAATTTTCGCTCTAAGGCTTTTCTATAGTGTACTCCTTCAATTAGCTTTTATTTTTTCCCAACTTCAAATGATATGCAAAAATAATACTAAGACTACGATGTAACTTCAACGAAGCAAAAATTAAGTTTGATAGCATGATAACAAATCTAATAAATGTAAAATTGTCATACAGTGCATGCAAGTACCAAATTCTATAGTTAAAGATTTGTTGTGCTATTAGTAGTTTGTTTGTTCAAAGTTTTGAGTTCAAGATTGTAGTGTTGTAATAAGATTTCCGATTTATTTTCTAAACAGCTTGTTAATTTCCTAATTCTATATAATTTTCTTGCATTGATTTAACATTAAAAAAAACAAATCTTATAACATGTTAAAAGAAAGAAAAGAAAAGAAAAAAAATACTATTATCTTAATTAAATATAGTTATTTCAAAACTCTACCATCTATCTAAAATGAAAATATTTTAAATCACTGCACACTCCAAAAACTCTACAATCTAATCATATGAACTTTAAAAGTATGAAAAATCGCTACACAAAATTATACCACAATTAATTCAAACAGACAAATCAGATGAACATCAATTCTGCAGCTCCCATTCACAACCAATTCAAATGGCAGTTGATCATGTTATTAATATGTTTGTTCAGCCTGAAACCATTACTTATTTCAGCTTTTATTCAATTTTTTAGTTCTAAAATACAGTAACTACACTTGAATTGAAAGACATGAACAGTACTAACACACGTATATTATCCTTCTGAAACTATCTACAAGTTTTAAGCACGCCCATCTAGCTTTTAGGGTTTTCTGTCTAATCTAGAGAACTATTTACATATCTAAAATCCAGATGCCGTGAATTCCCATGCATTGCTAGCTAAATCTGAATGCAGCGAGAGAAAGAGGCAAAAAGAGAATATTTTACAGCTGCACGGACGTGTGACCTAAGTACATCATGGTACATTAATGATTACAGGATTGAAATGATCAGAATTAAGTTAAAAAGATACCAAAGATTAGATATGTAGTTGAGAATTGCACGTAAGAGAAAATGGGTTAGCATACTGTGTGCAGAAGATCTTAAGAGAGATAATCCCACATGGGAGAAAGATCCAAAAACGTACATCTGGCAAATCACTCACTCAATTCGAAGCATTCAAACATTCCCTTTGGGCCATCCCAGAGGAAGCAAAATGTGCATTTGCCAATCCTAGGTCTGTGTATTGAGTACAATTGCTTGTGTAAGCCCACAGATGTTTCTTGTGGTACAAGCTGTCTCTTCTTTATTGATTAAGGAGGGCTAAAACCAAGGAGATTTATATGCCCATTTTGTTTGAGACATATCTTGTGAATTTGACTAGTTGGGTGTGATTCGGTACTTGCTTAAGATGTGAATTTATCCTCCTACAGTGAATTGATGGGATCTCGATTTGAACGGTAGCTTAAATTCTCCCTGTTTGTTTTCGAAATATATATTTCTGTCTCTCACAAGATTTTGTAATGTGACAAGCAGGTGGAATGATTAAAGGAAAGTGAGATTGATTGAAATGAAATGATTTAACGTTTATGAGGAATAATTAGGTCTAGAGCTATACTGTTTTCGTTTTTATTTGATTCGTAAAGAATATGTGTGAGACCACTGACGTTAATGGCAGGCTACTTGGCAAGGGTTTTTTCTGACAGGTTTTTTTAGGGTACAGTACTTGTTAATCAGAGAATTGAAGATTCCGTAAACATAAGAATTGATGACACCATTTGTTGGAATTTGATTTTAATGGTTTCATTGGTGACTTGGTGAATAGGCACTCATTCCATTTTTTATGAAAATCTCACATCAATCAATAATCATCATTAATATATGAAAAGAATGGAAGGGAGCCTTAATTCAACAATGACATACAGTGGCATAATAACTGATTTAAAAATATTGTAGTAATACAATTTATTTTGTAATGTTTTAATATTTAACTTATTCATATATCTATATATATGGTCAAGGGAGCCACACTGGTATATCATTCAACTTGCTATAATTATCATGTAATATTATGTTAATCAAATTAAAGAAATATCTTAATCAGGTCTATCTAAAAATGTTAATAAATTAGTCTTTAAAAATAAATTAAATTTTAACAATATATTTAAGATTCACATCATTTTAAATGGGAATGGCTTGTAGGTGTTCCCTTGGGCCTCAACCATAAAAAAGTGGAAGCATACTTGAATATTTAAAAAGATGAATCAAAGACCCAACCTTGAACATTAATGGATAGCCTATATTTGCACTCTTGCCAAAAGAAAAGATTTGGAAAGTGAATGGCATGACAAGAAGGGGTTGCCATTATTTTGCCTCTTTAAAATCAAACTCTCTTCTACCACCACATTCACATTCCTTGATGACACTTCTTGACCAACATCTTTATTTGGTACATGGCACCTTCCAACTCTATCGTTGTTGTTTGCTTTATTTCACAACTTTTCCATCAAGCACATATGAAAAAAACTTAATCACAAACACAATTAAATAAGTTTAAAATATTGTGTGTTAAAAAAATTGATATAACTTTGTAAAGAATACTAATATAGTTAGATCACTAATCAGTTCAATAAATTGAAATACAATAATATACTAACCAAGAACAAATACCAATCTTTTGTCTCCATACTTAAGTGTGTTTCTGATAATTAATTTATAATTATGTGAAAAGGATAATTTAGAATCTTTCTTTATTTTAGTGGAGTAACTACCCTCCTTTACATTAAATTAGTCTTCAAGATTTTCCTCTAAATTTTAATTGCACAAATTGTTTGTACATAAGTGTTTTTGGATTAATTGTGTATGATTCAAAAAACACACATAGTTTATTCAAAAACATCTATGCACATAATACACATAGTTTATCGAGCTATTAATACTATATATTAAAAAAAAGATTTAAAAATAAATATTATGAACAAAAAGCTTCACAAATAAACTAAAGAACCACATAAAACCTTGCCCTAATAATATATAAAACATTTTACAAAAAATTTCAATAATTACTAAAAGTAAATTATTTTATGAATAACTTAAGCTGAAGTCCACCACTCTACTTAAATATAACTATCGAATAGTCAAAACAATTTTACATTTTATCAGTTTGAATATCATCAAACACTATAAACCATTGATCTTGACAATATCTCATAGATTGTGGAAACCTGATATCGCTAAAGCGTTGAGATAATATCCTCAGTAAATAACCAGACTACACCAATGGATGGAATACGGTCCCCCTATGCTCTTAATGTGTAAAAAAAAAATTTAATAATAATACAATTCAGACATTATGATACAGTAAGAGACTGGTTATTTTTCTTTCTGAGGAAGTAATGTGATACGGTCATGTCTGAGGAAGTAATGTGATTCGTTTTTCTTTCTGTTTGTCTGGGTTTCTGAGGGATGTATTGCAGGATAGTGTACGTGCATCAAGATTTCACAATCAGCAAGCACGGCTATATTTTCAAGCATGAGGATTACTGACAGAGTTTTGTTCTGTTTTTTTTTCAAAAATAAGGATTCAATATTTCATGCTTATCTGAGGGCTTATACTGATATGACTCCAATGCTCTGTTCAAGAAATTCCCCTTGCTGGTTTTACGTACTCCCCCTGAAGAAGTGATGGTTTTGTTTTATTTTGTGAAATGACTGAAAGGATAATGTATAGCATTTTGCAGTAACCCTTTTCGGGGCTCTGCTTGTCACATTGGCAATAAGAAAAGGAATGCAAGTTCTGGTCAAATTTTTGGGCCAATCAAAATCCCATCTTCACTCCAAGGGAAAATCTCCGAGATGACAATTGGTAGGCAATGATGAAAACCTCATCTCTCTAGACAAGATCAGGCTTAGAAACCCCCCAAAAGAGCCAAAACTAAAAAAATCATCAGACTTTGCAAATCTAATGTCTTTAACTAATTATCCTTCTAACACCATATTTCAATGGCTGTGATATGTGAAATATTATCATACACTAATTATCCTTCTAATACACTCCAAATCAAGGATTCGAAACACTCTTTAACTTTTCATATGGTGCTCAATTGTGAACCCTTCCCTAGAATTTCATGAATATTTCGAGATTTCAACACTCTAATCTATATTCTATGATCTCTTTTATTCGATAAAGCTCAACCTTTGTTTAGTACAGTAGAGTTTACGAGGAATTTGAACACTAGAATACTTTTAGCACATATTTTGTAAAATCCTTTCACAGTAAATTCACTTTAGTATCAATGTTGACACATTCAGCCTTGTGGTTGATAGTTGATAGTGTGGTGAATGTTATTAAGGTTCAACCTCTCCTCATTGGGTAGAGACTTTTCTTTATTGGAAAAGGTCACAAGTTCCTTAAGTTTTTTTTAGTAGAGTTTTCTAGACAGTCTTCCTTAGTAGTTGGTTGATATGTTCTTAACTTGTTTAGCCAATTCAAGTGTAAAGAGTTTTTACAATCAAATGATAAATTTTTGATAATTTTTATAGTGAACAAAGTAGTTTATAATGAATATGAGCAGTCAATAGATAGTTGAGAGAAAAATTAACATAGTCTAATCATAAATATAAAGTAGTCACTTGAAGACTGATATAAACACTCATTCCATCCATTGAACTACTCTTTGATTTAGACTAAACTTATTATAATTCTGAAATTGCATCTTGGATCGTAAATTAAATTAGAAAACACAACATTGAATCTTACTTGTTGATTGATTTTATATTAATGTTTATTATTAGAGAAAGAGTCATCCAAAAGATCAAATTTTTAATAAATATGGTGGACTAAATGTGGAAGAATGCTCCACATTTCTATGCATTTATGTGTATGGTCCTACAATTTGGTGGATGTGATTATATTATCTGCACTATGACTCAACTCAAGGTTCAAGTGTTGAAATATATTGCAAGTATGATTGCTAATGTTCTATCTCAATACTATGCTTTTTTCGCTTACCAGTTCAATAAAGTATTCTAAATCTAATTTGACATGGTAGTATGAAAGGAGTGTATTAGAGTGTTTATAGACATTCATGGAACATTTCTATGTGGTCTATATATTAGATTCTATTCTCTATGGGGTCGTGTGTGGTATAATATTGATACTATGTGAGATTTGTGATTATTTGGTTGATGGGACGATTTCTCATGTGCGTCATGCATCTAAGTGTTTGCATTAGTTCTAGAGGTTGTGGCAAGACTGTTTTTTGGTCAAATTAAGACTCAATGTGAACCACAATGTGTAATTTCTATTGATAGTGTTTTTTTGGGTTGACTGGTAAAGAGTTACACATTTTATCTACACATTACTTGTAGCCAACTTGGAGTTATTTGCACTAAGGATTGGATGGATGTGTTTGCTTGGAAATGTATGCCAAAGATGATTTTGATAATCTTTATCTTCTAGATAGGACCATGTGCAATTGGTTTTTTTTGTTCTACAAACGTATTTTTGGGTCGACCTAATGTACGTTTCATGTCTTGCATCATTGGCCAACTTGGAGAAGGATTATTGAAGGTTGTAGAGCATATGGATTAAATCTCATTTTTTGGAGAGTAGTTCTTGTGTGATAATTCAAGGTGGGTTATCAATTACATGCTGGAGGCAATGAACCAAAGGTTGCAATATTCCTAGAAGTGATTTCAGTGTGCTTGAGACAGTGAGCCAAAGGTAACTGAAGTGGTGACATTGTGCTGGAGGTAGTATGCCAAAGGTAGTTGTAATTTAAGTTGTTTATCTTCATTGCATCTTGCCTTGAGGTAGTGAATCTCTTTAGTAAGCCTTTATAAGTTTGGTGGATAATAGGGAGCAGTGATATTTCCTTGATTTGACCATAAGAATTTAAGGGGTGTGTTCTTCCTTTGGTCTTATCCTATATAATCAATTGTAATCTTGTTTTTATTTTGTGAGGCTAGATTTTTATAGTGAATCCAAGTAGCTCTTCTCACCATGTTTTTTCCCTTGTGGGGTTTTCCATGTATATATGGCATTCTATTGTGTACTTGTGTTGATTACTATATTTTTCATTGGTGTTGATTATTTTAAACATTTGAATTAAAAGTTGGTGCCAAAAATTTTAAGTTTCAAGAGATATTGATTTACCCCCCTCTTAGTATCTAGTATTTTCAACACCTTCAACATCAAATGTGGATTCCTTTGTGGCTCGCTCAATAGTTTGTTGCTTGACAATTTCAAGTTCCTATATCTTCTTTCTTGTCTCTTCATTTAACTTTTCTCCTTTCTTTTTCAAACTTCTTATATAGTTATTTAGCCATCTTTTAGCTATTAAGCATATTTTAAAAGGTAATGCAACTTTAAAATATTTTGATTTTTCTTGCTACTCTACACGTATTTTGATAGCCTTCTCTACCTCTTGACTATTTAGTAGTTTTATATTATGATTATCTTCTCTTGCTAGCTTGATATGTTTTCAAAAGATACAACTACCTTAGTAATTTTAGATAGTTTTTGGTATCCATCCATCAATTTGAGAAAAAATTTCTTCAAATTATTCCCTACTTTTTTGTTTCTCCTTTCTTTTTTAATTTTATTTCTTCTCTTTTTGAGGTGTTTTATCCAGAACAATACTTTTCATTCTACCCCATTATCTTTGAAGTTTCTTTTGCAATTCATCATTCTTCTTTCGTAATTGTATCTTAGACTTCAAAAATCCACCCATGATTAAAAATTACTTTATCATGCATAATTGCATGATCATAGCTTCGATACCATGACAATATCCAACACAAAATATTTTCACACATTCAAACTTGAAAATTTATTTTTCAACAACTCATAAAATACTCAATTTCTCAATACAAATCAACACTTAAATTTGACAAATTGATAATCAAATCAAAGGGAAACTTCACCTAAATGAACATAAAATTAAATATCAATGACTAACAACATTTGTATGGCCTATAGTTGTTATGTAGTATCAAATTTTATAACCAACACAAATCTAAATATAAATGTATTAATTTTTCCACACCAAAATTCATCGAAAAATACCCAAAGGATCAAATATGAAAACCAAATTGTATCAGTCAAATTTTAGGTGAAATTATATTAAAATTCTCTTTTGTATGGTCTTAAGCATATATGCATTATAAAAAATTAAATTTTATTATAAACACAAAATTGCATACAAAACTAACAATTCAACTATACTAAAGAACTTCATCTAGGGTTGGCGGTTCTTCTCTATTTTTTCTGTTGTCTGGTGTTTTGTTTCTTTGTGTTGTGTCTTTTTGCTGTTGGCTTTTTGTTTTTGGCCAACTATCTTTTCTATGACTGTTGTCTTTTGCTTTTCTGGTGTTCTCTAATGGCCATCTTTTGAATATTTGATGTAAAGGGTTTCAGGGGCCCTTCAAAACTTGTTTTCCCCTAATCAAAAATAATTTAACTATACTCGGTTCCACTTGACAATGTTTAAAAATGGTAAAATATGAAACCTTGCTTATATTAATAAAATATTTGATGAAAGTGCAACAAATTGAGACTATTTACATCCATAATAGAACAAGAAACAACTGAAATAAATCTAGAAACACATACTAGACATTCCTCAAGCGACATACTCCAAAAACCAACAAACAAAGCAACAACTCGAACTACATTGAATAAAGCTCTAATATGACCTCTTAATGAGATTAGCCTCATGTACCAAAGGGATTCCATCCTTTGATAAGTTTGCAACCAGTGGGTTTTCATCCAATGATACCTACAACTAATGGATTTCCACCCACTAAAGATTATTTGTTGAGCACAAGTGTCTAGAAAATTGATAGAGTTTTAATAAGATGAAAAGAGATGTTTGAAGTGTGAAATTGCCTACAAATAAGTAGAAGAACAAATGGAAATTAAGTCCTATTAGAAAAATAAATTTAAAATAATATTATTCATTAATTTCCCTCCCAAATTAAGCACCACAAATAGTTATCATAACCTCCACACGATTTTTGACTATTTTTAGGCAGTAAACATGCTCTTCTTCCACCCACATACAACTATCATGAATAAGTATGAGATGCTCCTCCAAATAGTTAATTTGTAACTCTTCAATTAGAAAAATAAATAAAATATTATTTTCAAGCACTTCCCACCTACATTTCCCTTTTTAAAGTCTATTGTGACCATTACCTAGTTCCTAGCTAAAACTATGCAATAACTCCCTCCTACAAATTGCCACAAAATATTTCATAAATTCAACTATAATAAGCTACCACATGATCTTGAAAATTGTTAATTACCTCACAAGGAGTCCAACTCCCCATTTTGGGTTTTCAACAAAATAATAATAATGAAATAATATAATATATTAAATATTTAATTGACCTCATCAATCTTGAAATATAATTCATCATCTGATAAACATTAAATATTAAATAAATGATTTTCTAGTCTCCTTCCTTAACCCATGGAAAATATTGGAATGGATGATTTGTCCATGAAATTAAATTAATTAAAAATGTGACATGACAAAATTAGTGTTGACGTATGGATGGTAGTGAATGTTGTTTATTTGATCATGAATTGTTGATCTCAGTTTAATAATGTGAAATAATAAGTGATTGTGCTAGCAAGTGTCATTGGGGTGTGCCTTAATATTGAAGGTCACTTGATAGCTTGTAGAGAGATATAACATTGTTGTTAATGATTGCCATAATATTAAATTGATGTACCTATAAAATACTTGAGGAGGTTGTATGCTCTTTTGAATGAAGTAGAATTATGTGTTATCATGTGTAAATGATCTAAGATTTAATGCCTTTAAACTTTTAAATATAAAAAGTTAAATTTGTGTGATTTAAAACTTTGGTGCCGATGCTAACAAGCAATGATCAAATCCCAATAATGTTATTCTTATAATGAAAATTATTGAATTTCGGAAGGAGTGGAGGATATCACACCTACACGATTATGTACAAGGTGATACAAAATTGAGAACTACATTAGAAGGATTTTAAATAGGGAAATTTGTTGTTTTTGAGTGTTAGATTAGGCTTTAGATTATTGAATTCCCCATAATAGTTAAATTATGAATCCAAAATATTGACCCAAAGTGACACAATATGAAAACTGGAAAAGTGTTAGGGCATTAAAAGATAAGAAAATTCACCATTCAAAGTATATCTTAGGGGTAATAAAATAAATTTTAATAAAAGCCTAAATAAAGAAGTAGTTGAATCTAATAAATTATGGACTTATGTAAGATAATTAAAGACAAAACTAAAAATATAATAAATTAAACTAATAGGAGTTCAAATTCACCTTATATCGTGAACATGCGGTTGATGAGATGCTATGACAAAATATGGATTTAAGAGATTTGAGTTTGGATTGTAGATTTAAGGGATAAGGTGTCTAAAATTTAAGTAGATGAGTCTTAAGGACATGATTGTACTAGTGATGAAAACCTACATATTTATAATCTAGTTTGAAAACTTATAATATTATCTAGAGTAGAAGTGGGAAATTGGTACCTTCAAGATTTGTTCACATGATACTATTTTAAGTAAGGAAAACTTTGGAAGTGTACTAAATTCCCATTACACCTTGGTGAATTTAACAATAAATTAAAGACAATAAGTGGGATAGGAAATAGAGGCCTAGATGGTAGTGAATGCCTCATGATAAATTGCTAACATTGTTGATGTGATTTGATGGTTAATTTGTGTGAGAGTGTCTTGAAGTATATCGTTGATAGTGAATTATGTTTGTTAATAAAGAAATATCAATCTTATGTTGATGTATGATAGTGAGTGTTTGATGCATTACATGTACATACAAAAAGGAGAGGATAATGCATGCTTTAATATGCCACTTAATTATGCCATGATGTGTTCATTTGATCTTCACAAATGACCTAGTGATGTCTTTAAACCTTAGACCTATGAAACCCAAATTTTGGTGCTTGTGTTGACAAGTAATGGTTGGATGGACTAACATTGTTAGCAAGAAATTTAGATTTTCAAATATAATAGAACGTGATTGGATTAACGATCTTGCCTAAAATAGAATTGTAGATTAATGAATCTATATATGATAAATAAATTGATAGAAAGTAAGTCAATAAAATTATAAATCGAAATAATAAAATATATCAAAATGATGAATTAGATATTAAATAAATGAATACACCAAAATAATGACAAATCATACACTTCAATTATTCATCTAAAATATTCATGCAAATGTAAAAAATATGTACTTTTATGCTTGTAACATTGAAGACACAACTACCCAATCTTGGAATGTTTATTTTTCACTTGCACATAGCTATGGTACTTTGAAAACAATATGATATACATACTTGTGAAACATTTGAGTTCTCCAACCGAGTAAAATATTAGTTTACCTTGGTAATAGCTAGAAATCTTTAGGAATGTGTTTTATAGTTGCCAACCATGAAAGACTCTTTGATCAAGAATGTTCCCTGTCGATCAGACTCCCAAAAAAATTCCAAATTTTGCCTCATATAATACTCAACAATCTAGGTACTACGTAGTGCCTGAGACATGGAATAATATACAAACAAAAGTGAGAGCTACTTTTGGGTTTCACGAAACTTTTCATAAACACTCCTTTGAGTCAAACGAACTTTAAGGAGAGAACACAAGTCGAGAAGGTCCGAGGGGTGAGAAATTATGGAGGGTCGAAAAGACACAAGCCGTGAAACTTGTGTTCTAAGGCATGCATGCAACGTGCAACTGCATTTGCATGTCATTATCTCATTCACCAGTTGCCCTAGATTTTCAAACCATGTCTTTTGAGCTCCACAATCAAAACATTTATTATTTAGTGGCCCAACAAAATACATTCATGGGAGTCCAAAATGCATTTAGAGCTCCAAAATCAGTAATTATCTCTTTTTCTCCATCCAAAAGGAATATTGCGGATGGCCAAAATCATTGTCTATTATGTTTGCAGCCTTGGTTTTGTCTTGAGAGATCAATAGGACAAGCACAAGATAACAGAAATTACACGGCCTTTTACAAACCACACAAACAAACATTCCCCTCTGTTGAGGGAAAAAACAATGGTGTAACGTGTTTTCTTATGCGGTCAAAGGAGCTGGTCTTTGACAAGATAGCATGACGCGCGGCTCGAGTCAGCACGCCGGGAAACTTCGGGTTTCTCCCGCCAGTCAAATTCTCGGTAATAACACCTCACAACTCACGCCCCGTTCCGTCCGCCGGCGAGGATCCCGATTACGGGGCCGCAAAAACGGCAGTTTTAAAGGGGCTTATACCATGGGACCACCCGCTTAACGAAAGGCCTAAGGCCCCTCTCTCTATATACGGCGCTCGCCCCAAATTTCATTTCAGTCTGAGTCGCCAGAAATTGAATCAGGAAAGCCAGATTTTTGTGGCTTTTTTTGTCGAAGATTTGATTTTCTGTAAAAATTGGGGTTAAAGAGTCTTGTATGGGCGGGCGGGATATGCTGTTGGCCAAGCGGGTGAAAATGGAGGGTGAGGGTAGTCTTGGTTTAAGCAGTGATTCTTGCATGGAGAAAGGCTGCGGGTTTGCATGGGATTTTTGCGTCTACAATGACATGCAACAACCCAGCCGCGTGACGGCTGATGGCTCGTTTCAGCTGTTCGGCGCGCAGCTGTGCTTGGGCGGCGAAGCAGAAAATGCGAGCTTGTGTGATGGAATAGGCGCTGTGGTCGGGCAGCATATTTTGTTCGGGACGGGCAGTAATGGAGGACAAACCGTTCTGGTGCCCACCACCGGCGGCGCCGGCGGCGGGTGTTATTCAGAGGCGGCGATGCAGCCGACCAAGGAGCCGAGTTGCAGAGAAGGGGGTTCGAGCGGAACGAATAATGGTGAAAAAGAAAGCGGTGATAATAATAACAATAACAGTATTGGGAGGACTTTTAGAGGGGTGAGGAAGAGGCCGTGGGGCAGATGGTCGGCGGAAATTCGGGACCGAATCGGGCGGTGCAGGCACTGGCTTGGTACTTTCGACACTGCCGAGGAGGCTGCCCGGGCCTACGACTCCGCTGCCCGCCGCCTCAGGGGTGCTAAAGCTCGGACTAATTTTTCCATTCCCTCGCCTCTCTGTGTTCCTCTCACCAAGCCCGCCGACGCCGCCGCCATCAAGAGAAGCATTGCAAATCGCACTGAATGCACGCCCGTTCAGTCTCCTTCTCATTTGTTCAAGTTGCCTCACCAGGATTTGAAGCGGCCCGCCGCCTCCTCGACTGACGGCGCCGCCACCCAATTGACTCTGGTTTCCCTTGGAAATGTTGGGCCTCATGTCCCTAAGCAGATTCGAACCGGGGACGTTACTAAAGGTTCTCGTGTTAAAGTTGAATTGGACCTCAAGCTCGGCGTTCAATGCCATAGCCCACCGGATTTTCAGCAAGAAGCTGCACTCCTGGCTAATGCATCATCCGCTTTGAATGTGGCTCACCCTACCTGGTGGCTCATGAATGCATAGATAGTATATAAATCCATGTAATATATACATAGACTTGGGTCTCTAAAGGTCTCTAATTCAAGGTATATATACATATAGTACAATTCTTAGTTGAAGCATATATACTTATACAGTGGAATTTCTTAGTTTTGTTCTAAGCGGGGATGGGTTTTTAATCCCTATCTTCTTCCCTTTTTACTCTTCCTGATGCAACCACTGCAGCCAACGGTTCTCGTAACTGTATGGATTTTGTAAGCGCAGAGGCTGTGCTATCAATCGTCAGTTTTAAACTGTTTTGAGAAAACTTAAATGTAAACAGTATCTTTATTTTATATAGGATGCAGTGTAAATGATATTTAGAACCGCCGTTCCTCTTGTTTTGTTTTCATTTTCTTTCTATTTCAATAATGTGGGGCAAGTTGGTTTTTGTTCTTCATTAGAAAGAACAATTGCCGTTTCTCTTTAAGCTTGTGGCTATAACTGAGTGCAATAAATACAGACTGGTTTTTCTAATTTAAGGTATATATACATTTAGAGTAAAATTCTTAGTTAATTATATATACTTATACAGCGGAATTTCTTAGTTTCGTTTTAAGCGGGGATGGGGTGTACTCTCTTTTTTTTTTCTGATGCAACCACTGCAAGATCTCGTAACCGTATGGATTTTGTAACAGCAGAGGGTGTGCTAGCAATCGGTAGTTTTAACTGTTTTGCAGGAGGTTTTTTTGTCTTGGAAAAACTAAAATGTAAACAGTTTCTTAACTATTTATAGGATGAAGTGTAAATGATATTTAGAACCGCCATTTCTCTAGTTTGTTTTCATTTTCTTTCTATTTCGTAACGTGGGGGCAAGTTTGTTTTTGTTCTTCATTTGAAAGTACAATTTGCACTTCTCTTTATGCTTGCGGCTCTGAGTACAGAAGTATATATTAGTAATTCTCTAAATATTTGATGACCCTTTTATCTATCTGTGAGAAATGTTTATATATCCGATGCATTGTTTTAAAGTTTTGTATGTTTGTAAACAGTATCTTTACCATTTATAGGATGAAGTGTAAATGATTTTTGGAACCGCCATTTCTCCAGTTTTGTTGACATTTTCGTCCTATTTAATAATGTGGAGCAAGTTTGTTTTTGTTCTTCACTTGAAAGTACAATTTGCTATTCTCTGTAAGCTTGCGACTCTAACCGAGTGCAGAAATATGTACTAGTAATTCTCTGAATATTTGAGAACCCTTTAATCTATCTGTGAGAAATATTTGTATATCCGGTGCATTATTTTAAAGTTGTGCGTGCAGTTTGCAGAGCTGCGGCCACCATATTCTTGTCTCGCGGCGTTAATTTATAAGTTTTCAGAGACTTTAATGACTTTATGACAGGCTTTTAAGCTTTTAGAATATATTGTCTTTATCAAGTTTCGCACGGGCGAGCGTGTTTTAAAATTTATGTTTCAAAGGTCTGCAACAAAGTTTTTCTTGATAAATTTATCAACTTTAGTTCGCTTTTATGTAGGTTAGAAATTTGTCTGCAATCGACAAGCCTTGTTACGCATGCCCGGATACGTGTGATATCCAGCGAGGACTTGCACACCAAGCCCGAGTAAGTGGACAGTCCTTTTTCTTCCATCATTCTGGATAAATTATATTTTACTTGAAACCCCATTTTGTCTCCGCTTCTCTGCCGTAATTTAGGATTTTTCTAATCAAATGCGCGGTAGCTTAGCTTCTGCATTTTTTCGTTTGCATAAGAAAAGTTCCGTCCAAAAAGACAAACGGAAAAAAGAAAAGTTTCGTTCTGTATATTAATTGAAACAGAAGAATTTTGTAATCGTTTTCAATGAAATACCAGTGTCATGACGTGAGCGATAGCATTTTGAACGTAATGACTGCATCTGTTTTGATTTGCATTGTTTTCATTTTGAATGCTGCGTTTGTATCGAAGTGCACACATTTATGAGGAAACACAATAAAATTCCTTACTGCTTTGTGGTAGTTGATCACAGGAAAACTTTACAGGGTGTTCTTAAGTGTGTATAAACAGTCCAATATTCAAAACTTCCAGCATTTACAATCACAGGCTCAAAAAGCCCGTAACTCAACTTTTGAGTAACTTATCTGTAAGTTTTGTGCTGCCTACAATTGGACTGCTTTACTCTTTTTAAACTTGGCCAGTATGCTAAAAGCTTATAAACCTTATATAAAACTGGTCTGTACTATCAGGTGCCCCTGCACACGAGCCAGTGAAAACATTCATTGGTAATGCTTAGAACAACTTGTGCGTGTTTTTTTTTGTGCATGCTTACAGGTGGTTATGCTGTGTCATGCTTTCTCTATTTGTTTCGCCTGGTGGCAAACATCTGAATTAGGGTTTAAGGGTGTACGACTACACGTTCAGCTTTGCAGTGCTAGTGCTAGTGCTAGTGCTAGTGCTAGTGGCAGTGGCCATGCTTTCGCCTTCTCCCTTATACATTCATGTCATAATCATTGAAAGGTGTGCACCTCATCAAAATCTCCCGGTAAGCAATTTTCTGTGATATGCGTCTCCATCCTTCACAACTAATAGTCGGTTGCCCGCTTTGAGTAGAATTAGAAAATCGGCTCAAAACACTGGATTCTTCGAGTGTGAGTATATGGATTAAAAGGGGCTTGAAACCAGTAGTCGCATTTGTTAGACAATGCCTTATGCTCTCACTCTACCAGAAGTACTGGTGGCTTCCAGCTTTCTGGTTTTGATTATTTCATTTTTCTCAATGTACGTAGTATTAAAGTTTTAATGCCTTTCTCAGTTTATATGTTCGATTCAATGGATATAGATAATGGTAAGAAATCAAATTGAGTGAAGAGAAGCAACGCAGCTGAGAATTAAAATATTCGAAAACACCAAACTCATAATATGATACAAGTATTTAAGTTTTTGTGTTCACCATTCGTCTGAATGATAAGAGGACTCGTTGAACTCGAATCGCAATGTAACTGTACGTAGATAAACATGCAAGATATGATCAAAATTCCGTTGAGGAAAAACACCTTCAATGACAGTTGATTTATAAACTATCTTATAAAAAAGTTTTTGTCTCTGTATTGATTTAATGCCTCTGTATTGAATGCGAAAGGTTTATGTCTCAGTATTCTGTATTCTATTCTAATATTTTTAATGTTAACCTCGGAAAGTTTCTGTCTAGAATTATTAATGGCAATTACTGATTCCTGTCTTTATTATGTAGGGAATGTCAACATCGATTGTTTAATGTGTATTGCTTGGATTTTGAAAATTTTGTATTCTTCAAATTATTTTGTTTATACTTTTTATATTGTATTAAATTAGCAATATAGGCAATCAATTGGTGGTTGTTTTCATTAGGCGGGGGATGTCAACATCTTTATGTTTAATGTTCCTAAAAATATCTCTTTGAAATTATTTTATTTATAAATTTTGTATTGTTTTAAATTATTGATATATTATGTCTTAAATAGTTCTAGTCTCCAATTATAATGAAATATCTATAGTTACAATTTTTTATTATAATTTAAATTTGATAAGATTTGAATAAAATGGTATGAAATTATTTTATTTATAAATTTTGTATTGTTTTAAATTATTGATATATTATATCTTTAATAGTTCTAGTCTGAAATTATAATGAAATATCTTTAGTTACAATTTTTTATTATAATTTAAATTTGATAAGATTTGAATAAATATGGTCTGTTTAGATCTCGAAGGCTTTACAATAATATTTGTTGGAAAAGGAAAATCATATTTATATATTTAATACTTTAATCAAATTGTAGATTATATTATTATTTGAGATTTGCTAATGGTAATTCCAACTTCATAACTCTCAAGGTTGAATTAAATTTTTTTATTTTATTTTAATATTTTGTATGATATTGAGTTTAATTTTTAATTAGAACTATTTTTTTTAATTTAAATTTTATTTTGTTTTTGTTTACAAGTTACTACATTCATCACATAATACAAATTTTTGTCAATTATGGATTTTTTAATTAGATTACCTTTAACAATTTATAATTTTTGAATAGCAACATAAATTTAACTAGTATATCTATCTTTAGAAAGAAATATAGGTAAAGTATGTCAAAATGTATCATATTTGTTTATTATTCCACTTATATTATTATTATATTATTATTAATATTAATTTATTATTATATTATTATTAAGATATTACTATATTTTGTCAATTATATTTTAATATTAATTTTATTTTGACAAAGTTAACTATGAGTATGGTGGAGATAAATAGAATTGATTAATAGTTAAAAGGAGAGCGAGTGGTAGTTGAGACCAAAAAATAAATAATTTATTTTGGGTTTTCATAGTAAAACTAATTGTAATTATGATGGGTGTCAATTTTAATCATAGGGAGTTTTTAATCTTGCATATCTTTCAATCCATTATGTGAGTATTAATATGCCTATCGAGGTAATAAATTATGACATCTAGAAATATTGTCTCTACCAATTTAATCTTACAATTTTAAGTCTTAAAGTGTGTTTTCTATTGACTTTAAATTTGTTTGCGAGAACATTTAAGATCAATTTTAATTTAGAATACACGTCACTAATGTTTTTATAAGTAGTTTTAAAATATATATTTTATTTATTTTTAATGGTGGCACAATTAAATTCCAAACAATTAGTCTAATGTTTACTTCTTTCAATCTTTCCTTATACATCATCCATCATTAAGATTTTTATAGTATTTTAAAAATAAATATTTAAATAAAAATCAATGGTGCTAGTTTTTGGAAAATATATTTGTGTGAATGTTGAATGTTAAAAAATCAATTTGTGTTTATTCTTATGATTTATTTCTTTGTTAGTTTTTAAATAAATATGTGTGATTAAGTTTTTATACAATTTTTGAAAATATATCAAACTATATGAATGTTTAATTACAAAATGATCAATTTAATACTTTATTTCTATGATTTTATGTTTAATTACTATTCTTTCTAAAGCTTGATCTTTACTTGATATGTTCCATTTTTAATACGTGATCTAACACATGATTAGAATTCTATTTTTTTTTATCATTTAGTCTTCTTTTAAACAAATTTTTAGCTTGCATTTCCAAATAAATGATCCTTTTGAAATTAGCAATGGTAAAAATTGAAGATCTAATTGTTTTTTATTAAGGGAAAAGCAGGTTTCGAGGGGACTCAAAACTCCTTGGTCATACCAGCACCTAGAACCCATCACGAAACAACTGATCAATAGATATTCAGTGATTCCCTATAGCCAACCTCCAATGAAACGTCGACCAAAGGACAACAAAAAACATTATATATCAGGTTGGACTTGAGCAAAGAGACAAGACTCTGAGGGTTTTGATTGGGTCCCACAACCACAGAAGAGGGTTTTAATTAGGGTCTTACAATCTGAAAGACACTGAGGGTTTTGGCAGGCACCCACAACCATACAAGAGGGTTTTAACCAGGCTCCCACAACCTAAAATTAGGCTCCCAAGCCCAACACCCCTTAACCAAAAACAAGAACTAGAAAAAACCAAGGTGTGCCCTTTAAAACTGGCAGCAAGCACCTGGTTGGTAAAAAAAAAAACTAACGGAGGAGGGTTTTTACTGGCTCCCTAACCAGGAGGAACAAGAACATGGTTGAAAATCGAAAGCTCTCCACAATAACCACCTCAATAGGGATCAAAGGAAGAAGAAAAATACATAGCATATACTCAGCCATCAAGATTCTGAGGTCCTTAAAAAAGATACCTGCATCGAATCAGCTCAAAGCGAGCACCTCCCATCTCTCCTCCTCTATAGGAGAAAAGGGCCAAAAACGCAAAGGCATGGAGAAAGCTTCAAACAACCAGTCGACTCATAGCAAGTTGCATCTAACAACAACCAACAACCAACTCTTCCCCTTTATAGAAGAATGACCCACCTCCATAGGGCAGGCTGAGAGGAACTGAGAGATGCAACCCGAACAGATAGTGAGCCTCTTAAGAAGACAAGGATCAAGAAAGCACCTCCACCCTTCAAGAGGACCACTGTCATATCTGGAAACCATGAACAAAAAAACCCCCATAACAGAGAGTCTTCCCAGAAATAGAACTTTCATCTTGAACTGAAGATAGACAAGTAAGGCACAATCGACAAAGAAAAAGCCTCCACCACAGATCCAAGGAGTAGGGGAAGAAGGAATGGAGTTGGAAGGAAGAGCCCTGAAAAAGAACAAGTAGAGCACACAATAAGGGAAAAAAAATCTTCCAAAACCAGAAAACCCCAAGCCCATAAGAGCACACCAGGTCTTCGGAAGAAGAGATAAAAGCCTTTCCATCACAGAAGCCACTCGGATCCCAAATCCTCCCCCAACTCCAAGCTATATCTCCTCTCGACAGAAAATGGAAGTCCCACTTGACCAAAGCACTCCAATCACTTCCCCCCACCCACCTAGCATTCTTTGAAACGGGCCGAAAGAGAAATCCCAACCCCTGGCGAAACCCTTCAACCCGAGCTTCGATACCAATCCAGATTTGAGCCGCCACAACTCCACCATTTCTACCACACAAAGGAAGGAAAGACGGGGCCAGAACTATAGCAAGCCACACTGAACTCCAAACCTCCACTCCATTGTTGTCGTCCTCATCTACATCTTCCTCGCCTCTGTCGACCTCCCCTGAAACCCTAGCTCTCGCCTTAGCGCCCACGCTCATCATTTTTGCAAGCTTATTGGAGATCTAATTGTTGATTAGGACTCTATTTTTATTTATTTATTCGTCTATAAAATTATACCAATCAATTTCTATAAAGTGTTTCTAATTAAATGAATCTCTTTAGAATTGAGATGGTCTAAAATTGAAGATCTAATTGTTGATTAGCATTTTATTTTTTTCATCATTTATTCTCATCTCATCAAATTATTTATAATTACTACCTATCAACTTTTAAAGATATTCTAAGACATTTAAAATATTCAAACGTGCTTCTGGATTTAGCTGAGTTTTTGCATCAACATTTCGAATCACACTTCGTGATTCATCATCTTCTGCAGAGCTCTCTCAATCCCGATGATGAATCACAGAGTGTGATTTGAAACATTGATGCAAAAACTTCTACACAGTTGAATCCAAAAGCACATTTGAATATAGCATGGATTGTGGAAATCTCATCTCTCTACATTTAAAATAGACAATTATGGTTGATTAAGATGTATATATTTTTATAAAATTATTATTTTAAAATCATTTATAAATTTAATGGTTATATAAAGATTAGAATTTGAACAATTTTATGCTTACATACTTTATATTTTGAAAATAACAACAAATTTTTATTTTATAAGATATGAAAATTGAAAAAGAAATGATAAGAAATTAAAATTTTTATTACATTTAATACTATTAAAATAATAATAGTATTATTTTAATTTTATATTAATTAATGAAATTTAAATAATCAATCAAATGTACTCATAAAAATAAAAAGCTATTAAATAAATGAATGAAATGGCTTTGAAGTATAAATTTATTAGGATGGAAGCAAGGTTTTGTATTTAAATCGTTCTCTAGCTTGAAACAATTCTAATTATAAAATGTAATATATTGTACAGTAGTATAAATGAATAAAATTTGATTAGTATTAAATCATGTCAATTTAATATTTAGAAACTATATGACATTTGCTGAAATGTTTGTTAAAAATATTAAGACATGGCATTACCTCATATATTCAATTTATTTTTACATTAGTTATATTAAAATTAAATTGTTTATAGAGAAATAAAAAAGAGCATGCATGATTGAGGCTAATTATTAAAAGAAAATAAAAAGATACCACTCCTTGAGAGTTTGAAAGACCATCTTTCATTGCTATATATAAAAAAATCTCTTCCCCCATTTTAAGAAAAGTAATAGGATGCACAATCTCAATGAAACTCAAAAAAATCTATGATAGTGATAAGATAACCCCATGAAACGCCCAACCTCTATCATATTAGATAGTGCAAGCCATTCCATAATTACCCTAATTTTTAATGGATCAATCATGATGCCATCCTCAAAGTGAATGTTCATTCAATAATGAATCTCTATCTAAAAAAAATGTACACTTTTGCACATTGACATATAACAAATTCTCCCTTAAACATTGAAGAATTAAATGCAAGTACTTCTCATGTTCCTCTATTTGAGAATATATCAAAATATCATCAAGGAATATTAAATAAAATAATCAAGGAAAATACAAAATATCCCATTGATGAGAAGCACGAAAATTGTGGGGGCATTCATTGTCCCATATGGTAATGCCATGAAGTCACAATATCCACATGGTAGGTTCAAAAAGACATCTTATGAATCTTGGTGTTTTCAATCCTCAATTCATGGTAACCAAAATTTAGATGAAGAATGGAAAATATCATGGCACCCTAAATTTTATCAAATAAATCACTAGTCATTGGCAATAGCTAATTAGTTTTCATCTTTGTCTTGTTCAACTACCTATAATCCACAAAAAGATGAAGAGACCCATCCTCCTTGACAAAAATTAAAAGCACACACCAAGGCGAGACACTAGGATGAATGCAAACCTTATTTTATGATTTCTCCAATTGTATCTTGAGCTCATTGAGACCATTTTTAGTCATCCTAAGGATCTTGAGACACAAATTGAGCTTCTAACACTAGATCAATGAGGAAGTCTACTTGAAAACATGAATGAATCTCTAGAATTTTAGAAGGAAATACATTAAGAAACTCTTTAATGATAGGATATGCATTAATAGAGGTCTCTAAACAATCACCTATCCTATCACTAACCAAAATGTATAAAGCTAACATCCCTTTCATATGTATTTCTTAAGTTGTATTGGATATTATACAAAGAGATATGTGCCTTTAAATACCCATGATCTCAACTACTCCACCCAAATCATTTACACATTGAATTGTCTTGTGGCAACAATCTACCTATAGCTCATAGGTATTAAACCAAGTTGTGCCTAACATTATGTCATAAGAGACCAATGGAATGCCTCAAAGGTCTATGTATATTGTGAAGACTCTAAGTCCCAACTTACACCCTCTCATAATTGAATCAACTACCAACTTTTCTCTTGAGGCCAATTCAAACTCCCATCTATCATCCTACCTAGATACTGGACCAATCTACAATGTTCCTAGGGAAATGAAAGAGTCAAAATACGTTGAATCAAGCATTATGAAAATTGAAAAACTATAAATAGTACTTGTATTCTCTATCACTATAGTTTGGTGCTTTTCTTTATAGTTATCAACCATTACAAAGACTTTTGTGACTTCCCCACATCATCCACTATGTACTTTGACCCACCTACTCATCGTCCCTCTACTATTAAAAAACCTTGAAGATACTCCCTAGCCAAATGACCAATACCTTCACACACAAAAATGGTCACGTTGTTTATGTGTATGCAGTTTGTTGAAAAGTTAGCCTATTAGAGCTCACTTGAAGTGATTCTATTGCATATGAGATAATACAATATTGTTTTCATGCTCTACAAGTACTCCTTGTTATGGTCTAGATCTCTTTACCTACTGGCATTATTGATGAGGTGGACTAAGAGGCAAGGAATTATATTTGAATCCTCTCTTTTGAGGGAGTGGTGGTCCACAAAAACACTAATTATATAATGGTTGAGCTTTATTCCTAGAGTGATCTATTATTTATTTGACTTGTTATGGATGTCGTCTACAATAAGATCCTTCTTCACGCAACAACCCATAGGGCCTCAATTTTTCCAATCATACTATACCTACTATACCTTCATTGATTTCTTTAATGAAATAATTAACAAGAAGCTTGTCATCTGGAATAAAATCCACATATTATAATAACTTTAGAAATTGACTCTCATATTGGGCAATGGTGAGTCCCTTCAGCTGAAGATCAAGGAACTCATCAATAAGCCTCTACTAAATTATTTGATATGTATCTAGCTCCCTAAATCACTCTAGCTCCCTAAATCGCTCTAGAATGATCCCGTGACATAGTATCCGACTCCAGGTAATTCTTCCTCTCCTCCTAATGCCACCAATTGGCTGCAATATCCTTAAGAAGATGAACTACAAATCACGTGTTAAGGTTTCTCTTGTAAGATCACAACCCAAAGCATCTCTTTAATTTAAGAAGTTGTGACTCAACCTCAACATCATTTGTGGATTCAACAAAATTAGATGGTTGAAGTCAAAGTAACTCCCTGATCTAATCTTGCACATCCTTGGATGTTCTTTGTGCCACGACAATATCAAGTTGCGATGTCTATGAAGGTATTTTATGTACTGAATCACGAACCACATCATCCATATGCCTTGAACTACCATGTGGAAACCTCTTCTATGATCCCTATACATAGAAGCACTCTCCTCTAAGGAATATTGTGATTGAATTATAGGAGGAACACTAGTTGTGGATGGTAGTTGATTTTGTATTGTATAGTTAATTGCTACAATGGTTGAATTATATGTGGCTCATGATCCGATGGTACATCTTGATGAAAAGGTACTGATGGAGGTCTTTGTGAGTGTGTTGGTTGCAACTATGGTCCATCTAATAAATGAGAACATTAGCTACACGCAAATGTTTAACCACTATGTATTCCAATATTCCTATAGTTTCCATAGTTTGAAAAATTGACATTTAATATCAAATTGCATGCCCACTTATACACACATGTGCAAATGGGAGTAAACACAATTAAACTAATTTTTATTTTATTTTATGTAAACATTACAAACATTAACTTTACACTTTTCCTCAAAGCAAGAAAGTGCACTTAACATCATTTCACATGCATTGAAAGAGGGTGTGCCACATAAGGCAAAGGGTGAAGACAATTAATGCTTGTAAGTGTGATGATAGCCTAGTCACTACACCCTAGAATGGTGGCTAAATAAAAATTGATGCTAAGACTAATTTATATAGTGTTATATAGATTGGTTCATAGTAATCTTCATATGAGTTCTTTTATGGTGCAAATATTATTTAAAAGGTCTTCAAGAAACAAACATATATATTTCTACTTTTCGTAATAATTTCATATATCATCTATTTAAAAAGTAACAAATAAATGTCTTATTTATTTAGTAAAAAATCATTTTTATTATCAAACTATTTAATATCTAAGAATAACAACAATAAGTTTCAACCATCAAATTAACAATAACAACAACATCCTTACTTTGTTGCCTCTAATATCAAAAACAATAATAAAAACACTAATACATAAATTACAACAATTTGAAAGCTTAAAATTAATAGAAAAACTCCAATCATTGAATTCCAAATATAAAGGTTGAAAAGATCAAATGTTCAATATGGTTTTTATTAGCTTAGATTTAAGAGATGGATTGGTTCTAAATTTTCATATTCGATGGTCATGTATCAATTAAACTAGATGAGATATATTCATCAAATGCTCGCCTTACTATACTTTGAATATGTGTTACAAAAGCTTCATCATATTTCAACTATTATAACTAGATAGATAGACGACTTATCAATTTTCTAGGATTTAGCATGTACTTATTTATCTATATTAATAGAGGTCTCTAATCCATCGCCTAACCTATCACTAATTGAAATATATAAAGCTAAGACCCCTTTCACATGTACTTATTAAGCTATATTAGATGTTATACAAAGAGATATGGACCTGTTAATACTCATGATCTCAACTACTCCACCCAAATCATTTACACACTGAATTGTCTTGTTGTAACAATCAACCTATAGCTCATAGGTATTAAACCAACTTGTACCTAAAATTATGCTATAAGAGCCCAAAGGAATGGCTCAAAGGTCTATGTATGTGGTGAAGACTCTAATTACAAACTTACACCCTCTCATAATTGAATAAATGGACAACTTTTCTCTTTAGGCCAATTCAACCTCGCAGCTATCATCCTACTTAGATACCATTAATCTACAATGTTCCTAGGTAAATAAAAGAGTCAAAATTTGTTGAATCAAACAATATGATAATTGGAACACCATAAATAGTACATGGATTCTCTATCACTATAGATTTGTGCTTTTCTTTGTAGTTGTCAACCATTACAAAAACTTTTGTGACTTCCCCACATCATCCACTATGTACTTTGACCCACCTACTCATTGTCCCTCTACTATTGTAAAACCTTGAAGACACTCCCTAGCCAAATGATTAATACCTCCACACACAAAAATGGTCATCTTGTTTATTCCTATGCAGTTTGTTGACAAGATAGCCTATTAGAGATCACTTGAAGTGATTATGTTGCATATGAGCTAGTACTGTATCATTTTCATGCTCTACAAGTACTCCTTGTTGTGGTCTAGATCTCTTTCCCTAGTGCTAAATTATTGATGAGGTGGCCTAAGAGGCAATGAATTACATTTGAATCCTCTCTTTTGAGGGAGTGGTGGTCTACAAAAACACTAATTATATTATGGTTGATCTTGATTCTTAGAGTGATCCATATTTTTATTTGACCTCTTATGGATCTTGTCTACAATAAGATCCTTCTTCATGCAACAACCCACAAGTCCTTAGTTTTGCCAATCATAATATACCTACTATACCTTGATTGCTTCCTTTAATGAAATAATTTACAAGAAGCTTCACATCTTGAATGTAATCAACATATTATAATAACTCCAAAAATTGACACTCATATTGGGCCACGACGAGTCCCTTCAACTGAAGATCATGGAACTCATCAATAAGCTTCTACTTAAAATTATTTGATATGTACCTAGCTCCCTAAATTACTCTAGAATGATCCCATGGAATAGCATCTAACTCCAAGTAATTATTCCTCTCCTCCTAATGCCACCAAGTGGTTGTAGTACCCTTAAAAAGGTGAACTACAAATCATGCGTTAAGGTTTCTCTTGTAAGATCACAACCCAAAGCATCTCCTTAATTTAAGAAGTTCCGACTCAACCTCAACACTATTTGTGGATACAACAAAATTAGGTGGTTGAAGTCAAAGTAACTCCCTAATCTAATCCTCTACATCTTTAGATGTTCTTTACGCCTCAACAATATCAAGTTGTGGTGTCTAAGAAGGTATTTTATGTATTGAATCATGAACCATATCATCTATATTCCTTGAACTACCATGTGGCGACCTCTTACTATGATCCCTATACATAGAAGCACTCTCCTCTAAGGACTGTTGTGATTGAATTATAGGAGGAACACTAGTTGTGGGTGGTAATTGATTTTTTACTACATAGTTAATTGCTACAATGCTTGAATTATATGTGGCTCATGATTCGATGGTACATATTGATGCAAAGGTACTAATGGAGGTCTCTATGAGTGTGTTGGTTGCAACTATGGTCCATCCAATAAATGGGAATGAGCACGAGTATGCCCATGCTTAGGTGCCAAAAGGTAAACATTAGCTACATGCAAATGTTTAATAACTATGTATTCCAATATTCATATAGTTTGAAAAATTGACATTTGATATCAAATTTCATGTCCACTTGTACACACATGTGCAAATGGGAATAAACACAAAGCAACTCATTTTTGTTTTGTGTAAACATTACAAACATTAACTTTACATTTCTCGTCAAAGCAAGAAAGTGCACTTGACATCATTGCACATGTATTGAATGAGGTTGTGCCACACAAGGCAAAGGGTGAAGACAATCAATGCTTGTAAGTGTGATGAGAGCCTAGTCACTACACCCTAGAATGGTGGCTAACTAAAATGGTTTTATATAAGCTTGATGATAAGACTAATTATATATAGTGCTATATATATTGGTTCATAATAATCTTCATATAAGTTCTTTTATGATACCAATATTTTTGGAAAGGTCTTGAAGAAACAAACATATATATTTCTACTTTTCGTAATAATTTCATATACCATCTGTTTAAATCGTAATAAATAATTGTCTTGCTTATTTAGTAAAAACTCATTTTTATTATCAAACTATTTAATATCTAAGAATAACAATAATAAACTTCAACCATCAAATTAACAATAACAAAAACATCTTTATTTTGTTGCTTCTAATATAAAATACAATAACATTTGTACTAATACATACTGAAAAAACTCATACAACAATTTTATTGAATTGTTCTTGGTTGTTTTCGGATGAAAAAACTCATACAACAATTTTATTGACTTGTTCTTGGTTGTTTTCGGACGAAAAAACTCATACAACAATTTTATTGAATTGTTCTTGGTTGTTTCCAATGCAAAAACTCATACACAATCGAATCCGAAAACAACCAAGAACAATATCTCATAGATTGTGGAAACTTGATGTCTGTTAATTTTATTGAATCCCAAAAATAAAGGTCTAATAGATCAGATGTTCAATATGGTTTTTATCAGCTTAGATTTAAGAGATGGATTGGTTCTAAATTTGCATATTCGATGCTCTCGTATCAATTAAACCAGACTCTATATTCATCAAATGCTCGCCTTACGATACTTCGAATGTGTGTTAAATAAACCTCATTATATTTCAACTGTTATAACTGGACAGATAGACGGCTTCCTGGTCATCCAGGCTTTACATGAGAAGCTGTGAAAGCTGGAAGTCCTTTTTATTTCATTGAAATAGATGTAATTTGAAGCATTCCCTAAGCATACAGGTGTGAAAATGACCAAATTGTTAATATGAAACTCCAGATTGGTCCCCAAACAGGCTTAAATCATGACGCCACAGAAAAAGATATATGTTCGATTTGCATATTACAACACCCAAGAAACCCAATTATGAATGGTACAATTCAACACGGCAACAAAACAAAATAATAATAATAAAAATAGGTAGCCTAACGTTTTGATCTCAGCATTCCAAAATTTCTACACTAAATTTTCGGGCAGATAAAAGTAGCGAGGATTCGTGTAATACAAGTCTGGGGCGTTCATGTACATCAGACAAAGATTTATTTGCAGGCCTCAATCTTTACACACAGTTTAATAACTTTCTTACGTCATTTGGCACGTAGGAATTTATTGCATACGAAATTAAAACGCGATGATTTGATGGGTGGCATACGGAATACATTTCAATGTTATTTTTGGTGATTTGTTATTTAGTAGGCAAGCGTAATTTCATATCTGCTTCTTCATCAATGTGCAAGGACTGTGTTCATTGAATGGAGGAGGAATTCGTGAAATCAGTACTCTAGAATTTGGTGTACCGTGCTTTCAAATGCCTGATAATTAGGAAGATTATTGGGTTCCCTTTCAGATAATTAGGAAGATTATTACGTTTCCTTTCACATCGCCAACATATTTTGATAGTACTTACATAAGTTTATGTATATCTAAATTTGTAAATCTAGGACAAGAGGGAGGAGATGCCCCCTTAGAGTGCCCATTAGAGGGCCCATCAAAGGGAGGACTTTATGGATGGATGAGCGAGGCTCTAAATCCATTAAGCCAGCTATCAAATCTTTAGGATATAGCATAAGATGGTTAGGAAGAGAATTTTTCTATCAAGTTGAAGAAGAATGCTTGCATAACCCAAGGTGAGGCCAAGTGCATAGTAGCAAAGTAGCACCTACATTGAAAGGGGATTCCCTCATAATCAACCAATATAGACTAAGATCGATCATTAGCCTACAAAATAATTTTACATGGCAAAAATTTTGATAGATCAACATCCACCAAGATTTGTTCAAATAAAGTGTGAGTAAAACCATTAGAAGCCAAATCCACCTTCTAGAATTTGTTTAAAGCATTATTAATGGCCTTATAGGCTAAAATACACCAAAAATGTAAGGGTAGATAAAGCAACCTCACCTAAATAGGCATAATCCAATATACTCTTTTAAGGGGTTGAGAGAAGGAGCCAAGGCCAATTTGAGAGAGGATGCAAATCCCACATCTAGTCTCCACCATTTAACATAGCTTGCAACACAAAATAATGTTTAGTAGAAGGGTAAATTTCCATCCTACCCTTACCTAAAGGAGACCAATGCTATGAAATCCAATGATGCATATCAAGAGGAGGACATAGATAAAAAAAATTAATAGATCAAACCCTTATTGAAGAAGAAGCTATCATAGTTGATCACATCTTTTTCCAGAAACACCATATGAGTAGCTATAGCATAAGGGAGGGATTCTTGTTGTTCCTTTGATCATGCAAGGTATTTATAGGTAGAAAACCCTTGCCCACATCAGTTCCCTTAATCCATATTGTACCAATAAAACTGAAGGGGTGAGAGTTAATGTGATTCACTGCATCAACATAGGAATAAGGAGAGACCTTATGCTCAGCAATCCCAATCAGAGCATCTACATCAAAAATTCCATTAGACCGCTATCAAATCCATTGAGAGTCATACACAAGCATCAAGATATCCATTATTGACTTAGAAACCACAATGAATAGATGGGAGTGAGTAGGAGAGAGTAGTGCATGATTGGTTGTGCTAATCACAAAAGTCACAACTCCCTTATGATAAGTAGAAACTCCACTAGGAGAGTGTGGTGGGCGAGCATCCATTAATAAAGGTATAACAAATGTCCCAACAAGCCACCCAATATAGATCTACAACTAATTAGAAAACCATAGAAAAATCTTTAAAACCCTAAAAATATTTTCATTAAAACCTTTTTCCCTCCCTCTCTTCCCTTTCAATTCTTTTTAGTAGATCTCTCTCTCTCTCTCTCTCTCTCTCTCTCTCTCTCTCTCTCTCTCTCTCTCTCTCTCTCACACACACACACACACACACACACACACACACACACACACACCTTTGAGTCTTTTTACTCTCTCTCTCTCTCTCTCTCTCTCTTACTCTCTCTACTTAACTCTCTCTCTCTCTCTCTCTCTCTCTCTCTCTCTCTCTCTCTCTATACACACACACACACAATTTCTCTCAAGATCTCTCTCCCTCTTTGGACCTTAAGTCTTTTTACAAACTCTCTCTCTCTCTCTCTCTCTCTCTCTCTCTCTCTCTCTCTCCCTCAATTATTTTTAGGACCTCTCTTTCCCTCTCTCCCCTTAAGTGTTTTTACACACACACTCTCTCCCCATTTAAGTACTCTCTCTCTCTCTCTCTCTCTCTCTCTCTCTCTCTCTCTCTCTCTCTCTCTCTCTCTCTCTCTCTCTCTCTCTCTCTCTCCACTTAGTGAACCCGGGTTATATCATGTGCATTCATTGCATACTAAAGAATCCCCCCATTTTCAAAAAATATTACCCTAAAATCCTTTTTTGTCACCCCCTCCCAATACATAGCCTGAATTAAAAGCCCCTATTTTCGGTAGATATTGTATTTTTTTCATAGCCCGAATTAAAACCCCCTACTTTCATGAATAGGCAATATATTGTACCCTCATTTTTGGGATATTAAACCGCCCAATATTCAAATGAATTGCATATTCAATTAAAAGAATACATAAAAAGAGGTGTGCAAAATATGATACCGCATAGCTTTCTAGGCCAAAATTGATGGCCAAGAGTGTGACATTATCAATTTGCGACATTTGATCCCCTGACAGTACCTATAAAACGCAAAATAAATATGCATTAAAGAGAGTTAGTATATCTTATAATTTTTTTTTTGAATTCAAGGTACTGTTCTATTTTAACATGTTACAAAATTTATACCTCAGGTGCCGAAGCTACAACTGCAACAAGTGGGGGAGGAATATTAGATGGTGTATTAACACCCACTGTCGCATCCTGAAATGCATATTGTTTGTATCAATTTAGATCGATCTACAAATGAAAATTCATTTACATTGACAAGTTTTAAGAGATTGATAAATAAAATGTTATCAATTCAAATCAACACACCTGTGTCTACATGTGACCACCATACACAATATCCATCAAATCATCAGTCAATGCCACATTCTCTGTAGTGGTATTTTGACATCTACTCTCACAAATTGTACATAGATGGGACGTGGAACCATCTGCACTGGCCTTGACATCCATCCCAAAGCATATACCATAACAACTGGGACACACATGCTGAATGGGCTCACTAAGGCTAGATGGCTCAACGACTGGATCATCATCCGGGCCAGGAGGGTGTGATAACTGTGTGCCATGTTGAATGATGACATCAGTCAATGCAGTGGCCGCCTGAAGAGTTTGTATCTCCATTGACTCTTTCAGGGCTACTGGGATTGTGACATGGACCACAGGTTTTGGTGCTAGGGGGATGTGACTTTGGGGGTTTAGTACCCTCTGAGCTCTAGGTCTATCTTGGGCAGAGCCTCCACCTCTACCCTGGAACTCTCTCATATCAAAATAGTTTGGCCACTTAGTGAGGATAAACTCACAATATAGTTTCCTCAAAAAATATAATGGAACCTCAAATGGCTACACCAGTGTATAGGAAACCTCTTTGAATTAAGAGGTAAGGTCTCACCCGTTTTGGGATCAATAAAAACAGTGCACACATTTGTGCTTTACTTATGTTTTTTTTTCACTTTATTATATGACAACCCACTAGCATAAGAAGCATGACATCGATCTCTATAACTTCCCCATTTTATAATGATTGGAAACTTCATTGGCACTACTAGCCAATGATTCTAAGGTTGTGGCAAGGGATGCATGATTCTCATGCTCGAATGCCTTCAGTTTATTCACCAGTCTAGTTATTTTGGTAGTGTTTTATGTTAGCTGGTTTATTAAATCCTGCTGTGTAGCTTGTGAATGGTCTAGTGGAGGAGCTGGAGGGTTTGTATCTTCAAGGTTTGGTTGTGGGGTTCTCCTGTGGGTTCTCTTGTGGGTTTTGCCCTAAGTTTTCAAGAGGTGTGTCTTGCTGGGGGCATTATTTTCCGAATTTGATATGCATTCATAACAAAAAAACAAAACAAAAATGATGAATTTACATTGTAATTGCGAATATAATTTATCAAATGCATAGAATAAATAAAAAATTCGATCTAATACCTCTTTCCATTGTACGTGTGTTTGATTTTTAAAAACCCTGTTTGCGTATCATTTAGGTTGAAACCCTTAAAGTATAAATTTTCTTGTGGCCGCGGGTGAAAATGACCTAGTGGCTGTAGTAAAAAAAAATTATTGATAGAAAAATGTGTACGGGGTTATGAAAACTAAACTGCATACGTGTTTAGTATAAGAAAAACCCCATACGCGGATTTTAATTGGTTAGGCTTGGCAAAACGAGCCAAAAACCATACGGGATTTTTAAAATTTCAAATAACCCATGCACGTTTTGTCTTTTTCCATTTTTTGGGGGGGTGTGTCCACTTTTTTGCACACCATCTTGGTGCACACACCCCATCTTGTCCTTTCTATTTTTTTACCTTTGGACTTGTTTAAAGCATTATGTCAAGGTTGTTGATGAATGTTTGAGACTCTTACGATTTCCATTTATCAAATGCAAGTAGCTAGATCATGTTCTTCTTAACTCTTTTGGTGGCTTGTAGATGATATCTTGTTATCGTATCATTTCAATGAGATCAAATTATTAGTTAAAATGGTAAATGGAAGACTTATATTCCTTATGAGTCTTAGTAAATAGCTCTGTTGAAGGTCTTGAATATTTGGATTTTATGATTACAAACTTTAAGCTTCTCATTCTCCTTCAAACTATGAAAAGAGTGAATGTATTTTATGTTATGGTGTTCTTTTCATGTGGATGTTTTTGATTCTGTTTATTACATTAATTCTTGCATACCGGTACATTGTTACTTTATGTTCTTCATGTTTTGTCTTAAGAAAATTTGAATACCGGTCAGATACTGATTCACCCCCACCCCCCCCCCTTCTCAGTATCTGTGGGAACCCTAACAATATTCCTTATGAGTCTTAGTAAATAGCTCTGTTGAAGGTCTTGAATATTTGGATTTTATGATTACAAACTTTAAGCTTCTCATTCTCCTTCAAACTATGAAAAGAGTGAATGCATTTTGTACTCACTTTAAGGATACTATGTATGTGATTTAATCGAGAAGTACCTAACACTACAAATTATAACGTATCGCCTTAGTATTAGTTGTGTTTTTTATACTTCTTTCCGTTTTCACCCCATTTTGCAACTACGAACAACCAGCTTCTAAAACCCTAGAGGTCATTTCACAAAACGCACTAAAGTCCCACCTTAGTGAAACTTCTCAACTACCCCGCTTCAAGTCTTTGGAGCCGATTGGGGATCAAAAATATCAACCATATCTTTCCACAGTCCTTCTAAAACTCAAATGCTCAATCATTCCATGTTAGAAGCAATTACATTTTATTATCATTGATTTTCTAACTTGCTTGACATCAGTGACAACAAAATGTTGAAAAAATGCTAAATTCAAATTGTAAAATAAATGTGACCAATGTTTAGACTTCTTTTGTCTACATGTATATGTAGCACTTCTCTTTCATGCATCATCTTTAAATAGTCCTGAGAAAATGTGGGATATTGTAGAAAAAAACTTTGGCAAGAAAGATGAGATGAAAAACCACAAATTGTAGAATGATATCATTAGCTAAAGCCTCACTTCATTTGGAAATTTAGAATATTTTATTCACCAAATTCAAATCACTAAGGTTGCAACTTAAGGAATGTGAAATAGACAAGAAGGATGATCAACTAGTTCTTTCCATTCTCTCCCATCTTGGTACTAATTACTCAATGCTTGTTTTGAAACTTTCTACTCTACTATGAGTGCTATGGGAATTGCTTGAAAACTCTCACTTTAGATGACTTTATTGCTAACCTCAACAAAGAGAAAAATAAATTAATTTATCTGGGGACATTGAAGTATAAAATCCTCAAGCCTTTATTTCTAGAAATTAGACACAACATGCCTCAAACAAAGGGAATAAGAAATAAAATAAAATTTCAAGGATACCGAGGAGAAAAATATCTTATCCCTCCAAATCCACAATTGAGATCACTTTAATCAAGAGAAACTTAAGAAATAAAATGTTAAGTGTGTGCTTATTGTAAGAGACTTGAGAATTATGAGCATAAATATATGCAAAACCATATTGAAGCCTCACATGTCCTCTTAATATGCATAATAGAAGGGGGCCTAAATCCATCAAAGAGTCATCATAAACCCAAGAATGTATAAGGAAAAAGACAAAGAATAAGAGAAATATAAGTGTAGGGTACTAGTTGCATCAACATCTTCTTCAACTTCATCCTATATTATTGAATTAGGCGCTTCACACCACATGGGTTCTTCATAGGATGAGTTCTCTTCCATGAACCTAATGACACATTTCTTGTTACCTTTGGCAATGATAATATAGAGAAATAATTGTAGGGAGAGGGTATGTTGAGATTGAAGGAGGAACATTCACAAATGTTCTAAGTGTACCTTCACTTTAAAATAATTTCTTATTAATATATTATTTTTCTCATATAGGGAAGGGCATGAGAGTTGAGTTTGTAGTATAATTTAAATGAAATCGTAGAATCAATAATTTAGTAGCCTTGGAAAGAGTAGATCCCCAAACTAGGTTATATATACCTTTCTCACTTTTCTCTTGAGGATTCCTTATCTACTTTAGATCCACTTGGGATTGATGATTTTATTGAGGTAGAGTTTTTTTCAACATAACAAACTATTTGATATAAATACTTCGGATGAGTAAATAGTACACATTGTTGGTTTTTTTTAGTACTATCTTGAAAAGTTGGAGGAAACCATTAAGGATATTTCATATTCTCTTTTATGATAACTCTTGTGGAGTTGTACCTTCTTCTTCACATTTTATGAGGGCATCTTCAAACCCTCTTGTTCCTTCTCTATATCATCATTTGTCACACTTTAGCATTATTGTAGAGACATTTGAAAAATATTTTGGAGGGTTCATAATTGTCTTTCTACTATGACCTACATTGGTCTTCATTAAATTCTAGATTCATTTTGGTATCATCATGAGGAAACTTAAGCAAAGTTCAAAGGATTCATTTATGCCGAGTTTCATTTTCTCATATTCCTTTCAAGAATAGGAATACAAATTACATACTTTTGTGCTTCTATTTTTTCCTAAGGGGAGAAATGTTATTCATTGGGATTGGGTCATCTTCACAATTTGTTTTAGGCATCTATCATCAGTACAGGGGACTCTACATTAAAGGGAAGTTGAATTGTCTCACTCCTCTCTTATGGGAAGGAATTTTTTCTCACATGAGCTTTTTTACTTCACGTGTTTTACAGAGCATATTTGTTTTCTCTCTTTTTTGGAGGTGTGGGAGGTGGGGTTTTCCCTATTGGTTTTCTCCCTTTCTCCACTTTGTGAGAGTTTCCATTGTACTTGGGTACTTTTATTAGGCTTTGATAGCGTACCCACACTTTTTCCTCACCTAGAAGCTATGCTTAAGGGGGGGTATTGGTGCATTAACCATGCTTATATGGCTTGCTTATGTGGTAAGTTAATTACAAGGTTAGGTAGCATACTTTTCCTATATGTACCTACTTCCTAATGCACCATCATCCATCTCATTGATCAATATTCATAAATTAGTTATTGGGTTAGGTAGGATATTTTTCTTTTATGTACCTTCATCCTAATGCACTTTTATCCATCTCATTAATCAATATTCTTTTTTTCTCTCGCAATTTTCTCTTTTTGTTTTTCATTTTTCCTAAAAAATTCTATGGAAACAACCTAGGAGAAATTTTTTCTCTTTTTGTTTTTCATTTTTCCTAAAAAATTCTATGGAAACAACCTAGGAGATATTATCCTTTTGATAGTTGAACATGATATCTAGGTGATGAGGAGAAGTTATAAGGAGAAAGCCTACAATATAAGTAGGGCTCTACATGGTAGCAATGCCTCGTAAAGCCCTTGCAATATCAACATGCGCAAGAGCCATGTGCCCACACTTTCTAGTTGAAATTATTAAAATGATCTATTAACATTTTGATTTCTTGGCATAATTAGAGGCTTGACATATGTGATCTCCTAAAGTTGACCATCAAATCTTCTTTATGGGGTTATCACACCCCTAATATTCCATGATATTAACTTTATTTCTTTTTTGTGTGTGTGATTCTATAACGCACCATGTAAAAGTGGGTGCATTAAAGTTATAAAAGTTTTTTGAAGCTTAATTGAATTTGCAAATTGTATACAAAATAATCACATATGATAATTGAAACACTCTATTTATCTTAAAACATTGATATGCATAGATTATACTCTAAATATATATATGTATTATATTTACAATATATTCCTTGTGTATATCTGATCATGATTCCTTATGATATCTTTTAGGGGAAGAGAACCATTTATTGTTCATGTTCCAATAATTGTTCACTCCTTGCACACCCAACCCCCAATTCACTAACTTTAAAAAAACTAAAAAACAAATAACTAAAAGAACATTAATAAATTTCACATGTACAAATAGCTACTCATTTTTTAGCATTTTTCTACCATAATTGGCCCAAAATGCACATTTATTGATATCCATAGTGCATAACTTCTAGGGTAATTGTGCATAAGCATTGGCAATTGTAAGTGCACAGTTATTGGGGCATCTTTAAGCAATTATCGAGCGACACTTTGAAATGTGTACTTTTTGACCCTTGCATGCATAATGGATCCTACAACATGCATCATCACTACCCAAAAACTAAAACAATAGCTATCGACACTTAAGTCGCATGTGGAGACAAGAAAAAAAAATGGTCAAGATTTGATGTAACATTTGTAATATGTGGGTGTGCGAAGTTAGCTATGATGACTACTGGTACACTTCCCCTAGTAGAGTTTTGTTTTGAATTTGGCTCCAGTTTACTTTTATTAATTTTATTTGATCTTGAGCTTTTCTTAGATGAGTTTGATGTAAAATTCTTATTTGTAATTCTTTTTGTGTTTACATACTGAAATAAAAAAAATTATTGAACTCAAAAAATAAATGTGTAATTATTTTTATTCTAAAACTATAAAGTGTAAACATAAGATATTTTATTTTACTTAATGTAAACAAAGAAAAAATATATAATTTTAATAAGAAAGACAAGTCTTTTTGAAATGGTTTGTGATTGTTGAATATACATCTCAATAGAAAAACTTGAATGAATTAATTAAAATATTATATTATGAAGAAGATAATTGAAAAAAAAACATTACATACTTATTTTTTTTAATATTGTGAAAAAAAAGTAATAGTGACGACTAGCTAACTGAAAAAAAGTAAAAAATTCATGGAGCATCTGAGTGCTGTTTGCCACATAAGAAGGATTAAAGAGAAGAAAAAAAACCTAGCATGAGAGACCCGCTTGGTAGGTGGATGTTGAACCTTACCATTACGTCATATCCCTACTTGCTTCCATTAGTTTGGACTCTCCCCATGCTCCTTTAGATAACACTCACATGTTTGATGTTATTTATTTTCTTTTTATTTAAATTTTATAATATATCATATATAATATAGTAGAATAAAATTGTAAAACAAATAAATAATCTTGAAAATGATTAGATGATCAATAAAATAAATTGATAAAATAATAAATTTAATAAAGTTACTTTTTACAATAATAACAAGATTATATAAGATTACAATAATATGAATGTTATTGTAAGTGATCTTTTTCTAATTTTTTGAATAGGTAATTGTTTTGATATATCTATAGTTTTAAATGGATTAAATTTAAATAATAATAATTAATAATATGAACTATGTTATCTATTCTTTAGTATTCTTCTACTAAACTTGTCTTTTATGTAAATATAATCTTTTTTAGGTGAAGGATAAAAAACTAAAAATAATTGAGAAGATCAATAAAACAAGGATAGTCTCTTTAAAAAACTACTAAGTTCAAATAGCTATAATTTAACATTTCAACTATATGTATAACTTTATAGCTATTCATGAAAGATCATTGCAGAGTAATTGTTTAGTTCATTTTGGTCAAACAATCGCTTCAATAAATGTACTTCCTATAAGAAAAAATCCTATAGGCATACTTTTGAATAGCTATTATTGAATGCTAGCTATGTTACTAATTTCTATAATAAGAAACATTTTTCTAAAATCTAAAATTGCAAAGATTTACAATCAAGCTCTTTTACCTCATAATGCCCATTAAATTAAAAGAGTATAACATTTCACAAGGCATGCTCTCTTTTATCCCCATAAAGGCCATTAAATTAAAAAAATATAACACTTCACAAGACATGCTCTTATTTGGGACAACTATTCTCCATACAAAATGATGCCTAATAAAAATACAAATTTGAATTAACACAAATTTTTTTCAATGATTTTTTTGCATTTTTACTGCATTAAAAAGACAGATTAAGAGGATCAAACCACTAGAAATAGCGTAAAAATATATTGTGATTTGCAGATTTTGTGTTTTTGTTCAAGTGTTGTTTTGTATGGAAAATAGACAACTCCCTCTTATTTACTGCATTAAAAAAAAAATAATATTATTTATTATTTAAAATAAATAATTTATCAAAAATATATAAAATTAAAAAAAATTGAAATTTTTAAAAAAATTAATCTTATATTTCATAATCAAAATATTGAAAAGTTATATGTAGACCAAAAAAAATCCCCCAAAAAACTATTTTATAAATCATTTATATTAATATAGTTTTAAAAAATATAAATATAAAAAGTTAGATATCTATAAATTATGTTTTTTTTACAAAAAAAATAAAATAAAATTTAAAAGTTAGATATAAGAATAAAATAAAACAAGTGTATTAAAAAAGAAAAAAGAAAACGATAACAAAACAATAATAATTTTTTTATTTTTTTTTCAAAAAAATAAAAATTAATTAGTTTTCAAACAGAAAATTACATATCAAAATGACAAGTAGTCTAATAAAGAACAACCAATTAAACAATCTTATCTTCCTCAGCTAATTGCTGAAATGCATGAAATATATCTTAAAACAAATGTCCTCAATCTGTAATAGTCCAATCTTATTCAGATGTCCATTTAACCATACAATTGTTACTGTATTCCACTCATAAAAAAAAATAACAGAGTCCAAAGACTTGAACCAAATAATAAAATTAAATTTATCTGTTCATCCTGCTCTCAGGATTTCAAATTTGAACTATTCTTTAAACAATCAACCATTTATTCCATTGAGTGGGTATCTCTATGATCTCACAAGATTATTATAACTCCATGTTTATGATCCATGGGTACAATCACAGAGAGCGGTAAACTGACCTAAGCGCTGTAATATTTTTCCTATTTCCCAGACAGTTTCATCATCCAAGCGATCAAAATCAAGTTCAATGTTGTTTTCTTGAGTGAGTTGAGCACCAGATTGTAACACAAGATCCACAAGAAGCTCCAATTCAGGCTCTGCTGCATTCATGGTGTCAAGCTCCTCCAAAGCTATTCCATTGAGTGGGTATCTCTATGATCTCACAAGATTATTATAACTCCATGTTTAAAATAAATAATTTATCAAAAATATATAAAATTAAAAAAAATTGAAATTTTTAAAAAAATTAATCTTATATTTCATAATCAAAATATTGAAAAGTTATATGTAGACCAAAAAAAATCCCCAAAAAAACTATTTTATAAATCATTTATATTAATATAGTTTTAAAAAATATAAATATAAAAAGTTAGATATCTATAAATTATGTTTTTTTTACAAAAAAAATAAAATAAAATTTAAAAGTTAGATATAAGAATAAAATAAAACAAGTGTATTAAAAAAGAAAAAACAAAACGATAACAAAACATAATAATTTATTTTTTTTTTTTCAAAAAAATAAAAATTTATTAATTTTCAAACAGAAAATTACATATCAAAATGACAAATAGTCTAATAAAGAACAACCAATTAAACAATCTTATCTTCCTCAGCTAATTGCTGAAATGTATGAAATATATCTTAAAACAAATGTCCTCAATCTGTAATAGTCCAATCTTATTCAGATGTCCATTTAACCATACAATTGTTACTGTATTCCACTCATAAAAAAAAATAACAGAGTCCAAAGACTTGAACCAAATAATAAAATTAAATTTATCTGTTCATCCTGCTCTCAGGATTTCAAATTTGAATTATTCTTTAAACAATCAACCATTTTTTCCATTGAGTGGGTATCTCTATGATCTCACAAGGTTATTATAACTCCATGTTTATGATCCATGGGTATAATCACAGAGAGCGGTAAACTGACCTAAGCGCTGTAATATTTTTCCTATTTCCCAGACAGTTTCATCATCCAAGCGATCAAAATCAAGTTCAATGTTGTTTTCTTGAGTGAGTTGAGCACCAGATTGTAACACAAGATCCACAAGAAGCTCCAATTCAGGCTCTGCTGCATTCATGGTGTCAAGCTCCTCCAAAGCTATTCGAATCTTTTCTCTTTCACCACTGCAACTTACAGGCCCATCAACAACACTTATATGAATATCATATGACTGTTTATCCCTGGCTTCCATGTAATTTTTCTTTTTGCTCTTAAAAGAGCTGTCAACCCAATGTTTCAACCTCTTGAATATCTCTTGATCGCCCATTAAAGCATCATACAAAAGTTCGTACTGTGTTTTGCCTGCTATAATGGAAATCCCGCAGTCGCTGAGTAATTGAACTTTCCTTCTGTCCGGCATGAATGGGCATTCACCCAAAAGTCGCACCAATTTGCTCTTGTATTTCTCCCTCTCTGCAACTGACTCACTTGACCTGCCCATCTCACAATAATTCAATGCCTCAAATCTTCGATTGGAGTATTTCTTTCAGGAAAACTTATAAGACTTATAATTTGTTTCGTAGCCTAATCAAAATGGAAACTATATATATATATATATATATATATATATATATGGGGTTAAATTTAGTAGCCGACTGTGTAGAACATGAATGTAAAGAAAAAAGTGTGTGGAGCGATTTTGGAGTTTCGCTACGGTTAGTTTTGTTAATTTTGGTGTAGGTACAAAAAGCATGCATAATTTGTAGCGGTAATATTAGTTCGCAAATAAAGTAGTTCCAAAATTATAATATTTAACAAATATATTTTAATATTATTAATTAGAAAAAGAATATTAAAACAAATTAATAAAAAATATGTTTTTATATTATTTTATTATTAAGATATTTAATCTTATTTTTTAAGTTTCTAAAAAAAGATTGTTAAAAAAAAAATGTTTTTTAATTTTTATAAAGAAAAAGAAAAAATATTAAAAAAATAATTAATTTTATTCTAATTTATCTTTTGTTTTTTCTTTTAAGAATTAATATTTCATTTAAGTGAAATTTATTTTAGTTACTTTTTTTTACGAAATTATAAATAATAATTGGAGTTTATTAAAATTAATTTAGTTTATAATTATTTATCTTATTAAAATTTTAATTATTGTAGAATAATCATACTTTAAATTGAAATGTTTTCTTTTATTAATATTTTCTTTTGATAAGAGCAAGTAAAAAAAAATAAAATATTTTCTTAATATTGGTTGATGTTACCTTCTTTTATTAGATTTTTATCTTCTTTTTTTAAATTTATTTTAATTCTTCTACTTTTTCTTTTTTAAGGATTGATTTTTTATCAAGTTATAATTTAATTTGAATTATTTATGTCTTTTTATGGAATTACAAATAATAATTAAAATATATTAGACCTAAATTTAATTTATATATATTTTATCTTATTAAAATTATGTTTATTGTAGAGTAATTAAATATTTGAAATTTAATAACAATTATATCACATAAGGAAAAAAAATGGCTCACAATAATCAAAGCAGTAGCGATGTAAATATTCAAAGGGAAGCAAACCCCAATCCCTCGGAGTAGACAATTTCAAATGAAAGAGGTGGGGTGTGCAGTGAAATTTTGAAAATACAAACAACTAATGTGATTGAAGAAACCAAAACAGATTTGACCTTCCTAGAAGATCTTGCCATTGTTGTTTGTTTTATTGGCCCTAGAATGGAGAGGGAGAAAATCAGAAGATGGATCAAGGAAACATGGAAAACAAAGGAAAGCATTAAATTTATTCCCAAAGGTTTTTTTATTGTCATTTTAACGACCAAAGAAGATAGGGATAGAATTCTTCAAGGCGGGTTGTGGATGATGGAGAAATACCAAATGTATTTGCAACAATGACATCAAAATTTTAATCCCACTGCTCTAGAACCCTATGACAAGCTAATTTGGATTCACTTGTATAATCTTCCAATCAAACATTGGTCAAAAGAATGTTTGGATAAAATTAGGAGATCATTGGGCACATTGATGCATAAATTGTGAATGGTGACTCCTATCTATACACATAGATCAAATTGGCATTAATTCAAAAAATTCCCTAGATAATATGATTGAAAGTAGAGGAAGATTTTTGGTATCAGAAAGTAGAAGAGGAGGACGAAAAGTGTTTCTACCTTACATGCCAATAGAGGAATCATATGGTGATTAATTGCAAGCTTCCTTCAAAGAAAATGAAAAAATGGGTTCCAAAGAAAGCGAAGAATGACATAGAGGCCAATAATAAAACTAGGATTACCCTTGGGGGAAGTGGGGGCTAAGAAATTAAGCCCTCTCAGGAATAAGGATTTATTTGAGCAGGCAGAGTAGGGTGTTACGGTCTCCAATTTGTCACCCCCAAAGCATCAAAATATTGCATCAAATGGTAAGATTGCTCCTATGGATAGGATGTCAGTTGAAGGTGTATTGGTGTAAAATTAGGGTTAAGGTTAAATTAAGATAATAAAACCACTAAATGACCTTATTAACCAACACATTAAGTAGGAGAGGAATCTAATAGATCTAGTCTTGATAGACCAAGATTTTGATCAAATTCCAAACTCCCTTGATAGGGCTTTATCCTCCTTAAATTAAATTGATTTGGATTGTTGATGATTAGGGCAAGATAGTGAACTATTGAAGCAATATGATAGAAACTGTGAGCTACAAATGTGGTATGGAGCCACCTACCTGGATTCAAGCAGAATAAGATGTTTTAGATCTATTCTTAGAAGTTTGACCATATTTTTTAGGACCAGGTAGTATCAATTTGCCATGGTCCTGTGAATTTCTTGCAGTTGAAAACTAAAATTGTTCATCTCTGTGAATCCTATCAATCCTCCTGAATGCAACTTTGTACCTATTCCTACACACAGTGAAAAGGGCAAATATGTTGGGAATAGGGGTTTGCCTTAGGTCAAACCTTGGTTTTGGAATTAAACATGAAATTGAATTGAAAATGTATATGAAGTATTGCATTAAAATACTTTCCTTTACGGGGAAAGGGTAAGAATGAATGAAACAATAAAGATATTCCTTTAATGAAGTTTTGTTTGTCTCCACCAAGGAATTGGGATTTCATTTAGATTGTCTTCATAAAACATTGAACATGAATGCCATCTCCAATGCTTGATAGAAGCCTGATTGCTTGGTCACTAGAATTTGTCAGAGTATAGATCTTGATTCCAAATTTTTTAGGTTTAAAATGAGACGGGTAGACCTCCTTTTATACTTTCTTGTCAAAAATCCGATTGAATTTTTGCAATACGCTGACACAGGGCTAGATTTCCCACCCATCAAAGGTAACCATTAAGAGGGGCCAATTTTGGGCCTAACTAAGAGGCCTATGACATATACGCCTTGGTCTTGATCGAGGAACAGGGTGTGGTATGTCTTGGTCTTGATTTGGGACAAAGGCATGGTATGCCCTAGTGCTGCAAATCAAGACTCCAAACATAGGGTCAAGCTGGAAATGTGGTGAGAATGTGGGATAAATGAGTGGTGTGAGCAAAATTAGTGTTGCAATCAGGCCTTAGAGGATGGAACACTAAAGTGAGACAAAAGTGAGAACAAAATTATAGGCAAATACAATTTAGGATGCTACAATTAGCCCCCACTTTAGCAGGAGTTTGAGACTAAGCATACTCATGGTAAAGTAGAAAGGTATGCATTGAAAACTTTCATCGACATCAAAGATACAATAAACACTAAGCCCCCAAGGACTTTAGGATCTTACTACTGGGAGAATGTTGCAAATGTGTGCTTAAGAGATATTTGGGAGATATTTGAGAGATATTGTGTTAAGTGTGGTTGTATTTTTGTATTTAGGTGATGAGTGTTGAGCCAACCTTGGAGAAATAAGGTTGATGTCATGTATAAATAATTGTAATATCTTTGTATTTCGGTATGGGAAAATTGAGAGTGAGTGGATGAGTGTGTATGTGTGCTAAATGTATACATCTTTTGAAGGTAGAGAAGAAGTGTGAAGAAGAAAGTTGTTTTGTGCTTCAAAGGGACTAAACCAGACATTAAGGAGATGGTGTTTCTTAGTTCATGATTTTTGGATGTGATCCGTTATTTTTGTAGGTAGTGATCCTCTCTATATTGGTAGTGAGCCTTCTTGTTTTGAGTAGTGAGCTCTAGGAAGTGTGTCTGAATGCATGTGCATTCCCCATTTTGTTTGCCCTATTTTCATCACTTACTACTCCAATATCAAGACAAAAGGGACATCATACAAGAGAGGAGAGAGAGAGAGAGAGAGAGAGAGAGAGAGAGAGAGAGAGAGAGAGAGAGAGAGAGAACATGACTACTAGCCTAGTAATGTTTGCTTACTTTGAGTCATGAAAAAAATAAAAATACCAAATTACAAAGCAAAATGCTTAGTTTGCAAAGTAACTTGAGTATTGAAACATGCCATGGTGTGTGCATAAAGTGTAACATTGAGCGGAGTGTATGCCCCCACATTAAAGTGATTGCATATGCCTTATCGAGATAAATTTATTTATATGGTAACTTGCATCTAAAATACAAGCACATTACCGCGATGAGATGCCCCCAAGAAAGGACAAATCAAAGGAAAATGGTCACAAAACATAAAAGCACACAAGGGATCCACTAACTTTGGGGTCAATATTCTCTTATGGAAAAAATATATATCAAAGTTATTTACATTGAATTGACCTCATCCCCCAAAGGTAGTGGAACCACAAGAATAATGGAAGAAGGGAATACGTGTCTTTTGAGTCAACATGGAAGAAACCAAAAGAGATCGCAACACTTTGCATTGTCCCCAAGTAGACAACACAAGGGACAACTAATAGAAGAATTGAGATACAAATAGAAGAGTGTCACAATAGATTCGACCCCTTTATTAACTTGCACCAATAGAGTAACAAGGGTCATCTAAAGAGAACCTAACATAACATAAAAAAAACACATCACAAGGGAAACACATTACAAATAGGCAAGAGAGGATCTACTATACAAATGAAGCTAATCAAGAAAATCATCTACCTCTCAATCTTGTTGAACATTTTTTTTTGGAAGGTGGGAAAGATGCAACATGAGAAACTTTGAGCACAGTAGATGGAGCTACCGAAAGTTTTAAACAAAGACCATGCTCTAATGATGAGTCACTTTGTTTGTCACTAGGATCTAGGGTTAATGCTTTTTAAAAATGTGAAGATAGACCATTATTAATATCAAGAAGCTCATACCTATCATCATAATCATTAGAAGACAAATTGTTAGCATGAACAACATCATCATCCATTTCATCATCTAGATTAATAAAAATAGAATCTCTAACTTGAAAAGAGCATGAACCATCATTTTTCTTAATCAATTTTAATCTTGGTGATTTAGGTTGAACTTCCTTCCTGGGGTTAGGTGAAGGCTGGACAAATGGGACCAAGTCAACATTTGGTGTCTCTGGGGAGGAAATGGTTTGGGAAGCAAGTTCACAAGCCTTAGTATGATGTCTTCATTGGTGTTCTCTCGTGCTGGACAACTGTTTCTTTTAGTTTTAGCCGAGAGTTGTGAAGGTTGAGGATCAATGGACATAGGCTTCTTCTCTTCCTTTGAAGGAGGAGGAATGTGAGAAACCACATTAGGCTAAGACATAGAATATGCTAAGTGCTTTCCTTTGTAAGATGTAGGAGGGAGGATTGTGGCACTTATAGGAGGAATAGAAGGTTTGGGAAGGATACCAGGTCCATCATGAGGAGGAGGAATAACTCTAGGGTCTATAGACTTACTCTAGGATATGATCATCTCATTCTTCCACTTTTGATAAGATAGAAAGAGAGCATCACTTTGAGGCTTAAGAGGCTCGGGTTGTTTAGGCCAAAAGTAATCAAGGGTGAAATTACCACACTTCCCATGGGTTGGTACATGCTATGATTAATTGTTATGATAGTGTCATTATGAGGGAATTTTAGACGCTATGAATAGTAGAAGGGATAACTTTCATGGAAAAGAGCCAAGGATGTCCCAATTTCACATGAAAATAATCCGATGTATGAATGATAGTAAAAGTCACATCTAGGTATGTGCAAGATCATGGTGTGCCAAAAAGTGGCGATATGAAAAAAATAGCCTTCTCCACTAACCTAAAAATGTGAAAAATCCGTGTTGACTTTTTGGTTGGCTTGGATGCCAGTACATCTTGCCATGGCAAAAACCCAAGCAAATCAGATAATCGATAAAATTGAATATCCAATCAAATTGAATATCCAATAAAATCGAATATCCAATAATATTGGATATCCGATATTAATGGGATATTATAATAAAAAAAATATATTATATAATATTATATAATATTATATATAATATATATAATATAATATAATATATAATATTTAAAATGGAAAAACCCTAAAAAAATAGATATCCAATTAAATTAGATATCTGATTTTTGTGGGTATTTTTATACCCACTGTGACAGCCCGTGGGTCATTTTTCACCCACGGGCTATGCTAGGGAGAGAAATCCGATATCGGATAATAGCGGATATCTAATTTTGGGCATAAAAAATTATGATTTTCTCACCTCAGGTATGGTTTCATGCCATTTTGTTGTTTTTTGTAAAAAAATATTTTATTTTTTATTTATTTTTTGGTTTTTCATTGAAACTAGGTTTATTTAATTGAAATACAATTTTCTTTCAAATTTGTTGATTAAATTAGAATTTTCAAATTCAATCAGGTTAAATGGTGGATAACAATAAAAATAATGGCAAGGGAATTTGGGTGGGAAACCTGCCCCTTCAATCTCGGCTAATCTGCAAGGGAATGTTGCAGATGTTGGTCCTCAAGGACAATAGGTGGGTCAAGGCAGTGAAAAGACAGGAAGCAGACACAATGATGGCACGATTTCTAAAGATGGGGACCCACAAAAGGGGGGGATCCTAGATGATCCTCGCAAGGGACCTCGTGATACGAGGGGGCAAGATGCTGTTAAACCTTGGTCCTCCCTCTTTTGTGTTAAACCTAGTGGTAATTCAGCGTTCCCTCATGTTAATAATATTTTGAAATCAGCTTCTGGGTGTTATGGGATTGTAGTCCTTGATCAGAGCTTTTGCTAAAAGGAGATGGCACCTAAAAGGTTAGACTGAAATTTCAACTATGTCTAAAGGTTTTTTTCTCATTTGCCTTCTCTTGCAAAGAAGATTTGTCTGATGTTCTTTGTGGAAGCCCTTGGGTTATTGGGAAGACATCTTTGGCTTTGAAGCATTGGTCACCTAATCTGGATTTGAATTATGGTATTTTTGCTTTTACTCCTGTTCGGGTTAGATTGCCTAGCTTTCCCTTGGAGTTTTGGCATGAGGATGTGTTTAAGGGTTTGGCTAGCTCTTTTGGGGAACTATTATCTATTGACCCAATGACGACGGCTAGGGAAATAATGGTTTATGCTAGGATTTGTATTTGTGTGAGCCAAAATACTGATCTCCCATCCTTAGTGGATATCATTTCCAAATTGGGGAAATGGGTTCAGCCATTTGAATTTGAGACTATGCCTTTTGTCTACTTTCATTGTAAAAAATCCAAGCATTGGGCTAATAAATGTCCTCTGCAAACCAACAAGAATGTTGCCCCTACTAAATCGAATATCGGTCTCAAGAGTGGCCCTCAAAAATATATTTGGAGAGAAAAAATTGCTAAGGTGGCTCAGGATGAAATTGGCAGGATTGAGATGGTCAAGGATAATGCTACCGAAGGGGATCCAAAGGGATCTGATGCTATAGTTTTGGTTCAATTGGAGCAAGATGGGGCTAATGAAATTCTCAAGTTGAAGTCTCAATCCCAGCAGGAGGAGGTTACAGTTATGGTAAAAGGTAATAGTGATGACAGTCCTAATAAAGTGGAGCATTGTATTGCTAAAGATGGCCTGATGCCCATTCCTATTGTGCAACAACTTGAGGAAGGAGAAATAGATGCAGGTAACGATGCTGCTAGAGCTGCTTTTACCAATCCTAAGCGGGTGGAAAGGGAGGATGTGAATGAGGTTGTGAATTGTTTATGCTCTCAATCTGAGGAATGTGTGAAGTCCACCTACCCTATGGTGGAGAGGCCCCCTCTTTCCCAAACCTTGTTGGAGATCAATCAAAGAGAGTCTGGTGGTGGTGGGATTGGCCCACTGAAATTTGGGAAAGAGAATAGTTTGTTGATTCAAGTGGTTGTGGAGGGTAAAAACCCATTTATCCAAGTGGAGAAGAAGTCTAAGAAATCTGGACAAACTGTTGGGGCTTCACAGGTTGGTGTTTCTACTAGGTAGAAATATAAAGATGACAATGGGTCCCCAAATACTACTCCTGGTAGAAAGTCTACTAAATGCATGAGAGATCAAGAATGCAAGCGTAATATAGTGGATGGTAGTCAGAGGGCCATCTATGAGATATGTTCTCCTGGTAAAAAATGAAATTCATTTCCTAGAACATAAGGGGTCTCAATGCGCCCCATAAGTAAGATATTGTTTGCAATATGATTAGGGATCATAAGCCAGATATTGTCGTTATACAAGAAACTAAAACAACTAAGGATAAGGTGGAAAAATTGAAGTTTTTCAAGAATGGTGGGGTGGTTGGTAGTAGCTGAAGGTGCTTCGAGTGGGATTGCTATTTTTTGGAATTTGAATTATATTAAGGGTGAAATCTTGGATGTGGAGTTCAATTTTGTCTGTATTAGATTTCATTATATTAGAGATGATTTTTCCTGGGTTCTCTTTAATATCTATGCTCCCAACTCTAAAGTAGCTAGGAATAAGTTTTGGAAGAAATTGGAGGTTCATCACTCCAAGCACTCTAATGATAATTGGATTATTATGGGAGATTTTAATACCCCCCTTCATAATTTTGAAAAATTTGGCGGTTCTCAAATCCAAATGGATAGTAGGATGGACTTGATGGCTTCTATTGATGCTCATTCTCTACATGATATTGACCTTCAAGGAGCCTCGTTTACTTCGACCAATAGGAGAGTGGACTTGACGATTTGATCCAAGTTCGTTTGGATTGGTCTCTCATCTCTAACAATTGGTTGGTCAAGTATGTTTTCTCCCTCATGGCCCTCCCTAGGGTCTGTTATGATCATTACCCTATCTCTTTTGTGGTGGAGGCTATTGATGGTAAGATAACTATCCCTTCAGATTTGAAAAGATGTGGTTGTCCCACCTCTTGCTGGAGGATAGTATTATGCAGTGGTGGAATATATTTGTGGATGGGTTTGCTATGTTCAAAGTGGCTTAAAAAGCCAGATTTGTGAAAGACAACATTATAAGATGGAATAAAGAGGTGTTCGAGAACCTTTTTGCTTCTAAAAATTGCTATTCAGTTTGAATTGAAAGACATACAGGACAAGATTCAAGTTGAGGGTTATTCTTCAGATTATCTGGAAAGGGAGAATGATATTCTAAGGAATTATCATGATATCATTGCAAAGAGGTATTTTGGAAGAAAAGTTCGAGGGCCTTGCGGTTGTCTGTAGGGGATAATAATACAAGATTTTTTCATTTAACTGCCCTTAAACATAAATTTGCTAATAGGATCTCTAAATTGGTGGTGGATGATAGAACTCCGGTGAAAGAGGAGGAAATTTGTGGGGATGCGTCTAGCTTTTTTTCTTCCCTTCTTTCGGCTGAGGCTAATCTTGATGTTGAAGCTCAGAATTCTCTTTTGGAAGCCATCCCCTCTATCCTGAAAGAAGAGAAAAATAAGTTTTTTACTGCTATTCCTTCTAAGGATGAAGTTAAAGCAGCAATGTTTTCCTTTGAAGGTAACAAAGCCCCGAGTTCAGATGGCTTTCCGTTGTTTTTCTTTCAAACCTTCTAGCATATTGTGGAGAAGGATGTTTTGGATGGGGTGAAAGAGTTTTTTGGGGCTAGATCGTTGCTCAAAGAACTTAGTTCTACTTTTATTGTGCTAATTGCTAAGTGTGTTGGGGTTGATTCTATGGACAACTTTCACCCTATTAGTCAATGTAAGTCCTTTTACAAGACCATTTCTAAGGTTCTCACTCTGAGCCTTCTATCTATTTTTCCGGATATCATTTCTCCTCAACATAATATATTTGTCCCTGGCAGACATATTCTTAATTCTATCATTACGATGCATAAGAACATCCATTCCTTAGAAGTGTCTCATAAAGAGGGTTTTCTTATGAAGCTGGATCTTTCTAAAGCTTATGACGAAGTTGACTAGATTTTTCTTTCTAGAATACTTCATGCCTTTGGATTTTGTGATAGATTAATTAAGCTTATTTGGCAATTGATCTCTACGCCCTCCTCTATTGTCCTTGTTAATGGCTCCCCTTCTCATTTCTTCAAGGCTTCTAGAGGTTTAAGATAGGGGGATCCAATTTCTCCAATTCTCTTTACTATAATGGCGGATGCTCTTGGTAGATATTTGTTGAAACTGGTGTCAGTTGGTTCTTTCCAGGGTTTGAGACCATCTTCGTCTAGTCTTGTGTGCTCCCACTAGCAGTTTGTTGATGATACTATTCTATTGGGAAGTTCTTCTATTAGGGAAGCAAGAACTTTGAAGAATGTTATTAATATTTATAGTAAGGAGTCTGGTCAATTGATTAATTGGAATAAAAGTTCTCTTTTCTTTTTCAACACTCCTGAGATCAGATAGAGGAGGATTGCAAATATTCTTGGTTGTGCTACCAGTTTCTTTCCTTCTACTTACCTAGGCCTTCCCCTTTATTTGAAACTGCCTAATACCTTTTGGTTGTCTTTGATTGATAGATTCAGTAAAAAGTTGGTTGGCTAGAAAGGTGCTTTGGTAAGTCAGGCAGGGAAATTACAACTTCTAAAGTCCACTCTTCAAAATCTCCCTGTCTATGTTCTAAGCCTTTTCAAAATTCCTTCTAAATTTGTTGAAGTTATTGAAAGAATTCAGAAGTGGTTCCTCTAGTCTGGGGTGGAGGAGAAAAAGAGAATGCCATTGCTTGCATGGGAGAATGTTTGTAGACCTAAAGTGGGAGATGGTTTAGGTATTCGAAGAATTCGGTCCTTTAATCAAGCTCTTTTGGCCAAACAGATTTGGAGAATTTTTGAAAATAATCACGAGTGGAACTTGATTTGGTGTACTAAGTATCTACTCAGTTTCTCCTCTGTCAAGGATTTTTTTGATGTGGATGATCTCCCCTCTAGTTCTTTCCTTTGGATTAATGTGCTTAAGGCTAGGGAGGTTGCTATGATGGGTAGCGTTTGGAAGTTGGGAGATGCTAAGACAGTTAGATTTTGGGAATTTTCCTGGCTTCCTTTTGGTCCTCTTTGTGACATTCTGGATTTTTCTCTTTTTATGGAGGATTGCAAAGTAGCTTTTGGTATTTTTGTGGCAGATTACTGGAAAGTTTTAGGGTGGGTGAATTGTTTTGATTCCTTCCCCTTGTTGCTTCCTATCCAACAATCTCTTTTCTCCTGCGTCCCTTGCTTGAATTCTAAGGATTCTCTGATTTGGAAAGGGACTTCTTCTAGTCGCTTTTCAGTGGCCATTGTTGTTTCTATGTTGTCTCCGGCTCCTTCCCCCCCTTTCTGGGCTAATGCATGGGTCAAGCACCTTATTCCAAAAGTTAACATTTTTTTTCTGGCTTATGCTTCAGAATAAAATTCTCACTACTGATAATTTATGTAAAAGGGGCTTTTTGCTCCCCAATAGATGTTTTCTTTGCTTGCAAGAGGAGGAATCGATTTCATGTTTGGTTCTTCACTATTCTTATGCTTCTTATATTTGGAGTTGTGTGCTCCAGAAGTGGAACCTCTCTTGGGTCTTCCCTCAATAGATTTTAGAATTTTTTCAACAATGGAGGTGCCCCTCTTCTTATCCTTCTTTTAAGTTGTTGTGGTCCTTTATTTTCCCTCATGTCTCTTGGGGGATTTGGATGTTGGCATTTGCATGAAGATTGCATTAATGATATGTTATGTTGTCATTGATGTCAATTGAACCGGTAATGGTATTTATGATATTACTGATATTGTTGTTGTTATTGATATTGTTTTGTAACCGATAGGAAGAGCTTTGAGGAAGATGTTGTAAACCGGTATGTAAGTTTTTGAGTTGAATTGGTAAACCAGTGTACAAGGTTAAACATTTTCTATGCAATGTAACCGGTAAAACCTACCAGTTGTTTTTGTTAAACCCTAACCGATCAAATTTGTTGGTTTAAGATCTAATGATGAACAGTAATGATAACAACACATGTGATCATTGTATGAGGATTAGTTCAGATTATGTTGGCGCATTTGTTCATTTTCTTGATTGTCTAGGGAATGAGCAAAGTGGATTGCATCTAATGCATAACGCTTGATGAGTTAAAAAGTTCGATGAAGCGGTTGGAATTTTCTTAAAGAATGTGTATAGATTGCTATGTAAATCGAACGGTTACACTTGAACTGATTTGTTTGTAATCTCTATGAGAGAATTAAGTTTTTGTTGTGTTACCAACCTAATTGATTTGTATTTAAGGTTGATGAAGTTGTTTATAAAAGTGTTGGCAAAGTGTTGGCTGAAATCAGTTGAGTGTGTGGTTGCCTAACCAGAGAATGGATCTGCAATTTGTGTAAAGGAAGATTGAAGCTTAAAAGGATTTGATCAAGCAAATGTAGTGCTATTTAGATAGATCAAGAAAACCTGTTGTTTTCTAACAATTACAGCAGAAGTGAAATCCCTAACCGGGTAAGCTATAACAAGATCGGTTACTTCTTAAATCCTCTAACAAGGTGGTCCATTAGCTTGGATTCTCAAATCCTCAATCGAAGTTACTCCTAACAGGATATTTTCTTTTTATCAAGGCATTTTGTAAATCCCTTAATTGGGTGATTCCTAACAGGATTAGTTCTTAATAGGACTTATTGTAAAAGCTTTAATAGGCTTGGCTCCTAATAGGGAAAACTTCAGAAGACTTCAGATAGCTATCTTGTGAGTCTCATCTCACCATGGTTTTTACCTATTTGGGTTTTTCACATATAAACATTTGTGTCATGGGGTGAATGTTTTTGTGATTATGATCTTATATGTTGATTTGATTGACTACTTAACTATTCTAATAAGGCATGATAACTGGAAGCATTGAGAGATTAAGTATGTTGATATATGATTAAGCATTTTGATGTTTACAAGATTGAAGTTGTTTACTGTTAAGTTGTTATAACAGTTAACTAGTTGATGTTGAGTATTGATCTTGATAGTGAAAGTTTACTTTGTGAGTTTGAATTTGAGATTCAGAAGTTTGTATCAATTTTTTAGTTTATTGATTCACCCCCCCCCCCCCTCTCAGTAATCTACCAGATACTTATTCTTTCATCATACCATCAATTGGTATCAAAGCATCTCAGGTGCTCTTTAATCTAAAAGCCTAACATCTTGAGGAAAAGATCTTGTAGATCATGATGAAGGAGGGTCCAAAGTTCAACAAAGATAACTATAGGATATGAAGCGACATAATGAAGATTTATATTAAGAGTCTAGGAAGTCAGTATTGGGATCATGTAGAAACTTTGTATGTTATACACACTGGAACCCTGACTGATGATCAAAAGAAAGAACAACAAGAAAATCATCAAGAATTGGAGGCTATTATAAGTTCCCTATTTGATGCTGAATATGTAGATGTTCATGGTCTTGAAACTGCATATGAAGTATGGAAAAAACTTGAAGAGATTTATAGCGGTGATGAACATGTTAAGATTGCTAAAGAGGAGAGCCTAAGAGGAAAGTTTGATGACATGAGAATGTCTGAAGGTGAGAATATCCAGCAGTATGGTCAAAGGATAAAAGAGATGGTGAAATAAAGAGTGTAGGAGGGAAAGTGGAAGATGCCACAGTGATCAGTAAGGTACTGAGAATCCGGCTACTGGTCTATGCTATCTGAGTTGTAGCTATTCAGGAACTGAATTCCATTGACAAAACTAAGGTAACTCTTGACTCTATCATTGGAAAACTTACCGCTTTTAAATTAAATGGCTATGATGGTAGTGTACAGAAATCAGAATCTGCATTCAGAGCTTCTGTCTCTAACCCATCTTTGAGAAAAAGTAGAGATACTTGTCATGGTTATGAATCTAGATCCAACAGAGATGCTGATGATGAAGACAGCTTAGAAGAGCTTGAAGCATTGTTGGAAAAATGACTACCTAGAGGCACTGGTAAATATAGAGGTAAACTACCTTTTAAATATTTTGCATGCAACAAGATTGGTCATATAGCAGCTAATTGTCCTAATGGTGAAAATGAATACAAGAGAGACAAATTCAAGAAGTATAAGGGCAAAGGAAAGAGAGATTGTCTTATTGCTATTGATAGTGGTATTATTGATGTAGAATCTGATGATGATGCTAGTGAAGATATTGTGTTTGTAGCTATTAAGGAAGAGATATCAGATTAGAAGGCACTAGTGTCTAGGATGGATAACTCTAATGATTGGATCATTGATAGTGGTTGTTCACATCATATGACTGGTGATTGGAGAAAATTTCTTTCCTTGAATGAATTTTATGGCGGTGTTGTCAGATTTGACAATGACTCACCCTGCATGGTTAAAGGTAAGAGAGTTATTTCTCTTAATAGGAAGAGCAGTACTGACGACATTTATTGGATTGAAGGCCTAAAGCACAATCTTTTGAGTGTGGCACAACTTAATGACAGAGGATACCCACTGGAGTTTAGAAATGGTATGTGCAAAATCTTTGACAACAAAGGTGAATTGATTACAATCGGGAAACAAACCATAGGAATCTATTTCATCTTAATCCTAAAGTTAGCAATTGTTTGATTGTAAAGATAAATGATAGCTGGCTTTGGTATAGGAGATTTTGTCATATAAACTTTGATAACATTGTTAAAGTGAGAAAGTCCAAGATAGTAAGAGGTCTGCCTCAGCTAGACAAACTGGTTAATGCTCTTTGTAAAGAATGTCAGTTAGGAAATATGACTTCTTCAACTTTCAAGAGAAAGTCCTTCCAAGTAGAGCACTTGTTAGATTTGGTTCATATAGATCTATTTGGACCAATAAGAACAAGAAGCATTCAAGGTGATAGGTATTTTATGATCTTCATTGATGATTGTTCAAGGATGATGTGGGTCACATTCTTGAAGGATATGAATGAAGCTTTTGGTAAATTTGAGGCATTCAGGGCCTTAGCTGAGAAAAAGAGTGGCAAAAAGATAAAATGTTTGAGAATAGATCAAGGTGGTGAATTTACTTTTGAGGAATTCAATAAGTACTATGATGAAAACGGTATCGAGTGAAAATTTTCTGCACCAAGGACACCACAACATAATGGTATAGCAGAGAGGATCAACCGGTCAGTGGTTGAAGTTGCTAGGACAATGTTGATACAAGGAACTGTAGCGAAAACATTTTGGAAAGAAGTTGTAAGTACAATTGTCTACATAATGAACCGAGTTCTGATGAAAAGAGGTAAGGACAAGACCCCTTATGAATATTGGTATGGAAGATCACCTGATGTTAGCTATTTTAAGATATTTGGTAGCAAATGTTTTATTAAAAGATGTGATTACATAAGAAAGTTTGAAGCTAAGGGTGATGAAGGCATATTTATTGGCTATCTACCAAGAGTAAGGCCTACAAATGCTTCAACAACCAGACACAGAGAAATGTTGAGAGTGCTGATGCTCATGTAGATGAATGTCCTGAAATCTCAGAAGGAACTAGTTCAGAGAAAAAGGATAAAGATCCTTGCATTTTGCTTTTGGCACCTGAAACTGTTAAATCAGAAACTAGTAAAGAAAATCCTGATGTACTTGTTCAACCGAAACAAATAAATTTAGAATAAGATGATAATGAAGAAGCTGAACTCGAAGAGAATGATCATGTTATTCCTAAGTATGTGAGACTGAACCACAGTCTTGAGTAGATTATTGGGGATAAGGATGCTGGAGTACTAACTAGAAGGAAAATTAGAGAGAAATCTTGCATGATCTCCACCATTGGACCTAGAAGTGCTAAGGAAGCATCTGGTGATGATTATTGGGTTAAAGCTATGGAGGAAGAATGGGATCAAATTGAGAAGAACAACACTTGGACCTTGGTACCTCGACCAATAAACAAGAATGTTATAGGTACTAAATGGGTATTAAAAAATAAGTTAAATGAAGATGGTGTCGTAGTTAGCAACAAAACAAGATTAGTTTGCAAGGGTTATGCTCAAGAAGAAGGAGAAGATTATGGCAAAAATTTTGCACCAGTAGCAAGACTGGAAGGTGTCAAAACTTTACTTGCATTTGTAGCCCATAAGAAGTTCAAGGTATACTGGATGGATGTTAAGTCTACATTTTGAATGGGATATTGGAAGAAGAGGTATACATAGAGAAACCAGATGGTTATGCATTGACTGATGATAAAGACATGGTATGTAGATTGCATAAAGCTTTATATGGATTAAAGTAGACACCTAGAGCATGGTATGAATGACTTCATACACATCTGATGAATATAGGATTTGCAAGAACCAGTGATGATAGTAATATTTATCTCAAGTCTGAAGGAGATGAAATACTGGTCAGTGAAGTATTTGTTGATGATATAATTTTTGGAGGTAATGATGTCATGAGCAATAGTTTTGCAGATGAAATGAAAAATGAGTTCAAAATATCTTTAGTAGGGGAAATAAAAATTTTCACAGGCTTGTAGATATAGCAAATGAAGAATGGTATTTTCATTACTCAATCTAAGTATGTGAAAGAGGTTTTGAAGACTTTTGGCATGAGTAAACTAGTTGGAACACCAATGGATACAAGTTGTAAGTTATCCAAGGAAGATATATCTAATTGTTGATGAAAAGGAATACAGGTCAATGAATGGCAAATTACACTATGTTGTTCACAATAGACTGGATATTACCCATACGGTTGGTATAGTTGCTATATTTCAGAAGAATCCAAAGGAAGCACACCTGATAGCAACCAAGAGAATTTTTAGATATCTGAAAGGTATAGTTGACTATGGATTATGGTATCCATATGGAGGAAACTTTGATTTGAAGGCATACATAGATGTTGATTGGGAAGGAAATATTGATGATTGGAAAAGTACTATCGGTGGAGCATTCTTTCTAGGAGGAAGGCTAGTTTCATGGAGTAGTAAGAAGCAGAGTTGTACTTCACAATCTACTACTGAAACTGAGTATGTTGTAGCTTATATGAATTGCACACAGGCTATCTGGATGAGGCACATTTTGGAAGGTTTTAAGATGAAGATATCAGAACCTATAAAGATTTTATGTGAGTTGGATAAGAGAGATTAAATAATTTAAGAAATTATTTAATATTTGAGACTATAGGATAGGAGAATAACCATTAAATATTAGATATTTAATTGATTGAAGGAGATAATTAAATATTAGATATTTAATTAATTACGGGAATAGGATAGATGAATTAATTAATAAAATATTTCAATTGAATTAATTAATAGAAAGACATGAAAATGAATTAAATAAATTAATCTTTTCAAATTAATTATTTAATAGAAGAATAAACATTAAATAAATATAAAATATTTATTAACCACTCATAGCCATTTTTATGTGTATACATTTTGCTACTCTTTGAAATGATGTCAACACAACATTGTTTCAAAGATTAAATCAAGTCTCGATAGTGCGCCTGATGGAGATAAAAAATCCTGATTGTGTGCCCCCTCAGGAGATTGATCATGAAATTTTTGAAAAATTTGTTTAGAACGATTGATCTCATGATAATTGATATAAAATTTCGTCAATTAAATTTATTTGTAAAAAACAAATTAAATTGCCCCATTGAAAAACATTAATTACCCTTTCAAATAGTAAATATAAAATTAACCATGGTTAATTTTAATTTCATTGTCATCCTTGTCAGCTTGTGAAGAAAATTGTCTTGGTGAGGTGGCGAAATGGTGATTCCTATGGAGAACCATCAATTTGAGCGCGTTCGACGATATCAGTGACCTCTTGAGTATGAGGATCTAGTAGGTATCTTATCCCTAGCTTTGTTTTCAACTTGTCGTACAACTTTTCATGTTTTTTGGCGCGTTTTTGGATTTTTGAATTTTTTTTGCCATTTTCGGCATTAGGTTGGCACTTTTGCATTTAGATTTAGTGCATATGCATTTAGGTTTAGTGCTTTTGCTCATGATAGCGCTTATGCTCATTTTGTTAGTGCATATATTAAGGATGTTAACTCATATGCATCGGTTAGCTCTTTTGTTTCATTTTTTAGCGCATATGCATTGTTTGTTAGCACTTTTGTTGAAAAGGTTAGTGCATATGCTTTGTTTGTTAGGGGATTTTCTGCTTTTCTGATTTTTACTTATTTCTTCAAGACTTTATAGGATTTTATATCTCAAGCATAGAATTTCTTGAGATGAATAGAATTTATAGGTTCATGAAACCAATCACCTTCAGGGGTAGATAAATTGTATGCTTCTGATCCATATGCTTCTACTATGAAAAAAGGTCCTAGCCAATTTGGTTCAAATTTTCCCTTCTTTTCTCAGTATTGCTGATTTCTTGGATTCTCCCTTAGAACTATATCTCCAATCTAAAAAATGCGTGGCTTGACTCTGTGGTTATAACTTCTTGCCATTCTTTGTTGATATAATTTCAAATGATTTGTTGCATTTTGGCAATGTTCCTGAATCAGTTCAAGTTCTTGGAGTCGAGAGACTCGTTGTTGTTCTTTAGGTATAAGACCTTTCAAGGATACTCATAGAGAAGGCATCTCTACTTCTATAGGTAATATGGCTTCTGATCCATAGACCAAACAATATGGAGTTGCCCCTGTTGGAGTGCAGAAGTTGGTTTGGTATGCCCTCAAAGAAGGATTCAGTTGAATGTGCCAATCTTTTCTAGCTTCATTGACTACTTTCTTTAAAATTTTCAAGATAGTTTTGTTTGATGCCTCAGCTTGACCATTTCCCTATGGATAATATGGAGTAGAAAACCTATGCTGGATATGAAATTGCTCACATAGCTCCTTCACATCTTGATTTTTGAATGGTCTTCTATTATCAATGATAATGGTCATAGGAACTCCATAGCGACAGATTATATAATTCAAAATGAATGATGATATTTGTTTTCCTGTCACTATTGTTAGAGGCACCGCTTCAATCCATTTAGTGAAATATTCAGTAGCAGTTAGAATAAACTTATGTCCATTAGAAGATGAGGGATTTATCTTTCCTACCAAATCAAGGCCCCATTGAGAAAATGGCCATGATCTTGTCATAGGATATAACTCTTGTGTTGGTGCATGAATGAGATTCCCATGGATATGACATTGTTTGCATTTCCTAGCATATGTGAATGAATCTCTCTCCATAGTAGGCCAATAGTAACCCATATAAAGAAGTTTCTTAGCCAGTGTTAAACCACTTGAGTGTGTTCCATAAATACCTGCATGAACTTCGTTAAGAAATTTCTCAGATTCTTCTTGTTTAAGACATCTCAACAAAGTACCATCTAGACCACGCCTATATAGGATATCTACAATAATAGTAAAGTGAGAGGACTGACAGATAAATTTCCTTCTTTGATTACAAGATAGGTCAAGAGGAAGGATATTTTCTTTTAAGTACTGATAAGTTTGACCGTATAAGGATTGACTGGCTCCTGATATATGGAAAATTTGGTAGATATGTTGGGATTGAATGGTAGGGGTTAAGATATCTTCCACGAGAAATTCATAATAATGTTGATTCTCCTTATTTTGCAAGAGAGATGCTATTATAGTCATTGCATCTGCTACTTTATTCTCATTTCTTGGAATCTGGGTGAATGATATTTCTTTAGCATTCTTTAAACTCCTCTACCAGCTGTTTGTATGGCATGAGCTTATCATCCTTAGTTTGATAATCATCATTTATTTGGTTGATGATAAGCTGTGAATCGCCATAGAAGTGTAGTTCTTTGACATTCCATTCAATGGCCATTTTGAGCCCAATAGCCAATGCTTCATATTCTGCAGTATTATTGGTGCATGGAAACCACAACCTATATGATTTTGGAATTGTGTGTCCCTGAGGTGCGATGAAAAAGATTCCTATGCTTGATCCATATTGTTTATAAGAACCATCAAAGTACAATTCCCAAAAGTTTGTACTTAATGTCAAAATGTTTGCATCAGGAAATTCAATGTGCAAAGGCATGTCATGTTGTAAAGGTGCTTCAACCAATTGATCAAAAATGACCCATCCCTTGATAGCTTTTCGGTCAACATACTCTATATCAAATACACTCAGTATCATAACCCATTTGGCTAGTCTTCCTGTCAAGGTTGACTTGCTCAACAAATATTTGAGTGGATCTATCTTTGCTATTAGTTTCACAGAATGAATCAACATATAATGTCGTAGCTTCTGAGTTGCAAATACAACTGCTAGACATGTCTTCTCTATTGAGGAATAATTTAATTTATAGCCAACAAGTGTTCTACTGATATAATACACTGCTCTTTCTTTTCCATCTTCATCATGTTGAGCTAGGAGAGCTCCTAATGACACATTTGTTGCTGAGATATAGAGCAACAATGGTTTCCCTTTAGTTGGTGATACCAGTACTGGAGGATTCATAAGATTTTCTGTTATTTACAAAAAAGCTTCTTCACATTTTTGATCCCATTTGAATGGAATATTCTTATGTAGAAATTGGGTGAATGGAAGACATCTATTTGCTAATTGAGAGACAAATCTCTTGATTGATTGCAACCTTCCTTGTAAATATCTCAATTGACTTATGTTCCTTGGTGACTCCATCTCCATGATGGCTTTGACCTTTTCAGGATCTACTTCAATTCCACGACCTGATATAATGTACCCAAGAAGTTTCCCAGAGGTTACCCCAAAAGCACATTTCTTTGGATTTAATCTCAATTGATATCTTTCTAGCCTGTCAAAAATCTTACTTAAGATGTTCAAATGTTCTTGTCTTGTATGAGATTTTGCAATTATATCATCTACATAATCTTCCATAAATGTATGCATCATATCATGGATAATTATTGTCATAGCCCTTTGATAAGTTGCTCCTGCATTCTTAAGCCCAAATGGCATAACATTCCAGCAATACATTCCCCATGCACAGGTGAAAGCTGTATGTTCTTGATCTTTAGGTGCAATTCTTATTTGATTATATCCCGAGAAACCATCCATTAATGAAAAAATCTCATATCCTGCTGATAAGTCCACAATTATATCAATGTTTGGTAGTAGGAAATCATCTTTAGGACATGCTTTATTCAGATCTCTGAAATCTGTACAAACTCTTATGCTTTTATCTGTCTTTGACACTAGCACAATACTTGAAACCCATTCTAGATAAGCAACAGGTCTTATAAAACCCAAATCTAATAGTTTCTTCAGCTCGGTTTTTACAAGAAGGGCAATGTGTGGATGCATCTTTCTTAGCTTTTGATTAACTGGTTTTGCTTTTAAATCCACATTACGATGATGCATGGTAAGATCTGGATTAAGTCCTGGCATGTCTGCATGGGACAAAGCAAAATTTATTTGTCTTTTCTTAAAGAATTCCATGTATTCTTTCCTCTCTTCATCTGATAATGAGGCAACATAATGAAGTATTTTAGGATCCTTTGATGTACCAATGTTTACTGCTTCTGATGGTTCTATCAAGATAGCAGATCTCTCTTGAAAATATGCATGAAGAATGCCAAACTTTCCATCTTCTGGCACCTCAAAGACATTTTCACCATCAGATATGTCCTTTATTTTCCCTTTTGATTGATCTAGTGTTGCCATGAAATGGTTTTCAACAGTAGGTCTCTTTCCTTGTTTTATTTCAATTTTGCAACTAGAAAGTTTGATATTCTCCTGACTACAAGAAATGTTACTTGATTCTGCAATGGAAGATATCTTAGGTGTGATGGGTTTGATAGCATTAAGATACACAACTAAGTCATGATCATTGGAAAAGATATTTAGTTCAGGGTTTTCTAAATTGTCCCAATCAATTAGTTCAGGATGAAGAAGGGATAAGTCATAGTCACTGTCATCATTAGGTGCTTCAAAGTTCATGACATAATGATCATAATTTGGCACAGAGTAGGTAATGTCATAGATTGAATGATTTTGAGAATTGTCTCTCCCAAGTGTCTTCCAATTAGTTCTAACAAAATTAGTATTAGTATTTTGTGGTTCACACTCAAGTGGTTCTTCAACTGACGTTTGTCCCTTAAATGAATGGATTATATCAACACACACATCTTTAATACTACAAATTCCTTTTTCATTGACCTCATTTGCATTTTGGAGTTGACATACTTGTGTACATGATAAAGAGGATTCTTTTGCTAGATTTTGTCTCCTTTCAAACTCAACTTCTTCTGGAATAATAGTCAATCCTACTTGACTATTTCTTAATTCTTCTATGGTTCTGCCACATCTTGACAAATCTTGTTCCTCATTTGACGAAAATCTTATATTTCTAGATGCTTGTTCTATCCCTGTTTGTACTTCTTGTGGCATTACTTCTTTGTCTTTGTCATTCCCTTTCCTTCGTTGTTTCCATACAACTCTTTTCTCTGAATTCTGAGTTCTTTTCGTCTTCTTTCCAACTCCATCTTTTATTTTGCATTAAATAAGTCTTCCTTTGTAATAGTTGTTTGTTCTTTATTGTTTTCCTTACTTGACATACTAGATAAGACATCTGGATCCCATTCACACTCATTTGAATCTATCTCTAAACCATGATCTAGGACTACTCCACTATACCATATAGGAATGTTGCATGGTGCAAAAAGTTCCCTGATTTCTGCCATCTCTATTTTCACTACTTCTAGAATATCTTGTTCAGATTTTGCATTTGTTCATATTTCTTGAACTTGTTGACAAGATTCTTCTTTCCCTTTGATGGTAATCTCCTCTTCTTGCTTTTCATGTTCTTCTTGCTTATTTTGTTTATTGGTTACTATTTCTGCTGGTTGATGTAGCTTTTCTTGCCATTGTTCTTCTTTAGAGACTGATTTCTTTCTCCACTTTTGTTGTTGATAATTGTGTTTCTTTTTATTGGATTTTAGATAGCCAAGCCCTCATTTATCTTCTTTGGATTGCAAGTGGGGACAAATAGGTTCTAAAATACCTTGATTTCGCTTACCAATTGGTCCTTTTCCTTCATATCTCATTTTTTGCATGATTTTATAATCATTGCCATATTGTTTTATGAGAATATTGACTTCTGTAGATGTTGCTATAGTTTTATCTTCATCCTTGTACAACCAACCAAGAATGTCTTTGTCTTCATTTTCTTCTTCAAGAGTTCCAACTCTAAAAAATGTTCCTTTAAACATATCTTTTGATATTTCTGAGGTCTTTGATTGGATATTTGTAGGCTTTCCATATGACTTAGGGGAAAGTGGAAAATTATGCAAAGAATATTTTCCCATTCCTTCATCATTTAATTTGAGCTTTTCTTCAAAGGTTTCCCATAACTTTTCTTGAATTTCTTTGGCAGGATATATTGATTCTCTATTATTTGGAACTCTTGTATCTTGTGTTGGCTTCAAATTATTGCAATATTGACTAGAATCTGCAATTATAGTGATCTCTTGTCCTTCATGAGGAAATTTTACACATTGATGATATGTAGAAGGAACTGCTTGCATTTTATGAATCCATGGTCTTCCTAGAAGAATGTTGTAAGAGAGGTTTAAATAGAAAACCTGACACAATGTATTCCTTTCCATAGGTCCTATTTTGATTGGTAACACAATAGTTCCTTTAGAAGAAATTTCTGCTTCATCATAAGCCTTAATGGTTATTTTCTTCTTCGGATCCACTACATTTTTTGAATATCCCAAAACTTTTATCAAACTTAATGTACAAATGGTTAAGCCGGCTCCACCATCTATGAGTACGCATTCGACATGAGTTTTATTAATGGTGACTTCAACATGTGAGGGAGCATTGTGAGGATGTTTTAAGGATGCGTCATCATTTTCAGAAATTGATAAGAAATGAGGAGCTATAAAGTGTCCTACCATGTTTTGGAACTGATCTATATCCAAATCTTTTGAAACTGTGGTTTCCACTAAAGCTTTTTCCAAAATTTCCTTATGCATAGGTGAAACTTTGAGAAATTCCAAAATTGATATTTGAGCGGGTATTCTTTGTAATTTCTGTACTAAATTGTATTGTTGTGAAGTGGATGTTGGGTCTTTTGTTATACTTGGAAAGGTAACCTTTGCTTTGCTTCTCATAATAACATTGATTGACTTTGAAGATGAATTATCTTTAACAATGATAACATTTTACCACATCATCATATGTATAAGTGTAATTCACTTTGGCTTTTCCTTTGTCATCTTTTAATTGGGATGGTTCACCTTTGTCATAACTCGGAAGTGGAGTTTTGAAAGCTAGGTGTGATTCATTTGTCTTGTGGCTATCCACTGTGATAGTTCCATTATAGATTAGATCTTGGATAAGGTGTTTCAATATTTTGACAATCATTTGTTTGGTGTTCTTTATTCTAATGGTAATTGCAAAAATGATTGTCATTCCACTAATTTGGCTTGACTAGTGGTTCATAACTTCTTGCTTCTGGTAAAACAATCAATCTGTTAGCAAGCAGAGTTTGTAAAGCTGATTCCAATGGTTCTCCAATGTTTGTGAATTTCCTCCAAGGATTGGAGAGGGACTTGGTTTTATTGTTTTATTGATTGTTATTGCTTGGGATTTGACTTGATAGATTAAAAATTGGTTGTTGTTGTTGTTGTTTTGTAGCACTATTATCGTCATTTCCTCCATTGCTGACATTCCTATTCTTTGACCAGAACTTGGGTTTGTCATTGTTGTTGTTGTTGTTGTTGTTGTTGTAGGAATTATTGTAAAGTTTTAGCTCTCCTTTCTTTACCATCACATTCTCTATTTTCAGACCATTCTCAATCATCTTGACAAAGGAGGGAGGACAGTGCATTCTTAGTCGATAACTCATTTCACTGATAAGATTATCAATGAATATGTCCATTTTTTCTTGACCAGACACATCTCTTGGATACCTATTAAACATGTGTTTCCATCGTTGTAAGAAGATCATAAAAGATTCACCACTCTTTTGTTTAACATTGCATAGATCCAACATTGTTATCTCATTCCTTATATTGTAGTAGTATTGTGAAATAAATCTATTCACAAGTTCTTCAAAAGATTTGATTCCGGATGGTAATCTTGAAAAACATTCCATTGATTGTCCATTTAAACTCCTGGGAAAAAGAGGCATAAGGTAAGTTTCATAATGGGCAAATTCCATACTCATAGTATAAAACTCCCTAATGTGATCCTAAGGATCGGATTTTCCATCGTATTTGTCATATTTAGGGATCTCGCAATGTTGTAGAAATGTTACCATATTCAAATTTTTATCGAAAGGATATGGGCATATATCTTCCAATGAATACTTCTTGGAGCTTGTTCCATTTTGCATATCTTGCATCTGTTGTTGTAGAGTTTGCATTTGCTGAGTAAGGTTTAACAATGGATTATCCACATAGTTTCTCCTTGTTTCTTCGAAAGTTCTTTTATCACTATGCTCTATTCTTGTGTCATCCCTTTCTTTTCTTGTCTCTTCATGACTTTCTTTGTTCACTTCTTCATTATTTGTGTTTTGGGTGTTACTTGCCTCCACATCTTGTTTCAAGTTTTCTATGTTAAAGTCTTGTTGTAGTTTAGCTCCAGATTTTTCCAACATCAAGAGATATTTCTCTTTTTGTTTTGCCAACAATTTTTCCATTAGCCTATCAAATTTGAAATCTTGCTCAAGGTCTCTAATGGTGCTATTGACTGCTTCTTCGTCAACAGTGGTATACCCAAAAGTTTGGAATGCAGGATTATCTTCTTCCTCCATTTGTTTTTGTTGTTTTCTAAGTTGTTTGTATTGAGCTCTAGTCCAAACTGGCATGTGATTATTTCAATTTTTTTGAAATTTTCAAAGGACAAAGTCAATAGGTGATTATTGGTTTAGGAAGATATGCTTTGTTGATTTTACTGCTATTGTTTGTTCACTGTGATAAAGTGTCTCTTTGTTGAAAAGAAGGTCCTTGCAAAATTTCTCCATCAAACTCTGTACCATAGCCAATTAAATAGTGACGAAAACGGTGTAGGAATGTCCTATGTTTTAATAATATCTTGCGATTGATATACAAGAATCTTATTCTTTTCTGAGTAGCTTTGTAACTGGGTTTTCTTTTCTTAAGGCGATACTTAAAAGTCATATAAGCATTTGACAGTTTACAAGTTTGTTTGATTCCAATGTTGGTGCAATTCTAATTTTGATATAACCTAGGTTCAAAATAGGAAAGATATATCTAAGATTATGAACATAGGATAAATTGATCAAGCTTCGTGATAGAGGATTTGATTATCATGATGAGAGACTTGAAAATGATGTTGATTTTTTTGCACTTAAGATGTTTGAATCAATAGCTTGTTGAATGTTTATGCTTATAGAAACCTTTTGGGAATAGCCTATTGGATTAGTGACCCAATTGTTGAGCTAGTTTGAAAATATGTGATGGTTTAGAGACAAATCTACTCAAGAAGTATTTTGATATTGATGTTTTGACACTTTAGTTTGATCTGGTGTTTCAAATGTTGGAAAGCCTTTGTACTACCCTTTTGATCAATTTTTTCCAGCAATTTTTTGGATTTTTGTTCACTTGTAGATGATAATTTTCTTCAATTTTGACCATTTGGAACATGTTACAGACATATAAGACACAATGTTTAATAAACAAAATGCACAAGCAAGTACAAATCTTATGGCAGACTGAGACAATAGTTGTTGAATCTCACATGGGGTTTCCCTGGAGGCTACACTATTCAAAGCAGATATTTAGATGCTGACCCCACTGGCTCTACCCTCGACACTCACTTCTTTGGGGCAGCCAAGCACCAGTTTCCATGAAAACTCCCCATAGCAAACTTTATATCTCTACGAAGAACCGTATGTGTGTGAGCCACTTCAGAGGTCCGACCTCCTGTGCCGACAACTAGAATGATTTTAGCAACTAGTACAAGTGGTTTTTAGTAAAGGCTTCTGGTCATGTGGCCATACATGTGACACTTTCAACTCTGTAAATATAGTAGGTTCCTAGCCTATAGAGGTTATGCTCCATAGGGTTTATGGGGAAACATAGTGTTAGTATGAACTTATCAACACATATTGTTTGGGACTTTCGTCACGAAATATAAGTGTTATTTTTAACTTTCCATAGCATTGTGATCTATCCTCTATTTGGAGATGTTGCTCCAACAAACATGGTGTTTATTTTAGCCTTTTTTTAAAAGTCTACGTGCAACTATTTTAGAGAATTTACTCAAAATGCAAGTTGCATGCTGTCAATTTATCCCCTTAGTTAGACTAAATGAGCAAGACATGATATATTACTTTCCAAAATAGGGATTTTAATTAACTAGGTGAGGAAATGCATAAAATTTGCCTTAAACACAATCTTGCACATGTATGTCAGTAGTTTGAAAATTTTTAGTTCTAGGACCTACAAGAAAATTATGTCAGTTGCAAACAAATGCGCTATCTTTCACCTTAAAAATGCTAATCTTTAGGGCAAAAGCGCTAACCTGCACTACAAAAGTGCTGCTCTGTGGACTCAAAAGTGCGACTTCTTTAACAAATGTACTAACCTAGAGGACAAAAGCGTTAACCTGTAATGCAAATGCGCAGATTTTCAGACAAAAGCGCTAACCTACATGACATATGCATTAACCTGTGATGCAAATGCGTTAACCTACGATGCAAATTCTCTAACCTGTGATGCAAATGCGCTAGCTTATTGAACAAAAGCATTGTCAAAATTCACACATGTGTGAATCTGCATTACAAATGTGTTAATTTTACTTTTGCAAGATTTTTAAAGGTAGTTTCACAAAATGTGTCGACTTGAATTTCATCCTCAAAATGCTACCTGCAACAAGTTAGTTTCACAAAATACAAATGGAAATTCTACAGGAAATCCAAACTCAACCAATGAAACTACATGAAATACATATGAAATAAAAATACTATTATTACCTTCATGGTTTATGTCTCATTGTATCCTAACTCCACTATTCCTAGTTGCAGATGGTGTTCTCTCAGACAAGCACTGATAGCTTCCAAGATGGTATATGAAGAATGGACCGATAACTGATAGTTCACAAATGCTATGATATGCAATACTACATGATTATGCTAAAATGCTAATTGCTATTTGCTTCGAGATTAAAACTCACAGATGCATAAGTTTTACAAATGATTTGGCTTGCAAATTCACTTGAAGTCTAACTCTCTCTCAACTGAAATTTTTGATTTTATAGACCTTGAGAGGATAAGATGATGTGACTTAGATCAACAGTTATGATTAGATCTGCAGATTTGGATGGCTATGAGCAAAGGTGAATGTTGAGAGAAAGGGGGAAGGAGAAGACAAGTGTCACTCATCTCACCTTGACTAGGTTGCTGACTGAGGGAATCTAGGGATGGTTGGAGAAAATTTAGGCATGAGAGGACAAGTGGACTCAAGTCCTTCCTAAGATGTAGGGATGTTGGAGAGAATATAGAAGAAGGTTATGAAATATGTGTACATACACAATATTTCATTAAATTTGAAAGTTGAAGATAAATGATGAATTAATATTTAAGAAATATTAATTATCTTAGCCACATGATGGATGAGTTGGTAAAGGGAAGATGAAGTAGAGATAGAAGGTGAGTTGTATAAGAGAGATTAAATAATTTAAGAAATAATTTAATATTTGAGACTATAGGATAGGAGAATAACCATTAAATATTAGATATTTAATTGATTGAAGGAGATAATTAAATATTAGATATTTAATTAATTAGAGGAATATGATAGATGAATTAATTAATAAAATATTTCAATTGAAGTAATTAATAGAAAGACATGAAAATGAATTAAATAAATTAATCTTTTCAAATTAATTATTTAATAGAAGAATAAACATTAAATAAATATAAAATATTTATTTAACCGCTCATAGCCATTTTTATGTGTATACAACATTAGTCCCTGAATCACTTGCAGAATTTTACATGGATTGATGAAGAAGTGGACATATTCCATAGGGGGAGCATCAAGTTGCAGTATGTTGTTGATGCACAGTGCAAATTTTGATATTACATGTTTTACTTTCAATTTGGCATTGCTGTCAAAGGGAGAGAAGAATTATGTGATTAGGAGAAGAATTATGTGACTGGCAAAGGGAAACCAATGACAGGTTGAAGACAGACAAAGCATGGTCAATACTTGGTAATGTAAACCAGGACTCCTAATCACCATTCACAAAAACAATCAGAGGCATTCATATTTGTATTGCCATCAATGCCAAAGAGGGAGATTGTTGGCATCTGCATGAAGATTGTATTAATGATATGTTATGTTGTCATTTGTGTCAATTGAACTGGTAATGGTATTTATGATATTGTTGATATTGTTGTTGTTATTGATATTGTCTTGTAACTAGTAGGAAGAGCTTTGAGAAAGATGTTGTAAACCGATATGTAAGTTTGTGAGTTGAACCGGTAAACCGGTGTATAAGGTTAAACACTTTCTATGCAATGTAATCGGTAAACCCTACTAGTTGTTTTTATTAAACCTTAACTGATCAAGTTCATTGGTTTAAGATCTAATGATGAGCAATAATGATAGCAACACGTGTGATCATTGTATGAGGATTAGTTCAGATTGTTTTGGCACATTTGTTCATTTGTTTGATTGTCTAGGGAATGAGAAAAGTGGATTGCATCTAATGCATAGCGCGTGATGAGTTATAAAGTCTAATGAAGTGGTGATCATGGAGCGGTTGGAATTTTATTAAAGAATGTGTATAGATTGCTAAGTAAATCAAACGGTCACACTTGAACCGATTTGTTTGTAATATCTATGAGAGAATTAGGTTTTTGTTGTGTTACCGACCTAATTGATTTGCATTTAAGGTTGATGAAGTTGTTTGTAAAAGTGTTGGCAAAGTGTTGGCTGAAATTAGTTGAGTGTGTGGATGCCTAACCAGAGAATGGATCTGCAGTTTGTGTAAAGGTAGATTGAAGCTTAAAAGGATCTGATCAAGCAAATGTAGTGCTATTCAGACAAATCAAGAAAACCTGTTGTTTTCTAACAATTACAGCAGAAGTGAAATCCCCTAACCAGGTAAGCTCTAACAAGCTTGGTTACTTCTTAAATCCTCTAACAAGGTGGTCCATTAGCTTGGATTCTCAAATCCTCTAATGAGGTTACTCCTAACAGGGTATTTGCTTTTCATCAAGGCATTTTGTAAATCCCTTAACCGAGTGATTCCTAACAGGATCAGTTCTTAACAGGACTTATTGTAAAAGCTTTAATAGGCTTAGCTCCTAACAAGGAAAACTTCAGAAGAGTTCATATAGCTATCTTGTGAGTCTCATCTCACCATGGTTTTTACCTATTTGGTTTTTCCACGTATAAACATTTGTGTCATATGGTAAATGTTTTTGTGGTTATGATCTTATATGCTGATTTGATTGACTACTTCACTATTCTGATAAGGCATGATAACTAGAAGCATTGAGAGATGAAGTATGTTGATATATGATTAAGCAATTTGATGTTTACAAGATTGAAGTTGTTTACTATTAAGTTGTTATAACAGTTAACCGGTTGATATTGAGTATTGATTTTGATAGTGAAAATTTACTTTGTTAGTTTGAATTTGAGATTGGGAAGTTTGCATCAGTTTTTCAATTTACTGATTCACCCCCCATTTCAGTAATCTACAGGATACTTATTCTTTCATCATAACATCATTGGAAGGAGAGAAATAACCATATTTTTAGAGACTCTGCTTTCCCCCCTAATGTGGTGGATGAAAAGATTTGTAGGGCTATTTCTGAGAATGTCAATGTGGTTTTCAGTGTTGGTTCCTCATTCTCTTCAATCTTGAATAATGATTTTGAGAATTTTGTTTTAAAGGAGTGGATAATTATTGTAGTGGTGGTACTCCCCATGGGTATGCAAACTAACCACCTTGTTGAAGCCATGGACACCTTCCAAACTCTACAAATTGCTAAGAAACTTCGATGTAGGAAGGTGTGGATTGAGGGAGATTTGAATAATATTATTCAATGCCTCAAGGGGAAAAGCTTACCTTCATGGACTATTGAGAACATTATTAATGCCTCTAAGAGTATTATCAACACCTTTGAGGAGTCCTATATTTATCATAACTATAGAGAGGTTAATTGTGTAGTGGACTATTTTGCTAACATAGGAGTTAGACTTAATACTAGGAAGGTGTGGTTTAATGAAGACACCTTGGAGTATGAGGTTCGGTCTCTTGTTGTGCATGATAAAACACATGGCAGATATGAGAAAATCCCTACTATTTTTTATCATGGAAGTGTTTAATTGTGTCATCATTTTTTGGCTTGCGTTTGGTATGAATGCCTTAAGTTATAATTATTGCTGCCAAACTTCACATGCTATATGGGTTTTACCTATTTTGGAAGTTGCTATTGGTTTTTCTATTGCGGACTCTATTCTTTCGAAGATTGTTGTTTCTAAGATGAGTTTTAAGAATATGGGGGGTCAATGACATAGGGTGGAACCTCCTAATTGTGCTAACTGGAAGAAAAACCCTACAATTTGGCACAGATTGGAGAAGAGGGGAGTGACAACATTCTTGGAGAAATTGCATGGGCATAACCAAAGTATTAATAGGAAATTTGTGAAGGGATGGGAGGATGGTAAGGTGCATCTTTTTGGTAGGGTGACTGAGATCAATGAAGATCTTATTGCTGAGGTGACGAGAATGCCAATGGAGGGGATTCAATTTTACAGAGACAAAAAAATCTCTGATGCTGCTATGAAGAGATTCCCTAAGAAAGAGAAGGAGTAGAAGCGCCTGGTGAAAGCTAACAAGACAAAATTTGAGACGAAGTAGATTAAGTTCATATGGAGGGGGCTTTTGAAGGTGATTATGTAGTTTTTTACTCTAGATGGCAGGTTCACAAAAATCTGCGAGTATCATTTTGTGTTCCTTAATCATTTTCGTCACAATGAGAAAATGTCTTTTCTATTTTACTTGTTGTCTTCGTTAAATGCTAGCATTACTGATTTTGAGGAAAATCCCCATGTTAATCCTATTTCACACCAAGGTTTAATCGTCCTTATCTTTGAGAAATTGAAAGCTAGGGCTTCTGAAAACCCTAGCAAGCCCTCTCCTATTACTGCTGAAGAGATTGAGGATAGTGATGATTCTGAGTCAGAGGGTTGGGAAACTGACAATAATGATGTGGATTTTGTCCCTCACACTAGAAAAGATGCCAAAACTAGGGTTAAGGTGGTTTCTTCAGGTGTTAGTAAGGGGTCCCTTGGTGTTGGAAGTGAGGGTTCGATCAAATGCTCTAAGGGTAAAATTTGAAAGGCCACTTTGAAGGTTTTAGATAGCTCTGATGACCAAGATTTCCTAGACCAAACTTGAAATGTCAAGGCGTCCTCTTCCTCCCATGGTTCGGATTAGAATTCCCAAGAATCAGTGGATTTTACCCCACAAGATTTTCATCCTAAATAGGAGATCCTATTTGATGTGCTCAATGTTGCCAAGAACCACTCTCGGGAGGTTTTTCGTCTTTTCAGGTGGGTGTTTTATGAGATTAAGAACATCAATCTCAAACATCGGTCTTTACCTTCCAAGATCTCATCCTACTGATATTGGTAAGGAGGTGATCGAGGGGACTTCAACGGGTGTTCTATGGATAGAAAGTGAAAAACATGTTTTGAATGATTGTCTGGTGAAGAATATGGAAGCCATCCTAAGAGTGAAGGAGATATCTGACAAAAAAATTATGGATATGGAGGCCAAAATTGCTAAATGTGAAGCTACCATCTGGGGTATTATGGAAACCAATCAGAATATTGTCAAGGCTTTTGTTGAGACTATGTCAACCATGGTTAGCAAGTTGGAGAAATTTCATATGGATAGCACTGTGGTTGACATGGACAAGGAGATGACTGCTGGTGCAGAAGATTCGGGTCCTCCAGGGAAGTGTATTCGAGCTAGCATGAAGAAGAAGGTTACTGAAGTTCCTTAGGACATTGTGGATTTGAAGAATGCTGCTAAGAAGATGCAGCAGCTTAGTGATGAAGTTGAGGAGAATCTTAAAATTTTGGGTAGATCTATTTTTGCTGCTTCATCGTTGCTATTAGTTTGCTGGTTTTTTGTTGTTTTTGTGGGCTAAGTGGTCTTTTTGTTTTATTTTTTCTGTCTCTTAGTCCTATGGGGTTTTGTCTGTTGGTCTTGTTATGATTGGACTTTTTTTAATCTATCCTTTGTAATATGATGTAAAAGGTTTCAGGGTCCCTTCAAAACCTATTTTTTCCATAGTAAAAAAATAATGAAAATCATGAACAACTACAACCACCACAACTACCAAACCCTCCATTGCCAAACTCCCCCTCAATTCAGGATTTATTTGCCCAAAATTTGAACCTATCGAGAGGCATTGCAGATGTTTATAGTACAATCCCTCGTCTAGCCCCAATGTTAGATCCCGTCAAAGCTATAATAAACAATGTACAAACCATCACTGGGGAACACAATGTTGCTCTTTTGTGGCAAGACTCCATGAAGGATAGATATGGGAATGGCTTGACCTATGATCAGGTCAAGGAGCTTGAGATTTTAAAATCTGATATTGCCACATTGTTTGTCAATCCATGAACTAGATAGCCTGTAGACATGAAAAAAATCAAAACTTTCCATAAAATGGTGTAGAAATAATGATATGGTGAATAAATTTTGGGATTGTTGGTGGATGGTTTTAGATAAACCACCCAACAACAATCTCAATGTCCCCTTTTATTTCATTAAAAAATTGTATGCTGAGTTTGTTTTAGGGAAGCATGTCAACTACTTTGACATCAAGCCTTTCCAGGGTGTGGGTTTAGGTATGCCTCAAGATAGACATGGGGCAGTTCAAGTAGTATAGTACTTGTGTGTCCCCCCTCCTCCCATTGGTCCCCCACCTCTAGTGTAGCATCAAAATATCATTGTTGAGGCAACGTCACAAACTATATAGGCTATTCACTCTTTGAGTATCCTTTTGGTTTCCCAGGCTGGGGCACTAGCTCAACCTTTTAGTGATGGTGTCGGTGGATCTGGTGGTGCTGATACATCCTCTTCGAGTCCACATATTTGTATGTCGCCTAGTTTTACTATGTGTGGGAATGTATGCTTAGGTCCAGTTGGAGAACCTATTAATCCTCCCGTAAACATTGCAACTTATGAGGTGCATGAAATGCACGATGCACCAAATGTGATGATGGGGACTGCAGGATACCCTAGAGAGTCCTTGCATGCTAGAGGCAAGGAGGTATCTTCATCATACATTGACGATGTAGTGATAAGAGTTGTATTTTCACAGTGCATTTTATTTTAAATGAATATTTATAATCTAGATAGTATTAAGTACTAATTTTTATATACGACGTCTATTTAATAGTTGATGATAGAGAAGGAGTTGACACAGGTCCATGATGGCACCTTGACAACCATTTCATTTGGCCTTGACATCTATATGATACATATATTATTGCACCTAGTCATTTACATTATTATTGTATATACATGCTTGTCATTTATATTGGCATTAATTAAATTATATAGTAACTTGCATGTTTATCTTATTTCTCTTGTAGGACACAAGTAGCGTGAGTGCAGTGCCACATGATTCAGGCTCTTCTAGTGCAGTTGGAGACAAGGGAAAGGTAATTGAATGCAAACATGATTGAATTAAGAGTTAAAATAACTAATAACGATTATACATGTCTACATAGGTTAATAGTTTCACATACTTGTCGTTTTAAAATGTATAGAAAATTGTTGGCTTCACATCCTTGTTGACTACGTCCATTATACCTAAAGAAGAAGAGGAAGAGATGCATTAGGTATATGTGTCTATTTTATTTTGTGTTTAGTAGATATAATTATTTCCTATCAACTACAATTATATGCTTGCTTGTATCAATGTTATGTTTGAAAATATTGATGGCATACCTCCTCTAGCGAAGACATATGTTGAGACTCCTCCAAAGATGAAGAGGAAACATGGAGATGAGGTAAACAAGAATTTAATTTTAGAGTTCAATTATAGTTCAATGTATATTGATTTTTATGTTAACTTTTTGAATGTGAATTATATAATATAACTAATCTTAGTTGTGGTTTGATTTTTCTTGTGGAGGATCCTTCAGAGAGGGGCAGTGCAATGAAGAGGATCGATTTTGATGATCCATGAGTAGTTTAGGATGTTATAGATCATTTTGGGATACTCACTTGTCTATTTGGCATGTATATTTTGTATATGGACATAGATTTACATATATTGACATATATTTTGTTTAAGTTGGTGTGTATGTCATTTTTGTATATGGACATACACTTGTAATTACTCGACATTTTGATATATATAGATGTTGAGATTCAATATAACTTGTTCCTCATGTGCATGGCATCATTATTTTAAACTTTAATCTTGAATCCAATAATTAACAATGGTTAATTAATGAATAATATAATTTTGTTTGTATAACCTTGAGATGCATATAATGAATTTCACCTAAATCCTAAGTGTTAAATTTGGCTTCTTTTGGCAACTTCACTAAATTTAATGGCCATATTGGTATTTGTAATAATGATAACATGGATGTACTTAATAATGAAAAAATAAAAAAGTAGCCACACATATTCTATAGTGGAATGCAATTTTTCCATAATTGATTGGTTACATTTAGCAACAATCTGCCATCATTAAAGTCGTCTCAGCAGAGAGATACTATGAAGAGGTCCATTTCCACACATTGCTCGTTAAATTTAAGATCTGAATATATGAACTCTAAAAATAAACTTGTTTTCATTGTCATTTAGCTAATAAAAGATACACTATCTCCTATTCCCCCCTCCCACTTGTTCGAATGCTTAGGGCCATATCCTACCGACTTCATCCCTTGAGCGTCCTGAGTGCGAAAATTTGTCAAACTTTGACAAGTTGTATTTAGGAATCCTTGACACATGTGAATGATCTTTTTGAACCTATAGGGTCGTATGAGAGCTGCCTACAAAATCCTCTCTCAAATTTCAAGATCCTTAGCGGTCTTCTTAGGGCAGCATTTTGTCATTTGGCAAAAAAATTGTCAGTTTCATTTAATAAAAAGTTGCCACGGGGCTAATTTCTTGTTGTGCTCGCCGTGATAAAAAATCTTCAATTCCAATACATTCGGTTAGGAATTATTACCCTAGGCATGCTCCTTTTTTACCCCCCCACTCGATCGAACGCTCAGGGCCATACCCTACCAACATCGTCCCTTGAGCGCCCTAAGTTAAAAAAATTGTCAAAATTTGATAGGCCATATCTCAGAATCCATGGCACCTATGAATGTTCCATTTGAATGTACAAGGTCATGTGAGGGCTGCCTAAGAAATCCGGTCTCGGATTTATAAAATTCAGAGTGGTATTTTTCAAACAATGATTTTTCAATTGGCGAAAAAATCGTTAGTTTCATTCAATGAAATGTTGCCACAAGGAGAATTTATCGTTCTGCACATCATCAGTGTGAACCATCGGTCCCAAAATGTTTGTTTAGGCATTCTTACCCTAGGCATACTCTTGTTTTACCCCCCCACTCGATCGAACGCTCAGGGCCATACCCTATCGACTTCATCCCTTAAGCGCCTTAAGTGCGAAAAATTATCAAAATTTGATAGGTGGTATCCTAGAATCCGTGGCACCTGTGAATGATCCATTTGAACCTACAAGGTCGTGTGAGGGCTGCCTACAAAATCCTATCTCTGACTTACAAGATTCCGAGCAGTATTTTTTAGGAAAATGATTTTTTAGTTGGCAAAAAAATCATTAGTTTCATTCAATGAAATATTGCCATGGGGAGAATTTATCGTTCTGCACATCATCAGCATGAACATCAGTCTCATCATGTATGGTTAGGAATTCTTACTCTAGGGATGATCCTTTTTTACCCCCTCACTCGGTCGAACGCTTAGGGCCATACCCTACTGGTGTTGTTCCTTGAGCGCCTTAAGTGCGAAAAATTATCAAAATTTGATAGGTCGTAATCCAGAATCTATGGCACCTGCAAATGATCCCTTTGAATCTACAAGGTCACGTGAGGGGTGCCTAAAAATATTGTCTCATATTTACAAAATTTAGAGCAGTCTTTTTAGGATTGAGTTGGTGAAAAAAATCGTCAGTTACATTCAATAAAATATTGTCACGGGGAGAATTTCTCATTCTGCACGTCGTGGGCACGAACTATCGGTCCAAGCATGTCTAATTAGGAATTCTTACCTTATTCATGCTCCCATCTTACCCCCCCCACCCCACTTGGTCAAATTCTCAGGGCCATACCCTACCGACGTCGTCCCTTGAGTGCCCTAAGTGCGAAAAACTATAAAAAATTGACAGGTTGTATCTTAGGATCCGTGGCACCTGCAAATGATCTGTTTGAACCTATAAGGTCACGTGAGGGATTCCTACAAAATCTTGTCTCAGATTTACAAGATCCAAAGCTGTATTTTTAGGACAATGATTTTTTAGTTGGTGACAAAATCGTTTCATTCAATGAAATATCATCATGGGGAGAATTTCTCGTTCTACACATTGTGGGCATGAATTGTCTATCCCATCACATCTGGTTAGGTATTCCTACCCTAGGCATGCTCCTATTTTACCTCCCCACTTATTCAAATACTCAGGACCATACCTTACCAACATTGTCCCTTGAGTGCCCTAAGTGTGAAAAATTGTCAAACTTAAACAAGTTGTATCTCAGAATCCGTGACACCTGTGAATGATATGTTTGAACCTATAGAGTCGTGTGAGAGCTTTCTGTGATATTTTTCCAAGACCAAGGGCACAATGAAAAACATAAAAGATAGACAAAAGTATGACAAAAGTATGACAAGAAAAAACTGTATTCTCATCAATATGTAAATGATCAACTGGATTAACCAATACAATGAATATGGGCCTGCTTATATAGGCAAGGCCATATGGATATGTGAGCACACAATCATGACATGTGGCCTAATGAGAAACAAGGGTAGGTAAGAAAAAGTAGGGGTAGGTAGGAGAAATAATATAATATTCCACAAGAGGTGGATGACCCACCGAATGTGGAGTGTAACAACAAGATAAGACCACAAAAGGTGGAATTTCTCCTATAATCTATATCTCTATGTGCACACTTCCCTAAGTGTCTCATATCCAAACTGTGATGAGATGCATTATCCTAAGTTAACTTAAGTAAAGTGTAATAATATCCATGATGAATAATTACTTACACCAACACCCCCCCTTAAGTAAAACTTAGGGGAATGAAGACTGAAGTCAAAAATACAAAATGGGTCCTGACTACTAGGCCATGATAGGTACCCATGTACAATATGCAAATGCAAGCAAAACTATGCAATGCAATCTCTCACAAATGGAGAAAGGGAGAAAACCTAGTGGGAAAAAACTCCCCCCCAAAAGAGATATGAATGTACAAAAGACTCTCAAAGAAGAAGGACAAAACCTCAAAGAGGAAAAAGTACCCCCCATAAGAGAGGAAGGAGAAGTCAGATGACCCCCCCTAATGAGACATCCCGCACCCCCAAGAGAGCTCACAACTGTTGGAACTTACTCTCGGTGAAAGGTTTGGTGAATATGTCTACAACCTACTCTATTGTAGGATAATACTGCAAATCAATGACCTACTCATGAATCGTCTCTCAGATGTAGTGCATATGGATCTCAATGTGTTTGGTCTACTGATGCTAGACTGAGTTCTTCAAGATGGCAATAGCACTCTGATTGTCACAGTGTAGAACTATCAGCCATGGAGTGGTGAACCCAAACTCTATGAGATTTTGCTAAAGCCAAATGGTCTCAATCGCTGCATTAACAATCCCTCGACACTTAGCCTTAGTCGAAGAGAGAGAAATAGCATGCTGCTTCTTGCTCTGCCAACAAATGGGGCTTGAACCAAGGTGGAAGCCGTGACTTGAAGTAGACTTACCATCATCAAGATTGCCAGCCCAATCAGAGTCTGTGTAACCAACCAAGTGAAGTCCTATGCTTGTTGCATAGTTAATCCCATAGTGATGTGTACCCTAGATGTAATGAAGGATGCATTTGGTGGCTTTCTGATGAAGCTCATGTGGTTCCTACATGAAGCGGGAAACCATGCCAATCGCAAATGAAATATCAGGGCATCTATGAGTCAAGTAGATGAGACTACCCACAAGTTGACGCTACAATGTGGCATCAACTGGTGGAGAAGAGCACTAAGCCTCAAGCTTGACTCCTGAAAGAAAGGGAGTCGGTGCAAGCTTACAATCAGCCATATGAAAGCGTGCACGTAGATCAATAGCATACTTGGGCTATGATAGTATAATCCCGGAAGGTGACTATGAAATCTCTATCCCAAGAAAGTAGTGCAAAAGACCCAAGTCCATCATAGCAAATATGTCATGCAAAGCAGATTTGACCTTGCTAATGATGGATGTGATGCTCCCTGTAATGATTAAATCATCAACATAGAGCACAAGTATCAAGTGAGAGTCATCCTATCTGAAAATGTAGACATTCAGATCGGAATGACACCTGGTGAACCTTGTTGAGAGAATAAAGGAATCCATCTTAGCGTACCAAGCCTTGGGGGCCTTCTTAAGGCCACAAAGAGATTTCCTTAGTCTGCAAACCAAGGAAGAATCCTAGATGAAACCTTGTGGCTGCTCCATATAATTCTCCTCATCAAGATCACCATGAAGAAAAGTACTCTTCACATCCATTTGATGTACAACCCAACCATGAGCTACGACAATAGCAAGTGTCAAGCGAATGGAGTTCATCTTGGCTATGGGTGCAAAGGTCTTAGTATAGTTAACACTTGGAACCTAAGAGAAACCTTTCACAACAAGCTGAGCCTTATACTTGTCCACACTACCATGCGCTGCAAACTTGGTCTGATAGATCCACTTACATCAAACCATCTTTCTCCCCTTAGGGAGAGGGACTAACTCCCATGTGTTGTTCCTCATCAAGGAACTATATTCTTCCTCCATAGCATGGTCCCGCTTAGGAACCCCTGATGCTTCCCAAAATTTATGTGGATCGGAAGCAGTAGCAATGAATGCATGTGGAAGGTCCTGATTATGTGATCATGTCCTCCATGTATCTGAAGGACCTCCAACAAGAGAACCCACTGACTCAAGTGTTTGTCGAGCCCAATGAGGTCTAGGTGGAGATGGAGAACGAGGCTCCTCAACTGCAAGTGGACCCTGCAGAGGTATAACCCTGCGAGTCAGAGTTGAAGGAGTCTCATCATCTGAATCTGGTGCAAGAGCACCTAGGGGTTGAAATGCCCTTAACCAATTTCGGCTTGTGAGACCTTCCAGTGGTCATGTAAATACATAAGGACTAGCTCTAGTCCAATTTTTATTGGTTGTTTAATTTGTAGTTTTTGAAATTTTCTTATCGACAAGACCTACCCCGGTCAGCAAGTCTTACCCTGATTAGTTCGCCAGAGTTTGGAGTGGTTGTATCGGGTATTGGAAGGAGTGGTTCACACTTACCCCAATGACCTGATAAGTCGTTAGTGCTTGGTGTATTGTTATTGGGTATCAGGGGAAATAGTTTCAAGTTACCTCAACAACCTGATGAGAAAGCATAGTTGTGGAGTGGAGCCATCAAGTATCAAAAGGAGCGGTTTCACGTTACCCCGATGACCTGATGAGTAAGCATTAGAGTTGGAGCGCATTTGAAGGTGGTGTTAGGAGAGCTCGGTAAGAGGGGTTTCATACTACATTGATGACTCGATGAGACTTCCTCACTTGCGAAGTTGTCATCGGCCATCGGAAGCCAGGATTGGATGTTACCCTGATGCCTGATAGGAAGTGTGGAGTGTGGAAAGTTGTCATCGGCCATCGAAAATCAGGATTTGTTGTTACGCCAATGGATCGATGGAACTTGCGAAATAGTTGCAAATGGAAACTATTGGTAACAAGATTTATCTCGTCTAATAGGATGACTTACCTATAGAGGATGTATGTATAAAAAGACCCAATGGGCATCTGTAAAAAAAAAAGAATGGTTAATCGTGGATCATTGATCGTTGTTTGTCAATTGCCTCGGAGAACACATTTTGTTTTTCTGAAATGCAATAGAGAAGTCCATTTTCTGGTTTTCAATTAGAGATTAATTTCTATTCGTTTCACGTATACTGTTAATGTAATTGTTTCTTTTCTCTGTTCTGTGAGTTATTGTTTGAACCTGTGAATAAACTTAGGGTCTATAAATAAAGCTTTCCTTTTCAGTTTTTGTTCCTTGTTCACAATAATCATATGGCTCTGACTTGAAACTCCACAAGATCATTGGAGGTTGTCAAGCAAAGCCAAATATGTACAGTAGGTTTTCATTTGAAAGTGACCAGGAAATGGAAATCGCCATTTCTGCAAACTGGCCCTAGGCGAGCTTGGTGATAGTCTGGCTAGGTGTCAGTAATTTTGAAGGATATAACTTGCAGGGGAAGGAAACTACTGAGAACTAGGAAAAGATCCAGAAGGCTACAAGCTTGAAAATGAGACATTGTGTAACCATAGGGAAAATTTTGCTAAACCAAACAAGATGGGTGGTTTTGCAAAGATAGAACAAATGCGTGAGTCCTTCACCCCTACAAGGATTTAGTGAACAAGCTTGCTTTGTGAGCTTGAGGAAGGTGAGATAAACAAACAAATGGTAGGGAAGCCCTTATAAGTTTAGAGGGGTAGACTTGGAACCCGGAAAGGGATAGAAGCAAACCTTCAAAGAAACCTAATTGATGGTAAACTAGGTAGCCTCCCTATCATATTGGTATCAGAGAAAGTTTAGACTTGGGAAGAAAGTAGTTGATGTTAGGCATTGAATCAGTAGGAGAAAATAGCCTCAGAATGGTGACCAATGAAGAGTTAGCCAAGAAGGTAGAAGATCAGGAGGAAGAGAATAGACTCCTGAAAGAAAGATTACTATAATTGGAGAGAAAACTAGACACAGTTGAGGATAAAATTGAGAAAGTAACAATCGAGGTCAGTAAAGGGAAGGATAAAGAATCAATGGAAGAGGATAGGATACTTTCCCCAGACCCTGTTCTACCTGAAGAACCTTTCCTGAAAGCAATTAAAGTCTTAGGAGGAAAATCCTTGGAAGGAGTGCCACTTTTTATGGTAAAATGGAGCTTGAAGTAGTTATGGAATGGATTGAAGGATTGGAGAATAACTTTGAGTGTGATGGAATTAGTGAAGCCCAAAAGGTGAAGGTAGCTAAGTCTAGATTGAGAGGAGCAACCTTGACTTGGTGGAAATTTATCCAAGAAGAAAGGAAAAAAGAGGGTAAGAATCAAATAGCCAGTTGGAAAGGAATGGTAGCCAAGGTGAGGGAAGCCTATATCCTTGAAGATTATGAGATACAACTACACAAAAGGAGACAAAACCTGAGACAAAGAGACTTGGATGTGAGCAGCTACACTGAGGAATTTCAAAAGTTGTGTTTGAGATCCAAGGTGGTAGAGGATGAGAGAATCAAGGTAGCTAGATACTTGAATGGCTTGAGATGGAATATTCAAGAGGAGTTGAGTTTGTTATGTCCTAACATTGTGCATGAGTGCTATCAATTGGCATTGAAGGTGGAGGAAAAGAGTAAAAAGAAGCAAGAACAAAGCAATAGAGGAAGATGCAGAGATGGTAGAGACCAAGGAGGCAGTTTAGGTGGAAGAGGAGCAGATCAAAGGTCCCCTGGAGAGTCCAAACTTATAGAGAAAAGTGAGGATTCGAATAGCAACAGTAGCTATAGAGGAAGGGGATCATCTAGCAAGCCAGGAAGAGGTGGATCTAGTGGACTGAGAAGAGGGTCCTACTTCTCCACCATGAAGTGTTGCAATTGCCAAAAGCTGGGTCACCCTTCCTATAGATGTCCAGAGAAATCCTCTTCATCTCAAGGAAGTGAAAGAAGAGTGACATATGTGCAAGAAGATGCAGAAAGAAGAAAGACACAAGGTGTGAGTTTAACTCCTGAAGATGGAGAAAATTTAATGATGAGAAGAGTCTTGATTAAGGAACCAATCAAAGAAGAACCAACTCAAAGAAGGGCCTTGTTTAGAATCAAATGCAAGGTCCTTGGTAAGGTTTGTAGAGTGGTGATAGACTCAGGATCTATGGAGAACATTATGTCAGAGGAAGCAGTAAGTAAACTGAAGTTGAAAAGAATTCCACATAGTAATCCATATAGGGTCACTTGGCTCAACAAGGAGTAGCATGTGGTAGTAAATGAACAAACATGGGTTGAGTTCAACATAGGTAGTTATAAGGATAAAGTCTTGTGTGACATCCTTCCTATGGATGCTTGCCATCAACTTCTTGGTAGACTATGTTAGTTTGACAGAAAGGCCATTCACAACGGAGAGAAGAACTCTTATTCTTTTTAAAAGGATGGAGTTACATACCATATTTAGTCCCTAAGTGATGAAGGAGAGGGCAGCAAAACTAAAGGCCCAAATTCGTTATTGGTAGGTGAAAAAAAGTTCATTAACACTCTCAAGGAATGAGAAGGAGTGGGGTTTTCTCTTATAGTAAAACCAAAGGAAGAAAAGCAATAAAAGAAGGTTCAAATGCCCCATGAAGTGCAGCAGATACTAGACAACTTCAAAGCAATCATAAGTGATGGAGCACCAACAACCCTACCACCTATTAGATCTATAAGTCATCAGATTGATTTCATTACAAGAGCATCATTACCCAACAAAGCAGCCTACAGGATGACTCCCAAATAGAACAAGGAAGTGGCTAGACAAGTCCAAGAATTGTTGGACCAAGGGTTGATAAAGAAGAGCATAAGTCCTTGTGTCGTACCTATGGTATTAGCACCCAAGAAAGGAGGAACATGGAGGCTATGCACATATTCAAGAGCCATAAATAGAATCACTATTAGGTACAAATTTCCTATCCCAAGAATTGAGGACTTGATGGATTTCTTGGGAGGTACAAAGTACTTCACTAAGATTGATCTCAAGAGTGGATACCATTAGATCAAGATAAAAGGTGATGAATGGAAACCAACCTTCAAAACCAATGAAGGACTTTATGAGTGGCTTGTTATGCCATTCGGTCTTAGTAATGCTCCCAGTACATTCATGAGACTCATGAATGAAGTGCTAGAAGATTTTATTGGTAAATTTGTTGTTGTATACCTAGATGATATCTTGATTTTTAGTAGAATTAAAGAGGAACATCTAGAGCATCTTAGTATTGTATTGCAAAAATTGTATGATGAGCAACTAACAATAAACTTGGAGAAGTGTGATTTTATGAAGCAGGAGCTTGTCTATCTTGGATTTGTAGTTTCAGGATGAGATTTGAAGATGGACACATCAAAGGTGGAAGCCATCACAAATTGTTCAACACCAAAGAAAGCAAGTGAAGTAAGAAGTTTTCATGGTTTGGCATAGTTCTATAGGAAATTTATCAGAGGGTTCAATGAGATTTGTGCACCCATGTTGGATACCATCAAAGGAGGAGTTAAAACTAAGTTTTAGTGGACCAATGCATCTAACAAAGGGTTTTAACTTTTGAAACAAAAGGTAGCTACACAACCAGTACTCATTCTTCCTAGTTTTGATAAGTTGTTCACAATTGAATGTGATGCAAGTAATATAGTAGTTGGTGTTGTTTTGAGTCAAGAGAATAGACCTCTAGCTTTATTTAGTGAGAAGCTCAGTGATGCCAAGAAGAAATATTCATCCTATGATCTCGAGCTGTATGCTCTTGTCCAAGTTCTTAGGAAGTGGAGACACTACTTGTTACCTAAGGAGTTTGTTGTTTACACAGATAATCAAGCTTTAAGTTTTCTGAATTCAAAAGATAAGTTGAGTCATAGGCATGTTAAATGGGTTGAGTATTTGCAGTCATATACTTTTTCTATTAAGCATAAGAAGGGATGGTGTAATAAAGTAGCAGGTGCTTTGAGTAGAAGGCTACTAACAATGCAATAAGTGCATATTTGGAGTATTGGAGTTGATTACTTCAAGGATTTGTACCCGAATGATGAAGATTTTGCAGCCATTTACAAGGTTTGTCAAGAATTTCAGAATAACTTTCATAGTAAATATGCTGATTTTACTTTGCAAAATGGTTTGTTGTTTAAAGGTGGACAACTGTGTGTTCCCAAAGGATCAATGAGGGAAAGTCTAATCCTAGAAAAACACAATGGATGTTTGAGTGGTCATTTTGGCCTTAATAAGAAATTGGAACTTGTTCAAAGGTTCTACTATTGGCCCAGAATGCAGAGGGATATCAGAAGGTATGTTGAGCAGTGTATGGTTTATCAGAAAGCAAAATGTACAACTACTAATGCTGGTCTTTATCAACCATTACCTATTCCTACAAGGCCATGGGAATGTGTAAATATGTATTTTGGCAGGTTTAGTAAAATGACACATTTTGTTCCTTGTAAAACTACTTATGATGCTAGTCAAATTGCACACTTTTTTTTCAAAGAGGTTATAAGAATCCATGGTTTTTTGGTTAGTATTGTTTCAGATAGAGATGTCAAATTCCTTGGACATTTTTGGAAAACTCTTTGGAAAAGACTAGGAACTAACTTGTCTTTTGGTTCAACCTATCATCCCCAAACAGATGGTCAAACAATGGTGGTCAATAGGACACTTGGAAACCTTTTAAGGCACTTGACAAAAGAGTTTGCACAAAGTTGGGATCAGGTTCTTCACTAGGTAGAGTTTGCATACAATGACAGTGTCAACAGGTCTACTGGGAAGAGTCCTTTTGAGATAGTGTATGGTATGCACCCATGAGGTGTTATGGAATTACAAGATCTTGGTAATCTGTCACACAAAAGTGGTCAAGATGATGATGTGGCTCAATCTATGAAGGAGGTTCATGAACAAGTTAGGCGGGCTCTCCAAGATTCTTCATAAAAAGTTAAAGCCAAAGTTGATACCACACAGAGAGATGTGCAATGTTTTAGTTGGAGATTTGGTGATGGTACATTTGAATAAGGCTCAACTTTAGAAAGGGGTTCCTAGCAAGCTACAAATGAGGAGGATAGGCCCATGTAAAGTTTTAGCCAAGTATGGCTCTAATGCCTATAAGATTGATTTGCCATCTGATATTGCTTTGTCTCTCATTTTCAATGTCGCAAATTTGGTTGCCTACAAGGGACAACTTCCCAAGGAGGATGCACAAGTTTCAGATGTTCAACAATCAATTGTTGACTTGCCATTACTTTCTCCTTCCATGCCTCAGGTTGTGAAAGTGTTGGATTCTTGCATTCTCAAGAAGACTGGACAGTAGGTCTACATGGGACATCTGATCAATTGGATGCATAAACCTGATTCTGAAGCGACCTAGGTCCCTGAATCAGATTTTGTCAAGTCAGGAATTGATTTTTCCTTATTGTCGAGAGAAGTCACTTGACTTCTTTATTTTTTGGGGAGTATGGTGCAGGAGCACCTAGGGGTTGAAATGCCTTTAACCAATTTTGGCTTGTTAGACCTTCCAGTGGTCATGTAAAAACATAAGGATTGGCTCTAGTCCATTTTGTATGGTTGTTTAATTTGTATTTTTTGAAATTTTCTTATTGGCAAGACCTACCCCAATCGGCAAGTCTTACCCCGATGAGTTCGCTAGAGTTTGGAGTGTTTGTATCGAGAATCAATAGGAGTGGTTCAAACTTACCCCAATGACCCAATAAGTTGTCAGTGCTCGGAGTATTGTTATCGGGTATTGGGGGAAGTAGTTTCAAGTTACCCCGATGACTTGATGAGAAAGCATAGGCGTGGAGTGGAGCCATCGGGTATCGGAAGGAGCAGTTTCACATTACCTCGATGACCCGATGAGTAAGCATTGGAGTTGGAGCGTGTTTCAAGGTGGTGTTATTAGAGATTGATAAGAGGGGTTTCGTACTACATCGATGACATGATAGGACTGCCTTGCTTGCAATGTTGTCAACGACCATCGGAAGCTAGGATTGGATGTTACCTCGATGGCTGATAGGAAGTGCAGAGTGCGGAAAGTTGTCATCAGCCATTGGAAGTCAGGATTTATTGTTACACCGATGGACAGATGGAACCTGCGAAATAGTTGCAAATGGAAACTGTTGGTAACAAGATTTATCTCATCCATTAGGAGGAGTTCCCAATAGAGGATATATATATAAAAATACCCAATGAGCATCTGTAAAAAAAAAAAGAATGGTTAATCATGGATCATTGATTGTTGTTTGTCAATTGCCTCAGAGAACACATTTTGTTTTTTCTGAAATGCAATAGAGAAGTCCATTTTTTGGTTTTCAATTAGAGATTAATTTATGTTCATTTCATGTATACTGTTAATGTAATTGTTTCTTTTCTCTATTCTATGATTTACTATTGAACCTATGAATAAACTCGAGTTCTGTAAATAAAGCTTTCCTTTTCATTTTTTGTTCCCTGTTTGCAATAATCATATGGCTCTGACTTGAAACTCCACAAGATCATTGGAGGTTGTCAAGAAAAGCCAAATATGTATAGTAGGTTTTCATTTGAAAGTGACCAAGAAATGTCAATCGCCATTTCTGCAAATTGGCCCTGGGGTGAGCTTGGTGATAGTCTGGCTAGGTGTCAGTAATTTTGAATGAGATAACTTGCATGGGAAGGAAACTGCTGAGAATTGGGAAAAGATCCAGAAAGCTACAAGCCTAAAAATGAGATATTGTGTAACCATAAGGAAAAGTTTGCTAAATCAAACAAGATGGGTGGTTTTGCAAAGAGAGAATGAATGTGTGAGTCCTTCACCCCTAAAAGGATTTAGTGAACAAGCTTACTTTATGACCTTAAGGAAGGTGAGATAAGCAAACAAATGGTAGGGAAGCCCTTAGAAGTTTAGAGGGGTAGACTTGGAACCCAAAAAGGGATAGAAGAAAACCTTCAAAGAAACCGAATTGATGGTAAACTAGGTAGCCTCCCTATTAGAATCACTGGCATCACTATCCACAAAGGAGGAAGATGGAGGAGGTAGAGAGGCTAAGATAGGAGAGCTTTCCTCAAAATGAACACTTCTCTCAATGAACACCTCATGTGTCTCAAGATCCATTAATCAATATGCCTTAACACCCTCAGGATATCCAAAAAAAAGATAAGGCCTACTTTGAGGTTCCAATGCCTTGTGTTTCTGTGAAGGAATGCGAGCCCATGCTGGAGACCCAAAGACTCTGAAATGTCTCACAATCAGTTTCCTACCCGCCCAAGCCTCAAAAGGAGTAATACCTGTCATAGATTTGTGAGGAACCTAGTTTTGGATGTGTGTGGCACAACTGATAGCCTCTGCACAAAAGGTGGGATCAAGAGAACGTGCATGCATCATATAGCTAGCCATTTCTTTGAGAGTTCTATTCTTGTGATCTACAACTTCATTCTATTGTGGAGTGTAAACAATAGAATGCTGAAAATCAATCCCTTCAAATGTACAAAAATCCTCAAGTCTTTTGTTTACATATTCCCTTCCATTATCCGTGCGAAGAATCTTGACAACTTTCCCAGTTTGCTTCTCCACACGAGCCTTGAAGTCTTGAAATTTGTCAAACACTTCACTCTTATGAATAAGAAAGTAGAGCCAAGTAAAGCCAGAGTGGTCATCAATGAAGGTGAGGACATAGTGGGCCTTACTAAATAAAGGTGATGGAAATGGACCTACTACATCATTGTGAACAAGTTGAAGAACTTCCAAATCTCTCCAAGCTTTCCCCTTATCAAACTTCTCCTCGGGATGCTTTCCCATGGAACATCTTGAATATACACCCTCTAAAAAACTTATTCAAGGTAGACCTGTGACCATGTCTTTGGTGTTGAGCTGCTGAAGATAGCGGTAGTTGAGGTGACCAAACCGCTCATGCTATAGCTTACTTTCTAAATTTGAATGAGTAAGCAAGGCCCTAGAAGGAGAAATTGGCACAAAGTGGGAGAATGAATAAAGGCTTGAGTTGTCATTGACTTGTCCCATTGCTACCAAGGCATCATTATCAAGTTCCTTTACCAGAATTCAATTAGGTCTAAACTCAACCTTTTTCCCATTCCCATAGTGAGTGATTTGGTAGATAGAGAGAAGATTGGTAGACAAGTTAGGAACATAAAGAACATTCTCAAATGTTCCATCATCCATGTCAACTGAACCTTTCCCTTCAGCGTCAACTTGTGTATTATCATCTATGTAAATGTGAGGTACCTTTGATGGCTCTAATGAAGAAAACTGCTCCTTTGTAGAACCCATGTGATAAGAGGCACTCGATTCAAGTATCCACTGCTATGAAGAACTTGTTGTAGCTAGAAATGCTTTCCCTTTTCCCTTAGACTGTGAGCAAGAGGAAGGAGATGAATCCTTCTTTTTGTAGGCGGATGGCCAGTTGATGTTATTTTTCTTAAGCAGATATGTCAACTCATCAACTTGTTTGGCATGGCATCAATGCTCATCATGACCATACTTCTTGCAATAAGCACAAGTTGGTTTATCCTTCTTAGGTGGAATCCCCTTCTTGGAAGAGGAAAAATTGCCCTATGATGGAGAGGATGATTGTCCTTTTTCCTGCTATGGCTTTGACTTAGATTGCTTCTTCTTCTTGTTGCAATCTTTGCCTTGACTCCCTTGATTAGCCACCAAAGCCTTGGAATTTGAAGACTTGAGAAGCCCCATGTTCAACAACTTAGATTGTTCCAATATCAACATTTTTGTGAAAGCATCAAATAAAGGCATAGTGTAGGAACTCCCCATTATCAAATGATGAGTTTGGAAGCTAGATACAAATGTTGCATATTCAGGTGCAAGCTTGTCCAACAAGTTGAATATCAACTAAGCATCTTTTTTGTCAATTCCACAATCCTTAAGCTTTGCTCTTAGCTCATTTGCTTTGGTGACATAATCTTGGATTGTATCAAAACTCTTGGGATCAGAGTTTGTGAGCTCATTGTCAATCTTGTAACCTCTGATTTCATCAATTTGACCATACAATTTCTAAAACATTTCCCAAGCTTCTTTGATTGTAGAACACTTCTTAATGTGAAAAATGAGGTCATCTGATACATACTTACACAAATTTCCAAGAGCCATGCAATTCTTAGTGAGCCATTATAAATGAGCATTAGGATCAACCTTAGGATCAGGTGGTGCTGCTATTGTTCCATCTATGTAATGCGTGAGTCCTTTTTCCATTAATTTGCTCCATGTTTTAATTTTCCAAGATGCTTAATTATGTAGAGTTAAAGGTGGAAATTTATGAGGACTCATAGCAACAAAAATGAAAGAGCACAAGGAAAGAGAGGCACAATCACACAAGAAAGCCCCCCAAATTCACTCAATCAAAGAACAACGCCCCCCCCCCCCCCCCAAAGTGATGATTTGACACTTTATACTTAGTGTGTGTACAATGGGCCACTTGCAAAAAATGGTAAAGTGGACTTTTGATTTCAACTTTACAACTACCACAATGAGGCCAAAGGAGACTCAAACTAATAATGCAAGAGATCTAAACTAAGATCCAAGCAAATTACAAGTACCAAATAGGCCAAAGAAGACCAATATCTGAAAGTACAATATCCACTTAAAATCTTCAAGAATTGATCATAGATTATGAAAGTAGATGAAAAAATATGCACTCTAAAAAAAATGACACCTGAAAAGGAGGTCGTATGAGCTCAAACAAAGCCTTTGAAGTTGCAAAATCGAGGATTAGACAGGTACAACTAAGAGAATCTAAAAATTATGAAAAACCTGTGCACAAAAATTAGAAAATAACCACACCACTATGAAGAGCACGAAAAATGAGCCCAAATAAAAAAAATTACACCCAAAAAGGAGCAAAATTGAGCAAGTTATGAGCCTCCAAAGTTGACCCAAAAAACCAAATTGCTCAACGGAGAGGGATCTAAAATTTTCAAAAAGATGCTGACATCAGAAAAACACTGTGTTAAATTTGATGACCGTATGACCATCAAAACAATCATTGTATCCCTGGACAAGTCTGACTGAGCACTGATGTGGTGGCAGACTGGGCACCGCTGACATGGCAGAAGGTATGGATGATAGGGTGTAGGGTCTGCGTGGTAGCTAAAGTGGCAGTAGACATGGCACCTGACGCGGTCGGGGGATGTGGCTGATGGGAAGTTGTTAGCGATGGGAGGCTGATAGTGGTGGGAGGCGGCCAGTGGGAGGGGCTATTGCCAGAGGGGTTGGCAGGAGGCAGTTGGAGAGCTGTTGAGGGGGTGTTAGTGGTCGGGTTGCTTGCATGGTGGCGGGGACCATGGTCTACACATTGTATGACAATGACTAATAGAACCTGCAACTTGTAGTATGGCGGGGGTCTTTGGACCCCCCCAAAAATGCTTTATTTATTTATTTATTCTTCAAAAAAACTTCTAAAAAAAAAAAAAAATGCCCCTTTTTTTTCAGAAAAAAAATAATTTGTTTTTTTGCAAATTCAAAAATTCTGTACCATACCGTTCTAATTGGGCAAAAAATTCCTCCACACCCAAAATTTGACTTTCGCCAAAATAGGTTGAGTTTCTACTCATTTTTTATGGAAACGGACTCTCATACGCAATGGTGAGGTAAAAAACGCTCTAGGATGCCTCCAAAATGCGGAGTACGTCAGATTAAAAAATAGAAGCCTTCCAAGATGTTTCCCAAAACCAATCAATGAAGCCCCAATAGCTTTGATACCATGTGAGATTTTGCCAAGACCAAGGGCACAATGAAAAGTATAAAAGAGAGACAAAAGTATGGCAAGAACAAAATGTATTCTCATCAATATGCAAATGATCAACTAGATTAACCAATACAATGTATATGGGTCTGCTTATATAAGCAAGGCCATATGGATATGTGAGCACCCAATCATGACATGTGGCTCAATGAGAAACAAGGGTAGGCAAGAAAAAGTAGGGTTAGGTAGGAGAAATAATATAATATTCTACAAGAGGTGGGTGACCCATCGATTGTGGAGTGTAACAACAAGATAAGACCACAAAAGGTGGAATTTCTCCTAAAAGCTATATCCCTATGTGCACAATTCCCTAAGTGTCTCATATCCAAATGACAATGAGATGCATTATCCTAAGTTAACTTAAGTAAAGTGTAATAATATCCATGATAAATAATTACTTACACCAACACTTCCTACAAAATCCTCTCTTACATTTTCAAGATTCGGAGCGGTCTTCTTAGGGAAGTGTTATGTCAATTGGTGAAAAAATCATCAGTTTCATTTAATGAAAAGTTCCCATGGGGTTAATTTATCATTCTTCTCTTCATGGCCACAAATCATCGGTTCCAATATGTCTGATAAGGCATTCTTACCCTAGGCATGCTCCTATTTTACCCTCCCACTCGGTCAAACGCTCAAGGCCATACCCTACTGACGTCGTCCCTCGAGCGTCCTAAGTGCTAAAAACCATAAAAAATTGACAGGTTGTATCTCAGAATCCATGGCATTTGTGAATGATCCATTTGAACCTATAGGGTCGCATGAGGGCTTCCTACAAAAGCCTATCTCAAATTTACAAGATTCGGAGCGGTATTTTTAGGACATTGATTTTTCAGTTGGCGAAAAAACTTGTCACATTGAAATAAGCATGATGAGGATATACAGAGAAGATGAAACATAATCTGTCACATTTTTTAGTTGCCCCATATTCTTTTAGAAGAGAAAACACAATCTATCACATTTAATTAAGCATGATGAGGATATACAGAGAAGACGAATGCAAAGAGTGGGTTGAATTGGGGTTTAAGTGAGTGGTGAAGAACAATCCCATTCTCATAATATAATAAAGATTTTTTAGATTCAAGGAATTCATTTTCTCAATTGATAATTGATAGCCCTCCAAATCGAGGTGAACAAAATAATATAACTACAACAATGTACTTATGTTTAAATACATTGTATATCATCAATACAACTAAACCAGTTTACTCATGTACAAATACATTATATATCAACAATACAACTACACCAACATGATCATGTGTAAATACATTGTATATATTTGTAGTCATTTACAAAAACATCATATATCATCATAACAAAGTTATATCAATGTACTCATATACAAATACAACATCCCACTTCATGTGCATCAGACATCCTCATGTTCTGAGAGAAAATCTTACATAGATCAATGCCTGCATATAAATGAAGACCAACATAAGCAACGTGAACATCAAAAGATCTACATTTTCAAGAGTTGTTAATAAACACATAAAAAAAAATAATGATAAATGAAGAGATGGGATTATATCAAGTGTACCCACTACGTTGATGCAAAAATCATATTGCAATGGTGTTGTAATGATTCAAAAAGACTTGTAGTAGCATAAAAGTTTTATGATCATTATTTGAAATGAAATGCACGATAATAAACAAAGACATCATATTAACAAAGAGGTAGGATTATACAAACTATATCAAGTGTACCCACTATGTGCATGCAAAAATCATGATGCAATAGTAATGTTCATTTAAGTAGACCTGCATTTTTAACACATTCTTAATATACATATAACAAACTTGAATATTAAGGTTTTATGATCATTATTTGAGATGAAATGTATGATAAAAAGATTAGAGATAGTAAAGACATACTACTCATGTGTTCTTGAAGGGTCATCTCTTTGCTTAAGAGTATCCAATATTGCTTTGTGATTAGTACTATTCATTGTCCATATCTCTTTGGTCTTCGGTCTTGCGTTATGCTTCAACAACTTGACATTTGTAGTTAGATAAGGTGTGAATAAATGGGAATGGTTTTATGTCTCTCGTAGTCTTCAAATGTAGGTATGCCATTCTTTCTAATCATGTATATCCGCAACCAAGTTCCTGCAACAACAATTGAACCTTTAGGATATGTGAACCCATCATCATCTTGTTGGCATATGCACACTCCAATGAGACATTGTAGGTGATTGAAGGTTTTGTCATTGATGGCAACCATGCAATCCTATGGCATCAGCAAGGCATTATACCGGCAAGGCATTACATCAGCAAGTTAGTGCACTGGCATCAGCAGATCACACTGGCACCGACACAAAGAAAGGAAGTACACCAACACAGAGGCTGACATGATTTTGTTATATTATATTTTGTTTATTATTGAAAAACTTTCTAAGCTGACTTGGCATGTTGTAAAATGACTCTTATATATAAAAGAGATCATTGTAGATATTTTGTAAGGAAGAAAGTGAAGAAAGTGATGTATGTGAAATATTAAGGCAGACCTATTATGCAAAATATAGGTTGAAGGGTTTATGTAAGAAGCAGAGCAGCAACTGGTACTGGATCAGGCATTATAGATGCTATTGTAAAGAAATACAAGATATTGGATTTGTATAATCCACATTGTAAGTCAGTGAGTGAATATTGTGGGTCACAAATCCCACCGAGGTTTTTCCCACACCGGGTTTCCTCGTTAAATCCTTGTGTTATGGTGTGCTTTTCATGTGGATGTTCTTAATTCTATTTATTACATTATTTCTTGCATATCGGTACACTGTTATAATATGTTGTGCATGTTTTAAGTTAAGAAATTCTAATTACCGGTTAGATACTGATTCACCCCCCCCTCTCAGTATCTGTGGGATTCCTAACAATTGGTATCAAAGCCTAGTCCTCTATTTTCAGAAGCCTAACAGCTTGAGGAAGATCTTGACACTGGTAAAGAATGAAAATCTGATGAAGCAACTTGAAGGATCTCTCTCAGACTATGATGTAGAGAAATTGAAAAATATCAAACTAGAAAATGATTTAAGGGTAGCTCAAGATATCATTCAAGCACTTCAAGAGAATCTTACTATTGCAAGAAATAAGAGAAGAGAACTTTGTGAAAAGTTGCAAAATGAAAATGATGAAAAGGAATCACTTAATGATCAGATAAGCAAGCTAAAACAAGAGAACATGACAACAAAGAATGAGATGCAGTATATGACTATGAGATTTTGTAAAGAGATTGAGGATTGGAAGAAGAATGAAGAAGAATTGACCAGAAGACTAAGTGACACAACAAATGAAAACACAAGACTTAGCTATGAAAATGACATGTTGAAGATAGATCTGATGCACACTCAGAATGACTCCAATGAACTGATGAGACAGAAAGAGGTCTTAGAAAGAGAACTAGAAACTGCAAATCAACATAAAGAAAAATTCAAGAAAAGCTCAGAGGAACTTGGCACCTTGCTAAAGAATCAAAAACCTAAAGGTGACACTTCTGGAATTGGCTTTGAAGTTGGTGGAAGCTCCACTACTACAAATACTTAGGATCATAGCAAACCGGTAAGACAACCTAATGCTTATAAATTCAATGGAAAATGCTTTAACTGTAATAAGTATGGTCATAGAGAAAATGAATGTAGATCTAGAAATTATCAGAATATCAACACACCAACCAATCAATATTCAAAATGCAACAAAGTTGGTCACAACTCTGAAAATTGCAGAATGAATGTGAGATGTTATGTTTGTGGAAGATTTGGACATTTATCTAATCAATGCAGAACACAAACCAGCATAGGTTATGGGAAAGCTATTCAGAAGAATAATGTAACTTGTTATGAATGTAACAAGATTGGGCATATTGCAAAATTCTGTAGAAGTAAAGGATCACTAGTAGACAACAAAAGCTCTAGCTTGAAGGGTAAAGAAAAATTTGAAGAGGTTAAACAAGACTTCTCAAAACAATGGATTAGAAAAGTTGATCTAAATATTTGCAATGCTCCTCCACCGGTAGAACCAGTAAATGCTTCATCGACAGGACAGAGTGATGCTTCACCGATAGGACAGAGCAGTGCTCCACTGGAAGGAAGTTCTTCATCTAATTGAAGAAATTTTCCTTGAGGGTTTGGCAATCTAATGACACATGTGCTATTATTCCCTCGGTTAGAGAGAAGAAGTTGGAAATTACTTATTACTGGCAGACAATCTTAAATGAATACTTAACCGAGATGCATTAAATGTGGTAGATAGCAAAAAGACACTATAAATTTGAGGTTTGGGCTCCAGTTCATTTCATCGAGATTTCAAACCTACAAAGAGCGCGAAGATTCTGAGCTAAGGCATTCTGAGCTAAGAGGCTAGAACACTCCAAGCAATCATCCATCCTAAAGGCAGTAAAAGGTATTTTATCATGGCATCCACCTCTGCAATTGAATATATAGAAAACCCTACTGTTGTCGAAGTCATAAAAAGACCTAGGCCCATATTTCAATTAGTTCCCGGAGTAGCAAAGAAAGATGATACCTTAGGTTCTTTTTCTCAAATTCCTAAGGGAGTTGTTTATGCTGAAGACCCTAGAATTTACATTCACTGTAACATTGAGGAACTAGGAGATGAAGAGATTAAAACCATGTTTAAAACTATCATATGTGATGAATCTGACAATGTAAAAGATGAACATAAGATCATTGAAACCTTAGGATTTACAGAGATCCTTAGCATTATTGAATTTCCCAAGGATGTGATTAGGATAGTCTTAAGTAGGGTACATGGTAAATTTTTCTGGCTAGATGCAATCCACAAAATCACTAAGGAAGTTGTGAAAGCTGTCACAGGGTTACTAATCACCGGTAAAAGGCCAGACAAAACTAAGAAGGTTTCCAATGACCTAGTTACTCAGTTAACTGGTGCCACATTCGATAAAAGGTCCTTAAGAGTAAATGATGTAACAGACATTAATGTGAGATTTATCAGCATGATATTAGGGTATAAAGCTACCCATGCAAATAGACTTAATTCAGTTTCAAGTTTATGCATTAAGAGTGCTTATGATATGGTCATAGATAATGCAAAGATTGATGTATGTGAGTGGTTAAAGGACGAATTAATTGACAACTTAGGCAAGATTAAGAAGGACAAGAAAGGAACTTTTAGTTTTGGAAATCTGCTAGTATGTATGATGCTACATATAACCAAATAGGTTCCCGGTATAGGCTACAAAGAACTTGGATATGATATACTGGTAGGCAAATAGTTAACAGAACTATTCAATAATATGGGAGAAGACAAGGAAAACAATATCCATGATTTCTTTCAAGAACTAAAGGTCAAAATGAAGAAAAGAATCCAACTATCACAAAAGATTGTTGACAAATATAAGGATGAAATATGATTTTTAATCAAGAAGGATGAGATCTGGATGGAAGAAGTCATCCCTAGGATAGTTTGGGTAACAGAGATGGGTTATGAAATAGATGATCATATAATTGAAACATATGCTAAAGCACTTCTGGAAGCCCCTAAAGAACCTAAGGAAGAAGTATTTGGTAGTGCAGAAACTATTGAAAGCCAAATACAATCCAAAAAAAGAGTGAAAAAGGTTGAGATAGTTGTAAGAAAAGGTTCCAGATAGGCAAAGGCCATTAAAGAAGATGTGTTAAGCAAACCGATATAACAGAGGATGAGTTAGCACTTCCACAACCTGAAACTCACCTATCACTGGTAGGTACTTCTTCGGAGAGTGACATGTCTGCAAATTTCAAAAGAGTTGTAAGGAAAAGAGATACCTCACCGACAACCACACCCTCACCTAGGAGGACAAGACATAAACAACAAGCAGTGAGATCTCCGGTAAGAAAGGCTACACCAAAGAAGAAGAAACTGACATCCAAAAGGAAGAAGAGGACAAACAAGGACTTGACCCTTCTTGATATACTGTTGAATGAAATTACAAAGGAAGGAAAATTGAAGAATATAGAGAAAATATATGACACTCTGACAACTGATGAAAAAGAACAGGTAGAAAATAGTGTTATATTACATATGGATATGTATAAGAAATTTCTGATGGAAGTAGTAAATGAAGTTCCAGATGAACAATTTAAGAGACTGGAAGCAAGAAGACAAGTAGTAATAGAACTGGACAAGAAAATAAAGATTGAGAAGCTACCTGCTGTATATCCGGTGAATTCACCCAAATAAATTGATGACTTAATTGTTCAAGCCAACCAGTCAGTATTTTCTATTGCACACCAGCACATTGCTTTAATGGTTGGAAGAGTTAATGAAGTAACAGAGGAAACAGAAAATGCATGGGACATATTCCTTGTTGAGAAAGAAAAACAAGAAGAATACATGAGCCACAAACCTATAAAGGTATATCAAAAAGAAAGAGACAAGGGTAAAGGTAAAGTTGGTGGACCACCTAGTATCAAGGTTAAAGACAACTTGCCCCCACCTCCTTTGATTACTCCACCGATAAAAACAACAGCTACAGAAGATCAATCAACAACTGAGAGTATGGATGTAGAGGATGGAAATCCTAATCCTGAAGTCTTATATATTGTGGATGTTGATACTCAAAAGATCAACATTGTGGTAGACAAAGATATAGCTAGTAAGACTGACATGGCTAGTGAGCCTCCGGTAGCTGAGCAAACTGATAACACAAAGGAGAAACTGACAGATGACAAAGAGAAAAAGGTAGAGACTCAAACTCAGACTGAGACAATGCTACAAACAGATCATAAGGCTCCTGAATAGCAACAGGAATGGGAACAGAAGGAAACAGTGCCACCGACAATTGAAGAAGTAGAAAAACCATTGCTTAAGGAAATGCAGACACAAACAGACCTACGAGAGGTCAATATAGGATTGGTTACTTCCATTGGTGGTACTTAGAATCTAGGTTCATCATCAAGCTACAAATCAACTAATGTGACTGAGATACTATTGGATTCAATTAAAAAGATAACAGAATGCAACTCACAAACTTATAAGGCAATAGATGATACCATACCAATTTTGAAGGTAATTGGTCCTAATTGTAATATAGACAATAAAGATTCTTTAGGACAACTTGATACCTTGTGTAAATATATCACAAAAAACATTGAGAAAATTAAGGAAGAGACATTGAAGGATAAAGTAGAAATTGAAAAGCAAAAATTCTTTGATGAGCAAATAAAGAAGTGTAATAGAGAATTTGACACACTTCTATCGGAATTGTGTAACTTACTGAAAGAGTACAAGACTCTGTATAAAGACACCTGTAAGACAAACTTTTTGACTATAGATATAGATAAAAAGATGAGCAAGGTACAGGATGAAATCAATAAACTTGCAGATAATTTTGTTAACTCACCTGATACACTATCAGTCTTTGAGGAGAAGACAACAAATTTTGAAGAAGAATTACTTAAATTGGAAAGAGAAAAAGAGAGAATAGTGGATAAGGCAAAACATCTAATATTAAAACTGAGTCCAAGATTGGACTACCTAGCATCACTACGGAAGGAAGTATCTGAGGCACTAATACAGGGACAAAAAATACCGGCAAAACATTTGCAGTATCTCACCGGTACAGTTAAGAGAATAGAGACAACAATAAGAGATAGCAAAAAGTTTATGGAGAGTATAAACTTGATTTTGGTGGATCTATTTCAAATTGTAACTACCCAGTTACAAGGTTGAAACTACAAACTCTACTAACATCTTGACAACCTTTGTCATTGATGCCAAAGGGGGAGTAGTGGGATGATAAAATTCAACATCACGGGAATCATATGCTCAGGGGGAGCACACAGATTTTTGGTAACATTTTTGGACTTCACATTTTTGGATAATTTTTGGATACACTTTTGAAATTTTTCATGAGTGTTGCCATCAATGCCAAAGGGGGAGATTGTTGGCATATGCACACTCCAATTAGATATTTTAGGTGATTGAAGGTTTTGTCATTGATGGCAACCATGCAATCCTATGGCACCGGCAAGGCATTATACCGGCAAGGCATTACATCGGAAAGTTAGTGCATCGACATCGGCAGATCACACTCTACACTAGCACAAAGGACACCGACACTGACACAAAGACAGGAAGTATACCGGCACAGAGGCTGACAGGATTTTGTTATATTATATTTTGTTTATTATTGAAAAACTTTGTAAGCTGACTTGGCATGTTGTAAAATGACTCTTATATATAAAAGAGATCATTGTAGACATTTTGTAAGTAAGGAAGAAAGTGAAGAAAGTGATGTATGCAAAATATTAAGGTAGACCTATTATGCGGAATATAGGTTGAAGGGTTTATGTAAGAAGCAGAGCAGCAACCGGTACTGGATTAGGCATTATAGATGCTATTGTAAAGCAGTACAAGATATTGGATTTGTATAATCCACATTGTAAGTCAGTGAGTGAATATTGTGGGTCACAAATCCCACCAATGTTTTTCCCACACCGGTTTTCCTCATTAAATCCTTTTGTTATGGTGTGCTTTTCATGTGGATGTTCTTAATTCTATTTATTACATTATTTCTTGCATATCAGTACACTATTATAATATGTTGTGCATGTTTTAAGTTAAGAAATTCTAATTACCGGTTAGATACTGATTCACCCCCTGCCTCTTAGTATCTGTGGGATTCCTAACACATCTATCACCAGTTGTGTTAGCTTTTTCTTTCCATGTACACATTGTGCCAACCAATAGTCTGATCTCTCCTCATTCCCCTATGATGCAACCATTACAAAAACATGTCTTGGTTGTATAAGATTTGAAAGACAGTCATACTCAACTGAAATTTTCATATCATCATTTGACATGGATATTGTTTGAGATAAAGGAGTTAGATATTGTGGAACCCACGTATCAACCCACTCACTTGACTCGCACTAATCCCAATCACACTGAACACAACTCTGACAAAAACAAGCCAACTCTCATATCCAAATGGTCCATTTACTAGCATCTGAGCTACAAAATGAATGCATCTTTGAAGAATCTTTAATTGTTTGACAATCCTATCCGTCTCTCACTTTTCCCTCCTCAACCAACCAAAAGAATTTGTGCACTATTGAATCAAGTGTCCCTCCCTATGACAATGCTGAAGTAGACCAATCAATAATAGAACGTGCATCAGATAATTTTGCACCCGAAATCCTCAATTGCTTCTTAAGTAGAGCTCTCTTCAAACATGTACCTACTCCATCATATTCCCCCTTCCCATGCCCTACTTCAAAAAAACTCCAAATATGAGGTATATGCCTCTCTACATGCATTCTACTCAACCAATAAAACATACGAGCATTTTTGAATTGACTCATGTAGTTATCTGACCATATGAGATGATGATCAATTGCAATACCTTTCTTCTGCAAGAACTCAAAAAAAATCTCTAAACAATGTTGCACATACTCAGAGGAGTGTGATCTATTATCACTCATATAAAAATGATACTCCCTAATTATCTTACTGTCCTCTTTTGTACTACCAAGGGCATTTCTATATGTTATGTGAACAAAAATAGCAATCTAGATTAAATTGTAATACTTAGACTATAACTCATTTTCTTGTTTGAATGTATAGTTCTGTGCAAAATCAACCACCAATATATTAGTGCCAATTGGGAAAGAGTCCTGACACATCCTGAACTGTTGATCCAACTACTGAGACCTATGGGTGTGCCTTGCATGCTTGTAGAAAATATTTTCCTTAAAATCCAAAATAAAATCAGAAACACTAACTTCTTTAGAGACCAACTCGCATCTAGATACTTCACCTCCACTCTTTAAAGTTTTTTTAAGTGTTTCATGTCTTTTTTTCTCAACAATATTCTTTCTAAACTCGTGTTCGTTTCCCTCATGAAAACACAGAATAAAATTTGACAACCCAGCACATTGTGAGCATTTATCATTCAAACAATAATTTCTATAGAAAAAGCATCCATCATCTCTACGACCCAAAAATAGATCTAGCAAGTCTCTTGATGATCTCAGAAATTGCATTGCATTGTACTCCTGCGACATATCATTAGTATGCATCGTAGAATGAATATAACATAAAATTTTATGGCACATTAAAAACTCCACATGGTATTTACATCAACAAGTATTACAAATCTTAGCGGGTACACAATAAAATGGCTTCAAATATTCAAAGGCCCTTTGTGATATTTGCAAAGTTGGTTGTTCTTCACAAAAAAAAATGTACAATATTGTTTGGCTTGATTCCAAGAAATGTTTGGGATGCGGTGTGCGATCTCGGTTGCTGATTCTTAATTATAAAACATCCTTTACATTGGGTGATACTCTAGAATTAGAGTGCCAAAATTGTTGAATTTCCTCCTTCAAATTGTTAGTCAACTTTATATCAACACGTGGAAGCCTCCCACCAAAATCCCATTTGTCATGTTGAAGGGGATCATCTAGTCTTTATCTTCTTGCAAGTGCTTTATTCAAAGTGTTACAGTTTATGTTCAAATCAACACAAGTCTGTCTCATAAAATGAGCCTTCCTCAATTGATGGATTACTAAGGAGGTTGTAATCACTCTTCAAGCAACTCTCTTATCTTTTTCCTTGCTATTATTTTCAATAGATTTGAGAGCATCAAAAAGATTTTTTACAATAATTAATTTTTTCTCCATCTTCTTGTTCATACGAATCTTCAATTTGGCTAGCAATGGTCTCATCTTTTGCATCTTTAGCAATTGAACAAAAAATTGGCATTGCCTGGTCAATGTCTTATTGCTAAAATATTGGTTGAAAAGTTGTGTAGCCCACAATTGAACGGTTCTTGTTGATATCTTGCCTTTAAGATTGGCAATAATGTTCTCATCAATTTTAAGTAACCATTCTCGGGTCCTTCAAGGTCTTGAATTTGGAATTTGTCTTTCATCCATGAGAGGGTCTTCATTTCTCATGTAATTTGGTGTTACATATGACTCACTTGGTTGAATAATTCCACTTTCAATGTCAAAATTTCCAGAATGGTCACCTCCAATGTTAATTCCCAAATTTTCACCTTCAATGTCAACACCAAAATTTTCACCTTCATTGTCAATTACCACATTTACACTTTCAATTCCCACATTTTCATTCATAAATTCAATATCATGTTGAGCATTTTTAATATCTATTTCAACATTTTCATTCCCACTTTGAATATCATGTTCAATATTTTCAATATCAAAATATATATTTTTCATTTTCATTTTCAATAACTTGCTCCATATTTTCAAATTCAATTTCTTCTTCACTTGAAGTAACATTTGCAAATTCTTCACCAATATTTGACATACCTTGTCTTCTCCTTCTATGACCTTCTCTATATCTTTGTCTATATACTTCTATCTGGTCATTTGAAAGCTTTCTTTTATGTTTATGCTTTCAATGACTGTTGCTCCCCATTATACCTGCAAAAAGATGCTCCTAAATGATTGACAATTACAAGTATGTCAACAAGAATCTCTCAAAAGATGTATTATGTCCTTTCTATTTGAAAACCCGTGAATGTTGCCTACAAAATGAATGTGTGGGCCATTGGAATGAACAAAATGACCCACAAGCCTATTTTTGTATGGTGCAAAATCAGATATCCGATTTTTATACATATTTCTCCCTAGCCCTAAAAAAAATTCTCGTTGACACCCTTTTTTTTAACGTTGGCTCCCTAATGCAGACAAATTGGATATTGGATTTATCTGATATCCGATTGCTTAACATTTAAGAAAAGTGAGAGAGATACTTGAGGGAGATGGAGAGATGAATAGAGAGAGAGAGAGAGAGAGAGAGAGAGAGAGAGAGAGAGAGAGAGAGAGAGAGAGAGAGAGAGAGAGAGAGAGAGAGAGGAGAGAGAGAGAGAGAGAGAGAGAGAGAGAGAGAGATGAAGACCAAGACAAAGAGACAAAGAAGGGGAGAGGGAGAGAAAGATAGAGAAGGGGAGAGGGGGAGAGAGAGACAGATATAGTGGGGAGAGGAGAAAGTAAGATAGAGGGGGGAAGGGGAAAGGTAGAGAGAGAGAGAGGTGGGGGGGAGAGGGAGAGAAAGATAGAAAAAAGGAGAGGGGGAGAGAGAGTTGGATAGAGGGGGGAGAGAAGGAGAAAGAGAGATATAAGGGGAAGGGGAAAGGGAGAGAGAGTGAGAGAGAAGGGGGGAAGGGAATAGAGAGTCGGTGAGTGAGATAGAGAGACATAGAAGGGGAGAGAGAGAGAGAGAGAGAGAGAGAGAGAGAGAGAGAGAGAGAGAGAGAGAGAGAGAGAGAGAGAGAGAGAGAGAGAGAGAGAGAGAGAGAAGGGGAGAGAGGGAGAGTGAGTGGCAGATAGAGAAGGGGAGAGGGGGAGAGAGAAGGGGAGAGAGGGAGAGAGAGTGAGAGTGAGTGAGGGATAGAGGAACAGGGAGTGGGGGAGAGAGGGAGAGGGAGATAGAGAGGGGGGGAGGTGAGGGAAGGGAAAGGGATGAGGGAGGGAGAGAAGGGGAGCATATACTGGTTTATTATTTTCATTGTTTAACCTCATTCTTGCTCTCAAGGGGTGATCTGAACTTATTTTTGTAAGTAGTATTGGCAATGCTTTTTATATGGTAATAATGGTTCATCTTCCCACCTTAGGACACAATATGACCCCTTAGGATACCATACGACCACTAACAACATCATATGACACTTTAGGTGTCGTTAGGGATCGTATGGTGTCCTAAGGTCTTAGGACACCATAGGACCCCTAATGACACCATATGACACTTTAGGTGTCGTTAGGGGTTTTATGGTGTCCTAAGGGGTTATATGGTGTCCTATGACCCCTTAGAACACCATATGAGCCCTAACGACACCTTAGGTGTTGTCAAGGGTCATATAGTGTCCTAAGGGGTCATATGGTGTCCTATGACCCCTTAGGACACCATAAGACCCCTAATGACACCATAAGACCCTTTAAGCATCATTAGGGGTCATATTGTATCCTAAATGGTCATATGGTGTCCTATGACTCTTTAGGAGACCATACGACCCCTAAAGACACCATATGACCCCTTAGGTGTCGTTAGGGGTCATATTATATCCTAAGGGGTCATATAGTGTCCCATGACCCCTTAGGACACCATATGAGCCCTTAGGTTACCATATGGTGTCATTAGGGGTCGTATGGTGTCCTAAGTGGTCATGGTATCCTATGACCTCTTAGGACACCATACAACCCATAATGACACCATATGACACCTTCTGTGTCACTAGGGGTCATATTGTGTCCTAAGGGATCATATGGTTTCCTATGACCCCTTAGGACACCATATGAGTATGGTGTCCTACGGGTTCATATGGTGTTCTATGACCTCTTAAGACACCATAAAAACCCTAACAACACCATATGTCACCTTAGGTGTTGTTAGGGGTTGTATGGTGTTGTAAGGGGTCATATGGTGTCCATTCAACCCCTAACAACACCATATGACACTTTAGGACACCATAAGACACTTTAGGTGTCCTTAGGGATATTATGGTGTCCTAAGGGGTCATATGGTGTCCTAAGAGGTCATATGGTGTCTCATGACCTTTTAGGACACCATACGACCCCTAAAGAGACTATATGACACGTTAGGTGTCCTTAGGGTGTTGGAATCCAAGAACATTGAGAGGGGGTGTGAATTAGTGTTCTACCGGTGAAAGAATTTATGAACTTATTGCTGATCAACCAGATGATAGATTATAAAATTAAAGTGCATAAACAAATAAACACAAGAAGAAATACCATAACACCAATATTTATACATAGAAAACCTTATAAAGGGAAAAACCACAGTGGGGCTAGTACCCACAATATATATATATATATATATATATATATATATATATATATATATATATATATATATATATATATATATACTTGATCAGGGTATACAAATATTACGTAGAGGTGTATGCACTTGCATACAGGCTTATTGCCTAGAGTTCACTAGTCAAATACACATATATGGAAGTCTCATTGACTTACAGATCATTACAAAATTATTTATAGAAAAGTTGAACTTAAATGATGCATCTGACCATACTAAATAAGTTCCAGTTGTAGCTCTGAGTTCCTCAACTGAACCGGTGATACTGATACTATGTTCTGCTACCGGTTAGGATTGCGCATATGCAACTATGCACATACACTTTCATTCACTCATCAATTCACATACCATCAATCTATGACTCTTTCACATCTCAAAACACATCATATGAATGTATGAAATCCATCACTAAGTGATCTCTCTTATATACCCTTATAACTTGTAACTTGTTCATCATGTCAGCCTTCACAAAGAAAATAAACATGTCGGCTTCCTCTCGGATCATAAAGCATATTACAAATTATCTCAATGCTCTTGTTTGTTTTCAGCTTAGCATGCTACCTACAATTCCTCCAATGAATTTACCGGGTCTTCATGTAATTTGGGTATCGGTATTATTAGAGAGTGGTGTATGTGAAAATAAGAAAATTCATCTTTCAGTGTGGTGTATTGAACAAAGTGTTGTAGGGTAGACAAATGAGCTTAATCAGAACTATCATCAGGCATTAGGAGATGCTATTCTTTTAGTTCATCTTAATCGGATTGTAGTCCTAATATGGTTGTAAAGTAGTGAACCTTCCCTGAGGGTTGTAGCCTTCTAAGTCATTATATTTTGAGCAGTGAGCTCTAGGAAATGTGCCTGAATGCATGTGCATTCCCCATTTTAATATTTACACATACTAATGTAGAGTATCATCTTGTTATGGGTAGGATCCCACCGTGGTTCTTCCCTTAACCAGGTTTTCCATGTCAAAATATTAGTGTTATGTGTATTACCTTTATTGTGTTTATCTTTATTCTTGTTGCTGTTGATCAGAAATGAGATTGTGCTTAAATTGCTTAATCAGGTGAAAATTAATTCACCCACTAGTGTAGGAGCACCCTTCCAGACTCTTTCTCTTTCTTTGTCTTATTGGTATTATGCTTCTTATGAAGCCATTGTATATAAAATAATGAGCCAAGTGCTCATGGGTCCTAGGTAGGGTCCTAGAGGAGATCTTAGGGGTCATAAGTCAAAATTGTGATTTCTTTGAAAATGGAGGTTGTGTGTGTCCTGGAGGTGTTTACGAATCCTTCATATCATGGTGGTGACCTTAGGTTGGCCCATTGTGGGACTAGGAGTCACGAAGAGCAACATTGGGAAAGTTGCTCAAAAGTTGCATAACAACTTTTAAAAGTTGTCAAGCAACTTTTCCACCATGTTGTCAAAATTGTTAGGTTGGTGTGTAAAAACCTAAATGTGGCACACCAATTGAGGAATGGGTAGTATAAGATGTTTTAAACCCTAAGTTAAAGGGTTGGATGTTAGAGATTGTACGGCTCAAGCAAACTGAATTGACTGTGACTATTTTTGGGTTACCAGACAACTTGAATGCAGTTACCGAGCAAACTAATGGATTGATTTGCAAGAAAACCTATGTCAAATGTCTTCTTTAGTGTATATATCTTCATTGTGAGTGATTATATTAGCTTTTTGTTTACTGGTTGAGTGTGTTTGTAAATAATTTGTAAGTTGCAGTCTTACTATCTAGTTTTGGACCGATTTGAGCAAATGAAGTCTTAACTCCATTCCCCATTGTGGAACCACCATGAAACCATGGGGAATGGATGTGAAGACCCTGTACTATAGTACCAAGCAAGCAAGGCCCTTGAAAATGTAAGGAGGCCAAGCAAAGACCCATTCCTAGGTGAGACCGGACAGTGCCTGGTTAGGAATGGTTGTTGGTGTAGAGGTCTTGGAGAGCAAGGTTGATTAGTGGAGAGTGCATACTTTGGAGGAAGTGCAGAGGAGTCAGTGAAGCATCACTGGTGTGAAGGAGGAGCCTTCACCAATCCAAACAAGGTGGCTAAAACTCAAAACACTCACTGTGACCTAGGCAGACCCTAAAAACCCTCACAAAAACCCTTAAAACCCTTAAAATCCACCTAGGATAGTGTACGGACACTTAGAGGCCTAAAACCTAGAAAATCCTCAAGTCCTTGCCAAATTAATGGTAGTCCTTTTTGGGAGATTGGGTTGTTTGTGCACCGTTTGTGAGAGGGAGCCCTAGAAGACCGGTTAGGAGGCCTAATTGGTCCTAATCCTTGTAGCCCTATTTGAAGGCAAAAACACAAAATAGTGAAATCGGTAAGGGGTTGAAGGCTTGAAACCTATTGGGGGCTCATGAATGGGTGGATAGACCATGAAAAAGACCTCAAACAACCTTGCTAAGACTTTGGAAGGTGTGGAACAAGATTAGCCCTTATTAACCATAGTAAGGGGTTTGAGTCTCATGAGTAGGTGAGACCTTAAGAGCAGCATTGCAACTCATTGGTGGGTAGATTGGGAAAGGTCAAGGGATTTCTAAAGTAAAGGGGAAGTCCTAGAGACCCTAGGGTGAGTAGAGAACACCAGGTGATCCAAGGAAAGGATCCAAGAGCATAGACTGGGCTAGTCTATCCCAAACCCCATCCCATCAGATTGGTATCAAACAAAGTAAAAGACTTGTTGGACTATGTATGTATCTATATACTGGTGAATTAGTAGGGGAGAGTAGAATGGTCACTAATGCAGAGCTAGCTAGAGAGGTGGAACAATAGAAGGAGAAAAATAGACTCCTTGAAGAAGCTGTGAGTGAGATGAGGGATAAACTATAGGAAGTGGTGGACCAGAGGACATAAGGACCTTGGGATGAAGACACCAAGGGTAAAGGAAAGAAGACTATAGACATAGATGACATTATCCCTGAACCAGATCCCTTGTTCAATGAAGAACCTTTGTGAAAGCTATTAAGGCCTTGAACACCAAAGCCTTTGAAGGATTGCCACATTTCAGTGGAAGAATGGATATAGACACTGTTATGAAATGGATTGAGGGCATGGAAAACCACTTTGAGTGTGAAGGAGTGACAGAGGCGCAGAAGGTTAAAGCTGTCAAATCAAGATTGAGGGGAGCAACTTTGACATGGTGGAAGTACCTGCAAGAAGAGAGAGTTAGTATGGGGAAGCTACCTATTGCAAATTGGAAAGCTATGGTGGGTAAGATTAAGGAGAACTACTTACCAGAGGATTATGAAGTCCAACTTCATAAGAAGAGACAAGGATTGAAGCAGAAGGATCTTGATGTGGCCTCCTACATAGAGGAGTTTTAGAAGTTATGTCTTAGGTCCAAAGTCCAAAAAGATGAATCCATTAAGGTGGCTAGGTATCTAAGTGGCCTAAAGTGGAACATTCAAGAGGAGATAAGCCTATGGACTCCTACTACTATCCATAAATGTCATTAGCTTGCTGCCAAGGTAGAAGAGAGGAACAAGAGGAAAGGAGACTCCAATAATAGGGGTAGAGGCAGAGGTAGAGATCAAGTGAATCACCGAGGTGGTTACCAAAGCAAGGCAAATGAGTAGAGGACCCAAGGAGAAGCCAAGTTGACTGAACATGGCAGTGAAACCAATCCTAGAGGAGGACATTCTAGAGGAAGAGGTGCACAAGGTGGTCCAAATAGGGGTAGAGGTACTGGTAGAGGTAACTCCTACTTTGCAACAATGAAGTGTTACAATTATGGACAATTGGGACATCCGACATATAGATGCCCTAACAAGCCTACATCATCAAATAATGGAAAGAGGGTTGCTTATGCACATGAAGAATCTTCAAGTAGCAAGACACTTGAGGTGGATCATATTGAATCAGAGAGTGGAGAAAATTTGATGTTTAATAGGGTCTTGATAAGACATCTAGTCAAGAGTGAACCTAAGCATAGGAGAACATTGTTTAGGGTAAGGTGCAAGATTCTTGGTAAAGTGTGCAAGGTGATAGTTGATTTAGGCTCAACTGACAATATCATATTAGAAGAGGCAGTTAGGAAGTTGAAACTCACAAGGATACCCCACACTAACCCATACAAGGTGACATGGTTGAATCATGAGCAGAGTGTGTTGGTCAATGAATAAACTTGGGTAGAGTTTTCCATTGGAGGATATATGGACAGAATCCTTTGTGATGTGTTGCCAGTGGATGCATGTCACTTGTTGCTAGGAAGAGCCTTGCAATTTGATAGGAAGATGATCTATGATGGAGAGGAGAACTCCATTTCCTTTAAGAAGGACAACAAGACCTTTAAAATTCAGTCTTTGATAGAGAATGAAGAAGGAACTTCAAAGACACCTAGTGTCTTAATGGCTACTGGTAAAGAGTTTTTGAACTTGCTACATGAGGAGATAGTGAAGTGTGTCATCTTTGTGAAACCAAAGGAGGGAGAAGACAAATTGTAGATAGAAGTACCCAAGGAGGTGAAGCACATGTTGCAAGAGTATAAGGACATAGTGAGTGATGAGACACCTACAACACTCCCACCTAGAAGGTCTATAAGTCATCAGATAGACTTTGTTCCTAGTGCATCCTTACCTAACAAGGCTGCATATGAGCTCAGACTTGATCAGAACAAAGAGGTAGGAAGGCAAGTGCAGAAGTTATTGGAACAAGGACTGATTAAGAAGAGCATCAGCCCATGTGTAGTCCCAGTAGTGCTAGCATCAAAAAATAGGAGGTAAGTGGAGACTTTGCACTAACCCAAGAGCAATTAATAGGATTACCATAAGGTATAGGTTTCCTATTCCCAGAATAGAGGATCTAATGGACTGTTTAGGAGGGGCTATGTATTTTACCAAGCTAGACCTTAAAAGTGGTTATCACTAGATAAGAATTAAGGAGGGTGATGAGTGGAAGATTGCTTTCAAGACCACAGATGGATTGTATGAATGGCTTGTGAAGCCATTTGGACTCACCAATGCTCCAAGCACCTTCATGAGGTTGCTAAATGAAGTGTTGAAGGATTTCACAAGCAGATTTGTGGTGGTGTACCTAGATGATATTCTCATCTATAGCAGAACCAAAGAAGAGCACCTTAAGCATTTGAGGTTAGTCTTAGAGAGGTTGAATGAGGAGAAGCTATCCATCAACCTAGAGAAGTGTGACTTCTTGAAACAAGAGCTGGTTTACTTAGGATTTGTGGTGTCTAAGGGAACCTTGAAGATGGATCCAAGCAAAGTGGAGGCAATTTTGAATTGGCCTGCACCTAAAATAGGGACTGAAGTTAGAAGTTTCCATGAATTAGCTCAATTCTATAGGAAGTTTGTGAGGAATTTCAGTGGCATATGTGCACTAGTCCTTGACACTATCAAAGGAGGTCTTAAACTAAGTTTAAATGGACAGAGCAGGCTGACAAAGCATTTCAATTTTTGAAGCAAGAAATAGCCACAAAACCTATCCTTCTCCTACCTATGTTTGATAAGCTATTCACTTTGGAGTGTGATGCAAGTGGAATTGCAGTAGGGGGTGTGTTTAGTCAAGAGGGAAGACTTGTGGCATTTTTCAGTGAGAAGATTAATGAAGAAAAGAAGTACTCAGCCTTTGACCTAGAGCTATATGCATTAGTGCAGTCTCTAAAGAAGTTGGGGCATTACCTACTTCCAAAAGAATTTGTAGTGTTCATAGACAATCAGGCATTGAGTTACATTAATACTCAAGAGAAGCTAAGAAATAGACATCTGAAATGGATGGAATATCTCCAATCCTTCACCTTCACCGTTAAGCATAAGAAGGGGCAACTTAATAAGGTGGCAGATGCATTAAGCAAGAAGTTGTTGACTGTTCAAGAATTACAGTTGCAGAGCATAGGCATAGAAGGTTTCAAAGACCTCTATGAAGGAGATGAAGACTTCTCATCAGCATACAAGGTTTGCAAAGAGTTTGAGAACCATTTCCATGGTGAGTATGCAAATTAAACTCTCCAAAATGGTTTCTTGTTCAAAGGTAACCAATTGTGTGTACCTAGAGGATCTATGAGGGAGAACCTCATCCAAGAGAAGCATAATGGTATTTTGAGTGGACACTTTGGGATTAATAAAACCTTAGATTTAGTACAGAGGTACTACTATTAGACAAAGTTGCCAAGAGATGTGAAGAGGTATGTAGAGCAGTGTGGTGTTTGCCAAAGAGCCAAAGGTGGATCAAGCAATGCTGGTTTGTATCAACCATTGCTGGTCCCTAACAGAACTTGGGAATGTATAAGCATGGACTTTGTAGTAGGACTTCCCAAGACTAAAACATGTATGGACAACATCTATATGGTAGTGGATAGATTTTCCAAAATGAGTCATTTCATACCATGTAAGACTACACATGATGCTAGCTATGTTGCATATCTCTTCTTCAAAGAGATTGTTAGGATTCATAGACTCCCTTTAAGCATTGTTTCAGACAAGGACAACAATTTCATGGGTCATTTTTGGCAAACATTATGGAGGAGACTAGGAACTAACTTGTCATTTAGCTCAGCTTACCATCCACAAACAGATGGTCAAACTGAAGTCATCAATAGAGTGTTAGGAAACTTGTTAAGGTGTCTAACTAAGGAATATTGTCAGACATGGGACCTTATCATTCCTCAAGCAGAGTATGCATATAATGACAGTGTGAATAGAACCACTAGTAGAAGCCCATTTGAGGTTGTGTATGGTAGACACCCAAGGGGAGTATGTGAGTTGAGAGATCTGAGTAGTTTGGAGATGAAGAGTGGACAAGCAAAGGACTTGACCCAAACCATCAAGGAAGTACAAGAGAAAGTTAAGAAGGCCATCCTTGAATCCACTCACAAACTGAAAGTCAAAGTGGGTGAGAAAAGGAGAGAAGTTCAGTTCAAGGTGGGTGACTATGTGATGGTCCATTTGAGCAAAGCTAGGATTCAAAGTGGTAAGCCTACCAAACTGCAGATGAAGAGGGTAGGACCTTGTCAAATTCTGAACAAATATGGTGAGAACGCATATAAGGTTGATTTACCTTCAGACTTAGCCATTTCACTAGTCTTCAATGTTGTTGATCTGGTAATGTACAAGGGAGAGATAGCAGAGTAGACTAAGAACCAATCCAAGGTGTTACAAGATTTGGATGTAAACACCTTACCTCAAGTGAAGAAGCCTAAAGCAGAGGAGATATTGGAATCAAGGGTGAAGAAGTATACTAGACACTAGGTCTACATGAAGCACCTAGTGAAATGGACAGATCAACTAGTATCTGAAGCTACATGGGTGGAGGAGAGCAGGTTCAAGACACTTGGAATATACCCAGCTCTCATCTCTTCTTCTATTTCTTAGTTGTGTGTAGAGGGGGAGTATGGTGTAGGAGCACCCTTCTAGGCTCTTTCTCTTTCTTTGTCTTATTGGTATTATGCTTCTTATGAAGCCATTGTATATAAAATAATGAGCCAAGTGCTCATGGGTCCTAGGTAGGGTCCTAGAGGAGATCTTAGGGGTCATAAGTCAAAATTGTGATTGCTTTGAAAATGGAGGTTGTGTGTGTCCTGGAGGTGTTTCGGGGTCCTTCATATCATGGTGGTGACCTTAGGTTGGCCCATTGTGGGTCTAGGAGTCATGAAGAGCAACATTGGGAAAGTTGCTCAAAAGTTGCAGAAGTTGCATGACAACTTTTAAAAGGTGTCAAGCAACTTTTCCACCATGTTGTCAAAATTGTTAGTTTGGCATGGACAACCCTAAATGTGGAACACTGACCGAGGAATGGGTAGTATAAGATGTTTTAAACCCTAAGTTAAAGGGTTGGATGTTAGAGATTGTACGACTCAAGTAAACTTAATTGACTGTGACTGTTTTTGGGTTACCAGACAATTTGAATGTAGTTACTGAGCAAACTAATGGATTGATTTGCAAGAAAACCTCTATGGAATGTCTTTTTTGGTGTATATATCTTCATTGTGAGTGATTATATTAGCTTTTTGTTTACCGGTTGAGTGTGTTTGTAAATAATTTGTAAGTTGCAGTCTTACTGTCCAGTTTTGGACCGATTTGAGCAAATGAAGTCTTAACTCCATTCCCCATTGTGGAACCACTATGAAACCATGGGAAATGGATGTAAAGACCTTGTACTATAGTCCCAATAAAGTAGGTCCCTTGAAAATGCAAGGAGGCCAAGCAAAGACCCATTCCTAGGCGAGACTGGACAGTGCCCGGTTAGGAATGGCTATTGGTCCAGAGGTCTTGGAGAGCAAGGTTGATTAGTGGAGAGTGCATCCTTTGGAGGAAGTGTAGAGGAGTGAGTGAAGCATCATTGGTGTGAAGGATGAGCCTCCACCAATCCAAAAAAGGTGGCTAAAACTCAACACACTCACTGTGACCGAGGCAGACCTTGAAAAACCTCACAAAAACCCTTAAAATCCGCCTAGGACAGTGTACGGACACTTGGAGGCCTAAAACCTAGAAAATACTTGAGTCCTTGCCAAATGAATGACATTCCTTTTTTGGAGATTGGGTTGTTTGTGCATAGTTTGTGAGAGGGAGCCCTAGAAGACCGGTTAGGAGGCCTAATTGGTCCTAATCCCTTTAGCCCTATTTGAAGGAAAAAACACAAAATAGTGAAATCGGTAAGGGGTTGAAGGATTGAAACCTCTTGGGGGCTCATGAATGGGTGGATAGACCATAAAAATACTTGAAACAACCTTCCTAAGACCTTGGAAGGTTTGGAACAAGATTAGCCCTTACTAGCCATAGTAAGGGGTTTGAGTCTCATGAGTATGTGAGACCTTAAGAGCAGCATTGCAACTCATTGGTGGGTGGATTGGGCAATGTCAGGGGATTTCTTAGGCAAAGGGGAAGTCCTAGAGACCCTAGGGTGAGTAGAGAACACCAGGTGATCCAAGGAAAGGATCCAAGAGCATAGACTAGGCTAGTCTATCCCAAACCCCATCCCATCACCCCCCCTCTCAGTTTTCTTCATTATTGTTGCCAACATTTGGTATCAAAGCTAGATCCTCCAGAAGAAGCTTGACCACTTGACAAGATCTAGGATGGCAACCCATGTTTTCAAGAAAGAGAGTCTAAGATTTGAAGGAAACAATTTGTTGGCATCTGCACACTCCAATGAGACATTGTAGGTGATTGAAGGTTTTGTCATTGATGGAAACCTTGCAATCCTATGGCATTGGCAAGGCATTACACCAAAAAGTTAGTACACCGACATCAATAGATCACACTCTACACTGGCAATCAGGACACTAGCACCGACACAAAGAAAGGAAGTATACTGGCACAGAGGCCGACATGATTTTGTTATATTATATTTTGTTTATTGTTGTAAAAACTTTGTAAGCCAACTTGGCATATTGTAAAATGACTCTTATATATAAAAGAGATCATTATAGACATTTTGTAAGTATAGGAGTAAGTGAAGAAAGTGATCTATGTGAAATATTAAGACAGACCTATTATGCAAAATATAGGTTGAAGGGTTTATGTAAGAAGTAGAGCAGTAACCGGTACTGGATCAGGCATTATAGATGCTAATGTAAAGTAGTACAAGCTATTAGATTTGTATATTCCACATTGTAAGTTAGTGAGACTACCCATTGAGCAGTGAGATCTAGGCAGTTGGCCTTCCTGCATGTGCAGACCCCTATTGTAAGTAATATTCTCTTATTGGCCAGTAAGTGAATATTGTGGGTCACAAATCCCACCGAGGTTTTTCCCACACTGGGTTTCTTTGTTAAATCCTTGTGTTATGGTGTGCTTTTCATGTGGATGTCTTAATTATGTTTATTACATTATTTCTTGCATACTGGTACACTGTTATAATATGTTCTGCATGTTTTAAGTTAAGAAATACTTGTTACTAGTCAGATACTGATTCATCCCCCCCTCTCAATATGTGTGGGATTCCTAACAATTGGTATCAGAGCTTGGTCCTCTATTTTTAGAAGCCTAACATCTTGAGGAAGATCTTGACATTGGTAAAGATGGAAAATCTGATGAAGCAACTTGAAGGAGCTCTTTCAGACTATGATGCAGAGAAATTGAAAAATATCAAACTAGAAGATGATTTAAGGGCAGCTGAGGATATCATTCAGGCACTTCAAGAGAATCTTACTATTGCAAGAAATAAGAGAAGAGAACTTTGTGAAAAGTTGCAAAATGAGAATGATGAAAAGGAATCACTTAATGATAGTATAAGCAAGCTGAAACAAGAGAACACGACAATAAAGAATGAGATGCAGGATATGACTTTGAGATTTTGTAAAGAAATTGAGGATAGGAAGAAGAATGAAGAAGAATTGACCAGAAGACTAAGTGATGCAACAAATGAAAATACAAGACTTAGATATGAAAATGACATGTTGAAGACAGATCTGATGCACACTTAGAATGACTCCAATGAACTAATGAGACAGAAAGAGGTCTTAGAAAGAGAACTGGAAACTACAAATCAACATAAAGAAAAATTCAAGAAAAGCTCAGATGAACTTGGCACCTTGTTGAAGAATCAAAAGCCTAAAGGTGACACTTCTGGAATTGGCTTTGAAGTTGGTGGAAGCTCTGGTACTACAAATACTCAGGATCACAACAAACCGGTAAGACAACCTAATGCTTATAAATTCAATGGAAAATGCTTTAACTGTAATAAGTATGGTCATAGAGCAAATGAATGTAGATCTAGAAATTATCAGAATATCAACACACCAACTAGTCAATATTCAAAATGCAACAAAGTTGGTCACAACTCTGAAAATTGCAGAATGAATGTGAGATGTTATGTTTGTGGAAGATTTGGACATTTATCTAATCAATGCAGAACACAAACCAGCATAGGTTATGGGAAAGCTATTCAGAAGAATAATGTAACTTGTTATGAATGTAACAAGATTGGGCATATTGCAAAATTCTATAGAAGTAAAGGATCACCAGTAGACAACAAAAGCTCTAGCTTGAAGGGTAAAGAAAAAGTTGAAGAGGTTAAACAAGACTTCTCAAAACAATGGATTAGAAAAGCTGATCTAAATATTTGCAATGCTCCTCCATCGGTAGAACCAGTCAATGCTTCACCGACAGGACAGAGTGATGCTTCACCGATAGGACAGAGTAGTGCTCCACTTGAAGGAAGTTCTTCATCTAATTGAAGAAAGTTTCCTTGAGGGTTTGGCAATCTAATGACACATGTGCTATTATTCCCTTGGTTAGAGATAAGAAGTTGGAAATTATTTGTTACCGGCAGACAATGTTAAGTGAATACTTAACTGGCATGCATTTAATGTGGTAGATGGCAAAAAGACACTATAAATTTGAGGTTTTGGCTTCATTTCATTTGAATGAGATTTCAAACCTACGAAGAGCGTGAAGATTCTCAGCTAAGGCATTTCGAGCAAGAGGCAAGAACACTTCAAGCAATCATCCATCCTAAAGGCAGTAAAAGGTATTTTATCATGGCATCCACCTCTGCAATTGAATATATAGAAAACCCTACTATTGTCAAATTTATAAAAAGACCTAGGCCTGTATTTCAACTAGTTCCTAAGGTAGCAAAGAAAGATGATATGTTAGGTGCTTTTTCTCAAATTCCTAAGGGAGTTTTTTATGCTGAAGACCCCAGAATTTACATTCACTGTAACATTGAGGAACTAGTTGATGAAGAGATTAAAACCATGTTTAAAACTATCATATGTGATGAATCTGGCAATGTAAAAGATGAACATAAGGTCATTGAAACCCTAGGATTTACAGAGATCCTTAGCATTCCTGAATTCCCCAAGGATGTGATTAGGATAGTCTTAAGCAGAGTACATGGTGATTTTTTCTGGCTAGATGCAATTCACAAAATCACCAAGGAAGCTGTGAAAGCTGTCACAGGGTTACCGATCACCGGTAAAAGGCCAGACAAAACTAAGAAGGTATCTAATGACCTAGTTACTCAGTTAACTAGTGCCACATCTGATAAAAGGTCCTTAAGAATAAATGATGTAACAAACATTAATGTGAGATTTATCAGCATGATATTAGGGTATAAAGCTACTCATGCAAATAGACTTAATTCAGTTACAAGTTTATGCATTAAGAGTGCTTATGATATGGTCATAGATAATGCAAAGATTGATGTATGTGAGTGGTTAAAGGACGAATTAATTGACAACTTAGGCAAGATTAAGAAGGACAAGAAAGGAACTTTCAGGTTTGGAAATCTGCTAGTATGTCTGATGCTACATATAACCAAATAGGTTCCCGGTTTAAACTACAAAGAACTTGGATATGATATACCAGTAGGAAAACATTTAACAGAACTATTCAATAATATGGGAGAAGACAAGGAAAACAATATCCATGATTTCTTTCAAGCACTAAAAGCCAAAATGAAGAAAAGAATTCGACTATCACAAAAGATTGTTGACAAATATAAGGATGAAATATGCTTTTTAATCAAGAAGGATGAGATCTAGATGGAAGCAGTCATCCCTAGGACAGTTTGGGTAACAGAGATGGGCTATGAAACAGATGATCATATAATTGAAACACATGCTAAAGCACTTCTGGAAGCCCCTAAAGAACTTAAGGAGGAAGTATTTGGTAGTGTAGAAACTTTTGAAAGCCAAATACAATCTAAGAAAAGAGTGAAAAAGGTTGAGGCAATTGTAAGAAAAGGTTCCAGACAGGCAAAGGCTATTAAAGAAGATGTGTTAAAGCAAACCTGTATAATAGAGGATGAGTTAGCACTTCCACAACCTGAAACTCACCTATCACCGGTAGGTACTTCTTTGGAGAGTGACATGCCTGCAACTTTCAAAAGAGTTGTAAGGAAAAGAGATCCCTCACCAGCAACCACACCCTCACCTAGGAGGACAAGACAAAAACAACAAGCAGTGAGATCTCCAGTAAGAAAGGCTACACCAAAGAAGAAGATACTGACACCCAAGAAGAAGAAGAGGACAAACAAGGACTTGGCCCCTTTTGACATACTGTTGAATGAAATTATAGAGGAAGGCAAATTGAAGAATATAGAGAAACTATATGACACTCTAACAGCTGATGAAAAAGAACAAGTAGAAAACAATGTTATATTACATATGGATATGTATAAGAAATTTTTGATGGAAGTAGTAAATGAAGTTCCAAATGAACTATTTAAGAGACTAGAAGTAAGGAGACAAGCAGTAATAGAACTGGACAAGAAAATAAAGATTGAAAAGCTACTTGCTGTATATCCGGTGAATTCACCCAAAGAAATTGATGACTTAATTTCTCAAGCCAAAGAACAAAAGGTAGAGACTGAGATTGAGACAATGCAACAAACAGAGAAACCAACAGAGTAGAAGGCTCCTGAATAGGAACAACAACAGAAGAAATAATAGGTTCATAAGGAAACAGTGCCACTGGCAATTGGAGAAGTAGAAAAACCATTTCTTAAGGAAATGCAGAGACAAACAGACCTACCAGAGGTCAATACAAGCTTGGTTACTTCCACTGGGGGTACTTAGAATATAGGCTAATCATTAGGCTACAAATCAACTAATGTACAGGATGAAATAAACAAGAAGATGAGCAAGGTACATGATTAAATAAATAAACTTGCAGATAATTTTGTCAACTCACCTGATACACTATGAGTTTTTGAACAGAAGATAACAAATTTTGAGGAAGATTTACTTAAATTAGAAAGAGAAAAAGAGAGAATAGTGAATAAGGCAAAGCATCTGAGATTAAAAATGAGTCCAAGATTGGACTATCTAGCATCACTGCGGAAGGAAGTATTCGAGGCACTAATACAGGGATAGAAAACATCGACAGAGCATTTGCAGCGTCTCACCGGTACAGTTAAGAGAACAAAGACAATAATAAGAGATAGTAAAAAGTTTATGGAGAGTATAAACTTGATTTTGGCGGATCTATTTCAAATTGTAACTACCCAATTACAAGGTTGAAACTACAAACTCTACTGACATCTTGACAACCTTTGTCATTGATGCCAAAGGAGGAGTAGTGGGTTGAGAAATTCAACATCACGGAATCATATGCTCAGGGCGAGCACACACATTTTTGGTAACATTTTTGGACTTCACATTTTTGGATAATTTTTGGACACACTTTTGAAATTTCTCATGAGGGTTGCCATCAATGCCAAAGGGGGAGATTGTTGGTGTATGCAGGAAAAGCGGGTCAATAGAACTCAATATGTGGAAAATGGAATCTAAGGAGCCTTTCTCACACACCCACAGGACTTCTTGGTGTAAGCTATGGAGTCATGAAGTATGGCTCAGCTTCCCAACGTCCCTCAAACCAATGTCTTTGCTCTTAGATCACTGAGCAAAGTGGTTTACGGATGACAAATGCAAGAACAAGGGATGCTTTTGTTGATTTTAAGATGAGATGCATCCTAAGTTATACATGATCCTATAAATGCAATAAACTAGTTATAAGATGACAAGATTAGTAGCAAGACTATCCTAGCATGTTATATTAGTCTATGATTAAGCTAAATGATAAGGAAAATATTCTAAACATGCCTATTTCGATTAATTCCTATTGAAAAGAGAGGCTAAATGATGATCAAAAATGATATATTAAAGCTTGGATGGATTTTAGTATAAGTGTGATGCTAAAGACCTGGATCTATGAAAATGGAGGAATGAGAGCTCTATTTATAGAAAAAATAGGGCAATGGATGGTTAGGATTGAAAGAGTTAATCAAGGGTTGAGTTTGAAAGTTGGGAATCCATGTTTGCAATTGGCACCAATGAAATGGTGACAAATGTCAACATAAGGTTGGTTGAGAGGAGATGTAAGAAGCATTAAATGCTTGAGAAGACCTCATGGTTACCCTAGGGGTTAAGGGTTAAGGTTAAGTTAGGGTTACCCATTGCATAAAGCTTTTACCCAAAGGATAAACTCTTGTGAAAAGGTTAAAGAGATAACTATGGTCAAAGCAATAAATGCTTGATGAGACCCTTGGGTTACATGGAGGTTGAGTTTAGGGAAATTCTTTAATCATGCTAGAGGGTTGAGTTAACCATTAATGGTTTGGGAGACTTTCAAAGTTAAGTGGTTGAAGCCTTTAAGGGTTTTCAAAGACTTTGAGGGTTTGAGAAGTGACTTCCCTTTGTTTAGGGATGTGATAAAGTTTAGGAAATGGGTTAGGTTAATTTAGAAGTGATTAGAAGAGTCTAGAAGGGTTTAGGAATCAAGTGGGAGATGTAGGATTTTGCAAGTGGATGAAGGGATAATAGGATTTAATTGAATAAAATGAATTTCATTCAATTTGATTGCATTTTGGGGAAATCAAATAAATTTGATTTATTCAATTTAGGGTAAACTATTTAATTAAATTTGAATTTAATTAAAAGTGGATAGAAGGGATTTAAATGAATAAAATGACTTATTCACTAAATGTCAAAAGAGGCCTAGTGAATTTAATTTAAATAAATTGAGTAATTTACTTAATTTAAACAGAGGAATGTGGGTGATTTAATTAAATTGGATTTAATTAAAATAGAGAAATGAACATAACATATTCATTTAAGAGTATGGTTATTTTTATACGTCTACATTTTGCCCCTCTTTGAAGTGACGTGTGTGCACGTTAATTCAAAGAAAATGATGTGTTATCATGATTTATGATCAAATTAAAATTTTATGTCATTTTGAGATATGTCATGCCCCAGTTTTGATAATTGATGTTGATAATGCCCTCTCGAGAGATGAATCAAAAATTCAGAAAAATTTGATGTGATTTGATAATTGTGTTTGCTTTGCAAAATTTTGGCTATGTGGAATGCATAAATTGATTCATCTCCCAATAAGTGATGTGTGGGAGGGTATGAGAAAAACCACGAGCTAATTACATGCGCAATCCCCTAACCCTAATTTTATTTCACCCTATAAAAGGGGAAAAGTGCATTGTTTTGTCTCATTTGTGCTTGTTGGCTTCAGAGAAAGAGACTTTTGGAGAGAAGACAAAATGCCTATTCCATATTCTACGCATCGATTTGAGCACGTTCGGAGGTATCGGAGGCCCGCCGTGTATGGATCACTGATAAGTCAACCTTTTTGACCCCTGTTTGATTTTTTATTTTATCATTTTGGTTACTTTTTTGAAATTTTGCATGCGGGTTTAATGTTTTAGCGCATCTAGATCGTTCGCATACAAAACATTTCATAGCGCATAAGGTTCTAGATTTAGGTTGCATTCGAAAAACATAGGGTAGCGCATAGGTTTGCTAGGTTAGCGCCTAGGCTTGCTAGGTTAGCACATAACTGCACATTAGCGCATTACGGACACAGGGTAATGCAACAATTGAAATAGGTAGCGCATCAGGTAAACCTAGCGCATAGGGTAGACAGGGGGACGCATGGGTAGGGGGTTGTAGCACGTAGGTTAGACTAGAACATAGGGTTAGATAGGTAGCACAGAGGTAGGATAGGTTAGTGCGTAAGATAGGTTTGGCGCCTAGGGTAGCTTAGATAGCGCATGGAAAGAAATAGGTAGTGCATAGAGTGAATCTAGTGCATGGGGTAGATATGATAGCGCGTGGAGAAAATAGGTTAGCGCATTGAGTCAAGCTAGCACATAGCCAAATTTAGTGAGCGCATGCGATCGGTTTTGTGAGAAAAGATGAGTTATGAGTGAGGAAAATTGATGGGATAAGGTCAATTTGGTTGGGATAGGTGTAGAATGTTTCGTTTCTATGTTTGCTGTCATGTTTTGATGGTTTGTTAAATATAATTTTCAATATAACTTGGTTTAAATTATGATTTTTCATGTTATTCATAGATATCGATGTGGATTTGGGATAAACTTGATTTGATTTGCATTGTTTCAAGTTAATGTATGTGGAGCCTGATTTGTGTTATAAGCTGATATGATTGTGGAACTTGAGTTGTTTTACAAGTTGATATGGGTTGGAAACTTGAGTTGTGTTACAAGTTGATATGATATGGGGACTTGAGTTGTGTTACAAGTTTGATATGGTTTTTAAAAACTTGAGTTGTGTTACAAGTTGATATGGATAGATATGATGTGATTTTGGTTTTGATATCTATGTTTTTATGAGGAAACTGATATTGAACTTGTTTTGTTGTTTGACAGGAGCGATTGGGAGTGGTTCAGTATTGATACCACGATTGGCATAGGCTGATCTGGACATTATTGAGAGATGCGGCCTGTCTTCCCTATTGGATATGCCTCGGTTCACTGTGAACCGGGGTTTACTGACAACGCTTGTCAAGAGATGGCATAGTGATATAAACACCTTCCATTTTTCTACAGGGGAGATGATTGTGACCCCTGAGGATTGTTACCAGATCCTACACATACCAGTAGTAGGTGCACTACTACCTTATGAGCAGTCAGAGGAGGGTGGGACAGAGGCACTTCGCCGGATTTTCCATGATGAGATAGTGTGTGGATATGAGATTCTGTGGCAGGAGTTTCTGGATTTAGATTATGCGCCTCTTCCATCCGTACTAGCTGGGTTTGTGGGTGGTTTTCTATGTCCTGACCGTAGGTTGAAGGGACTATCTATGGGATGGGGATTGGTACCGAAGGAGATGGTGACATAGGGCTGTAGGTTCGCATGGGGATCAGCTATGCTAGCCCATTTGTACAGGGACTTGCACGAGGTAGTATACCTGGGTTACGACAGTTTGTCAGCTAGCGTTACACTCCTACAGGTATGGTGCTGGGAGCACATTCTTGCAGCTAGGCCATTGGTAGATAGAGATAGGTTGGTGGGACGTGCCTATGCATACGGATACAGGGGGTTAGTTGTCCAGCAGAAGATGGGCAAACTGGAGCATTGGAGGAGGGTTTCGGATGATATTGATACGGTCATATGGTGACCGTATATAGGTTGCGAGGTTTGGGTTGAGGATGGGCTGGAGATGCCATATGTCTTTATGACCCAATTTTTTATAGGGAGGACCCCTTTTGTCATTGAGAGGTTTTTGGTTACAAGAGTTTTGCGATAGTTTGGTCGGTAGCAGGGGATACCACAAGGCACCTATTTGTATGCACGTCGGAGGTAGGATATACCAGATTGGGGTCTGACTATTGATAGTGCGGTGGCCATGGAGGAGTTTGCGTAGCTAGCGGGCCAGATATGGGATTATGCCCTAGAGATTTTGGATGCTAGGATGACGGATGAGTTTGCGAGACTATTTGCAGCTCATGTCGTGGTGAGGATATCAGATCTAGCGGAGATGGGCCCTGCTTTTGATGATGATGAAGATGAGGGAGGGGGAGATGGAGATGAGGGGGGAGGTGGAGGAGGTCAGGGTAGGAGAGGAGATAGAGGGAGAGATAGGGGTGATAGATGGGTGGAGAGAGCAGTTTGACAAGCTGTGATGGATAGAGGTAGAGGAGGGTTGGTGATTAGAACAGGGGGTGAGGGGATGGTGGGAGAGGGGATAGCAGTAGTGGGAGGGACCGATGAGGTGAGACGGCTAGCCTAGAGGAGGAGGACTGATGTGCTTCCTCCACCAACACCGAGGATAGGTAGAGGGACAGGGGGTACCCCTTCATAGGTACCCTTATGGGTCCAGGTTCTGACTCATGTGGAGGACGCCCAGGTTAGGACCTTACAGGTGATAGTGCAGTAGCTACAGGCACAACTATTAGCACATCAACGTCAGATTACACAGCTGACCTTTGAGCGTGATACTGAGATAGAGCGGCGGGGTTGAGCAGAGGAGCTCACAGCGAGCGTGCAGAGAGCAGTAGTAGGTGGGTCGATGAGGGACAGCTTGAGAGAGCTGGCCTTGAGAGCGCAAGAGGTAGAGTACTACCGTCATCATTATGAGGTTGTGGTGCCTAAGGAGCGTCAAGTGTAGAGTTTTACGCAGTCGAGATCGAGTCAATCTCGAGAGACAAGATCGTGGTCAGAGAGCAGAGGTGTGACAGGGCCACCGAGACATGATCCACCTGGAGATCCAGGGGCTGGAAGTTTTGCAACGAGACCATCTCCTTCAGGAGATAGTCATACTTGAGAGATGCTATCTCTATTGTATTTTGATCATTGTATTGGGCCAATACATGACATATATTGTAGATTTTGATCATTTTTGATATATATATATATATATATATATATATATGACACCATTTTCTTTGATCCTGTGATGTGTTATGGATGCATGTTCTACATGCTTTTAATTTACTTTATGATGATGCAATGCTTAGATAGATGATATGATGAAGTGAAATGCATGATGTAAATGTATGATGTTTATGAGATGTATCTTGAAAATGAGATGAATGATTATGATATGCTGTGAGATGTATTTTGAAAATGAGATGAATGATATGATATGCAACTAATTGTAAAATGCAACTAATTGTTTTTGGAGCATCCTCATTATGTATTTGTCATCCGATATAACCACATGTTGTTTGATTTCTTTATAGGTATCATCATTGAGCATTGATTTATTTGGGATATGTTGAAAATTTATACAAGCACAATGGTATAATTGAACCATAATGACCTGAGAAAAATTTACGTGATTTTTGATTTTACAAGATAGCACAAGCGTCAAGGTATAATTGAACCAGGATGACCAGAGTTCGGATTGTGTATAAACAGACAAGATTAAACCATTTGTATGCGTAAAGTGGAATAATGTCTTCAGTGATATTCATTGTATCACATCTCGAGACAAGTGTTTACAAAGTACAAATGATCGCTTCATAGACAGAAGACTAAGAAAAATATTGGATTTTCTCGATGTTCTCTAGCATGGAAGCATTATTGAGAAAATTTAGAGAATCCAATAATTCAAAAAGCTAAATGCAAAAATAGTCAAGCCTTTATGCAAAATACAACATTTGATACTTTAGAAAATCATCCATCGTATTTCTCTTGTGAAGCTATTATCGATCGATGTTTTGATTTGGGTTTGCGTATGTTTTTTTTTGTTGGCCATGATGCTCTGAGTTTGCAACTAGTTTTGACAGCTTGAATGTGTTGCAAGTGTTAACAAATATTGCCCCTAGCTAAGTGTACCTCTCGATGTGGATATGTATAGTGATTACCAAGCCATGGTGAGATATGGTGAAAGGATAGATGGATAAATCAAGATAGTGACTACGCTAAGTATGTCATGAATGGATGTTTGCTAGGTGTCGGGCGATGGCCGAGAGTGCTTTACTACGGAGATAAGGATATTGATATAGGTAAAGGAGCTATCCTTTCACAATAGCACCTGTTACCAGGTTTTCACCAGTTGCTTTTATTGTACCTTTTTATTTGCTTTTCATTGATTTTTTTGATTTTTTTTTTTTTGATTTTTTTGACTTTTTCTGTGCATTAGACTACTCAAGTGTAGTATTTCTTCAGATGTTAGTCGCTTCATCAAGCATATCTCCTTCTGAAGTTGTAAGCTGATAAGCACCTGATCCATAGACTAATATGATGACATAGGGACCTAACCAGTTAGGTTCAAATTTTCCTTTCTTTTCTCAATCTTGCTGATTTCTTGGATTTTCTTTGAGGACTAGGACACCAACTTTGAAATTTTGAGGAATGACCTTGTGATTGTAGCTTCTGTACATACATTGTTGATATGCTTTGAGATGAGTGTAGGCATGTTGACATCTTTCATCTAGAAGTTCCAGTTCTTGTAGTCAGTTGACTCGATACTCTTCATCCGGGATTAAGCCTTTTAGAGAGACTCTAAGAGATGGAATTTCTACCTCCAGTGGTAAAATAGTTTCTGATCCATAGACCAATAAGAAAGGTGTTGCTCTTGTAGGTGTACGGATGCTAGTTCTGTATGCCCAAAGTGCTGGATTGAGTTGTACATGCCAATCTTTGCCTACATCATTTACTATTTTCTTTAGGATTTTTAGATTGTCTTGTTGGATGCTTCTTCCTGACCATTTCCCTATGGGTAATATGGTGTAGAGAAATGATGTTGTATTTTGAATTGTTCACATAGTTCTTGGACACCTTGGTTTTTGAACGGTTGTCCATTATCAGTGATGATGGAACTTGGAATACCATATCTGTAGATCAGATAGTTTAGGATAAAAGAGGAAATTTGTTTTCCAGTTATTGTGGTCATGGGGACTGCTTCTATCCACTTGGTAAAGTATTCTGTTGCAGTTATAATGAACTTGTGTCCATGTGAAGATGAAGGATGAATTTTGCCGACCAAGTCGATTCCCCACTGACAAAAGGGCTAGGATGTTGTAAATGGCTGCAGTTCCTGTGCTGGTGCATGTATCAGATTGCCATGGATCTGGCATTTAGGACACTTGTTGGCAAAGTGGTAAGAATATTTTTCCATTGTAGGCCAGTAGTATCCCATCCTTAGAATCTTTTTAGCAAGGGTAGTTCCACTTTAATGTGTGCCACAAATACCTTCGTGAAGCTCGTGTAAAGTGGAATCAGATTCATTACGATCAAGGCAACGAAGAAGAGTACCATCTAGACCTCGACGGTACAAAGTATCAGCAGTAAGGGTATAACGGGCGACTTGTTGGATAAAGTTACGCTTTTGTTTTCAGGATAAGTCAATGGGTAGGATTTTGTTCTTTAGATAATCATATATCAGTCCATACAAAGGGGAATCTGAACCAGTCAATGCATAGACAACATGGGATTTAGAGTGGTCATAGGCTGGGGAGAACAGTTACTCTACCAAAAACTCGTAATGACTCTGTTGTTCTGGAATCTGTAGTAATGAAGCGATAGTAGCCATTGAATCGGCTATTTTGTTGTTTATCCTTGGTATTTGCTCGAAGGTGATGTGTACAAAATATTGTTTGAAGTCATCCACCATTCATTTGTAGGGTAGTAGCTTGTCATCTTTTGTCTGATAGTTGTTATTGATTTGATTGACGACTATTTGTGAGTCTCCGTAGACCTTTAACTCCATGATTTTCCATTCTACAGCCATTTTGATGCCTATAACCAATGCCTCATATTCAGCCACATTATTTGTGTATGGGAGCATAAGCCGATATGATCTTGGTATAGTGTGTCCTTCAGGAGTGATGAAGAGAATGCCAACACCTAAACCATGTTGTGTGTAGGATCCATCAAAGTATAGGATCCATTGCTTGGTAGAAATAGAAAGAGCATCTCTATCTAAAAATTCAATGTAGATAGTTTGTTTTCTGGTAGTGGTGCTTCAGCTAGTTGATCTGCAATTGCTTGTCCTTTGATAGCTCATCGTTCTATGCAGTGGATGTCAAATTCATTGAGAATCATGACCCATTTAGCCAATCGGCCTATAAGAGCTGCCTTGCTCAGTAGATATTTGAGAGGATCAATTTTTGCCACTAGCTTAATTGTGTGGGCTAGCATATAATGTTGGAACTTTTGAGAAGCAAAGACTACTGTTAGACAAGCCTTCTCAATGAATGTATAGTTGAGTTCATAGCCATTCAATGTCCTGCTGATGTAGTATATGGCTCGTTCCTTTCCTTATTGATCTTCTTGTGCCAATAGTGCCCCCAATGATATATCTATTGTTTAAATGTATAAAATGAGTGGCTTTCCTGCTATTGGTGGTACTAGAACTGGTGGGTTCATCAGATACTGCTTGATTTGATAAAAAGATTCCACGCACTTGGCTTCCCATCTGAAAGGTACATTCTTATGTAGCAAATGATTGAATGGTAGACTTTTATCAGCTAGTTGAGCGATGAATCGCTTGATTGATTGAAGTCATCCTTGTCGAGAGCGGAGCTGACTGATATTCTTTCGTGGTGACATCTCCATAATGGCTTGCACCTTTGTTGGATCCACTTCAATACCTTTAGCTGAGACTATGTAGCCTAGTAACTTGCCTGATGTAACCCCAAAGACACACTTCTTAGGGTTGAGCCTGACTTGGAATTTTTCTAACCGATCAAAAATCTTTGTTAAGATGCTGAGGTGTTCTGCTCTAGTGAAGGATTTAGCTAGTAAATCATCCACATAGTCTTCCATGAAGCTATGCATCATGTCATAAAAGATTGTTGTCATTTCTCATTGATAAGTAGCTCTTGCATTCTTTAAGCTGAAAGGCATAACATTCCAATAGTACGTTCCCCAAGGATAGGTAAATGCTATTTTATCTTGATCCTTTGGGGCTATGTTTATTTGATTATAGCTTGAAAAACCATCCATTAGTGAGAGCATTGCATGGCCCACTGTGAGGTCTACAATTATGTCGATACTGGGTAAAGGAAAGTCATCCTTTGGACAAGCTTTGTTGACATCTCTGAAATTAGTGTAGACTCTGATACTGCCATCTAGTTTTGATACCGGTACTATGTTGGAGATCCATTTGAATAGTCGATGGGTCGAATGAATCCGACATCTAATAGTTTCTTCAGTTTAGCCTTGACCATGAGTGCTACCTATGGATTCATCTTTCATAGTTTTTGCTTGACTGGCTTAACTCTCGGAGAGATGGACAAGTGATGCATGATCAAGTGTGGATCAATTCCGAGCATATCTGCATATGACCAAGCAAAGTTAATTTGCTTTTCTTTAAAAAAGATGATAAATGCTGATCTTTCCTCCTTTGTAAGAGATTCTGCCAGGTGTATGTTTTTGGTTGCTTCTGTAGTACCAATGTTGATTGATTGAGTGGGCTCAATCAATATGGGTGATCACTCATGAAAATGTTCAGGAAGAGTGTCAAGTCTCCCATCCTTAGGTGCCTTAAAAAGGTTTTCACCCTCAGATGTGTCCTTTATTTTTACTTTTTGGTGATCTAGAGTTGCCATTGACTAGTTTTCAGCATCAGATCTTTTATTTGGTTCATTTTTGCGACTGAGAGACTTGACACTCACTTGGTTGCAGACATCATTATTGTGTTCACTAGTAGAGCTTGTTTCCAGGTTAATGGTGCATAGGTAGTGGATAATAGATTCATCGTCTGGGAAAATTGGTATATCATGCATTTCGGGTTCATCCCAATCAATGAGGTCGGGAAAGACAAGTGGTAAGGAATCGTTTGGTGGATCAAGTTCTGCTATTGTAAGTGTTAAGACAGAGGTTTCATCATGATTGGTTTCAGGTGCTAAAGAAGTTCAAGATTCCATCGAGGTCTTTGATGGTATCATCCTCCATATAGATTTGTTCATAATGTTTCTCTTCACTTTCTTTGGCGTCATAGATATTTTGTGGTCCAAATTCAGGTAGTCCAACTCCTGCGTTATGCTCTTCTTGAGAAAAGGATATGAAACTAGTATTGTCAGCGGTATCTCTAGTAGCATTTGAGAAGCTACCCCATTCATATTCATTGGAGTCAGTCTCAGAGGTATTATCCCATATCTTTTCAGTGCTGTAAACAGGTATGTTGTATGGTGAAAACAGATCTTTGATAATTGATACCAGTTTGATAGTCTTCACTGATTCTGTGTTGGATCCTGCTTCTACCTTTTGTATTTGCTCATATATTGTTCCTCCTTGTGGAGGAATAATGATATCAAGAGGTAGTTCTGCTTTTTTGGATATCAGTGCTTGGATATGAGCTACTACTGTAGATATGGCCTTCTTATGATTGAGGAGTTTCTCCTGATGTTGCTTCTGTTCTTTATGTTCACGGTCCTTGTGGATTGTTGTTGCTGACTCAAATAGTGCTTCCTGCTAGGATTCTTCTTTGTACTTCTTCTTTGCTTTCCATTGAGGTTTTGGATTTATGTGTGGTATCTTTCCTAGTAGGAAAGTGAGTTTACAACCTAATCCTGTTTTGTCTCTACTGACTGTGAAGGAAGGTATATTGGTTTCATGACTCCTTTGCGTTTTCCAATAGGTCCTTTACCATTATATACCATTTGTTGCATATTAAGTATCCCTTTCCATATAGTTGTGTTGGTAGAGCTATGTCCAGAGCAGTTGCTCGGTTATCTTCTTCCTCATCTTTGTATAACTAGCTAAGGATGTCATTTTCCTCTGATTCATGTGCTAGAGTATCGAGTTGGATGAAAGTACCATCAAATTTGGTGATGGGCTGAGTTTCCTGATGTGTTGATGTTGTAGGTAATCCATGAGATCTGGGTGATCTTGGTAAGTTGGCCAAACACATGGGTTCCAAAGAGTATTCACCCATGCCTTGTTCTCTGATTTGCATTTTTTGCTTGAAATCTCCAGGTAATGATTCAGACTTTGCCTTCTATAGATCTGATGTTGAGGAATTCTATTTTTCCCTATTATGGGGAACCAAACTGTCCTGGGTTGTCCCCATTGCATTACAATGTTGAAATGGATTGTGATCAACAGATATAGAGACCTCTTGTCTGTTATAGGGAAATTTGACACACTGGTGATACATAGAAGGCACTGCTTGCATTTCATGTATCCAGGGTTGACCTAATAAAGTATTGTATGTGAAGTCTATGTCTATAACCTGACACATAGTATCTTTTTGCACTGGTCCAACTTGAATGGGTAACATCACGGTTCCTTTAGATGACCTTTCTTCATCATCATATGCTTTTATGGTAATCTTTTTGTGTGGATCAATAGACTCCTTAGAGAAGCCTAATGCACGGATAAGTTTTAAGGTTCATATATTGAGTCCAACTCCTCCATCTATCAATACTCTTTTTACTCAGTGCTTATAGACGATGACTTCAATATGGAGAGGAGTGTTATGCGGATGACTTAAGGAAGTATTATCATGCTCTGAGAAGGTGAGATTATGAGGCCCTATCATATGAGCGACCATGACTTGGAATTTGTCAGCATCCAGATCTTGAGTTGGTTTCCAATAGTGCTTGTTCCAATATGTCTTTGTGTTTTGGTGATAGCTTCAACAATTCTAGTATAGATATTTGAGCAGGAGTTTTGCATAGTTGGCTGACTAAATCATATTAGATTTTTGGTGTAGTGTTTGTTGTTGTTGTGTGGCCCTTCAAGACATATTTCTAAGCTTTGGTTGTTATATTGATAGATTCATGATTATGCTGGTCTCGGATTGTGATGACATTTACATGATTGTCTTCAGCTGATATGTGATTGATGGTGTTATTGTAGATGTGATTGATACGAGCTCCACGTGTATCTTTCAAGGTTGAAGCTCCATCTTTGTTGTAGTTTGGAAGAGGATTTTTAAAGGCCCCATGGTCACCATTTGTTTTGATACCATCCACCCTTAAATCACCTCGATCAATCATGTCTTGAACAACATTTTTCAATCTCATGCAATCGTTCATTCAATGACCTTTTTTGTGATGAAAATCACAAAAGTGTGAGTCATTCCACCAAGGTGGTTTGATTTGGGGTTCATAGTTGCTGATTGCGGGCAAAGAGATTATCTTGTTTGCCAAGAGTTCTCTGAATGGTGACTCCAGTGATTGTCCCAGTGGTGTGAAGACATGTTTTTGGAAATTGTTGCTGTCATCTCGTGAATTGTTATTAGGTCCTCGATTTGTGGTTTTGTTTTGAGTATTGTCAGTGTTGTTTGTGTTGGGTTGACCTTGATTGGTATTCGGTGTGTATGTGTTAGTGTCTAGGTTAGCACCTTTAGGATTCTTTGTTGCTTGAGGGTTTCCTGATAATGCGAGCACTGGCTATTTAGATTTTGGATCATGTGATTCATTGCCACCTTCATTTTTGTTTCAAGTCTAGAATCTAGATTTGTCTAAGTTGTTGTTGTTTTGGTTATTGTAGTTTGATGAACTTGTTCCTTCTTTGAAGAATTTGAGCGTTCCCTTTTTGACAAATGCTTCTTCTACTTGGATGTAATTTTCAATCAGTTTAGTGAAAGACGGTATGCATTAGAGTTTGAGCCTGTAACTCATCTCACCATTCAACTTGTCGATGAAAATTTCCATTTTCTCCTTTTTAGGAATGTCTCGAGGATATCATGAAACCATACATCGCCAACGTTGAAGGAATACCATGAATGTTTCATTGTTTTTCTATTTGGTGTTGCAGATGTCTAGCATGGTTATAGCATGTTGAATGTTATAGGAATATTGTGTTATGAATTTATTGACCAATTCATCAAATGATCTGATAGGAGGTGTGATTTTGGATAACCATTCCATTGTTTGTCCTCCCAAGCTTGTTGGGAACAACCTCATCAGATAGGTGTCATCATGAGCAAATTCAAGACTCATGGTACAGAATTCTCTGACATGATCACGGGGATCTCTTTTTCCATCATACTTGTCAAATTTAGGCACGTCTGAATTTGGAGGAAAAGGGATCATGTGCAACCTTCTGTCAAATGGATAAGGACAAATTTCATTTAGTGAATGTCGTACTCTCATCCCTTGTTGCATGTCTTGCATTTGTCTTTGTAACATTTGCATTTTTTGAGTAAGGGCAACCAAAGGTGCATTGTTTTGCCGAGGGAAGAGTTCTTCCCTTGCATTAATCCTGGGTTGAAATTGATAACTCAATGATGAGAAAATAGTACCAAACCAGTATTGAGAGGGGGGGGGGGTGAATCAGTATAGACAAAATACATTCCTAAACCGGTTCAATAGGGATTACTCCAAATGACTGGCAAACAGTGACACAAGTTTGAAACAAAGTGCAACCAGTAAAACCCAGAACAACTAAAACAATCATAAACCAGTTATTCACTTAGCTTTCCACTCAACTCAGAACTACACTACCATTTCACCCTTATGTATGAATAGGTAATCTATCATCATATCTTCACACCAACTAGTTCAACATGTTTTATTGATAGGCATAAAACACAAAACCATCATATGCTTAACAGGTAATAACAAAGCATTACAAGATAAAAGTATCACACATGTCACACATATTTTTCACGTGGAAACCCAACTGGGAAAAACCACGGTCGGGATGAATACCCACAAGCTTGTTGTTGAACTCTTTGGAAGTCTGCTCTGTTAGGAGCCTTGTCCTGTTAAAGACAAATACAATAGGTTCTGTTAGGAACTGATCCTATTAGGGATCACCCGGTTAAGGGATGGCTACAATACCCGGTTAAGGGTTAAATCTTGTTACAAGTTATCTTGTTAGAGGATTTCAAGAACTCAATAGCTAAAGGATTTCTAGAGCTCTCTAGCTTTCTAGATCTCAATAACTTTTAGTTACCCTGTTAAGGGATTTATAGCAAGCCGGTTAAGGCTACCCTATTAGGGGATTTTCCAACTATTGAGGTGGTTAGAGATCAACAGGTATTTCAATGATCTAGTAACAACACTCAATGCCAATGCAGATCCACTTAAGCTCCTCTTCACCTTCTGCACTTACACTCTGCAGGTATCACTTCTCTCCTCTGGTTTGGCAGGAATCACGTATCCCTTCTTTTGGATACTCACACACAACTTTTGCCAACAACCTCAGAAAGAGACACAACATTGACCTTATAGGAAAATAGATAGGTAGGTAGCATAAACCCTAAACCCTAAACCTATTAGGTTAAGGAATTCAAACGGTTCAATCCTGACCATTGAGAACACTCCATTAATTGCAACAGTCTTGATCTAATCTCAAGACATTCTCCATTGTCCATTTTCACCGATTTCATGGTGGCTGATAACCCATCACATAGTATCACCATTTTACAGACTTCACACATTCCCGAGGTAGATAGGAACAATCTCCTTCATGCAAGATCCTTCACGTGCACAAGGCTAACATGGCAACATGATTTGTTCTTCATTACAATGCTAACTCATCACACAATGTCACTGGTTGAGCCATACAGGCTTGAAGCACTTCAACCAGAAACCCTGAAGTTGAGACTACCAACCGGTAGTCATACAACGCTTCCATGTGCCGGTTCCCATAACCATATGCCGGTTCACCATGTTATACAGGTTCTCACATATGCCAGTTCACACCTCTTCAACATATTGACATCAATGACAACATACAATGTCATTATGTCCATATACCGGTTCACATAATGCCAACAGAAATGGTGTATGGAACGGTATGTTTTGCTCGGGGATGTGTTGCTCAGGGATGTTTTGTCCTGGTGTATGTTGTTCTGGTATGTTTTGTTCAGGAATATCTTGTTCAGGGTCGCATGCTTCCCCTTCTCATTGTCGTTCTTGATATTCGCAATGTTGAGGTCTCATTCTAAACATGTCTATGTCAAAGTCTTCAGGGAGTTTAACCCCTTTGCTTGTGAGCATGAGCAAGTATTTTTCCTTGTCATTTTCCATGAGTCTTTCCACAAGTTTTTGGATTGAAGCACTTTCTTGGCATTCCTAAAGAAGTTCTTCAGAAATTTCAGTATCCTCTAGATGTGGACCTTCAAAAGGATTGGATAACCTCTGATTCATACTAGATTCTTCTTGTGCCTCGCTTTGTTTGTTTTGTTGAGAGCGAGTACTAGACATTTTAGTAGAAACTTTTTGTGACAAAGGGGACAAAATCCTCTTCAATATGTTGCTCGGGGGTTGGTGGTTCAAATCGGGGTATGTTGTAAGTGATGCACTCATTGGGAAAGAATGTTGGATTGATCTTTCCTCCACGGTTTATGATTTGACTGAATGCGGATTTTTGACAATATGCCCTAGTCTTCAAAGGCTCTTTGTCAAATTCGTTGGATTTGTTCTAGATATACAGTTTGACGTGATGAAGGAATGTTCAATGAGATTTGAAGAGTTGACGATTGATATATAAAAATTTATTTCTTTTGACAAATTTGGAAAAAATTGGTTGTTGTTTCTTCAACGTGGTGTTACGATAAATCTTCTTTCTTCTTAGAATATGGGGATTCGTCATGCATAAGTGATTTAATGGTTTCCTTTGACTTGTTTTGGATTTATTTGATCTTGTTTTGGAAACTCAAGTTTACTTTATCAAAATGAAGGTTTAGATGCCCCCTCATGACAAAGTGTGTCAAATGATATGGATAAAGTCTCCTGATATGGAAACTTGATTTGACAACCTGAGATTTTGAACAAGTGTTTTGAGATATAATCCGTGAGATAATAAAGGATCTATTCATCACTTGCGATGATGTTTCCTAATTTTGATAGGATAGACATGTTTTATCGTACGACCAGTTTCGGATTCTGGACAACTTTTGTTTTGACCTGAAATTTGCTTAAGAAATAGTTTATAACGCTTTGTTTTTGATACTCTAGTTTGATGAAGATGAAGCTGATGAAAGGACGCTCTCAAAAATGTTTTCTAAATTTTCTAAATTTTCCACTATTTTTCTGGGTTTGATCTAGTGCTAAAATAGAGACCGAATGCACTACAGAAACTTCTTCACACGCTAAGGAAAAGACCACACGCGCTAAGTTGCCCCCGGCTACGTGCTAACTATTTTAGACTACTAAAATTTGTTTTATGTTTTGTTTAAAAGATCATGCGCTAATATGGGCCTTCCACATGCTAACTGATAAACCTAATGCACTGATTTTTGACTCCTACGCGCTAAGCTAATGCTTCAACGTGCTAGGCTATTTTCAGGACGTGCTAACTATCTCTGACTATTTCTAGATTTCGATGAAGCGCTACTATGAATACTTTACGTGCTAAAGATAGGTTTTGATGTGCTAAAAGATGGTTTTGAAGCGCTAAGAGGTTTCTCTTATGTGCTAAACTGCCCTATTTTGATTGCTTTTTGTGATTTTGGTGTTTTGCCTTAGGTTTTCAATTTTGATGGATGATTTTTTGAAGTGACAAATGCAAACATAGCACAAAATACATAACCATTTTGCCTAATCTAGATAGTAAGTGTATATTCTGCGAGGATGTGTTCAAATCCTCAATGTTTTAATAGGTTTGGTTACAATGAATACACTTCCAAAAAGACTCTTTATTCAAAGGTCATAAGTAATACCATAGCCCATTAGTCTTAATACTCTGTCAGCTCAAACAGCTGTGTCACCCCCTAGAGGGTGCCCATTTTTTTGCCTTTTGCCAGAAATTAACTCAAAGTGAATTGCTTCACAATTGAGTAGTTATCTTGGGAGATATATGGTGAGTGATCTTGGGGGTGGATTCTTCCCCACCTTTGCACTATGATATTACAAATGTCTGGTTACTGACTCGGCTTAAGGTTGTTATTTCTAAGGTTCATAATCAGGCTTCCTGTTTGGTTGTCAGTGATAAAATCCCTCAGGAGGCTTCCCAACCTTTAGAACAAAGGCTTTATGTATATTAGGGTTATTGGGGGAAGACTAATTGTTGTGCGCAACCATTGAAAAGGACTTTCTTCACTTTCCACTTTTGATTATAATGGGTTGGAACACTTGGCGTCAAAGTTGTTTCCCACTTAGGTCATTCCCTTCACATTGACCATAAATGGCTTTAAGAGTTGATTTCAACCCCTCGGGAAGGTAGGCCTACTAAAAGATTTATTGCTTGAAATACTGAAAGCGTAAGAGTAGTCTGGCTTTTTGATCACCCAATTAAGGGGAGAATATATACCTTCTACTTTTGGGACAAAGCAATCAAGTTGTTCTTTTTATCCTGTCAATTCAATGATTTTCTAATGATCTATAGGGAGATGTTGCTCCAAAAAAACATGGTGTTTATTTTATTTCCTCAAATCAGTGATTATCTAATCTAGGAAAAACCTGGCCAACAAAGCAAAACTTCGATTTGGTTAACAAAAGAAAATCGGCAAAAGGTGAATAACTTCCCTCTTTGATTGCAATTGACTTTTGTGACTTGGTGTGATTTCTTTACTTTGCCCAAATTTAAAGGTGGATCCTCTTATGCACCAAAGGATGGTGAAATTCTTTTTAGGCCTTTTTCAAAAAATTGAAAATTTGTATTGTTCTTTTTAGAGCCCAAATTGATAAATTTTCTCCTAGAAAAAGCAAGAAAATTTTGATTGTTGTTCGTTTTACTTACCCAAAATGAAAGTGAGTTTAGTTTTATTTAAACAAGGAAAAAAAAGAAATTTGAATTTTGGCTAACTCAAAAAGTTAGTAAAAATTTAAACTACTTTTAATTTTAGCCTAAATAGATTTAAAACCTACAATCAAAATGTTAGTAACCTGCAAAAAAAATAGTCAATGAGTTAGCAAAAAGATGAACTCCGTGGACTTCTACAACACTAAATTTTGATTTTTGTTATAAACTAGCTCTTTGTTTTCTATCTGTGATGCACTACAAAACAGATTGTACGCACTATAAGATGGTTGTGATGTGCTACTCTATTTCCCTAATGTGTTATTCTGTATTTCGGATGCGCTGTTCTATTTTTCTGATGTGTTGTTCTATTTTTCTCCCACATCGAGACCTATAGGAAAATGTTAGTGAGGACTATGCACTAAACTAAGCATGTCACGCTCTAGATGATGAACCCCACATGCTGAACAGAAAATGGGATGAGCTATACTGTTAACCGGATGCGCTAGGAAATGTTTCCCACGCGCTGATTCTTGTTTCCTGCGGACCTGCAAAAGTGGTTAAATTCAAAAACTGATTTGATATATGGGGTCGGGCCCCACGGTGGGCACCAGAAATGTATGTGGGAAAAGCGGGTCGATAGAACTCAATATGTGGAAAACGGAGTCTAAGGAGCCTTGCTCACACACCCACAGGACTTCTTGTTGTAAGCTATGGAGTCATGAAGTATGGCTCAGCTTCCCAAGGTTGGTTCCATGATTCTCTATCTCACAAGGTCCCTCAAACCAATGTCTTTGCTCTCAGATCACTGAGCAAAGTGGTTTAGGGATGACAAATGCAAGAACAAGGGATGCTTTTGTTGATTTCAAGATGAGATGCATGCTAAGTTATACATGATCCTATAAATGCAATAAACTAGTTATAAGATGACAAGATTAGTAGCAAGACTTTCCTAGCATGTTATATTAGTATATGATTAAGCTAAATGATAAGGAAAATACCCTAAACATGCCTATTTAGATTAATTCCTATTGAAAAGAGAGGCTAAATGATGAGCACAAATGATATATTAAAGCTTAGATGGATTTTAGTATAAGTGTGATGCTAAAGACTTGGATCTATGAAAATGGAGGAATGAGAGCTCTATTTATAGAAAAAATAGGGCAATGGATGGTCAGGATTGAAAGAGTTAATCATGGGTTGAGTTTGAAAGTTGGGAATCCATGTTTGCAATTGGCACCAATGAAATGGTGACAAATGTCAACATAAGGTTGGTTGAGAGGAGATGTAAGAAGCATTAAATGCTTGAGAAGACCTCATGGTTACCCTAGGGGTTAAGGGTTAAGGTTAAGTTAGGGTTATCCATTGCATAAAGCATTTACCCAAAGGATAAACTCTTGTGCAAAGGTTAAATAGATAACTATGGTCAAAGCAATAAATGCTTGATGAGACCCTTGGGTTACAAGGAGGTTGAGTTTAGGGAAATTCTTTAATCATGCTAGAGGGTTGAGTTAACCATTAATGGTTTTGGAGACTTTCAAAGTTAAGTGGTTGAAGCCTTTAAGGGTTTTCAAAGACTTTGAGGGCTTGAGAAGTGACTTCCCTTTGTTTAGGGATGTGACAAAGTTTAGGAAATGGGTTAGGTTAATTTAGAAGTGATTAGAAGAGTCTAGAAGGGGTTACAAATAGGGTTTAGGAAGCAAGTGGGAGATGTAGGATTTTGCAAGTGGATGAAGGGATAATAGGATTTAATTGAATAAAATAAATTTAATTCAATTTGGTTGCAATTTGGGGAAATCAAATAAATTAGATTTATTCAATTTAGGGTAAACTATTTAATTAAATTTGAATTTAATTAAAAGTGGATAGAAGGGATTTAAATGAATAAAATGACTTATTTGTTAAATGTCAAAAGAGGCCTAGTGAATTTAATTTAAATAAATTGAGTAATTTACTTAATTTAAATAGAGGAATGTGGGTGATTTAATTAAAATAGAGAAATGAACATAAAATATTCATTTAGGAATATGGTCATTTTTATACGTCTACAGTTGGCATATGCACACTCCAATGAGACATTGTAGGTAATTGAAGGTTTTATCATTGATGGCAACCTTGCAATCCTATGGCACTGGCAAGGCATTACACCGAAAAGTTAGTGCATTGGCATCAGCAGATCACACTCTATACCAGCAACCAGGACACCGACACTGGCACAAAGAAAGGAAGTATACCGGCATAGAGGCCGACAGGATTTTGTTATATTATATTTTGTTTATTATTGTAAAAACTTTGTAAGCGGACTTGGCATGTTGTAAAATGACTCTTATATATAAAAGAGATCATTGTAGATATTTTGTAAGGAAGTAAGTGAATAAAGTGATGTATGCGAAATATTAAGGCATGCCTATTATGTGAAATATAGGTTGAAGGGTTTATGGAAGAAGAAGAGCAGCAACCGGTACTGGATCAGGCATTATAGATGCTATTGTAAAGCAGTACAAGATATTGGATTTGTATAATCCACATTGTAAGTCAGTGAGACTACCCATTATGCAGTGAACTCTAGGCAGTTGGCCTTCCTACATGTGCAGGCCCCTATTGTAAGTAATATTCTCTTATTGGCTAGTAAGTGAATATTGTGGGTCACAAATCCCAATGAGGTTTTTCCCACACTGGGTTTCCTCGTTAAATCCTTGTGTTATGGTGTGCTTTTCATGTGGATGTTCTTAATTGTGTTTATTACATTATTTCTTGCATACACTGTTATAATATGATCTGCATGTTTTAAGTTAAGAAATACTTGTTATCGGTCAGATACTGATTCACCCCCCCCTCTCAGTATCTATAGGATTCCTAACACAATTACACTATTTGGAAGGATCAGATGGAAGTTCATTTGAAGTGTCTTGGAGATGATTATTGGAAGATTACAAAGAATGTCTACAATATTCTTCAGAATGGTCTGGTTATTGTTAATGAGATCAAGGATGTTGAGCATAACATAAGAGCTAAGGAAGCATTTATGAGTGCCTTGACCGATTTAGAGATGACTAATGTGATGGGTCTGGAGACTGCACATCAAATATGGAAAATGTTAGAGACCTTGTATGAAGGAGATGCATAAGTTAAAGTTGCTAAGTTGCTGAGTTTGAAAGGAAAGTATGAGACATTGAAGATGGGAGATGATGAGAACAAAACATACTTTATGGCTAAAGTGAATGAGCTTGTTATGAACATCAGATGTGTCAGTGGAACTCTTAAAGAAGATGAGATTGTTGCTAAGGTGTTGAGATCCTTGCCTCCTTCTTACAAGCCTAAAGTTGTTTCTACTAATGAGATCCGAAGAGTGACTACTGTAACAAGAGACATGTTGGTTGGTAAGTTTGTTGCATTTGAGTTGAGTGAATTTGGTGAATCACATAGTAAATATGAGACTGCATTTAAAGCCTTTGTATCCAAGAAGAAGAAGTATGATCCAAGAGAGAGTTCATCTAGGGTTTCCAGATATGAAGGAGAGATGAGAGAGATGGTAGAATAGGAAAGGGAGATGGATGATCTTGAAGCACTTATTGCTTGGATATTTCCAAAGGGAGTCGGTAAGTATGATGGAAAGTTACCTTTGAAATGTTTCTCTTGTAATATGATAGGACATTTTTCCTCTAGGTGTCCCAAAAGAATGTCTATGTATGATAAGCATGAAAGGAATGATAGATTTGATAAGCATGAAAAGCATGATAAGTATGATAAGCCCTATAAGCCTAACTGGAAGTACAGATATAAGAAGAGATGTTATTGTGTTGTTGATGAAGGTGTGACTGATGAAGAATCTAAAAATAGGAATTCACGAGATGCATTTGTATTTATTACTATCAAGGAAGAGGATCTGGTACCGATTAATTCTACAAGCTACATTGTTGAGGAGAAATCTTTGGCTTCTAAGATTGAAGAAAAAGATGAATGGGTAATTGACAATGGTTGTTCACATCATATGACAGGTGATAAAAGAAAATTTGTGAATATGGAGAGGTATGATGGTGGTATAGTGATATTTGGAGATGATAAAGCTTGTGTGTTTTGTTGTAGAGGTTCTATTTCCTTTAATGATAAGAATAATACTGATGATGTCTTATATGTTGAAGGTTTGAAGCATAATATTTTGAGTGTTGGAGAAATGGTTGATAAGGGATATGATTTGCAATTCAAGAATGGTAAATGCAAGATTCTAAATGCCTCCGGTATAGAGATTGCATCAGGGACTAAGACTAAAGGTAATATCTTTCACTTGAATGTCGGTGAGAAAAATTGTATGATTGCTCAAATTGATGAAAGTTGGTTGTGGCATAGATGGATGTGTCATGTTAATTTTGATTGCATGAAAAGGATAAGTTCTACTCAATTTATTAGAGATTTTCCTAAGATTGTGAAGCCTTCTAATCTGATATGTAAAGAATGTCAGTTGGGATTCAAGCAAATAAGAACTTCATTCAAAAGTAAGTTGTATACATCTAATGGTTTGTTGGATCTTGTGCATACTAACTTATGTGTTCCTACAAGAGTCAGAAGCATGCAGGGTGATAGGTATTTCATGTTATTGATTCATGACTACTCTAGAATGATGTGGGTTACCTTTCTAAGGGAGAAAGAAGAAGCACTAGACAAATTCAAGATATTTAAAGCTAAGGTGGAAACTGAATCTGGGTTGAAGCTGAAGTGTCTGAGATCTGATAAAGGAGGAGAATTCACATCCAGTGAGTTTGATACATTTTGTGAGAGGAATGGAATTAGAAGACAAATATCTACTCCTAGAACTCCACAACAGAATGGAATTTTTGAAATAAAGAATAGAACCATTTTGGATGTTGCTAGGACTATGCTGATTGAAGGAAATATTGCACAAACCTTTAGGAAAGAATTTATTAGCACTGTTGTTTACACATTCAACTGGGTGCATATAAAAGGTGATTCTAGGAAGACTCCTTATGAGATATGTTTTGGTCATGTTCCTACAGTTATATATTTCAGAGTTTTTCAAAGAAAATGTTATATCAAAAGAGATGAGGATATATGGAAGTTTGATGCAAGATGTGATGAAGGAAACTTCTTGGGATATTCTACTAAGAGAAAGGCCTACTGGTGTTACAATAAGAGATTGAATAAGATAGTGGAAAGTGCAAATGTGAAGGTTGATGAATGTCATGGAAAGAAGATCAGATCATGCGGATATGAGTTAGATGATCAAGATGTTATTTCAAAGCCTATGCAAATTGAGATATTAAAGAAGAATGCTCTGGTAGAGACAGTTAATCTGCATATTACTGGTGCTAGTGAAGAAGTTCAAGAACCTGAGAATCAGAACAATCAGAAGACTTTGAGGTATGTGAAATTAAATCATTTAGAAAATTAGATTATTAGGGATAAAACAAAGTTTTGATGACTAGGAGAAGGATTTTTCTTGAAAAGATATGATTGATTTCAAAGATTGAACCTAAAGATGTTGTTGAAGCATGTAAAGATGAGAATTGGATAAAATCTATGGAAGAAGAGTTAAATCAGATTAAGAAGAATAACATATGGGAGCTTGTTCTGAGACCTAAAGACAAGAATATGATTGGCACTAAATGGGTGTTCTAGAATAAACTGAATGAGGCTAGTGAAGTGGTAAGAAACGAAGGAATTGATTATGAGGAGGATTTTACTCTAGTAGCTAGAATTGAAGTTGTTATATTACTACTTGCATATGCCGCTTACTAGAATTTCAAGGTATATCAGATGAATGTCAAGCTAGCATTTTTGAGTGGTGATTTGGAAGAGAAGTCTACATTGAGAAATCGGATGGATTTTCATTATGAAATGAAGGAGACATGGTATGAAAATTGAAGAAAGAATTATATGGACTGAAGAAAGCACCTAGAGCTTGGTATGCTAGATTAGACAAGTAATTGATGAAGTTTGGATTTTGTAAAGGTGATGCTGATAGTAATCTATACTTTAAGGTTTATAATGATAACATTTTAATTGTTGAAGTATTTGTTTATGACATTATTTTGGGAGGAGATGATGATTTGAGTATGAAGTTTGTTGATGATATGCAAAAGGAGTTTGAGATGTCTATGATAGGTGAGATAAAATTCTTCTTAGGATTGCACATGACATAGACTGACAAAGGCATTTTCACTTCTTAGTAGAAAGTATGTGAAGGAATTTGTTGAAAAAGTTTGGGTTAGATGATTCCAACCTATTGGAACTCCTATGGTGACTGGATGCAAGTTGTCTAAGAATGATGAATCTCAGAAAGTTAATCAGTCTTTTTATAGATCTATGGTTGGTGGATTGTTGTACTTAACTAAGGAATAAAACATACATTATGCATGCTATTTGTCTTTGTGATAGATTCTAAGATGATCCTAAAGAGAGTCATGTTACTATTGTGAAGAGGATTTTTAGATACTTTAAGGGGGTAGTTGACTATGGTTTATGATATGCAAAGAATCATGATTTCATGTTGTGTGCTTATACTGATGCTAATTTGGTAGGTGATGTTGATGGCCAGAAGAGTACTACTGGTGGAGCTTTCTTTTTGGGAAATAAGTTGGTTTTATGGTCCAGTAAGAAACAAGATGCTATATCTCTATCTATTGTTGAAGCTGGATACATTGTTGCTGCTAGAAACTGTACTTAGGTAGTTTGCATGAAGCAGATGTTAAAGGACATTGAAGTTGTTTATGATGAGCCTATTGTAATATATTGTGATAATTCAAGTGCTATCAATATTTCCAAGAATCTGGTACTGCATTCTAAAACAAAGCATATATCAATTAAGTATCACTTCTTGAGGAAGAAAGTCAGTGATGAAGAAGTCAAATTGGAGTATGTATCTACAAATGATCATATTGTAGATATCTTTACTAAACCTTTACCTGCATATACATTTTTTATATTTGAGAGATAAGTTAGGGGTCTCTACCCCTCCTCATGAGAACTAGATGCATTGAGATGAATCAATCCAGTGGACTTAATAGTCTTATCTTCTTATTTGGATTGATGAGATGGTGTTTCTTCTCCACTGGAGTAGTTAGTGTGTGGTTCAGTGTTTGTGGGAGAGAATCATGACTGGCATTTTGTCTTTGGCATTGTTGTCAAAGGGGGAGAGAACCATGTAAAAAACTGCCTTATCTTTGGAGCTGTGTGTGCATGATCTTGGGGGAGTTTACTGATGATGATTTATTCTTGTGCATTGATTATTTTTCACATTCATATGTTTCCATCAATTCCAAAGGGGGAGATTGTTGGATATTGTTGTTGCTAGGATATGTTATTATCATTGATGTCAACATATTCCTATATTTTGGTGTTGCGGAGAGTTGTTTTGGTGTTCCTGTGATTGCAGTGAGTTGATCTGGTTTGTTTCTTTGTTTGACATGTTGAATAAACTAGAGATACTTCATTCTTTATTGATTTCATGATGCTATATGGTGATTTGATCAAGTTGTGGATTCCAATATGAATATTGGTTTTCAATGTTCAATGTTGCAGTATTCTATTGTTTGATCCGTTGTGCTCTGGTATGATCATATATTTGGTTGTAGATTTGGGAGAGTATTTGGAATGTTCATGTGTATTCTCAATTCAGATGGTTTTTGATTTGGTGCTTTGCAAGTTATCTTTCTTTTTGGAGTTGTTGTTATTGAGTGTTCTTGAGTGACAGCGTGTTGATCGATGAAGATTTGATTAAGTGGTGTTGGTGCAGCTATCGTGGATGGTTCTAACATGCTTTTTGGTGTTTCCTAATTGTTTCCTATTTGTTTTGGTGGCCTGCATTGATTATTGTGCACATTCTTGATGATCTTATAGGTCTGATGATATTCTTTGTGTTATGCATTATTTTTGGTGGTGTAGTGTGTCACAGTTGATTTTGGCATGATTTCTGATGGTATTGCATGTTTGAGGAGTTCATTTGGGTCCATGTTATGTTGTCTATGGAATTGTATTAGTTTGGTGGTTGATTTATGTATCGTGTGATGTAATTTTTTAATTAGGTGTTCAGGGTTGAGCCGACCTTGTAGTCAAGGTTGATGATTTGTATAAATAGGTGCTATATTCATGTAATTTGGGTATCGGTGTTGTGTTTGCATTATTAGAGAGTGGTGTATGTGCAAATAAGAAAATTCATGTTTCAGTGTGGTGTATTAAACAAAGAGTGTTGCAGGGCAGAGAAATGAGCTTAACCGGAACTGTCATAAGGCATTACGAGATGTTATTCTTTCATTTCATCTTAACTAGATTGTACTCCTAATATTGTTGTAAGGTAGTGAACCTTCCCTGAGGGTTGTAGCCTTCTAAGTCATTATATTTAGAGCAGTGAGCTCTAGGCAATGTGCCTGAATGCATGTGCATTCCCCATTGTAATATTTACACATACTATTGCAGAGTATCATCTCATTATGGGTAGGATCCCTGTTAGCAATTTGGCATTAAGCTGTCATTGATGTCAACCAGTTTGGCAAGGTCACCAAAAGTAAGAAGGGGTGACCGATGTGATGGAAATACACATGAGAGTGAGTAGACAAGAGGAAGACTACTGGTACACATGACTCGGGTCATCTATCGATAAAGAAGGCTTACCGGTAAGGCATAAACCAAAATGAAGGTTGTTTGTGTGTTATGAAGGCAAAACACTTGGTGGACAACCGGTGACTGGTGAACAAAATAGAAAGGATGGTTGATGGTCATACCGGTAAGATAAGCTAAACTGATAGTCAACCTTGGTCGACAAAATATTTCAAACCAACATAGGAATCCAAGCAAAGGTGGATGTCGAGAAGCATGATAGGTGGATGCCAGGTGGAAGTATTGCACACGTCAATGGAGTATGGATCAAGGTAACAAATTTGTAGGCAAGTTAGGTTTTATGAGGAACCCGTAAGTCACGGAGGATGCCAGAAGATTCCGGCTCGAGGAAGGCAAGATGGAAAAGCAATCACACTGATCTTGCAAGAAGATTTGATCTTCATACCTATTAGGTGAAGGAAACAACAAATCCATTAATGTTAAGTGATAGAGAAAAGAAAAAAAGCTTGGTGCAGACCTCTAGATTTAGAAAATGTGCATTGGAATGTGAAGTTTGGTTGGTGATTGAATGTTGTCATAAAGATCATATCCCTGAAAAATAGATCGAATCAGAGGGGATTTAGATTAAGTTGGAAAAGGAAAACCTAACACGACAGTGTTTGAATGCATTCTTAGTGGGAATCCATGAATACAATTACATGAGCTTGAAATAGAAAGGGTTGATGCTTGTAGAGAAGAAAAAGAGAAAAGAGAGCTTGAGTGCAGAGAAGGATCATTTTTCCTTAGAATTTATTCTAAGAAAGTTGCAGAGTGAGTGAGCAAGCAAACCAGTGAGAGGGTTTAACTGACAATGATTGAGTACCACTATAACTGTAGAAGGTGCAACAGTTAAGCAAACTAGTGAGGTGTGGTAGAGAAAGACAACATCCAAGTTGACATAGTAAGTTGTGAGACTATGTGACAGAGAGAGAGAGAGAAGAGAGGCCAAGAATCAGAGAGAGTGATCTCACAACTGATAGTGTGAGATCCAATTGTAGAAGAAAAGATTGTCAATTGGTAGTAAGCTATTTGATCAAGAGTTGCGAAATTCATTTGCAACAAGAAGCCTTAATTGTATATAAATTATGTGTAAATATATACATCACCAAGTTGGAGCTTGGTGTAGGGGTTGGTGCTCCTTCGGTTGGTACCCTAAATCTTTGTAATCCAGTGTGTTTACTTATCAGGGTGGATTGGAGCAGTAGTCTCCAGCAGCATTTCTCACTAAGGTTTTTCCCATATTGAGTTTTCCTTGTATATCTGGTGTTGTGGGTTGCATTTGCATGATTGTTCTCTTTGGTTTCCTTTTTTGCTTTACTAGTTTGATTGTTTAGTGCTTAAAGTAATAACGAGTATTTTGAAGTTTCTTTAAACTCAAAAAGTTTAGGAACCATTGATTCACCCCCCTCTTAGTAGTACTTTGTGTTCAACAATCCCACCATGGTTTTTCCCTTAATTGGATATTCCACATCAAAATCTTGGTGTTATGTGTATTTCTATTATTGTGTTTATATTTTTTATTGTTGCAGTTGATCAGATTTGAGATTGTGCTTAAATTGTTTAATCAAGTGAAAATTGATTCACCCCCCCTCCAATCTTAGTTTTCTTCATTATTGTTGCCAGCTGATATCTGATATATGCTTTGTTTTGGAATGCAATACTTGATTCTTTGAAATATTGATAGCACTTGAATTATCATAGTATATAGCAATAGGCTCATCATAAACAACTCATTTATCCTTCAAAATAAGCTTCATCCAAATTACCTGAGTACAATTTCTAGCAACAACAATGTATTCAACCTTTGCAGTAGATAAAGAAATAGAATTCTACTTATTACTTGCCCAAGAAACCAACTTCTTACCCAAAAATAATGCACCACCTGTAGCGCTCTTTCATTCATCAACATCACCTGCCCGATTAACATCTATAAAAGCACTCAAGGTAAATTCATCATTCTTAGAATACCATGTTGGCATTGTGTCTTCCAACCTTAGTAGGTTTTGACCACACAAGATAAGGCTCAGAGGGCCAGTAGGGGGAATTTTTCTTATCCCGAGGGGTTTCAAAGACATCAGTGGCATCTTATGGGATAAGAGTTTGAGGATAAAACAAATGGGTCTCCTTTCCTTTTCAGGCTCCAATTCTATTTTCCCCTCGAGATAAGCAAAATTCCCCTCAGCATTTTGGCCCTGACACCCTATGAGTTCTCTTAAAGCTAGCAAGTGATGCTGCAGGATAGAGGGATGGTGATCTCAGTAAGGAAGTTATTGGAAATTGACACTCATCTGATGACTTCCAATGCTTGATTTATGGTTTAGGGTTGTCATTGATGACAACTCTTCTTGGAATTTTGATCCGGTAGTCATGATTCCTCTTATCCAGAAGCATGAGTTAACCGGTAGGCAGTTAACTAGTAAAATAGGCCTAACTTGGTAATGTTTTTGTTCGGAAATATTTCTAATGATTGCAGTGAATTTGGTGGTTGATTTCGTGTTCTCGGTGAATGGGAAGATCCTTAGGAAGCATGTGATCATACTCTTTTGATATTCTACTATGTTTTATTAAATATTGAAGACGACTTGAAGCTACACATTACACTTCTTGAAGCCAACTTGGAGGAGATTATTTTTGTTAAGACCAGATATATAAGATCAAATTGGCGATTAGTTTTTGATGAATACAAGTGTTGCAATCATTTTTGGTGTGATTGAGCACATTTTCATGTGCGCATTTGGTTAATAGATAATCTGGTAGCTAACTAAGATAGAAACAAAGTATTTGTAGAGCAATGAAAGTCAGAGATCTAGTGCTTAACTAGGACTCATTCATGCATTGTTAGATGCTACTTCAAATTTTATTTTATTGCATTTCCTCATTGTAATCACATTATAAGTCACTGAGACTTCCCTGAAGGTTGTAGCCTTCCAAGTCATTCTAATTGAGCAGTGAGCTCTAGGTGGTGAGCCTGAGTGCAAGTACATCCCCCATCTATGTAATATTTATGTACTCTCGGCCATAGTATATGAATATTTTGGGTTCTATCCCTACCATGGTTTTTTCCTTTCTAGGTTTCCACATAAAAAATTTGGTGTTGTGGATATATGTTTATTTATTCCTTGTTGATGTTCTTTTTCTATTATGTATTGCTAACTGGTGGATAAAGAATAAGTTTGTGGATTTGATTTTTGACAAATCACTGATTCACCCACCCCTCTCAGTGATCGCTTATTCTAACAATTGGTATCAGAGCCTAGTTCCTCTGAGGGAGCTTAACCGCTTGAGGAATATCTGAGAGATTGATTCAATGGATTCCAATTTGCAAAGACAACTCAATGTGGCACTTGAGGATCTTGATGCAGCTAGAAATGAGATTTGTACCTTGAAGAAGAACCTGAAAAATGTCTCTAGAGAGAAGAGGAAGCAATTGATGGACATGTTGTAGGAGAAAGAAGATCAGATCATGGAATACTAGGACAAAGTTGATGAAGCTAACAAGCTTTAGAGAGAGAATATTTCTTTGAAGAATGAGATGCAATCCATTGTGATGAGGTTGACTAAGAAGATTAAGGAATGAAAGAAAAATGAAGAGAATTTGGCACAATCATTGAAAGAAAGAGTTGATGAATGCTTCAGGCTTACCTATGAGAATGATCAATTGAAGCATGAGGTGACAAAATCAAGGAATAATGGTCAAGAACTTGAAAGACAAATTACTACCTTGAGAGATGAAATAATGAGTACAAAGAGAAATTCAAAGCTAGATAAACAAGGCTTGATGAGATGCTGGAATGTCAAAAAAATGGAAATGTCTAGGATTTGAGAAAGGTGAATCCTCTAGATCTGGACAAGTAAATGCAAAACTTGATCAGAAGAAGAGAAAGAATTCTCCAATAAGAAAACATAATGCTAATAAATTCAATGGAAGATGCTTTACTTGCAACAAATTTGGTCATATGGCAAATCGGTGCAAAAGTAGGATGAATAATAGAATGACGACCAACATAAATAATGTTTCAACCTTTACCGGTTAGTGTTTTATATACAATAATTTTGGTCATAAGTCAAACATGTGTAGAGCAGTAATAAATAAATTTCATAACAAGAGATGCTATGCTTGTGGAATGTTTGGACATATTTTTGATTAGTGAGGGACAAGAGAAAATTAGATGAACTTCAGACCTATGCAGAATAATCTTGTTTGCAGAGCATGCAATAAAACCGGTCACATTGCAAAGTACTACAGAAGTAAGAACAATGCTCCAATAGACAAGAACAAATCAAATGAAAAGGGAAAGGAAAAGGTTGATGAGATCAAAGATCGACATAAGAAGATGTGGGTAAAGAAAGATGAATCTAAGATAGATAATGGATTTGTACCTGAATTTGATGCAGAATCCTCATCCAATAACTAGGGATTCTAGCCTTAGGGAGAGGCAAACTCATGCAAATCTTGCAGTACCCCTTGATGATATTTGTAGTCAATGGATTGCAGATGGTAGGAATCAAATTTTTTAGTTGATATTCAAGATTCCTATGGCTGAGTTTGGCATCCAATAGTTAAACAGGACATCCAATTGGATATCTAAAGTGCATTTATTTCAAAGTAAAATTAGGGTTTGCAAAGTTAAAAGGGAAAATACCAGAGTTATTCTTCACTTTGCAAATAAAGTTTTCAAGATGCAGAACAAGGCAACCAAGATTTCCAAGCATTTAGAGACCTAGAAGAAATCTGACAAATGAGCTAGGGTATTCGACAATTACTTGAGGTATTTCTCAAAGAACATTTCTAAGATTGAATTTCTAAAATTTTGAAATGGCATCCTCTTCTTCCATTGCTACACCACTGGTTGATGAGTTCAAGGATAGAAGTCATCCTATGTTTAAGGAGCACCCTTAGAAATCCATGGAGGATGACTTGGTTGAAGCTTTCTCTTTCATTTCACATAAAATTTTGCATGTAGATGATGTACGAGCCTATATTCACTTTAAGATTGAGGAAACCAACACTGAGGATATTTTGGATCTTTATACCAACAGTATCATGGATGAAATCGATAACCCCAAGCTGGAATTTGTGCAGTTATAGAGAAAGGGTTTCTCGTGAAATTTCCTTAATTCATTGAAAATGAATGGGTGAGGTATGTGTTGAGAAGAATTCATGCAAAGTTTATATTGCTTGACAAAACCTATAAGATCACTTCAGAGAAAATTAGGGTGGTAACTTGTTTGAATCAAACCAGTGAAAAACTAGGGCTTCAGAAGGTCACAAACCCTATGGTCAATAGGTTAACTAGTCATAATTTTATGGTTGTTCAATGAAAATCAACACAATAAAGGATGATGATGTCAAATTTTGTGCGATGGTCATTGGTTATAAGGTATATCAGTCTAACCGATTGAATTTAGTATCTATTACAACCATCCATGCAACCTATCAAATGATTAAAGACGATGCTCATTATGCTTTGTGTAGTATTCTGGTGGAGGAATTGATGATAAATTTGAAGAAAATTAAGCAAGACAAAAAGAATTTCTTCAAATTTGGTTCCTTGCTTATTTGTCCGGGACTTTACTTCTTGAATCAGATACTCAAAACTGGTAGAGTGCAGTGGGCTTTTGACAGACTGGTGACCCAATAGATAAAGAAGTGTCTTGATAATCTTGGGAACAGGGACAATCAAAATGATGCATTATGGGCATTCTTCAAGACTTATTTGGACAAGATGAAGCGGAGGGTCAAAATCCCCAATAAAATTGTCAAAAAAATGAGGGGACAATCTGTTTTATGGTGAATAAAGATGAATGTCTTATGGAGGTAGTTGAGCCCTGGATGGTGTGAAACTTTCCAATGGGATATGAGGTCGATGCATGAATAGTAGATTCTTATGCACAACACCTATTGAATGCTCCAATAGACTCTAAAGAAGAAAGGTTCAGAACTTCCAAAGAAAAATCAATGGAACTGCACACCACGTTTAGTGAACCGGCAAGGAAAAGGAAGGTGGCTAAGATAGAAAAGGAAATCCTAAATGAGGAAGGTCACCCTCAGGAGAAAGTTAGAGCTACAAGAGTTGCAAGGGATGCAGTTGAAAAGGTGAAGAAATAAAATATTGCACTCGCTCCGATCAAAGAAAAGGTGGCAGGGTCTTCTCCTGCTCCGGTGAAGACACCTATGGCTGAATTAGAACCCTTTGGTTCATCTGCTAAGGGAAAAGGTGTTCTAAGGAAGAAGAAGAAATCCCAGAGAAAGTATGTTATAGTTTCCCCAATGGCACCTAAAATTGAGTCAGATGCAAAGATTCCAAAGGCCCCAAAGAAAGGATAATTTACAAGGGTGATCCGGAAACCTTAATCCAGTGTTGAGAAGAAAGGGCTAAAAGAGAAGAAAGCAAAATCTAATCCTTTTCTGGCTAGCAAGCCTAAGAGAGGAGGAAGAACCAAGTCATACTTGGATGAGGTGATTGAATCTAGTAAGATGGAGATAACTAAAACCAAGTATCATATTATTCCTCCCTTATCAGTCCAAGAGTTAATAGATGAAATTATTAAAGATGGAAATTTGAAGAATATTTCTATATATTATGAAAATATGGATGATAATGATAAAATGCATATTGAGGAAGCTGTAGTTTTGGATATGAATGTATTTAGTAAAGCGTTAATTGAATTAGAAAAATATCTTTTGAAATATCTATACAATATAATTGATGCTAGAAGAAAATATGTAAGTCAGATGGATAGAGAAACAAAGGAAAGTGAATTGGTAAATCAATGCACCAATATCACTATTGAAGAAATTGATAGATTAATTTTGATAGAAAATAAAATGGAATTCAGGAGCAAACACAGATTCAATAGCTTGATGGTTGGCAGAGTAGAGGAAATAAGGAGAGAAACCAGTGAAATCTAGAAGAAATTTCTCACTGAGAACTCGCTAGTAGAATCTGATTCACATAATGCAACCACTCAATCAGAGAATCCTTTGGTGCAAGATGAAAATGAGGTGGAGAACATAGAGGAAGTTACAGAGAAACAAATTTTGGATTCTGTAGAGGTTGAGGCAGATAAGTGAAATGACAAATCAGCTTAGGTAGAGGATGGTGCACCGAGTGCTAACATTGGTGCATAGGAGGAACCCATAGATGATAAAGGTAAAGCAGGGTAGGAGGTTGAGAAAAAGGAAGAGGAAAAATAGGAGGAAAAAATCAAAGGGAAAGCAAAAATAACAAAAACTCTAATCCTTATGGCAATTAACACTTTAAAAATTCAAAGCCAAGGGAATTTTCCTCAATTTAACATTAGTTTTGACAAGCCCTTGAATCAAATGTTTTTGGTAGAAAGGATGATTGTTGTTGCTCCTCTCCAAGCTCAAGCTTGTCAGGAGTTATCACAATTCGAATCAAAGGAGAAGAAGCTTATTGAGAAATATATTAAAGTTTTGGAATAGGTGGTACCAGAACTACAACTCAATGTTGATACCAGTTCATCCGGTAAGCTTAAGCACCTAATAGATCACACATCCTCTCAGTTTGATTCTTTGACCAAGGGATAAACTAGGAAGGCTATGGAGAAATTAAAAGATGCCAAAGTAAAAACATTTTTACAAATGATTAGCAATGATAAGGCCCAACTTGATAAATAATTAAAACTAATTGATGAGGCCTTAATGGAAGGCGGTAAGATTTATGTATTGTCTAGTTTTGAAAAAAAATTCCACTAAAATAGACAAGCAAATAGATAATTGTAGAGGTTAGTTAGCTCAAATTTCTTAGGCTTATTACCCCACAGCTAACCTAATCGGTAGTATTGAAGGCCAAACTTTGACTATTATGGAGCAAATTAGGAATTTTGAGAAGGAGAAAATGGTTAGGTGGACAGGTGAGCTCTGGAACCTAATTCATCCCTGGTTAGACACCTTAGTGTACCATAAGATGGATTGTATTCAAAATATGTCTTAGGAGATTCCAACTGAGATTGCAGCAATAAAATTCCATGCTTATGTTTTTAATGGTTTTGTTTCAATTTTGGAGAAATTGCGGGTAGGGTGGAACACCTATTTTGGGTTCCTTGAGGTTGCATATGTAGATGTACTTAAATATGTATAGATTTGATAATCTAGTGTGTATATATGTATAGAATATTTTGTTCCACATCCTTGTTAGTAAGATGAGAGGAGGGGGGGGTGAATCATAAAAACTCAATAATCAATGTATTCATCATATTCAACCTCGGTAGCCTTTACTGATATGCAACTATGACTATAAATCATTCAAACTCATAAACAGATACACTTAAAACATCATAACACATTTAACACCAGATTTAATTTGGAAACCCAAATAAGGAAAAACCACTGTGGGATTTCGGACCCACTAAGAAATATACCCTTCTAGAGTATGCTCAGTTAAAAGCAAATCCTGTTACAGACTAGGGTTTACCGACTAGTATTGTCACAGCATATAGTTACTGGCTCAGTAATTTTCTCATTTATACCATCCAATAGTTGTTTGATCCATGCTATGTTGGTACAATTCAATGTTTCAGCAACATATTTAGCTTCTGCTATTGACTGTGAAACACATCCTTGTTTCTTGCTAAGCCAACTCACTAGTCTTTCTCCTAAAAAGAAAGCTCCTCCACTTGTGCTTTTCCTATCATCAATGTTGCCTGCCCAATCAACATCAGTATAAAATTTTAAATCAAAATCATTTCTTTTCTGATATACTAAGCCATAATCCTCAGTACCTTTCAAGTATCTGAAAATTCTCTTGATTGCTGTCATGTGTGTTTCCTTGGGATTTGCAGAGAATCTTGCAACTATACCTACGGCATGTGCTATGTCTAGTCTGCTGTGAACAACATATTGTAGCTTTCCAATCATGGATTGATAAAGTGTCTCATCAACATATGCAGATTCATCATTCTTTGATAATTTATAGTTGGTAGTCATAGGAGTACTTACTAGTTTTGAATCCTCCATTCCAAATTTCTTCAAGATTTCTTTTATGTACTTGGATTGAGTACTGAAAATCTCATTTTTCATTTGCAGTATCTATAAACCTATAAAATACTTTATCTCACTGATTAATGACATCTCAAATTCTTTGCTCATTTCATTTCCAAAGTTCTTGCATAAAGAGTCATTTCCACAAAATTTAATATCATCAACAAATATGGCTGAGATCAGTATTCCATTTTCATCATTCTTCATGTACATATTGATGTTCTCACTTGTCCTTATAAAACCAATCTTAATTAAATAAGAGTGCAATCTTTCATACCATTCTCTAGGTGCTTGTTTCAGACCATATAATGCTTTGTTCAATTTACATACCTGATCTTTACTCTTGTCTTCAACAAATCCTTCAGGTTGTTCAATAAAAACTTCTTCTAATATACCATTCAGAAATGCAAATTTGACATCCATTTGATATACCTTGAAATTATTGTAAGTAGCATATGCCAACAATGTTCTTACTCCTTCAAGTCTAGCCACAGGTGCAAAAGTCTCACCATAATCAATTCCCTCTTCTTGGGCATAACCTTTGCAAACTAGTATTGCTTTATTTTGAATGACCTCACCTTTTTCATTTAGCTTGTTTTTGAAAATCCACTTTGTACAGATTACATTTTTGTCCTCTGGTCTTGGGACCAGTGTCCATGTGTCATTCTTCTTGACTTGATCAATCTCTTCTGTCATAGCATTTATCCAATCTTCACTATTAAATGCCTCTTTCACTATTCTCGGTTCAAATTCACATATCAGACATGTGTTATGTCTCAGTTTGTTCCTTGTCATCATTGGATCATCCTTATCTCCTATAATCTGACTTGATGCATGATCTTCTTTATCACTCGGTAACTGGATATTCTCTTCATTTTCTTCAACAGTTCTCTTGGTAAGACTTATTGGTTGAACATAGACAAATTCATCATAGTCTTCTAGTTCCTTGGAATTTCCTTCATCATTTCTTTCTGCAAATTCATCAATTTTCACATTTGCACTTTCTACTATTTTGTTAGATGATTTGATCAGACATTTGAATGCTTTACTTCTAGAAGAATAACCAAGAAATGTTCCTTCTTCACTTTTCTGATCAAACTTTCCATTTCTATCATCTTTGTGTACATAGCATCTACTTCCAAAGATTTTAAAATAACTTACATTAGGTTTCTTGTCATACCAAATTTCATATGGTGTCTTCAAAGTTCCTTTCTTCAGTTGTACTCAGTTCAGGGTGTAAACTATTGTGCTTATTGCTTCTCTCCAAAATGTTTGTGGCACTTTCTTTTCAATCATCAAGGTTCTGGCACAATCCACAATAGATCTGTTTCTTCTCTCAGTTATTCCATTTTGTTGTGGAGTTATTTTTATACCATGATTATTGCAGTATAAGTTGAACTCATCAGATGTGAACTCTCCTCCTCTATCTGATCTAAGACATTTTAGTTGTCTTCCTATTTCATTTTCAACTCTTGCCTTGTACCATTTAAACATTTGAAAATCTTATGATTTTTCTTTTAAAAACATAATTGACATCATCCTTGAATAATCATCCACAGATAATATGAAATATTTGTCACCATAATAACTTTGAACTTTCATAGGACCATAAAGATCATTGTGCACAAGATCTAAAATTCCCTTAGAAGTGTAAGACTTACTTGTAAAGCTTGATCTTGTCATCTTACCCATCTGGCATCCTCGGCACATAGCATTCTCAGGTTTTTCAACACTCGGTAGACCTCTTACTCGGTGCTTCTTGCTTATTTTGATCAGATTATCAAAATTTACATGACAAAACCTTTTATGCCATAACCAGGTATCATCTATCTTTGCATACAAACACTTGTTCTGAGTTGAGTCAAGGTGAAATGTATTACCTTTTGTTTGTGTCTCAGTAGTAGCTAACTTTACATTCCTGTCATGAACTTTGACAATTCCTTTCTGAAATTCTATTCGGTATCCTGTGTTGTTTAGCTATGCTACACTCAACAAATTGTATTTCAAACCTTCAACCCAATAAACATCTTTATATTTTGCATTGTCAAGAACTGTTATGGATCCTTTACCTTTTACCGGACATGGTGCATCATTACCAAATCTTACATAGCCTCCATAATAATCTTCTAACATAGCAAACTTGTGTTTATCACCTGTCATGTGATGTGAGCATCCACTATCTATGATCCAAGAATCATTAGTATTTATGTGAGATATTAGGGCTTTTTCTTCATACCTTTCTTCATCTGATCCATCTTTGATAGCCACATAAACTACTTCCTCTGTATCAGTTTCATCTGATTTATCATCATTGGATTCCTCATCAGCTATTGAGCATGACTTTCTATCTCTTCTTCTAAAGTCTTAGTGTCCTCTGTAATGATTATCTTTTTGTCTGTCATCTCGGTAATCTCTCTTTTCAATAGATTCTTTGTCAGGACAGCTAGAAGCCATATGTCCTATCTTATCACAATTGAAACATTTCAAAGGTAGTTTTCCTTTATACTTACCTTTGCCTCTCGGTAACCTTCTAGCTAATAGTGCTTCAAACTCTTCTTGCTTTTTGATTTCCTCATACAGTTTGTGTACTTCCTCCATGTTCTTACGAAATCTTTCACTTGCTCCACTATGATCTCCTTTAGTGTACTTACTCATTCTATCATTGTAATCATCAGATTCACCAATATGAAAAGAACTAAATGCAGATTCTACTTTATTTACTGATGACCCACTGTTATCAAAATTACTTAACTCAAATGTGTGTATCTTACCAATAGTAGCATCTAAAGAAACTGGCATATTGGGTACAACCCTCAATTCATTGATTGTAGAGACTCGGATTGCATAAGCTGGTAGAAGGGTTCTTAACAACTAACTTGTTATATACTTTTCTTCAATAGTTCCTCCTACTCCTTTGATTTGATTGAAAATCTCCTTTAGTCTTGTACTGTAGTGGGTTATGTTCTCACCTTCATTCATCCTCATAGATTCAAGTTGTTCTCTAAGACTATCCAATTTTTCTCTTTGAACATGTTCGTCACCACCATACCTAGATATGAGCTTGTCCCACATTGCCTTTTCATCATTGGAGCCTTCTAGATCATTAAACTCTAAGTCAGTCAATGCAGATGTTATTTCAATCATTGCTTGGATATGTTCTTGCTTTGCCTTTATCTCTACCATTGTCAATGGATAGGTGCTCGGTGTAATGAAATCATTCTCCAGATAATATACAACATATTCTCCAACTCCTGATAGGTGTAGCTTCATCCTTTTCTACCATGTAGAGAAACTTGACTTGTTCAGCTTTAGTGCATCCCTCTTATACATCTTTGGATCTTTTCCTCAAGTACCTTTAAACTTTTCTTCCGGAGTCCAAAGCTCTGATACCAATTGATAGTTTTGATACTTAATGTTAAGTACAGATGCCAAGCCAATAAGATGAGAGGGGGGGGTGAATCATACAACCTTAATCTTCCATAAAAACAACAGATTCAACCTCGGTAACATATACTTCAGTAATATAACCAAAACTGCTAAACATGCAAACTCAAAAGCATATAAACATCATAAAACTCATAACACCAGATTTAACGTGGAAACCCAAAAAGGGAAAAACCACTCTGGGATTTCGGACCCACTAAGAAATATACTCTTCTAGAGTATGCTCGGTTAAAAGCAAATCTTGTTAAAGATTACAAACACATTGCTAGATGTGACCCGGTTAAGGGATTTCCCTCAAATCTATTAGGATCTTCACCTTGTTAGAATTGACCTTGTGAAAGGATTTCAAACACTCAATCAGAATGTCACCTTGCTAGAGGGTTTTACAAATAAGACTGTTAAGTCCACTCGGTTAAGAGATTTTCTATCACTTTACAAAATAACAGTAATAAAAATCTATATGCAACTTCACATCTAAAATGCTAAAGCAGATTCTTATTTGCTCAATACAATATAGTCATAGGACTTTATCTTGTCCATCTACTGGGCTCTACACTCTGTTATTCAAATAGGTCTTCAAGCTTCAATGCTCGGTAATCACTATGTAGCATCCCTGTGCATACACTTGCTCGCATCCATTGTTTATCAATAGTTCCTTATTTATAAACAATTTGCCAACCGCTTAATCTCCTTGATCACATTTCCCATGATCAATCATAGCCATCAGATCTTCACACTTGACTAGGTTCAATGTATCCTTCGATCTGAAAAATGTTTTACCCTACCTTGGAATTTGCATACATTTATTGGAACTTGTGCTAGGGTATTGCGGTTCAATGTGCACTTTAGATCTTCCTGCGGATTTCCCTTTGCCATAGATTCTTTAATAAACTTCATGCATGACATACCAATCATTTAATTAGTTCCAGCTCATCAGCTTCCTTCATTAAATAATGCTTTTATTCATTCAATGCATTCTGTTACTACTCGGTTGCAACTCGGTAAATACTAAACTTCACTCGATAGACATTCTGCCTTCATTAACCGATAACGATAACCTTAGGGTTTACTGACTAGGTTCCTTAATATAGCATAGACCAAGATGTAGCTCCGGGCACTTCTATCGAGCAAGTAAACCTCACTGTAATTGTACAAATTAGATACAAGCAAAATGTTATATTATTATGTTTTTTTCTTTAGGGTTTTGGATTAATTTTGATAATGTTACTAATATTCTTATCACAGATGGATGTTCAAGGAAAGGCACCTGTAGTAGTTGATAACATCGATACAGAGGTGTACTCACTATTATGCGATGATGACATCGCATATTCCACAAACCCTGCTGAAATGATAAGAAAGATGCCAGAAATTCTTAAATTATTATTCATAGTCTCTCAAACTTATGAGATACAAGAGATGGTGAAACAATTGATAGAGAGCACAAAACTTGCAAGTAAGAAGTCATGAAATCTTTAATTATAACATAATTTCATTCATGGTTTATATTTTATACTCTTTTATGTTTGAACTCAAATATGTACGTGTTGTTTTTACAGGAATTTTTGCATCCTCATGAAGTTGGTGGCCATGATCAAGGTACTCCAAGTAGTTCAGGTGATGACCATGTTTTGTGCATACACCAGCTCATATTTGTTCATGTTCTTGTCCTTCTGTTAATGTGTTATTGCTCTTATATTTAATGTATTAATCTTTAGGTGTTGTCCATGTTCCTGTGCATTCACCACCTCATCCGACCTCATCATCAGCACCTATATTGCCGACTGCAATGTCGGCAACACACAACATGCAGTCATCGAGTACTACACCGACCTGTGCAATATGACATGCACCTGGGGATGCAGAGGCCACTAGTGGTGATATTTTAGTAGCATATTTTGGATCTTCCTATATTATTAGTACGGGAATATTTGTGGTGACCAATGATCTTGTTCCCATAAAGATAGAGAAGGTTCTGGGTACTTAAAAATATTATTATATATAGTCCAATTGTAATTTACTTATTGGTCACTCATTTTGGACTAATGATCCCATGATTTTTTTGCAGGCAATGATTTTTTTATAAATATCTAAATGATATCACATTGGAGATCTTCAGGCCCACCATACATACACGGTGGAATGCCCAAAATCAACAATTAAAAGATGAACTCATAAACCATTTGGTTGTGTTGTTCGGAAATGACACATTCAACAAAACCAAGGTCCTTCAGAAAGATGGCACATATCTAAAGTATGTGAGGGACCAATATAGGACACATTTACAAAAGAACAGAAAGTATTAGTGTCCCCCCATGATTCCAGAGATGGAGTGGAAGGACCTGGTTTCAGATGGAAAGGAGAAAGTTTAAAAGAGAAAAGGACATATGCCACTGGGTGAAGGAAGGTATGTGATACTATTAACAATCTAATTATGTACTAATTACTCTTTATATTTAAATAATCTAACATATTTCAAACTTTTCATAGGCTTCCCGACACATCGAAGGCAACTAAGGAAAGACTAGAAAAGCATGGGCAATACAAACTTGGTTCTGGTGGTTAGATGAAAGTTGTCACACGAATTGTAAGTATCAATAAATGAAATATTGCATCAAAATAATAAATTGCAAAAAAAAAATTCTAATCAAACAATAGAAGCAAAATTCATGATATTAAGAAAAAATGCAGGGCTCTGAATTCAATAGAGAACCCACAGAAGATGACATGAAAATTGTCTTCCAGCAAGGTTATGGAGCCATGTTGAATGCCTAAGAGAATTGAGTGGGAAAACACAAGATTATGATGCATCTGTCACATGGGTAAATAAGCTAAATGAAAATTATTTAAAATTGAATACTTGAGAAATAATCTATCCGATGTTAATTTCCAACATAAAGTGACTATATTTGTTTTAAATAAGCAAGCAATGATAACAATGCACATGGCATTGGAATGTATCCTGCTAAGGTTGGAACACAACCTACATATGATGAAGGTTGTGGTGTGCATCCCAGTACTGGAGGTATTCATGTGCTATACAAATTTTTTTATGTAATTATACAATTAAACATGTAGAGTGTGGTGAAAAAGTAGAGTGTGGTGAAAAAGTAGAGCATGGTCAAGGTAGACAACATCAGGAATGTGATGTGCCCCCATCAGGTAAAGAGGACCACTGTTATTCCTTTAAACAAATTTAATTGCAATTGGTACATATTGATTAATGTAACCTTTCATGTGTGTTTCAACTCTAGAGGATTTAGAGGGTGTTAAGCATGTTGAGGATGAGGCTAGAAAAAATGATCAGGAAGATGATGTGGCCCCATCATGTAAATGTTGGTAATTGACACTCATTTGATTGGTTTCATATGTTGTCATTGATGGAAACATGTTCCGGCTTCATTCCTTGGTTTGGTTCTTCATCGGCAGACACTTCAATGGCACCGGTAGGTATCTTCACCAGTAGGAAGGATTCTATGGGTACCGGAATTGAAGGTTGAAATGACTTACAAACAAGGTACCAATATAGGAGGCCAACATCATTGGGAGATCTGGCAATCGGCAATTCATTTTGTTATTTATGTATATGTGTAATGGGCCGACATGTATAATCATTTTGTAAATATCTATATAACTCGACATGAGTCATGAAGGATTGTAACAGTATATATAAGTCATTTGTTAGATCATTTTGTGGAATGAGAGATATGATTATAATGAGGATGTTATATGATTAGATCAGTAATGTGAAGGTTATTCCAGTAAGGGTTTAGGGTTTCAAAACCGAAATAGTCAGAGCTTAAACCAGAACTCTATCAGGCATAGCAGAGGCATTAAATGACTTCGGTTTTATGTTTTCTTATTCAAAGTGATTGTAGTCAGTGAGACTCCTTTGTGTTGAGTAGTGTGCTCTAGGCTGTAAGCCTTCCTACATGTGTAGGACCCCATATTATGTAATATCTTTTGATATGGCCAATGGATTGATATTGTGGGTCACAAATCCCACTGTGGTTTTTCTTCTTTGAGGTTTTCCACATATAATTCTCTGTGTTATGGTGTTTATTTGTGTGATTGGCTTATTGATTTCTTCACTTATTTCAATTGTATATGTACCAATTTACTGATTGATGAATGCATGTTATAATAAGGTTAAAATTGAACATTTTGGTAGAACATTGATTCACCCCCCCTGGTGCAGAAGCACCTAGACATCAAGACATCGCAGGAGATCTTGAGGGATATTTTAAATTTAAGATTTTAATCCATATGTTTGGATATGATATTCAATGTAATAAAATCAAATGTAATGCCTAAGGGCAAACAAAATTGTAAAATTGTCATTTAGTTGTCATTTTAAGAGTCATGTGATGTGTTTTGTAAAGCCATGAAGTCATTTATTCAAAAGTGTAAAAGTTGTCAACTTGACAATAAAATGTTGTCAAGCAAAGTTGCAAAAATGCAACAAAAGTTGAAAAAGGGGTTAAAAGTTGGTTATGAGAGGTAGTTGTAAGGTCAAAACTGACCAAAAGTCTATAAAAAGTCATTTTATGGTCGTTCCAAATCATAAAGAAAAAAAAGGAAAGAAAGGAGAACATTTTGATACATTTTGGTGTATTCTACTATTGCTATTTTGATTGGCTTTCCAGTTTTTATGTTGGTTCCAGGTCTTGCACGACCATGTATGACTTGGAAACCTTTGTAAATGTATAATTGATGGTTAGATATGTGAAGTAAATTTATTTTCCATTTGGTTTGGAGTGATTATGTTTCTAAATGAAGAAGTTATGAAATTTTTGGTGAAAGTTGTTGATTGCAGATTTGAGGTTTTCTGAGAACAGTCATGTTGTAGAAAATGGTAAGGATTCATATGGAATTATTATGACCTCTAAATAGATTCATTGGAAATATATGTGAATCCTCTTTCATTTCCTTTTGGTTTGAGTCATTTTTGTTTAGATTTGTGGAAGTTATGAAGATTTTGGTGAAAACTGGTTTTAAACTATCCTCAATGGAGTTGCAGGCAATGATTTGAAATTATCTCATGATTTAGCAATGGAAAAATTTAATGGATTACATATTCTGAATCTATATTCATATATATTTTATATGAAATTATTTTGGTGTCTTTTGGTTATTTTTTGTGAAAGATATTTGATGCCCTAGACGGACTGAGCATGCACATGTCTAATTTGGGGACAGCAGAAATGGGTCTCGGTGCAGAGACCATAATGTTTAATCTAACCATTGGATTCTCCTAAGTTTTGGATATGTTTTAATAAGGCTAGTTATATAAATTTTCACCAAAGGGATTTGTAAAATAATATCTGGGTCAAAAGTTATGAATGACAGAATACAGGTCTATGACTGGGAACTTTAAAGATTGAAATGTGAAACATGAATATGGGTTATTGCATTAAGTTGATATTAATGAAGAGATGATTGAAAGAAGTTGTTATTTTGCCTCTAAAGAATGAGTTTAAATGGATATTGATATTTGAATATGCAGATAGGGAAGAAGTCTTTGTTCCCTCTGCATCACCCCCCCCCCCTCTCGGTGTTCTTAGATTTCAACAATTGGTATACAAAGGAATAATTGATCAATCAATCCCAATTTTGCACAGACATGTCCCAGAGTGCCATTTTGATAAAGGAGCAAGTCCATCCAGCAAGCTTAAAATATTTACTGAGCACATTTCTAAGGATTTTCAATCACTATAGCAAATATCTAACCACCGGACATTTGGAGAGATTCACACAAGCCAAGAGAGCCACTTTTGATCAAATGATTGAGTCAGAGAAGAAAGAGATTTTAGACAAACTGAATTTAATTGATAATGTTTTAAGGCAATGTACTAATATATATAGAGTGTGTTGTAACAGTGGATTACTTACTACAGATATAGATAAAGGGAATAAGGATTCTCAGGAGAAAATTGTAGGTATAGTCAATTCTTTTGATGATTCCAATTATTTGACTACATCTATTGATGGGAATATTTTGACATTAGAAGCGCAAATTTCAACTCTTGAAAGGGAAAGAGACAAAATCATAAGGAGAGATAAAGGGCTCAAAGGATTGGTGAGTCCCCGGTTGGACTCCCTGAGTGTACATAAGAAGGAATGCACTGATATGGTTGGTAAGCCCACACCGATAGAGCTTAAGGAGAAAGAGTCACATGCTAATATGCTTAATGGACTTGTATCTATTTCCAGCACATTCAATTCTGATTGGGACACTTATCTAGACTCTAGAGCTTTTTGAGAAAGCCTATCCAGAAATTTTCAAGTATATTCAGCTCCGGTAAGGTGTTTTGGGACACATTCTTTGTACAATATTTCATTCTTCATCCTGGTTTTTGGTATTTTTTTTCCCATTGATGTTAAAGGGGGAGGTATAGGTGAAAAATATATCCTTGACATCAAGAGATATGGAGTATTTGTATGGATCATGATCATAGATGAATATTTATCTCAAGGGGAGTAGTCTCAAGGTGAAACCAACAGATGGAAACCATTGTCATTTTTCACATGAGTGTTTCCATCAATGCAAAAGGGGGAGATTTTTGGCAATTGAAATTGATTTGATTGGTTTCATATGTTCTAATTGATGGCAACATGCTCCGGCTTCATTCCTTGGTTTGGCTCTTCATCGGAAGACACTTCATCGGCACCGGTAGGTATCTTCACTGGTAGGAAGGATTCTATGGGTACCGGCATTGAAGGTCAAGATGACTTACAAATAGGGCATAGGTATAAGAGGCTGAAATCATTGGGAGATCTTGAAATTGACAATTCATTTTATTATATATATATATATATATGTAATGGGTGGACATGTATAATCATTTTGTAAATATCTATGTAAGTCGACATTGATAGTTCTAATAATTAATGTTAAGTACAGATGCCAAGCCAATAAGATGAGAGGGGGGGGTGAATCATACAACCTAAATCTTCCATAAAAACAATAGATTCAACCTCGGTAACATATACTTCAATAATATAACCAAAATTTCTAAACATGCAAACTCAAAAGCATATAAACATCATAAAACTCATAACACCGGATTTAACGTGGAAACCCAAATAGGGAAAAACCATTCTAGGATTTTCGCCCCACCATGATGTAAACAATAAACCTAACCATAACACAAACCATCACCCTAATCATAATCCTTACCCTAACCCTAATCATAACACTAACCTAATCATAATCCTAAACCCTAACCCTAACAATAATCCTACCCTAAACTTAACCCTAACCTGAATTGAACTGTAATGATCCTAATTTATTCCTAACCTTAATCTAGCCCAAACCTAATCATAATTGAACTTTAATACTAATTGAACCATAACTTTAATGTAATTGAACCATAACCCTCATTCTAACCCTAACTTTGATAACACTAAACGCAATTGTGACCCTGACATTCTACCTTAGCCATAAACTTAACCTTACAACTAAACCCTAACCCTAACAATAATCCTAAACCAAAGCCAAACCCTAACCTTGATGGTAACCCTAACCATGCTATACACCCTAACCATTATCATAAGCCTAACCTTAAACCCTAACCCTAATCATAACCCTAACCATGATGTAAACCTTAACCTTGACCATAATGCTAACCTTAAATTTAATCCAAAACACAACCATAAACCAAATCCTAATCCTAACCATATCCCCAATTATAATTCTAATACTAATTGTAACTATGATTGTGCTTACCCTTTAACCCTACCTTTGATGTAAACCCTAAACATAATTGCAACCATGACACTAAACCCTAACCATGACTATAAATTTAACTCTAATATTAAACCATAATTGTTACCCTAACCTTAACCATGATATAAACCCTAACCTAACTATCACCCAGACCCTAAACCCTAACCCAAGCAATAAACCTAACCCTAACCATGATGTAAATCCTAACCCTAACAATAACCATGATATAAACACTAACATTAATCCTAACACTAACCCTTAACCTTTACCCCAACCATGATGTAACCCTCACCCTAGCCATAATCCTAACTATGACCCTAACCCCAACCATTATCTAAACAATAAACTTACCATAACCCTAATCCATAACCCTAATCATAATCCTTACCCTAATGCTAATCATTATGCTAACCTAACCATAATCCTAAACCCTAACCTTAACAATAATCTTACCCTAACCCAAATTGAACCTTAATCCTAATATATTCCTAACCTTAATCTAGCCCAAACCCTAATCCTAATTGAACTTTAATAGTATTTTAACCCTAACTTTAATGTAATTGAACCATGATGTAAACCATAACCTTTACCATAGTCCTAACCACAACTCTAAACCATTACCCTTATCATAACCCTAACCCTAACCTAACCTAATCATAACCCTAAACCCTAACCCTAAAAATGGGGAATGGCTCTACAAACCTTGGGATGCACCAATAATCTATTATAATATATTAATAATATATGAAGGGTATTAATATCTTGCTGCATCCAAAGGGCTGGATAGTTGTTTGCCTAAAAATAACTTTAAACCTAACCCTAACCATGGTGTACACCCTAACCCTATCAATAATTCTAACCACGATGTAAACCCTAATCCTAACCATGATGTGAATACTAACCCTAACCCTAACCATAACCATAACCATAACCATAATTATAATCCTAAACCTAACTATAACCCAAACACTAAACCCTAACCCAAGCAATAACCCTAACGCTAACCATGATGTAAATCTTAACCCTAGCCATAATCATGATATAAATACTAATATTAATCCTAACACTAACCCTTAATCCTAACCCTAACCATGATGTAAACCTTAACCCTAGCCATAATCCTAATCATAACTGTAACCCTAACTTCAACACCAACCATGATGTAAACCATAACCCTAATCCTAACCATAACTCTAGACCTTAACCCTAACCTAACCATAACCATAAACCCTAACCTAACCATAACCATAAACCCTAAACCTAACCATGATATAAACCCTAAACTATGCTAGCCCTAAGCCTAACCATGCTAACCCTAACCATTATCATAACCCTAAACCTAATCATAACCCTAATCCAAACCATGATGTAAACCTTATCCTTGAACATAACACTAACCTTAACTCTAACACTAACCATAACCATAATACATGCCATTAAACAAAGTTTAATATATCTTGGATTTTAGTATTTGCTTTGATCTTGCAACACATATATATTAATAAAAATAGTCTAAATTGATATATAAAATTGTAACGATAAAATAATATAATAATATAATAATACTATAATATAATTTGTTTTAATAAAAAGATACTATATAATTATATATTAATTTATTTTATGTTTTCCATGTTGCGCCGCGCAACTGCCACTAGCATATATGTCTTAAATTTTAATTTAATCTATATAGCATACGCCCAAGATATCCTTCTTGAGGCGCCTATTTCAATTTAGGGTGCAAAATTGATTAAAAATACGTGCCTCAAGAAGGATATCTCTCGGCTTATGTTATATAGATTAAATTAAAATTTAAGACATATATGCTAGTTATAATATCCCATATAATATCCCATTTAATTATAATTACCCATATAATATCCCATTTAATTATGTAATTGAAATATCGCATTTACATATATCCCATAGGTCAATTTGAGTTTTAAATTACTCTGCAAAGAAAAAGACTTCGAAAAACTTCATTCCTGTGCAAAGCAAAAGACTTCAAAAAACTTCATTCCCGCAATGCAAAGTAGGAGAGGATCAGATTCATAGATGATGGTGAATGAAGAGTTCATTAACGCGCAGGAGAGGAGATTTACAAGAGGAGGAAACTAATTTATAGGTGAGCAATCACTTAGCTTCATCTGATGTGCATTTCAAACATAATCAGAATTATTTGTTTCCCTTTTCAATGATCTTCTAGGGTTTTAGGGACTTGTTCTTGGTATTGCAAGGGTTTGTATACTTTATGAAGGCTTTGAAGGATATTCTTTGAATGTTGGGATTGTGTTGAGTACTTCTTGTGTATATGGATAGTAAATTGAATGTTAGGGGAAGACATCATATGTGATGTGCGAGGCAACCAATGCATCTTGTCACTAGGAACCTTAAGCGTACTGGAAGATCAAAACTTAGACATGTATTACAATTACATAATTTTTTAATTATTATTAAGTTCTATCAAAAGGGGATAGCTTTGTTGCATCCCATATGCAGGCTACATAGTGGCAGAAATAGAAAAAAAAACTATTCTAAATAACGGAAAATTGCAGCGAGCCTTTCACCAATCTCCGCCACATACACAACTGAGGCTGCACTAAGCCAGTTATCATTTGAGTTCAGGAATCTCCTGAAGGGCTCCAAGTCATGATTTCTGACACCCACCAGGAACACCTCCCAAGCCTCTACAATGAAATTATTCTTTCTTTCTCACACAGCCCTGGCCTCTCGAGCATCCTCATCCTCTGGCTCAGACTCTTCCCCTAACTCAGACTCTTCCTCCGATGGATCTAGTATGTAATGTTTTGGATTGAAGTGCACATCTAGAACACTAGTCTAGTCACCCAAATCCAAGTCCACAATAGCACTTGATACTGCCTACCCATCAACTGATCTTACAAAGCCCTTGATCATCTGTACTTATGCTTCCTTGGAATCAAGGATGTCAACCATTGGGCACAGAATCACCTCATAGACAAAACCATCACACCAGTGCATGTCCCCGCCTGAAATAGCCCTATCCAGATGCCATAGCACATCCCAAGTGAGCTCATCATAGTTAAAAAGTCTCTTGTATTGCTGCTGAAATGTCTCCTCCGCACACAGGCAACTCAACCAAAAGTGATGGACCATTTTCCCTTAGTTCTCCTCCTACATTCATTGCTTGATCTTCCTTCCTATTTAACCTCAGCCTTATGATTTCCTATCCTTATAGAACATCACGCTTTGTCTAAAAGAGGAAAAAACCTTATATCCTGTGAAAACTAAATCCATCTTTGGATTTGAAGTGTCCTAATCTCTTGCCACCTTCTCCCAGTGTCCCTTCATTCACGGTAATTGGAGCCTTATTTTTGTCTATCATGATCACTTCTATCACTTTGGATCCAAATTGTGGTTTGGAATCTAGATCAGTACCTTCCCTTAGTTGTACCTATCCAATGCCTTCTTTTTTCTAGCTCCACGAGGCTTTATAGTCATCCACTAGAATCTGTTTCAAATCCTCACTCAGGATAGCCTTGAAAACTAGGTCATCCTTTGTCCTTAAATTTATTCCCATGTTTGACATGTAATCTACAGCCATGTTTGCCTCCCTGAAAACATGTATGACCTCATAGTTGGGAACTTTATTTAGAGCATACATAATGTCTCTCAGAATACTCTTTATTTTCCAATTCGGTGTGCCACCATTCTTAATAGTGTTGATAAGTATCTATGCATCACCTTCTATCAGTATAGAGTTCAAACCCTTCTCTACACATTGTCTGAGTCCTCTAGCAATATAGTAGTTGTAGATGATGCTAGGCAAAGGTATATACGACCCTATAAGATTTCTACAAAGAAAGGGTCAAGTGTTGAAACAAACAAAGCCAATATAGACTCGATTAGTTGCTTGCTAGACTAAATGAATCGGCTCTACCAAAGCTCTTATGGATCAAACACCACAAATTTTTAAAATAAAACTGTTAGATTTGATTATATAATATCCCATTTATTTTTAATTATAATATCCCATATATATTATAAACTGCACATAAGATGAAGCTAAGTGAATGCTCACTTGTAAACTAATTTCCTCCTCTTGCGTGCACGAATGAAGTCTTCATTCACCACCATCTCTAACCCTCTAAATCTCCTCTCCTGCGTGCGCCAATGGTCTTCCGCTTTGCCTTGCTGGAATGAATTTTTTTGAAGTCTTTTACTTTGCAAAGTAATTTGAAATTGAAATTGACCTATGGGATATTATAATTATATGTAAATGGGATATTTTTAATTACATAATTAAATAGGATATTATATGGTATATTATATGGGATATTATATGGTAAATCAGTGTTTATTTAAGGAAGTTCCTTGGGTACCCATTATTTCTGTAGATGTTTATACCTCAAGGGCACTTCAATGTCACCTATTGTCTCATCATCATAAGAACATGACCCCCCTTGAGCAAGAAACAATTCCATGCATTTATGAAATTTTCTTCTAATCTTTTGACCTCTAGTTGATCTCCCTCTTTTAGACCTAGTACATGTCTCGCTTTACTCTTCTCTTCCTAAATTTCCCTCACTCAATGAAGACACATCTGACAAATACCTATTTGGTGGTACCTGTACTCCATCAAATGAGAGAGATAGTTGGGAGAGGGTTGATTGTTATTGTGAGAGGAAATAAATTTTAGGATTCCATGTAGAGATATGACAAGAAGTTGTAATACATGGTTCACCATATCTTGTTGATTTTTTGCAAATGATGCAAATAGATTTAAGGGTGGGTTGTCAAAGGTCCTGATAGTCCTACAAATGATGATACAAAATTTTTCATGCCTTAGTCAAAATCTTGGTTACTCTGGATTAATTTTGTTCTCTGTTCCTGCCTTTGGGGTTTAGGGTTTAGGGTTTTACGCTTTTATAATTAAATCTCGTAGAAAAAACCTAAGCTTGTTATAATTTCACATTACCTTTTTGTCTTAAGGCCCGAGGGTCATGTTGTCATCGGTGGGGACATTTTATCCCCTAAGTTGTGCTTACCTATATTATCGTAGGTGGATAACATTTCAGTCGGCCCCTTTGTTTTTTCCGAAGTCTAATGTTTTAATATTGCAGTCGATAGTTAAATCGTGAGTAGATCCTACAGCCCGCGCTCCCCCATAGTTAAAGGTGCATGGTGGTTAAGAACTGGGAAATCATGAGATGATGCCATGTGTCCTCGGCGGGGAGTTTAAGCCAACATTTAAACCTTTGCAACATTTGTTGTTACCGATTCCCAACAAGTAAAGTCTAGACTACTAATGGTTTATCAATCTGCACATGCATGTAATGGACAAAGATGTTTTAATTTCTGTAAAAAAGTTGCTCGACTATTAAGGGACTTAACAAGGTATTCATTGTGGTTGGTGGGTAAAGTGAGCCAATCCAATGACCCTTGTAACCCTAGATCAACAGATGCAAGGGGATTATGGACCACGACATCACGAGATGATGCCACGTGTCCAAGGCAGGCCAAGCCAATGGTGGGGTCACTGAGTGAGGTGAAGTAAGTGGTGAGTAGGCTATGCCAAGTCATACTTTGGATGTACTCATTTGCCACATGGAAGGTCAGTGTTAGATTGACTGATGATGACTATGTGATTCACCGAGATGTATAGGATCTAAGATGGATTTTCAAATAATTTTTATATGGGTTTTGTAAAGACGTGGTATGTTATCTACGTGAGAAAGTTAGTATGGACAGAGTGCAAGCTTGTCAACTTGAGAAAATAGCAACAAGGTAGGATGAGTGGATGCCAACTCATTTCAGAAGGCCAGTTCTCAGAAAGTTTGTATTGAGTCAAAATTGATTTGACAAGCAAGGAAAAAAGTTTCAAAGGCATAAGAGAATTCGCATAACCTTTGAGTTGGAAATGAAAGATCATGATTTTCTTGGTAAAATCAAAGGTTTCTTTTTCTCGGTAAAATCAAAGGTTGCTTGTTGTCAGGGATTCTCACAGAGGTATAAAGTCAAAAAAGCCTTCTTTGAGAAGATCTAAAAGAGGATAATCCGGTGTTTTAAAATAATTTTGAAGAAAAGTTGTGCAATCCTAGGACGAGAACATCAAAACAAAATCACCCATGTAAGGTGAATCTTGACAGAAAAGCAATGGATTGATTTTCCTTGTGAAAAAGGTAGAATTCGATGTTGTCCTGGGTCTGACATGCATGATTTCCCTAGTTCACAACTGGAATGGTGAATAGATAGAAACGGGAATTTAGGAAGATTGTTGCATGAATAGACACCTCCAAGTGAAGTGATTTTGATTATAAATACAATAAGGTGGTAGTTCAGTTGGTAGAAGAGAAAAGAAGCCTCTTTTCTTTTTGAAGAATGATTTTTCATCACTAAAGAAGATGATGTTTGAGCAGTATCGTGCATGGAGTTGCTGTGTGCTTGTTGATACCGGATGGATGTTCTTTCTCTTGTGTGAGTTTTCTTATTGTAAGAGGGGTTGTGAAATTTCAAAGGATTGTTAGAGGGAGCGTGAAAGCCATTTCTTATCAGAAAAAGCCACTCATGATACATCCTCTGCTTCTACTCTACCACTAGCTAGCAAGGGGTTTGAGGAAGGAGCCCACATGGGAATGAAAGAAGGATTTGTTTGAGTGGGGAGTGGCAACTAGTCATCTCTGTGATGACATGCAAGCTGCGATCCCTCCCTAACATATTATGTTTTCCCTATAAGCTCTCCTTCCACTTTCTCTGATCCTGGGTATAAAGGTTGGAGATCTTCCTCTAGTTTGGGGGCGATTTTACTTCTTGCCAAGATCCAGTTTCCCTTCCGGGAAGGGAAATGCTGTGTAGGACAGAACAAAGCATCTCACAGTCCGATTGAAGACATTGGGATGATAATGACATGACTCAAGCACTTTTATTTCTACCAATGTTCAATTACAAATTGTGATTCTATTTTATCACGGGTGCCAGCGTATGGGTAGTTTTAAGGAATATTTTGTAACAAAATTGCATATGGCTTTCTTGGCTTGTTCATTCTAGATGATACGTGTCTCTTGGCCTCAAGATTATGTCTCCCTTATTTTCTATAAAAGGGAAATCAAGGCCATTAGAAAGGGTTCCAAAATCTTTGAATAGGGTCTCTTGTGTAGGTCCAGTCTATAGGATTAGGTTCTAGTTTTGAGAAGTCATGAGTAAATAGAAGAGAATTGTAATGTCATTTTGTAGAGAAAACATAAGATAGTCATAAATTTCAAATTTCAAATGGGTTCTTTTGTAAATGAAATGTATTCGGTTATTTGATATAAGATAGCTTTTGAAGTTAATACACATATAATTTCAAAATCCTTACTCTCCTGTGTATGATTTTATCTTCTTTTGAGTTAATGGAATCAAGGGTTTCATTTTCTTGTTGCATTGTTATGATGTATGCAATTTTTCATTTCATGCTTTAATCCAAGGGGTTAATTAAAATGCTTGAATGATATTATAGAGGGATAAAGTTTGTACTAGGATTTGATAAGTAGTTCGGGTAAGAAATTGCATATAAAATGATACTATAAGGCGGTATTGTTTAAGATTTAATCAACTATTATAAATTTCTATCAAGTTTCAGTGATGTTTCAAAAACTTAGAGCCTAATGGAGTAAGGAACTAGTATATGGTAGCAGATGTCATTAGGTTATCAATTTCTTGTCTGTTTCACTTATGGTTTGTCACAAATCATTAAAATCAAGACATATTTCCAAGTTTTTATGTATGTTTGAGGTGTCCTACTATCTCATGCTCTAGATAAGGTTGAGGATCACTAAACAATTCACCATTTTTGAGCACTCTCCTTGTTGTTGAGCTCATATATGGGATTATCTGCTTTGTTTTAGCATAATTCATGAGTGTGGTGTAGAGATCACAAATTTGCTAAGGGATCACCCTCTCGGGTCTTGCAGAGCCCAAAGTGTAGAAGGATTAGCAGAATCCTTGTTAGTTGGTCCAAGTTATCGAGGATTTTAATAGTTGGAGTTGGCTTCTCCATGAGTATTTGAAGAATCAAATTGGTTTTTACCTCTTGTAGTTTAAACCCGTTTGGGAACCAATACGTCCATTGCATGGATTGATAAGAATGACTCATGTTTTTTCCCCAAATTCATCATTGAGGGTAATGTTGATGAAGAAATTGGCCCTAAAGTTGATGTTGAGATTTAAATTCGAATAAGGCCAATTGTGGCCTCAAGTGCTGATAATTATATTAGAGTTGATGCTAATGTGGAGGTTTAAAAAACTGAGCAAGTTTGTTTTCCTGGTAATTTTGGAGTTTCAAAAACTCAGAAAAATAGTCTTCCTTGTCACTTAACGCATATAGGAGGGGTGAGAAAGTGGAATGAGCTATACCATGTGGATGTCAAGGTGGTTTAGGTGAGAAAAAAAATCAAAGTTTTGACAAAATATAGTTTCTAAAACCTGGCTTATTATTAAACCACTCCAAGATGGGTGTAAAGAGAAAGCAAGCAAATAATAAATGTTTTCTATAGGGTGTATTGACTTATACCTATCGATCCATGAGAAGAATCATTGCCTTACCTTTATGTAGACTGTGTAGGATCCTCATCAAAGGGGTTTTGGTTCCTGTATATGTAATTCATTTATCTTATGTTAGCTTACATCTTAGATGAAGGTCAATCAAAATGTTAAGTGGTACGCCTCTTTAATGTTCAGTTGCATGAAGTCTATAATTGGTGCTAAATAGCACTGGAGCTCTAACATGCTAAGACTTCTTTTGTCTTCTTCATCTTTCAACTTTCTGAGTTGATGATTGAGCATTTTGATTTTTCCAATGAAAGTTGATGTTGAACTAATAAGAGGATCAAATGAGCTTACTAGATCCCGAATCTCCTTTTGAATTTGATTTTTGTTATCATCCAAATCTTTGATTAAGACAAGAAAGTTTGAAGATTTCATCAAGAGCTGACCAACTTGTTGAAGTGTGGTCTTAACTTCTTCTGTTCTGGTTGATAGAGAAACTTTTCCAACTGATATTTGTTCCATTAGGTTATCTCCCCGCTTTGTCTCATATTGTCTTATTGCAACCTTCTCCAGATCAGTTGCCTCTGAACTGATTGCTTTGACTAGAGTATTCAACTGATCAATAATGGGTGCAGTATCATCAACTGCAATGTTCGGGATGAGATCAGAGAGAATTATTTTGGCAGAGGTGAGGATTCTTTCCTTCTTTTTCTTTTCTCTCAGTTTTACCTTTTCATCTTGGATTATTAGTTTTTCTGATACTTTCATCAACTGTTTAGGTGTCATTTTCTTTATATCTATAACCGAATCACCTTCTTCTTCTTCCTCTGTTCCTTCTTCAAATTTTAAGGGCTCAGCTTCTAAGCTATTTGTTGTGATGATTCTTACCTTTTCTTTACATTTTCCTTGTCTCAGTCTAATTTTATTTTTACCAGAGGGGTATCCAACACTACTATGTTATCTTTTATCTTCTCTTCCTCTTTTCCTTCCTCTTCTTTCTTCTCTTCCTCTTTGCCTTCCTCTATTTTCTTTCCTTCCTCTTTGCCTTCCTCTCTTTTCTTTTCTTCCTCATTTCCTTCCTTTGTTCTCTTCTCTTCCTCTGTCTTCTTTTCTTCCTCTTTTCCTTCTTTTTTTTTTATTTTCTTCCTCTTTTTCTTTCTCTATTCTCTTCTCTTCCTCATTTCCTTCCTTTGTTCTCTTCTCTTCCTCTATCTTCTTTTCTTCCTCTTTTCCTTCTTGAGAGAGATTAGGATTTGGTGTTTATAATGTGAGAGTTGAAAAACACATTTTTTTTTTTGACGAAAATTTTTTGATGCATTTGCAGGTATAGTCGTACAGATTTATGTGCCTCGAAAAATGCTCCAATAAAAAAATCATGCCCCAGATACCCCTATCACCGAAAATAGGCAAATTATATATCAAAATTCATGGAATCAGCCTTCTAAATCCATTCTGTGAGGTTCTTTTGGCACCAAAATGTGCCAAAAAATTAGCTACCCCCATAAATGAAAAAAAAAACTGCACAAACCCTTGAATATACAGATCTGAAGAACAAGTCCCAAAATCACTTAGAGGCTCAAGAGTAAAAAATAGTCAAGTTTTAAATGACCATAGGGTTTTTAGGCCTTTTGAGCATGATGGTGAGGTCCGTTTAGGCCCAAAGTGCTCAGAAAAAAAGGCCTATCCCTAAGTGCATAAAAAAAACTTCCTAAAACCCCAGATCTGCTTCCAATGCAAAAATTCTCAAAACAAGAACATATAGCTGTAGATCTGAAGCTTTGATACCATGTGAGAGTTGAGAAAACACAACACCACAAGAGACCAAATGATCTCTGCAAGTTGAATAACCTGTTACAAAGAGAAGCAAGGAAGCAAATAACAGATAAAACAAATACACAGAAAATATGCTCAAAAAGATGAGAGCTCAATATTCACAAAATGTATAAAGTGATAATCCTTACAATACAATGAAAAGAATAATCCTCTAATAGGTCAAGAAACCCTAAAAAGGAAAACCTAGGCCTGCACATAATAATTAATAAAAGAATTAATTATTATGCACCTTAAGTTAGCTTAAGTGTAAAAGAGATAAAGGGAACTTAAATAATTAAACAAATAGTGTTTAATTAATCAAGTAAATACCTAAATACTCTAACAGATAAGTTTATTTGAGGTGTATCCTCATAAGGAATGTCTTCAACTAACACTTCATCTTGACCTGATAATTTAGTTTTATCGACTTCCTCTACCAGTGAAGTATGAATCGGTAAAATACCTGTTGTCAAATTGGGGATGTCTGACACAACATCTCCTGTCATGTCCTTAACAGATAAAGTATCAAATCCTTCAGTGGAGCCTTTAGCTTTTCGTTTATCAAGGACAGCTGCCCGTTTGTCCTGTTTATTTTCTTGTTCAATTTCTTCTTCAACCTTCTTTTGCTAGTCCATAATTTCCTTCCATAGGGCAACACCTTCAGCATGCACTTCTCTAATTTCACTTACTGCCACTCTTCTAATTTTGTTCCTTATCTTGAAATTTTGAATGCATGCTTCAACCACCAGCGAAGCTTGATCAAAATCTAATTCATGTTGCACTTCCATGAGTGCTTTTATTCTGAGCTCATTTTCAATAGCTAGAGCAGTCTTCCATCTTCCTTCAATTTTATCCAGCAAATCTGATTGAATAATGCCATACAATTCACTGGGAGTTCTACAAAAGGTGTGCAAGTTCCAGATCAAAGATTCCTCAAGTTTCCTCTTGTCTTCATCATTACTAAGAGAATATCTCCTTCCAACACTGGACAAACCTCCAAATTATTTGATGCCATGCACCATCTCATCAATTGTTGGAGCTTTATTCCTTTCACTTCTTCTGACCTCTTTTATTTCCACATCTGACCCAATGTCACCTTCTTTCTTATCCTCTTTAAGTTTTGGGCCACTCTTTCTCTTTCTAGTGTAAGTTACTCCTACCGGTCTATCTAGTACCTAGATTCTTTTCCTTTGTGTATGTTGTTGGTTTAGTTGTTGTAGTGCCCTTTGGTTTTATTTTTGTCACTTTCTTCTTTTCATTGGTCAGTTCTTCATCTTTGGAAAGTGTGACCCCTACTTGCTCACTTGCACCGATGGAGGTAGTGGCATTGGATGCTTCACCTCCATATTTCTTGTCAAGGGTATCAATCATTTTCTTTACTTTTCTTTTAATGATAGGCACCTGAAGTTCTTGTTTTATTTTAGAACTTGCCTCTTCATATGTTTGAAACCTCTTTGCCTTCAAATTTACTAGTTTAGATAGAAGCATATTGATATGAATTTTAACCAGATCTACTACAACCTCATATCCCATGTGTGGAACCCAAAAAGTTTTGGGTTCAACTGCTTGGACAATACAACAATCTTTATCTACAAGAAAAAAAATGTTGTTCTTGTATTTCTGAACTATTCCATTTGGAATCCTTTCCCTCTTATGCATTCTAGTTTGGAATTCTTTGAAATATCCCCACATTGCTTCCCCAAATTTATCTCTCAGATCCCTAATCATTTCACCTATCTAAACCATGATAGGTTTATCCTGTGACCATACTACATTACCCTTACCGGGAAAATATTTTAGCACATAGAAGAATATACATACCAATAGAGAGCCATATTTGAAGTATTGCTTCTTATCCTTATTTATTCTTTCCATGTTCACCATGAACTGAATTTGAATCATCTCGCATATATCATATATTGCATCTTCTTTGATAATCCGATATCCAACATGGATGGCACTGCTTGGCACACTGTTCATCTGGCTTGATTGATATACCTTGTAACCCAACACTACAGAGGCAAATCTCACTTCAGCATCCTCAATATGAGTGATAGTCATTTCTCTACTATCACACTGGGATTTGGTTAACTAGGTGACTTCAGTTGATGAAAATGTTTTTAGGGTTAATGCTTCACTGGTTGCATTGAGCCCTGTCACTCTTTGAATCATCTCCTTTGTGATCTTGATCAGTACATGATCTTCTAGTTTCCATAGGACCTGAACTGGGGTAACCAAGACCGGTTGTATCTTTTGTTCTTCTCTGAGCCTTCAACTGTCTATCTACCTTCTTAGATCTTTCATTGAATTTTCTCAGCTTCTCATTTCTCTCATTTTTAGTTTTCAACTCACTCTTGAGTTGTTCAATCTCTTTCATCATCCTCTCCTTTTCATTTGCATTGTCATTTAGTTGTTTATGTATGTATTCATTTTCCTGAGTGAGAACTCGAATCTCTTCATCTTTCTCAATCATGATTGCATCATTTTCTCTCAGGGCATCTTCAACATGTCTCCTAGCTCTTTCAGCTTTTGACAGATGTTCTTCTACCTCTCTCTTTCTTTCATCAGCACTTCTGCTAGCTTTCAGTATCTCAATCATTCTCAGGGCCTAACCTTCATGTTCTCTTTTGAGATGTGTGATTTCTTTGGTTAGCCTCTTGTTCTTTTCCATGAGTTCTGAGACTACTTCTTTAGCTTCTTTAAACCCACTCTATTTAGAGAGTTTATCTATGATATCTTGACTCTCATTTAGCTGTTGAGCCAATTCCTTCCTTTTAGAAAGATATTTTCTCAGTCTCTTTTTCCAATGAGCAATAATCTCATTGGCTTCATCAATATGCTTTTGATACCGGTACTCCTCCATGATCTTTATCCTCAATTTGTCAAGCTTCACTTCAGAGGAACTGCACTCTAATACCAATTGTTAGTCCCAACCAGTACTGAGAGGGGAGGGGTGTTGAATACTAAGAGGGGGGGTGAATTAGTATACCCAATAATCTAAACAAACTCTTAAGCAGTTTAACTGCAGATAGGTGTAGTAGCTTAAACAATAAACCAGATAAAACATAAACAAGCCAAATAGAAAATAAAGCATTCACCCACATATGCACAATCACCATAACACAAGATATTTTGATGTGGAAACCCAAATGGGAAAAACCACAGTGAGTAAAACTCACAAGTCAACTATCTGTAGAATAGTAACTAGACCAATTAAGACCTTACAACATTCTTCACCAGAATAGATCCTATTAGGAGATAAGTCCTACTAAAGACTACCCTGTTAGAGGATTTTAGATCCACAACTATGAACCACCTTGTTAGAGGATTTTCAATAGGCTTGGTTGGGCCTACCCAGTTAAGGGTTTCAGACTTGTCGAAGATATTAGTAGTCAACAAGTGAATGATCTAGATAGTAGCACAGAATGCTTGATTAGATCCTTGGCAGCTCCCTATTAATGCATTCCAGCATTACTTCATTCTTCTATATTTCACACTCTCTATCTCTGTTGTAAGAGACCTTTTCTTGCACAGACCTAATCTTCTTTCCAACGATTGCACACAACAACTCTCTCAAAAAACTTAGACATGATGTCCTCATATAGGAACCTAATTTCATGTCAGTCCAATAAGATTAGACTACAATTTCCTAGGTATAGTGCATCTAGACACATTTGGTAACACGGCACAGAAACACCACCAAAGTATTAGTGGATGATAACTCATCACACATTACAATTATATCGGTTAACAAAGTATACCAATTACCAGTTGACAAGTGAAGACTGGAAAACTGGAACATAGTGTTCTGATCAAAAGATTAACTGTCGCTCAGGGTCTTCGTTTCACTTGGGGTCTTCGGTCATGCTTTGAGATCTTCATACTGCTTGGGGTATTCGATCATGCTTTGAGATATTCATACCTCTTGGGGTCTTCGGTCATGCTTTGACCGGTAAGCATCTTCTATAAAACACTGATAGTCTTCAACAAACAAAGACTATACATATTAATGACATAAAATACCGATTGGAACAACTACCGGTTGAGAATAACTCATACATCAAATAAGTGTGTGTCCATCAATGACAATCACAACTAATTATCATCAAAATACCAACAATCTCCCCCTTTGGCATTGATGGCAACACTTAGGAAAATTTTGACATCTAAGTGCTTTACAAAACAAAAACAAATGTCATAATCAAATTTACTCCTTCTAAGCATATATACTACTCCCTTTGCAAAAATTTACAAGTATGTGCATGAAATGTTAATACTCCCCAAAATTTTAATACACTACTCCCCATTTGCCAACAATGACAAGGTAATGCAAAATATTCCCCTTTTTGTTTGCATAATATGAAAACAGAGTATATGTTCATGACAATAAGGAGTAAAACTTCTCAAAAAGAGATTTAAAGTTTTGCATAAAAAATTTCATGTCTGAAGACCATGACTCAAGAAGTGAAGCAGCAATTTCACTTTCAGTCTTCATCTGGAAGGTTGATTCTTCCATTGCATCGATGGTACTCATCTCTTGTGTCACGGTAATAGCCTCCAAGTTCAGGAAACACTTCTGAAGAACCTGCAATTTTGGTAATAGGAGCAATTGGAGCTCCTGCAGATCTCGAGTCTAATTGTAGATCTCTGAGTCAAGCTTTGCAATCTGATTCTGGTGAGTATGAACATTTTATCCATATACTGTGAATAGATCATAGGGAAGTTTTAAGTTTCCAATATATTTCTATAACTCCGATTGGAGTTGAGTCTTCTATTTCAAAGCATTTTCACAAAATAGGTGTGGTTGACAGATTTTACTCAAGATTGGGTTACCTTCACCCATGGCTGAACGTACATCATTTTTTTGCTTAAGCAGTCATGTCCTATATTCATCCATTTTCTTTACTAAGGGAACTTTGAGTTTCTTTTCATGGTTTTTCTTTGTAGTGGCCTGGGCAGCATCTTCCAAACATTGTACCTAATCATCCACTACTGTGCAAAGAAGTTTGCTCTTGGCTAGTGAGGAATCAGTACTGTGAAGTTTAGTACCGGGGATTAGATTAGAAAGGGTGTCAATAGCAAACTGAATGACATCTTGTTCTTTCTTTTTCCTTATTTCTTCCAATCTCTCCTACGCTAGTTGAATGCTCTACAGTAGCTCAGTCTCATCAACTGATTGAGTTAGACAAGCAAGAGTCAAATCAATGGGACTAGTGGAATCAACCTACTTGGCTTGATCTTCGGTTACCTTCAGAATCTGTCCTCCTTCCTTTGCCTTGATCTCCGCTTGTCTTTTCTTCTCCTCTTCTTCTTTTTCTTCTTTGCTTCCTCCTTCCTCTTCTCTTCTTCTTTTTCTCTTCTTCCTTCTTCTTCTCTTCTTCCTTCTTCTTTTCTTCTTCCTTCTTCTTCTCTTCTTCCTTATTCTTTTCTTCTTCCTCTTGTCTTTCTTTCTCCGCTTGCTCTTTCTCTTGCTTTTCTTTCTCTACTTTCTCTTTTTCCTATTTCTCTTTTTCCACTTTCTCATCCTTTTCTTTCTCCATTCTCTCTTTTTCATCTTTTTCCTTGTCGGGAGTGATATCCTCAATATCCAGTGCATCAACATCAATGAGTTCATTTTATTCTGCCATTATTTCACCCAGACTGTCAAGGACTTCATCCGGTTTAGTTGTGGATAGATCAGGCTCTTGCTCAGCTTGTCGATTAGCTTCAGATACTTGTTGCATTTTGACAGATGCTTTAACCTACAAATAGGTGTCTCTTTCTACTTCAGAAGTTTTGCCTCCAAGTAGCTAGAGTCTTCTTCTTTGCATGAAGAAAATGCCTTTGTACTTATCAATAATTTCAAACAATTCTGAGTTAGAGTCGTCAAGAAAATATTGACCAAAAACTTTCTCCCTGATGTCTTGCTCTTTTTCAATGGCAATGCATCATTTGTTGTCCAAAGAATCATACAAGGATTTAGAAGTAACTAATTTAATTTCAGAAGGTGACCGATCAATTATACATAAATATTTAATAAGTTCTTATTCGACATCCTCCTTTTCACTATCATTGAAATCATCAAAATAAGATTGTTAGGTCCACTCGGTTAAGAGATTTCCTGTCAAAAATAAATAACAGTATAAAATATATCTACAACTTCACATCTAAAATGCTAAAGCAAACTCTATGTGCTCAAAATAATCTTGTCATAAGACTTATCTTGCTCCTTGTTGGGCTTCTCAATCTGTTCTTTAATCAGATATTCAAGCTTCTGTGCTCGGTGATCACTACTGTAGTATCACTATTCTTCTATTTGCCCGCATATATTGTTCATCAACAATTTCTTATTTATAAACAATTCCTAACCCCTTAATCTCCTTGATCACATTTCCCATGATCAATCTTAGCCATCAGATCTTCAAACTTGACTAGGTTCATTGTATCCTTTGATCTGAAAATATTTTATCTCACCTTGGAACTTGTGCTAGGTTATGACCATTCAAACTGCGCTGTAGATCTAACTCCTATATTTTCATTGTCGTAGATCTTCAACAAACTTCTTGCACGACATACCAATCATCTATACATCTCCAGCTCTTTGGCATCCTTCATTTAATAATGCTTTTATCCATCCAATGCATTCTGTTATTACTTGGTTGTTACTCGGTAAATACTTAACCTTTACTTGGTAGATATTCTGCCTTTTTTAACCGATATCGATAACCTTAGTGTTTACCAACTAGCTTCATGCCCGATAACATAGAACAATATCAAACCTTAACTCATCTATTGAATGAAATCTTTTCTCATTCTTAGAATACTCATATATAGGATATCAAAATAATCAAAACAACAAAATTTCATCATTGTCTAACTCGGTAATAGTTGCCCATTGAATAACTTACTACTCCCCTTCATTTTCATTCTTTCTGTGTCACTTACCGACATCTTTATACTTATCAAAACATACTCATTAAGATATGGCAACATCATACTAAATCAGAAAATCAATTGCTTGACATCAATGACAAAATAATATTATTAAGACAGTAATCATCCTTTCTCAGATATATCCACAATCTTCAACAACCCTCTCAATATCCTCATACCAACAAACTTACTGGAATGCCAACAATCTCCCTTTGTGAAATGCTAACAATCCTATCTTTTTCATTGTTGTCAAAAGGGGAGAGATAAGGTGAAAAATGTATAGATTGGTTGTGTATGGAGTGTACAGATTGGTGATGTAGATTTTTGGATTGTTGATCTAAGGGGAAGCCTTAGAATTCTTTCACTCTTGATCTGGTGTACAGGTTTCACAGGTATCAACACTTAGCCATTTTTCACAAGTGTTTCCATCAATGCCAATGGGGGATATTGTTGGCAATTGACACTCATTTGGTGACTTTTGATGCTTGATTTATTGTTCAGGTTTGTCATTGATGGACACTCTTCTTGGAGATTCAGTCTGGTAGTTGTGATTCCTCTTATTCAGAAGCAGGAGTTAACTAGTAGACAGTTAATTGGTAAAAAAAGGCTATCTTGGTAATGTTTTGGTCCAAAAAGGTTTCATATGATTGCAGTGATTTTGGTGGTTGATTTTGTGTTCTCGGTGAATGGGAAGATCCTTAGGAAGCATGTGATCATACTATTTTGGTCTGGTGCTATGTTTTTTTAAAGATTTAAGCCGACTTGGAGGAGATTATTTTTGTTAAGATCGGATATATAAGATTGAATTGGTGATTAGTTTTCAATGGAATACAAGTGTGGAGATCAGTTTTAGTGCGATTGAGTGTAGTTTCACATGCGCATTTGATTTACAGATAATCTGGTAGTTGATAGAGATAGAAATAGAGTACTTGTAAAGCAAGGAAAGTTAGAGATTTAGTGCTTAACCAGAACTCATCCATGAATTGTCAGATGCTACTTCAAAGTTAATTTTATTGCATTTCCTCATTGTAATAAAATTATCAGTCAGTGAGACTTCCCTGAAGGTTGTATCCTTCCGGGTCATTGTAATTGAGCAGTGAGCTCTAGGTAGTGAGCTTGAATGCAAGTGCATTCCCCATTTATGTAATATTTATGTACTCCTGGCCATAGTATAAGAATATTGTGGGTTCCAACTCCACCATGGTTTTTCTCTTTCTAGGTTTCCATGTAAAAATTTTGGTTTTGTGCATTTGTGGGTTATTTATTGCTTGTTTATGTTATTTTCTGTTATGCATGGGTAATAGGTTGATAAAGACTAAGTTTGTGGATTTGATTTCTGATAGATCACTAATTCACCCCCCCTCCCCTCTCAGTGATCCCTAATTCTAACAGAAGTATCCCCCCACATAGGTAAAAGAAAGTAGTGATTTCCCCATTATCCCACAGGGGATTCCTTGGGAAGAAAAATGCCCTGCGGGGTAAGGAAACAAATAAGGCAGTGGCTTCCGTACTATCCTATGAGGATTTTTGGGAAGCATTTTGGCCTCGTGGGATAAAAATCAACAAGCATGAAGTGTCCTTGCTATCCTACAAATGTTTTTGTGGATACAATGAGGCCCATGGGATAAGAGAATAAAGGTAAAACAAAGAACTCTTATCCCATGAGGTGAAGCCTGGTGAAGAAAGATGTCACATGATAAGCAAGCAAGTAGAAACAAAGTGACCCCGCTATCCTGTGAGGCAAAATAGAGAGATCGCGATGGGAGGGTATTCCTCGTTATCCCATGAGGTAAAAAAAAGGCATCAAAGGCCCCATGGGATAAGGAAATAGGGATAAATTAAAGAGACCCCACTATCCCATGAAGTAAAATGGAGATAAGGATGATGTCATAGGATAAGAATGGTCAAAAATGGATGTGTGTCCCCACTATCCCACAAAGTGAAAAGGTCAACAAGAAAGGGTCCTGGGATAAAGAGGATAGAGGAAAACAAGTAAAAGATTATCCCTTGGGGTAAAGATAGACCCGCAAAGATGTCATGGGATAAAAGCTTAAGCAACTAGGATGTCATAGGATAGGGTGGAGATGTGGACCCAAGGTGTCATGTCAGTCATCTATGACCATTGGATTTTCATAAAGCCAGATCTGACGACAATCACAGATTGGGCCAGTTGGATGCCTATGTGGAGAGATCTTGTGCATCCATCTTCATGCAAATCTCTCATATTGATGGTGGATGTTAAAATTTGTGGTGACCATTGAGTTTTGAATGCTTTGTGTAGGGTGGTTGTCGACTCGAAGGTCGAGGATGATTTTTAGACCTGGTTGGCACCCCATTTCAGACTCGATCTCACTCTACCCATGGGATTGGCTCACCTCTACTCCAGATTGGACCCTACGAGCTAATTTCAGATGCCAACCATTCCTCTTCAATGCATTATGAAGACTTTTGGGTGTAACAAAGATTTCTTAGATGGCATCTCATGCGGATTTGTCCTGATTTTCAGGAAATGATTGTCCCTCCCATGCCTCTACAGCCTGATTTCAATGCAACCACCAGATTTGTGATAAACTTATAAGACACTAAGGGGGTGAATCAGTGCAAGAAAAAACAAAAACACAAATCTGATCACCACTTTAATCAATTTGAAACTTAACAAGCATACAAGAAAAATAACCACATAAGTTAACACCCAATAAAGTATGCGACACATAGCACAATGTTTTTCATGTGGAAACCCAAATGGGAAAAACCACGGTGGGAACTATTACCCACAATATCAACTAACTATAGTACAAGGATTAGATTGGTTAAGGTCATACAATAATGATGCCCAGTTAAGAGCAGAATTTGGTAGGAGTAACCTCATTGGAGGATTTGAACCCAAATTAATGAACTACCCAGTTAAGGGATTTACACATTCAGGCCTATTAGGACCTACCCGATTAAGGGATTTAGACTGTTGCATTTGTTTGGAAACAACTGGTAGTTGATCTGCATATAACACCTATGTGCCTGATAATATCCACTTCAATTCTGCAACTAACACCGATTGAACATCAATACAGAGCTTTACCTTTCACTGCACAATCAAATCTTAAATCTAGATCCTTCATCTGATACATCATCACACAATATCCATCATTTTATTAACAGCTCTACTAAGTTAGCAAACAACCTTGAAACAATTTCCTAGGTTAAATGTATCTGATCAATCTTGCTTAACACGCTTTACTTATGTTGGCCACAAATAAAAATAAAACATTATATAAACTGGTTTTATCGATTTAAGTGATTCTGCTCTACTGGTTAATTGTTCTTCCTAATTGATTGTATAATACATCATAACTCGTTCCAAACTTCAAATCGGTCGATTTGGTTCAAGACATAGACTCCTTCCATTGTCATAAACATTCACTCCAAACTACAACACGTGACTCTTCATTGATTTCCCATACCGGTTGCTTGATCATAACATTGTTCTTCTTTACCGTTTGAAATCCTATTTTCCGGTTCACTGTTAAAATGCTTCTACTACCGGTTAAGCTTTTCTGGTTGGACTAAGTGACTTAGATGACTAAAATAACATGGTTTCCATCAATGACAACACAAAACAAGTCATCAATCAACCTAATACATAGAAAAATCATCATCAAGCCAACAATCTCCCCCTTTGGCATTGATGGCAACACTTAGGAAAATTTTTGTCTAAGCATCACATTACAAAAATTATGACTCAAAAACTCTCCCTTAGCAATTACATGCTATTCCAAAAATTAACAAACATGTATACTACTACCCTTTACAAAATTTTCATACTACTACTCCCCCCTTGATAGCAATGACAAAGGTAAGCAAATACATGTGAAAAATAAATACAATAGACCAAAGTTTGTATTTACCGGTGCAAAATATATAAGAGTTACATATTACATTTTGAGAAAATGTCATCAAAATTAGTCTTCAAATCCTGCAAGTCATTATCCCATGTTTCCAAAAGAGTGGATGTTCTCCCAATGTCTATACGGATCTGTTGTGCAAGATCTTCCATAGCATCTAGAGTTCTCATCTACGATGTCAGCAAAATTGCCTTTGTTTCCTTATATCCTCTCTACAAAATTTGTAACTTGGGAACTATATGTGTCTATAACTCTTGTAGAGTTGTAGTCCTCTTGACCTTTTCTACCTCATATGTCTTTAACTTATGTTGTACAGTTACCTTAGAATGACCAAAAATTGTAGCTGAATCATTTAGGGGATCAAATGATTCACTCATAACCTTTATTGCATGTTGCTTGACCTTGATCTTCTTATCTATATCATCAAGCAATAATTAAAAATTACAAATGTACACAGGACTTTACCTCCGATCTTTAGTGCATCTTTTATCTGTTCCATATTGTCACTAAGAACAACCCTGTCTCTGTCAATTTCCTTGATCAAAAATACAATCCTTCCCTTGTCATATTCCTTCTCAGTGTTCTTGATTGCAGCTTCTTCCAAGGTCTTCATCTTCTCACTTGCTACTATGACAAGTTGCTCCATTTTGTTAATCGGTGTAGGAAGACTGTCTATATCAATCTTTGGTAATATACTGGACAAAATTTCAACACCACTTAGAATAGTTTGTGGTTCTTTTATGTGAGCCTTCATTATTTTCTTTTGTGCTCAAGATTGCATGGCAGATGCAATCTCCATTAGCTCAGTTGGACTTAGCATGTCCATGTTGACCGGTCCTTGTATGCTAACAGTGTCATCCTCTTCATCTTCATCAACAATTTTCTAAGATGAGAGTGACTGAGGTGTCACTTTTTGCTCTTGTACCTCTAATTTTACCATTTCTTCTTCCTTCTTCTCTTCTTCTTTCTCTTCAGTCTTCTCCTTTTCATTTATATTATCCTTCACCGGTGGTGCAGTGGTCTGCACATCACTTGTTTGTGTGTTCACCAATGGCTCTTGTATTTCAGTCTTGTCCAGTTACTCAGTAGGTTGTACATTTTTTGTTTGCTCATGCACCAGTTGATCTATCATTTCTTCATCTTTCTTTTCTACTTCTTTACTCTTTTCACCTATACCAATTGTTGTATCTCTCGGTAATACATTCTCTTCATCGAGAATAATGATTGGATCTTCCTTATTGCTTGTATCAACAATAATTTCATCTAGTATAATATCATCAATCTTCAAATTGTCAGGGAGATCTTATCCTTTTAATCTCTCTGGTTCCTCTTCTTTTTCTTCTTCTTCTTCAGGAATCAGTCCCAAAAATTTCTTCAAAATCTTTATAGTATCATCTTGTACCGACTGGGATTCTCCAACAAGCAGTCTTGTAAGCCTTTTCTTTGATCTAAAATATGATTTTGAATTCAAAATAATATTTTGCAACTCCTCCTTTGAGGCTTCTAGTTGTAAACTTACAAGAACAAATTCAATTATTTCCTTGTCTTGTTTTATTGTTGTCTGCCATCTTGCTTCTAATTTATTATAAAAAGAGTTTGGAATTTGCCCTTGCAACTCAATCAGGGCTTTACTGAACTTATCTATTGACAAAATAGCTGCATCTTTAATTTGCCTTTGTTCATCTTCACCAAACTTATCATAAAGTTTCTTTACATCAACCATAATACCATACTTTTTAATGTGATATAATACATCTTCAAAGAGAGTAAGTTTAGTTATCGGTTTCTTAACTGATTTCACAATAGAAGCTCCAACAACCTTAGACTTCTTTCCACTGGCTCTAAGTTATTTTTTCTCACCTTCAGATTATGTTTCCTCATCATCTGCAGTTCTCTTTGCTTGCTGCTTCTTCCTCTTACCGATGGCTACCAATGCTTTAGGTGTAGGGGGCTTGACTTCTTTCCCATTTTTTAAAAATTGAATCTTAGAAGGTTTCTCCTTTGCAATTGCGCTTCTTGTTTGTCTGAATGCACTTCATAGATTCACTTTTCCAAAAATCTCTTCAATTCACTATCAATCTCCGCCAATGCAGTAAACACAAGCTCTTTCTCTATTTTTATCACTCTCCAAGTGTTCTCCAATATGAAAGATAACAAATAAGACTAAACAACTTCCTTTTATTTACCTTTTACAAGTTGCATTAAATGCTATACCCGGTTGAACTTATCCTAAACACCGTTCAACCCTAATACTCACTACCGGTTCTCACATCACATCAAACCTACTGGTTTGATCACAAAATCACTTTTCAACATCACGATGCATCAAAGTATTCAGATTTAACTTATCGCACATCATATAGGGGGTCCAGAAATGTATCTGACAATAAGTTCCCCCTAAGCTTTATAACAACTTAGATTACCATTGAAGGATTCTCCACAGTAGGTGAAGAATGAGTCTCTTCTGATGGCTTATCACCGCTCTTCTTTCTCCAGATTTTGTTCATTTCATTCCTAGTCTCCTCAACATTAACATTCTTCTTACCTTTCAAATCAATAGATTGAATTACCGATTGATTCATCTTTTCTCTGCAAAACTTAGCAATGTGTCCTAGTTGATGACAATGAAAACATGACATACCAGATCCTCTCAAGGGTCCAACATTGCCTCTACCAGTCCTTCTTCTATAATTCATAGCAACATGTCCATAATTATGACAGATTGAGCATATCACATTCATTCTCTTTTCCATCTCATAGGGACAAGAACAGTCAATAGTTGAAGCTGAATATGTCACTGCAGCATTGAATTGTACCAATATAGCATGGATCAAACAATTGTTGGAAGGTATGAATGAGAAAGTTACTGAGCTAGTAACTATATTCTGTGATAATACTAGTGCCATTAACATTTCAAAGAATCTGGTAATGCATTCTAAGACAAAGCATATCTCTATAAAGTATCATTATCTCAGAGAAGAAGTTAAAGAGAAGAAAGTTGCACTAGAATATATTAGTCCAAAGGAACAAATAGTAGACATTTTCACAAAGCCATTGCCAAAGGACACTTTTGAGTATCTCAGAAGTAAGTTAGGGGTCCTACCCCTATCTAGTACTCACTGACAGAGTTCAGTGAAAGCATCAATTCTATGAATCTACAGATTAACTATTTATGAGTTGATGCTGATTTACACACTTTACGAGGTTACCTAAAGTTGTGCAGGAAATTATCATTGAAGACAAGTTGCTCTGACCAAGACTGAGATGATACATTTGTATTTTCAGCAATAAAATTACTTCATAGCGGAAGAAATCATGAATTAGTTTTAATTTTTGCCATTGTTGTCAAAGGGGGAGAAGACTAATTAGTGAAGATTAATAGGTGAAGATGGGAGAAGACTAATGACTGGAGGAGAATTCAAGGATAATAGGAGAAGATTAACAAAAATCCAAATCCGAATCAATTGAAATAAAATCAAGTTGGTATTGCCATTAAAAGTTTCTTTTGCCATCAATGCCAAAGGGGGAGATTGTTAGCATTTCACAAAGGGAGATTGTTGGCATTCCAGTAAGGTTGTTGGTATGAGGATATTGAGAAGGTTGTTGAAGATTGTGGATATAACTGAGAAAGGATGATTATTGTCTTAATGATATTATTTTGTCATTGATGTCAAACAATTGATTTTTTGATTCAGTATGATGTTGCCATATCTTAATGAGTATGTTTTGATAAGTATAAAGATGTTGGCAAGTGACATAGAAAGAATGAAAATGAAGGGGAGTAAGAAGTTATTCAATGGGCAACTATTACCGAGTTAGACAATGATGAGATTTTGTTGTTTTGATTATTTTGATATCCTATATATGAGTATTCTAAGAATGAGAAAAGATTTCATTCAATAGATGAGTTAAGGTTTGATATTGTTCTATGTTACCGAGCATGAAGCTAGTTGGTAAACACTAAGGTTATCGATATCAGTTAAAGAAGGTAGAATATGGGACTGAGACAAAGGAAGTTGTATATGTAGCTATCAAAGATGGATCGGATGAATGTAATAACCCAACACACTTCATCCAACAAAAATTGAGTATATTTTTTTTTCCTTTATTATGTTTTATTCAATTGCAAATCACCAATATCCCTTCGAGATGAATAAATAAATAAAGAAAGTAAATTTCATGAGAGCTTTTAACTTGACCATCCCTAAGAGGGGTTTACTATGGTTTATCTCAACGGATGTAAAATTCATTTAAAAGTTATCTTATTAAATTATCGATCCAAGAGGGATTACTCGCCCCTTGGATTTTTAACCTCCAAATGTCCCTTATTACTCCCCGACGATTTATAGGGACGATGCCATAGACGTCGTTAATGCAGCTTTATTAGGCGTTAAGTGCAGTAGTTCAACACGACGGCATTACCCGTAAGCATGACCTAGAGGCACCATATATACCGAACGCTGCTAGTTTTGGTTATCCAACTTCCTTTGTTTAGTTTTCTAACTACGAATATCAAAAATGAAAGCGTAATTAATTGAAGTAACTACTTGAAGTATAATTTGCATAATAATGACCATCACGAAACTTGCATAATAGTAATTGCATGAAAGATATAATTATTCCATAAATAATTTCGCATGCTATGATCCATTAATAAAAGCAATTAATCTATGAAAAATTTGCATGACGTAAGAAGATTTAGCGAGCCCAAAATAACGATTAAATCTAAGCATTTGTATTAATGTAGGTTAATCTCTAAGGACCAATAAAGTGCCCCAATGATTCTTGATGGGTTGAGTAACTAAATTTTAGAAGGATATTTTAAAGTTTATTAAGGATAGTTTAGTTACGAACTTGCTACACGTTAATCCCATTTTTTTTCTAGTCAAAATTTAATATCCTTAAACTTACACTAAGGAAAAAAAAAGATCATTATTTCCTAAATGTCATTATTACCAAACTTTAAAAATTTAACTAAATGGCAATTAACTTAGATTATTATATATTTTAAAAAAGAAAAACCCAATTTAAAACTTCAAATTTCGAAATAGTAAAATCTAATTATACCAAATGGCAAAAAGGCTTTGTTTTTTTGTTATGATAGTAAAGAGGGTTTTTCTTCTCTCTTTTATTTTTTTATCTCTTTTGTTCTTTACTCAAGGAGGTCTATTCACAGAGAAGGGAGACGATTTATTTATACATACAGGGAGGTTTGTTCACAGAGAAAAGAGAAAATTGTTTATACACACAGGGAGGTCCAATTTTTTATCAAAAATAAACTGAAGACAATGAATCTAATTTCCCTAAAACATTTAATCTACTTCTGAAACTAATTTCTTATCAGGAATTTAAACAATGAATCTGAAACTAATTTTCTTATCAAGAATTTAAACAATGAATCTGAAACTAATTTTCTTATCAAGAATTTAAACAATGAATCTGAAACTAATTTTCTTATCAAGAATTTAAACAATAAATCTCATTCTCTACAAAATCTGAAACTAACTTCTTATCAGAATTTAAACAATGAATCTCATTCTCTACAAATTCTGAAACTAATTTCTTATCAAAAATTTAAACAATGAATCTCATTCTTTACAAAATCTAAAACTAATTTCTTATCAAGAAATTAAACAATGAATCTCATTTAAACAATGAATCTCATTTAAACAATGAATCTCATTTAAACAATGAATCTCATTCTCTACAAAATCTAAAACTAATTTCTTATCAAGAAATTAAACAATGAATCTCATTCTCTACAAAATCTGAAACTAATTTCATATCAAGAATTTAAACAATGAATCTCATTCTCTACAAAATCTAAAACTAATTCTTAACAAAACACAAATGAATTTCATTCTCATAAATAATTTAATCAAATCTAATCTACCACAAGAATAAGATGCATAAACTAAGTTGAAGGAACCTGGGTGCTTGAAAATGGTGTAGAGTCTTCCTTGATCCTCCAAATTGAAGAGAAATCCTCCCAACAAAAATCTTAGCTGCCAATGAAAATGGACTACAAAGGAGAATTTAACTTGCAGAATTTCTTATGGAAATAGCCAACACCTATTTTGAATCTTGTACCTCTTTTATAAAAGAATTTTCAATTTCCCACTACCTAATTATTAATTGAAAAAAAAAGAGATTCTCTCCCAATTTGGCCTCCATGCAAATTGATTAGGCTTAGTGGGAGGAGTTACATGCAAGGAGGTGGAGAAGCCTCTAGAAGCTTCTTATTCCTCCTACAACATGTGCCTTAATTTGGGTGAGGAAAATTAAATAACAAATTTAAAATATATATGTATTTTCCATGTGTGTGGTTTATTATTTTTATTCCCTTACAATATTCATTCAATAATTTATCCAAGGAATATAATAGAGTTTTGTATTTAAAACAAAAAGGTGATAAAGGAGGGTTGTGACATCCTCCCCCCCTAAATCTGTGCATCGTCCTGATGCACTTATTAAATGCATTCAAAAGAGTTTATAGTTCATGTTCAAAACAAAAAAGGAAACAGCTGCTGCATCTCCTTAGTATCCTCCCACGTGGCATTCTTTTCGTCATACTGGTCCCATTGCACTTTGCACTGATCAACCTCTCTGTTGCGCAATTGGCACTGGCGCCTCTCCAAGATTCTGAATGGCTCTATCATTATTCCCCCCATTTCTTGGACCTGCAAAGCATCCCAATTCAAAATGTGTTTCTCATCAGGTACATACTTCTTAAGAAGAGATACATGGAAGACATCATGGATTCGGCTCAATTGGGGAGGTAAGGCCAACCGATAAGCAACTGGATTAATTCTTCCCAATATTTCAAAAGGTCCGACATAACGAGGTGCAAGCTTAGTCTTTTTCCCAAATCTTATGGAACTCTTGTGTGGCCTAACCCTTAGGAAGACTTTCTCTCCTACTTCAAACTCCCTTGGTGTTCTGTTTTTATCTGCATAACTTTTCTGCCTATCCGAGGCTTCCTTCAACCTTTGCCTAATTTCCTTAGTTTTCCTTTCCATTTCTTTCAACATATCTGGCCCAATAATCACTCTATCTTCAAGACTATCCCAACTCAAAGGTGTTCGACATGGTCTACCATACAAAGCTTCAAAAGGTGCCATTCCCAAAGATGTTTGATATGTATTATTGTAGGCAAACTCTACCAAAGGTAGGTACTCTTCCCATTTCCTTTGTTGGTCCATGCAGTACATGCGAAGCAGGTCTTCCATAATCTGATTTGTCCTTTCTGTCTGACTGTCGGTTTCCGGATGGTATGCGGTACTAAAATTTAGTTGAGTTCCTAGAGCTGATTGAAGAGTGGTCCAAAACCTGGAAGTGAATCTTGCATCTCTGTCTGATATGATTTTCTCTGGTATTCCATGCAACCTAACTATCTCCTTAATGAAGCGTCTAGCCAAGGTGGGTGCATCATCCGTCAGATTTCCTAGTATAAAGTGTGCCACCTTAGTGAGTTTGTCAATTACCACCATTATTGCATCATGCCTAGAAGGTGACATGGGTAACCCTTGTACAAAATCCATGCTAATAACTTGCCACTTGTGTTGAGGTACATCGTGCAATTGTAACAATCCAGCTGGGTGTCTATGTTCTGCCTTTACTCTTTGACACTCCAAACATTCAACAACTTTGCTATAACAATCTACATTAGCTTGATGGTCTGCTAACCAACTCATTCCCATAATTACATCATATAATCCTAAGGGTGCCACATAGAGATCCACCCTTGTTTCGAACTCAGGGAATTGTACCCTTGCCCTCGGTAAACACTTAGTTACTTCTCTAGTTGCCTTATCCCCATATTGAACCGTCCATGATGACTCCATTTGATTAACTTTTAATGCATATTTGTTCACTAATTCAAGTGAGATGAAACATTCAGATGATCCAGTGTCAATTAGAATTGATATTGGTTGTTCAAATAGTGTACCTGTAGTTTCCACGGGAACATTCTGGTATCTTCTTCTTTGGTTCCTAACTGCTGCATGAATCCTCTATTGGGGCCCTTGTTGGGGTTGATTGGCTCTAATTTGCCCTTGCATCCTGGGGCAATCTCTAGCAAAATGATTTTCCCCGCACATAAAGCATCTGCCTGGAGGACCTCTCCTACCTTGATTTCTAGGGGGATCATTCCTTGTTTCATTTCCCCTGGGTGGATAAGTTATCCTATTCTGCTGGTCATTCCTGTTATAGTTGCCCCTGTTATCATTGCCCCTATTATTATTGCCCCTGTTATTATCATTTCCATTCCTCTGATATTGGTTAGGCGGTGGTCTCCTTTCGGAAGAGTTATTCCTTTGACCCTTGTTGAAATTAGTGTTTCCATTGAATTCTTGCTTCCTTTTAAATGAGTGGTTCCCATTATAGTTCCGTCCTGCTAGTGTTTGAATCTTCCTCTCTTGCCTTAGGGACTTTTCAAGTACTTCATTCATATTTCTGGGTTCATGCATATCAACCTCTGCCCCTATGTTGGTATTCAGCCCCAAAATGAATTTCCTTGCTTGGCCTTCTTCATCCTTTTGGTACATAGGCACATATTTAAGCAACTTGGCGAACTTATCCCAATATTGTTGGACGGATAGGGACCCTTGACATAGATTATGAAATTCTGTCACTTTCTCATCAAAGAACAATTGAGGGAGCCACCTATCTCGAAAATGGTGAACAAATTGATCCCATGTGATCGTATCCCTGTTATACCCATTTTGTTCCTTGGTGTTGGTCCACCAACTAGCCGCCTCCCCTGTGAGTTGATAGGAGCCCCATAAAGCCTTGGTAGTTTCGCTAAAATCTCTTAGCTCAAAATATTTTTCCATTTCATTTAGCCAATTCTCAGCCCCTTCACCAATCTGCCTCCCATCGAACTTAGGAGGGGTGATTTTCTTCAAATCCTTGGAGAGTTCCAATATGTTATTTTCCTTCCCATTACCCATCACATTTCCTTGATTGCTACCAGGGTTTCCATTCTCGGTACCACTTCTATTCTCATAGTCATTCTGCCTTTCCCTAAGGTCCTGCAGTGATTGTTCTAGGAAGTTGATTTTATCTCTTTGTTCGGTTAGAAGGTCGATTATAGCTTGGACCCCATCTCCGTTATTCCCTAGGTTGTGTCGAACCTCTTCATGATCTTCCTCATGGTTCCCTTCATGGTTTTCCTCATGGTTTTCCTCATGGTTTACCTCCCTTTGACTCCTGGTACGTCTTCCATTACCCCTTCCTCTTCCTCTTCCTCTTCCTCTTCCTCTTCCTCTTCCTCTTGCCATTCTAGGTTTTACCTGAAAGTTAAATTATGTAGTTAGTTTTTTTTTTGTAGAATAAAATTTAATTTCTATTATTGTAAAACATTCCCTTAGTTGAATAAATTGAAGTGAGCACAAGGCCTAGATTTGAACCTTTGCTCTGATACCACATGTAATAACCCAACACACTTCATCCAACAAAAATTGAGTATATTTTTTTTTCCTTTATTATGTTTTATTCAATTGCAAATCACCAATATCCCTTCGAGATGAATAAATAAATAAAGAAAGTAAATTTCATGAGAGCTTTTAACTTGACCATCCCTAAGAGGGGTTTACTATGGTTTATCTCAACGGATGTAAAATTCATTTAAAAGTTATCTTATTAAATTATCGATCCAAGAGGGATTACCCGCCCCTTGGATTTTTAACCTCCAAATGTCCCTTATTACTCCCGGACGATTTATAGGGACGATGCCACAGACGTCGTTAATGCAGCTTTATTAGGCGTTAAGTACAGTAGTTCAACACGACGGCATTACCCATAAGCGTGACCCAGAGGCACCATATATACCGAACGCTGCTAGTTTTGGTTATCCAACTTCCTTTGTTTAGTTTTCTAACTACGAATATCAAAAATGAAAGCGTAATTAATTGAAGTAACTACTTGAAGTATAATTTGCATAATAATGACCATCACGAAACTTGCATAATAGTAATTGCATGAAAGATATAATTATTCCATAAATAATTTTGCATGCTATGATCCATTAATAAAAGCAATTAATCTATGAAAAATTTGCATGACGTAAGAAGATTTAGCGAGCCCAAAATAACGATTAAATCTAAGCATTTGTATTAATGTAGGTTAATCTCTAAGGACCAATCAAGTGCCCCAATGATTCTTGATGGGTTGAGTAACTAAATTTTAGAAGGATATTTTAAAGTTTATTGAGGATAGTTTAGTTACGAACTTGCTACACGTTAATCCCATTTTTTTTCTAGTCAAAATTTAATATCCTTAAACTTACACTAAGGAAAAAAAAAGATCATTATTTCCTAAATGTCATTATTACCAAACTTAAAAAATTTAACTAAATGGCAATTAACTTAGATTATTATATATTTTAAAAAAGAAAAACCCAATTTAAAACTTCAAATTTCGAAATAGTAAAATCTAATTATACCAAATGGCAAAAAGGCTTTGTTTTTTTGTTATGATAGTAAAGAGGGTTTTTCTTCTCTCTTTTATTTTTTTATCTCTTTTGTTCTTTACTCAGGGAGGTCTATTCACAGAGAAGGGAGACGATTTATTTATACATACAGGGAGGTTTGTTCACAGAGAAAAGAGAAAATTGTTTATACACACAGGGAGGTCCAATTTTTTATCAAAAATAAACTGAAGACAATGAATCTAATTTCCCTAAAACATTTAATCTACTTCTGAAACTAATTTCTTATCAGGAATTTAAACAATGAATCTGAAACTAATTTTCTTATCAAGAATTTAAACAATGAATCTGAAACTAATTTTCTTATCAAGAATTTAAACAATGAATCTGAAACTAATTTTCTTATCAAGAATTTAAACAATAAATCTCATTCTCTACAAAATCTGAAACTAACTTCTTATCAGAATTTAAACAATGAATCTCATTCTCTACAAATTCTGAAACTAATTTCTTATCAAAAATTTAAACAATGAATCTCATTCTTTACAAAATCTAAAACTAATTTCTTATCAAGAAATTAAACAATGAATCTCATTTAAACAATGAATCTCATTTAAACAATGAATCTCATTCTCTACAAAATCTAAAACTAATTTCTTATCAAGAAATTAAACAATGAATCTCATTCTCTACAAAATCTGAAACTAATTTCATATCAAGAATTTAAACAATGAATCTCATTCTCTACAAAATCTAAAACTAATTCTTAACAAAACACAAATGAATTTCATTCTCATAAATAATTTAATCAAATCTAATCTACCACAAGAATAAGATGCATAAACTAAGTTGAAGGAACCTGGGTGCTTGAAAATGGTGTAGAGTCTTCCTTGATCCTCCAAATTGAAGAGAAATCCTCCCAACAAAAATCTTAGCTGCCAATGAAAATGGACTACAAAGGAGAATTTAACTTGCAGAATTTCTTATGGAAATAGCCAACACCTATTTTGAATCTTGTACCTCTTTTATAAAAGAATTTTCAATTTCCCACTACCTAATTATTAATTGAAAAAAAAAGAGATTCTCTCCCAATTTGGCCTCCATGCAAATTGATTAGGCTTAGTGGGAGGAGTTACATGCAAGGAGGTGGAGAAGCCTCTAGAAGCTTCTTATTCCTCCTACAACATGTGCCTTAATTTGGGTGAGGAAAATTAAATAACAAATTTAAAATATATATGTATTTTCCATGTGTGTGGTTTATTATTTTTATTCCCTTACAATATTCATTCAATAATTTATCCAAGGAATATAATAGAGTTTTGTATTTAAAACAAAAAGGTGATAAAGGAGGGTTGTGACATCCTCCCCCCCTAAATCTGTGCATCGTCCTGATGCACTTATTAAATGCATTCAAAAGAGTTTATAGTTCATGTTCAAAACAAAAAAGGAAACAGCTGCTGCATCTCCTTAGTATCCTCCCACGTGGCATTCTTTTCGTCATACTGGTCCCATTGCACTTTGCACTGATCAACCTCTCTGTTGCGCAATTGGCACTGGCGCCTCTCCAAGATTCTGAATGGCTCTATCATTATTCCCCCCATTTCTTGGACCTGCAAAGCATCCCAATTCAAAATGTGTTTCTCATCAGGTACATACTTCTTAAGAAGAGATACATGGAAGACATCATGGATTCGGCTCAATTGGGGAGGTAAGGCCAACCGATAAGCAACTGGATTAATTCTTCCCAATATTTCAAAAGGTCCGACATAACGAGGTGCAAGCTTAGTCTTTTTCCCAAATCTTATGGAACTCTTGTGTGGCCTAACCCTTAGGAAGACTTTCTCTCCTACTTCAAACTCCCTTGGTGTTCTGTTTTTATCTGCATAACTTTTCTGCCTATCCGAGGCTTCCTTCAACCTTTGCCTAATTTCCTTAGTTTTCCTTTCCATTTCTTTCAACATATCTGGCCCAATAATCACTCTATCTTCAAGACTATCCCAACTCAAAGGTGTTCGACATGGTCTACCATACAAAGCTTCAAAAGGTGCCATTCCCAAAGATGTTTGATATGTATTATTGTAGGCAAACTCTACCAAAGGTAGGTACTCTTCCCATTTCCTTTGTTGGTCCATGCAGTACATGCGAAGCAGGTCTTCCATAATCTGATTTGTCCTTTCTGTCTGACTGTCGGTTTCCGGATGGTATGCGGTACTAAAATTTAGTTGAGTTCCTAGAGCTGATTGAAGAGTGGTCCAAAACCTGGAAGTGAATCTTGCATCTCTGTCTGATATGATTTTCTCTGGTATTCCATGCAACCTAACTATCTCCTTAATGAAGCGTCTAGCCAAGGTGGGTGCATCATCCGTCAGATTTCCTAGTATAAAGTGTGCCACCTTAGTGAGTTTGTCAATTACCACCATTATTGCATCATGCCTAGAAGGTGACATGGGTAACCCTTGTACAAAATCCATGCTAATAACTTGCCACTTGTGTTGAGGTACATCGTGCAATTGTAACAATCCAGCTGGGTGTCTATGTTCTGCCTTTACTCTTTGACACTCCAAACATTCAACAACTTTGCTATAACAATCTACATTAGCTTGATGGTCTGCTAACCAACTCATTCCCATAATTACATCATATAATCCTAAGGGTGCCACATAGAGATCCACCCTTGTTTCGAACTCAGGGAATTGTACCCTTGCCCTCGGTAAACACTTAGTTACTTCTCTAGTTGCCTTATCCCCATATTGAACCGTCCATGATGACTCCATTTGATTAACTTTTAATGCATATTTGTTCACTAATTCAAGTGAGATGAAACATTCAGATGATCCAGTGTCAATTAGAATTGATATTGGTTGTTCAAATAGTGTACCTGTAGTTTCCACGGGAACATTCTGGTATCTTCTTCTTTGGTTCCTAACTGCTACATGAATCCTCTATTGGGGCCCTTGTTGGGGTTGATTGGCTCTAATTTGCCCTTGCATCCTGGGGCAATCTCTAGCAAAATGATTTTCCCCGCACATAAAGCATCTGCCTGGAGGACCTCTCCTACCTTGATTTCTAGGGGGATCATTCCTTGTTTCATTTCCCCTGGGTGGATAAGTTATCCTATTCTGCTGGTCATTCCTGTTATAGTTGCCCCTGTTATCATTGCCCCTATTATTATTGCCCCTGTTATTATCATTTCCATTCCTCTGATATTGGTTAGGCGGTGGTCTCCTTTCGGAAGAGTTATTCCTTTGACCCTTGTTGAAATTAGTGTTTCCATTGAATTCTTGCTTCCTTTTAAATGAGTGGTTCCCATTATAGTTCCGTCCTGCTAGTGTTTGAATCTTCCTCTCTTGCCTTAGGGACTTTTCAAGTACTTCATTCATATTTCTGGGTTCATGCATATCAACCTCTGCCCCTATGTTGGTATTCAGCCCCAAAATGAATTTCCTTGCTTGGCCTTCTTCATCCTTTTGGTACATAGGCACATATTTAAGCAACTTGGCGAACTTATCCCAATATTGTTGGACGGATAGGGACCCTTGACATAGATTATGAAATTCTGTCACTTTCTCATCAAAGAACAATTGAGGGAGCCACCTATCTCGAAAATGGTGAACAAATTGATCCCATGTGATCGTATCCCTGTTATACCCATTTTGTTCCTTGGTGTTGGTCCACCAACTAGCCGCCTCCCCTGTGAGTTGATAGGAGCCCCATAAAGCCTTGGTAGTTTCGCTAAAATCTCTTAGCTCAAAATATTTTTCCATTTCATTTAGCCAATTCTCAGCCCCTTCACCAATCTGCCTCCCATCGAACTTAGGAGGGGTGATTTTCTTCAAATCCTTGGAGAGTTCCAATATGTTATTTTCCTTCCCATTACCCATCACATTTCCTTGATTGCTACCAGGGTTTCCATTCTCGGTACCACTTCTATTCTCATAGTCATTCTGCCTTTCCCTAAGGTCCTGCAGTGATTGTTCTAGGAAGTTGATTTTATCTCTTTGTTCGGTTAGAAGGTCGATTATAGCTTGGACCCCATCTCCGTTATTCCCTAGGTTGTGTCGAACCTCTTCATGATCTTCCTCATGGTTCCCTTCATGGTTTTCCTCATGGTTTTCCTCATGGTTTACCTCCCTTTGACTCCTGGTACGTCTTCCATTACCCCTTCCTCTTCCTCTTCCTCTTCCTCTTCCTCTTCCTCTTCCTCTTGCCATTCTAGGTTTTACCTGAAAGTTAAATTATGTAGTTAGTTTTTTTTTTGTAGAATAAAATTTAATTTCTATTATTGTAAAACATTCCCTTAGTTGAATAAATTGAAGTGAGCACAAGGCCTAGATTTGAACCTTTGCTCTGATACCACATGTAATAACCCAACACACTTCATCCAACAAAAATTGAGTATATTTTTTTTTCCTTTATTATGTTTTATTCAATTGCAAATCACCAATATCCCTTCGAGATGAATAAATAAATAAAGAAAGTAAATTTCATGAGAGCTTTTAACTTGACCATCCCTAAGAGGGGTTTACTATGGTTTATCTCAACGGATGTAAAATTCATTTAAAAGTTATCTTATTAAATTATCGATCCAAGAGGGATTACCCGCCCCTTGGATTTTTAACCTCCAAATGTCCCTTATTACTCCCGGACGATTTATAGGGACGATGCCACAGACGTCGTTAATGCAGCTTTATTAGGCGTTAAGTACAGTAGTTCAACACGACGGCATTACCCATAAGCGTGACCCAGAGGCACCATATATACCGAACGCTGCTAGTTTTGGTTATCCAACTTCCTTTGTTTAGTTTTCTAACTACGAATATCAAAAATGAAAGCGTAATTAATTGAAGTAACTACTTGAAGTATAATTTGCATAATAATGACCATCACGAAACTTGCATAATAGTAATTGCATGAAAGATATAATTATTCCATAAATAATTTTGCATGCTATGATCCATTAATAAAAGCAATTAATCTATGAAAAATTTGCATGACGTAAGAAGATTTAGCGAGCCCAAAATAACGATTAAATCTAAGCATTTGTATTAATGTAGGTTAATCTCTAAGGACCAATCAAGTGCCCCAATGATTCTTGATGGGTTGAGTAACTAAATTTTAGAAGGATATTTTAAAGTTTATTGAGGATAGTTTAGTTACGAACTTGCTACACGTTAATCCCATTTTTTTTCTAGTCAAAATTTAATATCCTTAAACTTACACTAAGGAAAAAAAAAGATCATTATTTCCTAAATGTCATTATTACCAAACTTAAAAAATTTAACTAAATGGCAATTAACTTAGATTATTATATATTTTAAAAAAGAAAAACCCAATTTAAAACTTCAAATTTCGAAATAGTAAAATCTAATTATACCAAATGGCAAAAAGGCTTTGTTTTTTTGTTATGATAGTAAAGAGGGTTTTTCTTCTCTCTTTTATTTTTTTATCTCTTTTGTTCTTTACTCAGGGAGGTCTATTCACAGAGAAGGGAGACGATTTATTTATACATACAGGGAGGTTTGTTCACAGAGAAAAGAGAAAATTGTTTATACACACAGGGAGGTCCAATTTTTTATCAAAAATAAACTGAAGACAATGAATCTAATTTCCCTAAAACATTTAATCTACTTCTGAAACTAATTTCTTATCAGGAATTTAAACAATGAATCTGAAACTAATTTTCTTATCAAGAATTTAAACAATGAATCTGAAACTAATTTTCTTATCAAGAATTTAAACAATGAATCTGAAACTAATTTTCTTATCAAGAATTTAAACAATAAATCTCATTCTCTACAAAATCTGAAACTAACTTCTTATCAGAATTTAAACAATGAATCTCATTCTCTACAAATTCTGAAACTAATTTCTTATCAAAAATTTAAACAATGAATCTCATTCTTTACAAAATCTAAAACTAATTTCTTATCAAGAAATTAAACAATGAATCTCATTTAAACAATGAATCTCATTTAAACAATGAATCTCATTCTCTACAAAATCTAAAACTAATTTCTTATCAAGAAATTAAACAATGAATCTCATTCTCTACAAAATCTGAAACTAATTTCATATCAAGAATTTAAACAATGAATCTCATTCTCTACAAAATCTAAAACTAATTCTTAACAAAACACAAATGAATTTCATTCTCATAAATAATTTAATCAAATCTAATCTACCACAAGAATAAGATGCATAAACTAAGTTGAAGGAACCTGGGTGCTTGAAAATGGTGTAGAGTCTTCCTTGATCCTCCAAATTGAAGAGAAATCCTCCCAACAAAAATCTTAGCTGCCAATGAAAATGGACTACAAAGGAGAATTTAACTTGCAGAATTTCTTATGGAAATAGCCAACACCTATTTTGAATCTTGTACCTCTTTTATAAAAGAATTTTCAATTTCCCACTACCTAATTATTAATTGAAAAAAAAAGAGATTCTCTCCCAATTTGGCCTCCATGCAAATTGATTAGGCTTAGTGGGAGGAGTTACATGCAAGGAGGTGGAGAAGCCTCTAGAAGCTTCTTATTCCTCCTACAACATGTGCCTTAATTTGGGTGAGGAAAATTAAATAACAAATTTAAAATATATATGTATTTTCCATGTGTGTGGTTTATTATTTTTATTCCCTTACAATATTCATTCAATAATTTATCCAAGGAATATAATAGAGTTTTGTATTTAAAACAAAAAGGTGATAAAGGAGGGTTGTGACATCCTCCCCCCCTAAATCTGTGCATCGTCCTGATGCACTTATTAAATGCATTCAAAAGAGTTTATAGTTCATGTTCAAAACAAAAAAGGAAACAGCTGCTGCATCTCCTTAGTATCCTCCCACGTGGCATTCTTTTCGTCATACTGGTCCCATTGCACTTTGCACTGATCAACCTCTCTGTTGCGCAATTGGCACTGGCGCCTCTCCAAGATTCTGAATGGCTCTATCATTATTCCCCCCATTTCTTGGACCTGCAAAGCATCCCAATTCAAAATGTGTTTCTCATCAGGTACATACTTCTTAAGAAGAGATACATGGAAGACATCATGGATTCGGCTCAATTGGGGAGGTAAGGCCAACCGATAAGCAACTGGATTAATTCTTCCCAATATTTCAAAAGGTCCGACATAACGAGGTGCAAGCTTAGTCTTTTTCCCAAATCTTATGGAACTCTTGTGTGGCCTAACCCTTAGGAAGACTTTCTCTCCTACTTCAAACTCCCTTGGTGTTCTGTTTTTATCTGCATAACTTTTCTGCCTATCCGAGGCTTCCTTCAACCTTTGCCTAATTTCCTTAGTTTTCCTTTCCATTTCTTTCAACATATCTGGCCCAATAATCACTCTATCTTCAAGACTATCCCAACTCAAAGGTGTTCGACATGGTCTACCATACAAAGCTTCAAAAGGTGCCATTCCCAAAGATGTTTGATATGTATTATTGTAGGCAAACTCTACCAAAGGTAGGTACTCTTCCCATTTCCTTTGTTGGTCCATGCAGTACATGCGAAGCAGGTCTTCCATAATCTGATTTGTCCTTTCTGTCTGACTGTCGGTTTCCGGATGGTATGCGGTACTAAAATTTAGTTGAGTTCCTAGAGCTGATTGAAGAGTGGTCCAAAACCTAGAAGTGAATCTTGCATCTCTGTCTGATATGATTTTCTCTGGTATTCCATGCAACCTAACTATCTCCTTAATGAAGCGTCTAGCCAAGGTGGGTGCATCATCCGTCAGATTTCCTAGTATAAAGTGTGCCACCTTAGTGAGTTTGTCAATTACCACCATTATTGCATCATGCCTAGAAGGTGACATGGGTAACCCTTGTACAAAATCCATGCTAATAACTTGCCACTTGTGTTGAGGTACATCGTGCAATTGTAACAATCCAGCTGGGTGTCTATGTTCTGCCTTTACTCTTTGACACTCCAAACATTCAACAACTTTGCTATAACAATCTACATTAGCTTGATGGTCTGCTAACCAACTCATTCCCATAATTACATCATATAATCCTAAGGGTGCCACATAGAGATCCACCCTTGTTTCGAACTCAGGGAATTGTACCCTTGCCCTCGGTAAACACTTAGTTACTTCTCTAGTTGCCTTATCCCCATATTGAACCGTCCATGATGACTCCATTTGATTAACTTTTAATGCATATTTGTTCACTAATTCAAGTGAGATGAAACATTCAGATGATCCAGTGTCAATTAGAATTGATATTGGTTGTTCAAATAGTGTACCTGTAGTTTCCACGGGAACATTCTGGTATCTTCTTCTTTGGTTCCTAACTGCTGCATGAATCCTCTATTGGGGCCCTTGTTGGGGTTGATTGGCTCTAATTTGCCCTTGCATCCTGGGGCAATCTCTAGCAAAATGATTTTCCCCGCACATAAAGCATCTGCCTGGAGGACCTCTCCTACCTTGATTTCTAGGGGGATCATTCCTTGTTTCATTTCCCCTGGGTGGATAAGTTATCCTATTCTGCTGGTCATTCCTGTTATAGTTGCCCCTGTTATCATTGCCCCTATTATTATTGCCCCTGTTATTATCATTTCCATTCCTCTGATATTGGTTAGGCGGTGGTCTCCTTTCGGAAGAGTTATTCCTTTGACCCTTGTTGAAATTAGTGTTTCCATTGAATTCTTGCTTCCTTTTAAATGAGTGGTTCCCATTATAGTTCCGTCCTGCTAGTGTTTGAATCTTCCTCTCTTGCCTTAGGGACTTTTCAAGTACTTCATTCATATTTCTGGGTTCATGCATATCAACCTCTGCCCCTATGTTGGTATTCAGCCCCAAAATGAATTTCCTTGCTTGGCCTTCTTCATCCTTTTGGTACATAGGCACATATTTAAGCAACTTGGCGAACTTATCCCAATATTGTTGGACGGATAGGGACCCTTGACATAGATTATGAAATTCTGTCACTTTCTCATCAAAGAACAATTGAGGGAGCCACCTATCTCGAAAATGGTGAACAAATTGATCCCATGTGATCGTATCCCTGTTATACCCATTTTGTTCCTTGGTGTTGGTCCACCAACTAGCCGCCTCCCCTGTGAGTTGATAGGAGCCCCATAAAGCCTTGGTAGTTTCGCTAAAATCTCTTAGCTCAAAATATTTTTCCATTTCATTTAGCCAATTCTCAGCCCCTTCACCAATCTGCCTCCCATCGAACTTAGGAGGGGTGATTTTCTTCAAATCCTTGGAGAGTTCCAATATGTTATTTTCCTTCCCATTACCCATCACATTTCCTTGATTGCTACCAGGGTTTCCATTCTCGGTACCACTTCTATTCTCATAGTCATTCTGCCTTTCCCTAAGGTCCTGCAGTGATTGTTCTAGGAAGTTGATTTTATCTCTTTGTTCGGTTAGAAGGTCGATTATAGCTTGGACCCCATCTCCGTTATTCCCTAGGTTGTGTCGAACCTCTTCATGATCTTCCTCATGGTTCCCTTCATGGTTTTCCTCATGGTTTTCCTCATGGTTTACCTCCCTTTGACTCCTGGTACGTCTTCCATTACCCCTTCCTCTTCCTCTTCCTCTTCCTCTTCCTCTTCCTCTTCCTCTTGCCATTCTAGGTTTTACCTGAAAGTTAAATTATGTAGTTAGTTTTTTTTTTGTAGAATAAAATTTAATTTCTATTATTGTAAAACATTCCCTTAGTTGAATAAATTGAAGTGAGCACAAGGCCTAGATTTGAACCTTTGCTCTGATACCACATGTAATAACCCAACACACTTCATCCAACAAAAATTGAGTATATTTTTTTTTCCTTTATTATGTTTTATTCAATTGCAAATCACCAATATCCCTTCGAGATGAATAAATAAATAAAGAAAGTAAATTTCATGAGAGCTTTTAACTTGACCATCCCTAAGAGGGGTTTACTATGGTTTATCTCAACGGATGTAAAATTCATTTAAAAGTTATCTTATTAAATTATCGATCCAAGAGGGATTACCCGCCCCTTGGATTTTTAACCTCCAAATGTCCCTTATTACTCCCGGACGATTTATAGGGACGATGCCACAGACGTCGTTAATGCAGCTTTATTAGGCGTTAAGTACAGTAGTTCAACACGACGGCATTACCCATAAGCGTGACCCAGAGGCACCATATATACCGAACGCTGCTAGTTTTGGTTATCCAACTTCCTTTGTTTAGTTTTCTAACTACGAATATCAAAAATGAAAGCGTAATTAATTGAAGTAACTACTTGAAGTATAATTTGCATAATAATGACCATCACGAAACTTGCATAATAGTAATTGCATGAAAGATATAATTATTCCATAAATAATTTTGCATGCTATGATCCATTAATAAAAGCAATTAATCTATGAAAAATTTGCATGACGTAAGAAGATTTAGCGAGCCCAAAATAACGATTAAATCTAAGCATTTGTATTAATGTAGGTTAATCTCTAAGGACCAATCAAGTGCCCCAATGATTCTTGATGGGTTGAGTAACTAAATTTTAGAAGGATATTTTAAAGTTTATTGAGGATAGTTTAGTTACGAACTTGCTACACGTTAATCCCATTTTTTTTCTAGTCAAAATTTAATATCCTTAAACTTACACTAAGGAAAAAAAAAGATCATTATTTCCTAAATGTCATTATTACCAAACTTAAAAAATTTAACTAAATGGCAATTAACTTAGATTATTATATATTTTAAAAAAGAAAAACCCAATTTAAAACTTCAAATTTCGAAATAGTAAAATCTAATTATACCAAATGGCAAAAAGGCTTTGTTTTTTTGTTATGATAGTAAAGAGGGTTTTTCTTCTCTCTTTTATTTTTTTATCTCTTTTGTTCTTTACTCAGGGAGGTCTATTCACAGAGAAGGGAGACGATTTATTTATACATACAGGGAGGTTTGTTCACAGAGAAAAGAGAAAATTGTTTATACACACAGGGAGGTCCAATTTTTTATCAAAAATAAACTGAAGACAATGAATCTAATTTCCCTAAAACATTTAATCTACTTCTGAAACTAATTTCTTATCAGGAATTTAAACAATGAATCTGAAACTAATTTTCTTATCAAGAATTTAAACAATGAATCTGAAACTAATTTTCTTATCAAGAATTTAAACAATGAATCTGAAACTAATTTTCTTATCAAGAATTTAAACAATAAATCTCATTCTCTACAAAATCTGAAACTAACTTCTTATCAGAATTTAAACAATGAATCTCATTCTCTACAAATTCTGAAACTAATTTCTTATCAAAAATTTAAACAATGAATCTCATTCTTTACAAAATCTAAAACTAATTTCTTATCAAGAAATTAAACAATGAATCTCATTTAAACAATGAATCTCATTTAAACAATGAATCTCATTCTCTACAAAATCTAAAACTAATTTCTTATCAAGAAATTAAACAATGAATCTCATTCTCTACAAAATCTGAAACTAATTTCATATCAAGAATTTAAACAATGAATCTCATTCTCTACAAAATCTAAAACTAATTCTTAACAAAACACAAATGAATTTCATTCTCATAAATAATTTAATCAAATCTAATCTACCACAAGAATAAGATGCATAAACTAAGTTGAAGGAACCTGGGTGCTTGAAAATGGTGTAGAGTCTTCCTTGATCCTCCAAATTGAAGAGAAATCCTCCCAACAAAAATCTTAGCTGCCAATGAAAATGGACTACAAAGGAGAATTTAACTTGCAGAATTTCTTATGGAAATAGCCAACACCTATTTTGAATCTTGTACCTCTTTTATAAAAGAATTTTCAATTTCCCACTACCTAATTATTAATTGAAAAAAAAAGAGATTCTCTCCCAATTTGGCCTCCATGCAAATTGATTAGGCTTAGTGGGAGGAGTTACATGCAAGGAGGTGGAGAAGCCTCTAGAAGCTTCTTATTCCTCCTACAACATGTGCCTTAATTTGGGTGAGGAAAATTAAATAACAAATTTAAAATATATATGTATTTTCCATGTGTGTGGTTTATTATTTTTATTCCCTTACAATATTCATTCAATAATTTATCCAAGGAATATAATAGAGTTTTGTATTTAAAACAAAAAGGTGATAAAGGAGGGTTGTGACAATGAAGAAAGCTATGAGGAAAAAGCCTTGATATCTCACATAAATAAAAATGATTCTTGGATCATAGATAGTGGATGCTCACATCACATGATAGGTGATAAACACAAGTTTGTTAAATTAGAAGACTATGATGGAGGTTATGTAAGATTTGGTAATGATGCACCATGTCCGGTGAAAGGTAAAGGTTCTATCACACTTCTTGACAATGTTAAATGTGATGATGTATATTGGGTTCAAGGTTTGAAATCCAATTTGTTGAGTGTAGCACAGCTAAGCAATATAGGATACTGAATAGAATTTCAGAAAGGAAGTGTCAAAGTTCATGACAAACATGGAAAGCTGGCTGCTATCGAGACACAAACAAAAGGTAATACATTTCATCTTGACTCAACTTGGAACAATTGTCTGTATGCTAAAATAGAAGATCCCTGGTTATGGCATAAAAGGTTTTGTCATGTAAATTTTGATAACCTGATCAAAATAAGTAAGAAGCACTGAGTAAGAGGTCTACCGAGCTTGGAAAAACCTGAGAATGCAATATACCAAGGATGCCAGATGGGTAAGATGACAAAGTCAAGCTTTACAAGTAAGTCCTACACTTCTAAAGGAATTTTAGATCTTGTGCACATTGATCTCTGTGGTCTTATGAAAGTTCAAAGTTATTATGGTGATAAATACTTTATATTATTTGTGGATGATTACTCAAGGATGATGTCAGTTATGTTTTTAAAAGAGAAATCAGAAGCCTTTCAAATGTTCAAATGGTACAAGGCTAGAGTTGAAAAAGAAATAGGAAGATAGTTGAAATGTCTAAGATCTGATAGAGGAGGAGAATTCATTGCTGATGAATTTAACCTATTTTACAATGATCATGGTATAAAGAGACAAGTGTCTGCACTGAGAACACCTCAACAAAATGGGATAGCTGAAAGAAGAAACAGATCAATTGTAGATTGTGCCAGAACCTTAATGATAGAAAAGAGGGTACCTCAAACATTTCGGAGAGAAGCCATCAGCACTGCAGTTTACACCCTGAACCGAGTACAACTAAAGAAAGGAACTTTGAAGACACCATATGAAATCTGGTATGACAAGAAACCTAATGTAAGTTACTTTAAAATATTTGGAAGTAGATGTTATGTTTATAAAGATGACAAAAATGGAAAGTTTGATCAGAAAAGCAAGAAAGGAACATTTCTTGGTTATTCTTCTAGAAGTAAAGCATTTAAATGTCTGATCAAATCATCTAACAAAATAGTGGAAAGTGCAAATGTGAAAATTGATGAATTTGCAGAAAGAAATGATGAAGGAAATTCCAAAGAACCAGAAGATTATGAAGAGTTTGTATAAGTTCAACCGAGAAGTCCTACCAAGAAAATTGATGAAGAAAATGAAGAAAATACCTAGTTACCGAGTGATGAAGAAGATCATACAGAGCCTACCGAGCCTATATTAGCCAAGTATGTCAGAAGAAATCATGCATCAAGTCAAATTATAGGAGATAAGGATGATCCAGTGATGACAAGGAACAAACTGAGACAAAACACATGTCTGATATTTGAATTTGAACCAAGAATAGTAAAAGAGGCATCTATTAATGAAGATTGGGTAAATGCTATGACAGAAGAGATTGAACAAATTAAGAAGAATGAAACATGGACATTGGTCCCAAGACCAAAAGAGAAAAATGTAATTGGTACAAAGTGGATTTTCAGAAACAAGCTAAATGAAAAAGGAGAGGTCATTCGGAATAAAGCAAGACTAGTTTGTAAAGGTTATGCTCAAGAAGAAGGAATCGATTATGGTGAGACCTTTGCACCTGTGGCAAGACTTGAAGGAGTGAGAACATTATTGGCATATGTTGCTTACAAAAATTTCAAGGTATATCAAATGGGTGTTAAATCTACAAATGGTATACTAGAAGAAGAAGTTTATATTGAACAACCTAAAGGATTTATTGAAGACAAGAATAAAGATCAGGTATGTAAGTTGAACAAAGCTTTATATGGTCTAAAGCAAGCACCTAGAGCATTGTATGAAAGATTGCACTCTTACTTAATCAAGATTGGATTTATAAGGACAAGTGAAAACAACATGTATATGAAGAATGATGAAGACAATGGAATACTGCTTTCAGCCATATTTGTTGTAGGGGAAAAGATTACCTTTTGCTTTAGGTTTTGACTCTGCGCCCAATGGACTTCATAAGGCTACTGATCAATGTGCCAAGAAAGCTTGTCACCTCCTTCGAGTTGCCATAAATGTTGGCATTTTTTTGTGCCAATCTTAGCAGAGCTCAGATCCAAGATTTCAATGTGACTAACACTTTGTGTTAGCCAAGACAAAGTTATCTACTTCTTCATAGTTTTGTAGAGTCATATAACATGAGGGTTATATGATGTGTCAATAACATGATTGTTATTGACCCCCATGCCTCATATGTTAAATTAGCAGTTCATGTCAATAACCAGGTTGTGTTATTGACCATAGAGGCATGGCATGTAATTAACTGATGTGGCAGACCCTACTTAGCAATAACAACATGGACACGGGGATGTCCCATGGGATAAAAAACACAAAAGGTCAGCGAGATAAGCAGAACATGGAAAAACAAAGAAAAGTCTTATCATGTGAGCTTTCAAAGACCACATTCTGACCACACGGGATAAGAAATACAAGGTGAAGGAGTATCTCCTCATTATCCCATGATGTGGAACAAATGCATCAAAGAGGCCGTGGGATAAGAGAAGTCAAAGGCGAGTAGACTTTTGGCTTATCCTGCGAGGTGGAGCAAAGAGAAAATCTTATCTCGTAGGATAAGGTCTTGTGGGATAAGAAGAAAAAGAAGACAAAGAAAAAGAAGAGAATGCTTACCTTGTGAGGTTGAGCAAAGGCATCAAAGGCCCCACAGGATAAGGAAACAAGAGTAAATCAAAGAAGCTCTTATCCCATGGGATAAGAAAAAAAAAGTAGAATCAAAGCAAAATTCTTATCCCATGAGGTTAAAAGGGACTCGTAGAGATGCTACAAGGTAAGAATACAATGCAGTCAATGGTCAACACAACCAAGGAACCATGGATCCAAGGTGCCACGTCAACCACCCACAACTCTTGGATCTTCGTAAAGCCTGATCCAATGATGATGTTTTAATCTTTGATTGGGATTTAAAGCATGCTTACATGGAGAGATATCGCACGTTCATCTGCGTGCGAGATCTATGATCAACGACCGATTTTCAAACTTGTAGCTGCCATTGGCATTTAAACTCTTTTATAGGAAATGGTTGTCGACCTAATGGTCAAGGTCATTTTTTCTCAGTTGGTGCCTGATTTTGGACCCGATCTCACTACAATTTTGGACCCGATCTCACTACAACCACCAAATTTTGATGCCATAACACCATCTAGTACACAAAGACGCATCCAGATGCAGGTTTTTCCTTGATCTGCGAAGATATTTTCTCTTCTAGAGGCTGAGGATGCTCCTAGAGCTAGTTGTAGCATGCCATCTGATCTTGGATATGATATCTCCCTCTCCTATGATGTTTTTGTAACCTAACTCGGGTGGGGTTAGGGTTTTCTCAATTGCAACCATTTGAGTTATGCCTGATTTATAAAGGCAAAATTGTAACATATGATTCAGATCTTCTCCCTTATTTTCTCATACAAAATTCTTATGTCTCTCTGCATCTATAAATTGCCTTGCCCTTTCATCAATAAAATTATATTTCTTGCCTTTATTTGATTCTTGCAATCTGTGTAAGTGTTTATATCTTTGTTTGAATGCTTTCTCCTTTGGTTTTATGTAGTGTAAGTGACCGTATTGATTCCCAACCTTCACTCACACTTAGATGACTAAGTAGAATAGAATTATGTGCATCCTTGGGTAGTTTTCATTAATGTTTTGTGCAGCTATAGACAAAGGTGGATCATTATTTTATCCTGGGTATAAACCCCTTTTCCCTTCTTTTGTGCAACCTTTCTCTTTCTCCCTTTTCCTTGTCAGATCATAGGTTAGTTTTATCAGTGTTGGATTGGTCCAACACACTCCACATTTAGATTGAAGAGGAAGCTAGCCTTCTCCATAGATTCAACCTCACAACAACTCAAGGTCCCACACTTGAGAGGTTGTTTTAATGCTTCACAAGGCTAGTGGTCAAGCCTGATCACCAAGGGCAAAAATTTTTGTGATAACAATAACCTTTTAACATAAACAACCTATGGGCACAATGAATATGGATTGTTCTTAGATACATAAGAGTACTCTATGCATTACTTGAGATTCAAGCCTAATCCCACATGCTTTGAAAATAGCTGAGAACAAATAATTTATATGTCTCCAATCATATACATAAAAGAATGATAGATCAAACAAATTCCTTCCAGCTCAACCTTAATACCACTGAAAACTCTAAAGAGGCAACTAAAATAACTTTAAACAGAAAGAAAAGAGCAAGGAAATGAAAGATGGTTTTGATTATGAATGGTATCTAATATTGCATTTGGCTCCTGAATAGACCAATGCTTATCCATGGGCCATGAAACTAGACATACAATTGCAATAAACATCTTATTAGCATAATGTTTGAAACTAGTAGATTCAACACATGTTGATGCCTGATATAATAAATCTGCTCTTGTTGTCTTGAAATTATACTTTTAGATCCTTATTATACAATCCAGTTCATAGTAGTGTGCATAAATAATTTAGCTCTTTCCTTGAAAGAAGCCCATACAAATACTACACAATCACAAGAAATATGTGATGACAAATATGCATATCCTTGATATTAAAGATTCATATGAAATTTGAAAGTAAAACATGGAGACAATTTCATGACAATAATCTTTGATTACACAAACTAATCAATATTTGCTAAAAATTAGAAAATTATAGCCTGCAACCTAGTCCCTTGACTCAAAAATAAACATTCTCTATTTACATGCTCCAAAAAAATACAAAATTAGAACCTATACAAAAGAGAAGGAAATCTAATTTGTAAATGAAACATGTCCTTCCTCTTTCATCTCTCTGCACATGAAAAATGTCTTGCCTTTTCAACATTTTGATCTACAATTTTCTTTCCATTCTAACTGAAAACATTCTCCTTCTGCTTTATTTTCCAACCAAAAATATGAACATGACATTTGACAATCAAAATATTTTCATCCCTTTCTTACCTCTTTACTTGCATGAAAAATATTCTCATATGATTATAAAGATCATGTTGCATATTCTTCATTTTCCTTGACTCATATAACTACATTTATTCCCTTTTCAAAAGTTACCAGTATCAAAACATTTTCACCAACAAGTGAAAAGATCATATGCATTATTGCATTGTTGGACACTGGTCGATGTGTTGTCATTGATGTCAACATATTCTTCTCTATATTCTAGTGTTGCAGTTTGGTTGAATGAGTTGGTTTAGCCTGTGTGTTGCAAATGAGCTGATGTAGATTAAAGGGTTTCTGGAATGCTGTATGTAGATGGTTCATTCCCATTTGTAGAGGTTCACATGTTGATTTGATCAAATTATGAGATCCGGTATTAAGGATGTTATTTAGTTATTTGTGTTATTTGGTATTCTATTTTATGCTCCATATTGCTCCATAATTGTAATATATTTAGTTGTGGATGTGTGAGAAATATTCTGGACATTGATGCGTGTCTTCAATTCGACTGGTTCATCATTTGGAAATCCACAAGAAAATCTTTCAGGTTGATAGTCAGTTATGTTGGTGTTCTTGAGCTCCGATAAAAAGATTATGATAATTATAGTGATTCGAGTTGTTGCAGTTATTGTGGTGCAATTCATGTTTCTTGTGAATATTTCTAGATCCTGTTCTATGCATATTGGTCATCTGCATTGATTATTGTGCACGTTATTGAAGATTTTCTTTGTTCAATGATGTTCTTCATGTTATGTGACATTCTTGATGTGGTAGCATGTTGTAGATGATTAGGGCACAATTGTTGGAGGTGTTGTGTGTTTACAGTATTATTTTGGTCCAGACTATGTCTTAGCCGACATTGTTTTGGTTTGCATGCATTATTGTAGCATGTGTGATTATATTTTTGTAATATGTAGTGTGTGTTGAACCAACCTATGTTTCATGGGTTGATGACTTGTACAAATGAATGTAATGGTCATTGAGAGATATGATGCTATGTGTGGATATTGTATCAATCATTCAGTAACAAGAAAGTTGTGCGAAGAAATGTGTTGTAGAGAAGATTTGATAGTGAGCTTAAGCAAAATTGTACTCATGCATATGAAGATGCTATTTTTATAGTTCATGTAATTTGGATTGTTGTTTGTATGCTTTTGTAAGTCAGTGATACTTCCTGTAAGGCAATAGTCCTTCCCTAAAGGTTGTAGCCTTTCTGGGTTTCTTATTTGAGCAGTGAGCTCTAGGCAGTGTGCCTGAATGCATGTGCATTCTCCATTGTAGTATTTCATTTACTCATAATAGGGTATTATCTCATTGTGGGTAGGTTACCATCATGGTTTTTCCCTTATCTGGGTTTTTCACATCAAAAATCTTGGTGTTATGTGTGTTATTTATGTGGAGTTGTTTCATGCTTTAAATTTTAATTATCAGATCTGATTTGTGGTTTAAGTTGAAGTAAGTTTTTGTGCAAATTGCTTCACCCCCTTCTCCTTTTGCTGCATTTTTGCCAATAATTGGTATCAGAGCTAGATCCTCTAGAAGAAGCTTGACCACTTGAGGAGATCTGAGATGGAAAGCTTTTCCTTGAAGAAGGATAGTCTAAGATTTTATGGAATGAACTACACTCTCTGGAAAAGCCAAATGCAATGTCATTTGAGATGCATCAGAGAAGAGTACTAGAAGATTTCTAAGAATGTTTATAATGTTCCTCAGAATGGTCCTACTACTCCGAATGAGATAAAGGAAGAATAATACAATATTAGAGCTAAGGAAGCATTGTTGAGTGCCTTGTCATATTCTGAGATGACTAATGTGATGGACTTAGAGACTAGTCATGAGATCTAGATAAAATTGGAGACCTTGCATGAAGGTGATAATCATGTGAAAATTGCTAAGTTGCAGAGCTTGAAGGGTAAATATGAGAACTTGAAGATGAGTGAAGATGAGAACATTACTTATTTTATACAAAAAGTGAACAAGCTTGTGTGTGGAATCAGATGTGCCTGTGGAGTATTAGAAGAATCAGAGATTGTTGGTAAAGTGTTGAGACCCTTGCCTGTTGCTTACAAACATAAAGCTATTGCTATTGATGAGATACAGACTATGACAAATGTGTAAAGAGACATGTTGATTGGTAAACTTGCTACTTTTGAGTCGAGTGAGTTTGGAGACTCTCTTCGTAAGATTGAATCTACATTCAAAACTACTATTTTCGAGAAGCAGAGATATGATCTGAGAGAAAGTTCTACAAGAGTATCCAGATATGAGAAAGATATTAAAGAGATGGAAGATAAAGAAAGAAAATTTTAAAAGCTCACTAACACATTTGGGGTCATTTTCTGATGAACTATCATCAGAATTCCAAGATACTAATGTCATAGATCCGACGAAATGGAAAAAAGATGTTTGTCGCTCAAATTTCATTGGGTTATTCGATGGACAGATGTTCATCAAAATTTTGATGCCTTCTTTGTCAGAAGTTGACACATAACGTGGTGGTCTAATTCATTGGAATTCTGACGAAATTGCCAATCTTCCTATGAACCATCCACTAGGTTTTTCATCAGAATTCCAATAAAAAGGGACATTATGCTCCGATGAGAATGGTGCACCTGCAATGAAATTTTTTATTGCAAGTACAACATTCCCATCAGAGCATAGTGCTATTAGTCATCTTTTTCTCAGGATCTAGTGATGAAGCAAGCAGGGTAGAGGCATACCCTGCTAGTATATCATTTACCACTTCATACCCCCTAGGCCCAACTAAATCTTCTTTGGGTTCGACCGCTTCCATTATGCAGTGATCTATTTTGATTGTAAAATAGATGTCATCTTCATATTTCTTAACTAGATCACCAGATATTCTCATTCTCTGGTTCATTTTTAGTTTGACCTCATCAAAATATTTGTTTAGAGTCTCTAGATATGCAGTTCCCACTACTTGCAGACTCTCCTTTATTTGTCTAGAAACCGGTAGGTCAGTTGACCATTGAACATCACCGACTCTAAGAAAATATCCTTGAAAGTAGAAAAATAAACCAACAAGTAGTTGACCAAACTTAAACCTCAGGGTTTTGTCCGATTTGATCGACTTCAGGTTATCTATGAGTTGTTTCTACATACAGGTACATAAGTCACATTCTGCATTCTCCTTGATCATCCTGTAAGTGGCATGCACCGCAGTTGTAGGAACAGAATTCATTCCGCTAGCATAGAATATTCTATACCTGATTACCATGCATGCATATTTCACCAAATCATATTTAATAGTGTTGACCGTCATTGCTCGTTGGTCACTCATAGAACTAGTGAGCTCTATCACTTTGGTTTTGGTGATCTTTCAAAGAATGAGGACTTCCCCAGCATTGCAAAAATCGGTCACTGCATGAATTGCCTCCAGTGTAATATCATGGATTCTCTCAAGGTACATCTTATCACCATGAACCCTACTAAGGATAATCTTGATGTGTTCTTCTATAAATTCTTCGAGAAAATATACTGCATTATGTAATTTCTTCTTCTCTATTATGCTATATTCGGGTTTAATCTTCTTATCATCTCCACATAATAGACTCAGCTGGGAGTGAATCATTAGGGACCCTAGGTCTTCTAGTTTGCAATCAATATATCCCGAAACATCGCCTTCACTCTCTGAACTAGGGTTTGTCGATGTCGAGCACAACACACTTCTTCATAAGCTTGTTTACCACTTTGACTTCCAAATTGATAGCTTGAAGTGGCTGCTAAATCTTGTGCAACATTCCTTTCTAAATTATTTCTAATGCAAGATAAATCACTCTGGTTGTGCTACTCAGGCTTAGAAAAATTCTTCTCTGAGAATAGGTAAGTAAAAATCATGATAAAAGTCACTTTTAAACATGCTCCCACCTACCATAATAAATGCATCATCATTAAGACTTAAACCCTAATTTTACCTTTTACCGCTTCATTTCTTTTGTCGGTTGATAGGTAAAAAATACCGATAAAGGTATTTTACTAATATACTCTGGGGGTTCAAAACATTGTAACGATATGTTCCCCCTAAGATTTTTGAAGCTCAGTTTATTGGTTCATTGATTTCCGCACTGGGTGCAAAAACTGGTACATCTTGTGGCTTCTCTTCAGATTTCTTTTTCCAAGTTTTATCCATGTCCACTTGAATGGTTTCAACATCAATCTTCCCTTCTAGGTTGATTGGTATGTCTCCTGATGGATTCTTTCTTAGTTTGCATGCTCTGGCAGTGTGTCTCAATTTGTTGCAATGATAGAATATCATTCCAGGTGTTTTCCATAGTCCGGTGTTCACATTTCCATTCTTCCTTTTGCATGTTGCAGCAGTGTGACCACTACCATGATAGATCAAACAGGTTGCTCTCCAACTAGTTTCTACTCCATAAACATTTGACCGATGTTCATAGGTTTTGTACTGGTTTGGGTTTCGGTTCATAGGAATTTCCGGGACAACTCCTTTAGATCTTGGTGGATAACTTCCAGAGTTGTTCATAACTGGTCTGCACTCAAAATCTCTATGCCCAAACTTGTTGCATGCATAATAGTGACCATTAAATCTACTAGATCTAGTCATATTATTTTGAAAGTAAGGAAAGTTGTTGTAAGCCTTGCTCCTACATACATTGGCAGTATGTCCTTCTTTAAGACAGTTAAAGCAAACAGGTTTAAACTTTTGCTTACCTTTACTCCTATTGTTGTTCTTAGGTGTTGATTGCTTCTTTAGAGCATCACTCTTGGTTCCAGAGGTCTCACTTTCCTCATATCTAGAGAAACCAAGTCCAGTGGTATCCTTTGATGGCTTCACCGATTCCAGCTTTTGTTCCAACTTAGTAGCACTTTGGTTGAACTTAGCAAGTATCTCCTTTGTCTCAGCAAGTTCCTTGGAAAGAGCATCATTGGTCTCCATCAAGGTTTCATTTTGAGAAATAGCTATATTCAGTTCAACTTGTATTTCTTCTTTCTCTTCTTTACCCTCCTGCAGATAGATGGTAATGGTACCGATTTCTTGTTTCAACTTAGAGATCTCATGCTCCTTGTCCTTTACCAAATCTTCATCTTTTCTTCTATTTTTTAGCTCCTGACTCATCCTGATAGTCAGTCCTTCCAACTCCCTCCTTAGGTTAGTTTTGGATTCATTTAGTTTTTCCACTTCTCCGACTAGGGCCTCCATGTCTGCTTCATCAAAAGAGTTGTTTTCAATAAATTCCATCAATTGCTCAGCAAGTTCTCTTCTCTTGGCTAAAGAGGCTTTATACTTGACTTTGAGTTCATCATATGCTCTCTTAGACTCGGTAAGATGGTGAGTAAGTTCTCTCATGTTATATTCCCCCATATCTCCTTCCAAGTGCTTAGACTTATAGAAAGGTAGGCTCTGATACCAATTGTTGAATACTAAGAGGGGGGTGAATTAGTATACCCAATAGTCTAAACAAACTCTTAAGCAGTTTAATTGCAGATCGGTGTAGCAAATTAAACAATAAATTGATTAAAACATAAACAGGCCAAATAGCAAATAAAGCATTCACCCACAGTAGCACAATCACCATAACACAAGATGTTTTGACATGGAAACCCAAATGGGAAAAACCACGGTGAGTAAAACTCACAAGTCAACTATCTAAAGAATAGTAACCAGACCGATTAAGGTCAGACCAGTTAAGGCCTTACAACATTCTTCACCAGAATAGATCTTGCTAGGAATCCAGATCTCTATTAGGAGATAAGTCTTTCTAAACAATACCCTCGTAGAGGATTTCAGATCCACAACTGTGAACCACCTTGTTAGAGGATTTTCAATAGGCTTGGCTAGGCCTACCCGGTTAAGGGTTTTAGACTTGTTGAAGATATTAGTAATCAACAAGTGAATAATATAGATAGTAGCACAGAATGCTTGATTAGATCCTTGACAGCTCCTTGTTAATGCATTCCAACATTACTTCAGTCTTCTATATTTCACACTCTCTATCTCTGTTGTAAGAGACCTTTTCTCGCACAGACCTAATCTTCTTTCCAAGGATCACACACAACTCTCTCAAAAAACCTTAGACATGATGTCCTCATATAGGAACCTGATTTCATGTCAGTCCAATAAGATTAGACTACAATTTCCTAGTTACAGTGCATCTAGACACATTTGGTAACATGGCACAGAAACACCGCCAAAGTGTCGGTGGATGATAACTCATCACACATTATAATTATACCGGTTAACAAAGTATACCGATTACCAGTTGACAAGTGAAGACTGGAAAACTAGAACATAGTGTTCCAGTCAAAATATTAACCATCGCTTGGGGTCTTCATTCCACTTGGGGTCTTCGGTCATGCTTTAAGATCTTCATACTGCTTGGGGTCTTCGGTCATGCTTTGAGATCTTCATACCGCTTGGGGTCTTCGCTCATGCTTTGACTAGTAAGAATCTTCTGTAAAACACTTATAGTCTTCAACAAATAAAGACTATACATATTAATGACATACAATACCGGTTGGAACAACTACCCATTGAGAATAACTCATACATCAAATAAGTGTGTGTCCATCAATGACAATCACAAATAAATATCATCAAAATACCAACTTGAATCAGTACATTACCGGTTTTCACTAATTGATACTTTTGCTTTAAGTATGAACTAATTAACCATTCACCAATGTACACATTTACTGCAAACGATTAAGCATACATGAAAAGATACACAAAGACACACAGATTTATCTCATGGAAACCCAATAGGGAGAAAACCACGATGTGAGTAGAAACTCACAAAATTTGTACTCTTCTAGAGTACACCCAGTGAAGAGCCATCCTTGTTAGGAGATTACAAAGACACTTGTTAGGTTCCTCCCAGTTAAGGGATTTTGATTAAGGCCGGTTAGTGCCTTTACCATGTTAAAGGTAGCCTGGTTAAAGGACTTCGAACATCAGTTAAGATGTTACCCAGTTAAGGGATTTATAGAATGGGACCTGTTAAAGTCCACCCGGTTAAGGGATTTATATTGCAGTCATTTCAAAACAACAGATACATGAATCTACACATTAGCCTAATCAGATCATAGTTAGGAATTAGTCTTGGTCTACATCGGTTGTGGTTGTCCTTCACAACTCTTCCTTCTGTCGGTTTGTTCATACTTGAATCCTGCATTGTCAGTCCTTTATCAGCTGAGTCACTACTCTGTGAAACCCCCACTCTACCGGTCTTCTGTCACTCAACTCTACACACTATAAAAATCCCCCTGTGTCCTTTTTCACATTAACTTCATTCACCTTGACAAGAACCATCTCAAGTATGAGATATGTGTATTTATAGACCCTTAAGTATTTCGCCAACTTTTCCCTCCAAAAACATACCTTTCAAAATTTTGTTGTCAAGCCTTAAAATGCGCTTCTGAAATCATGCAAGAATATTTGTCAATATTATCAAACATGCTGATATGTTCCTTGGTTGATTGAGAGAAGACTTCTGATTTTACTGGTTGTAACTGAACATTACCAGTCTGTCAGTTACCAACTTTTCTGGTGAACCGATCACAACCTTGTCTAGATGATTTCTTCCTATGTATCAGTTTAGTCTTTGCTTAGTTGGTGGATGTCTTCCTTACCAATCTACTCACTGCTACCCGATCACCTTACTGCTTTCCGGTCTACTGCTTGTCGGTCTACTGCTTGCCAGTCTACTACTTGTCAATCTATTGCTTGTTGGTATACTTATTGTCTATCGGTTTACTCACTGCCCAGTTTTCTTACTCCCTAAGGATTGGGAAGACTAAAGAGATGATGTTGCCAACAATGACAACCATATCATTTACCAATCATACAAAATTGCATCAGAATGCCAACAGTGTCAATAACATTATTTTTATTGACCCTCGTGCCTCATATGTTATATCAGCAATTCATGTCAATAACTAGGTCATGTTATTGACTGAGTCATGTTATTGACCACAGAAGCATGGCATATTATTGATTGGTGTTTGACTCTAGTTAGCAAGAACAACATGGACATAGGGATGTCCCACGGGATAAGTTCTCGTGGCATAAAAAAACACAAAAGGGTCATGGGATAAGCAAAACATGGAAAAGCAAAGAAAATTCTTATCCCTTGAGCTTTTAAAGACCACATTCTAGTTGTGCGGGATAAGAAATACAAGGCGAAGGAGTATCTCCTCCTTATCCCATGAAGTGGAACAAATGCATCAAAGAGGCTACGAGATAAGAGAAGTCAAAGGCAAGTAGACTTTTTGCTTATCACGCGAGGTGGAGCAAAGACAAAACCTTATCCCACGGGATAAGAAAACAAAGAAGACAAAGAAAAAGCAGAGAATGCTTACCCCGTGAGGTTGATAAAAGGCATCAAAGGCCCTGTCAGATAAGGAAACAAGAGTAAATCAAAGAAGCTCTTATCCTGCAGGAGGAAACAAAGACACAAGTGGTCCCACGAGATAACAAAGCAAAGAAGAATCAAAGCAAAATTGTTATCCCGTGAGGTTAAAAGTGACCTAAAGAGATGTTACGGGGTAAGAATATAGTGCCATCAGCAGTCAACACATCCAAGGAAGCATGGACCCAGGGTTCCACATCAGCCACCCATGGTCATTGCATCTTCATAAAGCTTGATCCAACAGTGATGTTTTAATCTTCAATTAGGTTTTTGAGTGCACTTACATGGTGAGATATCACGTGTCCATTTGCACACGAGATCTTAGATCAACGACCAATTTTTAAACTTGCACCTATCATTGGCATTTAAACCTTTTTGCAAGCGGTGGTTGTTGACGTGATGGTCAAGGTCATTTTTTGCTCAATCGGTGCTCAATTTTGGACCCAATCTCACTGCAACCACCAGATTTTGATGCCATAACACTAGACATGATGCATGTTACCGATTCCAAATGCAACCCATGCCTCTTCAACATGGTTTGAAGACTTTTTGTGTCTACATACACCATCCAGTATACAGAGACGCATCCAGGTGCAGGGTTTTCCCTGATTTGTGGATATATTTGCTCTTCTAGAGGAAAAGGATGCTCCCAAAGCTAGTTGTAGCAAGCCATCAGATCTTGGATCTGATCTCTCCCTCTCCTTTGATATTTTTGTAACCTAACCCAGGTGGGTTTAGGGTTTTCTCAATTGCAACCATCTAAGTTATGCTTGATCTATAAAGGCAAAATTGTAACATATGGTCTGGATCTTCTCCCTTCTTTTCTCATGCAGAATTATTATGTCTCTCTGCATCTGTAAATTTATCTTGCCCTTTCATCAACAAAAATGTCTATCTTGCCTTTATTCTATTCTTGCAATCTATGTAAGTGTTTACCTCTTTGTTTGAATGTTTTCTCCTCTAGTTTTTTGTAGTGTAAGTGATTGTGTTAATTCCCAACCTTCACTCACACTTAGATGGCTAAGTAGAATAGAATTATATGCATCCTTGGGTAGTTTTCATTAATTTTTTGTGTAGCTATAGGCAAGGGTGGATCATTATTTCAGTCTGGGTACAAACCCATTTTCCCTTCTTTCTTGCAACCTTTCTCTTTCTCCATTTTCCATGTCAAATCATAGGTTAGTTTTATCAGTGTTGGGTTGATCCAACACTCTGCTTTTAGATTGAAGAGGAAGTCAGCCTTCTCCAGATATTCAACCTCACAACAGCATAAGGTCCCACACTTGAGAGGTTGATTCAATGTTTCACAAGGTTGGTGGTCAAGCCTAATCACCAAGGGTGAAAACTTTTGTGATAACAGTTATTATCAGTGCAGACCCAAAACTAGGAATACCCTCCTAAGTCTAATGGAGCTCTAAGTGAAGAAGGCTATGAAAGCCTTGTTATGTTGTCTTTTCTTGTCTTCATTATGTTGATGCTGCAAATCTAATGTTCTAGGTCCCTAATCCCATAACCTAGAAGTGTAATACCCGCCACGAAAACCCTAGAGAAACTAACTCATTTTCTAAGAAAACTAGAAAAAAAAATTATTAACAACACATATTACATTACACCATTGCTTAAAAAATTATGAATTTACAAATGCAAACATAAAATGAATAAACTAAATCAAGTATACAAGATGAAATATCAAATAAATCAATAACCATCTATCAATATTCCAATCTATCAATTGTCCAAGTTTTCCAATTCAATTCTCAACTTCATTTCAATTTCAATTTTAGTTTCTCTCAGGTATCATAACATCATCACTAAATCAAAAGTATCATATTATTCAACACCCATAATAGTCAATGTCCATATATAATGAATATACATGTCTCTCCATCAATTTTACATAAATCATCATAGATTTATATTTTACATCATATATAGAAAATTCTGATACAATATACATCATCTGCTATAAATAAAGAATCATGAAGTTCTACTGCTCCAAGTATGAGATCTGCAACACAAGGAATATCCAACATGCTCACAAACATCCAACATAGTGAAATATCCCAATGGGAGAAAAGGAATCAACCACCCGACCATGTGGAACTAAAAGGAACCACCCCTTGTTCTTGGAGAATGATATAAGGCCCCACACACTCTAATCTTAGACTCACACCTAACTCCCAAGAAACATTACCAAATAACATAATCTAGGAATATCAACACAACACATAGGCTCAAATAAAACAAAGACAAGTACAAATGTCAAAGACTTCCATGAAACAAGACTAGGATCAAGGACACATATATGGGGAGAAGTGTCATCAAATGTTGACAACTAGAACTCCAAGAATCCTTATTGGGAACCTCTCGGTAGGTGACACTCACATGGAGCCAACTCAACCTCTCATGAAGACAAGGGAGTATAGTCATGTCATCAAGGCCTTCCTAATCTCATGTTGAGCCTGTACTAGCACTCTAGGTCATGAGTGGGGTACCAAAACATATTATTATCTTATTAATGTGAAAAATACCCAACCCCTAATAAATTAATTAAGTTAATCATTTGTTTATGATTAACTCCCATGAGGTCTACTGGCAGTCCTCCAAGCATACTTATAAGGAACCCTCTTGACAGTGACCCCGACACTTATTGGAAGCCACTTTGCCTAATATGTTCCTATGATCTAAGGATAGCATACAAATAAAATAACTCCAATATAACCCAAACATACATGATATACATAATCATAAAACAAAACTACTCCATAATCACAATTCCAACTGATCACAACTTATAGCATGTCAAGAAAACATCATAAATGCATCAAAAGTCTAATAAAATGAGCCTAAAAATGTCTCAAAAATCTCAAGTCCACAAATAAGTCTCTAGTCTGACTTAGACTGGTGAAAACAAATCAAAAAGAATCCCAAAAGGGCAAAATACCAAAAATTCACCAATTTAGCACATTTACTTAATGTTTTAGCACTTTTGTATAACTATTTGGCACTTTTGTAAGACAGTTCAGTGCATACATTATATTAGACAATGCTTTCAAAACATGATCTAGTGCATTGTATTTATTTTTAGCACCTTTGTTACACATATTAGCACTTTCATTGCACGAGATAGCACATACACAAAATAGAATAGTGCATACAAGAATTACTTCAGTGCATATACAAAATACAGAAATTACGACACAGACAATTAACCAAATCAAAATCTCATGCTCAAAAATCCAAAACAAATAGTTAGACTTAACTCAAATGAGATGAAAAGATATATAACCTCTAGAAATAATAAATAATCAATCTTGAATCATTTTGGGCAAAATAATATATCTTACGGGAAAAGCTTCTGACAAAACTCAAAACCTTCAAACCCAAAATATTACACTAATCAATCATGTGAAGAAAATACAAATTCAACAATGGAAATACACAGAAAACATCTCTTGCATAACCAGGGGTAACATCACAAAAAATTTAAATCACACATAACGAATTCTTCAAAATCTTACATATAGAAATACGTCTCAACAATATTCTACAGATTCTCATGTATATTAATTAAAATTTTGATTATAATAATTTTTAAATTCTCTGCAAATAACCCAGAAAAAAAATTTCAAACACGAAGAATACAATCTTTTCTCTTTCCAAAAATAAAGATATAAATTAAGGAAAATTCATAAATAAATATCTCCAACCTAGAATTAGAAGAAAGGTCTAAATTTGAGAGAAGATTCAAAGCAAAAATCACAATCCAAAAAATGCCAAAGCAAATCCTCAACGAACAAGAAATCTTCCAATAAGTGAATCACAATGACCAATTTGCATAGAAAATTCTCTTCGAAAGTCTAAGCAATTCTCCTCCCAAATTCACCCAAAAATTCTCCAAAGAAAAATAATACCAAGCTTCTTAAAAAATTTAGCCAAAAATCATAATAAGACAAGAATCCCCTTAAAATTTCTTAAAAAGCCCTAAAAGAAAAAATCCTAAAAAAGGAATAATAATAATTACTCAAAAATCTTGCATGCATAAAAACTAAATAAAGATTTCAATGCAAAGTATAAGGCTCACTCCAATTCCATCTTGAAGACAAAGAGAGAATAATTAAAAAATAATAATAATTACTAAATAAAACTTCCAATTAATCTATAAAGCAAATTAAAATAAAATAAAAGAATAAATAATTAATTAGTAACTTTAAATATAAAATCTTCAAATAATATAATCAATTAAAAATCTCAATTAAATATAATTACTACAAATAAATAAATAACAATTATTCCCAAAAAAACTCCAACAAATAATTTCATATAAAATAATTATTTATTAACATTAAACTTGCAATAATTATCATTTATTAGTTACACAATTAAACTTGTAGCATTATTAATTAATTATTACAATAAAATCGACCCCTATAATAATTAGACAATATCACATGACAACTTAAACAAAATACTAGAACTAACAAGGTACCGACTAGGCCTAGAATGTGATAGGAAATTATATCATTCTTCATTTTCAACTTGCCATTGGGATTAGAGACACTCAGAATTGTGAAGCCAAGTGGAGTCGATGTCTAATACCTACAAACCTGCATAATACCAAATGTCTATGCACGGCATATATATATATATATATATATATATATATATATATATATATATATATATATATATATATATATATATATATATATATATATATATATATATATATATATATATATATATATATATATATATATATATATATATATATATATATATATATAATACAGCCGTGGAGTATACACATTAGTGGTAAGAGAATCACAACGTCACACCCCACTCGCAATGAGTGGTATGACATTGTCCCTTCCATGAACACACTCATACATCATAATGAAGACACATCATCAATAACATCAAGATCATCATCACATCCATCACAATAATAAAGAAAAGTTAGCTCATAACATGATAACATTGTAAGTAGCGTAAACCACTGAATACATATAAATTTCCAACATAGTTCAAAGTATATTATCAACAATATAAGGAATAATGTATCACATGTCAACATTTAAAAACTATTGTCTACCAGTATCAAAAAAGCATAAAGAAGAACAAACAATTAGTGCGGAACGATGCAAAAAATAGGGGATATTGCAGTTGCGGCTCTTCCCACCCGAGGGGATTTTCAAAATTTGGCAACAATGGCGCTTCTCAGCCCTCAGCCTCCCTTGTTCCTGTGGGGGATTTGGGTGGCTTGGGTGGAAAGCGCACTTCCCCAGTGGGTGATGCAGTTGTTTCCTCATGCCCCAATACTATTGGTTTGTAGGGTGTGTGGCCTTCTGGCAAGATGTCGAACATGATTTTGTCTGTTGGGCAAGGTGAGGTCTGGAGATAATGTCTTCATAAACAGTCGTATGGTGGATTCATTCATGTTGCCAATACCATCTCTATTAATCTAAAGGAACATACGACAGAGGAAATTGTTCATAATGCTTCTATTCTCTCCTTACATGGTGTGATATGTCAGTTTAGGGATTTTTGGCCTTCCCTCCCTCAACTGCACACCTAGATCTCAGAACACTGGGAGCCTCTTATTACTGGTAAATTTCATATCTTCCCCATGGCTAAGGGTTTTTTTGTTGCTAAGTTTGATAATGCTCATGACAAAAACAAAATATTACATGACCATTTTTTTAGTTGGGAGGATAGAATTTTGTTAATGATTAAGCCTTGGCACTCTGATTTCAACCCTTCTACTGAAATGTTTAGTAAGATTCTAATTTGGGTTCAGCTTCCTAATCTCCCCCTCTATTTATGAAATGATTCTCTTTTAGAGGAAGTGGGTGAAGCCCTTGGAGATTTTTTGATGGTGGACGATGATTCCTATGATATTTTCCACTCCACCTTTGCACGCATATTGGTTGATTTGGATGTTTCAAAAGGGTTGCCTACTGAGATTTTACTTAAATCTTCTAAGGGTTCTTGGGTCCAATCTTTGGACTATGAAGGGGTTCCCTTTAGATATAGAAGATGTTTTAAAATTGGTCATGTGGTTGTGCATTATGGTTTTGAGAAAAAGGCTATGATGGCCACTTGGTGGAAAGGCACTTCTCATCAGTATTATACTATTGAGAAGAAATATGAACAACCTAGGAGTTTTTCTAAGGTGGTTGCTTTGTAATCTCAGGATCTTGGGGCATCCTCTCCAGATGTCACAAATGATGGGGTTGTTGTTGCTGCAACCCCTAATGTGAGAGTGAATGGGCCTCAGAATGCTAATTCTAGTGGCCTTTCTAATTAGGTCATGACTTAATTGATGAATACAGATGATTTTTCTGTGACTATGGCTGTTGGCTTTCATTCACAGGAAAATGAGGCGTTGGTTTGGCATGTCATGGTAGCGCAAGTGAAAGAGCATTGGATATCTATTAAGGGAAAGAAAGAAAATTTATCTAAGCCTTCTTTTGGCATGACTCTCCACTCCCACAAGAGTACCTCTAAATGTAAATCTTGATGGTTCTTGTTCGGGGGTTGGTCTTAGGCTGGCTACAAGTTGTTCTTTTTGCAGCCATGTTTTAGGGTGGGTGGTTGTAAGTTGTTCTTTTTGTATTCTTTTTTCCTTCGTTGTCTATGCTTTCATTCTCCTTATGTTTGGACAAATTCCTAGTTGTGGGTTCCAGATCCTTTCAAAATCTGGTTGTATTGGGTTTTGGGTCCACTCAAAAACTATTTTTTTCTTTAATAAAAAATAAAGCATAAACAAAACTACATCATCTGTCAAGAGTATCATAAATGTATCTCATCAAATACATAATTATCTAACAATGTATCAAAATAAAAGTGTATCAAGGAGGGACACTACAAGAAGTTTTATTTCTCCTTAGGATTGGAGGAAGCAAGAAAAATTGTCAGCAAGGTCTAAGTGTTTATGCAATTTAAAATTCAAATTTTTATTTACAAGTTTTATTTGCAAGTGAATTTTAAAAATTTAGAGGTTAAATTTAAAATTGAGCTTGTGAGTTGTCTAATTTTTTTATTAATGTTTCAGATCTGATTGTTAATGTTAATTCAAATTCAAATTTTCAATCTCGGATTCAATTTCAAATTAGTTTTTAAAATTAAGAGGTTATTTTCACAAAACCTTAATTTTTAACTTTAAATTTACTTGTGGATTGCATGCTCTTGATGAATTCATCTTTTCAAAATCACAAACCAATTTTCTTAAGTAATTGAACAATCATTTTTATAAAAAATTTGCATTGTTTAATTATTTCAAATTTCCAATTTCTCTCCTTTGTGCATGAGCTTTACTACTATTAGTCTAGCCTATAATATCCCTATGAGAAGAAGTTGTAGAATTAAGGCTTTCCAAGGTTTAATTACCAAGAAGATGGAGCCTAATTTGGATAACTTGTTCCATGAGGATGTTGGTGTTTCTTCCAATCCTACAAATGACCTCATTTATCCTCATTCTTTCCTTAATACTCATGATGTGGAAGAATCACTAACTAGGGTGTTTGTTGACCACTTGGTGAAGGTTGACAATCAATTTGAAAATCTTCAACAGTGGATAAGTCAAAAATGCCTAGAAAGTGAAGCTCTACCATTGATTGAAGGATTAAAAAGAATACTTCAAAGTGATAAACATGGTGTTGATGTGTTGTGTGGTATTGCCCATATTGTCGATAAATATCATGCCTATGAAGAGTTGTGTTGAAGTCCTTGGCTATACACAACCTCCTAGTCAAGTTAATCATTCCATTCCTATAACAACTCTTATGGATAGTGTTCCCACTTTTACATCTAACATCATGGCTACCCCTACACAAAATGTCATGCCTACACATGTTAGTCAAGGGGGCAACTTCTCTAATCATAATTCCTTCATCCCTCCTCTTATGATTCTTCCATTTGTTACCCAATCATCTCCCATACCTACCTATCATAGTGTCCCACCTCCTTATTCTCAAGCTCATCCTTCCTTCAACAATGTTACCCCTCCATCTCAATTCAACATGTCTAGTTTCAATCCATCAACCAAAGCTACAATCAATAATCTATCCCAAATAGTGTCTTTAGTACAATAACAAATAACTTCAATGAATCAATCTAAGTATAATGTGCCCACATTTGATGTAGCAAGCCCATTATCCAATGATATTGTTCATGTTGTCCCTCCTAAACATGTAGAAGTCCCTCAATTGGAGATTTATAATGGAAAAGGTGATCCTTTGACTCATTTTAAAACACTCCAAACTTTGTGTAATGACTTTGTCCATGACCAAAGACTTTAGGCTAAATTTTTCACTAGAACACTTAGGGATAAATATTTTCAATGGTATTTTTTTTGCCTCCTTATTCTATTACTTCTTTTCAATAATTAGCTAATGCTTTCATTCAAAAATTTTACAATAATAATGGTCCTATATTACTTTGATTGATTTGATGCATTGTAAGCAAGGTGTTAAAGAAAAAGTGACTGGTTTTATTGATAGATATAAACATATGTATTCACAAATTTCTTTTCCTATGCTTTATCAAGATATTCAAAGAATTTTCATTTCTAATTTACAAAAAGACATTAGGGATAAACTTCTCTTTTCTGAGTTTACTTCCTTTACATAGTTGTGCATAGTACTTCACAGTTATCACTTTATTGTGAGTCAATAACGAACAATCATCTTCAATGGCTCTAAATGATAAAAGTGAACTTTCTCAACAACCTTTAGCAAATTTCAAATTGAATAAGAGATTCATCAAGTTCAATGACAACAACAACACTCAAGTAGCAGCTGCAACAACAGGTGTGCCTCCTTTGTCCAAATACTTTAGAAAAGAATTCACTCCTCTTAATGAATATTTTCATAGTATTATGACACAGTTGTTACAAAGGAATGTGTTGAAGCTTCCCCCTATTAAACCACTTGATCCATCAAAGACCTCCTCACCTTATTTTGATTCCAGATCTTTTTGCCAATATCATTGTCAACCCGGTCATGACACTAAAAAGTGTTATTCCTTAAAGAGTAAGATTCAAGACTTGATTGATAACAATACCATATATGTGGCTGGTGTGAATGATAAAGGAAATAAATCCATATCTCCTAATTAAAATCTTCAAATTTTGACTAATCCTTTACCTTCCCATTCCACTAATGTGATTGAGACTAGTTGTCTAGCCTTTTCTCCTACTAATCTTGGCCTTGAGTCTAATAATGTGGTGAACCTTATTGCTAAAACTAGACCTCCTAAGGAATTATGCATTACATTTGATCCTAGTGAGACTATTAAGGCACCTAATGGCCCATTATATATCACTGTAAGAATCAAAGGCATACCCTCATGAGGGGTGCTCATTGATGTAGCTTGTATGGTAATGTGATAACTAAAGAAATTTTTTATACCTTACAATTGCATCATGAAATATGATAAATATGATGTGGTGATTAAAATATTTGATGGCTTCTCTTGTCCTTCTATTGGTTCTATTCCACTTCATGTTGAGGTTGGCACTAAGTGCTTAGATGTTGTTTTTTCCATCATTCCTACATATGATCAATTTTGTGTGAAGTTGGGACATCCTTGGCTCTCTTCCATGAAAGCGATTGCTTCTACTATTCATAAGTGTTTCAAATTTCCTCATGATGATAAAATTATAACTATTAATCATAGCATGTATCAACCTATGGTAAGCATGGAGATGTTTGTCTTGATTATTTTTGGTCCAAGCAATTCCAGCCTCTTTAGCCTAGAAGTGATGTTCTCTTTAAATCATATCAAATATGAAAAAATGACATGATTTTATCCTTGAGTAAACTTAGAAATACAACGCTTAGTCTTCCTCCTAGAAATGATTGTATTCCTTCTCCTAAGGATACTCTCTTGCTTCCTCCTATAGATAAACCTACTCTTCCTCCTATGGATAAGCATATTATTCCTCCCAAGGATAAACCTATTCCTTCTCCTCATGATGGACCTGGTCTCCTACCTACACCTTTTATTCCTCCTTTATATGGTGTGGTTCCACCTCCTACACCTTACAAATGGAAGCACTCGACATCTCCTATCGTCCATAAAAGACCTTCTCCTATGCATCCTTCCTTAAAAGAAGAAAAGAAGTATAGGACCATTAAACCTAAACCTTCACAACCTTCAATTAAAACTAAATGAAATCGTTGTTTAAGAGAACATCGATAGAGACATCATGCTAGGGCTCGTGAACTTGCTTCTCAAACCATTTCTTCTTTGAAGACACCAACTATTGATATAATAACATTCTATCAACCTTCTCCTAACCAAGAGGTTCAACCTAAATCTCCAAGACATAAAATGATTAAGACAAATGATGGTTCAGGTTCTATTCCTATTAAAGCTCCTCTTTTTGTTAATCTTGATGAAGAAATAAATGAGAATGCTTTTCATAATTAAAATGTTTATATTAATATTTCAGATGATGAATATGAATATGTTTATGTTGACAATGATTTATCTAAACAATTTTCAAAAGCATTAATCTTAGCTCCTAGCAACAGACAAAGTGACTTCATTAGAGCATGGTCCTTGTTTGGAACTAATGATAGCTCCATCTGCTATGCTTGAAGTGGCTCCTCTTGCATGTCATCCACCTTTCTAAAATAGTGATGAGAAAGATTGGGAAGTGGATGATTTCCATGATTAGCTTCATTTGTGTCATAGATTCCCTCTCTCTCTCCTCTCTTGCTTGTTTGTAACCTTCATCTTTTTGTCTCTAAATTATTCTATTTGTTGTCCCTAGTCTTGTCTACTTGAGGATGATGCAAAGTGTTGAGATCTCTTTTGGTCTCAACCATGTTGACTCAAAAGATGCATGTGCCCTTATTTCATGGTGGTTTTGCTTTCTTTGGGAGATGAGGAAAATTCTATGCATATATATATATATACATTTATCATAAAAAACATACTGACCCAAGAGTTAAGCAAAACCACTCTGTGTTTTATATCTTGTGATCATTATCCTTTGATTTTCCCTTTCTTGGGGGCATATTATTGTGATAATTTGCTTGTCTTTTTGGGTGTATCCTACCTTAAATAAATTACTCCTGATAAGGCGTACGCAAGCTCCTGCTCAAATTTGGATTAGTTTAAAACAGGCAACAACCCACAATTCCTCTATCCAGATCTACTACTATTCTTCCCATATTTTGTTCGAGGTAATTTTTATTCGGTCTTGTATGTTTTTACTTTATGGTTGATTACTTGGTCATTTTAGCTCTTGGAAACTTTTTGTTTGTGCTAGATGACTTCTCTTGGGTTGTTCTACATGTATTTCTATCACTTTATTCTATTTGGGCATTTTGAGTATCTTTTTTATGCACTTATTTATTTGTAGCCACATTGAGATAAAGTGCCACTCTTATGTATGGTTGTTAGTGATTTTACACATTCTATTGTGCCCTAGTTCATACATGCACTGTATTATAAAGTTTCATGGGGGGTTGTGTAGTACCTTTTGTTTTGTCATCATATCTTTTTCTAGAGAGTGTCCCTACATGACAACATTGAATCCTAGTGATTCTTATCCCATGCATGTGTGCATTGGTTGAATACCCTTTTTAGTCATAGGTACTTTCTTGCACACATTCAAATTCTCCTTTATGCACTATTTGGCAACATGTAGTTTCAGGGGACCTATCATGCATCTCCCTTAGTAGCATTATGGGAGGTTTCTACTATTGGTTCTAATTCTTCCTTAGTTTCACTTTGGAGTGAGCTATGTATTCAATATTTGTTCCTATGTACTAGCTAGATGCAATGTCTATATTTTAGTGAGATGGAGCTTTTACCATATAGACACTCTTACATTCCACTTTTGTGGATGTGACTTATCCTCAATTGATCAGTGTTCTTCAAACTATTGGCACCTACATTTTTTACTCACAATTTACTCTTGCATGGTTGAGTAGTTTTGTTGGGGTCACTTATGCAAATGCATGTGCCATCTATATCTTTGATTGCCAGATGTTTTTCCTTTGTTTGACATCTATCTATTTGAGTGGTGTTCTTGGGGGCACTCATGCATATTATTGTCTTTTGATCCTGATCATCATCTTATTTTTAGAGGAGGTTCTTCATTTCTACACTAAAATAGTCTCCTTGTTTGACAATTATCTACAACTTATTTATTCTTCATGTTGCTACTTATCAATTTGCCATTAGTTTTATGTTCAAAGTTATTCTATATACTCTAGTCGGTTATCTCTACCGAGATATACAGTCGGTATGCACAGTCCAGTCGGTTATTGAAGAAAGTAGTCTTAGAGCGTAGTATACATCGAGTTGTCTACTGAGCAGAAAAGATGGCACACTGAGTTGATATACACCAAGTGAAACATGTTACCAGATTCATTGAACCTGGACATACATATCAAACCCTATTACAAGATCGAGGAACATCTAACTGTTATCACATTGGAAATTGTACTTAAAGATTGTGTATGATTTTGATGTCATCTAACCAATGAAATAATTTAAATGGTTATTCATTTGATAAATCATGTTTGTAAGATCGAAGCAATGAATGGATCACTGTCATAAGAGATCTATTTATACAACATGAATTGAGATCAAAAATATACATGTAGCATGATAGAAAGGATGATAGAGAGATATATGAAGCAAGACATGTGAAAGCACTAAGTGTTATGACTGTCACAGAGATACAGAGGTCACCGAGAAGGTTTTCAGAGAACAGTCGAAGAACAAAGTAAACAGGAGGGTTTACTGAGTTACTATATGGGTTATCGAGGTATGCTCTAAGCAAGGTAATCTATTCTGAGCACATAGAATTTGCTATAACATTTCAGATGTAAAGTTGTAGATATTTGTAATGATTTTAATGTAATATTTTGAAGTTGTAAGAGAAACCTTTAATAGGGTAAAAGACTCTAATCAAGTCTATAAATTATAAAGCCTCTAACCAGGTGCAACATTTAGATTAAGTGTTGTAAAATCTTTTAGCAAGGTAGATCTAACAGATCTTGATACTCCTAATAGGGTAAGCTATCATAAATAGCTAAACATGTAGCTCTAATTGAGCACTCTTTATTATTGCAATAGTGAAGTTGTGGGTGTCATCCCCACAGCAGTTTTTCTCTCTAACCAGGAGTTTCTGCATAACCAAAATATATGTGTTATGGAGTGAATCATGTATGATTGTTATCTATTTGTTTTAGCTTTATATTATGTTACTGCACTATTCGGTTTATGCATAATAGTAAAGTTATTATTGAAGAAAGGTTTTGGAGTACTAATTCACCCCTCCCCTCTCAGTACATTAGCTTTCCATATTGGGCCTAACAATTGATATCAGAGCTACAATCTTGGAAAAGGGTTTAACTGCCTAAAGAGAAAGATCTTATCAATGGAAGGCTATAAACAATCTCAGAGGATTATATATCTGCAAGAAGAACTGGATCATGCTAATCAAGTGATTGCAGACATGCAAAGGCAAATGCAAAAATCTCTGAAAGTGAGAAGAAGATTATTTGATGATTTGCAGGACTCTCAAGAGTTAGTGGAACAAATTGAGACATCATCTAAGAACAATATATCTGAAGAGACTGAAGAAATGATTGGAGTATTGAAAGAAAAGAACAAAGCACTGGTTGATCAACTGAAAGCAATGAAAAGAGAACATGAACATTTCAGCACACGGATGACTGAAAATCTTGATGCATTGAGGACAGCCAAGGATAAAGTAAGAGATCTAGAAAGAGAGAAACAACAACTTGAAGTCTTAGTATCTGATAAGAATGATGAAATCACAAGGATGATTGGAATTCAACAAAATTTGTTAGATCAACTAGGTTATGCACATCATGAAGCAATTATGAAAAATGATGAGAATCAAGCATTGAAACTTGAAGTATCAAGGTTCACCGAAGAAATCCAAAGAAACACTCAAGAAGAGTTATGAAGCATCAAAGATGTTGGATGAGCAACTGAATACAAGAAGACCCAATAAGGATGCAGGACTTGGTTACAAAGGAAAAGACTCTACCGAGAAGGGAATTCATACTATCAAGAGAGGAGAATCATCAAAGCAAGCTGGAAACAACAATAACATCAAAATAAAGAAGCCTATTTGCAACTACTGTGGAAATCAAGGTCACACTGCCAACATGTGTCAAATCAGAAAAGGTAAGCAATCGAATGTCACTAAGTCCAATGGTTATTGTTACAATTGCAATAAATATGGTCACACATCTAATCAATGTAGGACAAAGTCTGTGAACAATTATCAGAAGGCAAAATTCAAAGGGTTTTGTAAAAACTACAATAGATATGGACATAGTACCGAGAAGTGTTGGTTTAAGCAAAAGAACTATATGTGGTATGCACACCGAGCAAATGCTAGAGGTTACCGAACTCACACAGATCCTTACTGACAGTATTCTACAATACCATGGGATTACAATACAAGGATATAGTGTGAATGTTGTGGAAGATATGGACATGTAAGTGCCAATTGCTTTATAAGGTTTGAAATGAACAACCGAAGATCATGGAGAAATCCTGGTATGGCATGTTTTCATTGTCACAAAGTTGAACATTTAGCTGGAGATTGTAGAGATCAACCTAGAAAAAACACTGAGGAAATAAAAGAAAAATTAAAGATGATTTGGAAAAAGAAGGAAATTGTGTCAAATGAAGTAAGCACCTTACCTACCGATTCAGGTACACCTATTCCAAATTAATCGGTAAAGGTATGAAGGGACTGCATTATCTCAAGGTTAAATATTCACAGTTCCTATTTTATCATGTACTTAATTCAAATCTGCATAATTAAGATGTAATAGTAAAGTTTGAAATTCTATCAAAGTCTTTTAAAGCACTATATAGGAAAACTGTCAAGTCGATGAATAAAGGAAACTTGTCTAGTCGGTGAATGAAGGAAGTTTGGTTACTCAGTTAAAGCGGAAAAAGGAAAGAAAATTAAGTGGAATCGAGTGCATTTAATGTTTTTGACCTAACCTGCACGGAGCTCGATAAGGTATATTATGTACTTAAAAGCATTTTCATGGTCATTTTCAACTCACCAAGTTTTCGAGAGAGCAGAGCAAAGTGAATCTAAGGTGATCAAACCTCCTACAAAGTAAATTCAAGGTATTTACATCAATCTCAATGCATTGTTAAGTTGGTTTACCGATCTTATCTAGTTGCCATTATCTACTAAGTATAAAGCATCAGTCATTTGAAAATCCTGAAACCCTAAGAATCCTTTGTTAGCTTTTATCTGAAATCTACAATGGCGCCCAAGATCCAATATCCCATAGTTGTCAAGAATGTAGAGAAGCCCTCACTAAAATACTCTTTGACTCCCAAAGTTGCATCTGAACTGGATGACAAAACCGCTTTTTCACTCATCCCGGACAGAGTGTTGTTAGTCGTGGATGTGAGATTCTTCACCAAATGTCATGTTGAAGAACTCGGTCATGTTGAAATTAAAGACACCTATGATGAGTTGTGCACCGATGGTAAATTGAACAACAAGTATGAACACATCAAGATCAAGGGATTAACGGAAGCCCTAACCTATCCCTGTGTGTTCAAACCCTAGTGGGTTAAGTTTGTCCTAAGTAGAGTTCACGATGATTTCATGTGGCTAGAAAAGCAACCATTTAAGACTACCAAGGAGATCATTCATCTGATTACTAGTTACCCCATTTATGATCATGCCCGAGCCCAAAAGATGATATCACAGAAGGAATTGATCAGTTTAATCAGAGTGGAATCAGATTGCAGAGGATTGAAACTGAATAATGTCACTGATGAAGAACTAAAATTTGCCATAAGAGTAATAGGTTACTATTTCTTCCAAACAGCAAGGGAAAATAGTGTACCCTGTGCAGCGGTAGACCTGGCCTACAAAATTGTGAAAAAGGGAATGAAAATTGATCTATGTGAGGTGTTGTTGAAGAACCTCTTTGAGAATCTGAACACCATCAAGAAGCCGAAGAAAAACAACTCGGCTAATACATTAAAGTTTGGATCATTACTTGTATGCATGTTTTTCTATTTTGAAAAATTCTTTCCATCAGTTGGTAAAATTGTTTGGGAACTACACCGACCAATCACCCATCAGATAAATGACTTCATCAAGAAGTTAGGTGATAATTTCAATGATATTGTGGATGACCACTTCAGAAAATTTTAAGAGAAAATGCATAACAGATATAGGATTCCACCCTAGCTAGTAGAGAAATACAAAAATGATATATGTTTTGAAGTTGACATCGATTACTGTTATGTGAATGTTGTGGAACCAAGAACTCAATCTTTGTCACCTATGAGTTACGAGATTGATTTTGACATCACACAACAGCAAATTGATGCATTTCTCACATTACCGAGGCATGCTACTGAGCTAAGGTATGGAACCTATGAGGAAGTAAAGGAAAAGGTAAAGATGAGCATTGTAGTACCCAAAGCTACAAGAAAGGCAACAAAAATGATAAAGGCATTGTCAGAGAAATTCGGAGAAGACTCTTCCTCTACACCTATCAAAGGCACCATTGTCATTACCGAAGAGGAATCTAAAGCCCAAGAGGCAGCATTAACACTAAGCATTGAATTGCCTAAGGGAAAGGTGTTGAAGAGAAAGAAACAGGACACATCGAAGGCCTCACTGACTCCACCTCCAAAGTGACCTAACACAAGAGCACCTGCAGCCTCACCGAGTAAGAAAACAAAAAGTGTTACTGCTCCCAAGGTAACAAAGACCTACAAGAATCTACTCGGAGACTCATTTTGGAAAAAGAGTTTAGTGATACCAAATCAGAGGATGCAAGCAAATTTCGGATTGTCAAAAGCAAGAACGTAAATGTACATAGTGTTGAAAACTTATGTGCTAATCTGAAAGAATATGGAGGATTTGGTTCATTTAGATATGTAAAGTATGAAACCAGAAATAATGATGAGAAGAGACAAATTGAAGAAGCTGTCATCTACACACTTCTAAAATTCTGGTTAGCTCCATTAGAACTAGCAAAGTCACTTCCAAATGAACTTTACTTGCATATTGATAATAGGTGGAAGTATGCAATGGACTCAGAGAAACAGATCAGAGAGAGAAATCTGGTTCATCTATTTCTTGACATGTCAGTAGCTGAAATAAAAGAACATTTGACAACCTACAACTCAAAGTTTCTTGTCAAACAAAAAGCCTTAAAACTAATGAATGGGTTGTACATTGAAGTTGAAAATGAGACAAAAGCAAAGTGGCAGGAAATCTTTAAAATCAAGGATGTCGATGAGCAAGCTGAAATTGAAATTGTTGATGTCATCGAGCAAGATCCTAATGTTACTGAGAAAGACCCTACTGACACCATTCAAATAGATGAAGATGTCATGGATACAGAGGCATCGAAATAGGAAATGATAGAAGGAAATGCATATGCAAAACTTGTATCTAGTGAATCAGTCTTGAAACAAGTTTAGCCTTATCCACCGATCAAGCAACCTATCTCAATCGAAACCCCTCATAACACAGAGCAAGGCACCGAAGGTCACAAGTCTATAGCAAGAGAAGGTACTACTCAAGAACAGACATCTCAAGCACCTTCTAGCACTACAAATGATGAAACTGAGACACCAAGTACCGAGACACCAAAGGACTCTATAGAGGCTAAAGTAACCAATCAAAGTGTTGCCTCTACCAAGCAACCTACCCAGCATCATCAAGCCTCAAAAGCCATTGTCCTAGTTCCATCGGTGAAAGGTAAAGAAAAGAAGATGAAAAAGCATTGTTTTAAAGTTGATTTGTCAAAACCAATAGTGTTGCCCAATATTGATATATCAAAATTAAAGCGGCAAGCACTCATTGATTTCGGTGAACTATGCAAAGCAAAGGCCGAACAAGAGAAGCAAATGACCATTCAAAAGAAAAATAAGATACTTCAGAAGGTGAAATCACTCTTAATAGATATGCTACCTAAAGCTACAGTATCCACTGATGCAGCCATCCACATTCAACTGGATGAACTCCTAACAAAAATAGAGACATCTGGAGTAGATTCACTGGAATATTTGAGCAAACTAAAAGAAAAAGAGCTCACTGCAAAAATGATATAAGAGGTATAGAAATCTATAGCTATTGGCAAAGTTAAACTTGTCAAATTTATTGTTGAGTTGACTCCTCAACTCAAGCACATTCTTTATTTATTTCAGAAACTCTGCACATTTTCTTTATTCATTAAAGACATTAAAAATAAAACAGAGGCAATTCAGAAAGACATCACCGATCTCTCGAATAAGTTGACCATAGAGCCAAATTCAGTTTAGAATTTTTATACAAAGCTACAACAGCTCATGGCTCAACAATTGGACTTAAGAAATGAAGAACACAAGATCAGGATGGACATAATGACACTTTAGACATTATTCCTTCCTCATCTTTCATCCATCCAAGAACAGATCAACCGAGCCACCTCCTTATCTACTACACAAGAGGGAAGCACTCTAGATGGCTTAATATCATTATTGGCTGATATTCAAGCACAAAATTATTTAATGGACAGTGTCAAGAATGCACTCTTTGTCACTCTCATCAAAGCACAGACCAAGTACAAATCCATTTTTGATCAGTTACCACCCCTGAATGGTAATTAAGTTTTGATGTTTGTCAAAAAGGGGGAGTGATATGATATAGTATTAGAGGAGTGATATAGTATTGGGGGAGTGTAGCATTCAAAGCATCAAAGTATAAAATCAAATAAAAGGAGTATAGTATACAGGGGGAGTATACCGAGCAGAGTAAGCAGAGTTTCCAAGAGTAGTGAACAAGATAGTAAGCAAAGATCAAGAGCAGAATGAGAACAGATCATCGAACATGCAAAATCAGAGTTTTGTATAGTATATCGATAAGGGGAGTATATATGATATATTATTTCATTGACTATTGTATATACTATTAGTTTAGTCAAATTTTGCAAGTATATAGAATTTGAGTTATAACTTTGAAAGTAGTTTTTGTCAAACATCTCAAATAATGTCAAAAGGGGAGATTGTTACTACTTATCAAGTTGCCATTAGTTTTATGTTCAAAGTTATTCTATATACTCTAGTCGGTTACCTCTACCGAGATATTTAGTTGGTATGCGCAGTCCAGTCGGTTATTGAAGAAAGTAGTCTCGGAGCGTAGTATACATCGAGTTGTCTACCAAGTATCATTTCATGTCTACCGAGCAGCAAAGATGACACACCAAGTTGATATACACTGAGTGAAACATGTTACCAGATTCATTGAACCTGGACATACATATGAAAATGTGTTACAAGATCGAGGAACATCTAACCGTTATCACATTGGAAATCGCACTTAAAGATTGTGTATGATTTTGATGTCATCTAACCAATGAAATAATTTGCATGGTTATTCGTTTGATAAATCATGTTTGTAAGATCGAAGCAATGAATGGATCACCGTCATAAGAGATCTATTTATACAACATGAATTGAGATAAAAAAATATACATGTAGCATGACAGAAAGGATGATAGAGAGATATATGAAGCAAGACATGTGAAAGCACTAAGTGTTATGACTATTATAGAGACACAGAGGTCACCGAGAAGGTTTTCAGAGAACAGTCAAAGAACAGAGTAAACAAAAGGATTTACCGAGTTACTATATGGGTTATCGAGGTATGCTATAAGCAAGGTAATCTATTCTGAGCACATAGAATTTGCTATAACATTTCAGATGTAAAGTTGTAGATATTTGTAATGATTTAAATGTAATATTTTGAAGTTGTAAGAGAAACCTTTAACAGGGTAAAAGACTCTAATCAAGTCTATAAATTGTAAAGCCTCTAACTAGGTGCAACATTTAGATTAAGTGTTGTAAAATCCTTTAGCAAGGTAGATCTAACAGATCTTGATACTCCTAACAGGGTAAGCTATCAGAAATAGCTAAACATGTAGCTCTAACCGAGCACTCTTTATTATTGTAGTAGTGAAGTTGTGGGTGCCATCCCCACCGCAGTTTTTCTCTCTAACCAAGAGTTTCTACGTAACCAAAATATATGTGTTATGGAGTGAATCATGTATGATTGTTATCTATTTGTTTTAGCTTTATATTATGTTACTACACTATTCGATTTATGCATAATAGTAAAGTTATTATTGAAGAAAGGTTTTGGAGTATTGATTCACCCCTCCCCTCTCAGTACATTAGCTTTCCATATTGGGCCTAACACTTCAACGATGTTCTTCATGTTCCTATTCATTTTTGGGACATTTTACTAGAGGATTCATAGTCCTTCATTCTCCTTTTCTCTCTTTTGGAAATGAGATTCATCCCATTAGGTTTTTCTCCTTCTTGTGAGATTTGCATTTGTTTGAGATGCATTGGTTTGTACATGAGTACCTAATCAGACCTTTGTTGTCAAGACTCATTCATGCATACATTTCACATTCATCTTTAGCTTTTTAGCTACTCCCTAATTTTATCTTAAGGGGGGTGTAGACACTCAAAATTGTCATGTCTAATTAAATAAATATTTTATTTATTTAATTATCTAAGCCTAATTCTTCTATTAATTAAATAAATCTTTATTTATTTAATTAATTCATTTATCCTCTTCTAGCCTTATTTCTCATTTAAATAAATACATTTATTTATTTAAATTATCCCTTTCCTAAATTAAATAAATATTTTATTTATTTAATTGTCCTACTTCTTCTATTAATTAAATAAATCTTTATTTATTTAATTAATTCATTATCTTTTTCTACACATGACACATGTCATTCATCTCTTATTTCCTACACTACCTACCCCTTTCATTATTTTGGTATTTCTTATACCTACCCCCTAATCCTAGCCGACCTCTCTTTTTACACCTCTCAATCTTATCCCTCCATTTCATATTGTGTCTTCTATTTAAGGAGATGCTTTCTTCATTGTCAAACCCTAATCACTCATGCTAATGCTCTTTCATGCAACTTGCTACACTACAATTCCACTTGCAACCACATTCCGTTCTTTATTGAGCTCTTGTGCATACAAAAATCTAAGAGCAAGCATATCAAACAAGATCAATGGAGATAGGAAGAATGGAGATCAAAACCCTATTGGACATGTGATGGTATAATCTTTGTGATTTTGAGTTATTTTGCATTGTCTTAGGTTATCTTCATATGTTATGGTGGATCTTTGTTCATTGTTAGGCTAGGGTTTAGTGGTTGAATCCATTTTAGTCTTTCAATATTGTTGTTATTTGTTATCCATTTTCACCATATACATTTTGGCACGCCCGGTGGGACTCTTGTCCCTTTGCATTTAACATTTTTGTTGCAGATTTTGCATTTTTGAAGTTGCAGATCGGACGATTTCGACGACATTTTAGGTTTTTTTCCGCGTCTGCGAGTGTTCGGATCGCGTTTTTGTGTTTCAGAAGCGTCTGTGATATCGTGAATCGCGCCTGTGTTTTTGCCAATTTTTATTTTTGCAGGTTTCTGGAATCGCGTCTGAGAATTTTAATCGCGTCTGTGACTGATCTTATCGCGTCTGCGTTCGGGAGTCGCGTCTGTGACCTTTGATCGCGTCTGTGAACTACAGAACCGCGTCTGTGTAGTTCAGACGCGTCTGTGTCTGGTATAAAGGCGTCTGTGCTTTCTGTTTTGCAAATTTTTCAAGTTTCTTTGATTCGGGTTTTCGGATTTTGTACTTAGGGTTTCAGATCTGGTTTATTTTCGGCTAACCTTTGCAGATCTAGCTAACCTGGTTTGTGCAGCTTGCTTTGGAGGCAAATACGTTTTTGTTGAAGGCCCCTTTTCACAAAGTCTTTTTGGGTTTTCTAAAATTTACCTAACTTGTGTGCTTGCAGGAAGGGGTTATCATTTGAAACAACCCAAACTACTAACAATTTTGTTGCAGGGCCTTAGCTAGGGTTTTGTAATTTTTATTGTGTGCCTTGTTTTCATAGCTTAGCAAACACTTCAATTGGTGCACTAAAATTGAATCATTGTCTTTTGTGTCTTGAGCAATAGGCTCTTTTTGTTTACTCTTTAGAGGGCCTGTCTTCCCGTGTGGTCATTAGGACTACTAGTGAGAAGAGAACGACCCAAGTGGTAGCGAGGAAAACCCACCTCATCCAAACCACTATAATCAAATGTATTCATGGTGAAAACTATGAATAACGTGTGCTGATTAGTTCATACCGACACTATGTCTCCCCATAAACCCGTTTGATCAAATTTATTTGATCATTTGTAGGGCGTAACCCCTACCGGCTGGGAGCCTTCTGTATTTACAGAGCTGAAAGTGCCGCATGTATGGCCACACGAGCGGATGCCCTTACTAGCACCTCTTTGTTTTAGATGCCCAAATCCTTCTAGTTGTTGAGGCAGGAGGTCGGACCTCTGGTAGCGGCCCACACACATACGGTTCTTAGTAGAGATACAAAGTTCGCCATGGGGAGTTTTCATGGGGACTGATGCTTGGCTGACCCGAGAAGTGAGTGCCGAGGGTGGAGCCAGTGAGGTCAAGCATCTAAGTATCCGCTCTGAATAGCGTAGCCTCGGGGGTAAAACCCCATGTGGGATCAATAACTATTGTCTTGGCCAGCCATAAGAATTGTGCTTGACTTATGATAAACATTCAAAACACTCAAAAAACAAAACAGCAAAACATTGTGTCTTTTGTGTCTTCAAGTGTATGCAAAAAAAAATTTTTTACATCAAACAACACACTTTTGGAGTCTAAACAGTCTGCAAACATTGAGTCATCAACACTGTGTCCTCTTGTCACGAAAAAACAGTCGAAAATCAGATTTGGTCACAACAAAACAACTTCACAGATAGGAAAAATTGCACTAAAGTTACAGAAACGCGTCTGTGTCTGTTCAAACCGCGTCTGTGTCGGATAAACGCGTCTGTGAAGTACAGAATAGCATCTATTTTTTTAACCGCGTCTGCGTAAAACAAAGTAGCGTCTGTGTCTTAAAACCGTGTTTGTGAAGTATACAGAGGCGTCTGTGTCAGGATTTGAAAACTTTAATAGTCAAGCAAACAAAGAAAATCAGTTTCGGCATACTTGAGCTTCCTAGGTTGTCTCTTCAGGTTTAATCTAGCATTCAGCCTGTTCTAAGGTCTTACACAGTCCATCATTGCTTCATACCTCATTTTACATTCATACTTGTCTAAACTTGAGTCAAAAGGTCACTTGCTTGTCCTCATCATACGTGGTCAACACACTACATACTACTACACTTTGCTAAGTGGTCCCTCATCAAGGTTTCTTACCTTTGGGTCTCATTTGGTCTTATTTAGAGCCAAGGTCAGCTTACCTCATCAAGAGAAACTATCCTCTCTTTGGAAGTCACACCTACTCTACTTACATACTTGGTCTTACACTTTGGACATTGCAAGTACACCTCAAGATTCATTTACACTCCATACAACTCTTGGTCTTCCATACTCTTTCCATTTTTCATCTAGTCTCTCACATCTTGGTCAAATACCTAGTTCATGGTTGAAACCCGCCTTCAAAAATCTAAGAGAATAGCTAAAGAAGCTCAAGAATCTGTAAACATGAGTTCTTATGAGTATGACAATGATGTATTCTACAATCCTGAGCACACTACATTACCAGACATGAATGTTTATAGACACAATCCAAATGTGGAAAGCGCAAACACTATACACAACGCTACACACAATGATACCGTGGACAATTCTTCAATACTATCAGCAGACATACAAGAATCTATAATGGATCCTCAATTCAATAGATTGGTTGAAGAGATAATGAGGAGAGATCGTCAATACTTTCTAAACATGATGGCACAAAGTGGAGCCAAAATACCGCATGATTTTGACTTATCTCAACTTATGGAAAGTAGACCTTCACAACAAACTCAACATAACATGGATCAAAGGAGACCAAATAGTGGAGGACCAAATAATATGATGCCGGAGTCACCATCAGTTTTGCTTCAAAAACCAGCAATCCCACATAAACAAGCTCAAATATATGATACTTACACTCAAAGACCATCATGGAGGCCTTATGCTCAAACACATGCTCAAGATATGGGTCAATTAAGACAAGTGGATACACAAGGACATCCTCAAAATTTTGACACAAGGAGACCTCATGTCAAAATTGGGGGCAACACAATGGAAAATGAAAGGCCTATTGAATATGGTTTATATACGCAAAACAGATATGGCATTCCCCAACAAGAAATTATGCCAAGTGCTCCATATATGTCGCAACAATATAGACCTCCATATGGACATGTCTACGATCAGTATCATCCATATATGCAACAAGTTCCTCCTCAAATAGGTGTTTCAAACATGGGATATGCTACAAGAAATCCATCTCCTCCCAAAAATAATTTGGAGCAACAAATTAGAGATCTACAAAAGAAAGTGGAAGACATGGGTACAGCAAAACCCACATATACTATGAGAGATATATGCCCCTATCCCTTCGATAAGAGCATTCCAATGCCTCCGTTTCCTCCGCACTTTGTAACACCAAAATTTGACAAATATAGAGGGAGAGGAGACCCCAAGGCACATATAAGACAATTCTTCACAGCTTGCATTGAGGTAGCCGCAGAAGAAACATACTTAATGAGGTTGTTCCCACAGAGCTTAGGAGATCAAGCGATGGAATGGTTTTCTCAATTACCTCCCGGTATTAAGTCATGGGGCGACTTGGCAGAGGCATTCATTCAACATTTCTCTTACAACATTGAAACAGATGTCTCAGTTACTACCTTGTGCAATACGAAACAAAAGGAAGGAGAATCTTTCGCAACATTTTTACAGAGATGGAGAAACTTAGCTAGCAGATGCTCTTGTGAGATCCCGCAAAAACAAATGGTGGAGATGTTCACACAAAACGTTAATAAAGCTATTGGCTATGATCTCAGAAAAGCTTGTTTGTCTACATTCAAGGATGTCATTGAAAAGGGCCTAGCAACAGAAAAGGTCTTAATTGAACAAGGAGTTATCAAGCTATTCAAAGAAAACAAAGAGGACTTCAAAGGAAAGGACAAACCAAAATTTTGGAACAAGAACAAGAACACGGTTAATGATGGTGTTGTTGATGCCAACACAGTAAGACCAAAGTTCGTCTTTTCTGGATCAAGTTCTACCAACAATCAAGTGAACAATCAAACGGCTGCTAAACCACGAAGGAAGTATACTCCATTGGGAGAACCACTTGAATCAGTATTCAAAAAGCTTGTAGCAAATAAAGTGATCACGGTCCCAGATTTTCCTCCATATGAACCAAAGGTAAAACCGAATTGGTGGAATGATGATGAATTTTGCGAATTTCATAAGAGCAAGGGTCATAAGACAAGTAATTGCCATCGATTGAAAAACATTGTACAAGATCTCATTGACAGAGGAGATATTGAGATTGAGGGACATTCATCTAACCAAGAGCATGAGGTGTTTTAGGAACCATTCCCAAAACATGACAAGGGAAAAGGCAAAGTCACAGATGATCAAGCCAATTACACTAGAGCATCTTACAATTATGATTCCACTATTAATCACATCTCAATGGACAATCATATTTCTACCATTACTATCAAAAACAAAAATCCTGAGAATCCTTCTCAAAGACCCAAAATTGTCCTAAAAGGTGTGGGATCTTCGTCCGCATCTACCTCTGAATGTCATGTTACAACCCGTCGAGGTAAGATCACATTGCCAGGTGCCTCTACTAAGAATACCAATCTTTCATCAACCAAACCTGAGTACGACCTTGTAGAACAACTAGGGAAGACACCCGCGCTCATCTCCATTCTTGAGCTCTTACGTATATCTCCTGCACATAAAGCCATCCTCGACAAAATCTTGAGAGACACTGCTGTCCCTACTGATCTGAACGTGGACCAGTTTCAAGCCATGGTGGGATACCTATCCATTCCACACTCCCTCACATTCACAGAAGCCGATGATGCCTCCATAAGTCAGCCTCATAATGCACCTCTACACATTGAAGCCTTCATACATAAACACAGAATAAAATGAGTCCTGATAGATGGAGGAGCAGGTCTTAATATTTGTACATTGAGCACCATCAGACAATTGGGATATTCTGACAAAGCTGTGAATTCTACAAACCAAATCACTATTAAGGCTTATGATGATGAAGAGCGTTCGTCCAAGGGCACGGTCATCTTACCACTAAGAATAGGGCCAGTCACAAAGGACGTGGTTTGTCAAGTCCTGGATCTAGACCTCACGTATAACATATTGCTAGGACGTCTGTGGATTCATGAAATGAGGGCAGTCCCATCAACATACCACCAATGCATTAAGTTTCCTCATAATGGAGTCGAGGTAACGGTCAATGGTGATCCAAATCCATTCATATATTGCAATAACTTGAGATCACATACTGAGACTATAATTCCCAGCAATCGTAAGGCTACTCCTTCTTTAGGATATATTGATCCTGAGTCATTAAAGCCCTCGACATCCAAACAAGGTGAACTTAGAGCCAAGTTTCAAGACAAAGGCATGGGAGAATACACTCTGAATCAAACAATGTTCTTACGACAAGTCATGAACTCCCCCAAGGAATATGGGAGGCCACATCCTAATAAGCAAATCTCCATCATGCTACTCAAATGGGATCCTACCGTCTTTCAAAAATGGGGCAAACTAGAGGAAGAAAATTTATATAAAATGCTATATAAGGACGCTGAAGAGGATACACATGATCAAATTATAATACCCTGTGAGAACTATGGCAAAGGTTTCAAAATTCTGCAAAGATTCGGGTATGATGGAAAAAGTCCTCTTGGACTACGCAAAGAAGGTGTCATGGAGCCTTTACAACCTGAGCTAACTACAAGAAGGGAACGCTCCAAGGGGCTTGGTTTTCTAAATCCCAAGATTCAAAATAAAAGAACAAAACAGATATGGCGAGTCAAAGTGGCTGAAGTTCAACAAGAAGATGACTATTCTACAGATTCCAACGAATGGGAATGGGGTTCAGACAAATCCTCCAGCGACTATGAGCTCAACGAGACATTTAGAGAGCCAGAGGAACCTACAGAGGAGGAGGAATTTTACAAAAAATTCAGAGTTGGCCAAGAACCGACCCATAAGGATCCCGCACAGTCGTCGTTTCAAGGCCCTAGGTCAAGATCACATAGGATGAGGACACCTGTCCCTGAGGGTGCTACTAGTGATGATAATTTGGACTCACTCACGATCGAAACTGATGAGGAGAGTGCCATTGACGACCTCGATGACTATCTGGACATACCTGAATATAACCACATCTTCACTATTAGCCTTGCGGACTCTAAAAACACTAAAGACCTTCCCCTCGTTCACCCCCAACTCATTGACTGGGATCAGGATGGACTAGCACAGCTTGATACATTTCAAAATGATGAAGCTATTGTCGATTATCTTGGCATTCGCGATGATCTTCCTCTTGGAGACCATAAAGCAGGATACGCCATAGAGCTTAATAACATGGCATACTTTGGTGAGGGTGTCGGGCCTTCTAGTCGCAAAAATGTGAAAATAAAAACAAAACAAGGGTCTTATGGCGAAAACCACACTGTGGCGCTATCTGACTCTAAAAAAGTAAAAAGAAAGGACGTATCTGAGGGTGAAAACCTCTCTGAGGCGCCCGAAGATGGAAGGCTTGACATTCTCCCAGCATCATACGAGGAAAAATCATCCATGTTGGTAGAGGAGACTATAAAGACAAACATTGGTACAGCAGAGGTTCCACACAACATATTTTTGGCTCAATCATTGACAGAGGCCGAGAAAGCAAGATTCATAAGCTTCTTTAAGGAATGACAAGTCAACTTCGCATGGTCATACGCTGATATGCCTGGGCTAGACCCCGATTTAGTAATGCATCATTTAACAGTCAAACCGGGGGCAAAACCAGTAAAACAGAAATTGAGGAAAATGCATCCACAAGTGGCATTACTAGTCAAGGCAGAGCTGGAGAAATTATTGGATGTCGGATTCATACGCCCAATTGATTATCCCGAATGGATTTCCAATTTAGTACTTGTTAGCAAACCAGATCGCAGCATCCGAATATGTACAGACTTCAGGGATATCAACAAGGCTTGTCCAAAGGACGATTTCCCATTACCAAACATTGATTTAATTGTTGATCTCACAGCAGGCCATGAGATGTTATCCTTAATGGACGGATTTTCTAGATATAATCAAATCAGGATAGCACCCGAAGATCAACATAAAACATCATTTACTTGTCCATGGGGAACCTTCTGCTGGAATGTCATGCCCTTTGGGCTGAAAAATGCAGGTGCCACGTATCAACGAGCTATGACTACTATCTTCCATGATCTCATGCACATAACCGTGGAAGATTATGTTGACGATCTTTTGGTTAAATCAATAGACAGAAATACACACTTGGACATACTTTCAGTTGCTTTTGATCGATTGGAAAAGTACAAGGTAAGACTAAATCCAAAGAAATGTTTCTTTGGAGTAACCTCCGGGAAGCTCCTAGGATTCATTGTGTCTAAAAGAGGAATAGAAGCTGATCCAGCAAAAGTCAAGGCTATCTTGGACATGCCGCCACCCAAGAATATCAGTCAACTTTGATCTTTACAAGGGAGACTCCAATCCATACGAAGATTCATAGCACAACTTGCAGATAAGTGTAACCCTTTCCAGCACCTGCTACACAAAAACATCAAGTTCAAATGGGATGAGAACTGTCAACAGGCTTTTTAGGCACTTAAAGACTATCTTTTGAGCCCGCCAGTTTTGATGCCACCGATTCCAGATCAACCATTGCTACTTTACATATCAGCTACTCCAACAGCACTGGGGGCACTTTTAGCACAGCAAATACCTAACGGCAAGGAAAAAGCGGTCTACTATATCAGTCGCACATTGGTGGGATATGAGCTGAACTACACACCAATTGAGCGTGCATGTCTCGCTGTGGTCTTTGCTTCACAAAAATTATGACATTATATGCTCACTCACAAGACTAGGTTGATTGCCAGAATTGATCCACTAAAATATCTTCTCAACAAAGCTACACTTACTGGGCGGCAGGCCAAGTGGGTAATGATTTTGAGTGAATTCGACATTGAATACGTGGACAGAAAAGCAATCAAAGGACAAGCCATTGCAGACCAATTGGCAGATGCTCCCATGATAGATGATGCTCCTCTACAGTCAGAATTTCCAGATGAGTCCATTCTAACAATATCACCTACAAAGTCGTGGCAATTATATTTTGACGGCTCATACACACAGCATGGGGCAGGAGCGGGTATACTCTTTATAACTCCCCAAGGTGATTCTATACCAAAGTCATACCGCTTATCATTTCCTTGCACTAATAATATAGTGGAATACGAGGCATTAACAACTGGGCTAAGAATTGCAGTTCAGTGGAAGATCCAAGAGCTTCGTGTTTTTGGCGATTCTCAACTTGTCATCCATCAAGTAACTGATGATTATCAAACAAAATATGAAAAGCTAATGCCTTATAAACAACTGGTAGATGATCTGAAACAGCACTTTGCAAAGATAGAGTTTGAGTAGATACCAAGAGAACAGAATCGCGCTGCTGATGCCATGGCTACAATTGCTTCGCTCATTGATCTACCGCAAAATGAGACTCGCTATGAGTTCCTGGTTGACAACCTGCTGATTCCGTCATATGAGATCACTCCTACGGAAATGATATGTGTTGTTGGTCCTGAATCCCAGTTATATGGTTCCATATTCACATACCTTCGCGATAATATCTTACCTCCCGATCTATCGAACAACCAACGCCGCACTTTCATTCGCCAATCCTCCCGATACGTTATCCTAGCTGATATCCTATACCGACGAGGTCTAGATGGCACCCTCCTTGGATGTTTAGAGAGTGACGAAGCTCAGATTGCATTATGAGAAGTGCACGAAGGGATATGTGGTCCGCATACTAGTGGTCCTACCTTGGCCAAGAAACTCATCAGGACTGGATATTACTGGCCTACTATGGAAAAAGATGCATATCAGTTTGTCAAGAAGTGTAAGCAGTGTCAAATTCATGGAGACCTTATACATGCACCAGCATAGGAACTACAACCACTTGCATCTCCTTGGCCCTTTTGTCAATGGGGACTCGATCTCATAGGCAAGATTCACCCTCCTTCTTCCAATGGACATAAATTCATTATCAGAGCCATAGAATATTTCACAAAGTGGATTGAAGCCGTGCCTCTCACACAAGTTACTGGGAAACAAATTGCTACTTTCATTCTGAACTACATCATTTGCCGATACGGGATCCCTACTTCCATTATTACCGATAACGGGCGTCCTTTCAAGAATCAGGATGTTCATGAACTCTGTGAGCACTTCCATATCTCTCATCGTTTCTCCACACCATACTACCCCCAAGGTAATGGCCAAGCTGAGGCGTCTAACAAAACAATTCTTAAAATCCTTAAAAAGACAGTCGACGACGCTGGCCGTAACTGGCATGTCCAACTCAATCCTGCACTTTGGGCCTACCACACAAGTGTCCGCACACCTACAGGAGCTACACCCTACTCACTTGTTTACGGCTCTGAAGCCATCTTGCCTATTGAGGTCGAGTTACCTTCTCTACGGGTCTCCTTGAGAAACATAATCAACGATGAAGACTACAGGGTCTCTCGCTTACAAGAACTAGAACTGCTGGAGGAACGACGACACACTGCTTTTAATCATCTCAAGGCTTACCAACAACGAATGAGTCGCAGTTACAATCACAAGGTCAAGCCTCGCACATTTGAGGTAGGTGACTTAGTACTCAGAGAGAACCCCAAGAATCAGCAAGATAGAGATAAGAAGGGCAAATTTGAACCCAACTGGCTTGGTCCTTACATCATCACAGCAGTATATGGATTTGGGGCATATCAGCTCTCAACTACAGAAGGTGAACCCTTGGAGGATCCCATCCACAGCATGCACCTTCGCAGGTTCTACACATAAGCTCTTTTGGAATATCCTAATTCAAAAATACAAAAAAAATCAAAAAATTGCAAAAATACAAAAAAAAATTATAAAACAAAAAAATCGTTACATGGTGAAAACCTGGCAAACAGGCGCCTTGTGACAACAAAAAAATTGAAAAATCCAAAAAAGTAAAGAGAAATAATTTCGTCCAACGGTGAAAACCACTTTGGTGGCGCCCTGGGCAAGTACCATGGTGAAAACTGGGTCACCAGCGCCATGCGTAGAGAGACTTTGCTCCTCCCTCTTTCAGGATTCACTTTCATCCTTTCACTTTGCACACACTCACAACTTATTCGCTCACAATAAACTTACCCATTCCCATCATGGCTTGTTATTGATCTACCTAAGATTGGTTAGCCATCCATAACCCTCCCTTTTCACTCCCTTTCCATCCATAATAAATCAGATCCTATCTGTGGCTAAGGCAAATCCTACGTCTAGTAATGGGTGTGGAACTGAGAACATCACATGTTTAGAGGAGTACAGTTTCTTCCAGTTTCCTTCAAGTCTATCCGCGCACAATCCGCAATAAAGCAACATCTGCATTGCCAGTCCACAATAAAGTTCCATCATCTCCACAATAAAGTATCAGTTTCATGGATTCAGTCAGTTTCAGATGAGACACAGCAGCAACAATGGGCTTCAACAAATCAAATCTTTCAGCAGACTCAGACAACATATGGTTCAGTGCTATCTATCCTTTTTGTGAAAGTGAACATTATGACCACAATCAAATAAGACTTATACAAGTGACAAGAGACACTAAACTTGAGGACTACAGTGGATGTTGGTGTCGAGTCTTGGTTTTCTTTTGATTTTATCTTTTGGTGACATGTCTTTTAGCTTTTCCAGGATGTCTTTGACTAGAGATTCTATCTCCAGGATGTCTTTGACTAGAAAGGCGAGGCTGGGGTATCGTCACCTATTTGCATTTGCTGTCTGTGGATTGTCTTTTAGTAATGCTATGACTTGTCCAAGGATATGAGGACACTGTGAGTCTAGTATGAACTGGGGCATTCCTTGTTTGTGACTGTCTTATCTCCATGCAAACAAGTACAATGACTTTCTGGGCCGAAAAAATGCCTCGATTGTCATAACCTATTCTGCCATAATAAAGCTCAATGATGATAATGCACAAGAAGCTCTTTCACATTCATATCTTCTATCTTCCATCCCCCTTTCTGGATTGACTTCCATTGTCCTTCTCGAGTCCACGTAGCCCGCTATCACATGACTGAGTATAATGACACACCAAAAACATTTGCATTTCATATAGTTACACCTACATCACCACATATAAGCATTTCATACATACATATAGATATCACAATTGCATCACATCCTGCATACAACACATGTTAGCACATCTCACATTTTCATTATGTAAATAATCATTTTCATTATCATATTCATTTGCATTACATACATTCACATTTGCATCATGCATCACATATACAACATAAAAGAACAAAAATATATGGCATTGCATCATATAAGCATCCATATCATAAAACATGCATCACATAAGAACATTTCATCACATAAGGTACACATGCATATAGCTGCCGCAAAATGAATCATCTCATATATAATCAAAATGTGTCATGATACAATGATGTCAAAAGAATCATATGGCTACAAAAGAATCACCCGCAGGTGTCTACAATATAACAATGGTACATATACTGATACAATGGGGAGCCCTCTAAGGCTATGATGAACTCCCTCCCTCGGAGCCGCCTGGCCTCGACGGAGTCTGAGCTGTAGATGGTCCCGCCCCAGGATCCCCCTGTCTCTCTGGTGGTGGTGGAGGCCCCATGACCCCACCGCTGGATGCCTGTCTCCTGCGACTCCCTCCCGTAGTCGTCGCTGTGCGCGACGATCTATGGAAGCTCCTAGCCCGCTGATCTGCTGGCACGGCTGCATAGTATAGATCCCTCCAGTAGGCGATCTCCTCTCCGGCTCGCAAGACATATGCGTAGCCTGCCCCTGCATCCTCTGCTGCCCGCCTCCCTGCCCTCAGAGCTGTCTCGGCCTCTGTGTATCTCTGGATGGCCTGATCCCTCTCCCGCTCTGTGTCTCTGACCCTGATCCTGAGGTGATCTCTCTCCCGCACCAAATCCTCAATCTCATCTGCCTAGCCCTGGCAGATCTCTCGTAGCCTCAACACCTCATCCTCCTCAGAATCTCCACTCTCAGCCTCTGCCCGTGGCTCCTCCCTTGCAGGTGCCTGTCCCTGTGCCTCTGCCTGCACCTGTCCCTGTGCCTATCTAGGTACCTGTGGCTGTACCTGTCTCTGTCCCTCTGCCTGCACCTGTCTAGGTCCCTGTGCTCTAGGACCCTGTGCTGCTGGTACCTGTAGGGGCAGTCCACCCCGACCCCTCACCACCGGAGCTGCTCTCTCCTGTCCTCCCTCCCTCCGAGGTGCCACCCGTCTCTCTCCCACCACTCCCCTCCACCTCCGTCGGCCCCTACCTCCATCCCCTCCACCATCATCATCATCTCCTCCACCCTCTCCCTCCAGTGGCTTTGCCGGATCTGTCAACCTGGGAAACGGATGCTCTGCCCAATACGCAGAATACTCTGCGTCCATCCCTGCATCATCTACCTCTGGCCACATGTCCCAGGGCATCGACATCATCTCTGCTAGCTGTGTCACCGCCTGATCATATGATAATAGCGGCCCAAACTGCACCTGATCTCTGACCGTATGGGCATACATGCCCGAGCCCCGTGGCATCCGCTGGATCCGCCCAAACTGCCTGCACACCCTATCAACAAGCTGCCTCTCCAAAATATAGGGCGTCTGCCCCATCAGATACCTGCTCCTGAAAACATATGGTAGCTCCAATGCGTCGTCATCCCACTCCTCGCACCCCAGGTACGGCCTCCAGATGACCATGTCTATGTCATCTATGACGCGCCTCTAATGCTCCAATCTACCAATCCGAGGCTGGGAAGTAATCATGTCGTACAAGTGCACGAAGCTCCGTCCCTGTCCTCTACCTCTGAAATGAATGGGCCATGTGATGGGAAGGTGCTCATAAGCCCACACCTACAAGAGAGTCACGCCGCAGCCCAAACCCACTGATCCGTGGTATACAAACTGATGCAGCTCATAATATAAATGTGCCAGGACACATGGCCCCCATGCATACCTAGTGTGCTCTGTCATCAGTGTCTCCAATGCCCCTCCCCAGCCCACTGCCAATCCTCGTGTGGCCCTGTTTGGACACAAGTAACCACTGATGGCTCCCCCAATAACTGCCGGCAATGCTAAACCTGTGGCAGTCATGGTATCCCAGGCTACATGACCTGCTCGCATCTCCAAACCGGGATCCTAAAACACCCGTCTCAATGCCTCCCTGTCACCGTCACGGTCATAGGGAATCAACTCTCCATCAATAGGGATATGCAGTATCCTGTAGACATCCTCTAATGTCACTGTCATCTCACCCATCGGCAGGTGAAACGTGCACGTCTCCGAGTGCCATCTCTCAGCTAACGCAGTCAGCAACCCCATGTTTGCCCGAAACTTAGGCACAAATAGCACATGTGTGAGACCCATCTCCTCAATAGAAATCATGTCCTGAATCGACAACTCTGGTCGCAGTCTCTGAGTCGATGGGAATCTCTCCCATGACTCTAACATCGGCAAATACTCCTGCAGTCACACAATCAATTTTGTCAGTTATCGTGGCATTCACTGTTTATCACAAAATGCTACTTGCTACCTAAATGCATCTGGTTATCTATCCTAGTGACACTCACTGTTCATCACAAAGTGTTGCTATCTACCCTAGTAGTGCTCCCTGTTTATCACAAAGTACTACGTGTGTGACATTCCCTGTTCATCACAAAGTGTCACTCACATTCGCACTCCCTGTTCATCACAAAGTGCTGCCTATCTTGGTGCTCCCTGTTCATCACAAAGTGCCTTGATCTATTCTACTCTTCCTAGAGGACCTGCTTGAGTGTGTCCTCTCAGCAGCTTATCCAATCGACAGCGTATGTTCATCACAGAACTGCCGGTTTGACCTAAAAGACTAAAACCATGCATTTAAACACACAAACGCACTTTTAACACACAAACGCACTTTTAACACACAAACGCGCTTATAGACTGCACAAACGCGCTTCTGCGACACAGACGCGTTTTCTGAACACAAACGTGCCTATGCCATGCACAAACGCGACCAGGGAACACAGACGTCCCTCCATGACATAAACGCTCCTACAAATCACAGACGCTTCTACATTTCACAAACGCGTCCGCATTCAGCACAAACGCGGTTCCAGGCACAGACGCGCCTGGACCCGACACAGACGCGCCTGTTGGACACAGACGCGCCTGGAACTGACACAGACGCGGTTGCGTGTTTTTGCATATTTCAATTATCCTATTCCTAGCGCATTTATTGCTCCTAAACATGCATTTATGACAAAACTCGAAATGCGTGAAAGTACAAGGAGGTTTTCGGGTACTTACCGGCTCTCCTGCATCGGCTGGTCGCTGGAATCGGTGAACACGGTTGAATCTATGAATGGATGCCATCGCTGCTGACTGCTGCTGCTCTTTTCTCGCTCTGCACTATGATTTTCTAAGGGTGTGGATGACAATGAGGATGTCTTTTGCCCGTGGCCTATCTTATAGCCTATCCTAGCCCTCGCCTTCATTTCCCGAGTCAGTTTTCTTCATCCTGTGACTTTGTCACTCTATCCAGTCAGTCCATTCTAGCCTTTCTTTCTTATCGAGAGATTGTCTGCAATCTTTTCAGACATTTTCATTCAATCTCTCGAGGGGGCATGTAATTCCCATACTGGGGCAACTTTGTATCAGTTCATCTTATCTTCTTTGAAACAACGCGACAAGCCGCATTGTCTCAAAGAGGGGCAAAATGTAGACACTCAAAATTGTCATGTCTAATTAAATAAATATTTTATTTATTTAATTATCTAAGCCTAATTCTTCTATTAATTAAATAAATCTTTATTTATTTAATTAATTCATTTATCCTCTTCTAGCCTTATTTCTCATTTAAATAAATACATTTATTTATTTAAATTATCCCTTTCCTAAATTAAATAAATATTTTATTTATTTAATTGTCCTACTTCTTCTATTAATTAAATAAATCTTTATTTATTTAATTAATTCATTATCTTTTTCTACACATGACACATGTCATTCATCTCTTATTTCCTACACTACCTACCCCTTTCATTATTTTGGTATTTCTTATACCTACCCCCTAATCCTAGCCGACCTCTCTTTTTACACCTCTCAATCTTATCCCTCCATTTCATATTGTGTCTTCTATTTAAGGAGATGCTTTCTTCATTGTCAAACCCTAATCACTCATGCTAATGCTCTTTCATGCAACTTGCTACACTACAATTCCACTTGCAACCACATTCCGTTCTTTATTGAGCTCTTGTGCATACAAAAATCTGAGAGCAAGCATATCAAACAAGATCAATGGAGATAGGAAGAATGGAGATCAAAACCCTATTGGACATGTGATGGTATAATCTTTGTGATTTTGAGTTATTTTGCATTGTCTTAGGTTATCTTCATATGTTATGGTGGATCTTTGTTCATTGTTAGGCTAGGGTTTAGTGGTTGAATCCATTTTAGTCTTTCAATATTGTTGTTATTTGTTATCCATTTTCACCATATACAGGGGGTGTTGGAGTAATTAGGACATTTATCTAATTATTTAATTCAATTTCTTTATTCACTTTAGCTAAACTTAGGTGCTTTTTAGTTTTTATTTAATTAGAGGAATATTAGCTTCACTTTAGTTTAGTTGTAGTTGAGCTTTATTTAGCTCCTTGTACTTTTTATTTAGTTCTCCTAAATTTATTTTAGGGCGTCCTTGTTCTCTCTATATAAGCACATCATTATGAATTGTAATTTAATCTTATAATATTTTATTTTGAGGAATGGGCATGTGCACAAAGATGATGGTCAGAAAAGTGGACACCACTCAAAAAAAACATGGAAAAACAAGCAACACGTACGCAGTTTTAAAATTTGAAATTCCTGCATACGCGCTTAGGTTTGTTCTTCTCGAGCCTAGAAAAGGTAGCGCATACACGCTGCTTTTAGGAAAATGAGCGCATACACGCTACGCCTAGGAAAATGAGTGCGTGCATGCTGCTCATAGGAAAATGAGCGTGTACGCGCTAATAATCCAAATAAAACCGCGTACGCAGTGCCTAGTAAAAAAACGTTTTTAAAAAAAAAACTGGGTCTCATTTACCCATGAATAGCACATTTTTAACTTCATTTTTTCCCCATTTCCTCTCCTAAACTGCAATCAAGGTTCTATATTTGTCCTCCAAGCTATGGATCAAGGTTAGTTTTTGTTTATTTTTGTCTTTATTTTTTATTTATGATATTTGTTTTACATTTTGAATTTAATTTCATTAATTTTGATAAGGTTTTTTCATTTTTTGTTTCAAAATCCAGATTCTTCTAATCCAAAACAAGAACAACCAAATGCACCTCCTGAAAACCCACAAGAACAACCAAATGCACCTCCTAAAAACACACAAGAACAACCCCCAATTCCTCCTTTTGACCGCACACCCAAAACACAAGAAGAATTAATTAATCAGTTAGGACAAAGTACGTCTAAAATCAATAAATTGATTGTTAAATTGAAAACTTTTGAACTTGACCATCATTAATACCTTGCCACTAGCCTAGAAACATTAGCTAGTGGTGTCATGGTTGTTTCCACATAAATTACCAAATGAGGAAACTTTAGGGATAGGTGTCGTCAATTCTATGCCAATGGGCTATCATACGATGGAGTAAAAAACAAAAATATTACTAAACAACAAATATGTGCCCTTTTTGTTGATCCCAAAACTGGTCAATCATTACCTCTTAATGCAAAGAGGTTTCCCATACATTGGTGTACCAATGTGCAGATGAAGAATCTTTTTTGGCAGAGGTGGTGCATGGTCTTTGATGATTCACCTTGTAATAATTATGAGGTTCCATTATATTTTTTGAGAAAAATATATTGTGAGTTTGTGCTCAATGTGCGGCCAAACTATTTTGACATGAGAGAGTTTCATGGTAGAGGTGGTGGCTCTGCCCAAGATAGACCTGGAGCTCATAGGTGATTACCCGCGGAGAGTCACCGCCCCCTAGCACCCAAACCCAAGGTGCATTAGGTTGTCCCATTAGAGCTAAAAGAGTCGATGGAGCTACAGACTCTTCAGGTGGCCACAGCATTAACTGGTGCCATCATCCAACATGGGACATCATTAGCACACCATATTGTATTGGATGATAAGCCATTAGAGGATGACAAAGAGCCCATCCAGCATATGTGTGTCAGTTGCTCGAGGATAGATGATGCAGCCAGTGCAGATGGATCATCATATCACCTGTGCACAATTTGCGGTTGTAGATGTCAGGCTCACACGGTTGAGGATGTTGCACTAACAAATGAGTTGATGGACATGATGTTTGCCCAGGAGCCACAGACACAGGTGTGTTGATTTGAATTCATAACATTTTATTTATCAGTCACTTTAAATTTGTAATTACATAAATGAATTTTCATTTATACACCGATTTAAATTGAGACAAATAATATGCATTTCAGGATGCAGCAACGGTATCCCATACACCTCCCCCAGTTACTATAGTTGCAACTTCAATGCCTGAGGTATAAATTTTGTAACATGTTAAAATAGAATAGTACACTTTAAATTCAAAAAAATACAAGATATACTAACTATCTTTGATGCTTGGTCCAATTTCTGGTTTATAGGTGTTGACAGGGGACGAAATGTCCCAGATTGATGACATCACACTCTTAGCGATTGATTTTGGCCTACAAGGCTATATGGTATCATATTTTTTACAACTCTTTTTATGTATTATTTTGATGGAATATTCAAGTTATTTCATTTTAAATTTTTAAAATTATGTTTAATTTATTATATGTACTAATATCTCATGTTAATTTTTGTTTTTTTAGGGTACCCCCTTCGCGTCTAGGGCTCGTCCTAAGAAAAAGAATTCCTCAAAGATGCCAAAACGTGGGAAGAAGGTAATTGAACATATTTTTAGTTGTACAATTGTTTGAAAATGTTGAAATCAAGTATTAGTTGGGGTTTGTAGATTGATTAGTGTTTTTTGTCTATTTTACATGTACAGCAGCCATTAAGCTTTGTGGATTTGTTGAATGCACCTAATTCGCCCACGGATCAAGAGAGGGTAGAGGTATGTATCTCTACTTTATTTTCTTGATTTCATAATTATATGCACGCGTACATGTGAACTTGTGATATATTATAATCTTATAATTTTTTCATACAGGAAATATCCATACCTATTTTGTCAATGGCGAACCCTCCTCCTTGCACTGGAGAAGCATCTCAGGATCCGGTACACTTTTGTTTGACATGTAAAATTAGTTGTTTTTAACCTTCAATACTTATCATTATATTAATTGTATCTAATCTTTGAACATTTTTTGTATAGGTAATAGCGATAGTTTATACATCGATGGTGAGCCATCCTCAATCCATTGGAGAAGCATCTCAGGCATAGGTACGCCATTGTTATCTATATTATAGCTTTTAAGTGTTTTTGATATATTTATGTTAGTACATTGCATTAATTGTATATTTAATCTACAACAGACCCCTTTGCGGTACGGCCATAAGGTGGATCCATTTAAGTATGTCTTCAAGAAAACTCCTAAGAGTGACAAGGAGAGGAGAGCGAAGACATTAGCTCCTAGATCAGCTGATGAGGTAATCTACATTTCAATTGCAAAGGAATTAAAGTTAAATGCATAGTTATGTTGTTAATTGTGAACTATTTTCTACAAAATAATTCTAACTTGGATTTTGAATTGTGGTTTTGCATCCATCTACAGAGCCGCGTACTGCATCGAAGAGGCTTGATTTTGATGATCCACCACAAGTTTAGGATCATATAGTGTTAGTTTTGGTCATAGAATGACCAATACATGTAGATATATTCTACATTTTTATTGTATATCAATTTGGACATGGCATATGCCACATTTTTGTAATACTTGTATTGAATTGGTAGACATGCCTTTTTTATATATATAAATATCGATATTCAATCCAATAAATGTGTAATGAGTTTATTATTTTGTATTTGTTGTATTTTGTGGTTGTCCTTTTATAAATTTAAATGAATATTTGCATATGTAATCAACAATATGAATATAAACAACAAAAATATATGATATAAAACATTGCAATCGTGGAATATGATTTGATAAAAATTTTAAAATGTTGAATTAACCCTACAAAACTCCTTGTATTTGGTTCATTATTGTGTATACGTTGTATTTGGTGGCTGCTCTTTTATAAATTTAAATGAATATTTGCATATGTAATCAACAATATGAATATAAACAACAAAAATCGACAATATGAATATAAACAACAATATGTTTGGTGCGAGAGCACCCTCACGCTCACAATGGTCAAATTTTGTTCATTAGGTGCATAAACCGACATCACCAAAACGTTCGGGTGGGTAGTTTTATGCTAGGCATGCCCCTGTCGTGCATCCCAAAGCGTCGGAACGTCAAGAGTCATATCGTATTGGTGCGATCTCTCAACTGCCCTGAGTCCAAAAAATTGTCAAAATTTGACAGACTGTTTCTTTAAATCCAGGACACATATGGTCGATCTGTTTGATCATGTGGGGTCGCATGAAGCTCATCTACAATGGCCTATCTTGGTTTTTGACAACACAAAGCCATTTTCTATTATTAGCATTTTTTCACTTGCTCCAAAAACCGTCTGTTGCATGCAATGCAAAGTTGCAAGATTGGCTAGAATTGATTTGTTTTGTCGTGTGCACAAACTGACATCGCGAGTGCATCTGGGTGGATAGGTTTACACTAGGCATACCACTTTCATGCATCCCAAAGTGTCGAAACATCGAGAGTCATACTGTACCGGTGCGATCTCTCAATTGCCATGAGTCCAAAAAATTATCAAAATATGATAGACTGTTTCTTCAAATCCAGGACACATATGGTTGATCCATTTGATCTCGTGGGGTCACATGAGGCTCCTCTACAATGGCCTATCTTATTTTTTGACGAATCGGAGCCATTTTTTATTATTAGCATTTTTTTGCCTACTGCAAAAATCGTCAGTTGCATGCAATGCAAAGTTGCAAGATTGGCTAGAATTGGTTTAGTTCGTCATGTGCACAAACCAACATAGCGAGCACATCCGAGTGGGAATTTTTATGCTTGGCATGCCCCTGTCATGCATCCCAAAGCACTGGAACATCGAGAGGCATATTGTACCAGTGCGATCTCTCAAGTGCCCTAAGTCCAAAAAATTATCAAAATTTGATGGACTATTTCTTCAAATCCACAACACATATGGTCGATCCATTTCATCATGTGGGGTCACATGAGGCTCCTCTACAATGGCCTGTCTCAGTTTTTGATGACTCAGAGCCATTTTCAATTATTAGGATTTTTTCGCCTACTCCAAAAACCGTCAGTTGCATGCAATAAAAAGTTACAAGATTGGCTAGAATTGCTTTGATTCGTCATGTACACAAACCGACATCATGAGTACGTCTGAGTGGGTAGGTTTACACTAGGCATGCCCTTGTCATGCATCCCAAAGCACTGAAACATCAAGAGTCATACTATACCGGTGCAATCTCTCAAGTGCCCTGAGTCCAAAAAATTGTCAAAACTTGACAGATTATTTCTTCCAATCCAGGACACATATGGTTGATCTGTTTGATCTCGTGGGGTCGCATGAGGCTCCTCTATAATGGCCTATCTCATTTTTTGATGACTTGGAGCCACTTTCAATTATTAGCAATTTTTTGCCTGCTCCAAAAACCGTCAGTTGCATGCAATGAAAAGTTTCAAGATTGGCTAGAATTGATTTGGTTTGTCATGTGCACAAACCGACGTGGTGAACATGTCTGGGTGGGTAGGTTTACACTAGGCATGCCCCTTTCATGCATCCCAAAGCATTGAAATATCGAGAGTCATGCTATACCAGTGTGATCTCTTAAGTGCCCTGAGTCCAAAAAATTGTCAAAACTTGACGAACTGTTTCTTCCAATCTAGGACACATATGGTCGATATGTTTGATCCTGTGGGGTCATGTGAGGCTCCTCTACAATGGCCTATCTCAGTTTTTGATGACTCAGAGCCATTTTCAATTATTAGCATATTTTTGCCTGCTCCAAAAACTGTCAGTTACATGCAATGAAAAGTTGAAAGATTGGCTAGAATTGATTCGGTTCGTCATGTGCACAAGCCGACATCATGAGTACATCCGAGTGGGCTGGTTTATGCTAGGCATGCCCCTATCGTGCATCCCAAAGCACCAAAACGTTGATTCATATCGTACCGGGGCGATCTCTCAAGTGTCTTGAGTCCAAAGAATTGTCAAAACTTGATGCACTGTTTCTTCCAATCTAGCACACATATGGTCAATTTGTTTGGTCTTGTGGGTTCATGTAAGACTCCTCTACAATGGCCTATCTCAATTTTTGATGACTCAAAGCCATTTTCAATCATTAGCATTTTTTTGCATGCTCCAAAAACTGTCAGTTGCATGCAATGAAAAGTTGCAAGATTGGCTAGAATTGACTCAGTTCATCGTGTGCACAAACCAGCATCGCAAGCACATCTAGGTGGGAAGGTTTACACTAGGAATTCCCCTATCATGCATCCCAAAGCACCAAAATGTCGAAAGTCATACCGTACCGGTGCGATCTCTCAAGTTCCCTGAGTCCAAAAAATTGTCAAAACTTGACAGACTGTTTCTTCCAATCCAGGACACATATGGTCGATCCTTTTGAACCCATGGGGTCACATGAGGCTCCTCTATAATTTCCTCTCTCGATTTTTGACGACTCGGAGCCATTTTCAATTGGTAGCATTTTTTTGCCTACTGCAAAAGTCATCAGTTGCATGCAATGCAAAGTTGCAGGATTGGCTAGAATTGATTTGGTTCGTCGAGTACACAAACCGACATCATGAGCGCGTTCAGGTGGGCATTTTTACGATAGGTATGCCCCTGTCATGCATCCCAAAGCACCAGAACGTTGAGTGTCATACCCTATCGATGCAATGTAGAAGTTGCTTGACAACTATTTTGACAATTTTTTTGACAACAATGACATTTTTTGCTCAAATTGTATCTAGTCTCAATCTATGACCCCTATGACCCGATAATGACTCAAATAATTCTCCATGATTATACAGGAATCAAGAATGCTCATGATTGACCAGGGACACATCACATATACTCAAAACATAGTCACAAAACATTGACACACAAAATAGTCACAAAACATTGTCACATATTATTCAAAAATCTACCTCTAAATATGGTAAAATCAACTCTTGGCTATTTGATTATAAAAAAAAATGTCTTACAATTCATCTCATGGTATTTTATACAATATTTGGCATTACAATATGTGTGACTCAACTCATCACCATTTTAATATACAAATCATCTCATGGGCTTTTATACAAAATTTGGCATTACAATATGTGTGATTCAGCTCATCGCCATTTTATTATACAAAATTTGACATGTACATATGTACAAATCAGCTCATTGCCATTTAAATATACAAAATTATGTCCCTAAACTTGTAAAAATTAGCTCATGAGCATTTATATATACAAAAAATGAATATAGAACAATTCATCGACGACTTATACAAAATTCTCAAAATCATTCTATTCTAAACCGTAGAATCAATCAAGTGAGCCTTTAGGATCGACTCTAACCCATATTGTGTCAAGTATTGCCTCGTGGTCAGATTCACGAACTTTCCATAAAATCTTGTTATGAGGTCTACCACGATACTTCATCAAATGAATATTTGTTGCAATAACAAGGTTAGAGAAATGAAGAATATGTATGTGTGTTTCAAAGTCCTCGAACAACCAAACATCAGAATTCTTGATAGGGTATCTCCAAAGCCATGTTCTTGTCATGAGAACAGACCCTATTGGGTACTCAATACCCTCTCCATCAATGATTGTGGTTGTCAATTTTCTTTTAGGCTCAACACAACGACACAAATAGTAATTTGTTCCTTCTTCATCGTTCTCTTCTGCAACAACTGCATACACATGACCTACATTTTATAAAGTGTTAATTAATACCAAAAATAAAGTATGATGCACAACAAAATTGTCATGCCCAAACTTTTGGGCACGAACGGAATAATTTTTTTTTTAAATACTTAACTTAGTATGACTACCTTAATTAAATTAATGCAACTAGTTTGGTCTTAACTACATTTTGTGTGAATCAGGTAATTAAATTCAATTTGGTGATAAAGTTAACTAAGTCATCAGCGAGCTAATATTTCTCCAAAAAGGTTATCACTAATCTCCATTAATAAATAATTAAAATCTCAAACCTAATGATTAATCTCAATTTTAAATGATCCAAAATTTATCTTATAGTTCTTAACTACCTAGGATCTAAATTTAATTGTTCTAGTTATTAAACCACCTTATTAAAATAAAATCCCCATGAATTAAAAATACTTTATAATTTAGACTTAAATGGGCCACTTACCCCTACAAATATCGTCGTGTCTCCTTTTTTTTTTTAAGGGTCTATTCTACCCAAGAATTTGAAAATTTCCTTTTGAATGTTCCAACATTCATTAAATAATTAAAAGAGCATTAATTAATTTTTTTTTACCTCTCCTAATTTGATTTCCACAATTGTAAAAGTTAAATTGCTTATATATATATATATATATATATATATATATATAGTGGGAGTGATGCCTATTTTATTGTGTGTGTGTGCAGGTGGAGGAGTGGCAGCCCGAGCATCTAGCCCATGGCAAGGCCGAAGGGAGGAGGCGGAGGGAGGGCCGAGTGGCCAAAGGAGACGGCGGCGGTGGAGGAGGGTTTTTTTTTTTTTCCTGCGAGTGGAGTGAGCGGCAGTGGGCGGGGGTTTCCCTCGGGCGCCACTGTGCTTACCCACAGTGCGGCCGAGCGCCGTCCACTATGGGTAGTCACAGTGGCGGGCCGGGAGCGGACCCAGCACTGTCCACTGTGGTTACCCACAGTGGCAGCGCTGAGCTTCCCACTATGAGTAATCACAGTGCGGGCCAGGCCGCGCCGTCCCCTGTTTTCACAGGGGTTCGGCCCTTTGGGAGTTTAGTTAAATAATAATTTTTTTTTGTTTTTTTTTTTGTATTAACATGCAGTGTAAACAAAAATGCATTTAAATATATATATTTATATATATATATAATTAAATATATCGCCCTTTTTTTTGTTAGGAAATTTATCATGAATTACATCACTGTATTTTTTTTGTGTTTATAAACAGAATTATCAGAATAATATTTAAAGAAATAAAATATTTAAATAAATAATGACATATATATATATATATATATATATATATATATATATATATATATATATATATATATATATATATATATATATATATATATATATATATTGCTATTTGTTTTTGTTTTTGTTTTTTTAAATCTATAACCCATATAGGCTTTTTGTGAGTTTATTCTTATTTTGTATATCCATAGAATGCATGCAGGGATTTTGCTAATGTTATTTGTAGTTTGATTAAAGGAAAGAGTATATTTATCTATATGTATTTTTATTTTTTTTTAAACATTGAAGAAATACATATGTTGAATATTCTGTCCCCTTTTTTTAAAAAAAGAAAACAGCATTCTACTTCTAGCCTTTACAATGCATCCTAAACAGCAAACTTATTATGTATATATATTTTTTGTAGGCAAATTGAACTAAGACTAAATGCTAACCTTTTTGAAAGAAATAGACTACTATACTATGTTTCATTTTCTGCAATAAATGGAAGAATAATGACAGGTTTAATTACATTTACAGCAGCATAAATAACATAAAGGAATAGGTAGTAACAACTAATTTATTTATTTTTATTTTTTTTCAGATTACACAAGAATGCATCTACTCTTCTTTTTTTTTTGAAAAACATGCAGATTTAAATACAAGCTAATACTATTCTCCTTTCTTTTTGCAAAACTAACCAAGTAGGAAAATTATATATTCCTTTAGCAAAGATAGATACAAAGTAAATATGAATACAAATGGGTTTGAAAACCCAACAATATCTTTCTTTTCATGGTATTATAAATAAAATAATCACACTTCTTTTCTTGAAAATAAAAATACAACATAGCTCACATTCTCTTTTTTTTTTTATACAAGCTACAACATTGAATACATTTCTTTTTTTTTTTCTTCAACACTTTTCTTCAACATAAAACAGCAACAAGCTTTTTTTCTTCTTTCTTTTCCCATCCTAAGCAACCTGCAATAAAATACAACTTGACCATGGAGAGCTCACCTCCTAGCCTAGGCTTACTAGAAGCCACCCCTGAGCTTGGAGAACCAAGCACTAGACGGGTTACAAGCAAGCAAACAACACAACATATAGGCATACACTCAACAAGCATCTTCCCATCCCAAGCTACACTTTCACCACACTTTGTGATGATCATTCCACGGGTGGAAGTGGACCAAGTACCATTGGGGAGATTGCAAGCCAAAATACAACTCAAGCCACCTCATGGCAATACAAATGCAACAAAAGATACATCCACATACCTTATGCCCCCCAAAAGCTCAAAGGCCATATTTTCTCCCCTTATGACCCCCAAATGCATACACAAGGCTATGCAGCAAGGGTCACCAAGGACACCCTTGAGATCACTCTCCATAAGGAGAGCCTCTCACCCAAGGCTGTCAAACTCCTTCCACCCCAAGACCATCCTACTCCCCCAAGAGTAGGAGGTCTTGGACACTCCCAAAACAAGAACACATAACAAAAACATAGAAAAGAAAGTTTACACTCCTTTTTTTTTTAACAACAATTTACACAAACACCACTCTTTCAACAAGCTTTTCTTTCCTTAAACATAACAACATAAACAACATAAATAAGAGGAAATAAAACCAACCTTATTCTGCCAATAGGTATGCTATATTTAGTTGGGGATGAGCTGCCCAATTCCACACAAACTTTTCTCCAATCTTTACCAAAAATTCTATTCTACTACTAATTTTAAAAACAAAAGCATAATCTCCAAAAATGGAGAGTGGGTGATTACTCACTAAGCCTCCAATTCTTGCCTAAGAAGGCCTCTCACACACTTCCCAACCCCTTGGATGAGGTGAGAGTTCCCATTGGTTGCTCTTCCCAAACTCTTACACATTACTAAAACTGGAAAGGGAAAAGGTGAGAGAAGATGGGGAAGAGAGTTTGGCATCAAAAGGGAAGGTTGTCTATCCTAGGAGGAACCTTCTAAGTTGAATTTTCGCTCACCTTGAAAAAACCACTTTTTGAAGTGACTAAACAATCACATGGGAGTAGTCACATGTTTCAAAATACCCCTAACCCATAGGTATACCCTTTGGACCTTTGGAAAAGCCCTAAAACTGACCCTAGGAGTCCATTTAACCCCTTAGAAACCCAACTGAAGTTTACCTACGGGTCAAACCTGAGTTGACCACTCCCAAGACTCCCTACCCAAGGCAAATTTGGGACCACACTCATGTTTTTTGAATGGCTTTGGTAGAAACAAAACTCCCTCCAAGAGACAAGTCAAAATCAATGACACTAATCAGCACGTGTCAAGTGACACAATAAAAATACAATATAAAAATCACACATGGAATTTGTCTCTTGTAGGATTACACATATACATAAAAATTAATTTTAACACTCAAGCATCATACACTTCACAAATAAAATACATTACAAATGGGGTGTTGTCTCTCCAAATAGACAACTCCCGGCTTAACAAACGTACATTGGTCTAGGTTTGGTTCTCCATATAAATTTCATGGTCACATGGATAATTTTCCTGCACATCTCAATTAGCACATTAGTAATTCCAAATAATCACAATTATACATAATCAAATACATGGATTTCATTGCACATCAAACACTTCATACATTGGCAACAATAATTCAATATCTCATTCAATTAAATTCGATTCCACATAAGCAATTAACATAATTCTCCAAAATTGAACCATTCATAAATAAGCATCATTTTTTTTATCATCAAAATGAAGTCCTGCAATTCCAATAATGATATTCACCATTTCAAAATAATTCTATTCTAGCAACATATAAAGTTTCATAATCATCATGCATAAAATAAAGCATCAATATATGTCAATGTGATCCAAATCATGAAATCATATAGGTTCTAAATCCATAAAGCATAAAATAAAGCGTCCATAATAGTCTCAATATGCAAATAACTGAAAGTGTCAAACTGAGTCAGGGTAGGGCCTCACAAAAATGAACCTATAGACACCTAAAATTGTCATGTCTAATTAAATAAATATTTTATTTATTTAATTATCTTTAGCCTAATTCTTCTATTAATTAAATAAATCTTTATTTATATAATTAATTCATTTATCCTCTTCTAGCCTTATTTCTCATTTAAATAAATATTTATTTATTTAAATTATCTTTTTCCCTAAATTAAATAAATATTTTATTTATTTAATTGATCCCACTTCCTATATTAATTAAATAAATCTTTATTTATTTAATTAATTCATTAACCTTTTCTACCCATGACACATGTCATTCGTCTCTTAATTTATACACTACCTACCCTCTAATCATAGTCGACCTCCTTTTACACCTCTCAATCTTATCCCTCCATTTCTTATGGTGTCTTCTATATAAGGAGATACTTCCTTCATTACCAAACCCTAACTACTTGATCAATTGACTACTTGACTACACTACGCTTTTCATATGCGATCCTACTTGCAACCACATTTCCATTCTTTGTTGAGCTCTTGTGCACATAAAATCTGAGAGCAAATATATCAAGCAAGATCAATGGAGATAGGAAGAATGGAGATCCAAACCCTATTGGACATGTGATGGTATAATCTTTGTGATTTCATTTGATATGCATTGTCTTAGGTAATCTTCATATGTTATGGTGGATCTTTGTTGTTGTTAGGCTAGGGTTTTGTGGTTGAATCCATTTAGTCTTTCAATGTTATCATTGTGGTATCCATTTTCACCATATATGGAACCAAAAAGAATACTTGCAAAAAAATTAACTCAAAAAATCACCTGAATCCACTAGGTCGGATACATGGTCAAAATCCATTGATGTCTCCATCTGTCTCAATTGTACTGCTTTGAGAATTTGATATGAATCAATGGGAACCAATGGTCTACAAGACCATTTGTCAACCCACTCTTGTGATTCACATTCTTCCCACAAACAATACATGCATGAAGAGCAAAAACATACCATATGTCTCATATAAATTACCAGTGAACTTGAATTTGAACTCATAAATGAGTGCATGTCACTCGATCCTACAACTGTACAACAATCTAGGTAGTTTTTAATGTTAGATTCAGTGAACAACCAAAAATATCTACGAATCATTGATGTACCTGGATTACCTGGACCCATCCTAGACTTACACCATCGCACAATTGTTTCTGCATATACCAACTCAGCACCACCTTCGTACTTCAATTCTTCCCTAGCTAGGGCTCTTTTCACACATGCTCCTACACCATCATGTCTCCCTTACCATGTCCAGCCTCAGTGAAATTCCAAAAATATTGTACATCGCTTGTCATATGCATCCTTGTCAACCAATAAAACATCCTTGCATTCTTGAATTGTGCGGTGCAATTATCTGACCATATTAAGTGTCGATTGTATCGTATGTTCCTTTCCCTTAAACTATCATAGAAAACTTTAAAGCATCCTTGTACAAACTCCGATGAATGAGTATGATCATCACTTATGTAGAAGTGATACTCTCTTACAACCTTTCTATCCTCCTTTGTGCTATCATATGCATGCATGAATGCTATGTGTACAAAAATAGAAACTTGTGTAGAATGATAATACATGGATTGCACTTCATTTTGAGGTTGTAGTGTATAATTTTCAGCGAAATCAACTATAGAGATAATGGTGCCAAGAGGAAATGTGTCCTTTCATAACTTGAATTGTTCATGTAACCATCGAGCTCTATGTGTATGCATTATGTACTCATAAAATAGTTTCTCTTGAAACATTTTCATAAATTGAGCTACACATATATCATTTTTCACTAGCTCACATCTCTTCAAATCTTTTCCATCTTTAACTCCATATGTGATTGTCTTGTATTTTCTGAAAGAAACTAGTTTCGTACCAATTTCATGTGTGCTCTCCAAATGTACGCATCTTGGTAAACATTGCAAACCACCACATATAGCACAAGAACCTTCCAAACAAGGCATCTTATAATAAATGCAACTATCATGTCTATTACATAGCACACTTGAAATAAATTATCTTACCAACGTAGGAGTTGCTTGTATATTACATTCCTGCAAAACATCGTTAGTGTGAAAAGTAGAACAAATATGATGAAAAATATCATAATGCATGGAAAATTCAATATGCATCCTACAACAACACATGGTGCGTACATGATTAATCTTAATATAAAAAGGTTTTGCCATTTCAAAAAATCTTTGAGAAATTCTTATTTGAGGAAACTTTTGAAGGAATCTTTCATAAAATTTAGTTTGAGTCATATCCAAATAGTGTTTGGCATGTGGCTCACGATTTGTAGACCCAATTCGCCTTCTAACAACATCTCTTTGGTTGGGCGATACTCTTGTGTTGTCATGCCAAAAAAATTTAATTAATGTTTTTAGTGCATCAACAACAACCTTGTCTTTGCGTGGTTGTCTACCCGAGAATGCCCAAAGAGAATTATTGTTAGGTTCCTCTATTTGTTCCCACCTCTTTAATGTTTTACTTAATGTTGTTCTACTAACGTTTAATGGCTTACTTGTTTTGCTTATCAAACGATCTTTTTTTATTTTCTTGCTTATTATGGTTGATGTAATGACACATCAAGTAGCATTAGAATCTTTACTACATGATTTTGAACCAATAGATTGATATGCATCAAATAGATTTCTGACAATAGTTCTTTCACTATTACTTTCAAATGATCTTGGGCCTGGAATTTTCATTGTCTCTCTAAAATTCAAATTTTTAATCATTTGAACAATTAATTGACATCTTGTGGTTTGATTTAAGTTTTTAAAATAGTTTTTCCATATTCTTTTAACCATCCTCCTACAAGTTCGTTCATTCATTTTATTGGGCATTGACTTCAATATATTCTCATCAATGTCAATTAGATACTTTGGTTTTCTACGAATGATTCTAGGAGGTGTTAACATCGGTGCATTATGTACATTCAATTAATCAAGTAGAGAAGGTGTAATATGTTCATCATTTAATTGATTATTCAATGTGGTATCATCTTCAATTGCATTAGGTTCAAACGGTAAATTATCAAATGTTTCTTCTTCAATTGCATTAGGTGCATTATATTCGTTTGGTAAATCGAATTGACATGTTGAAGATGACATGCCTTCTTCTCCCATTGTTCTTATGTCACACAATTTCTTCATACGCTGCCTTTGTCTTTCCTTTTGAGCCTCTCAGTGTTCCATCATTCCTCACTTGTTCTTTCCCATGGTTGATATCGGTTGTCCTAAATAGAATCATATTACATATATATGTAAAGAAAAGTTCATAAACAAACAAATAGCCATAAATATGCATCTTATCACTATTTTTTGGAATCAAACTATTAAACAATCACAATTCAATCATTTGAAATCATGCAAAAATAAAAAACTAATAAAAACAATAATTCAATCATTTGAAATCATGCAAAAACAAAAAATTCACTTACTTTTATGTATACAACAGTGATAGAAGTGCAGACACAGTTCCAGTGGGGCCTTCAACGACCTCAAAAACTTCTTTTGAGGTAGTTGAGGCTTTTGGGCAACTAAAACTATGTCTATAAACTGCGTACGCACTACATTAATAACTGCATACGCGCTATTAGACCATAAAATGTTGACAAGCCCAACGGTATTCTTTTTTCCCATTCTGGACTGATAAGTAGCGCGTACGTGCTACTAAGCCTAAAAAATTTTATCACACAATAATGAATAATGGGAATAGTACCCCATACGCGCTTATGAGTAATAAGTACCACGTATGCGCTCCTTTCCCTTAAAAAAGTTATGGCAGGGTAGTGAACTAATAGTTTCAGTACCCCATACGCGCTATTGGTAGTAGAAAAGATGTGAATGAAAAGGGAGGGAGGGAGAGAGAGAGAGAGAGAGAGAGAGAGAGAGAGAGAGAGAGAGAGGGGGGGAGAGAGAGAGAGAGAGAGAGAGAGAGAGAGAGAGAGGAAGGGAGAGAGGGAGAGAAGAGGGGAGGTGGAGAGAAGAAGGGGTATGGAGGAAGGGAGAGGGAGAGGGAGAGAGAGGGGGGAGGGAAGGTAGAGAGAGGAGAGAGAGAGAGAGAGAGAGAGAGAGAGAGAGAGAGAGAGAGGGAAGGTAGAGAGAGGGAGAGAGGGAGAGGAGGGAGAGAGGGAGAGAAGAGGGGGGGAGGGGTGGGAGAGAAGAAGGGGTATGGAGGAAGGGAGAGGGAGAGAGAGAGAGAGAGAGAATAGGGAGGGTGGGAGAGAAGAAGGGGTATGGAAGAAGGGAGAGGGAGAGCGGTAAGGAGGGAGAGGGAGAGAGAGGGAGAGAGGAGAGAAAAGGGGGGAAGGGAGAGGTATAGGGAGGGAGAGAGGGAGAGAAGAGGGGGGAGTGAAGGTAGAGAGAGGGAGAGAGGTAGAGGGAGGGAGAGAGAGAGAAGAGGGGGGGTGGGAGAGAAGAAGGGGTATGGAGGAAGGGAGAGGGAGAGTATGGGGGAGGGAGGGAGAGGAGAGAGGAGAGGAGAGAGAGAGGGGGGAGGGAGGAGGGAGAGGAGAGGGGAGAGGGAGAGAGAGGGAGAGAGGGAGAGAGGGAGAGAAGAGTGGGGAAGGGAGAGGTAGATGGGAGGGAGAGAGGGAGAGAAGAGGGGGGAGGGAAGGTAGAGAGCAGAGAGAGAGAGAGAGAGAGAGAAGAGGGGGATGGGGGATGGAGAGAGAAGAAGGGGTATGGAGGATGGGAGAGGGATACTAGGGGGGAGGGAGAGGAGAGGGGAGAGAGAGAGAGAGAGAGAGAGAGAGAGAGAGAGAGAGGAGGGAGAGGGAGAGTGAGAGGGAGAGGGAGAGAGAGGAGAGGGGAGAGGGAGAGAAGAGGGGGGTGGGAGAGAGAAGGGGTAATGGAGGAAGGGTGAGGGAGAGTAGGGGAAGGAGGGATGAGGAGAGGGGAGAGAGAGAGGGAGAGAGAGGGAGAAGAGGGAGAGAGATGGGGGGAGGGAAGGTAGAGAGAGGGAGAGAGGTATAGGGAGGGAGAGAGGGAGGGAAATAGGGGGGAGGGTGGGAGAGAAGATGGGGTGTGGAGGAAGGGAGAGGGAGAGTAGGGGGGGAGGAGAGGAGGGGAGAGGGAGAGAGAGAGTAGGGGGGAGGGAGAGGAGAGAGGTAGAGAAGAGGGGGGAGAGAAGGTGGAGAGAGGGAGAGAGGTAGAGGGAGGGAGAGAGAGAGAGAGTAGAGGGGGTGGGATAAAAGAAGGGGTATGGAGGAAGGGAGAGGGAGAGAGAGAGAGAGAGAGAGAGAGAGAGTCGAGAGAGAGAGAGAGAGAGAGAGAGAGAGAAGGGGAAGGGGGAGGGAAGGTAGAGAGAGGGAGAGAGGTAGAGGGAGGGAGAGAGGATGAGAGGGAGAGAGGAGAGAGAGAGAGAGGGGGAGAGTAGGGGGGAGGGAGAGAGGAGGGGTCTTAAGGGGTCATAGGACACCATATGACCTCTTAGGAAACAATAACGACCTCTAATGACACCTAAGGGGTCATATGGTGGGCTAATAAAAATGATATATAAATTTAAAGTTATTCTAGAACATCATACATGAGATTCCACAGCGAACAAACAATGAGGCTCACTAAAAAGCAAGTGTAAGAGCTTGAGCTAACCCTAAGAGTACTACCTAAGTTCTAAAACATATGATGCTATTAAATTTGCAAGGTTATAAGGACTAATCTCGATTGTGACTATAGAATTACACACTTGATTTCTTTCATGGTATGTACCGTTCCAAGTTGTTTGACAAGTATGATCATCATATAGTACCACTGCCATGCATACAACAAACTTTAATTTCTTTAGGTGACAGGCGTTGTGTAACAACATGGGAACTCTCACATACCCACCACTATCATTCTACAAGACATCATCTGTGTTACTCTCCCTCTTTCTCTTCCTACCTGTTGTTTCCTTCTGAAAAACATATTGCAGGTACTCTAACTCATCATGTTTCTTTGTTGACACTATTTTTCCGCATCTTCTCTGCTCATTAAAAACATATTCTGAGAAGAATATTGCTATAGGTTTCCTTGTTTGTCACGGTAATACACCTGTGGTTCAATTTCAAACCCTATTCCTCCTATTCAATATACACACACAAATCCATCAGTCATCGAGACTCCAAGCAACGAGGCTTCGCTAAAAAAGCAAGTGTAAAGAGCTTGACCTAACCCTAAGAGTACTGCCTAAGTTTCTAAAACATATGATTCTATTAAATTTACACAGGTTATAAGACTGATCTCGATTGTGACTATAGGAATTACACACTTGATTTCTTTCATGGGTATGTACCAATTCCAAGTTGTTTGACAAGTGATGATCATCATATACTCACCACTGCCATGCATACAACAAACTTTAATTTCTTTAGGTGACAGGGCATTGTGTAACAACATGGGAACTCTCGCATACCCACCACTATCATTCTACAGGACATCATCTGTGTTACTCTCCCTCTTTCTCTTCCTACCTATTGTTTTTCTTCTGAAAAACATATTGCAGGTTCTCTAACTCATCATGTTGCTTTGTTGACACTATTTTCCACATCTGCTCTGCTTATTAAAAACACATTCGAGAAGAATATTGCTACAGGTTTCCTTGTTTGTCACGGTAATACACCCGTGGTTCAATTTCAAACCCTATTCCTCCTATTCAATATACACACACAAATCCATCAGCCAATTTTCTTAGGAGAGCATACATGATAAAAATCAAAGAGGAAGTTGCAGACAAGAAATAAATTCAATTACTTCTATAGAAGTGCAGACACAGTTGCAGTGGGGTATGGAGGGAGGGAGGGAGAGAAGAAGAGAAAGAGGGATGGGGTATGGAGAGAGAGAGAGAGAGAGGCACCTTGTATGCATTTGAGAGGGGGAGACAATACACTTACATGTGTATATATATGTTTAATATATTATATACATACATATATTATATGTATGTAAACATATTATATATACAATATCATATTATACACATATTATATATTACATATATTATATGTATATACACATATTATATATAGAATATCATATTATACAATAGCGCGTACGCGCTGTTTATAGTAAAGGTAGCGCGTCGCGCTGCTTACACTATATGTACCCCATACGCGCTTTTTAAACCATAAGTACCCCGTACACACTTTTGACTGTTTAGGCTTGGAAATAGGCATGGATGACAAAGCTACTATTTGGAAGTTTGATTTCCCTCCATTTCTCTCATTTTTTACGTGTTTTATTTTATCAACTTGGTTTATTGACTTTGTCATCATCAGGTTTACACTTCATCAAGTGGGTATTTCTAAAATTCTCACCATATTTTCACCCATCTTCTGAGCTTTCTAACCATATAATTGTTTTTCAATTTGAACAACAATAACATATTATTATTGAATTTCTTTTACCAGTGTCTCCATAATTCTCACAGACATAGGTGCACCATTTTTTGATTAACTTTTGATATACTTATCCAAATTTAAAAACCTTTATATATTATTGTAGTGCACTTGATTCTTTAAAATTTAAAAAAAAAAATTGTATTTTCTATTTGTTTAGTGAAACTTATGCTTCGCACACAAACAGGTACCTAATTTTCAGGATGTGCTCAATTGAAAAAATCATAAAAAAAAAAATACTCAACAAAAAATTACAAAAAAAATACACATCTTCTAGTGTTCACTCTTAACTATCTTTTTGCCAAAGGATTTGTCAAAATACTAAATCTAACTATGACTTTTTTATGTGCACGTCAAACACTATGTTATGTTTTTCAAAAAAAATCAGGGTCATTTTTTCATGCGCGAAGGATTTGACCCCCTTAATCTTATCCAATTTTGAAAAAGTTTAGTAGTTTGGAAACTAGATTCAGAGTACTACAATATTTGTTCTTTGATTATCTTCATATCTTGAGTGGATGACTTTCAAATTTTGCCTCCAAGTTCAGGTTCACCTGATTTCAGAAGAAAAAAAGTGTCCACTTATACCCCCCTTTTTGACCACCATCTTTGTGCACTTACCCGAATATGGAATATTTTTCTTGATATTCTCATTTGAGGATGGTTTTCTAGTTTGTTGTTTGATCTTGCAGGCTTGTGTTGGAATATTCGACATGTATCATAGCTCAATCTTAACGTCAACAGTGCATACTTCAAAGGATCAACCAAGAAATATGCCTTCCACAAGAGAATAATGCAACATGAGTTTTTATGAACATGAGACTAAAATGATATGAAAATGACTCAATTGATATGATACAATGTACAACTAATACAGGCAAGAACATGGGGTAAGAGTACACAAGATGTGGACTTGTGTCTTAATCCAATGTGATGTGACAACTACCTTGTTACAAACATTAAATGCATGATGCATAATAGTAAATGTCTAAAGCAAACATTAAATAATGAAACATGACTCATATCTTCTAGAATGCCACCTAGGATAACTAACATGATCTTATGAACAATATTAAATGACAAGTTACATAAGCAACTTTATGACAACTTACTTATGCCAACTAAGCCTATGTAACCTTAATGTGTAAATGAAATTTAATGATAACTAACCAACATGTATGCCTAAGTAAACTTACATGAATAGGTTCTAACTATGAACTAATTAAGATATAACAACATTCACACCAACACTTACCACCTTTCTTTTATCTCTTGATCATGTTCACTAGAGTTTGCCATTAAATTTTTCATATTGAGGGTTGGGCTTCAAGCATGTACTTATTTGTCTCCTACCTTAGTTTTCTATTTGCTTCATCCTTTATAGGTCTCTTACCTCCTCAATTGTCCTCTGTTAGGGTTTGATAGTTCTATGGGAACTACCTCATGGAAATTTTTGATGTTTTTTAGAATCACTAGAACTACAAAGACAACCCTTTTCACCTTGTTCATTGTGCCTTAAATCTTTCCTATTGTCAATGTCAAGGGTTGTGTCTGAACCAATAACTCTTGTCACTTATGCCATTTTCTTTATATCTTAGCTTTCTCTTTATTTTTTATGATCAAGGGTCAACTAGGAATCGAGCAGCCGTCGATAGTTCTAATGATTCTAAGGAATCACATTGAGGTCTAACAACATTTTCAGAACTTGCTAAAGTACCAATTGGAAATTTAAAAGGGGGGATCTTTGAAAGGAATCCTTGAAAAGATGTGACCTATCAAGATAGATGAAACATAACTACCATGGAATGATGAGTAATGTAACACCAAATCATAAAAACCCATGGTAAAGGGAGATAATAAGAGATCTAGAGAAATTAGAGAAGAAATTGAGTTGACAAGAAAGATCAATATCGCAAGCCAAAACATAGAAGAAAATAGGAAAAAATAGAATGTTGAAATAGAGGAAAGATACCAGAAGAGAAAGAAGAATGCGAATAATAGATAGAGTGAGTTTGTTGTTGTGGGTGTTGTTGAGCATGCCAATATGGGTGCTTCCAAGAAAGGGAAAGAAAAAGTTAAAAAAAAAAAGAAGAAGAATGGAAGGTATAAAAACAAATGAACCTGCATTTAGAAAGAGTATAGAAAATATTAACAAATTAGAAAAGAAGTATAAAAGAGTATGGGGTATCAAGGAGACTATTTGTAGATTGGGTGCTCTAGGATACATAGCAACAAGTAGTAAATCTCCACAAGACTATCACTGTTAAGATTTAGAAGGCCAAAATGGATGAAGAGAGAAAGAAATGCACAAATTCCCACTCCACACTAGAAATCCTCAAGAACACAAAAAGTGATATCAATGCATTGTATCAATTTTGCCTTCGATGGGAAATATTATTTGGAACATTAAAGCACAAATGGATCAAATTGAGCAACACATCCCTTAGGTGGCACCTTCCTATGGTGCCATGAAAGACATGGATGGAAAAGGAAGGGCACAAATGGAGGCATTGCATGCACAATTCCAATAGTTGTGGGATCAAAGGGAATAAACAAGGAATTAGTTCAAACAATATTAGAAAGTTGTCAGCATACGACTGGCACATGTGACAAGGTTTCTAAGAGATACACAAAAATTGGCCCAACAAATCAAAATCTCTACTAGGTTTTTGAATCTAGAGAAATTGATTACACAAATCACTATTCAGAACCAACTCCTCCAATAGGAAAAGTCCAATGGGATAGTACCTTCGCTCATTTGAAGGAAATCAACATGGTCATCATTCCAGTTGATTGATACATAGATGTCTTGATGACAAGATAGTTTTTTAAGGGGGTGACGCTAGTAGGGAAATCAACAAAGTACAACTTACAAAGTGAGGAAAAATATGTTGCATACTATCGCAAGAAGAATGATAGACTTATTATGAAGGATAAGATGTATAATGGAATGGTGGAAATGTAATAGAAATCACATCAATATAGAGGAATTGATCAATACTTGTGTAACGTGATATGAATGGTATTTAATATGTTTTTGTAAGTTATTGTCACCTTGCTTGATTACGCGTTATGGGCTAACCTCCTATCCCTCTTCTACTAACAATTCTAGTATATAAATACAACTTATAGAGAATATTTGTGGTAAAAAAAACTCTAGTCTATGATTTCCCACTTTTCTTGCTAGCACTTAGTAAATATCTAAAGTGACAAAGGAAAGACATGGAGAGCTTCATAGATACTAGAGTAAGCTTATAGTGATTTGGCTAGTTCATTTCTACATCCTTCCTTCAATAGAGACATATATGTTTTGACATTCATTAAAGACTTTTCTTAATATACTTGAGTGCACTTTCTTAGATAGAACTTTGAGAACTTTGAGCACTTCTAGAACTTCAAAAAAAAAATTAATCATGACTTAGGGAAAGCCACTATAATTTTGTATAGAAATAGTGGCAGTGTGTCAACTATCATTTTGAGTAGTTTTATATTACAAAGAGGATATAGTTGAATTATGCAATTCCATGTGATCCTCATCAAATGATGTGGCAAAATTAAAGAGCAGTTTTTTGAAGGAAAAGGGAAACTACATGATACACTTCAATTTTCTTAACTATAGTATTGGGCAAATGCCATAAATTTTGTTGCGTGTATCCAAGACTTCGTTCCTCGTTGATCCTTAAAGGGAGTTACTCCTTTTGAAGCTTAGAGTGGTTGAAAATCAATAATTAAGAACCTTACACTTTAGATCAAATGGATCTCCCACATGGGCCCACATTTTTGTAGAGAAATGTAAGTTCGTGGATCCATAGAGTAGATCTTACATAGTTGTAGTTTATATAGATGGTGTTAAGGGTTATCAATTGCTCCACCTTGGTACACATGAGTTGACTATTGAGAGGAGTGTTTGATTTAAAGATATCTCTTTGGGCTCTAATATGACCACATATATGCCTTATCCTCTTCCATTCACATTAGAGTCACTTGGGCTAGATAATAATTCCTCAAAAGATTTAGATCCATCTAGGCATATTCTTGGTGTTGATTTTTCTTCCTCCACTTAAGATTTTAAGTGTGATGATGATGTTTTGTCTTCTTCCTCTCATAGTCATCATTCAATGGTTTATAATTTTCCTCATGATTCTTTGACTTCAAGTCCACTTTAGGCTCATCAAACACTACATGTTTCAAGCAATTGGTTGGGGATCCATTAGACGCTAGGTGAACACATTTACAATTTTAGGGGCCTCTACATGCCTTCATTACTATGACCTTCAATCCATAGTTTTTTCAAGAAGCATCTAACATTCTCAAGTGAGATATTTATATCCAAGAGGAGTGTACTTACCTGATTAGGAACCACAATTGAGATGCATTCCCCCTTCTTAAGGGAAGGATCTTTGTCCAATGTAAGTAGATTTATCAAACAAAATTCAAAAAATATGGATTAGTGGATAAGTATAAACCATAACTGGGTGTGTTCCTAATATTGATTACTAACATATATTTTCACCTCTTGCAAAGGTGAACTCCATTAGACTCACATTTGCTATTATTATAGCACATTGCTAGGAGATTTACCAAATGGATGTGAAGAATGCATTTCTTCATTGAGGAGATATGCATGGAGTAGCCACAAAGATTTATGTAGTCACATAAATTTGTCCACTTAATTAAAAGAATATTTACTATTTATTTGATTATTTAACCATCAATAATCAGTTAATTAAATTAATATTTGATTAATTCATCCTCAAACTCTTCTCCTATTAATTAAATAAATTATTCAATTTATTTAAATTAATTCACTAAGCCACACTTAAAATCAATTAAATGAATAAAACGTATTTATTTAATTTAACCCCATTTCCTCTTTTAAATAAATAATAAAACATTTATTTAAATCCCTAAACTACCCCCCACTTGCATTTTCCTACAATGCAAGTTGCACCTATTTTGTTGAAATAATAAATTTTATTTTAATTAAAATCTTATTTTCCCTCACCCACCAAACCCACTTGCATCCTAAACCCATTCTAGATTCTTCTAAACCATTCTTAATTAGCCTAAACCCATCCCCTAATTATTGTCACATTCCTAAGCAACTTGAAGTCACTTCTCAAAGCCTCCAAAGTCTTTGAAAAGCATTAAATGCTTTATGTCTCCAACAAGCTAACCCTTAAAGTCTTCCAAACCATTAATGGTTCTTACATAACCATTTATAGCTCTTACATGACCACTAATGGTTAAACTCAACTCACCCACATGTTGGCATTTTTTATGATTGATGTTGTGATTGTCATTGATGGACACACACTTGATTTGAGATCACTTTTTGTATGTATGAGTTAAAGCTCAACCGGTATTTGTTCCAACTGGTATGATGTATTATAGTCTTTAGACTCGATGTTTACCGGTCTCAAGCGGTATGAAGACCCCAAGCGGTTTGAGGATCTCAAGCGGTACGAAGGAATGAAGCGGCACAACTCGTATTTCCCAGTCTTCATTTTGTCAAACCGGCAACCAGTATTTTGCTTAAACCGGTATTTTGTTTAAACTAGTAATACTCTGTGATGAGTTACCAACCGGCATTTTGTGATGAGTTACCATCCACTGATTGTTTGGCAGTACCGACACTTTGGCGGTGCACTTGTGTCGTGTTACCAAAAGTGTCCAGATGAATTGAACCTAGGAAATTGTATTGTAATCCTATTGGACCGACATGAAATCAGATTCCTTTATAAGGACATCATGTCTAGGGTTTTAGTGTGTTGCTAGGGTTTAAGGTGGTTGATGAGTTTTTGTAAGTGTGAATATAGAAGAGAAGTTCAGGTCTGTGAAAGAAGGTAGAGTGTGAATGTGTTGAAGACTGAAGTAATGTTGCAATGCATTTGGAACGAGCTATCAAGGATCTAACCAAGCAATATGTGCTATTTGCTAGATCACTCACTTGTTGATTACTCACATCTTCGACAAGTCTGAAGCCCTTAACCAGGTAGGCCCAAAAAGCCTTTTGTAAATCTTCTAACAAGGTGGTTCACATCTGTGGATCTAAAATCCTCTAGCAAGGTAGTCTTTAATCAGACTTATCTCCTAATAGAGATTGAGATTCCTAACAGGATCTGTTATGGTAAAGAACATTGTATGACCTTAACCGGTCTGGTTCCTATTATGCAGATAGTTACTTGTGAGTTTCATCTCACCGTGGTTTTTCCCATTTGGGTTTCCACGTCAAAATCCCTTGTGTTATGGTGATTGTGCTTCTATGGGTGAATGCATTATTTGTTATTTGGTTTGCATGTGTGCTAACCGGTTTGTTTGCTAAATTGTTTTACCTGTTTATTGTTAGATTAGTAAAGTGTTTAAGTACAGTAATTTTTGGCATACTAATTCACACCCCCCCCCCCTCTCTTAGTATTCATTACCACATGGTTAGAGACTTTCCCTCTAACTCAACCCTCATTTGACTCATGGGTCTCTTCAAGCATTTATTGCTTTGACCATGGTTATCCCCACTAACTCTTGCACAAGAGTTTATCCATTGGATAAAGGAATTATTCATTAGATAATTGTTTTATTCATTCAACTCAAGCCTAACCTTACCTCCTAAGCTAACCTTCATGTCATCTCAAGCATTTAATGCTTCTTCCCTCTCCTCTCAAGCCATCTCATGTTGACATTTGTCATTCTTAGATTGGGTTGAAAGCCTTCACATGGATCATAAACCCATCAATCCTGACCCTTGTTGAGATTACTCAATCTCAACCATCCATTTCTCTATTTTTCCTATAAATAGAGCCCATTCCTTCATAATCCAAATCCAGAAGTCTTGTATGCATCTAATCTATAGTGAAATTTAAGAGAGCATTTTAGGAGCCATCTAATTTACATTGTTATTTTGGTTAAAATCAATATAGCTTAATTAGATGTTTTCTCATATCTAGTTTGCTTGCATTTGCATAATCTTTTTAATCATTTTCATAAATCTTGAATCTCCATAAAGCTTCCATAGTAGTGCAAAAAGTTGAGGGCTACACTCATGTGGAACTTGGAGAGGAGAGGAACAAGGGAGGAGCAGCTATGAGCATATTCGAGAGCATTTGGGAGTGTTTTGTATCATTTCTCCGTTTGTGTATGCTTTCTTTAATGTGTTTGATATCTCTCTTGATATGCATGCTTAGGATGGTAGTTTCCTTCATATTTCGTTTTTGATTGATACTACTAACACTAACTTTTGATTTGTTTGTCTTGTGTGTTACTAACATCCTTTTTGCAGTGCATCAGTTTCTACAAGAGTCTTCACTGGTTTGTAGATTTAAGAAATCTATCATGCCTTAAAATAGGGCCCTCAAGCTTGGTATGTCAAGTTGGATTCTTTCTTTCTCACACTTTGGTTCTCTTGTTGTCATTTGAATCTAAACATTGACATTCTACAAGGCGATTCTCCTCTCTTTCTATCTCTCTATGCTGATAAAATATTGATAATGAGGAGTTCTCCATTCATTGTGGCAGTGAAGACTCATCTTCGTGACCATTTTTTTATGATTGACTTGGGCTTGTTGCATTATTTTCTCAAGGTTGAGATATCTCAAATTGTTTCTAGCATCACCATTGCATAGTCCAATATGTTCTAGGTATTCTCTCACAGTTTCACATGGTTAATTGCAAGCCTGCTTTGACTCACTTCTTTCTAGAGTCAAACATGGAGGCTTGATATTCTTCACCTTTGGTTGGTAGTACGTTGTATCAACACCATAATAGGAGCCTTATTTATTTACCTCATAGAAACTTGATATTTAATATGATGTGGTCATGGTCTCTCAATTTTGTATGAGCCCTATGAGCTACATAAGAAGGTAGCCAAGCAAATTATCTATTACATTCAAGGTACTTATAATTTTGGGATTCATTGTGTAGAAGACAATTATATCAATTTAGTGGGCTACATCTTTTTCAAATTGGGCAAGAGGACCTCAATATCGCAAGTTAACTTCCAGTTGCAACTTCTCTCTTTGTGCAAGTCCTATTTGTCTATCAAGCAAGTAGCAATCTACTATTGCTCTATCTTTTAATAAGGTTGAATATTGGAGATTTGTTTATCCTACCATCGAGGGTAGATTTGGATTCAACTTATTCTCAATGAGTTTTGTATCTAGTTCAAATGACCATCAACCATATGTTGTGACAACTAAAATACCATGCAAATTTCATGGAATCCAATATATCATTAGTACATCAAATGTATAGAAGTTCGCATGCATTTCATTTATCCATGAAGAGGTAATTGATCTATATTATTGCCCAACTTTCGAGAAAATTGTCAAGATTTTCACAAAACCTCTCATAAAGCATCTATGAGCTTTGTTGGGGTTGCAAAAATCTTCATTTTTTTTAGGGGAATTAGTCCTTCCTTTCTCTACTCTATGGGAGGTCTTTTCTCTATCTATTTTGATGAGGGGTTCAAGAGCTATTCTCTCTTTTCTTCATGGGCTTCCTTACATCTATGTTTATAGATGCCTCAATAAACTTGATTTATCAAATCCTATCTTTTCAACTACTTAAATTATACTAAAAGCGAATGTCAATGTAAAATTATATTTTCTTATTAAATTTTGTTGTCCTATTATTTAAATTTTTGCTAACATTTAATTAAACTTGTGTAGGTTAATGAAATGAGTATTAATGCGCATAGAGTGGATCACTTGCATTTGCCATGAGAATTTTTCTTGTGGCACTTTATTAGTTATATTGGTCACCTCTTATCTTTCACATAGTCTATACATACTCACCCTCCTTCCTTGTATTTTCATTCGTGTCATTTATACTTACTGAACTCTCATATCACTCTTTTGCCTCTGGACAATTTGTACTCAACCCTTTGGATTTTAACTTTGTAATGTTTTATACTTGGTGAACTCTCATATCACTCTTTTGCCTCTGTACTCAACCGTTGGGATTTTAACTTTGTAATGTTTTGATCCAAGATCATTTGTATGTACATTTTTATGGTTCCTATTTCCTACACTAATTTCTAACTTTTCATCTCTTTTACAGATTCTAACGCAAATGCTAGTTAGTATAACTTTGGAGCTTGCTTAGTAGTAACAACAACATTTTTTAGTCAGAACATTTTTCCCTTTGAATGTTAAGTTTCAGCTCAGACTCATAACAAAACGTTCAATGAATTTCTCTGATGAATTTCTCTGAAGAAAACAATATTCCTTTATATAATATTGACTCGAAATTTTTGTAAAGATTTAACTTTTAGTAGTAGATAGCTTATATTTCATATGACAGCTCCAACTGCAGTTCCAAATTTCAATCTTCAATTTCTTGAATCGGGTCAAAGTAATCTTGGTAAGAATTTGATTGGTCGTTGTGTTGATTCATACTATCAGATGAAACGAATCATGAAATAAATACCTTCTGCACTGTTCCTACAAGAATCTAAAATGACGAACTCAAAATACGATTTAAAATACATAGTACAAGCCTTAAAAAGAAAAAAATTATGTATCCCACCAGCACACAGTTATTTTTCGAGTTTTTTTTGTTTTCTGATAAAAAAATAATCAATAAGCCCCAGAAATCTTTCTTGCTCAGAAACACTGTAGTCGGTGATGCTCAGTGTCTGCCTGCAAATAAATATTAGATTTAAGCGTTCAATATGACAAACAAAAATAATGTTGTTTTATATTATCTTCTTTGTTAGTAAAGCTCAATTCAAAAAAACAATTCTAACATAGTTTCAACTTAGTAATGCCCTAAAAGGAGATGCCACCATCAAAAAAAACAGTGCTCTTCATAAACATTTAGATCTGATTATCATGTTTTAAAGGAAGAAAATGCACTTCACATATTCGGAATATGTATGTACTCATTGTTGAACTATATAATTTAAAAATATAATCTATATCTTATTAGCATGCCAGTTCACAAATGTTGACGCTTTTTCAACTTTAAAAGCAACCCGAGTTCTTTGTATCTCATCATTTCTCTGCCCAACAGCAGGCATCAAGGCCAAGATACAAGGAATTGAATACATAAAAAATCTGTCTATTCTTCAAACTCAAAATGCAATTTCTTTTTTCTTCATTTGCAGTCCTGTCTGAACTTTGGTCCACATCACACAATCATGCTCCATGAAAAGCTAACTCTTGGACATGCTCGAATTCATGAGAATGGCAACATAAACATGCAACTATTAGATACGGCTACCATACCACTGCAAATATTCACCCAAATTATTGTAATATAAAGTTCTCTTGGTATCCTAAACCAGTGACATTTCAAAACAGAGGTAACATGTCACACTAAAATCAATCTGTTAAAAGGAGGGCTTATCAGTGCAGGTTCTTCCATGCACTTATACTCTAGCAAGTAATGCCATGCTCTCTCTACAGTATAAGGAATGGCAACTGTGTTGGGATGTTGAATCACATCCTGATCAGAACAACATTTACAGTCAACATAAAACCATTGAAAAAAGCATGAAGAACATGCCCAGTGACAAAACCTTCAAATTTAGATATGCTGAGACACTTTATAAGCCTAATTTTGTGGATGTACTGGAACGTGAGCTTGATGACCCTGTCCTTTGGAACGAAGGGAGGTTGCCATTGACCTCAATCCACTAGTTATCTCTGTAAAATTAGGTCTTGCAGAAGGGTCAGCTGACCAACAACGCTCCATAAGTGACCTCCATGCAGGATCACATGAACCTGGAATAGGTGGACGCAGTGTATTGTTGACTATACCTCCTGCAAAATCACAATAGTAGCATATTGTTCTGAACCGTCAATATAATTGTTAAATGCCTCCACCAAAATCCATCTATATTCAATAAATAGAGCTCATGAAGCTTTCTGAACCAGGGGTAATCACTATAATGAACTAAAATGGATAACATACCAATGATTGCTCCATAATGCATATTAGCATAAGGCTCCTCTCCAGTAAGCAGCTCCCACATTACTATTCCAAATGAAAATACATCCACCTACAACACAAAAATTCAGACTATTAGGCGTGAAGAAATTTACTGTGATCTCATACAACTGGAGAGAAGCATTTGGTCATTTCTACCTTTTCAGAAACCATATTGCTGCTGCCATTCAATAACTCAGGAGCCATCCATGGAAGGGTTCCCCGTACACCACCAGAAACTAAGGTCTGATGTTTGATTTTCGAAAGCCCTAAATCACCAACCTGCAGAAAATGGTATAAAGTACAGGATTATTTTTATGGTCATCAACCAACATTGGAGTATGGTCCTATCCAATGCGACAAAACAAAAACAAAAACTTAATTTGGTTAGCTTGAAATTATTCAATTAGATGCCGCCTGATAGATTATTTTCCAAAGGAAACGTGCACATTGCAGGTGAAAGCACACTGTAGCCAGTCCTCAAACAGCAACCATTTTTACCTTGCATATAGGACGTTGAGGATCTCTCATGTTTACCAACAGGTTCTCGCATTTCAGGTCAAAGTGCACAATATTCTTGCCATGTAAATATTCCATTCCAAACGCAGCATCCATGGAAATTATTAGTCGCTTTCGCAGATCAATTCCCCTATAAAAAAAGTAATATGTATTAGCATATTATGTCATGTAAGAGATCCAGTTCATGCTGTTTGGAAGTGGAGGGTTAAGCTGTCCGAGGAACACATATCAGACCTGTACCTATCCTTCCTTTGCAAGACCTGTTTGAGTGAGCCATTCACCATGTACTCTGTAACTGTTGCCAATGTTCCCCCCGGTCCATCTGGTACAACACCATAGAAAGCAACAACATTTGGATGATGCAATTGTGCAAGCATGTGAGCTTCCCTCCAGAAATCAGCCCTCTGAGAATTAAAAAAACAGCCCATTTAGCCATACCCTTAAAATCTGCACATTGTAATGGTTAAACACAGACAATAGAACTGCCCTGAGCTAAAAAAATAGTTTTGCTTGAGGGTTCTTACCAAACGCTCTTGCTCAGATGGTTTTCCCATGAAGCAGCTATTCTTTATCCGTTTGATTGCCACATCTGTTCCCCTCCATTTGCCATGATATACTGTTCCAAAAGTGCCAGAACCAAGCTCCCGCAATTCTTCAAGGTCGGCATATTTTATTGTCTAATTAAAAGATTGAAATTCTCAGAATTAGGACCAAAATATAGCAAACACTCATAGAATTGGATCAGAACTCATAAGAATATAAAATATCATCGAACCTGCAAGCCAAGATTAATAGCTTCTTTGATAACTATATCTGGTTCATCCATGCCTGATTCTATAGCTATATGATCCTGCATATGTCGAAGTTAATAAGAACAAGGTTCATGCTGCTTCTAATTGCAAAAAAAGTATTAGCAGGAAACAACAGTAACAAACTTGCTGATACCTCTGTTATTGAATCTGAGATGGTGACCATTTCATCTTCTGCCCCTTTTAACGGGTCTCTCTGAGAAGTATTTCCCTGTACATTTCCACCTTCAGTGGCTTGATCCCATTCATGCATTGACAGGGTTGGAGCATTACAAAGTGGCAGCTGAACGGATGCAGCGGGTAGATCGGGTAGATCCTTGAAAGCATTCTGCCCCTCTCCTTCTCCATGTTTATCTGCAATAGCTTATGATCTCAAAAAGGTTAAAATAGATATTGTGTTCTACAACATTTACAATAGGACTTCAAACAAGTATTCAAATCTCAAGAGGTGCAAAAAAGTACACTATATGAGAGATCTGTTTTAGTACCTTCTACTTTGATATCTGACAAAGGCAAGGCTTGTGAAGACAGACCTAAACCAAATCCATCCTTAACAGAGACCTCTTCCCGATAGGTTACCTTGTCTTGTACCAGAAAGCTAGTTGAAACAGAATTGTTGCTTATAGGAGACAAATTGCTAGAAGAAATGGTCTTTGTGCAAGAAGAGGGTTCCGTTACCTTGCCAGTTCCCACATATGAAGCAGAAACATCTTTCAGGAGGTCCATCGTTGAATCATATTCACTTTTCCCAACTGGTGATGTCACATCTCCATCCTTGACTCGATCAAAGGAGCTTCTATTTGAATGGATATCCCTTACTGCATGTCCACTATCATCATCAACTATCTCCTTTGCTGGAACTTGTATTCCATATTGTGAACTCTCTGGCAATGTTATGGGCTCAGAGTTAGAAAAAAATTCTTTGTTTTTATTGGAAGACCTAGCATTTGAAATGTCATCTGGAAGCGTGAAAGACAGATGCCCACTAGCATCAGCAGTTGCCATCTCACCAAGTAATTGCTCCTGAGGCTGTTCAGCCATACAAATTAAATTACTGGAACTTTCATTATGCACAGCAGAGACAGAAATATCACCAGGCTCACTTATTTCACTTTTACTTACCAAAGGTGAACCATCCTGCAGCTTGACTTCCCCTAGCTCCACTGATTGTTTATGGACATTATGCAACATATCCACTTTAACACAATCATCACCTCCGTTCCCATTCCACCACATTGAAGTCGTCTCAGAAGAGATAGAGGGTTCACCTTCAGTATTAGGCAAGTAAGAACTCAAATTAACATCTCTAAGTCTCTGCTCGATTGATTGATCAACACCAGGTAACAAAGAACTGGTACTTGGCAACTGATCAACCAGCATGGACTCTTGCAAAGGATTTACTACTCTTACTTCCTGAATATTGATTCCAGAACTTGGTACTGCAACTTCATTCATTATTGCAGTTCTCCTTGTTGCTTGCACCGGGTCTGGAAGAATGCCCACAGCTTTCATATCCCCCGCAGTAGGAGCCTGTTTGAACTGATATGAAGTTGGTTCAAAAGATCCAAAATTATCACTTTGTTGATAAGTGTGACGAGAATCACCCAAACCTGAACGGGACAAACCATATGGGTCCTCTGGAAGAAAAATTCCACTGGAAGTTGTGCCGGGTTCTGTGAGATGCCTTCCTGATAAATCAGTGCCATTCTCGTCTTGTTTGGCTTCAGATTTTGCCATTCTCCCTGATGAAGCAGCATCAAAGTCTGGTTCTTGCATTCTGTGCTGTAGAACATAATTACCTTCATCTTGTCTCTCGTGAATATATGGAGAAGATGACTGTTTCACCACATACTCCATTCCACCATGAGGAATTGTATAACCTTGTTGTCGAGAAATCATCGGCTGAAGGCGCCTTCTGTCAGTCATATCTTGATGATCTCCAGCAGAAATGACACTTTCTTGCACGAAATTTTCTCTAACATTTGAAGGTGGTTGCCTTACTGACCCATTGGTGTGATGACCCTGAGATATCCCTTCGTACATGGCATGAACTGGCTTGGTAACTAGATTCTGTAAAGCACCATCAGAGTGCACAGTAGGCACTATATGCTGTGGCATAATGTTTTCTTCAGAATGGAACAGATGATCCTGGCACAGATCCTGCTGTCGAGCAAATTGCTCATATCCTTGCCTTTGATACTGAGAAGGAAGCGACATGGGATGAACAGCTCTGCTGTTATGGTCATAATAATGCAACCTTGGTCCATATGACGGTTGTTCCATAAGCTTAACATTTGGAGGGCGGTGCATCTGTAAATGCTGTTGTCCTAATGAATTTTGATGTCCAATAAGGTGTGATGATTGAGAACCAGAAATTGGCTGCAGGCTGCCTGTAGTAGAAGCCATATGAGCTTGGATATGAGCAGAAGCAGGTTTGTCAGAATAAGAACCTCCAAACAAATCACTCTGCTGCTGTTGCTGTTCTTGTGCAGCATTCATGTATACTCTCCCATCATGCATTACTTGCCAAGGGTTGTTCTGGTGAGCCTCCTGAAGAGAATGCTGCTGAAATAGCTGCCGAGCAGGTCCACCCTCAACATTGGCCTGTTGAATGTATCTGAAATTTTGTGGATATGAATCTACATGATGTTGCCAATATGTAGATGGTGTTGGATGCTGTGCAACAGTAGGGTGTGGATCCAGAGGAGGCAGCAGTGTATCTGATCTAGTATCCAACATGGACTGGGAAACATCAAAGTTCTCTTGCTGCCACTCTCTCCTAGACCCAGCGGCTTTAATCTGAGGATCACTCTGAAAGGTGGTAACAGATGGCACAGGTCTCCTGTAATCTGTATCATGATAACCAGCCCCTCTGTCTAGTTGTTGGAATACAGAGTATGAATGACCAGCAACATTTCCTTGTTGTTCTGGGATAAAAAGTCCAGAACTATCTCCTAATCCAGACTGGTTGGGATGAGTGGGCACCGAGGACAACACAGATGAAGATGAAGTTGATGGCGTTAGGATAGGGACTTTAGAAGTACCTTGCTTAGAAGAAACTGGTGAGCTAGTTGGTAGAGGACCTGAATTCACAACATCCTGGGGCATTATTTTGATGGGCAATGGACCTGACGCAACTCCCTGATCTGGCAACATCGAGTTCAAATTATTCCCAGAATCCAGACCAATCAAATTCTCCAAATTTTGTGAAGATGCACTTGCCAAACTGTCCTCATTTTTCCTGAAGCCTATCTCTGTTATCCCATTGACAGCATCTACATAACGCTGCTTGGATAATTTGTGATCGTTCATTGAAGCAAGATGGGCTAGATCAGAATCAGATGCAGTGAAAAGAAACAGTCTGAGCCTGGGTGATCCTTCGCCTGAACCTTCTAGAAGCCTCTCATACTCATCCATCATATTCTCGATATCCTCATCACAAGAAACAGAAACCAGAGCATCAAGATCCTCATTGGGCAATTGATACTTAAGTAACACAACCAGACCACACACCTCCACCATCTTCTGCATGAGCTCTGAATATCCAATACCCCTACCGACAGTGACAATTCGAGTCTCACCACCTACATATCTTAAAGCACCATCGCTTGGCCTGGGCAAAATTTTGCCCCCAAAACTACACATGAACTTCACCTTCTGAGACCCACCGGCATCATCTGTTGCGGCTGAGGCTGAACGATGAAGAAATTCTGATTGGGGTACAGAGCCATCATCAAACGGGAATTCGTCATCAACCCCCAAACCAAAACCCTGTGCTGCCCTGGGGTTCTCATTATTTACCCCATGATAATCTCCCCCATACTCTGCAGTAAAATTGCCTCTCTCTGCCACATCAGATATATTATTCCCCGATATCATTTGCCCACCCATGCCCATCATTCCCCCCTCATAAGCATAACCATGAGTCCCCTCACCCTCAGGAATCTGGCTTTTCCTCCCACCAAACATCCAATACCCACCAGGATTATTCTCAGTCCAGCCACCACCACTCAAGGGAGAAAACGCCATGGCAAACTCTTCCCCAGTCCTAACACTAAGATCCACAGGGCGATACCTTTGGCTTTCGTTAAACCTAGAGCTGTTACCCATGGAAGAACCCATATCTTGAGGAGGAAAGGCCGGATCCCCAGCCATGGGTATGGAATAGATGCCCTCTTTAAATGGGGCTTTATTATAAACAGGCACATCTGGTCCTATACCTAAGCCTATTGATTTTTCCTCCATCGCCTATTATACAAAAATTAATTAATCCATCCAAACCCTTCTGAGAATCCTTATTCATGAGAATTAGGGTAGAAATTTTGAAAGCTGGCAACTGGGCTGAGAGGTTCTCAAAAATCAGTGACGACTAACACAAACCCACATGATAAAAGAGGCTTTGCTTACAACCTGGGCAATACGATTTCAAAAAATAAAATTTAATTTAGAAAAGCATCATGCAAAAGGTAAGCCATGACACATTCAACATGATCTTCGCCACAGATTCAGTGCTTCAAAACCTCAACAACATAAATCATCTGCTAGAAATCTTATTGGTAAGCACAGTTCCACATTGTGGGTTTGATTATTCAAGAGATTTTTCGCTCACCTGTTGTAATCTTCGGAGAAGAACAGATTTCTGAAAGACTTTTTCACTGAAACGTTTTCTCTTGTCGTTGTAGTTCTCCACTGTCGCGAAGATGCATCAGGCTGTCTGAGGGAGTTCTACCAAAAATTTTATCTTGAAAGAAAGAAGGCTGACGTAGGACAACGTGGCGGGCCCAACAAGCATAAGTTATATATTAGTTTGCCGTTTCCGAAAGCGAATTGACATCTTTTTCCAGATTTGTGAAGCCTTCTACGATTGAAAATTGGTGGTTGAGGATTGGAAAAATCAATGGTGCATACCCTGCAATTCTTCGCTTTCTTTTAATCTAAACCTACCTCTAGTCCAATATAACTTTGTTCCCATTATAATGATTAGTGTGTTAAATAATATGTTTTTGTGTAGAATTTTCTAATTAATTTTGTTTTAATGTGAATTTTTTTATTTGGTTATTATTTTGGGTTATTTTTATATTAAAAAATATTTTAATATGTAGATAAAGATTTAATTCTTAAATTTTCAAATTCAAATTTTTGAATAAGTTTAGGTAATCTTGTTTAAATAATTTTGTCAAGAAGGTAATCATAGTAAGCTTGGGAGATATGAGCATGTTAACAAAATCTATTAAAAAAATTATAGAATCAATACACAAAAATAATTATGGAGGAATTATATTAATTGTATCTTTTACTTACATTTTTCTTTCTTTCCTTTTTTTTTTTATTGAAAGGGTTATTTTAAATGGACTAAGAGCCAAGGACTGAAGGGTATGCATTCCATTTGCCGCAAATATAATTGAAATAAAAATTAAAAAAAAAATTAAAAGTTTTTTTCACATTGTTTATTTTATGTTTTATGAAAGAGTTATTTTACTTTTCAATAATAAGACAATAAATATAAAAAATATTATTTAAGTATTTTACTTTATCAATTATTTTTTATTTTTCATATGAATGTCATTTTTAATATTTATTTAATAATTTCAAATATTTATTTAATAATTTCAATTATATTTTACCTTTATATGAGATGTTTATGTTAAAAAATAGTCATTATATTAACTTGAGAATTATTTTATAGTTAGTATATTAAAATTTATTTTATTTTATTATATTCACTTAATAGCTATTTTATGATTTTAGTTTTAATTTTTTATTATTTTTGTATGTAGACTCTAAATATTTTTGTTAATACCTCGTGCTCCATTGAAGTTTGAGAAAGATCTATTTGAATAGTGTTGAATATTGAGAACATTTTCATTTTAAACATATTGCATGACTATTTAAGATGTCTTCAATATAGTTGTTGGTAATGGTTTGTCTGTTTCTCTTGGAGCCCCTGGTTTTGACTCCTTTCTAATCAAAAACAATCCTAACCTAGAAAAAAATTCAATTGTCTATTGATACTAACTTTCAAATTTAAATTTGAAATATTAAAGTAAGAAAAAAATTTAACATCCATTTCAACATAATTCCAATTTGTTTAATTCACATTCATAAAGACAAAAATCAATTTTACAAATACAAAAACAAATCAAAAGATCAAACAATATTTGTTCAATTGACATTCATAAAGACAAAAATCAATTTACAAATACAAGAAAAATAATCAAATATCAAACAATATTTTTTTCAATCTACAAATAATAATCCCAAAGGTCTTACTTTTCAAACACAATAACAAATCAATTAACACTACATCACAATAAAATCAACATCAAATTTAAATGAAATATCCTTATTTTGCACATTTATTTCAATAATATATTTACTCTATAATCTAGACATTATTGCTTGAATTATTTATTTATCATCCCTTTTCAATTATAAGTGGTGGAATGGGTACTTGAAAACAACCAAGGAAAGCATCATTTAGCAAATGATGTCATAAACTAGAATTATAAATTATTACTATTTTTAATTCATAAATAAATAGTGTCCCTCTAATTATATATTTTTTTAAAATCATAATTAAATTCTTACTAATGGTTCCGGTGGCCTGCAAATGCTTTATTTTTAACGTGTGTGGTATTTTCTAGAATTAGATGCTATCTTGATGTATGAGCCTTCCTTTTTAATTCAATTTTGACTTTCTTCAAATTAACTTGAGGACGAAGTAAGAGACAATTCTATATCAAATGTTTATTATTTGCTACGGTCTGGATTTATTTGTTTTTTTTAAGTGTATGAGAAAATGAACCCTTTTCTTTAAAAGAAAAAAGGCAAAAGGTTTTTGGAGATAAAGATTAATTAAAAAATTTGAATGTAATTGAGTTGAGTAAGTACTATGATTAATTAAATAGGTAGTAAAATAAATAGTGGTTAAGAAATTATGTACCTTTTGTCATAGTGGTAGGTGGTTTATTGATTGGAATTAAGTAAAAAAATTTAAATTATGAAAGTAAATTTAAAGTGTCATTTATGTAGTAGATGAGTTTGTTAAGTCTACATTGCAATTCAATATGATTTTGTGTGATTTTGTTTATGAGTTGTGTAATTTGGTTATATGTAATGTAATTATATTTTTGTTGGTTACTTGTCTTTGAAACATTTACCTATCTCGTGATATCTTAAATGAGATCAAGTCTATGTTAAAGAACATTTGTATGAGTCTACTATGTTAGGATTCAAATATAGTATGTCCTAGTACCTTAGTCAACCCCCTTGTTATTTTTTCAGAATGTGTACGAGAAGATTTGAAGACATGCGGAATACAAGATGCTTAAAGAAAAATCACTATGCCCTAATGCAAAATGTTGTGATGTAATATTATAACTGCTTGAACGCTTGTTCAAATAATGACATCTGATGATGCTATAACCTTAAATAATTTCCATATGACTTGTCTTTGAATATTAATACTTAGATACCAATTTTTAAAGTTTTTGTGTTCAAATGAATATGCAATGATCCATTTTTGAACGGGAGTTGACTTGGAGAATGTGAAAATGGAATTTTAATAAAGTGGATTCAATCGTGTATACAATTATGTTAAGGGGATAAAACAACACCTATGATTATGACTTGGATGAGGAAACAAGTAAGAACTTAAGTGGGTCTAAACCATAGGAGTTAAATTGGAAAAAGGATAGGGAATTGTTTGGGTTTAGTTAGGTTGTGATGCAGAGCATCTATCACAAACCATAAAACCTTCATTCAAGGGTAGACTTTAAACTTGAATCAAGAGGCATATAAAAAGTTCAACCACTCTTCTCAACTCCAAACCAATTTCAAAGGTTATATCACATCCCTACAGACCTTCATTCAATATTTCAGATCATAAAATTCACCATAACATGAGAGAACAAATTCTTATTTGCCATGGAATACCCTAGTTTAGGGTTTCATCCCTTAAAAACTGTTTTCATCAAAATAATCACATAATATTCAATTCTTAACCAAATTAAGTAAGAAAAAAAGCACTGAAAAGAAGATTCAGAGACCTTTCCAACACATATAACCTTTTTTAAATTATTATTCCTCATGTGACCACACCAAATGTTGTAACCAGACTGCTACTCCCTTCACCAGTCTGCCTTTCACCATGAACTGTAACAAAGAGTCATCAATAACTTTGTAAATATTATTGCTAACAACAATATCTTTGGTAAGAATTTATATTACTGAGTTACACAAGTTCTCTCCAAATTTCAGCCCGATCCAATGGTTAAATCAAAAGTTATGAACATTTTCCCAAAAACTGATAACCCTTGGCAAGGTTTTGACAGTTATTGTTAAAACAAACATATCTTGTCAAATACTCCATAAAAATACATAAGAAAGGAATCATATGAAATATATTTCATTAATATATCATTAAAAAACATCTACATATAAAAATACACCAAATTTGATCCTCCATGGATCTATGGCAATCACAAATTCCTTAAAACCTTATGACAGTTTGAGGGTTTGATGGATAATCTTTGTCAAATCCCCTCCAAACTGATCTACTCTCTTGATTTCGACCAAACATGGTTTTATAAACCATTTCCAAATCCTTCATAACTACTCTAACCACCTCATGACCAATGGATTTCATTTTTACACTTTTGTTGCACTTTTTGGCAATGTTGCAACTTTGCAATTTTTACATTTTTTGCATTTTTGACATAAATGACTCCCTTACATTGACACTTTTAACACTTTGAGATGGACCAAATATGATATCTTTGGAAAAAATGGCTCATTTAGCCTTACATATTATGATTCACTAGAATCAAATAACCTTAATACATTATGAATGACTCAAATATAATAAAATTGCTCATATTATGACTTTTGACCTCCTAGTATACTTGTGTGCTTAGGTGCCTCCATTTTCATGCTTTTCCTCACTCAATCTCTTACCCTAGGGTATCAACACTTCATCTCCACATTATTCCCTGCATATGTAAGGTTAGAGATACATATAATACAATATTCCTGACCCATTCCACAAGAAACAACAACCACATAAAGTGGTATGAAAGTGGGTCTAAACCATAGGAGTTAAATTGGAAAAAGGATAGGGAATTGTTTGGGTTTAGTTAGGTTGTTTGCTAGAATCCATTGAATTAAACAACAAAATGACACACTTAATGTCAATTCTAAAGCAATAACAAAATAAGTGAAGAAAAATGTGAAGTATGTACTTTTGTTCTCTATAATAATAATATATGATGTTTTGATTTAAATGAAAATAAATGCATGAATTAAAATGTTGGAATTCATTAATATCATTAAACCAAATGTATTGTTGTGTTGCAATCAAGTCTTTGAAATTAACTACAAACAATTAAAACTCACTTATAAATTGTAATCTAACACCATCAATCTCATCATTGACCTCACATCATTTCTTTAGTAATTAATTAAATAGATTGATCCTTCTTTCCTCTAATAGTTAATTTAATAAATCTTAGTTATTTAATTGATTAAACAGACTTCTCCTCGATAATTAATTAAATAAACCATATTTATTTGTGCATTGTCTACAATGCACATTAATTTGAACTATGAAAATCATATGTCTACATAGTTATTTGATTAATTAGACTAACATTTTTACATCACTAATTAATTATATAAATGCTTACTTAATTTTAAGTAGACTAATGCACATTCTCTTTTCATCTCATTTAAAAATCAATAAATATCCTCCACCTCACTACAAAAATTCAAAAGGTAATCTTTTGCATCTTGACCATTCATTCAAGTTAAGGTAATCTTGGTAATCCATTACATGATTCAATATCTCTCATCCACTTAAATTCACCCCAGGCCTCAACGTGTATTCGCCCAAGGCCTCCACTTGTTTGCATCTCATATCCCCTTACAAGTTAAGGTAATCAAAGCCCTTCATCACTAAGATTAGTCACATCCTTTCACTTCAATCAATCTCATCCCCTCCCCACATGCTAATTCATCCTAGCAATCCAATCCAAGATTTAATCTCAAATGTTCACATTCATTCCCAAATATAAATATGAAAACTATCTTTCTCAAGGATATTTTACCACAAGTAAAAGTCTAAGTACATGCTACCAAATTAGGAAATATCTATTGAGAAACCAAAATCTCATCCAAACTTTATTTGGTTCTCATCTTGACCATGTCCAAGGAATCAAATAAATTGGGTGAGTAAGACACTTGTTTCTTCTATTATTTTGTGTTATTTTTGTTCAATTGAAGGTGTAAGTTAGATTTAGATTAGTAATTTTCTTTGTTTGCATCTTCCATATTTTCATATTAGATTTTGCATCACATTCTAGTATATATGATGAGATCCCCACATACTAATTCATCCTAGCAATCCAATCCGAGATTTAATCTCAAATGTTTACATTCATTCCCAAATATATATGAAAACTATCTTTCTCAAGGATATTTTACCACATGTGAAAGTCCAAGTACATGCTACCAAATTAGGAAATCTCCCTTGAGCAATCAAAATTCCATCCAAACTCTCTTTGGCTCTCATCTTGAACATGTCCAAGGAATCAAATGGATTGTGTGGGTGAGGCACTTGTTTCTTCTATTGTTTTGTGCTATTTTTGTTCAATTAAGGGTGTAAGTCAGATTTAAATTAGAAGTTTGTTTTTGTTTGCATCTTTCATATATATTAGATTTTACCTCACATTCTAGTATATCTGATGGGATCCTTATACCAATTTGATATTTATTTTTTGTAGGTCATTTTATCATGTTTTTGTAGGTTTTTCATATTTTTGGACATATTTTCTAGAAGAAAGTTTCTAGCTTATTTAACAACATTTCCCTCTAATGTTAAGCTTTTCTACTTGACATTCAATGTTTCACCCTATTCATTGATGTTTATATCAAATCTTAAGAATTCCTACATAATATTTGATATTTTTTCCTTAAGATTTTTATATTTTTTAAGGAGCGGTATTTTCATGCTAGTTTAATGCATTTCCACTTGACTTGTAAGATATTCCTAGCATGATTTGTGTAGATTTCCTTTCTCAAGATGTCTCTTATGGGGTTATTCACGCTAACTATTGCTTTTGTAGGGGTTGGATATGAGTTAGCACCACATAGGTGCATTCTTAGCTAAGGTTTTAAATTTATTTGTTTTTGTTTTTGTTTATAGTTTTCCCTTAGGTTTCAAACTTATTAGCTTGTGTAGGTTTTCTTCCACTACCTAATTATTTGTAAATTAGATTTTAAAAATATTTTAGTTTTCAGGATAATAAATATTTTTGTCTTGTTATGTGATTCTTTCATCAAATTTTTTACATTTTCACCAAATCTATGACATTTTTTATTTCTTAACTGTTTTTTATAGGTTAGTGTTTAGATTGTTTATTGCAATATTTCTATTTTTATTTTGTAACTTCTATTAAATTCCTAGTGTTTCCACCTTTCTAACTCTTTATTATTTTATTGATATTTTTTCTCTATGGAGAAGCATTTATGATTGATCTTTAAGCATTTTTACTTTTTATTTTAGCATTTTTGTTCTATTTTTTATATTTTTCAAATTTATTTTTCTTTAACCCACCAACATTTGTCCCTTTCTATTATGTTGGTATTTCTCTATAGTTTTAACTATAGATCCATTCATCCAAGTCTCAAATCTTGCAAGCTAATAATATTGGGGTATCATATGATCACTTGTCAAAGTTTGATTCCCTAACATTTATCACACATTTATTTTTTCTTAAGGGGAATTAACATTTGTTTAATTCATGTTTTTTGTATTTGTGCAAAAAGATTGTGTATGCTCTTCTCTTACACCTAAGATGATTTTGAGAATTAAAAAAATCTTATTTTGTTTTCGTGTCTTTACATTTGTGGCTTGTCGGTGTATGCTCTCCTCCCATGCCACAAGGCAATATTGAGGATCAAAAGTAACATCTCTACTTCCATCACCCAATGGCCTTGCATATGTTCTTTCCTCACACTTTTTGAGTTACCTTAGAAATTGAAATAAAATGCGTCTTTTTATTTCATTTTAATAAAGGTCTTGTAACCTTAGTAGTGTCATCCAAACAAAAATATAAACCCCATGCTCTAGTAGGGTTAATAAATTTTAAGGAGTTACCATTTCAAGATAAGTTAAAATTTTTATAATAGTTTTCCTAGTTGAGGAAGAGGAAGGTTACCCTCTCAAGCCAATATATTAGCCAACACTCTTGTCACATAAATTTAGGCCTCATGTAACTCCAAGTGCAAAAGGAAATCTTTAGACAAGCCTTGTGTAAAACCAGTGTAGGAAACATTTCACTCATTTTTCAATTGTGATATTATTGTCGCATGAAGTTTCACCCTATTGAATTAGGTTCAAAGTTATAATGAAACAATAGAATTGACCTCAAGGCGTGTTCTACCTTAGTAAATGAGGTCAGATCTCCAAAGAAATATGACTTCCTCTCTAATCTAGATGCAAAGGTGTAATTGAACCAACTTGACACTAAAGGACCCAATAGTTAATCTCAATTTATCAACTTTCAAGGGAAAAGGGAAATAATTCAAAAAACTAAAAGAGGGTGATGTTCCAAGATTAGAATGTGTTGCTTCCTTCCTAATATTAAATAGAGAAACAACAAAATTATTAAAGAGATATACACAACTCTCTATTTTACCATATTAACAGAAGTAAACATGAAGGTTAAGGCCTCTAAGACACCAAAAGGGGTAGAAATAACCCATAATCAATACATACGATAGATTAACACAACATATAAAATATAATAAAGATGTCAAACATTATACATGCATAAAGGTAATAAGTTTACACAATATGCATGACCAAAGAGAAGGTAAGAAGTAGTAGATATAGACACCTAAAAAATGACTCACATTTCATTCTTCTAATATTAATTGTAAAACCTTTTACAGTGGTCAGCATTTCACCCTTTTTCTTTCAAATGGATAGTTCCTTTCCTTATTGTGTGGCAGGTCCATGGGACATGTTGTGATACAAAAACTTTACTTCTATGGCTTCTCTCTGACAACCCACCACATGTTTGTCTGGCAGAGGAAAGAGATCACATAATACAAGGACTCCCTAATTCCCCCATTGCGTGCCATGTATGGTGGGTGGTCAAGTTTCGACTTCGACATCCCTAGTGGATATCTTTGAGCCTATGAAGAATAGCAATGCAGAGTTAGAGGATCCCAAATCTGATGCAAAATAATGACACAACCTACATGCCTACCATGCCAATAATTTTAGGATATCTATAACTCACAAGCCTTTTGGCATGAAAATGGTTAGATATTGTCATTCCAAATCAGATATTCTAAAATGGTGATGAAGAGAAAATCTCATCTTCTCTATAGAAAAGGAGGATATAAAGTCAGAGACAAAGGATAATAAAAAGAAGAAGAATTCCCCTTTGGAAAAGAATATGATCTGACTGGATCTGTAATGACACTTTTTTCCAAGACAATTAATTATTTGCAGTGGAACAAATAGATTAAATGTTAATGTTAAGTTCCTTTATTAAAGGTAACTATCATTGAATTAGATGTAAATAACTAATGTAGCTATAACATGTAATAATTTGATAATAATTATAAAGTAAATTAACAACACAATAAATAGAATAACATAACCACCATATTAGCAACAAATCATATATAAAAAATTCTCAATACCTTATAGCATCAAGGTTTTCCAATACTTATCTTAATCGTGAGCACTTAGAATAGTCATTCTCATTCCAAGAAGATTCTAGTGGCCTTGGGACCTTTATGGCTATAACACTCCATGGAGGAAACAGGTTCTTACACAAAACCTCACATATTATCTATAATTCAAAGGAATAGTCACAGGTCTAGGTTCTTTTACGACAAGTAAGCACTCTAGGAGGATAAGTTATTACACAAAACCTTGCATGCCTTTGCGACACGAAATAAATATAGCCTTGGCTAGGACACTCTCGAGTGTACACTGTACCCCGAGTTGGACACACATTGTGTGCCCCTTCTCCAATGCCCATGCCAACCAATGACCTTAACCTTCATTCCTTTGTGCTTTTTGAATTCCTATATTTCCTCCCATGGCCATAGCCCACCAATCCACATTTTTCTTCTTCCTTGAGTGATCTCCATGCCCTTCTCAAGTCTCACATAAATGACTTATATAACCTTTTAAGGGGTGGTTTTCTAAACCATCACACCCTTTCGAAAAGGTCACCTTTATTTAATATTTCATCAATACAATTATACCTCTCTTTTATGAGAGTTTTCATTAACATTATTTACTAATCTTTCTCTAAGCCAAAGGATTATAATATCCTTTATTTTTTTATCTCCCTTTTTAAATGTAAAAGGTTTATTTCATACCTTTATCTTCTCTTGGAGAATAAGTCACATAACAGGATCTTATTTTCTTATAAGTATTAGGTTGGATATTGAAAACTCAAATGTATTAGCTTCTAATAGAGAGAGAACCTTTGTACAAGTGGTCAAAAAAATTGAAAACATTTTTTGTGAAAGTGATAATTAGATCAGGTGATCCGGTTTGGTTTTGTAAAATCACATAATCGGCAATTGAGCCTTAATATTATTCTAAATAAGAAAATTGTGCCATGTTGCCTTTTTTCGATGTTCTTGATAATATTTTGTGCTAATCTTATTTGTTAGATTCTATTTGTTTTTTTTAAGGATTTTCCTTAATGAGACTGTGAATCATGTGCATAGATCACTCCTTCATGCTCATAAAATGAATGATGGATTATACCATTCTTGTGAAACTAAAAAGGGTCATATTTAGGATTATAAGATTGTTTGTTGAGATCTGCCTTTATGGGTGCCCCCATGAAATCGTATTATAATATTGCATCTTATGTTGGAGTTACTTTGTATGCCCTATTATTTTCTCGGTATTAAGGGGATTGTGATGTATTGTGCCTCACCCACTCAATAGTTAGTCTTAGCACCCATTGTCTGCAATTTTTTCTAAAGATCTCCTTGCTTTTTTGAGTTTCTTTTATGTTATCTAATAGGGTTAGGTTTAGGATGCCTTCTTTCCCTTTCTAACCCCTCCTTTCTAAATAATTAAGATTCGACTTCTAAAATCCTGGAGGTCATTCCACATGATGCAACGGGCCCCACCCCTATGGAACTTCTGAATTTCCCCTCTTCAAGTCTTCGGACCCAATTGGGGATCAAGAGTATTTTCTAGCATGCCTAGTGGGACCCCGAATACCCCTACTTTGAGTTGGTATTCTTAGGAAAATGTGATGGACGGTTATTCCTATGGATTCCCATAAGAATTAACAATTATGGCCCTACTCCCCGAGGAAGAGGTTCTCCCGACGACTTGGGAAATCCTATATGATCTGCAAAATAAATTAAAGGTCATCAATGAAGAAAGTGTGTAGGGGAAAAAGTGAGAGTAAGTATGGAAACCCTAATCCCACTCTCATACACACTCATGGAATACGAAAGAGCCTAGGGAGGTAATGCACGTTGGCTACTTCTTATGAGAAAGAGAGAGTTGTGGATTACTTCTTAGGTTTTCTATTCCTTTGTTGTAAATGAGAGAGAGGAATGATGCAAAATGCAATCTAACCTAGAAAACAAGTAAGCAAGCAAATCCTAATCTAAGAATACAGATCAAAGAACAATCGGTACACTGTTGAAAAGTACAGATCAAAAGGAAAAATCAAAGGTGCGCCTGTGTCTGAAATCTGAGCAGAAATGTCCTGGACCAAGGTGCCAGGCCACTATACCGATTTTGCAATTCTAGAGCTGCAACTGACAGGAGAGATTCTGAGATCTGTAAGGTGTTGTTCTGCAAAGTCCTACTAACAAAGGGTAGGACCAAGGCGCCACACCCCTATCCTTGATAGATTTATGCACTCTGAGATTTTTGGGTGGTGTAGATGCCTATTCTAGATCCGCAACTGCTTCCAGATTCTTGTTTCTACACCTGCATTTGAAAAGGGAAGGTTTAGGGTGGCTATATAAGGTTTTGCCTTAGTCAAACCCCCATGTTGGTGATTTCCACCTCCATGAATAATCGATAATGTACTAAAAATGTGTGTGCAAGAACCTTGTGTATATGCAAGATCCTAAGAATGAAAATAAACAATCTAGAGCAACCCTAAAGAGTAAACCCTAATTGCTTATAATTGACAAATTAAATTCTCTAAATCCACAATGCAAAGTAATCTAAAGCATGAATATGAATCAAAATTAAGCTTATGCAAAGACATGAAAACAACATGAAACCATACCCAACCCCAAGGGAGAGGTACAAGCCAATCATCAGTCAGTGATCTCCTATTGTTCTTCTAAATCCTCAAAAGCCCCCAATTGATAAAATGATGCTTGATGAATGTTTGATGGATGAATGATGAATGTTGTTGAAGACTTCAAAGATCTACTCTTTCACTACAAAGAAGACTCTAATACTCCAAAAAAACTACTCTTAGATTCTTAGAAGAAGACCTCTTCAAATGAAGAAAGAGAGCTCTAAGTATGAAACCCTAGATCTTAATTTCATGTTTAGGCCGACCTAGGATTTGAATTTCCCACTGATATTTTGGGGTTAAGCATTACCATCTCATAGGACCATGCTCCCTAAATTTCGAGGAAAAAGTCGCAGACCATGTGCATTCTTGCCATGGTCCGACCAACTTTTCACCAAATTTTTGGGGCCATTAGATATGATGATATTAGAGCACATCCCAAAGTTACAACTAATTTTGAGATGTTTTGATATGCAAAATCGATCTTAAATGATCAAAATAAGGCATAATTAGGGTTTATGATTAAATGATTCATTGGATGAATAAAATGAAAAGGGGAACACTTAGGGTAAAGGGCCCAACTTTGTAATGTGTAAAGTGATGAGACATGACCTTAGATTTAATTAAATTAATTAATTAAATACTTAAAGGGGAATGAGAAATGCAAGATACAAGGCACACTAAGGCGGATGCTAACCTAAGTGTGAAATTGTACCACCCTAGCAAGGGTGTACAATTTACAACACTACAGAAAGAAGGTTGTACCATTTTTATCAAGCCAAAACTCCCCAGTTCTGACATGAGGAAGAAGAGAGGGGAGGACTACCAATCCTAGCCCCTAATCAATCAAGCAAGGAGGTTCTTACGGAACAAGATATTACCTTCGAAGAGACAGATTCTATCCAAGACTAGAATTTCTCTCAAAATTATTTCACTTTACAAAGGCAAACCAGTAGTCTGGAGGTTGAATTGGTCATCTAAATTACGAACAAAAATCTATGAACAAGCCTCAAGACTTGATGAACAAGTTGTAAGAGATAATGGTGGTGATGAAGAAGAGACCCCTATCTCTTAAGGGTAGGTAAGAGACCTAAGATGCCTACTAGGATGAAAGTGATATGGATAATTCTCATTTATGGGATGAGCTTAAACTATTTTACAATTCACTAGAAGCAAGGTTCAAACCTATGAAACCTGAAGCATCCCCTCTTGAAGGATACCAATCAGATTCAAAAGAAGTGATATCTAGTTGTGACTCAACAACTTAGGTGAAATGGCATGTCATACCCCTACGCAAATGCCCCACAAGATTTTTAGTGCAACAAACAGGTAAAATTATTTCGACTTTGCCTTTTCCTAGGCACAATGATGACTTATCAAAGGTAAGGTCTTTTACCTATGTTTTAGATAGTAATACTTCCTTAGCTATTCTTTTTCTTTTTTGTGACAAAATGAAAATGGCCCGACATACTAAAAATTCATCCCTCCTTTATTTTTCAATTCACCCCCACAAACATGAAAGTTGCGTAAGACTAGGAAGGAAAGGGTGTTATTTTTGAAACCTAATTAAAGGATTTACTTAGTTTTTTTTTTTTGAAAATCATGGAAGTAGGTTAGTTTTTCTTTTCCACGAAATGCTACTATATAATCACCTTTTAAGGTTGTGTATGGTTTTAATAAAGTACCTATTTCCTTTAGGATTCACATGAATTTTGTTACAACCACGGGATTACTCTTAAGATTTTTAAAAGTATTTTAAAAGGACACAAATTATTTCGAGCCACCATGGATGGTAAGTGCGGAAGCAGGTATTTCTCTACCCATTCATTGGTTACTATATATAATGGGTGTGTCTTTTATTTGTTAAATCATTCAAGCATAAGAGTTTTCATGAATTCAACAGTGCGCAGAAAGAATTTTTTTGTTTTATTAACAACTTTTCGTACATACAAGAGATAAACACATAAACAAAATGGTTCAACAAAATATTTAGATTCTATTATATATGTTGAAGTTATATTTATAATTTGCATCATCCATCTTTCAAAAAATAAAGACAAAAAACAAAAAGACTATTGATTCATTTTTTGTAGCATCAACACCAACATAGCACACTCGGGTAAGTGCACAAAGATGGTGGTCAAAAAGGGGGGTATAAGTGGACACTTTTTTTTAAAATCAAGTGAACTTGAACTTGGAGGCAAAATTTGAAAGTCGTCCACTCAAGATATGAAGATAATCAAAGAACAAATATTGTAGTACTCTAAATCTAGTTTTCAAACTTCGCGCACAAAAAATAGACCTTGATTTTTTTTGAAAAACATAACTAGTGTCTAACATGTGCATCAAAAAAGTCATAGTTATATTTAGTATTTTGACAAATCCTTTGGCAGAAATATAGTTAAGAATGAGCACTAGAAGATGTGTATTTTTTTTGTAGAGTTTTTTTTTTAATGATTTTTCCAACCGAGCACATCTTGAAAATCAGGCACCTGTTCATGCGCGAAGCATAAGTTGCACTAAAAAAATCAAAAATATAATTTTTTTTTACATTATAAAGAATCAAGTGCACTACAATAATATATAAAGCTTTTTAAAATTTGGATAAGTAGATAAAAAGTTATTAAAAAAATGGTACATGTATGTCTGTGAGAACTATGGAGACATTGATAAAAGAAATTCAATAATAATATGTTATTGTTGTTCAATTTTTAAAAAAATTATATGGTTAGAAAGCTCAGAAGATGGGTGAAAATATGGTGGCAATTTTAGAAATACCTACTTGATGAAGTGTAAACTTGATGATGACAAAGTCGAGAAACCAAGTTGATAAAATAAAACACGTCAAAAAGGAGGGAAATGGAGGGAAATCAAACTTCCAAACCGTAGCTTTGTAATCTAGGCCTATTTCCAAGCCTAAACAATCAAAAGCGCGTACGGGGTACCTATGGTATAAAAAGCGTGTACGAGGTACTTATGCTGTAAGAAGCATGTACGCTCTATCTTTACTATAAATAGTGTGTACGCGCTACTTTTGTTTAAAATTTGGGAGTGTGTATAATATGATATTGTATATATAATATGTGTATATCCATATAATATATAATTTATATATAATATATAATATATAATATTTATATATATATATATATGTATATAATAATATATAATATATTAAGTATATATATACACACATATGTGTTTATGTATGTGTATTGTCTCCCTCTCCCCCTCTCAATCGCATACAAGGTGCCCCCCCCTCTCTCTCTCCCTATCTCTTCATCTCCCTCTACCTCTCTCTCCCTCTCTCCCTCTCTCTCTCTCTCTCTCTCTCTCTCTCTCTCTCTCTCTCTCTCTTTTCCTTCACATTTTCTTTACTACAAATAGCGCATACAAGGTACTGAGCCTATTAGTTCGCTGCACTGCCATAACATTTTTAAGGCATAGGAGCGCATATATGCTAATTGTGAGTTCTAAGCACACACAGGGTGAAAAAAAAAATTATCATTGGGCTTGCCAACATTTTAGGGACTAATAGCACGCAAGCAGTTATTAATATACCACGTACGGGGTACTTAGACATAGTTTTATTTTGCCCAAGAGCCTCAATAGCCTCAAAAGAAGTTTTTGAGGTTGTTGAAGGCCCCACTGCAACTGTGTTTGCACTTCTATCACTGTTTTATACATAGAAGTAAGTGATTTTTTTATTTTTGCATGATTTCAAATGATTGAATTGTTGTTCTTATTAGTTTTCTTAATATTATTGTGATTGTTTAATAGTTTTGATTTAAAAAAATAATGATAAGATGCATATTTATGGTTATTTGTTTGTTTATGAAATTTTGTTTACATATATATGTAATATGATTCTATTTAGGACAACCGATATCAACCATGGGAAAGAACAAGCGAAGAATGATGGAACAACGAGAGGCTGAAAAGGAAAGACAAAGACAGTGTATGAAGAAATTATGTGACATAAGAACAATGGGAGAAGAATGTATGTCATCCTCAACATCTCAATTCGATTTACCAAATGAACATAATGCACCTAATGCAATTGAAGAAGAGATATTTGATTTACTATATGAACCTAATGCAATTGAAGATGACACCACATTGAATAATCAATTAATTGGTGAACATACACCTTCTCTATTTGATGAATTGAATGCACACAATGCACTGATGTTAACACCTCCTAGAATCATTCGTAGGAAACCAAAGTATCTAATTGATATTGATGAGAATACATTGAAGCCAATGCCCAATAAAATGAATGAACGAACTTGTAGGAGAATGGTTAAAAAAATATGGCAAAACTATTTTGAAAACTTAAATCAAACCGCAAGATGTCAATTAATTGTTCAAATGATTAAAATTTTAAATTTAGAGAGACAATGAAAATTCTAGGCCTAAGATCATCTGAAAGTAACAGGGAAAAAACTATTGTGAGGAATCTATTTGATGCATATCAAGCTATTGGTTCAAAATCATGTACTGAAGATTCTAATGCTACTTGACGTGTCTTTACATCAACCATAATGAGCAAAAAAATAAAAAAAAGATCATTTGATAAGCAAAACAAGTAAGTCATTAAACATTAGTAGAACAACATTAAGTAAAGCATTACAGAGGCAAGAAAAAATAGAGGAACCTAACAATAATTATCTTTGGGCATTCTCAGGTAGACTACCATGCAAAGACAAGGTTGTTGTTGATGCATTAAGAACATTAATTGAAAATTTTTGGCATGACAACACAAGAGTTTCGCCCAACCACAGAGATGTTGTTAGAAGGTGAATCAGGTCTACAAATCAAGAGGCACATGCCAAAAACTATTTAGATATGACTCAAACAAATTTTTATGAAAGATTCATTGAAAAGTTTGCTCAAATAAGAATTTCTCAAAGATTTTTTGAAATGGAAAAACCTTTTTATATTAAGCTTAATCATGTATGGAGGACCACATGTTGTTGTAGGATGCATATTGAATTTTCCATGCACTATGATATTTTTCGTCATATTTGTTCTACTTTGCACACTAATGATATTTTGTAGGAATGCAATATGCAAGCACCTCCTAAGTTGTTAAGAGAATTTATTTCAAGTGTGCTATGCAATAGACATGATGGTTGCATTTATTATAAGATGCCTTGTTTGGAAGGTTCTTGTGTTATATGTGGTGGTTTGCAACATTTACCAAGATGTGTACATTTGGAGAGCACACATGAAATTGGTAGGAAACTAGTTTCTTTTGGAAAATACAAGACAGTCACATATGGAGTTAAAGATGGAAAAGATTTGAAGAGATGTGAGCTAGTGAAAAATGATATGTGTAGCTGAATTTATGAAAATATTTCAAGAGAAACTAGTTTATGAGTATATAATGCATACACATAGAGCTCGATGGTTAGATGATAAATTCAAGCTATGTAAGGACACATTTCCTCTTGGTACTATTGTCTCTATCATTTATTTTGCTGAAAATTATACACTACAACCTCAAAATGAAGTGCAATCTATGTATTATCATTCTACACAAGTTTCTATTTTTGTACATGTAACATTCATGCATGCAGATGATAGTACAAAGGAGGATATAAAGGTTGTAAGAGAGTATCACTTCTACATAAGTGATGATCATACTTATTCATTGGAGTTTGTACAAGGATTCTTTAAAGTTTTCTATGATAATTTAAAGGAAAGAAACATACAATACAACCGACACTTAATATGGTCAAATAATTGCACTGCACAATTCAAGAATGCAAGGATGTTTTATTGGTTGACAAGGATTCATATCACAAGAAATGTATAACATTTTTGGAATTTCACCAAGGATGGACATGGTAAGGGAGAGCATGATGGTGCAGGAGCATGTGTAAAAAGAGCCCTAGCTAGAGAAGAATTGAAGTATGAAGGTGGTGTTGAGTTGATAGACGCAGAAACAATTGTGTGATGGGTGTAACTCTATGATGGGCCTAGATAATCCAAGTACGTCAATGGTTTGTAGATATTTTTGGTTTATCACTAAATCTAACATTGAAAACTATCTAGATTATTGTACAGTTGTAGGATTGAGTGACATGCACTCATTTATGAATTCAAATGCAAGTTCACTAGTAATTTATACGAGATAGATGGTATGTTTTTTCTCTTCATGCATGTATTGTTTGTGGGAAGAATGTGAATCACAAGAGTGGGTTGACAAATGGTCTTGTATACCGTTGGTTCCCATTGGTACATATCAAATTCCCAAAGCACTACGATTGAGCTAGATGGAGACATAAGTGGATTTTGACCATGCATCCGACCTAATGGATTCAAGTTATTTTTTGAGTTAATTTTTTTGCAAGTATTCTTTTTGGTTCATTTTGTGTACATCACACTTTATTTTTGGTATTAATTATCACTTTATAAAATGTAGGTCATGTGTATGCAGTTGTTGCATAAAAGAACAATGAAGAAGGAACAAATTAATATTTGTGTCATTGTGTTGAGCCTAAAATAAAATTGACAACCACAATCATTGATGGAGAGGGTATTAAGTACCCAATAGGGTCTATTGTCATGATAGGAACATAGCTTAGGAGATACCCTATCAAGAATTCTGATGTTTGGTTGTTCAAGGACTTTGAAATACACAGACATACTCTTCATTTCTCTAACCTTGTTGTTGGAACAAATATTCATTTGATTAAGTATAGTGGTAGACCTCATAACAAGATTTTATGGAAAGTTTGTGAATCTAACCACGAGGTAATACTTGACATAATACAGGTTAGAGTCGATCTTGAAGGCTCACTTGATTGATTCTACAGTTCAGAGTAGGATGATTTTGAGAATTTTGTATATATCGTTGACGAATTATTCTATATTCATTTTTTGTATATATAAATGCCCATGAGATGATTTTTACATGTTTAGGGGCATAATTTTGTATATTTAAATGGCAATGAGCTGATTTGTACATATTCAGATGCCAAAATTTGTATATTAAAATGACGATGAGCTGAATCACACATATTGTAATGCCAAATTTTGTATAAAAGCCCATGAGATGATTTTTAAGAATTTTTTTTGTATATTCAAATAGCCAAGAGCTTATTTGACCACATTTAAAGGCAATTTTTTTAATAATATGTGACAATATTTTGTGACTATTTTTTGTGTCTATGTTTTGTGACTATGTTTTGAGTTTATGTGATGTGATAAGGTCAATCATGACCATTATTGATAAGGTCAATCATGAGAATTCTTGATTCTTGTATAATCATGGATAATTATTTGAGTCATTATCGGTTCATAGGAGTCAAAGATTGAGTCTAGATACAATTTGAGCAAAAAAATTCATTTGTCAAAAAAATTATCAAAAAAGTTGTCAAGCAACTTGTACATCGTGCCGATAGGGTATGACTCTCGATGTTGCAACGCTTTGGGATGCACGAGAGGAGAATTCCTAGCATAAACCTACCCACCTGGATGTTCTCATGATGTTGGTTTGTGCACATGACAAACTGAATCAATTCTAACCTATCTTGCAACTTTGCATTGCATGCAACTAATGGTTTTTGTAGCAGGCAAAAAAATGCTACCAATTGAAAATGGCTCCGAGTTGTCAAAAAATGAGATAGGCTATTGTAGAGGAGCCTCACATGACCCCACAGGTTAAAATAGGTTGATCATATGTGTCCTGGATTGAAAGAAACAATCTGTCAAAGTTTGACAATTTTTGGACTCAGGGCACTTGAGAGATTGCATCGGTAGGGTATGACTCTCGACGTTTTGATGATTTGGGATGCACAAGAGGAGAATTACTAGCATAAATGTTCCCACCCGGATGTGCTCGTGAGGTTGGTTTGTGCACACGACGAACCGAATCAATTCTAGCCTATCTTGCAACTTTGCATTGCATGCAACTGACGGTTTTTACAGCAGGCAAAAAAATGCTACCAATTGAAAATGGCTCTAAGTCGTCAAAAACCAAGATAGGCCATTATAGAGGAGCCTCACACAACCCCATAGGTTCAAATAGATAGGTAATATATGTCCTGGATTGGAAGAAACGGTCTGCCAAAGTTTGACAATTTTTTGGACTCGGGGCACTTGAGAGATCGCGCCGATAGGGTATGACTCTCGATGTTTCGGTGCTTTAGGATGCACAAGAGGATCATGCCTAGTGTAAACCTACCCTCCCAGACATGCTCGTGACGTCGGTTTGTGCACATGATGAACTAAATCAATTCCAGCATATCTTGCAACTTTGCATTGCATGCAACTAACGATTTTTGCAACAAGTAAAAAATGCTACTAATTGAAAATGGCTTTGAGTTATAAAAAAATTGAGATAGGCCATTGTAGAAGAGCCTCATGCGACCCCACGGGTTCTAACAGATCGGTCATATGTGTCCTGGATTGGAAGAAACAATCTATCAAATTTTGACAATTTTTTGGACTCGGGGCATTTGAGAGATTGCGTTGGTAGGGTATGACTCGACGTTCTGATGCTTTGGGATGCATGAGAGGAGCATGCCTAGCGTAAACTTGTCCAGCCAGACGCGCTCGTGACATCAATTTATTCACACAAGAACCAAAATTTGACCATTGCGAGAGTGAGGGTGCTCTCGCACCACACACATATTGTTTATATTCATATTGTCGATTTGTGTTGTTTAAATTCATATTGTTGATTACATAGGTAAATATTCATTTAAATTTATAAAAGGGAAGCCACCAAATACAATGAATACACAATAATGAACTGAATACAAGGAGTTTTGTCTAGGGTTAATTCAACATTTTAGAAATTTTATCAAATCATATTCAACAATTGCAATGTTTTATATCATAGATTTTTGTTGTTTATATTCATATTGTTGATTACATAGGCAAATGATCAATTAACTTTATAAAATGATAGCCACAAAATACAATGAATACACAATAATAAACTCAATACACATTTATTGGTTTGAATATCAACATATATATATATATATATATATATATATATATATATATATATATATATATATATATATATATATATATATATAAGGCATGTCTGCCAAGTTAATACAAGTATTACAAAAATGTGGCATATGCCACGTCCAAATTGATATACAATAAAAATGTAGAATATACCTACATGTATTGGTCATTCTATGACTACAACTAACACTATATGATCCTAAATTTGTGGTGGATCATCAAAATCGAGCCTCTTCGATGTAGTACGCATCTTTGTAGATGCTTGCAAAACCACAATTCAAAAGCCAAGTTAGAATTCTTTTGTATAAAATAGTTCACAATTAACAACATAACTATGCATTTAACTATAATTCCTTTGCAATTGAAATGTAGATTACCTCATCGGTTGGTCTCGGAGCTAATGTCTTCACTCTCCTCTCCTTGACACTCTTAGGAGTTTTCTTGAAGACAAATTTAAAAGGATTCACGTTATGGACGATCCGCAAAGGGGGCTATTATAGATTAAATGTAAAATTAATACAATGTCCTAACATAAATACATCAAAAACACTTAAAAGCTATAATATAGAGAACAATGGTGTACCGATGCTTGAGATGCTTCTCCAATGGACTGAGGATGGTTCACCATCGATGGAGAAAATGTCGCTATTACCTATACAAAAAATGATTAAATATTAAATACAATTAACATAATAATAAGTATTGTAGGTTAAAAATAATTAATGTAATATATCAAACAAAAGTGTACCGGATCCTGAGATGCTTCTCTAGTGCACGGAGGAGGGCTCACCATTGATGAAGCAGCTATGGATATTTCTTGTATGAAAAAATTATAAGATTGTAATTTATCACAAGTTCACATGCATGTAATCATGAAATCAAGAAAATAAAGTAGAGATACATACCTCTTCCCTCTCTCGATCCACGGGTGAATTAGGTGCATTCAACAAATCCACATAGCTCAATGGCCACTATACATGTAAAATAGACAAAAAACACTAATCAATCTACAAACCCCAACTAAGACTTGATTTAAAAAATTTCAAACAAATGTACAACTAAAAATGTGTTCAATTACCTTCTTCCCACGTTTTGGCGTCTTCGAGGAATTATTTTGCTTAGGATGAGACCTAGACATGGAGGGGGTACCCTATTAAAACAAAATTAACATGAGATATTAGTACAGATAATATATTAAACATAATTTTAAAAATCTAAAATGAAATGACTTGCATATTACATCAAAACAATACATAAAAAGGTTGTACAAAATATGATACCATATAGCCTTGTAGGCCAAAATCGATCGCTAAGAGCGTGATGTCATGAATCTAGGATATTTGGTCCCCTGTCAACACGTACAAACAAAAACTGGACTAGGCATTAAAAATAGTTAGTATATCTTGTATTTTTTAAAATTCAAAGTGTACTATTCTATTTTAACATGTTACAAAATTTATACCTCAGGCATCGAAGTTGCAGCTGTAGTAACTATGGGAGGAGTATGGGATACCACTACTGCAACTTGAAATGCATATTATTTGTCTCAATTTAAATTGATGTATAAATGAAAATTCATTTATGTAATTACAAATTTAAAGTGACTGATAAATAAAATGCTATGAATTCAAATCAACACACCTATATTTGCGGCTGATGGGCAAACACCATTTCCAACAACTCCTTTGTTAGCGCCAAATCCTCAGCCATGCAGGCCTGACATCTAATCCTACAAATCATGCACAAATGAGATGTGGATCCATCTGCAATAGCCTCGTCATCCGTCCCTGAGCATATCCCCGAGCAACTAACACACAGATGCTAAATGGGCTCTCTGTCGCCACCTGGAGCAACTAATGGCTCACCATCCAATACAAGAGGGTGTGCTAATGACATCTCATGCTGGATGATGGCATCAGTCAATGTTGTGGTCTCTTGAAGAGCCTATAGCTCCATCGACTCTTTCATCTCTATTGGGACAGCCTGATGCACCTTGGGTTTGGGTGCTAGGGGGCGATGACTCTCCAGGGCTACTCGCTTATGGGCTCCAGGTCTATCTTGGGAAGAGCCACCACCTCTACTATAGAAATCTCTCATGTCAAAATAGTTTGACCGCACATTGAGGACAAACTCACAGTATACTTTTCTCAAAAAATACAATGGCACCTCATAATTTTACAAGGTGGATCATCAAAGACCATCCACCATCTCTGCCAAAAAAGATTCTTCATCTACACATTGGTACACCAATGTATGGGAAACCTCTTTGCATTAAGAGGTAACGACTCACCAGTTTTAGGATCAACAAAATGGGCACACATTTGTTGTTTACTAATATTTTTGTTTTTCACTCCCTCGTATGATAACCCATCAACATAGTATTGACGACACCTATCCCTCAAGTTTCCCCATTTTGTAATCTATGTAGAAATGACTGTGGCACCACTAGCTAATGTTTCTAGGCTAGTGGCGAGGGATTTATGATGCTCAAGCTTAAATGTTTTCAATTTATTAATCAGTTTATTTATTTTAGACGTGATTTGCCCTAACTGATTAGTCAATTGCTCTTGTGTTTTAGGTGTATAGTCAAAAGGAGGAACTTGAGGTGTATTTTGTGGGTTTTCTTTGGGGTGTTTAGGAGGTGCATTTTGTTGTTCTTGTTGTGGATTATCAAAATCTATTTTTTGAAACAAAAAATAAAAAAACCTAATCAAAATAAATGAAATTAAATTCAAAATAGAAAACAAACTAAATAAACAAGAAAGAAAGACAAAAATTAAGAAAAACTAACCTTGATCCATAGAGTTTGGAGGAGAAATGAGGTAGCCTATTCACAATTTCGTGGAGGAAATAGAGGAAAAAACACCATGGTCACGAAAAAATAAGACCTAGTTTTTTTTAAAAAAACTTTTTTTTTGACAGGTACCACGTACGTGGTTCTTTAGGGCTTATGAGTGCGTACGCACTCACTTTCCTAAAAGAAGTGCGTACCTGCTCACTTTCCTAAAAGCAGTGTGTACACGCTCACTTTCCTAAAGACAACGTGTATGTGCTATCTTTTTTAGGCTTGGGAACAATGAACCTAAGCTCGTATGAGGTGATTTCAAATTTAGAACTGCGTACACGTTGCTTGTTTTTTCATGTTTTTTTTGGGTGGTGTCCACTTTTCTGACCACCATATTTGTGCACATACCCACTTGAGGGGGTTTAATTTTCATTAGAGTTAGACGAGTTTTGGTTGTCATCCTCTTCGTCCTATGTCACCAAAACCTCTTCCTCCCTCACACATTAAATGTTTCATGTATTTCAGAACCATTTTTTTGTTCTAGTTGTCTTTCCACAACATCTCTTTCACATATGTATTTTGCAACTTTTAGTATATTTGGAGGTTCCTTGGATTTAGGCTTCTCATAACTAGAAACATGAATGGTATTGACTTGATTGATCTCTTTGTTGTCCAGTGATACATCTTTAGAAAGGGGAGCATTAAGGAAATTGCTAATGATTTCATCCTCTTGTGTCAAATTATCCTCATGGGGGAGGTATATTTTAGGATAAACATCATTCTTCATTGATTCATCTTTAGGAGGGAGATCTTTGAAAGAATTGCTCATAACCTCTTCTTGCACCAATGTGCCCTCATTTGAAGGACCAAAATTGGGAAAGGGTAAATCAATGTCCATCAACACTTCTTCTTTAGGAGAGATGCCATGTATGGAAGGTAAGGTGACATTAAGGAAGGTGTTTATGATATCTTCCTCTTGCTCTAAGATATTCTTATGGAAGAGGCAAATTTTGGGAGAAAGATCAACATCAATTTTCAAAACATCATCCTTAAGAGGAAGAGTTGTGAAAGGAGTGTTAATAGTCTTTTCTTGCACCAAAATATCATCATGAACAAGAGAATATTTAGGAGAGGAATTATCATGGTTTATTAGGGCCTCATCTCTAAAAGGTAAAGCTTGATAAAGAGGCTTGTCAACCACATCAACTTCTTTTATCACAAAAGCTTCTTTGTAAATAGGTTTGATAGAAGGTGTATACACATAAAAATTGGCTATGAGTGATTAAATACATATTTTATATTTATTTAATACATTTATTCTTCTATTAAATGATTAATTTGAAAAGATTAATTTATTTAATTCATTTTCATGTCTTTCTATTAATTAATTTAATTAACATTTTATTAATTAATTCATTTATCCTTTTCTTTGAATCTAATAATTAAATATCTAATATTTAATGGTTATTCCTCTATCCTATAGTCTCAAATATTAAATAATTGCTAAATTATTTATCCCTTTTCCATCTCATCCTTCCATCTCCACTTCATCTTTCCTTTGCCAACTCATCAATCATGTGGCTAAAGATATTAATATTTCTTAAATATTAATTCATCACTTATCTCCAACTTCCAAATTTAATGAAATATTGTGTACGTACACATATTTCTTAACTTTCTTCTATATTCTCTCCAATATCCCTACATCTTAGGAAGGTCTTGAGTCCAGTTGTCCTCTCATGCCTAAATCTTCTCCAACCATCCCTAGATTCCCTCAGTCAACAACCTAGTCAAGGTGAGATGAGGGACACTTGTCTTCTCCTCCCCCCTTTCTCTCAACCTTCATTTTTTCTCATAGCCATCCAAATCTACAGATCTGATCATGACCGTTGATCTAGGCCACATCATATTATCCTCTCAAAGTCTATAAAAGTGGGAGTTTGAGTTGAGAAAGAGTTAGTCTTCAAATGAGTTTTCAAGTTAACAATTTGAGAAAACTTATGCATCCACGAGTTTTAATCTGGAAGCAATTTAGCATAATCATTTGCATTGCATATCATAGTATCAATTATCAATCCATTCTTCATATGCCATCTTGGAAGTTATCAATGCTTGTTTGAGAGTACATCATCTGCAACCAAGAACAGTGGAGTTAGGACACAGTGAGACTTAAATCATGAAGGTAAAAATAATGTTTTTATTTTATATCAATTTCATATAGTTTTATTGGTTGAGTTTGGATTTCCTGTAGCATTTCCTTTGTATTTTGTGAAACTAACATGTTGCAGGTAGTATTCTAAAGATGAAATTCAATTCGACACATTTTGGCGCCCACTGTGGGGCTTGAGCCTCACGTATATCTTTCTAATATCCCGTCTAGTTCTCGCAAAAGCAAATTTAATGCATTTGTAATCCAAATTCATACCTGTGTGAGTTCTGACATCGCTTTTATTTAATAGGTTAGCGCTTTTGTCCTATAAGTTAGCGCATTTCACATTTAGGTTAGCACTTTTGTCCTGTAAGTTAGCGCATTTCACATTTAGGTTAGCACTTTTGTTTGTAAATCAACACATTTAATCCTCAAAGCAACGCTTTTGTCTTGTAGGTTAATGCATGTGTCATTTTGGTTAGCACTTTTGTCAGTAAATTATCACTTTCTAGTCCTCAAAGTAGCGCTTTTGTATCGTAGGTTCATGCTTTTGTCCTCTAAGTGAGTGCCGAGGGTGGAGCCAGTGGGGTCAAGCATCTAAATATTTGCTCCGAATAGCATAGCCTTGAGGGAAACCCCATGTGAGATTCAACAATTATTGTCTCAGCCTGCCATAGGATTTGTACTTGCTTGTGCATTTTTGTTTTTCAAACATTGTGTCTTCTATGTCTATAACGTGCTCAAAATGGTAAAAAATTGAAGAAAGTCATCATCTAAAGATGAGAAAAAATCCAACAACTTGTTGGAAACATTGAAAAGAATCCTTGAAACATAGTCAGAGCAACGCTTTCAAGCAACAAAATAGCGCTTTTATCCAATAAGTTAGCACTTTTGACCAAAAAAGTTAACACAAATGTTTTCTCTCATTTGAGACAAAGCATATCAAACCAAAATTCCCAAATCAGTGTCAAAACACTTCTTGAAATAGAATTGTCTTTAAATTATCACACATATTCAAACTAGTTCGATAACTGGGTCACCAATCCAACAGGCTATTTCCAAAAAGGTTACCATAAGCATAAAATATTCAACAAGCTATTGATTCAAACATCTTAAGTGAAAAAAATCAAAATCATTGTCAGTTTCTCATCATGGTATATCAAATCATCTATCACGAAACTTGATCAATCCACCTTTTGTTCATTATCTTGGATATATCTTTCCTATTTTGAACCTAGGTTATATCAAAAACAGAATTGCACCCACATTGGAGTCAAGCAAACTTGTAAACTATCATATTCTTATATGAATTTTAAGTATTGCCTTAAGAAAAGGAAAACAAGTTATAAAGCTACTCAGAAAAGGACAAGATTCTTGTATATCAATTGCAAGATCTTATTAAAACATAGGACATTCTTACAAGGTTTTTGTCACTATTTACGTGGCGGCTAGACAAAATTTGATGGAGAAATTTTGCAAGGACGTGCTTTTCAACAAAGAGATGCTTTATCGCAATGAACAAACAATAGTGGTAAAATCAACAAGGCATACCTTCCTAAACCAATAATCACCTATTGAGTTGTCTTTTGAAAACTTCAAATTTTTTGCAACAATCACATGCCAGTTTGGACTAGAGCTCAATAAGAACAACTCAGAAAACAACAAAAATAAATGGAAGAAGAAGATAATTCAACATTCCACACTTTTGGGTATACTATTGTTGATGAAGAAGTGGTCAATAACACCATTAGAGACCCTGAGCAAGATTTCAAATTTGATAGACTAATGGAAAAATTATTAGCAAAGCAAAAATAAAAATATCTTTTGATGTTGGCAAAATCAGGAGCTAAATTGCCACAAGACTTTAACATAGAAGGCTTGAAACAAGATGCAGAGACAAGTAACTCGAAACACAAATGATCCAAATAATGAAGATATAAACAAAGAAATCCGTGAAGAAACAATAAAAGAACATGATGACACAAGAAGAGAGCATAGTGATAGAAGAACTTACAAAGAGACAAGGAGAAACTATATGGATATAATCCATTGTTAAATCTCACTCAACAAATGCAAACTCTACAAAAACAAATACAAGATATGCAGAATGGAACAAGCTCCAAGGAGTATTCATTGGAAGATATTTGCCCATATCCTTTTGATAAAAGTTTGAATATGATACCATTTCCACAACATTGTGAGATCCCTAAATATGACAAATACGATGGAAAATATGATCCTCAAAGATCACATTAGGGAGTTTTGTACTATGAGTATGGAATTTGCACACAGAGAAACTTACCTGATGCATCTATTCCCTAGGAATTTAAATGGATAATCAATGGAATGGTTCTGCAGATTACCATCTGGAATCAAATCTTTTGAAGAACTCCTAAATATGTTTATTTCACAATACTCCTACAATTTAAGGAATGAGATAACAATGCTAGATTTATGCAATGTTAAAGAAAAGAATGGTGAATATTTTATGATCTTCTTGCAGCGATGGAAACAAATATTTAATAGGCATCCAAGAGATGTACCTGATCAGGAAAAGATGGATATTGTTGGCATATGGACACTCCAATGAGACATTGTATGTGATTGAAGGTTTTGTCATTGATGACAACCTTGCAATCCTATGGCACCAGCAAAGCATTATTCAAACAAGACAGTGCACCGACATCAGCAAGATCAATCTACACCGGCACCGGCACAAAAGATGTACACCGGCACAAAAGAGAAATCACATTACCGGTCAGATACTGATTCACCCCCCCTCTCAGTATCTGTGGGAACCCTAACAGATATATTCATTGATAATATTATTAGTGAAATGAGTTATCCTCTAAAAATGCAATGTCCTCTTTCTTTCACTAAGATGATTGAGAACGATCTAAAAATAAAAGACGCAATGGTAAAGAAAGGAGAGCTAAAACTTTACAATAGTTCTTATAACAACAATTACAACAACAACAACAACAATGACAAACCAAATTTTTGGTCAAGGAATAGAAATGTCATCAATGGAGGAAATGATGACAGTAATGCTACAAAACAACAACCAATCTTTAATCTATCAAGTCAAATCCCAAGCAATAACAATCAAGAAAACAATAAATCCAAGTCTTTCTTCTCCAATCCTCGTAGGAAATTCACAAACATTGGAGAACCCTTGGAATCGGCTTTGAAAACTCTTCTTGCGAACAAACTAATTATTTTACCAGAAGTAAGAAGTTATGAACCACAAATCAAACTTAATTGGTGGAATGATAATCATTTTTGCAATTACCATTGAAATAAAGGACACCAAACTAATGATTGTCAGAGATTGAAACACCTTATTAAGGATTTAATCGATAATGGAACTATCATAGTGGATAGCCATAAGACAAATGAATCCCACCTAGCCTTCAAAACTTCACTTCTAAACTATGAAAAAGTTGAACAATACAAATTAAAAGATGACAAAGGAAAAGGCAAAGTGAACTATACTTATACATATGATGATGTGGTAAATGTCATCATCATTAAAGATAACACACCTTCAGAACCAATCAACATTTTTACGAGAAGCAAAGCGAAGGTCACATTTCCAGGTATAACAAATGAACCAACCTCCACTTCACGACAATATAACTTAGTGGAGCAATTACAAAGAATACCTGCTCAAATATCAATTTTGGAACTTCTCAAAGTTTCACCTATGCATAAGGAAATTTTAGAAAAAGCTCTAATGGAAACAATAGTTTCAAAATAATTGGATGTAGATCAGTTCCAAAACATGGTGGGACACCTTATAGCCCCTCATTGCTTATCATTTTCTAAAAATGATGATGCATCCTTGCAACATCCTCACAATGCTCCCTTACATGTTGAAGTCACCATTAATAAAACTCGTGTCAAACACATACTCATAGATGGTGGATTTGGCTTAAACATTTGTGTATTAAGTTTAATAAAGGCTTTGAGATATTTAGAAAATGCAGTATTTCCAAAGAAGAAAATAACCATTAAGGCTTATGATGAAGAGGAGCATTCTTCTAAAGGAACTGTGGTGTTACCAATCAAAATAGGACCTGTGGAAAGGAATACATAATGTTAGGTTTTAGATTTGAATCTCTCTTATAACATTCTTCTAGGAAGGCCATGGATTCACAACATGCAAGCAATTCCTTCTACATATCACCAATGTGTAAATTTTCCTCATGAGGGACAAGAGGTCACTATAATTGCAGACTCAAGTCAATATTACAATAATCTGAATCCAACACAAGTTACAAGAGTTCCACATAACAGAGAATCAGTATATCCTACCAAAAAAATTCAAGAAAAGTTATGGGAAACCTTTGAGAAAAAGATCACATTAAATGATGAAGGAATGGGAAAATATTCTTTGCATAATTTTCCACTTTCACCTAAATCATATGGAAAACCTACAAATATCCAACCTCGGATTTGAGAAAAATCAAAAGAAATATTTAATGGATCATTTGTTAGAGCTGGAACACTTGTAGATGAAACTAACGACAAGGACATTCTTGGTTGTCTATACAAAGATGGAATTGAAACTATAGCAATAGCTGCAGAAGTCAAGATTCCCATAGAGCAATATAGAAAGGGTTATAAGATCATGCAAAAAATGGGATATGAAGGAAAAGGACCAATTGGTAAGCGACATCAAGGTATTTCAGAACCTATTTGTCCTTACTCACAATCTAAAGAAGATAAATTAGGACTTGGATATTCAAAACCGCATCAAAAGCAACATAATTATCAACATCCAAAGTGGAGAAAGAAATCAATTTCTAAAGAAGAACAATGACAAGAAAAACTACATCAAGCAACATAAATAATAGCCAATAAGAAAAACCAAGAATAACATGAGAAACAGGAAGAAGAATCTTGTAAACAAGTTCAAGAAATACGAGAAAATGCAAAATCTGAACAAGATATTCTAGAAGTAGTAAAAGCAGAGTTGACAAAAATCAGAGAATTATTTGTACCATATAATATTCTTGTATGGTACAGTGGTGTAATCCTAGACAACTATTCAGAGATAGATTCAAATGAATATGAATGGGTTCCCAATGTATCATCTAGTATATCAAGTGAAGAAAAGAATGAAGAGCAAGAAACTATCACAAATGAAGACTAATCTCTTGCAAAACAAAAGATAGAGTAAGAAAGAAAACAAGAAGAACTTAGAATCCGGAGAAAAGAGGCATATACAAGACAACTAAAGAAAGAGGATGGAAATGACCAAGAAATAACGCCATAAGAAGCACAAGCAGATATGGATCACGCATCATGAAATGCCAAATTTCTATCAAATGAGGAGCAAGATGTACCAAGGTATGGCAGAACCATAGAAGAACTAAGAGATAGTCAAGCAGGATTGACTTTTAGTCTAGTAGATGCTAAGTTCGAGAGAAGACAAAAGATAGAAAAAGAATCCTCTATATCACGTACACAAGTATGTCAACTTGAAAATACAAATGAATCTATTGAAATTAATCAAGAAGGAACTTGCAGTACTAAAGATGTGTGTTTTGACATAATCCATTTGTTTAAGGGACAAATGTCAGATGAAGAGCCACTTGAGTGTGAACTACAAAATACTAATATTGATTTTGTTAGAACTAATTGGAGAAGACTTGGGAGAGACTATCTTCAAGATCATTCTATCTATAACATTACCTACTCTACGCCAAATTATGACTACTATGCTATGAAACTTGAAGCACCTAATAATGACGATGACTATGACTTACCCTGTCTTCATCCAGAACTAATTGATTGGGATAACCTAGAAAACCTTGAACTAGATGTCTTTTCCAATGACCATGACTTAGATGTGTATCTTAATGCTACCAAACCCATAACACCTAAGATATCTTCCATCATGGAATCAAGTAACATTTCTTACAGTCAGGAGAATGCCAAACTTTCTAGTCGCAAAGTTGAAATAAAACAAGGAAAGAGACCTAGTGCTGAAAACCATTTCATGGCAACACTAGATCAATCAAAAGGAAAAATAAAGGATGTATCTGACGGTAAAAACCTCTTTGAGGCACCAGAAGATGGAAAGTTTGACATCCTCCCTACATATTTTTAGGCGAGATATGCTGTTCTAATAGAACAAACAGAAGCAATAAACATTGGTACACCAAAGGATCCCAAGATACTTCATTCTGCTGCCTCATTATCAGATAAAGAGAGAAAAGAATACATAGAATTCTTTAGACAAAGATAGATAAATTTTTCTTGGTCCTATGTAGACATGCCAGGACTTAATCTAGATCTTATCATGCATCATCTCAATGTGGATCTAAAAGAAAAACCAGTTAAACAAAAGCTAAGGAAGATGCATCCACACATCGCTCTTCTTGTAAAAGTTGAGCTAAAGAAACTACTAGATGTGGGTTTCATGAGACATGTTGCCTATCTAGAATGGGTTTCAAGCATTGTACTAATGTCAAAGCCAGATAAAAGCATAAGAGTCTGCACCAATTTCAGAGATCTGAACAAGACATGTCCCAAAGATGATTTCCCACTACCCAACATTGATATAATTGTGGACTTATCAGTAGGACATGAGATGTTTTCATTAATGGATGGATTATTAGGATACAATCAAATAAAAATCACCCCTGAAGATCAAGAAAATACATCATTCACCTGTGCATGGGGTACTTACTACTGGAATGTTATGCCATTTGGGCTTAAGAATGCAGGAGCAACTTATCAAAGAGCTATGACAACAATCTTCCATGATATGATGCATACATTTATAGAAGACTATGTAGATGATATACTTGCAAAATCTCATACAAGAAAAGAACATTTGAACATCTTGAGCAAGATCTTTGATAGGCTTGAAAGATATCAGTTGAGATTAAATCCAAAGAAATGTGCATTTGGAGTAAAATCTGGTAAACTTCTTGGGTACATTATATCAGCTTGTGGAATTGAAGTAGATCCTGAAAAGGTCAAAGCTATCATGGAAATGGAGTCATCTAGGAACATAAGTCAATTGCATTCTTTACAAGGAAGATTGCAATCAATTAGAAGATTTGTCTCTCAATTGGCAGATAGATATCATCCATTCACTCATCTTTTACATAAGAACGTTCCGTTTAAATGGGATCAAAAGTTTGAAGAGGCTTTTATGCAAATCAAAGAATATCTCATGAATCCTCTAGTACTTGTATCACCAATCAAAGGGAAACCATTTTTACTTTACATCACAATGACAAATGTATTATTAGGCGCTCTCCTAGCACAACATGATGAAGAAGGAAAAGAAAGAGCAGTGTATTACATCACTAGAACACTTGTTGGCTATGAATTGAATTATACAACAATAGAGAAGACATGCCTAGCAATTGTATTTGCAACTCAGAAGCTATGACATTATATGCTGACTCATTCTATGAAATTGATAGCAAAGATAGATCCACTAAAGTATTTGCTAAACAAGTCAACTTTGAAAGGCAGACTGGAAAAGTGGGTTATGGTACTAAGTGAGCTTGATATAGAGTATGTTTATCGAAAAGCTATCAAAGGATAGGTCATTACTAATCAATTAGCTGAAGCACCTTTACAAGATGATATACCATTGCATATTGAATTTCCTGATGCAGACATTTTGACAATAAGTACAAAATTTTGGGAGTTGTACTTTGATGGTTCTTATACACAATATGGATCAGACGTGGGAATTTTGTTCATCACACCTCAGGGACACACAATTCCAAAATCATATAGACCGCAGTTTCCATGCACAAACAATACTGCAAAATATGAAGCATTGACTATTGGGCTCAAAATGGCTATTGAATGGAATATCAAGGAATTACATGTCTATAGTGATTCATAGCTTATCATCAACCAAATAAATGATGATTATCAAACTAAGGATGACAAGATCATGCCCTACAAACAGTTGGTAGAAGAGTTTAAAGAACACTTTGAAGAAGTGTCATTCACTCAAATTGCAAGGAATGAGAATAAAGCAGAAGATGCAATGACTACAATAGCATCTCTCTTGTAGAATCGGGAGAATCAACAATGTTATGAATTCCTAGGGGAAGATATCTTAACCCCTACCATTCAATCCCAACATACCTACATGATTTTCCATATATCAAGAATCAATTAGTCCTTATATGACCAAACCTATCAGTACTTAAAAGAGAATATCCTTCCTCCTGACCTATCCCGCAATCAGAGAAGAAATTTTATCCGTTAGTTATCCTATTATACTATTATTTCTGATACCTTATATACGAGAGGTCTAGATAACACTTTATTGAGATGTCTCGAACAAGAAGAATCTAACAAAGTTCTCAATGAAGTTCAGGTGGGTATTTGTGGCACACACTCAAGTGGATTAACACAAAAATTGTATCCTATGACAGGATCATGGCCATTTTCTCAATGGGGCCTTGATTTGATAGGTAAGATAAATGCTTCATCCTCTAATGGACATAAATTCATTTTGACTGCTACTAAATATTTTACTAAATGGATTGAAGCAGTACCTTTGACAAAAGTGATAGGAAAACAAATATCATCATTCACCTTGAATTATATAATCTGTCGCTATGGAGTTCCTATGACCATTATCACTGATAATGGACGACTATTTAAGAATCAAGATGTGAAGGAACTATGTGAGCAATTCCATATCCGACATAGGTTTTCTACTACATATTATCCATAAGGAAATGGTCAAGCTGAGGCATCAAACAAGACTATCTTGAAAATCTTGAAGAAAATCATCAATGAAGCTGGAAAAGATTGGCACACTCAGCTAAATCCTGCTCTTTGGGCATATTGAACTAGCATCCGCACACCAACATGGGAAACTCCATATTGTTTAGTCTATGGATTAGAAGCCATATTACCAATAGAAGTAAAGATACCTTCTCTACGAGTTTCCTTAAAAGGTCTTATACTAGAAGAACAACAATGAGTCTCTTGGCTTCAAGAACTTGAGTTGATCCAGTAATGTCGCCAAAATGTAATAGATCATTTGAAGGTGTATCAATAGAGAATGGCAAGAAGTTATAATCATAGAGTCAAGCCACACATTTTTCAGATTGGAGATATAGTTCTAAGGGAGAATCCAAGAAATCAACAAGACCACGAAAAAGAAAGGTAAATTTGAACCAAATTTGCTAGGTCCTTTTGTCATAGTAGCAACATATGGCTCGGGAGCGTACAAGTTATCTACCCTTGAAGGTGATTGGTTTGATGAACCTATCAATTCTATCCATCTCAAGAAATTCTATGATTGAGATATAAAGTCCTAGAAATATAAATAAAAAGCATATAAAGCCCTGAAGAAATAACTAAAAATTAGAAAAGCAAAAAATCCCTAAAAAGCATAAAACAACAGAAAAGAAGAAAAAAATATTAAAATATGGAAAAAAATGTAATAAATTTAGATAGTGAAAACCTGGTAAATAGGTGCTATCTAAAAGTGAGTCCTTCCATCTATGAGATCACTTTGCCCACCTATTCTATCCATCCTATCACATCTATCGCTTCCATCTATCCTGGCTCATCCATTTCATCTTTTGCATCCATTGCTTTGAACCATTTAGCAGAAAATATGTAGCTTACCAAAAATTATCAATCTTTGATATACTTATCATAGTCAGTGTCTTAGATTTTATCAAAATCAATCAACCTGGATTTATATCCTACCATGGTTTGGATCTTGATCAATTTGCACATCCACAATAAAGTTTTGTTTCCACTGGGGGCAAAATCCTAATTCCTTTTGCAAAGGTGATCTTTTGAATCTTTAAAAATTCAAAACATTCAAAAAACTTAGAAAAACCAAAAACATTTAGGATTTTGAAATAGATAACGAGCAACAAAGCAACAAAGATCAAGGCCTTTTATGACAACTTAATCATGAAACTTGGAAAATAAAGAATCAACTAGCAAGTAACAAAGGATTATCAATGATCATTCATCAAGATGACTATACCAGTTAATGACTATAAGAACATGTGAATGACATACAACATTCAATATTTATATCTTGATTTTATTGTTAATCATGTACTTTATGCGACTCAAGGATGTCCATGACTAGAGAAGTTATGATGGGGCACGATTATTTTCTTTGATTGTTGTCTGTGTTTTATCTCTTATTAAGGTATATAATTGTCTAAGGATATGATCGGCAAAGGATCAAGGAGGATGTTCTAAGTCATGCATGAAAGGGGATAATCCTTGTCTGTTCTGCAAGAAATACTCAGGTCACCTTGATTCATTATATCAAGTTGCTTGTATTAACATGCTATATCAAAATCCATGTAAGAAATACTCAGGTCAACTTGAATCTTTATGTCAAGTTTCTTATATCCTCTTACAACATTTTAAAGCTCAATGATGAAATCAAGCATTGTTACAAGACAAGCATATGAAGAATGGTAGTATCATTTTTACTTAAATCATTTTAGATTAGCTCATTATTCGTCTGCATTATAAGCATTCATTGTCAGTTATATTATAAACATTTCATTTCATTCATAAATCAATGGTCATAAATAAATATTGAGTATACTTGGACAACCAAAAACAATTTGCATTTGATCATTGTAGGTGCATTCATTTTTAGAATCATTTTAATCATCATCCATTGCTTTTAGTTGCATTTTAATCATTGCATTAGTTTGCATTCCATTTAAGTGCATTTCATTAATTATGTAGTATATCATCATTATTATTTGCATTAGGACCATTATCATTGTAGTTCTTTTTATCCATCAAAGTCATTTAGTTGCATCTTTGCACTTGGATTCATTATAATCATAAGAATTACATATAAAAATAAAAAAATTCCATGTAGATCATTTGTATTTCAAAAACATTCATTTGCATTCTCATATATATCATTGCATTGGCATAATTTAAGTTAGTAATCATTTTCAAGTGCATCCATGTTCATCAAAACAAAAAATCAAAATCATTTTTTTCCATTGCATCATCATATAGAGCATCATCATCATGAAAAGAAAAGAAAAGAACGTCATCCATGTAATCAATGCATATAGATCATCATCATATGGAGTCCATGTTTTCATATAGATCATCATAAAACAATAAAAAGTCCAAGTATACAATGATATCAGATAAAAAATACAAGTGCCTCATCAATATAAATTAAGTCCAGGTTGTCTTGTACCACTACCACTTGACTCTGTCCGTCTTTGTGGCTGTGGGCGAGAAGATCCTCCAGATTCCTGTCTCATATGATCACCACTCCTCTAAGGAGGTCCCATGACTCCATCGCTGCTAGTATCCATCCTCACAGTGGTATGATATGTACCTTCTCTTTGGCTCTCTATGACTAAATTCTCGTATAATCATCGCCAGTGTGATGTCTCCTTCTTGGCTTGAACTAGTGCTCTAATGGTATCAGCTGAGAGAGTACTTGATCCAATTTGTTGAATATGACCAAGGAGACCCTGAGTATCCTGTTGTCTCTTAACATCCCTATCCCTCTCTGACATGCGTGTCTGTATCTATGCTCTAAGCTGATCTATCTATGCTTGGAGACTACCCAAGGTCACCTACTTTGGCATATCCCACCGAGGAACATGAACCTCAATCCCCTAACCAACACCTCCCTGTCCACCTACTAGAATCTCAGCCCTCGTAGCTCTCATAACTCATTGTCTAATAAGTGGAACATGATCCTCTGGATCCTCATCCTCTCCACCATGAGCTGCAATAACCCTAGGGTCTGGCTAAATCTAACCAAAATCAATGCCTCTCCCGCAACCCCCATCTAGTCCAATAATCCTACCTCCTCCTGTAGAAGGTAACCCTCTCACTGATCTCATCCCTACCTTGCTAGTATCCCTCCCAATTTGTCCTGCCTCTCTCCCACCCATAAGAAGTGGTCTCCCAATCCTACCAACTAGTCCAAAAGGTCCTCCACATACTCTCAATCGACCTCCTCTCTATCCATGTATCCTACCACCTCTGCCTCCATCTCCTCCCTCATCTCCATCACCTTCGACCTCCTGAGAAGCTCTAAGCTCTTGTCTTTGTCTTTGTTTCCTAATAATGGGATCATCTGAATCATCATCCTCATCTCCTAAGCTAAGAGGAGGGTCTGCTAGATCGGTAATATGAGGAAACAGGTGTGCAAGCATGTACTGAGCATAATTTGCAGTAACCCCAAGATCTAGAATGTGTAATCTCAAATCATAAGCCACCCTAGGACTAGCCAGAAAATCTATGCATGCTATCTCAAAAGACAAAGACGGTCCCCAATCTCGCCTATCCCTGTACCGTTGTGCATGTATCATGACACCAGTAGGCATGTGTTGAATGATACCAAACTGTCTCAGAATGTGACTAATCAGCTGCCACTCCATAATCTATGGAGTCCGACCAATGAGATATCTGCTCTGCATAATAAATGGTAATGTATGTGCATCATCCATCCATATCTCACAATTGATATACAGTCTCCAAATAACACTATCCAATGAATCCAAAACCCAACACCAATACTCCATCTTACCTAGCTTATGTTGAGTAAGGATACCTGCATACAAATAAACATATGGTTTTCTCTTGCCACGAGCTCTATGATGAATAGGTTGCATAATAGAAATGTGCTCCTGACACTAGATCTGTAAAAGTGTGCATCTTGTCGATAAACTAGCACTCTCATAAAAAACAACCTGATGAAGTTCATGATACAAATGAGCAAGCATACAAACACCCCAAGCATATCGAGTCCGATGCTACATCATGCTCTGAAGAATCTCACCCCAACCAATAATAAAACCTTGAGATCTCCTGTTTGGATAGATGAATCCCCTAATCAAACTTGCATGATTCACGGGGAGAGTCTGGTAATGCATGATCATATCCTCCCATTAGATCTCTCCTTTGGAAACACTCTCATCATCGAATATGGCTCTACAAGCCACTGTCCCTCCATGATCTTGAAAATTGTACTGGACTAACTCATTGGTCACAGGGATGTGGAGAATCTTGTAGGCATCCTCAAGCGTCACACTAATCTCACCAATGGGTAGGTGGAAAGTGTTATGCTCTCTATGCCATCTCTCTGCTAAAACAGTCAATAATCCCCTATTATGGGTAATATCAGACATGTATAACAAGTGGCGTAATCCGTAGACATATATATGTCTAACCTCAGCCTGTGTAAGCTCTAGTACTAAGTGGCACATGTCGAAATTTCTCCCGACATTGGAGAACATCGAGTTTCTCCTGTTTACCAAGAGAATTTGATCTTTATCAATCATCACTCATCTATCTATCAAATCAAAGAGATCGCTAATCTATCACATCAATAATTGGTACATCTTTTCAAAATAAAGCAAATCAGGCTATCAAATCAATCTGAATCTATCAATGAGTTCAATCAAACTCTGTTATGCTCTTCATCAGAAACTACACTAGTTTCTTAGAGCTAATCTATCAATCTATCAGTCAAACCAATCAAATCAAATCAAATCAAATCAATCAATCGTTTATCCTATCAATCAAAATTATCAAATGTCTATCAATCAAGACATCAAACAAGTACCTATCAATCACATTTGCGCATGAAAATGCCTAAATCTAATCATCAAAGTGAATTTTAACATGAACAACATCAAACAATTTTATCTAAAGCATAAGTGCTAATATTTTTAACAAAAGCGCTATTCTATTGAACATAGGCGCTAAATCAAATATATGCGTGGACCTTTTTCGCAAAATCGCTAAACCTTGTAACAAAAGTGTGAAACAATCATAAGCGCTACCCTATTCATCATATGCGAAAACACTCAAAGCATAAGTGCTGACATAACAAATGTGCTAACATACATCTTAAAAGTATGAACAAAACAAACACAAGCGCTAAAATTAGCAAAAGCGCTAACATCAATTGCAAAAGCGCTAAGATAAAGCCGAAAATCGAAAACATTGAAAATAGCCTCACACACGCCAAAAAACATGGAAAATCGTACGACATGTTGCAAACCAGCTTGGGATAAGGTACATACCAGATACCCATAGTCAAGAGGTCGTTGATATCGTCTAACACGCTCAAATCGATGATTCTCGAATGGGATCACCATTTTGCCACCTCACCAAAGACAATTCTCTTCAACAACTGACAAGGATGCAAATGAAATTAAAATTACCTTTGGTTAATTTTATATTTACCATTTGGAAGGGTAATTAATGATTTAAAATAGGGCAATTTTAGTTATTTTTCACAAATGAATTTAATTGACGAAATTTTTCAATTATCGTGAGATCAATCGCTTATAAAATTTTTTTAACAAATTTCGCGATCAATCTCCCGAGGGGGCACACAATCAGGATTTTTATCTCCATCAAGCGCATTATCGAGACTTGATTTAATCTTTGAAACAATGTTGTCTCAACATCATTTCAAAGAGGGGCAAAATGTATACACATAAAATTGCCTATGAGTGATTATATAAATATTTATATTTATTCTTCTATTAAATGATTAATTTGAAAAGATTAATTTATTTAATTCATTTTTTGTGTCTTTGTATTAATTAATTTAATTGACATTTTATTAATTAATTCATTTATCCTTTTCTTCTAATCTAACAATTAAATATCTAATATTTAATTATTCCTTCAATTTATTAAATATCTAATATTTAATTATTCCTTCAATTAATTAAATATCTAATATTTAAATATTCCTTCAATTAATTAAATGTATAATTTTTAATTATTCCTTCAATTAATTAAATATCTAATATTTAATTATTCCCTCAATCAATTAAATATCTAATATTTAATGGTTATTCCTCTATCCTATAGTCTCAAATATTAAATAATTGCTAAATTATTTAATCACTTTTCCATCTCATCCTTCCATCTCCACTTCATCTTTCCTTTGCCAACTCATCAATCATGTGGCTAAAGATATTAAATTTCTTAAATATTAATTCATCACTTATCTCCAACTTCCAAATTTAATGAAATATTGTGTACGTACACATATTTCTTAACTTTCTTCTATATTCTCTGCAACATCCCTATATCTTAGGAAGGACTTGAGTCCACTTGTCCTCTCATGCCCAAATCTTCTCCAACCATCCCTAGATTCCCTTAGTCAGCAGCCTGATCAAGGTGAGATGAGTGACACTTGTCTTCTCCTTCCCACTTTCTCTCAACCTTCACCTTTGCTCACTGCATCCATCCAAATCTATTGATCTGATCAGATCATTGATCTAGGCTGCATCATCTTATCCTCTCAAAGTATATAAAAGTGGGAGTTTGAGTTGAGAAAGAGTTAGTCTTTAGGTTAGTCTTCAAGTGAGTTTTCAAGGTAACAATTTGAGAAAACTTATGCATCTGTGAGTTTTAATCTTGAAGCAATTCAGCATAATCATTTGCATTGCATATCATAGTATCAGTTAACTATTAGTTATCAGTCCATTCTTCATATGCCATCTTGGAAGCTAGCAGTGCTTGTCAAAGAGCACATCATCTACAACCAAGAACAGTGGAGTTAGGACACAATGAGACTTAAATCATGAAGGTAAAAATAGTGTTTTTATTTTATATCAATTTCATGTAGTTTCATTGGTTGAGTTTGGATTTCCTATAGCATTTCCTTTGTATTTTGTGAAACTAACATGTTGCAGGTAGTATTCTGAAGATGAAATTCAAGTCAACATAAAAGGTGAAGGTTCATAAAGCAGATTGTCACACATGACAATATCCTTGCAGATTTAGAGCATGATTTAGAAGGAAGAATGAAGTCATCAAGAGTTTCATCCATGACATCACTACAAAATGGCTTATGCACTATGTTGATTACCCTTTAGCAAAATGATGGTTTAGAAGGCTTAGGATAAAGGAAACCATCAAGAGCCTCCTCAAGTTCTTCTCTACTATATACTTCTTCAAAAGGATAGTCATTATAAGCAAATGGATTGTCAAAGGCACTATAATCTTGCAAAGAGTAATTTGACATTTTGAAAAGAAATGCTAACTATTGCAATGAAATGAACTAAAGCATGTAAACATACAAAATGCATAAAACAATAATTTTTTGTATTTTTGAAAAATATAAAATGAAATTTGAAATTTGGAACTTGCAAAATAATTGAATAATGCAAAATTTTAGAAAAATGATTATTCAATTAAATAAGCAAATTGATTGAAAGAATAATGAGCAATAATGTAACCTCCTAGGAAATTTAAAATTAAAATTAGGATTATGCAAAAATAATCTCTTAATTTAAATTTAAAATTATCCAAAAGAGATTTAAAATTTAAAATTAGGGCCTTGTAAAAATAACCTCTTAATTTTAAATTTGAAATGTTGAAATTTGAGAATTGAAATAATCAATTTAAATCAAAAAATTAGGGCTCTTTTAATTAACCACTTAATTGTAAAATTTAAATTTGAAAGTATCCACAAGAAATTTAAAATTAGGGCCTTGTAAAAAGAACCTCTTGATTTTAAAATTTGAATTGAAATTAGATCTAAGATTGAGATTTAGAAATTTGAAAAATGGGAAATGCACTATATTAATTTAAATTTAAAAATTAGGGTTTGTTTAATTAACTTCTTAATTTTAAATTTTAAATTTTAAATTGAGATTTGATACAAGATTGCAATTTGAAATTTGAATTGAAATTAGCAACCAAATTTGAAGAGGGAAATTCAAAATTTAAGCAACCCACAAGCTCAATTTTAAAATTTAAAAAATTAGGGTTTTTGAAATTAACCACTTAATTTTAAAATTTAATTGTGAAATTTGTCTTGTAGATGAAAATTTGAATTATGAAATTGAAGCAATTCACAAGCTCAATTTTGAATTTAAAAATCAGGGTTTTAATGAAATTGATCTCTAAATTTATAAAATTTGCAAGGAAATGAAAACTTGAATTTTAAATTCATACACTTAGATCTGAAGACAAAAATCATAATTAATGGTGTAAGGAGTCGGGTTCAACAAAATGTAAAGTGGGAAATTTGAGCTTAGCAAATTCACCACATGGAAGGGAGAAATCACTAAGTCAATTTTCACTTGGAGGACTTTACATTCAAAAGAGGAGATGAATCCACAAGAATTATCCTAAATGAGACAAGGACTAAATATTGAGTAGATTGGGTTAATTTGGGTTTTCCTCTTTTGTAAGTTGAATTGTTAAGATAAGTAGAAAGTTGGAATTGGAGACAAAATATGCAAAAATAGTGAGCTATAAGTTCAGGGTTTTGTCCTACACCTGGATCTAAGAAGTATGAGATGATTCAGAGCTACTCTATGAAAACTACTAAAAATAGTCAGGATCGTGTACAGGGATCAGGGTGCCCCCTCTTGGTCCTCTAACATTTCTGATCACCAAAAAGGGTTTTACCATCTCCATGTTTGAAGCTTATCCTGAGAGTTACAACCGCGCACCGATTTCCTACACACAAAACGAAAGGGAAATATGTTGGGAATAGGGGTTTGCCTAAGTCAAACCCTAATCGAGGAATCAACCTTGAATAAAATATTGCAAATACTGAAGTAAATAATGGAAAGGTATACCTTAGATCTGCAATGATTAATAATGATGCTTTGCTTCTTGAATGTAATCACATGTGTTGTATGAAATGACATGAACCTGACCAAAACCCTATCACACACACATGCTTGCAAATGAATGATGTTGTAGCATCCTAAAATTGCACCCCTTGCAATATTGACCACATTTTAGGCCCTCACCTTATTGATCTCATCCCCATGCTTGACCAAGACCTATTTTTGTCTCCCCTATGCAACTAGACTTCATGTTTCACTTTGTACCTTGCATAGCCACCTTGATCCTACCCAAAAACAGGGCAGGACCAGGGCGTGGTGCCCTGGGATCCCCTAAAGGGGACCTATCTTGGCCTCTCTCCCTTGGACCTATCTTAATAGCGAGCTTGAAATAATCCCCCATGTTGGCCTTTGTCTAGAAATTAAATAATTAACAACTGACAAGTATATAAGGAGTTATTCCCCTCTCATCTGGCATAACACACAATCATAAGGTGAGAGCATGACAGAGTGGAGAAGGCAAGGAGACTACATTATAGCATTCATCATCTAGCATTTCTCAAGGCTGCATTCATCCATTGGAGCAACATTATTTCATCATGCATTTGCAAGCATGTGTGTGTATTAGGGTTTTGTCATGTTCATGCCATTTCATACAACATATGTGATTACATCCAAGAAGCAAAGCATCATTATCATCTATTGCAGATTTGAAGGTATACCTTTTCTATCATTTGTAGTATTTCATTCAAGGTTGATTCCAAATTGAGGTTTGACTTAGGCAAACCCTATTCCCAACTCCTTTCTTGTTTTTGTGTGCAAGAAGCAAGTGTGCAGTTGTACTTCTAAAATTAAGCTTTATTCACAGAGATGAAAAAACCCTTTTTGACATGGGGAAAGTTTGGAGGACCGATAGGAGGGAGCTTCTCTCTGGACACACGGTCCCTAAAACTTTTGTCGGATTTTATAGAGCAACTTTGAATCATCTGAAGCTTCTCAGATCCAAGTGCATGGCTGAATTCTGAATCTATAGCTCACTGTTTTCGCATACTTTGTCTCCTTTTTCAACACTTTATCATAATTCAATCAATCAACTTACAAAAAAGGGTTAATTCCATTCCAATCTACTTAGTATTCAATCCTTGCATTCTTTGGGATTGGATCTAGTAGATGCATCCCCCTCTTTTGAATGTAAAGTCCCCCAAGTGAAAAATGAGCTTAGTGAATCTCCTCTTTCCCCGTGGAGAATTGGCTAAGATCCCAATTTTCCACTTTACATTTTGGTGAACCCGACTCCTTACACCATTAATTATGATTTTTGTTTTCAGATCTAAGTGTATGTAATTTAAAATTCAAATTTCCATTTACAAGTTTGATTTATTTGCAAATTTAAAAAATTTAGAGGTTGATTTTATTAAAACCCTAATTTTTATTTTCAAAATTGATCTTGTGATTTGTATAATTTGGATTAATTATTTCAGATTTGAGAATTCATTCAATTTGCAAATTCAAATTTTCTATTTTTTTGATCAGTAATATTTGTGATTTTATTAAATAAAACTAAAACAATACATCTACATCCAAAAAATAGCCAACAAACCACCCCAAAAAACCACCCACAAAATCTCCAAACCACCCATCAACAAAAATATGTTCTCAAATCAGTAACTTGCTCAAACCCCCTACCCCACTTCTACGAGTACAAAAATGTCCATATACATCATGCCATACTAAAATTGGCATATACTGTTCAAACAAATTCTAACTGAAAGCTAAGATTAAAATACTAATATTGATCAAGGGGATTGAACCCGACATGATCAAGGGGATTGAACCCAACAAATTCAAATTTTCATCTACAAGTTAAATTTCACAATTAATTTTTAAAATTAAGTGGTTAATTTCACATTAATTTTTAAAATTTTAAAATTAAGCTTCTGGGTTGTTTAAATTTTGAATTTCCCTCTTCAAATTTGGTTGCTACTTTAAAATTCAAATTTAAAATTGCAACCTTGGATCAAATTTCAAATTTAAATTTTAAAATTAAGTGGTTAATAAAACAAACCATAATTTCTAAATCTAAATTAATCTTGTGCATTTTCCATTTTTTCAATTTCCAAATTCCCACCTTAGATCTATTTTCAAATTTTAAATTAAGTGATTCTTTTTACAAGACCCTAATTGTAAATTTAATTCTCTTGTGGACAATTTCAAATTTAAATTTTTAAAAAATTAAGAGGTTAAATAAAAGAGCCCTAACTTTTCAAATTAAATTAATCCTTTTAGTTCTCAAATTTCAACATTTCACATTTTTTAAATTAAGAGGTTATCTTAAAAAACCCTAATTTTAAAATAAGGAATTTCATTGGACAAATTCAAATCTTCTAGTGGGTAATTTTAAATTTAAATTAAAAGGTTATTTTCAAGGCCTTAATTATAAATTTAAATTTTCTAGGAGGTTGCATAATTTTTCAAAAATTGAATAATCATTTTTCAAAAATGTTGAATTATTCACATTCCAATTTCCAAATCTCAACTTTCAAATTTTCTTTTAAAATTTTTAAATTTAAAAAAAAAAAAAATCAAATTTGAATCTCATCAATTTAAATAAATTAATTGGTTTTAAAAAATCCTAACTTATTATTAAATAATTTGCTTGAACTTAAATTTTAGTATTAATCATGACAATTAATGGACTTGACCTATTTGCTATTTCACATATGATTACATTACTTTTTACATAAATTTATTATAATCATGTGTTGGATAATGGCTTCTTTCACTTCATGTGACTTCTATTCATTCATAGCACTTGGACATATTGTATTTTTCGGATTTCCAAGTTGATTCCTTTTCATAGATTAGATCTCAAATCTTTCTTTTTTCATATATGTTGTGCTATAGTGATTTTTTTGCAAAAATTCATTTCATACATAGATCACTTAAAATTTTTTGTAGATCCTAATCCTAGAGATGACAATGAAAAACCTAGTAATTGTACCTCTCCTAGGGCATCTAATGTGAATGAAGAAAGAGATAATACTCCTATCAATGATCTTTCTAATGGAGAGAAAGCATTGAAGAGAAACATGGCCACATCTTCTTCTCATACACATACCCTTGCGCAATGGGGGCAAGGTCAAAATATTGGTATATTTATCTCTCTAGATCCTCCTTATTCTCCTAGAGCATATCTCAAACATCAAAACATTTGTAGAAAAGATGATATCATGTATTTCATTTATGATCTCTCTCCCCATATAACATTAAGAAAATATGAGACCTTAGATGATAAGGATCTTCCTTCCCAATCTACCAAAGAGGATATGCATGATGAAAGAAAGGAAAATCCTCCTCTACAAGATATTCCTTCTTCATCTACTAATCCTTTCATCCCTTCTAAGCATCCTTACACTACAAACTTAAAAAAAAAATATTATAATGTTCCCCTGCCTTCTCAAATAAAGGATTCTTATAGGAGTGGCTTTAGTATAATATCAAAACAAGGTTTTAGAGGACAAGGACTTGGAAAATTTGAACAAGTAATTTGAGTCCCTATAAAGCCTCCCGCACAAATCATCACATAAGGCATAGGAAATGATAATAAATCTCCTATGGATGAACTCCTTAGGATTCAAGACTTCAAAAATCATCTTGCAAGATAGCAAGCCATTAGTGTTTTCAAAAGAGCTTCTTAAGAAACTCCTTTTTGTTCATTTCATCAAACCCATTATCACCATGCCGATGATTGTCTCGATTTTCAAAATTCAATAAAAGAACTTATCGATAGTGGTAAAGTTAAAGTTAAATCATGGATGACAATAATTACTCTTCAAATAACAACTCTTGTCCTCAATCTCAAAAGAATGAACCTACATCTATTAATAATAATAAAAGCTTAGCAACTAGAATCGTTTGGAAATTGAAGTATGATAAGAATGTTGTCTTTCCTTTTGTGAAGTTTAGCAATAAACATAAAGAAGGAAATGGATATTGTCTTTTTCATCATGGTGGTTCTCATTCTCTTGGAAAGTGTAAAGCATTTAAGGAATTTGTTCAAGAACAATACGATTGTGCTCTTATATGTCTTTCAAAAGATCTTGCTCTCTTTCTAGGTGAAAAGGTAATGCCTTAGCACTCCTTTCACCCTCATGTTTCTCCTCACTCTATGACATAAGAAGTTAACTTAATTGGGGGCTCTTTATCATTAGAGGTGGTGTTTCTTCAAAATTAAATATCTTGGGGTAGCAACATGATTTACCCTCTTTCTCTTCTAAGGTTTCACTATTTCCTTTGAGATTGTATAAATTTCCTAGGAGGTTGCATAATTTTTCAGAATTTTTGAATTATTCAAATTCCAATTTCCAAATCCTTTACTTTCAATTTTTCATTTCACATTTTTCAATTTAAAAAAAAATAAAATCAAATTTGAATCTCATTAATTTAAATGAATTAAGTGGTTTTATAAACTCTTAATTTATTATTAAATAATTTGCTTGAACTTAATTTTAATATTAATCATGGCAATTAATGGACTTGACCTATTTTCTATTTCGCATATGATCACATTACTTTTTACATACATTTATTATAATCATGTGTTGGATAATGACTTCTTTCACTTCATGTGATTTCTATTCATTCATAGCACTTGGACATATTGTATTTTTTGGATTTCCAAGTTGATTCCTTTTCATAGATTAGATCTCAAATCTTTCATTTTTCATATATGTTGTGCTACAGTGATTTTTTTTGGGAAAATGCATTTCTTACATAGATCACCTAAAATATTTTGTAGATCCTAATCGTAGAGATGACAATGAAAAACCTAATAATTGTACCTCTCCTAGGGTATCTAATGTGAATGAAGAAAAAGATAATACTCCTATTAATGATCTCTCTAATGGAGAGAAAGCATTGAAGAGCAACATGGCCATACCTTCTTCTCATACACACCCTTGCAGAAGGGGGGCAAGGTCAAAATATTGATATTTCTATCTCTCTAGATCCTCCTTATTGTCCTAGATCCTATCTTAAACATCAAAACATTTGTAGAGAAGATGATATCATGCATTTAATTCATGATCTCTCTCCCCATATAACATTAAGAAAATATGAGGCCTTAGATGATAAGGATCTTCCTTCCCAATCTACCAAAGAGGATATGCATGCTAAAAGAAAGGAAAATCCTCCTCTACAAGATATTCCTTCTTCATCTACTAATCCTTTCATCTCTTCTAAACATCCTTACACTACAAACTTCAAAGAAATTTATTATAATGTTCCCTTGCCTTCTCAATTAAAGGATTCTTATAGGAGTGGCTTTAGTATAATATTAAAACAAGGTTTTAGAGGACAAGGACTTGGAAAATTTGAACAAGGAATTCGAGTCCCTATAAACCCTCCTGCACAAATCACCAAATAAGGAATTGTTGGTATTTTGCATAGAGATTGCATTAATGATATGTTTTCATTGATGTCAATTGAACCGGTAATGGTTTTTATGTTATTTCTGATATTGTTGTTTTTGATATTGGCTAGTAACTAGTAAGAAGAGCTTTGTGGAAGATATTGTAAACCTGTATGTTAGGTTTGTGAGATAAATCAGTAAAATGGTGTAAAGGGTTAAACCTTTCTATGCATTGTAATCGGTAAACCCTATCAACTGTTAAACCCTAACCGATCAAGTTTGTTGGTTTATTATCTAATGAGCGGTAATGATGAAGACACATGTGATCATTGAATGAGGATGATATTCAAATTGTTTTGGCACATTTTTTCTTGTCTAGGGAAGGAGCAAACTGGATTGCATCTAATACACAACGTGTGATGAGTTACAAAGTCCTTTGAAGTGGTGATCATGGAGCGGTTGGAATTTTCTTGAAGAATGTGAAGAGATTGTCATGATTTCTAATGGTCAAGATTGTATCGACTTGTTTGTAATCTTGATGATGAGAATTAGGTTTTTACTATGTTACCGACCTAATTGATTTCTATTTAAGGTTGATGAAGTTGTTGTAAAGGTTGTTGGAAAGATTGGTAGAAAACTTGTTGTGTGTGTAGTTGCCCAACTAGTGAATGGATCTACACTTTGAGTGAAGGCAGATTGAAGCTTAGAAGGATTTGATCAAGCAAATGTAGTGCTACTCAGACAGATCAAGAAAACCTATTATTTTCTTATAGTTACAACAGAAGTGAAATCTCTTAACCAGGTAAGCTCTAACAAGCTTGGTTACTCATTAAATCCTCTAACAAGGTGGTCCATTAGCTTGGATTCTTAAATCCTCTAGTGAGGTTACTCCTAACAGGGTATTGTGCTTTTCATCAAGGCATATTTGTAAATCCCTTAATTGGATGATTCCTAACTGGAATTAGTTCTTAACAAGACTTATTGTAAAGCTTTAACAGGCTTGGCTCCTAACATGGCGAACTTCGAAAGAGTTCAGATAGCTATCCTTGTGAGTCTCATCTCATCGTGGTTTTTTACCTATTTGGGTTTTCATCCTATAAACATTTGTGTCAAGTGGTGAATGCTTTTGTGGATGTGATCTTATTTGTTGATATGGTTAATTTATGATAAGGCATGTTAAGTAGAAGCATTGAGAGATGAATATGTTGAGTTATGATTAAGCATTGTTGATATTCACAAGATTGAAGTTGTTTACTGTTAAAGTTGTCATAATAGTTAAACTGGTTGATGTCAAGTATTCTTATGAATATTGATCTTGACTGAGATATGTTTACTTTGTTTGACTGAGTTTGAGTTTGGGAACTTTGTATCAGTTTTTCAATATAATGATTCAGCCCCCCTCTCAGTATTCTACCAGATACTTATTCTTTCATCATACCATCAATTGGTATCAGAGCAACTCAGTTCCTCTTAATCTAAAAGCTTGACAGCTTGAGGAAGAGATCTTGTAGATCATGATGAAGAAAGAAGTTCCGAAGTTCAACAAAGATAACTATAGAATATGGAGTGATAGAATGAAGATTTACATTAAGAGTCTTGGTACTCAGTATTGGGATCATATAGAAAATAAGTATACTACACCTACTAGACCCCTGATTGATGATTAGAAGAAAGAACAACAAGAAAATCACTAGGTATTGGAAGCTATTATCAGTTCCTTGTCTGATGTTGAATATGTAGATGTTCATGGTCTTGAAACTGCATATGAAGTATGGAAGAAATTATATGAGATTTATAGCGGTCATGAACATGTTAAGATTTCCAAAGAGGAGAGTTTAAGAGGAAAGTTTGACGACATGAGAATGTTTGAAGGTGAGAATATCCAACAGTACGGTCAAAGGATTAAAGAGATAGTTGGTGAGATAAAGAGTGCAGGAGGGAAAGTGGAAGATGCCATAGTAATCAGTAAGGTACTGATAACCTTGCTACCGGTCTATGCTATTCAAGTTGTAGCTATTCAGGATCTGAAATCCATTAGCAAGACAAAGGTAACTCTTGTATCTATTATTGGAAAACTTACTTCTTTTGAACTAAATGGCTATGATGGTAGTGTATAGAAATCATAATCTACATTTAGAGTTCTGTCTCTAACCCATCTGTGAGAAGAAGTAGAGATACCGACCATAACTATGAATCTAGATCCAGCAGAGATGTTGAAGATGAAGACAACTTAGTGGAACTTGAAGTATTGTTAGAAAAATGACTACCTAGAGGCACTGGTAAATATAGAGGTAAGCTACCTTTAAAATGTTTTACATGCAACAAGATTGGTCATATAGCAGCAAACTACCCTAATGGTGAAAATGAATACAAGAGAGACAAATTTAAGAAATATAAGGGTAAAGTAAAGAGAGATTGTCTTGTAGCTATTGACAGTGGTATTACTGATGAAGAATCTGATGATGATGCTAGTGAAGAGATTGTGTTTGTAGCTATTAAGGAAGAAATATCAGATCAGAAGGCACTAGTATCCTTAATGGATAAATTTGATGATTGGATCATTGATAGTGGTTGTTCACATCACATGACTGATGATCAGAGCAAATTTCCTTTCCTAAAAGAATTTGATGGTGGTGTTGTCAGATTTGGAAATGACTCACCCTGTATGGTTAAAGGTAAGGGAGTTATTTCTCTTAATGAGAAGAGCAATGTTGACGATGTCTATTGGGTTGAAGGCCTAAAGAACAATCTGTTAAGTGTGACACAACTTAATAATAGAGGATACCCACTGGAGTTCAGAAATAAAATGTGCAAAATATTTGACAACAAAGGTGAATTGATTGCAACCGAGAAATAGACCAGAGGTAATCTATTTCATCTCAATCCTAAAGTTAGCAACTGTTTGATTGAAAAAATAGATGATAGCTAGATTTGGCATAGGAGATTTTTTCATATAAATTTTGACAAGATTGTTAAAGTAATCAAGTCTAAGACAGTAAGAGGTCTGCCTCAGCTAGACAAACCAGTTAATGTTCTTTGTAAAGAATGCCAACTAGGAAAGATGACTTCTTCAACTTTTAAGAGCAAGTCCTTCCCAGCAGAGAACTTGTTAGATTTGGTTCATACAGATCTATGTGGACCAAAAAGAACAAGAAGCATTCAAGGTGACATATACTTCATGATCTTCACTGATGATTGTTCAAGGATGATGTGGGTCACATTCTTGAAGGATGAGAATGAAGCTTTTGGTAAATTCAAGGCATTCAGAGCCTTAGCTGAGAAAGAGAGTTGAAAAAGATAAAATGTCTAAGAACAGATCAAGGAGGTGAATTCACTTCTATAGAGCACTAAATATTGTGATGATAATGATATGAAGTGGAAACTTTCAACACCAAGGACACCACATCAGAATGGTATAGCAGAGAGGAACAACTGGTCAGTGGTTGAAGCGGCTAGACCTATGTTGAAACAAGGAGGTGTATCAAAAACATTTTGGAAAGAAGTTGTAAGTACAACTGTGTACACAATGAACTGAGTTCTAGTGAAAAGAGGCAAGGACAAGACCCCATATGAATACTGGTATGGGAGATCACCTGATGTTAGCTATTTTAAGATATTTGGAAGTAAATGTTTTATTAAAAGAGGTGACTATAGAAAATTGTTTAGAGTGCTGATGTTCGTGTAGATGAATGTCCTGAAATTTCAGAAGTAACTAGTTCTGAGAAGAAGGATGAAGATCCTTGCATTTTTCTTTTGGAACTTGAAACTGTTAAATAAGAAACTAGTAAATTAAATCCTAATGTACTTGTTCAACCGGAACAAATAAATTTAGAGGAAGATGACAATGAAGAAGCTGAACTTGAAGAGAATGATCATGTTACTCCTAGGTACGTGAGAATGAATCACAGTCCTGAACAAATAATTAGGGATAAGGATGCTGGAGTACTAACTAGAAGGAGAATATGAGAGAACTCTTGCACGATCTCCACCTTTGAACCTAGAAGTGCTAAGGAGGCATTTGGTGATGATCATTGGGTGAAAGCTATGGAGGAGGAGTTAGATCAAATTGAGAAGAGAAACACTTGGACCTTGGTACCCCGACTGGTAAACAAGAATGTTATAGGTACTAAATGGGTGTTCAGAAACAAATTAAATGAAGATGGTGTTGTAACTCACAATAAGGCAAGATTAGTGTGCAAAGGATATGCACAAGAAGAAGGAGAGGATTATGGAGAAACTTTTGAACTAGTAGCAAGACTGGAAGGTGTCAGAACACTACTTGCATTTGCAGCTCATAAGAAGTTTAAGATATACCAGATGGATGTCAAGTCTGCATTCTTGAATGGGATACTAGAAGAAGAGCTTTATATAGAGCAGCCTGATGGTTATGCATTGACAGATAAGGAAGACATGGTATGCAAATTTCATAAAGCTTTGTATGGATTAAAGAAGGCACCCAGAGAAAGGTATGAATGGTTTCATACTCATTTAATGAATATAAGCTTTACTAGAACCAGTGATGACAACAACATTTATCTCAAGTTTGAAGGAGATGATATACTAGTTAGTGAAGTATTTGTAGATGACATTATATTTGGAGATAATGATGACATGAGTAATTTCTTTGTAGATGAAATGAAGAATGAATTTGAGATGTCATTAGTAGGGGAAATAAAAAATTTCAGAGGCTTATAGATACAATAGATGAAGAATGGTATTTTCATTACTCAATCCAAGTATGTGAAACAGGTTTTGAAGACTTTCGGTATGAGTGACTATAAACCAGTTGGAACCCCAATGGTTACAGGTTGTAAATTGTCCAAGGAAGATGAATCTAAGTCTATAGATGAAAATGAGTATAGGTCAATGATTGGAAAATTATACTATGTTATTCACAGTTGACTAGATATTGCCCATGCGGTTGGTATTGTTGCTAGATTTTAGAAGAATCCAAAAGAGGCACATCTGATGGCAACCAAGAGATTTTTTAGATATCTGAAAGGTACTATTGACTATGGGTTATGGTATCCATATGGTAGAAATTTTGATTTGAAAGAATACACAGATGCTGATTGGGCTGGAAATATTGATGACTGGAAGAGTACTACCGATGGAGCATTCTTTCTAGGAGGCAGGCTAGTCTCTTGGAGTAGAAAAAAGCAGAGTTGCACTTCACAATCTATTGCTGAAACTGAGTATGTAGCAGCTTATATGAATTGCACATAAGCTATGTGGATGAGGCACATTTTGGAAGGTTTGAAGATGGAAATATCAGAACCAAAAAATATTTTGTGTGATAATACAAGTGTAATAAACATTTCAAAAAATCCTATTTTGCATGCAAGGACTAAGCACATTGAATTGAAATATCACTTATTGGGGGAAAAAGTTCAATGTAAAGATGTTATCTTGGAGCATGTTTCTACCAAAGAGAAGCTTGTAGATATCTTTACCAAACCTCTACCTAAGACTACTTTTGAGTATCTTAGAAGTCAATTGGGGGTTGTTCCTCTTCATGAAGTTAGTTGAGCATGATGTTGATTGCATCAGTCCCTGAATTACTTGCAAAATTTTACATGGGTTGATTAAAAAGTGGATGTATTCCACAAGGGGAGCATCAACATCATAGTGAGAGAATAATTACATGTTTTACTTTCACTTTGGCATTGTTGTCAAAGGGGCAGAAGAATTATGTGATTGAGGAGAAGAATTATGTGTCTGATTAGGTGAACCAGCGGCAAGCTGAAGACAAGACAAAGTAAGGTGAATACTGTTGACATTCTACACTCTTATGATAATAGTTGATGTTGTCATTGATGGAAACCAACTGGCAAGTCACCGACAATTGGTTTCTACATGCCTGACATCACAAACTTTATACACCGATAGACACTGGCATCGACAGGCACTTACACCGACAACAGGCATACCGACACTCCAACTGACATAGGATAAAGTTTTGTTTATATGATTTTTTTTGTAAATGTAATTATCTTTTGTAAGCCAACATGGTATATTGTAAAAGACTCATATATGTATGAGATCTTATAAGTCATTTTGGTGTGTGTGATAAGACATTTTATTGTATAAGGTGATATAGTTGACATCGAAGGTTTTTGTTATTGACTGAGCTTAAACCGGTATTGAACCTGGATTTAGAGATGCTATTTTGAGTAGTACATTGAATTGGACTTGATAATCCATTTTGTAGTCAGTGTGACTCTTTATTGAGCAGTGAGCTCTAGGCTGTTGGCCTCCCTGCATGTGTAGGCCCCTTATTGTAAGTAGTATTTATTCATTGGCCAATAAGTAAATATTGTGGGTCACAAATCCCACTGAGGTTTTTCCCACACTGGGTTTCCTTGTTAAATATCTTGTGTTATGGTGTGTTTCTATGATGTCTCTATTATTTCTATTTATTGCATTAATTCTTATTTACCGGTACACTATTTTGGGTTGCAAAGTTATAAATAAGTTTAAATATTTTGCTAACCGGTTAGACACTGATTCACCCCCCCTCCTCTCAGTGTCTTTGGGACTGTCATTGAATCTAACAATTGGTATCAGAGTCTGGTCCTCTATTTGCAAAAGCCTAACAACTTGAGGGAGATTCTGACACCGGTACAGATGGAGAACTTAAGAAAACAGTTGGAAGGAGCTCTTGAAGATTTTGATGCAGAAAAATTGAAGAATATCAAACTTGAAGATGATTTGAGGACTGCTAAGGAATTCATTAAAGGACTTCAATAAAATCTAGTTATAGCACAAAATAAGAGAAAGGAACCTCATGAGAAGATGCAAAATGATGATGATTAAAAAGAGACTCTCAAAGGCATTGCAAATAAGTTGAGACAAGAAAACAAGAATATGAAGAATGAAATGCAAGATATGACTATGAGGTTATGTAAGGATATTGAAGACAGGAAGAAGAATGAAGAAGACTTAATGATGCTGGAAATGAAAATCTCAGACTTGGTCATGAAAATGATATGCTAAAGATAGATCTGATTCACATGCAACATGATAAAGCTAAGCTTGTGAGACAAGTTAGAATTTTGCAAAATGAGTTGGTTATCGCAAATAAACACAAAGACAAATTCAAGAAAAGTTTAGATGAACTTGATGACATGCTTAAAAGATAGAAACTTGATGGAGACACAAATGGACTTGGATTTGAACATGGAGAAAATTCTGGTACTGCAAACAATCAAGTTCAGAACAAACCAGTAAGATAATCTAATGCTTATAAATTTAATGGGAAATATTTTAATTGCAACAAATATGGTCACAAAGCAAATCAATGTAGATTTAGAAATAATCAGAATATAAACTCACCCACCAGTCAATGTTCCAAATACAACAAAGTTGGTCATAATTCAGAAAATTATAGAATGAATGTGAAATTCTATGTTTGTGGAAGATTTGGGCATTTATCTAATCAATGCAGATCACAAACCGGTCAAGGATATGGAAAGGCTATTTAGAGGAATAATGTAACTTGTTATGCATGCAACAAGATTGGACATATTGCAAAATTCTGTAGAAGCAAGAATGCACTAAAGAACAACAAAGGATCTAGTTTGAAGGGCAAAGAAAAGGTAGATGAAGTAAAGCAAGAATTTTCAAAACAATGGATTAAGAAGAGTGATCAGAAAACTGATGAAACTATCTCTGCACTAGTAGAGTAGAGTAATCCTCCACCGATAGGAGATTCTTCATCTAAATGAGGAATAATCCTTAGGGGGTATTGCAACAAGTTTAAACTCATGCATTCTACCCTCAGTTGATGGTGAGAAGATACATTTCGATTTAGAGTTATTTTTATTTGAAATGGCTTCCTCATCTTCCGTTCCTGAGTTTATTTCAAACCCTACCATTGTGGAAAATGTCAAACTCCCTAGACTTGTATTCAAGATTATCCCTGAAATTGCAAAATAGGATGATTATGTAGGAGCTTTTTCAAAAATACTGAAAGGTGTAGCATTTGCAGAAGACCCTAGAATCTACATACATTGCAACATAGAAAACCTAGGGACTGAGGATCTAAAGAAGATATTCAATGAGGTTATTACCGATGGAAATAGTGTGATCAAACCCGAACATAAGATTGTGCAAGACTTAGGTTTTGTAGAGATTCTGAATATTTAGGAATTTCCAATGGAAGTTATCAAACTTGTATTGAGAAGAGTCCATGGTGAATTCATGTGGTTAGAGTCAGTTTGCAAGATAACCAAGGATGCAATTAAGGCAGTTACTGGTTTACCTTCAACCGGTAGTAGGCCTGATAAAACCAAGAAGATACCTAACATGGGAGTTATGGATTTAACCAGAGCCACATATGATAGTAGGTCAGTTATAGTGAATGATGTTAAGGATATCAATGTGAGATATGTGAGTATGGTACTAGGATACAAAGCAACTCATGCAAATAGACTAAATTTTGTTTCTAGCCTATGTATTCACAATGAATATGAGATGGTGAACGACAATACTAAGATTGATGTTTGTGAATGGCTTAAAGATGAATTAAATGACAAGCTAAAGAAGATTAAAGGAGACAAGAAAGGCACTTTCCATTTTGCAAACCTTCTAGTATACCTAATGTTGTACTTTACCAAGGAGATACCCGACATAGGTCACAAGAATTTTGGTTATGACATCTCGGAAGGAAGACAGATACATGATGCTTTCACTAGTATGGACACTGACAGTATTAAGAACATCACATACTACTTCAAAACATTCCAATCTAAGATGAGAGAAAGAGAGAGACTACCACTGAGCATAATTGACAAATATGACAAGGAAATCTATTTTGTCATTAAGAGAGATGAAACTTGGATGGAAGCAGTAAGCCTTAGAACTATTTGGGTTACTGAGATGGGTTATGAGGTAGACCTATCTATTCTGGAAACTTATGCTAAATCTCCACTTGATGCACCAAGAGAGCCATCTGAGAAATTCTTTGGAAATGTAGAAACCATAGAGAGCAATATATCTATGTAGAAAAGGACAAAGAGAAGAGAAAAATTTATTAGATTCCTCCAAGAAGGTCAAGGAAATCAAAGAAAATGTCATGAATATCAGTGGTATATCAGCCAGTGAGCTTGAAGGACTAAAACTTGAAGCACATGCTTCACCAGTTGTAACATCCTCTGATACCAACAGTGGTAAGGCTGCTGAGTTTAAAAGAGTAGAAAGGAAGATAAAACCCTCATCGGTACCCTCTCCTTCAACTAAGAAAACCAGAACACTAAGGAAGAAACAAAAGGTAGTTAGGGAACTGAAAAAGAAACTTACACCTAAGAAAAAATAGACACCAGTTACCCCCACACTGAATGATCTATTGAATGAGATTACAGAGGAAGGTAATCTATCTAATGTAAATAAATGGTATATTTCTTCAAATGATTCCGACAAAAGCACAATTGAAGAAAGCATTATTTTACACTTGGAAATTTATAAGAAAGTTTTGATAGAAGTGATTGATGAGATTCCAAATCATCTCTACATGAGATTGGAAGCCAAAAGGCTATCTATAATGGATCTGGACAAAAAGTTGAAAGTTGAAGCACTCTTAGCTATACATCCGGTAAATTCTAAAGAAGAAATAGATGAACTTATTTCTAAAGCTAACCGGCCAGTATTTGTTAGTGGACACCAACAAGTGAGCCTGATTATTGGAAAGGTAAAAGAAATTGTAGATGAGACTACAGATAAATGGAATACATTCTTTGTAGAGAAAGAAAAGAAAGAGGAATGAAGCAGACCTAAAATGGAGAAAAAATTCAAAGTATATCAAAAGGAAAATGGAAAAGGTAAAGTAGGTGGTGCACCCTCCATAAAGACAACAAATAACATTCCTCCACCAACCCAGGACACCCCTCCTTGAGCACCTTCATCATTGGTCCATAGATCTAATCAATCAGATATAGCTACTGAAGGTTTAACACATGATGATACTAACCCTAAGTCAAAGATACTCTTTACCATGAATATAGATACTCAAGAGGTAATCATTGTTGTGGATAAAGATACTTCAAAGGTTAAGGCAAACAGTGTTGAGGAAAGCAAGATTCCAGAAAAATCGGCACAAACTATTGACTCTTAGGAAATTGAGATACCAACTCAAACAAAGCAACCAGAGACTGAGAAAATAGAGGATAAGATAGCTAGCACAAGGCCATTGGAATCTGAGCAATCGACAGTGGTATAGATAGAGAAACAATATGAGGCAGAGGTACATGTTGAGTCCATGACATCCACAGTAGCAGAGAAGCCTAATCAAACTGAGAAACAAGTAAAGGTAGAAGTACAAACATAGACAAATCCATCAGAGGAAAATACAAGGAAAGTGGATGCATCTGATGGAAACAAAGAGGATATAGTTAAGGTGATTGGTCAGACATATATTAAGAATAAATTTTACAACAGAACCAAGCACATCTACTGATAGTTCTAATACTTGATGTAAAGTACAAATGTCAATAGCTAACAAGATGAGAGGGGGGGGGTAATCATACAAACTTAAACTTCCATAAAATCAACAGATTCAACCTCGGTAACATATACTTCAGCAACTTAACCAAAAACTGCTAAACATGCAAACTTATGAACACATAATCATAATAACACTCATAACACCAGATTTAACATGGAAACCCAAATAGGGAAAAACCACTGTGGGATTTCGGACCCACTAAGAAATATACTCTTCTAGAGTATGCTCGGTTAAAAGTAAATCTTGTTAAAGATTACAAACACATTGCTAGATGTGACCCGGTTAAGGGATTTCCCTCAGATCTGTTAGGTTCTTCACTTTGTTAGAAGTGACCTTGTCAAAGGATTTCAAACACTCATTTAGAATGTTACCTTGCTAGAGGGTTTACATATAAGACTGTTAAGTCCACTCGGTTAAGATATTTTCTATCACTTACAAAATAATAGTAATAAAAATCTATCTGCAACTTCACATCTAAAATGCTAAAGCAGATTCTTATTTGTTGAAAGCAATTTAGTCATAGGGCTTATCTTGTCCCTCTGTTGGGCTCTCTACATCGTTAATCAAATAGGTCTTCAAGCTTCTATGCTTGGTAATCACTATGTAGCATCCCTGTGCTTACACTTGCCCGCATACATTGTTTATCAATAATTCCTTATTTACAAACAATTGATAACCGCTTAATCTCCTTGATCTCATTTCCCATGATCAATCTTAGCATCAGATTTTCAAACTTTACCAGGTTCAATGTATCCTTTCGATCTAAAAATGTTTTACCTTGCCTCGGGACTTACAGTCCTTTCTTGGAACTTGCACAAGGTTATTGTGGTTCAATCTGCACTGTAGATCTTCCTGCCAATTTTCCTTCACCATAAATCTTTTAACAAACTTCATTCATGACATACCAATCATTTATACATCTCCATCTAATCATTGTCCTTCATTAAATAATGCTTTTATCCATCCCATGCATACAGTCATAACTCGGTTGCAACTCAGAAAATACTAAACTTTACTCGGTAGACTTTTCGCCTTCATTAACCGATATCGATAACCTTAGGGTTTACCGACTAGGTTCTTTGCTCGGCTGCATAGTATAGTATTAACCTGACAATTAACAACATATGTAGGATATCAAAACAATCTAAACATCATGATCTCATCATTGTCTAACTCGGTAATAGTTGCCCATTGAATAACTTATTTCTCCCCTTATTCATCACATTCTTTCCGTGTCTTTTACCGACATCTTAATTCTCTTCTAATCAATCTTCTCAAGATATGGCAACATCATACTGAATCAGATAATCAATTTCTTGACATCAATGACAAAATAATGTTATAAAGATAGTTATCATCCTTCTTCAGTTATATAAAATAATCTTCAACAACCTTCTCAATATCCTTACTGAATATCAACAATCTTTCTTACTGTAATGCCAACAATCTCCCCCTTTGGCATTGATGGCAACACCAACAATTAAATGGTAGTACCAACAAGATATTCAAATTGATTCAGATTCAGATTATTGTAAGACTTCTCCTATTATCCTTGAGCTGTTAAAATCTTCTGATGTTTGATCTTCTCCCCTTGTCCTTATCTTCCAACCAAACCATTTATAGTCTTCTCCCCCTTTGACAACAATGCCAAAAAGAGCTGAATCATGATTTCTTCCTCTGTGAAGTGATTTTCCTTGCTGTGTAACATCTCAGTCTCGGTCAGAGCAACTTGTCTCTATTCATAATTTCCTGCACAACTTTAGAAAACCTTCTAAAGTGCGTAAATTAGCATCAATCCACAGATAATATTCTGTAGATTCATCGAATTGATGCTTTCACCGAACTCGATCAGTGAGTAGAAGATAGGGGTAGGACCCTTAACTTGCTTCTGAGATACTCAAAAGTGTCCCTTGGCAACGGCTTGGTGAAGATGTCTGCTAATTGCTCCTTTGATCTGATATATTCCAGCACAACTTTCTTCTCTTGAACTTCTTCTCTGAGATAATGATACTTTATAGATATATGCTTTGTCTTGGAGTGCATTACTGGATTCTTTGAAATGTTAATGGTACTAGTATTATCATAGAATATAGTTACTGGCTCAGTAACTTTCTCATTTATACCTTCCAACAGTTGTTTGATCCATGCTATATTGGTACAATTCAATGTTGCAGCAACATATTCAACTTCTGCTATTGACTGTGAGATACATCCTTTTTTCTTGCTAAGCCAACTCACTAGTCTTTCTCCCAAAAAGAAAGCTCCACCACTTGTGCTTTTCCTGTCATCTATGTTGCCTTCCCAATCAGCATCAGTATAAACTTTTAAATCAAAATTATTCCTCTTTTCATATACTAAGCCATAATATTCAGTGCCTCTCAAGTATCTAAAAATTCTCTTTATTGCTATCATATGTGTCTCCTTGGGATCTACAGAGAATCTTGCTACAATACCTACTGCATGTCCTATATCTGGTCTACTATGCACAACATATTGTAATTTTTCAATCATAGATCGGTAAAGTGTCTCATCAACAGATGCAGATTCATCATTCTTTGATAATTTACAGTTTGTAGTCATAGGAGTACTTATTGGTTTAGAATCCTCCATTCCAAATTTCTTCAAGATTTCCTTTATGTACTTGGATTGAGTAATGAAAATCTCATCTTTTATTTGCAATATCTGTAAACCTATAAAATACTTTATCTCACCGATTAGTGACATCTCAAATTCTTTGTAGATTTCATTTCCAAAGTTCTTGCATAAGGAGCCATTACCACAAAATATAATGTCATCAACAAATATGGCTGAGATCAGTATTCCATTGTCCTCATCTTTCTTCATGTACATATTGCTATTTTCACTTGTCCTTATAAAACCAATCTTGATCAAATAAGAGTGCAGTTTTTCATACCATGCTCTAGGTGCTTGTTTCAAACCATATAAAGCTTTTTTTAGTTTGCATACCTGATCTTTACTCCCGTCTTCAACAAATCCTTCAGGTTGTTCAATGTAAACTTCTTCTTCTAGTATACCATTCAAAAATGCAGATTTAACATCCATTTGATATACCTTAAAATTTTTGAAAGCAGCATATGACAACAATGTTCTTACTCCCTCAAGTCTAGCCATAGGTGCAAAAGTCTCACCATAATCTATTCCTTCTTCTTGAGCATAACCTTTGCAAACTAGTCTTTCTTTGTTGCAAATGACCTCACCTTTTTCGTTTAGCTTGTTTCTGAAAATCCACTTTGTACTAATTACATTTTTGTCCTTTGGTCTTGGGATCAGTGTCCATGTGTCATTCTTCTTGATTTGATCAATCTCTTCTATCATAGCATTTACCCAATCTTCACTATTAAATGCCTCTTTCACTATTCTCGGTTCAAATTCAGAGATCAAACATGTGCTCTATCTCAGTTTGTTCCTTGTCATCACTGGATCATCCTTATCTCCTATAATCTGACTTGATGCATGATGTCTTCTGACATACTTGGCTAATATAGGCTCAGTAGGTTCTATATGATCTTCTTCATCACTCGGTAACTGGACATTATCTTCATTTTCTTCAGTAGCTTTCTTGGTAAGACTTCTCGGTTGAACATAAACAAACTCTTCATAATCTTCTGGTTCTTTAAAATTTCTTTCATCATTTCTTTCTGCAAATTCATCAATTTTTACATTTGCACTTTCCACTATTTTGTTAGATGATTTGATCAGACATTTAAATGCTTTACTTCTAGAAGAATAACCAAGAAATGTTCCTTCTTCACTTTTCTGATCAAACTTTCTATTTCTGTCATCTTTGTGAACATAGCATCCACTTCCAAAGATTTTTAAAGTAACTTACATTAGGTTTCTTGTCATAGCAGATCTCATATGGTGTCTTCATAGTTCCTTTCTTCAGTTGAACTCGGTTTAGGGTGTAAACTGCAGTGCTGATTGCTTCTCTCCAAAATGTTTGAGGTACCCTCTTTTCTATCATCGGGGTTCTGGCACAATCCACAATTGATCTGTTTCTTCTCTCGGCTATTCCATTTTGCTGAGGTGTTCTTGATGTAGATACTTGCCTCTTTATACCATGATCATTGTAGAATAAGTTAAATTCATCATAAGTGAATTCTCCTCCTCTATCAGATCTAAGACATTTTAGTTGTCTTCCTGTTTCATTTCAACTCTTGCCTTGTACCATTTGAACATTTGAAAATCTTCTGATTTTTCTTTTAAAAGCATGACTGGCATCATCCTTGAGTAATCATCCACAAATAATATGAAATATTTATACCATAATAACTTTGAACTTTCATAGGACCACAAAGATCAGTATGCACTAGATCTAAAATTCCTTTAGAAGTGTAGGACTTACTTGTAAAGCTTGATCTTGTCATCTTACCCATCTGGCATCCTTGACACATAGTATTCTCAGGTTTTTCTAGACTCGGTAGACCTCTTACTCTGTGCTTCTTACTTATTTTGATCAGATTATCAAAATTTACATGAGAAAACCTTTTATGCCATAACCAGGTATCATCTATCTTTGCATAAAGACACTTGTTCCGAGTTGAGTCAAGATGAAATGTGTTACCTTTTGTTTGTGTCCCGGTAGTAGCTAACTTTCCATGCTTGTCATGAACTTTGAAAATTCCTTTCTGAAATTCTATTTGATATCCTGTATTGTTTAGCTGTGCTACACTCAATAAATTGTATTTCAAACCTTCAACCTAATATACATCATCACGTTTAGCATTGTCAAGAAGTGTTATAAATCCTTTACCTTTTACTGGACATGGTGCATCATTACCAAATCTTACATAGCCTCCATCATAGTCTTCTAATTTAACAAACTTGTGTTTATCACCTGCCATATGATGTGAGCATCCACTATCTATGATCCAAGAATCATTATTATTAATGTGAGATATTAGGGCTTTTTCTTCATACCTTTCCTCATCAGATCCATCCTTAGTAGCCACATAAACAACTTCCTTAGTATTAGTTTCATCAGATTCATCATCATTGGATTACTCATCAGCTACTAGACATGTCTTTCTATCTCTCCTTCCGAAGTCTCGGTGTCCTCTGTATTGGTTATCTTTCTACCTATTATCTCGGTATTCTCTCTTTTCACTATATTCTTTGTTAGGGCAGTTAGAAGCCATATGTCCTATTTTATCACAATTGAAACATTTTAAAGGTAGCTTTCCTTTATACTTACCTTTTCCCCTCGGTAACCTTCTGGCTAATAATGCTTCAAATTCTTCTTGCTTCTTGATTTCCTCATACAATTTGTGCACTTTTTCCATGTTCTTGCGAAATCTTTCACTTACTCCACTGTGATCTCCTTCAGAGTACTTACTCATTCTATCATTGTAATCATCAGATTCACCAATATGAAAAGAACTGAATGCAAATTCTACTTTATTTACCGAAGACCCACTGTTATCAAAATTACTTAACTCAAATGCATGTAGCTTACCAATAGTAGCATCCAAAGAAATTGGCATGTTAGGTACATACCTCAATTCATTGATTGCAGAGACTCGAATAGCATAAGCTGGTAGAAGGGTTCTCAACAACTTACTTGTTATATCCTTTTCTTCAATAGTTCCACCTGCTCCTTTAATTTGATTGGCAATCTCCTTTAGTCTTGTACTGTATTGGGTTATGTTCTTACCTTCATTCATTTTCATGGATTCAAGTTGTCCTCTCAGACTATCTACTTTTTCTCTTTGAACATGTTCATCACCTTCATACACAGATACGAGCTTAGTACACATTGCTTTTGCATCATTACAACCTTCTAGATCATTAAACTCTGAGTTGGTCAATGTTGATGTAATTTCAATCATAGCTTGAATATGTTCTTGGTTTTCCTTAATCTCTTCCAAGGTCATAGGGTTGGTGCTTGGTGCAATGTAATCATTCTCCAGATAATATATTGCATATTCTCCAATTCCTGATAAATGCAGCTTCATCCTTTTTTGCCATGTGGAGAAACTTGACTTGTTCAGCTTCGGTGCATCCCTTTTATACATCTTCAGATCTTTACCTCAAGTACCTTTAAACTTTTCTTCCAGAGTCCAAAGCTCTGATACCAATTGATAGTTCTAATACTTGATGTAAAGTACAAATGCCAATAGCTAACAAGATGAGAGGGGGGGGGGGTGAATCATACAAACTTAAACTTCCATAAAATCAACAGATTCAACCTCGGTAACATATACTTCAACAACTTAACCAAAAACTGCTAAACATGCAAACTTATGAACACATAATCATAATAAAACTCGTAACACCAGATTTAACATGGAAACCCAAATAGGGAAAAACCACTGTGGGATTTCGGACCCACTAAGAAATATACTCTTCTAGAGTATGCTCGGTTAAAAGTAAATCCTGTTAAAGATTACAAACACATTGCTAGATGTGACCCGGTTAAGGGATTTCCCTCAGATCTGTTAGGATCTTCACTTTGTTAGAAGTGACCTTGTCAAAGGATTTCAAACACTCATTTAGAATGTTACCTTGCTAGAGGGTTTACATATAAGACTGTTAAGTCCACTCGGTTAAGAGATTTTCTGTCACTTACAAAATAACAGTAATAAAAATCTATCTGCAACTTCACATCTAAAATGGTAAAGCAGATTCTTATTTGTTGAAAGCAATTTAGTCATAGGACTTATCTTGTCCCTCTGCTAGGCTCTCTACACTGTTAATCAAATAGGTCTTCAAGCTTCTGTGCTCGGTAATCACTATGTAGCATCCCTGTGCTCACACTTGCCCGCATACATTGTTTATCAATAATTCCTTATTTATAAACAATTGATAACCGCTTAATCTCCTTGATCACATTTCCCATGATCAATCTTAGCCATCAGATCTTCAAACTTTACCAGGTTCAATGTATCATTTCGATCTGAAAATGTTTTACCTTGCCTCGGGACTTGCAGTCCTTTCTTGGAACTTACACAAGGTTATTGCGGTTCAATTTGCGCTGTAGATCTTCCTGCCGATTTTCCTTTGCCATAGATCTTTTAACAAACTTCATTCATGGCATACCAATCATTTATACATCTCCAGCTAATCATTGTCCTTCATTAAATAATTCTTTTATCCATCCCATGCGTACAATCATAAGTCAGATGCAACTCGGTAAATACTAAACTTTACTCGGTAGACATTTCGCCTTCATTAACCGATATCGATAACCTTAGGGTTTACTGACTAGGTTCCTTAGGGTTTATCGACTAGGTTCTTTGCTCGGTTGCATAGTATAGTATTAACCTTACAATTAACAACATATGTAGGATATCAAAACAATCTAAACATCATGATCTCATCATTGTCTAACTCGGTAATAGTTGCCCATTGAATAACTTATTTCTCCCCTTATTCATCACATTCTTTCTGTATCTTTTACCAACATCTTAATTCTCTTCTAATCAATCTTCTCAAGATATGGCAACATCATACTGAATCAGATAATCAATTTCTTGACATCAATGACAAAATAATGTTATAAAGATAGTTATCATCCTTCTTCAGTTATATAAAATAATCTTCAACAACCTTCTCAATATCCTTACTGAATATCAACAATATTTCTTACTGTAATGCCAACAATCTATAGGTGAATTCAGACCTACTAATATCACAGAGGTACTTTTGGATTCAATTAAAAGGATCACTAATTGCAATGCCTTAGCATTTAAGGCAATTGATAACACATTACCTATTCTAAAGATGATTGCACCCAATTGTAAGATAGATCACATTAATGATTTTTTAGGGAAATTGGACACATTGTCCAAATTTATTGCTAATAATGTAATAACTATAGATAAGGTGAATGAGGATACCATAAAGGAGAGAGTTCAAAAAGAGAAGAATACATTCTTTGAAAACACCATAAATAAATATACCGATCATGTGGATACACTTTTACTGGTACTCAATTCTACAATTTTGGAGTATAAGGAGTTATATAGGGAAGCATTAAACCCCACTGTTTGACTGAGGACATTGATGAAGAGATCAAAAAGACACAAAAGGAAATTAATGACATTGCAAACAATATAATAGGTTCATCCAGACATATCAGTTTTTGAGCAGGAAATGGCAGTTTTTGAGGAGAAGTTAGAAAAACTTGAGAAAGAGAAGGCAATAATAAGGTCTAATACCTGGGAACTAAAGGATAAACTTGGTCTGAGGCTAGATAATCTAATTACTCAGAGAGATGAAATATTAAGGCAACAGTTCAAGGAGAATGATCAATGGAGCAACAAATTCACTATCTCACCGGTATGATCCAGCAAACAGAGGCAACTTTAAATGACAGTAACAAGTTTATGCAGAGTTTAAATATGATTTTGGCAGACATCTTTTAGATTGTAACTGTGTAAGCTTGAATTTCATCCTTAGAATATTACCTGCAATAAGTTAGTTTCACAAAATACAATGGAAATGCATACAGGAAATCCAAAATCCACCAATGAAACTGCATGAAATAAATATTAAAATAAAACATTATTTTACCTTCATGGCTTATGTCTCATTGTGTCCTAACTCCATTGTTCCTGGTTGTAGATGGTGTGCTCTCAGACAATGCACTATTGGCTTCCAAGATGGCATATGAAGAATGGACTGATAACTTGTAGTTAACTGATAGTATGATATGCAAAAGCTACATGATTATGCTAAAATGCTATATGATAATTGCTATTGCTATTTGCTTCAAAAACTCACAGATGCATATGATTAGCTTGCAAAATGTACTTGAAGTCTCTTCAAGTCTAACTCTCTCTCAATTGAAGCTCTTGATTTTATAGACCTTGAGAGGATAAGATGATGTGGCTCAGATCAACGGTCATGATCAGATTTGCAAATTTGAATGGTTGTGAGCAAAGGTGAAGGTTGAGAGAAAGGGGGAAGGAGAAGACAAGTGTCACTCATCTCACCTTGACTGGGTTGCTGACTGAGGGAATCTAGGGATGGTTGGAGGAAATTTAGGCATGGTAGGACAAGTGGACTCAAGTCCTTCCCAAGATGTAGGGGGTGTTGGAGAGAATATAGGAAATGGTTATGAAACATGTGTACGTACACAATTTCATTAATTTTGGAGGTTGAAGATAAATGATGAATTAATATTTAAGGAATATTAATTTCCTTAGCCACATGTTTGATGAGTTGGCAAAGGGAAGATGAAGTGGAGATGGAGGGTGAGTTAGAAAAAGGGATTAAATAATTTAGGAATTATTTAATATTTGAGACTATAGAATAGGAGAATAACTATTATATATTAGATATTTAATTGTTTGGAGAAGATAATTAAACATTAGATATTTAATTAACTTGGAGGAGATAATTAAATATTATATATTTAATTAACTTGGAGGAGATAATTAAATATTAGATATTTAATTAACTTGATTAGAGGAATAATTAAATATTAGATATTTAATTAATTAGAGGAATAAGATAGATGAATTAATTAATAAAATATTAATTAATAGAAAGGCATGAAATGAATTAAACAGATTAATCTTTTCGAATTAACTATTTAATAGACGAATAATTATTGAATAAATATAAAATATTTATTTAATTGCTCATAGCCAATTTTTAGGTGTATACATTTTGCCCCTCTTTGAAATGATGTCAAGACAACATTGTTTCAAAGATTAAATCAAGTCTCGATAATGCCTGATAGAGATAAAATCCTGATTGTGTGCCCCCTTAGGAGATTGATCATGAAATTGTCGAAAATTTTAGTTTGAATGATTAATCTCGTGATAATGTGATAAAAAATTAGTCAATTAAATTCATTTGTAAAAAACAAATTAAATTGCCCCATTGTTGAAATTAATTACTCTTGAAATAGTAAATATAAAATTAACCAAGGCTAATTTTAACCATTGTTATCCTTGTCAGCTTTTGGAGAGAATATTTCTTGTTGAGGTGGCGAAAATGGTGATTCCCATGGAGAACCATCGATTTGAGCATGTGCGATGATATCAGCGACCGGTCGAGTCTGGTTATCTGGTATGTTTCTGATCCTGAGCTTTGTTTTCAAGTTTTCGTTCAAATTTTCATGTTTTAGGTGCGTTTTTGAATTTTTTGAATTTTTGCGATTTTAGATTAGCGCATTTGCAATTTAGTTTAGTGCATATGCCATGTCATTTAGCGCAAATGCCTAATTTAGCACTTTTGCTTTGTATGTTAGCACAAATGCATAGATTGTTAGTGCTTTTGTTTGATTTGTTAGCGCAAATGCATGAAATGGCAGCGCTTGTGCATAGAATAGCGCCTATGCATTGTCTTTTAGCGCATATGCTGGATAGGATAGCGCTTTTGCTTAGAATAGCACATATGCATTGTTGTTTAGCACATATGCTTGATAGGATAGTGCTTTTGCTTAAAGTAGGTATTTTTGATAAGTGCGAATGTTTAAAATTACTTTTGATGATTAGATTTAACATGTGTAATACGCATTGTTGATAAAATAGAGTCTTGATTGAGTGATTGCGTGATTGATAGATAGTTTTGATTGCTCGATTGAGTAGCTTTGAGTAGCTTGATAGATAAATTAGTTCTGATTAGCTTGATTGATAAATTTGGATGATTGTGTAGCTTTGTTTAGCTTGATTGATAGATAGATGATTAAGTAGCTTGCAAGGAACCGATTTAGTTTCTGATGCAAGAGTTTAGTAGAGTTGTTGGTCAAACTCAGTGATTGATGGTAAACCATGATTGATAGGTTTAAAATGTTTTGATAGCTTAAGTTGCTTCAATTTGATTTGATAGATTTAATAATTGATAATTGATTCAGTTTGATTTGATTGGGTTTGATTTGATTGATTGATTTGATTCAGTTTGATTTGTTTGATTGATTTCTCTTGAAAAACAGGAGAAACTTGATGTTCTCCAGTGTCGGGAGAAATTACCAGCCATACGTCATTTAGTTTCGGAGTTATCCTAGGCTGAGATTAGACATATAGATGCATGTGGTTTACGTCATTTATTGTTTATGCCAGAGATTATGCATAACAAAGGTTTGTTGACTGCATTAGCCAAGAGATGGCACAACAAGCATAACACTTTCCACCTATCGACGGGTGAGATTAGTGTTACCCTAGAGGATGTCTACAGGATTCTGCATATCCCGGTGACTAGGGAGCTAGTGCAGTATAATTATCAAGATCGTGTTGGGACCGAGGCTTGCAGAGTCATTTTTTCTAATGAGAGCATCAGTAGAGGAGAGATCCGATGGGTAGACATGGTGATGTACTATGAGACTCTTCCTATTATTCTTGCTGGTTTGATTGGTGGATTTATATGTCCTAATAGGCGATCTCGAGGCTTTTCTGTTGGATGGGGTGAGGTGCTACTGAGCATGATGTAGCATTGAACGCGATATGCTTGGGGTGTTTGTATGCTAGCACATTTATATCATGATCTACACTAGGTTGTGTATGATGAGAGTGTGAGTTTATCTACAGGATGAACGTTATTACAGATTTGGTGCTGGGAGCACATTGCTATTACACGGCCTATCCATCATAGAGTTCGTGGAGAGAGGCAGCCATATGTTTATTTTTATGCAGGTGTTCTTACTTAGCCCAAGCTAGGTAAGATGGAGTATTGGCATTGGGTTCTTGATTCTTTGGATAGCATTATTTGGAGACCATATGTTGACTGTGAGCCATGGATGGATGATGCACAGACATTACCATTTATCATGCAGAGTAGATATCTCATTGGTCGTACACCCTTCATTTTTGAGTGACAGTTGATTGGTCGGATTTTAAGATAGTTTGGTATCATTCAGTCTATGCCTACTAGTGTGATGATTTATGCTCGGCGATACAGAGATAGGCAAGATTAGGGACCATCTTTGTCATTTGAGATTGCTCGTACAGAGTTTGTTGCTACTCCAAGAGAGGCTTACAATATGAGATTACACATTCTTGATCCTGGGGTTACTGCAGAGTATGCTCAGTATTTATTAGCTCATCCATTTCCTCGGATTACAGATCCAGCAAATCCTCCTCCTAGCTCAGGAGATGATGATGATGATTCAGATGATCCTGTTAGTAGGAGACGGAGACGTAGACAAGAGCTTAGAGCTACACATGAGGCTAGGAGAGGTGGAGATGATGGTGGGGATGGAGGTGGTGGTGGTGGACTTGGACAGAGAGGACGTTGATTGAGAGTCCGTGGAGGACCATTTGGACCAGCTGGCAGGATTGATAGACCTCATCTTATGGGTGGGAGAGATATTGGACAGATTGGGAGGGATACTAGTAGGGTAGGGATGAGATCACCTAGAGGATTGCCAGTGATAGGAGGCATGGTGACTGGACTGGATGGGGGTTGTGGGAGAGGTATTGATTTTTGATAGATTCAGCCAGATCCTAGAGTTATTGCAGCTCATGGTGGTGATGATGAGGATCCTGAGGATCATATTCCCCTGATTAGATGATGAGTTCAAAGAGTTACTCGGACTGAGGTTGCAACAGTTGGACAGGTTGGTGGTGAAGGGATTGGGATTCATGCACCACAACAGGTTTTATTAGAGCAGGTTGCACCAGTGTAGGGTATGCAAGATGTGGTTATACCAGAGCAAGATGTGCCAAGGCATGATACTATTGATAGTCTGAGAGCACAGATTGATCAACTTCGAGCACAGATACAGACTCTTATGACTGAGAGAGACACAACTACTAGGAGACAACATGATACTCAGGGTCTTCTAGATCATATTTAGCAGGTTGGGTCAGGTACTCTCTCAGCGGACACTGTTAGAGCATTATTTTAGGTCGGGAAGGAGACTTCCTACTGGCGATGACGATATGAGGAGGCAGTTGCAGAGAGCCAGAGAGCAGGTAGTTATTAGACCATTGTGTTGATGGATACTAGCAGTGGTGGGGTCATGGGACCTCCTCAGAGGAGTGGTGAGCATGGTAGACAGGCATCTAGAGGATCTTCTCGCCCACAGCTACAGAGACAGACAGAGTCAGGTCGTAGTGGTATAGGATAGCCGTGACTTTGATTTGAGGCACTTGTATTGTTGTATCTGATATCATTGTATACTTGGACTTTTATTATTTTATGATGATCTATATGCAGACATGGTTTCTATACGATGATGCTTTTATTTATGCATGTTACTTTATTTGATGATGTTCTATATGCTTATATACTTTGATTTTATGGATGCAAATGAGTAGATGAATAATGATATGATAATAGCTTACATGATGCAAATGATAAATGTTTTTGATTTTTGATTTTGATGACCTTAGATGGAAATGCAAATGATTACATAACTTAAATGATGCAAATGCAAATGAAATGATTGCTTAATGCTTAGGATGATGTATATACAAATGAAATGTTTTTGGATTTTTTATGTATGCAACTAAATGATAAATGGAATGATAATGCAAATAATAATGATACACTATATGATGAAATAATATGTACCTATGATGAATGAAATGCACTTAATTGAATGCAATTAATGCAATGATTTATACGGATTTACACATGAATGATTGATTTGTTTTTAATTTATATGTTATGCTTATAATGATTATGAATCTAAGTGAAAAAGATGCAACTAAACGATCTTTATGAAATGATAATGTAGATAATAATGATGATACACTACATGAAATGCACTTAATTGAATGCTATTAATGCGATGATAAAATGCAGCGAAAATGGAGAAAAAATGAATGCACCTACAATGATTAAATGCAAATTGTTTTTATTTGTCCAAGTATACTCAATCTTTATTTATGACCGTTGATTTGTTAATGAAATGATATGCTTATAATGCAACTTGACAAATGAATGCTTATAATGCAAATGAATAATGAGCTAATGAAATGATCTAACTAAAAAGTGTACTGCCATTCTTCATATGCTATCGGGTAATAGTGCTTGTTTTCATCATTGAGCTTTAAATGTTGTAAGAAAATACAAGCAACTTGACATAATGATTCAAGATGATCCGAGTATTGCTTACATGGATTTTGATATAGCAAGTTAATACAAGCAACTTGATATAATGGACCAAGTTGACCTGAGTATTGCTTGTAGAACAGACAAGGAGTATCTCCTTTCATGCATGACTTGGAACGTCCTCCTTGATCTTTTGCTGATCATATCCTGAGACAAGTTCATACCATAGTAAGAGATAAACCACAGACAACAATCAAAGAAAATAATCATGCCCCATCATAGCTCCTCTAGTCATGAACATCCTTGAGTTGCATAGAGTACATGATTAGCAATAGAAACAAGATATAAACACTGAATCTTGTATGTCATTTACATGTTCTTATGGTCATTAACTAATATAATCATCTTAATGAATGATCTTTGATAATCCTTTATAGTTTTCTAGTTGATTCTTCATTTTCCGAGTTTGACGTATATCAGTTGTTGATGAGATGCCTTGATTTTCATTGCTTTGTTGCTTGTTATCTGTTTCAAAATCCTGGATGTTTTTGGTTTTTTTTTTGAATGTTTTTGGATTTTTAAGTTTTCAAAAGATCACCTTAGCAAAAGGAATTAGGATTTTGCCCCCAGTGGAAACAAAAAATTATTATGGATATATGAATTGATCAAGATCCAAACCATGGTGGGATACAAATGCAGACTAATAAATGTTGATAAAATCTAAGATAGTGACTACGGCAAGTATGTCAAAAGGTTATAATTGTTGGTAAGCTGCATATTTCTTGCTAAATGGTTCAGAGCAATGTATATGAAAGATGGAATGGATAAGCTAAGATAGATGGAAGCGATAAATGCGAGAGGATGGAGTGGATAGGTGCGCAGAGTGATCTCATGGATGGAGGAATTCACTTTTTTAGATAGTGCCTGTTTACTAGGTTTTCACCATCTAAATTTATTGCATTTTTGTTGTTTTATACTTTTTAGGGATTTTTTGCTTTTCTGATTTTTACTGATTTCTTCAGGACTTTATATGCCTTTTATTGATTTTTCCAGGACTTTATATCTCAAGCATAGAATTTCTTGAGATGGATAGAATTGATAGGTTCATCAAACCAATCACCTTCTAGGGTAGATAATTTATATGCTCCCGATCCATATGTTGCTACTATGACAAAAGGTCTTAGCCAATTTGGTTCAAATTTGCCCTTCTTTTCTTGATCTTGCTGATTTCTTGGATTCTCCCTTAGAACTATGTCTCCAATCTAGAAAATGTGCGGCTTGGCTTTGTGGTTATAGCTTCTTGCCATTCTTTGTTGATATACTTTTAAATGATTTGTTGCATTTTGGCAACGCTCCTGAATCACTTCTAGTTCCTGGAGTCGAGAGACTCTTTGTTCTTCTTCTGGTATAAGACCATGCAAGGATACTCGTAGAGAAGGTATCTCTACTTCTATAGGTAATATCACTTCTGATCCATAGACCAAACAATATGGAGTTGCCCCTGTTGGAGTGCAGGCACTAGTTCGATATGCCCAAAGAGTAGGATTTAGCTGAATGTGCCAATCTTTTCCAGCTTCATTGACTGTTTTCCTCAAGATTTTTAAAATAGTTTTGTTTGATGCCTCAGCTTGACCATTACCTTGTGGATAATATGGAGTAGAGAACCTATGTTGGATATGAAATTTTTCACATAGCTCTTTTACATCTTGATTTTTGAATGGTCTTCCATTATCAGTGATAATGGTCATAGGAACTCCATATCGATAGATTATGTAATTCAAGATGAATGAGGATATTTGTTTTTCCTATCACTGTTGTTAAAGGCATTGCTTCAATCCACTTAGTAAAATATTTAGTAGCAACTAGAATGAATTTATGGCCGTTAGAAGATGAGGGATTGATCTTTCCTACCAAATCCAGGCCCCACTATGAAAATGGCCATGATCCTGTCATAAGATATAACTCTTGTGCTGGTGCATGAATTAGATTTCCATGAATTTGAAATTGTTTACACTTTTTAGCATAGGTGAATGAGTCTCTTTCCATAGTAGGCCAAAAGTAACCCATACGAATAAGTTTCTTAGCCAATGTTAAACCACTTGAGTGTGTACCACAAATTACCACATGAATGTCATTAAGAACTCTTTTAGATTCATCTTTTTCCAGACATCTCAATAATGTACCATCTAGACCATGCCTATATAGGATATCAGCAATAATGGTATAGCGAGAGGACTGACAGATAAAGTTTCTTCATTGATTATGAGATAATTCCAAAGGAAGGATATGATCTTTTAAATATTGGTAGGTTTGACCGTATAAGGATTGACTGGTTCTTGATATATGGTAAATTCGATAGGTATGCTGGGATTGAATGGTAGGGGTTAAGATATCTTCCACAAGAAACTCGTAACGTTGTTGATTCTCTTTATTTTGCAAGAGAGATGCTATTGTAGCCATTGCATTTGCTGCTTTATTTTCATTTTTGGGAATCTGGGTGAATGTGATTTCTTTAAAATGTCCTTTAAATTCTTCCACTAGTTGTTTGTATGGCATAAGCTTATCATCCTTTGTTTGATATTCATCATTTATTTGATTAATGACAAGTTGTGAATCACCATAGACATGTAGTTCTTTGACATTCCATTCAATGGCTATTTTGAGCCCTATAACCAATGCTTCATACTCTGCAGTATTATTGGTGCATGGAAATCTTAGTCTATATGATTTCGAAATTGTATGTCCTTGAGGTGTGATAAAAAATATTCCTGCACCTGATCCATATTGAGTATAAGAACCATCAAAGTACAATTCCCAAAATTTTGTACTTATTGTCAAGATATCTGCATCAGGAAATTCGATGTGCAAAGGCATGTCATTTTGTAGAGGTGCATCAGCTAATTGATCATCAATGACTTGTCCCTTGATGGCTTTCCGGTCAACATATTCTATGTCAAATTCACTCAGTATCATAACCCATTTGGCTAGTCTCTCTATTAATGTTGACTTAATAAATATTTGAGAGGATCTATCTTTGCTATTAGTTTTACAAAATGAATCAACATATAATGTCGTAGCTTCTAAGTTGCAAATACAACTGCTAGACATATCTTTTCAATTGATGAATAATTTAACTCATATCCAACAAGTGTTCTGCTGATATAATAAACTTCTCTTTCTTTTCCTTCATCATCATGCTGAGCTAGGAGAGCGCCTAATGATACACTTGTTGCTAAGACATAGAGTAACAAGGGTTTTCCTTTGGTTGGTGATATCAGTACTGGAGGACTCATAAGATATTCTTTTATTTGCAAGAAATCTTCTTCACATGTTAGATCCCATTTGAATGGAACATTTTTATGTAGAAGATGGGTAAAGGGAAGACATCTATCGGCCAATTGGGACACAAATCTCCTGATTGATTGCAACCTTCCTTGTAAAGATCGCAATTGACTTATGTTCTTAGGTGATTCCATCTCCATGATAGCTTTAACTTTTCTAGGATCGACTTCAATGCCACGATCTGATATAATGTACCCAAGGAGTTTTCCAGAGGTTACCCTGAATGCACATTTCTTTGGATTTAATCTCAATTGATATCTTTCTAGCCTATCAAAAATCTTTCTTAAAATGTTCAAATGTTCTTTTCTTGTGAGAGATTTTGCAAGTATGTCATCGACATAATCTTCCATAAATGTATGCATCATGTCATGGAAAATTGTCGTAATAGCCCTTTGATAAGTTGCTCCTGCATTCTTAAGCCCAAATGGCATAACATTCCAACAATATGTTCCCCATGCACAGGTGAAAGATGTCTTCTCTTGATCTTCAGGTGCGATTCTTATTTGATTATATCCTGAGAAGCCATCCATTAATGAAAACATCTCATGCCCTGTTGACAAGTCTACTATGATATCAATGTTTGGTAGTAGGAAATCATCTTTTGGACATGCTTTATTTAGATCTCTGAAATCTATGCAGATTCTTATGCTCTTATCTAGTTTTGATACTAGTACAATACTTGAAACCCATTTTGGATAAGCAACTAGTCTTATGAATCCCACTTCTAATAATTTCTTGAGCTTAGTTTTGACAAGGAGAGAAATATGTGGGTGCATCTTTCTTAGCTTCTGCTTAATAGGTTTTGCTTTTAAATCCACATTAAGATGATGCACGATAAGATCTGGGTTAAGCCCTGGCATATCTGCATAAGACCAAGCAAAATTTATTTGTCATTGCTTAAAGAATTTCATGTATTCTTTCCTCTCTTTTTCTGATAATGAGGCAGCAAAATGAAGTATTTTAGGATCCTTTGATGTATCAATGTTTACTGCTTCTGTTGGTTCTATCAGGATAGCAGATCTTTTTGAAAATATGCAAGAAAAATGTCAAACTTTCCATCTTCTAACGCCTCAAGGAGGTTTTCATCATCAGATACGCCCTTTATTTTCTCTTTTGATTGATCTAATGTTGCCATGAAATGGTTTTCAACAATAGGTCTCTTTCCTTGTTTTATTTCACTTTTGCGATTGAAAAGTTTGGCATTCTCCTGACTATGAAAATTTTTACTTGATTCTGTAGTAGAAGATATCTTAGGTGGGATGGGTTCAATAGTGTTAAGGTACACAACTAAGTCATGATCATTGGAAAAGACATTTAGTTTGGGGTTGTCTAAATTATCCCAATCAATTAGTTCAGGATGAAGAAGGGGTAAATCATAATCACTATCATCATTAGGTGTTTCAACGTTCATGACATAATGATCATAATTTAACATAGAATAGGTATTGTCATAGATTGAATGTTTTTGAGGATTGTCTTTCTCAAGAATTTCCGAATTAGTCTTAACAGGATTAATATTAGCATTTTGTAGTTCACACTCAAGTGGTTCTTCAATTGATGTTTGTCCCTTAAATGAATGGATTATATCAACACACATGTCTTTGGTATTGCAAATTTCTTCCTGATTGACTCCATTTGCAGTTTGGAGTTGATAGACTTGTGTACATGTTAAAGAGGATTCTTTTAACAGATTTTGTCTCCGTTCAAACTCATCTTCTTCTAGACTAATAGTTAATCCAACTTGACTATCTCTTATTTCTTCTATGGTTCTTGCATATCTGATTCTTGTTTGCACTTCTTGTGGCATTGCATCGCTGTTTTTGTCATTCTCTTTTCTTTTTGCATATGCCTCTTTTCTCTGAATTCTAAGTTTCTCTTATCTCCTTTCTAATTTTATCTTTTGTTCTGTAATGGCTGCTTGATCTTCATTGTGTTCGTTACTTGATGTAGTAGATAAGGCATCTAGTCCCTATTCATACTCACTGGAATCTGTTTCTGAATTCTGATCTAAGATTACTCCACTATACCATACTGGAATGTCGTATGGTACAAAAAGTTCTCTGATTTCTGTCATTTCTATTTTTACTGCTTCTGGAATATTTTGTTCAAATTTTTTTTGTTGTTTGTATTTCTAGGACTTGTTGACAAGATTTTTCTTCCTCTTTGATGGTAGTCTCCTCTTCTTTCTTTTCATGTTCTTCTTGCTTCTTTTGTTTTTTGGTTACTGTTTCGGCCACTTGATGTAGCTTTTCTTGCCAATTGTCTCCTTTAGAGACTAATTTCTTTCTCCATTTTTGTTGTTGAGTATTGTGTTGCTTTTGATTAGACTTTAGGTATCCCAAACTAGATTTATCTTCTGTGTCGATTGCGAATGTGGACAAATAGGTTCTGAAATTCCTTGATGTTGCTTACCAATTGGTCCTTTTCCTTCATATCCCATCTTTTGCATGATTTCATATCCTTTGCCATATTGTTTTATGAAAATATTTACTTCTGCTACTGTTGCTATAGTTGTATCTTCATCTTTGTATAACCAACCAAGAATGTCTTTGTCTTCATTTTCTTCCTCAAGAGTTCTAGCACTAACAAAGGTTCCTTTAAACATATGTTTTGATTTTTCTAATGATTTTGATTGAATATCTGTAGGTTTTCCATATGACTTAGGGGAAAGTGGAAAATTATTCAAAGAATATTTTCCCATTCCTTCATCATTTAACTTGAGCTTTTCTTCAAAAGTTTCCCATAACTTTGCTTGAATTTCTTTGGTAGGATATACTGATTCTCTGTTATGTGGAACCGTGGTATCTTGTGTTGGCTTCAAATTATTGCAATATTGACTGGAATCTGCAATTATAGTGATTTCTTTTACTTTATGAGGAAATTTTACACATTGATACTGGTGGGTGAACTCACAATAATGGTTCCCACTTTTTTGCCACTTTTGACACCGAGATGAACAATTTTAAAATAATCTTCAACTTCCGACAACTATAACTTTTAAACTATTAAGAATTTGAAGATGATGTAAATTAGTGATTTGTAGAATTTTGTCTGTAGATTATATATATATTTTTTTCAAATTTTTTTGAAGGATTTTTAAATTTTTTTTCCATCTCCCTCGAAAAGTAGTTTTTTACAACAAACTACATTTTTTAAGAGTGATGTGCCTCCCGAAACACATAAATTTTTTTCTATAAATGATAAAAATTCAATTCTTTCGAATTTTGGTTTGTAACATCAATATCCAAGGCTTGCAGTTGGTTGGATAATGATATGTTCAATATTTTTCATTTTATTAAGTTTTGAAGTCGGACTAGTCATAATTCAGAGATAGGTTTACGTTTGAACACATAACTTATTCTATATATATCGAAATTCAATTTTATTTTTTTTGTTAGAAAGAAGACATCAATACCCAGGGCTTAGATATTTTTCAGATTTTTTTTGAATTAGTTTCCTATTTTTCCCAATGTGTTGAACAGAGAAGTTCATGTTCGGTGAAAAACCTATATTTGGTAAAATTAAAAAAACAAGTTCATAATAAACTCAATATGTAATAAAGTTATATTCATTGGAAAGCTTGCTTTGAGGACTATAATACTACATTTTGGGTTGTCAAGATCATTCCATTTGAGCCTTCAACTAGAGGTTTCAAGGCCAAAAATCTGCAAAAAAATGTAGAAATCTTCAGAGAAGTGTTAAAAAAGGGGTTCAAACAAAGGGGGGTTCGAGTGAACCCCCCATTTTTAGGGGGGTTCAAATGAAGGGGGGTTCGATCGAACCCCCATGCTATAATTGAAAAAGGACATAAATGGGCATTAAAGGTGCTTTGCTCGAAAGATGGGGTTCGAGCGAAGTTGGGTCTTCGCTCAAACCCCAAAGGGTATTCCGTTCGAACACCCCCACTTCGCTCGAACCCCCCATAAATAAAATTTTCCACTTTTGCCAATTTCCTTCGTTGGCAAAAGTGGGAACCAGCTTTGTGAGTTCACCTTGGTATGTAGAAGGATCTGCTTGCATCTTGTGAATCCAGGGTCTTCCCAGAAGAATGTTGTAGGAGAGATTTAAGTCTAAAATTTGACACAATATATCCTTTTCCACAGGTCCTATCCTTATTGGTAGCATAACAGTTCCTTTAGAAGAACGTTCTTCTTCATCGCAAGCCTTGATGGTTATTTTCTTTTTCGGGTCCACAACATTCTCTGAATACCCCAAAGCTTTTATCAAACTTAATGCACAAATTTTTAAACCAGCTCCTCCATCTATGAGTACATGTTTGACATGAGTTTTATTAATGGAGACTTCAACATGTAAAGGAGCATTGTGAGGATGTTGTAAGGAGGCATCATCATTTTCAGAAAATGATAAGCAATGAGGAGCTATAAGATGTCATACCATGTTTTGGAACTGATCTATATCCAAATCTTTTGATACCGTTGTTTCCACTAAAGCTTTCTCCAAAATTTCCTTATGTATAGGTGAAACCTTAAGAAGTTCCAAAATTGATATTTGAGCTGGTATTCGTTGTAATTGCTCTACTAAATTCTATTGTTGTGATGTGGATGTTGAGTCTTTTACTATACCTAGAAAGGTAACCTTTGCTTTGCTTCTTGTGATAACGTTGATTGGTTCTGAAGATGGATTTTCGTTAACAATTATCACATTTACTACATCATCGTATATATAACCGTAATTCACTTTGACTTTCCCTTTGTCATTTTCCAATTGGGATGATTCACCTTTATCATAGTTTGGAAGTGGAGTTTTAAAAGCCAAGTGTTATTCATTCGTCTTATGGCTATCCACTGTGATGGTTCCATTATCAATTAGATCTTGGATAATGTGTTTCAATCTTTGACAATCATTTGTTAGGTGTCCTTTATTCCAATGATAATTGCAAAAATGATTGTCATTCCACCAATTTGGCTTAACTAGTGGTTCATAAATTCTTGCTTCGGGTAAAACAATCAATTTGTTAGCAAGCAAAGTTTTTAGAGCTGATTCTAAAGATTCTCCAATATTTGTGAATTTTCTCTGAGGATTAGAGAAAAAGGACTTGACTTTATTGTTTTCTAGATTGTTGTTGCTTGGGATTTGACTTGATAGATTGAAAATTGGTTGTTGTTGTTTTGCAGTACTGTTATCATCATTTCCTTCATTGCTGACATTCCTATTCTTTGACCAGAACTTGGGTTTATCATTGTTGTTGTTGTTGTTGTTGTTGCTGTTGTATGAATTATTGTAAAGTTTTAGTTCTCCTTTCTTTACCATTGTGTTCTCTATTTCAAACCATTTTCGATCATTTTGGCAAAAGAGGGAGGACATTGCATCCTTAGTCGATAACTCATTTCACTGATAAGATTATCAATGAATATGTCCATTTTTTCTTGATCAGGTACATCCTGGGGATACCTATTAAACATGCGTTTCCATCATTGTAAAAAGATCATAAAGGATTCACCATTCTTTTGTTTAACATTGCAAAGATCTAACATTGTTATTTTATTCCTTATATTGTAGGAATATTGTGAAATAAACCTATTCACAAGTTCTTCAAAGGATTTGATTCCAGATGGTAATCTTGAAAACCATTCCATTGATTGTCCATTTAAACTCCTAGGAAAAAGATGCATAAGGTAAGTCTCATCATGAGAAAATTCCATGCTCATAGTACAAAACTCCTAGGAAAAAGATGCATAAGGTAAGTCTCATCATGAGAAAATTCCATGCTCATAGTACAAAACTCCCTAATGTGATCTTGAGGATCAGATCTTCCATTGTATTTGTCATATTTAGGAATCTCGCAATGTTGCGGAAATGGTATCATATTTAGCTTTTTATCAAAGGGATATGGACATATGTCTTCTAATGAATACTTCTTGAAACTTGTCCCATTTTGCATGTCTTGTATCTGCTGTTGTAGAGTTTGTATTTGTTGAGTAAAGTTTGAAAATGGATTATCCACATTGCTTCTTTTATCATTACATTCTTTTCTTTTGTCATCCCTTTCTTTCCTTGTTTCTCCACTACTTTCTTTGTTCATATCTTCATTGTTTTTCTCATCCATGTTTTGGGTGTTACTTGTTTCCGCATCTTGTTTTAAGCTTTCTATATTAAAGTCTTGTGGTAGTTTAGCTCCAGATTTTGCCAACATCAAGAGATATTTCTCTTTTTGTTTTGTCAATAATTTTTCCATTAGCCTATCAAATTTGAAATCTTGTTCAAGGTCTCTAATCATGCTATTGACAACTTCTTCGTCAACAGCGGTAAATCCAAAAGTGGTATCTTCTTCCTCCATTTATTGTTGTTTTCTAAGCTATTCGTATTGGGCTCTAGTCCAAACAGGCATGTGTTTATCTCAAAGTTGTCAAAAAATTCCCAAGGACAAGGTCAATAGGTGATTATTGGTTTAGGAAGATATGCTTTATTGATCTTACTGCTATTGTTTGTTTGTTGGGATAAAGCGTCTCTTTGTTGAAAAGCACGTCTTTGTAGAGTTTCACCGTCAAATTCTGTACCGCAGCCACGTAAGTAGTGACGAAAATGGTGTAGGAATGTCCTATGTTTCAGTAAGATCTTGCGATTGATATACAAGAATCTTATTCTCTTCTGAGTAGCTTTGTAATTGGGTTTTATTTTCTTAAGGTGATACTTAAAAGTCATATAAGCATTTGACAGTTTACAAGTTTGATTCCAATGTTGGTGCAATTTTGGTTTTGATGTAACCTAAGTTCAAAATAGGAAAGATATATCCAAGATTAGAAACCTAGTATAGATTGATCAAGCTTCGTGATAGAGGATTTGATTATCCTGATGAGAGTCTTGACAAGGATGTTGATTTTTGCACTTAAGATGTTTGAATCAATAGTTTGCTGAATGTTGATGTTTATAGAACCTTTTGGGAATAACCTATAGGATTAGCAACCTAGTTGTTTTGAGCTATCTTGAAAATACGTGATGGTTTAGAGACAAACCTACTTCAAGGATTATTTTGATGTTTTGATACTTTGATTTTGAGTTGGTGCTTCAAGTGTTGGAATGCTTTTTGTTTTATCCTTTTGATCACACTTTTCAGAAATTTGTTGATTTTCGATCGCTTGTAGATGATAATTTTCTTCTATTTTTGACCATTAGGAACATGTTACAGACATAGAAGACACAATTTTTAATAAATGAAAAGCACAAGCAAGTACAAATCCCTATGGCAGGCTGAGACAATAGTTGTTGAATCTCACATGGAGTTTCCCCCGAGGCTACGCTATTCAAAGTAGATATTTAGATGCTTGATCCCATTGGATCCACCCTTGGAACTCACTTCTTCAGGGTAGACAAACACCAGTTTCCATGAAATCTCCTCATGGCAAACTTTATATCTCTACTAGGAACCGTATGTGTGTGAGCCGCTTCAGAGGTCCGACCTCCTGCACCAACAACTAGAAGGTTTTTGGCAACTAGTACAAATAGTTTTTAGTAAAGGCTTCCGGTCATGTGGCCATACATGCGGCACTTTCAACTCTGTAAATACAAAAGGTTCCCAGCCTATAGAGGTTACGCTCCATAGGGTTTATGGGGAAACATAGTGTCGGTATGAACTTATCAGCACATGTTGTTTGAACTTTCATCACAAACATGATTTATTTAGAGTGGATTGGAAGGACTCGGTATTAGCTTGTTTCCACTTTAGGTCATTCCACTCTCACTGGCCCCCTCAAGGCATCTCGGGAAGGCAGGCCCTCTAATGGATTAATTGCTTGAAAGTAAAGAAAGCGTAAAAGAGTGGGTTTGGCTTTTTGATCACCCAATTAAGGAGAGAGCATATACCTACCACTTTCGAGACATGGAATACAAGTGTTCTTTTTAACTTTCCATAGCAATGTGATCTATCCTCTACTTGGAGATTTTGCTCCAACAAGCATAGTGTTTATTTTAGCCCCATATAGCAAATGATTTTCTAAACTAGGACTTGGAAATCCTGGTCAAAAAAATGAAAATTGTTGCAAAAAAGTAACTTGCTTCTTCAGATCAGACAAGTTGATTGTTCTTTTTAACTTGCAAAATATAAGATTGATTGTGCTTTTTACCTTTGCAAGAAAATAAAAGATTGTTGTTCTTTTTAGAGCCCAAAATTTGAAGTGTGAATCCTAACTTTGCAAGAAAGTAAATGTTTGATTTGTTGTTCTTTTTACCTTGCATATGTGATTATTTTTAGAGCTCAAAAACAAGTGAGGTACTTTTTAGAACACCAAGTTTGAAAATGAAGTTCTTTTTACCCAAAAGGAAATATGAGTTCTTTTTAACCAACTTTGAAAAAGCTAGGAAAGAAATCACTAAATCCTAAATTATCTTCTCCAAACCTGCAAGAAACTGTTAGAAATCTGCAAAATAGTAAAAAGTTAGTGAAAAACCTTAGGTGGGCTTCCACAAGCCTAATTTCAAATTAGTTACAAACTTTTTGTCAAATGCGCTATCCTACGATTCAAAAGCGCTAACGTGCATTACAAAAGTACTAATCTTTAGACAAAAGTGCTAACCTGCATGACATATGCACTAACCTATTGTGCAAAAGAGTTGATTTTCTGACAAAACCGCTAACCTACATGACATATGCGCTAACCTATGATGCAAAAGCGCTAACCTACAATGCAAAAATGCTATCAAAATTGACATGTGTGAATCTGCTTTACAAATATGTTAATTTTATTTTATTTTTTTTTCGAGATTTTTAAAAGTATATGCGAGGTCCAGCCCCATGGTGGACGCCAAAATGTGTGAGCTTGAATTTCATTCTTAAAATATTACATGTAATAAGTTAGTTTCACAAAATACAATGGAAATGCATACAGGAAATCCAAAATCCACCAATGAAACAGCATGAAATAAATATTAAATAAAACATTATTTTACCTTCATGGCTTATGTCTCATTGTGTCCTAACTTCACTGTTCCTGGTTGCAGATGGTGTGCTCTCAGACAATGCACTATTGGCTTCCAAGATGGCATATGAAGAATGAATTGATAACTTGTAGTTAACTGATAGTATGACATGCAAAAGCTACATGATTATGCTAAAATGATTATGCTAAAATGCTATATGATAATTGCAATTGCTATTTGCTTCAAAAACTCACGGATGCATATGATTAGCTTGCAAAATGTACTTGAAGTCTCTTCAAGTCTAACTCTCTCTCAACTGAAGCTCTTGATTTTATAGACCTTGAGAGGATAAGATGATGTGGCTCAGATCAACGGTCATGATCAGATCTGCAAATTTGAATGGCTATGAGCAAAGGTGAAGGTTGAGAGAAAGGGGGAAGGAGAAGACAAGTGTCACTCATCTCACCTTGACTGGATTGCTGACTGAGGGAATCTAGGGATGGTTGGAGGAAATTTAGGCATGGTAGGACAAGTGGACTCAAGGCCTTCCCAAGATGTAGGGGGTGTTGGAGAGAATATAGGAAATGGTTATGAAACGTGTGTACGTACACAATTTCATTAATTTTGGAGGTTGAAGATAAATGATGAATTAATATTTAAGGAATATTAATTTCCTTAGCCACATGTTTGATGAGTTGGCAAAGGGAAGATGAAGTGGAGATGGAGGGTGAGTTAGAAAAAGGGATTAAATAATTTAGGAATTATTTAATATTTGAGACTATAGGATAGGAGAATAACTATTAAATATTAGATATTTAATTGTTTGGAGAAGATAATTAAACATTAGATATTTAATTAACTTGGAGGAGATAATTAAACATTAGATATTTAATTAACTTGGAGGAGATAATTAAATATTAGATATTTAATTAACTTGATTAGAGAAATAATTAAATATTAGATATTTAATTAATTAGAGGAATAAGATAGATGAATTAATTAATAAAATATTAATTAATAGAAAGACATGAAATGAATTAAACAGATTAATATTTTTTAATTAACTATTTAATAGACGAATAATTATTAAATAAATATAAAATATTTATTTAATTGCTCATAGCCAATTTTTAGGTGTATACAGTAACCAACCGGTTATAGACTTTGAGGTAGCATTTTTGTACTCTTTTGATTATTTATGACATCCTTTGTCATTGATGTCAAAGGGGGAGTAGTGGTGAGAAAAATGCATATACAGAGGACATCACTTGCTTAGGGGGAGGACATCACTTGCTTAGGTGGAGCACATCTTTTTGGATTTTAGTTTTTGGATAACGGTTTTGATTTTTCTCATGAGTGTTGCCATCAATGCCAAAGGGGGAAATTGTTGGCATTCTACGCTCTTATGAGAATAGTTGATATTGTCATTGATTGCAACCAACTAGCAAGTCATCGACAATTGGTTTCTACATGTCTGACATCACAAACTTCTTACACCGGTAGACATCGGCACTGACAGGCACTTACACTCCAGCCAACATAGGATAAAGTTTTGTTTATATGAATTGTTTTGTAAATGTAATTATCTTTTCAAGCTGACATGGTATATTGTAGAAGACTCATATATGTATGAGATCTTATAAATCATTTTGGTGTGTATGATAAGACATTTTATTGTATAAGGTGATATAGTTGGCAGCGAAGGTTTTGGTTATTGATTGAGCTTAAACCGGTCCTGAACCTGGCATTAGAGATGCTATTTTTAATAGTACATTGTATTGGATTTGATAATCCATTTTGTAGTCAGTGTGACTCTTTATTGAGCAGTGAGCTCTAGGCTGTTGGTCTCCCTGCATGTGCAGGCCCCTTATTGTAAGTAGTATTTATTCATTGACCAGTGAGTAAATATTGTGGGTCACAAATCCCACTGAGGTTTTTCCCACACCGGGTTTCCTCATTAAATATCTTGTGTTATGGTGTGTTTCTATGTTGTCTCTATTATTTTTGTTTACTGCATTAATTCTTATTTACCGGTACACTGTTTTGGGTTGCAAAATTATAAATAAGTTTAAATATTCTGCTAACCGGTTAGACACTGCTTCACCTCCCATCCTCTCAGTGTCTTTGGGACTGCCATTGAATCTAATAATTACTTGGTAATGTAAACTAGGATTCCTATTCACCAATCTCAGCAGCAATCAGAGATGTTGATATTTGTATTACAATCAATGCCAAAGGGGGAGATTGTTGGTATTATGCATAGAGATTGCATTAATGATATGTTGTTGTATCTAGGAAATCGGAAATCATCAAAGCAAATATCAATATTAGTCATAGCTCAATCACAAAAGCTCAAATGCAATGATCAATCCTAATTACATCCAATAGAGATATGAAAACAAAACATTCAAGATTTGAAAATTAAGCAAACCAAGTGCAGATTTGAATGTCTCCTTCATGTGGCTCCATTGTCCTTCTTTCTCCTTCAAATAGCTTTGTTGTGGATCTCACCTACTAGTGCATGATCATGATATGAAAGCAAGTAGACAAGATGATTGCTCAAGAATACTCGAAACGTGATTGATTCGGGAATCGATTTGAAAAGTGATTCGTTCGATAATGTGATTAGTTGGGATTGAAGAAAATCATCCAATTTATAGACAAATTGGAGAGATGATCAGATTAGCATGAAAAGATTCAAATGGAAATTGCAAATCAAGAATGTCAATTATGACAAATTTATGACAAATTTGCACTTTCTATGCAAAAATTGATTGATTGATAATTCATGACACAATTATGACAAATTTCTATGTCAAAATTGATTGATTGTCAATTATGACAAATTATGACAAATTGAAATGTCATTCCCATGAAATTAGGAGGAAAATAGGAGGAAATTGAATTAGAAATTAGGAAAATTAGAAAATAAGGAAATTAGGAATTAGGAAATTAGAAAATGAGGAAATTAGGAATTAGGAAATTAGAAAATGAGGAAATTAGGAATTTAGTGAATTAATTAATAATTTTTCATTTATTAATTAATTCTCAAAGAGGGAATTTAGAAATTGATGAAAAACTAGGAAATTAGGAACTAGGAGAAATTAGGTAAATCAATTAATAATTTGTCATTTATTAATTAATTCACAAAAAGAAGAATAATTAGTTAGCCAATTAAATTAAACATTTAATTGTGACACGAAGACCTAGGAAAAATAAATAAATTATTTAACCTAGAGGGAGAAATGACAAACAGGGTTAAATGAATAAAATCCTGAAACCCTAAAAGATGAATTAGAAATGCAAGGATGACAATTAGGTCTTGACAAAGGATAATTGATATCGATTCAATCATGATTTTGAATTGATAAAAGACTAATGCTGATAAGAGATTTGATTGATAAATGCGCCAATTGACGAGGGACAATGACTAATTGATCCAAATTGACATAATTGAGAAAGACGACGATTGATGACAAATTGATCGCAAAATGACAAGATTGAAAAGAGGACTAGGATCGATGACAAAATAGATCATAAGATGACAAGATTGATGACAAATTGATCAAAAGACAAGAATCGATGACAAATCGATCGCATGATGACAAGATTGATAAGAGGACAAAACCCTAATTAGAATTGACGATGTCCAAAATGATGACAAATGAATACACACATAGATGCGACAGGATAAGATTGACCAAAATCATGACTGATATTGTTATCGACAAGACCAAATTTGAAAGCGAGATAAATGAAGAATGCAGAAGAAGGACTTGATGCTCGCAAATGATAAAGACCAAGTGCGAATCATAGGAGAAATGTTAATGCGATGCAAAAACCCTAAAATAAGGCAATGCACAAATGTTAAAGTATGATTCTGCAAGCATTGACCATTTTTAGATGTCTGCAGTTGTCATTGATGTTAATTGAACCGGTAATGGTATTTATGTTATTCCTGATATTGTTGTTTTTGATATTGGCTAGTAACTAGTAAGAAGAGCTTTGTGGAAGATGTTGTAAACCTGTATGTTAAGTTTGTGAGATAAACTGGTGAACCGGTGCAAATGGTTAAACCTTTCTATGTATTGTAACCGGTAAACCCTATAAGCTGTTAAATCCTAACCGATCAAGTTTGTTGGTTTGTTATCTGATGAGCGGTAATGATGAAGACATGTGTGATCATTGAATGAGGATGATATTCAAATTGTTTTGGCGCATTTGTTCTTGTCTAGGAAAGAAGCAAAGTGGATTGCATCTAATACACAACGTGTGATGAGTTACAAAGTCCTATGAATCGATGATCATGGAGCAGTTAGATTTTTCTTGAAGAATGTGAAGAGATTGTCATGATTTCTAATGGTCAAGATTGTACCGATTTTTTTCTAATCTCGATGATGAGAATTAGGTTTTTGCTATGTTACCGACCTAATTGATTTTTGTTTAAGGTCGATGAAGTTGTTGTAAAGGTTGTTGGCAAGATTGGTTGAAAACTTGTTGAGTGTGTAGTTGCCCAACCGGTGAATGGATCTACACTTTGAGTGAAGGCAGATTGAAGCTTAGAAGGATTTGATCAAGCAAATGTAGTGCCACTCAGATAGATCAAGAAAATCTGTTGTTTTCTAATAATTACAACATAAGTAAAATCCCTTAACCGTGTAAGCTCTAACAAGCTTGGTTACTCATTAAATCCTCTAACAAGGTGGTCCATTAGCTGGGACTCTTAAATCCTCCAACGAGGTTACTCCTAATAGGGTATTGTGCTTTTCATCAAGGCATATTTGCAAACCCCTAAACTGGGTGATTCCTAACCAAAATTAATTCTTAACAACACTTATTGTAAATCTTTCACAAGCTTGGCTCCTAATAGGGTGAACTTCGAAAGAGTTCAGATAGCTATCCTTGTGAGTCTCATCTCATCATGGTTTTTACCTATTTGGCTTTTCCACGTATAAACATTTATGTCAAGTGGTGAATGCTTTTGTGGATTTGATCTTATTTATTGATATAGTTAATTTTTGATAAGGCATGTTAAGTAGAAGCATTGAGAGATGAATATTTTGAGTTATGATTAAGCATTGTTGATATTCACAAGATTGAAGTTGTTTACTATTAAAGTTGTCATAATAGTTAGATCGGTTGATGTCAACTATTCTTATGAATATTGATCTTGGTTGAGATACGTTTACTTGGTTTGTCTGAGTTTGAGTTTGGGAGCTTTGTATCAGTTTTTCAATATACTGATTCACCCCCCCTCTTAATACTCTACAAGATACTTATTCTTTCATCATACCATCAGGCATAGGAAATACTAATAAATCTCCTATGGATGAACTCCTTAGGATTCAAGACTTCAAAAATCATCTTGCAAGACAACAAGCCATTAGTGCTTTCAAAAGAGCTTCTTCTTCAAAAACTCCTTTTTGTTCATTTCATCAAACCCATTATCACCATGCCGATGATTGTCCTGATTCTCAAAATTCAATAAAAGAACTTATCGATAGTGGTAAAGTTAAAGTTAAATCATGGATGACAATACATTCTCTTCTAATAATAACTCTTTTCCTCAATCTCAAAAGAATGAACCTACATATATTAATAATCAAGAAAGCTTAGCAACTAGAATCGTTTGGAGATTGAAGTATGATAAGAATGTTTTCATTCCTTTTGTGATGTTTAGCAATAAACATAAAGAAGGAAATTGATATTGTCTTTTTCATCATGGTGGTTATCATTCTCTTGGAAAGTGTAAAGAATTTAAGGAATTTGTTCAAGAACAATACGATCATGCTCGTATATGTCTTTCAACTGATCTTGCTCTCTTTCTAGGTGAAAAGGTAATGCCTTAGCACTCCTTTCACCCTCATGTTGCTCCTCACCCTATGACATAAGAAGTTAACTTAATTGGGGGCTCTTTATCATTAGAGGTGGTGTTTCTTCAAAATGAAATATCTTGAGGTAGAAACATGATTTCTTCTCTTTCTCTTCTAAGCTTTTAGTATTTTCTTTGAGATTGTATAAATTTCCTGGGAGGTTACATAATTTTTTCAAAAATTGTATAATCATTTTTCTAAAATTTTGAATTTTTCAAATTCTGATTTCCAAATCTCAAATTTCAAATTTTCATTTCACATTTTTCAATTTAAAAAAATAAAATTCAAATTTAAATCTCATCAATTTAAATAAATTAAGTGGTTTTATAAATCGTAATTTATTATTAAATAATTTGCTTGAACTTAAATTTTAATATTAATCATGGAAATTAATGGAATTGACCTATTTGCTATTTCACATATGATTACATTAATTTTTACATACATTTATTATAATCATGTGTTGGATAATGTCTTCTTTCACTTCATATGACTTTTATTCATTCAGAGCACTTGGACATATTGCATTTTTTCGGATTTCCAAGTTGATTCCTTTTCATAGATTAGATCTCAAATCTTTCATTTTTCATATATGTTGTGCTATAGTGATTTTTTTGGGAAAATTCATTTCATACATAGATAACTTAAAAGATTTTGTAGATCCTAATCCTAGAGATGACAATGGGAAACCTAATAATTGTACCTCTCCTAGGGTATCTAATGTGAATCAAGAAAGAGATAATACCTCTATGAATTATCTCTCTAATGGAGAGAAAGCATTAAAGATCAACATGGACGCATCTTCCTCTCATACACATACCCTTGCGCAAGGGGGGCAAGGTCAAAATATTGATATTTCTATCTCTCTAGATCCTCCTTATTCTCCTAGAGCCTATCTTAAACATCAAAACATTTGTAAAGAAGATGAAATCATGCATTTCATTCATGATCTCTCTCCCAATATAACATTAAGAAAATATGAGGCCTTAGATTATAAGGATCTTCCTTCCCAATCTACCAAAGAGGATATGCATGATGAAAGAAAGGAAAATCCTTCTCTACAAGATATTGCTTCTTCATCTACTAATCCCTTCATCCCTTCTAAACATCCTTACACTACAAACTTGAAAGAAATTTATTATAATGTTCCCCCACCTTCTCAATTAAAGGATTATTATAGGAGTGGCTTTAGTATAATATCAAAACAAGGTTTTAGAGGATAAGGACTTGGAAAATTTGAATAAGGAATTCGAGTCCCTATAAACTTTCTCGCAGAAATCAGCACATAAGGCATAGGAAATGATAAGAAATCTCCTATGGATGAACTCCTTAGGATTCAAGACTTCAAAAATCATCTTGCAAGACAAAAAGTCATCAGTGATTTCAAAAGAGCTTCTTCTTCAAACCTATTATCACCATGCCGATGATTGTCCCGATTTTGAAAATTCAATAAAGGAACTTATCAATAGTGGTAAAGTTAATTTTAAATCATGGATGACAATCCTTCCTCTTCTAATAATAACTCTTGTCCTCAATCTCAAAAGAATGAACCTACATCTATTAATAATCAAGAAATCTTAGCAACTAGAATCATTTGGAGATTGAAGTATGATAAGAATGTTGTCTTTCCTTTTGTGAGGTTTAGCAATAAACATAAAGAAGGAAATGGATATTGTGTTTTTCATCATAGTGGTGCTCATTCTCTTGGAAAGTGTAAAGCATTTAAGGAAATTTTTCAAGAACAATATGATCATGCTTGTATATGTTTTTCAACAGATCTTGCTCTCTTTCTAGGTGAAAAGGTAATGCCTTAGCGCTCCTTTCACCCTCATGTTTCTCCTCACCCTATGACATAAGAAAATAACTTAATTGGGGGCTCTTTATCATTAGAGGTAGTGTTTCTTCTGTTGGAATCCAATAACACCGAGAGGGGGGGGGGGGTGAATCAGTGTTATACTGGGGAGTTCAATTTTAGCCTTATTAAAACATGCATACACCAACTGGTATACTGGTACATAAATATTTGAAAGAAGTAAAGCAACAAATAAGCCAATGACATAAATGAGAACCATAATACACAAAATTATATGTGGAAAAAATCAAAGAGGAAAAACCATGGTGGGATTTGTGACCCATAATATCAATCCACTAGCCATATGAAGAGATATTACAAAATATAAGGGGCCTACACTTGCAGGAAGGCTTACAGCCTAGAGCACACTACTCAATCACAAAAGGAGCCTCACTGAATACATATAAATCTAGACTACAATTCAAAGAAGTGTTGAACTGCTAAGATAATATCTTCTATGCTAGAATACAACTCAGGTTAAGCTTTGTCTATTTCGGTCTAAAACCCTAAACCCTTTACCGAAATAACCCTTACATAAATATCTTTATATACATAATCTCTCTGATATATTTCACATCATATCACATCCACATCTCCATTACATTTCCATTACCATGATTATATCAAAATGATCTAATCCAACTGATCTATATACCCTATACAACTTATCATGCCTTATGTCGGCTTACAAAGATTATTACAATATCAAATTACATGTCGGCTAGATAACATAAATACATGAATATTAAAAACAATTGCTGATGCCAAATCCAAGAGATGTCGACTTTCAATACCGATAACCATATTCTAAACCATGTCGGCTTGTATTGCCGGTAACCAAAGAAATCCTTCTATCATGTCGGTGTCGGTGTAGTGTCTATGAAGTGCCTGCCGGTACACAACTGAACCAAAACATGAAGCCAAAACAAAATACCATGTTTCCATCAATGAAAACATAGTGAAACCAACCAATTGAGTGTCAATTTCCAACAATCTCCCCCTTTGGCATTGATGGTAACACTCATGTGAAAAATGGTCAAGGTTTCATCTGCTAGTTTCATCCTGCCTACTCCCCCTGAGCTGAATATTAAAAAATACTCCATACTCCATGTGTCCATATCTCCCCCTAATGAATAAAGCTCCTCTTTTTATGTTTGATATCTATATCACTCCCCCTTTGACATCAATGCCATCAAAAATTCTAAAAATAATGTTTAAGATCCAAAAATTGTATAATGAACATCCCAAAAAAATCTTGAGCTTAACAAATTTGAAAATTTTCGGATATGCCTTCTCCAATAGCTCAAGATAAGTATCCCAATCAGATTTGAAAGTGATGGAAATAGATACAAGTCCATTTAGTATATGTGCAAATGACTCTTTCTCACTTATCTCTGCCGATGTGGGCTTTCCAACCATATCCATACATTCCTTCTTATGTACACTGAGTGAATCCAACTAGGGACTCACCAAGACTCTTAGACTTCTAGCTCTTCTTATGATTTTATCTTTTTTTTTCTTAAGAATAGAAATTTGGGCTACTAAAACCAAAATTTGACCATCAATGGATGTAGTCAATGAAGTCAATCCATCAAAAGAATTAGCTATACTTGCAATTTTCTCCTAAAATTCCCTTATCCACATTAACTGTAAGTGTATCTATGTTACAACATACCCTCTAAATATTTTTACATTGCTTCGAATAATTATCTATCATTTTCAGCATTTCATCAATCTTCTTCTTCTCAGATTCAATCACCTGATCAAATGCATCTCTTTTAGCTTGTGTGAACCTCTTCAGTGCGTGCCTGTTTGAAATCTGCTACAAGGATTGAAAATCCTTTGAAATGTGCTTAGTAATTGTCTTAAGCTTGTCGGATGGGCTCGCTTCCCTGTCAATATTTTAATCTGGGACTAGTCTATGTAAAATAGTGATAGACTGATCAACAATCCCTTTATTCATAGATCCCTCCATCAATTTCTATGCAACCATCATCATGAGTTCAGTAGGACTCATCTCGGTTATGTTTTTCTTTACAACCCACGAGGTGTCAATTGACAAAAATGATGGACCTATTGCCGGTTCCCTGCTGGATTCCCCTTTCTTCTCAACTGATGATTTATCCTTTATAGCTTCCTCACTTGCACCGGTGACTTCACCACTTGGTGCAATCTCTATAACTGTCGGTTCCCTTGTAGGAATTGTAACCTCAATGTATATATTTATATCCGAAGGACTGTTATCCTCAACATTAGTATCTTGTACATTATTTGATAGACTTGTAAAGAACTGAAAGGGGGGGTGAATCAATGACACCAAAAATAGTACTACTTTAAATATTGACCAGTAGATAAAATTAACTAGTTTGTTAAACAATATGCATGTAATAAAAAATGATATAACATCCACAATAAGTAAAACATCCACCATAACACAAGTTTTTATACGTGGAAAACCCAAATAGGTAAAAACCACGGTGAGATGGGACTCACAAGTTAACTATCTACAGTATTAGATAACTGACCGATTAGTGTCTACAAATGCTCTGCTAGGAGTGAATCCTGTTAAAGATCCCAAAGCTTAGTTAAAAGGTATACCCTGTAAAAGGTAGTACCCTATAAGGAGTAACCTCAGTGGAGGATTTCTAAATCCAAACAAATGGATCACCCGGTTAGAGGATTTGAACAATGAAGCTTGTTAGAGCTTACCCGGTCAGAGGATTTGACTATTGTAGTGATTAGAAAACAATAGTTGATGTGATCTAGTGATATCACAAATTGATTGTATAGATCCTCTTCTGCACACTTAACTCCTCTTTTCCAACATACTCTGTGACTTAACACTTCTGCCTTCACACATAGCAAATCACTTTCGCTCATATAAAAATAATTCATTGTGATGTCAATATATAGACATTTTAGATTTCATGTCGGCCTCTAGAAATCATAACACAATTACCTAGGTGCAGTGTATCTAGTCAAGTGATCATAACTCACCACAAAAATACCACCAAATCTTGTCGGTAAGGATAACTCATCATGACTAGTGATAACTCATCACATAATCAGTGAATATCGATTGGAACAATCAATACTGGTTGGAGTTAAACATATAAACCATTATCCTTGATGCTTTTGTGATAATCTTCACTGGATCTTCATGTTGCTGCCAAGTTATGTTGATCCACTGGTTGTCTCCTATACATATACCGGTTGTCACCAATTACCGGTTAGAAATAAAGCTCTAGTATACCAGTTGTAGTATAAACAACTTTGAAGTTACACCGGTAGACAATATGAATATATGTGTGTGTGTGTGTGTATGTGTTTCATCAATGACAACATATGATGAATTCATTACAATCATCATCAAGCCAACAATCTCCCCCTTCGGCATTGATGGCAACACTTAGAAAATTTTACAGTAATACTGCTAAGTGTGCTTACAAAAAAAACACATAGTCCCCCTTACTACATACATCATACAAAATTTTAAAAAACACACATACATATTTCTACTCCCCCTTTGATAACAATGCCAAATTGAAAAGCAATATATATATAGAAAAGTTTGTATCAAAATGTTTTACATATACAAAAACTTTGAAAAACTGAATCAAGATTCATGCATTCGCAAGTCTCATGAAAATAACATCAAAGTTTCTCTTCAACTATGATAAGGCATGTTTCCATGTTTCCAACATGTTCTCAGTGTACTCAAGTGTAGACATAATCTGTGTATGGAACTCTTCCATGGAATTGAGTGTATAGGTTTTTGGAGTAGCTAAAATAGCTTCTGCATTCTTGTAGGCTCTCTATAGTATGCCCACTTGGGATGTGAGAAGACTCTTGAATTCCTTCAGTGATCAGAGTCTTTTTAATTTCTCAAGATCATAGGTATCCAACCTATTGTGCAAATCATCCACAAATTTGCTAAAAAAATATTAGAGTCTTGAAGTGGTACATATGCATTGCATATCTTTTCTAGCTCTTGCTCTGTTTCAGTCTACCTTTTAGTGATATAAGAATAAGAGAATGAAACATTATAAGTAGAAGCAAGATATTTGACTCCTATTTCAATAGCTTTACTTAACAAATCCTTATTCAAAGATAGAGCAAGTTTCCTTGTATCAATTGCTTTCATAAGATGCTCTCCATGCCTCTTCCTATAACTCTTCTTAGCATAAGTTTGTGCTACTTCTTCAAGTGACAATTTGGTCAGATGCATCAACAACCGATTGACCAAGTTTGCTAATAGGGGTTGTCAGATATCTTGTAGAATTTTCTGGTAGTAGACTTGAAAAAATATCTATTGCATTCTGAATTGTTCAACTTCCATTCTTTGGTCTTTGAGTCTCTTCTTGTGAGCTCTAGATTGTATGACAGTTGCAATCTTCATCATTTTAGATGCACTCATATTATCAACAATTATAGGACCTGATATGCCTAATGAGTCATCATCATCTTCATTAGGCTATTGAATGACTAATGCTTTTTTTGGTTTAGAAGATGTTAGCTTAACAATTTATTTCTCTCATCCTTTCTCCATTTCTTGTTCAGAAGTCCGTGTGTCAACATTTTCATTAGATTCCTTCTGAGTGTTCTGTGAAACCAGTGGGGATTGGGGTTTCTCAGGTTGTTCCTTTGCAGGTGGAACATCCACTCTTGGTTGAGTTGCCGGTTTCTCAACTGAAGTAACTTGTAAAATTGTGATTTCAGATGGCTGCATATCTGGTACAATGTATGTCTCTAGATAGATCAATTGTATCCTAAATATCATCAACAACTTGGATGATAGTGTCATCCTTCTTCTTGACAGGATAGACCACATCAACTTGCATAATTTCTTCTTCATCCATTTCAGGTCGATCAAAAGTATCTTGTTCATCCTTAGAAGAATGTATAAGATCTTTCGACTGTTTGATACTGCAAGAAATTTGATGAGTCTCAGTCTCAATAGTTTGCACTTTTCCATTGATCAACTTCAATCTTCTTGATTTGTAAGGAAAATGAACTTTATACTTATCAACCATCTCATTCAACTCATCCTTTGACAATTCAGGAAAATATTGTACAAATACATCATCTACGATTCCTTTTTCTTTCTTTATTGCTTCTGCCCATTTATTCAAAAGAATAGTATACAAGGAATTAGAGATATCTTTTTCAAGATCATGTGGTAATCTATTGTAATGACACACATGATTGATTACCTGTTGAATGATTTGCTCCTTTTCATCTTCAGTAAAAGAATCAAAATATTCTTTGACATTGTCAAATCTACTTCTCCCTAATGTTTTCACTATCCTCTCAAAGGTAGTCTTAGGCTTGTAAGTTGAAATATCAAAAGACACAGTTGCCTTCAGCACTTCCTTCATTTTCTTTGCTACTCTACTGATAGCTTTCACTTTCTTGAGTTCTTCCTTAGTGTCAATGCCTTCATATTCTACTTGGAGAATTAGTTTCTGACCTCTTTTCTTAGATGCATTCTCCTTCTTTGCATAAAATTTAGGTGCTGGTTCCTTTTTGGTTTGGATACTTTTTGTCACTCTTGTATTTTTCATCACCGGAGGTGCTTGCTCAACCTTCTTTTTCTTACCTTTACCACTCTTAGTAGGAACAATACTGGTTTCAGTTTGTGTAGTCTGTTCTTCAACAACATTCAATTTTGCCTTCTTTTAATCCTTTAGAGATGCCAACAGGTTATTAGCATAACCAATTAGTAAGTCATAGTTGACCTCATAACTCATATCTTCTATTTCTTCTTCTCTAGGCTCAATTGCCTCCTTTAAATAGAAATTAGTGGTAACTGTAAAAATAATGTCGTTAGCAAATTGTTTTACCACATCCTCAGCCAATCTTAATCTCATGCTCATTTTCTTCTAAAACTCATTGAAGTATTTATTCATTGCAGTAGAAAAGGTGTTCTTCATAGCCTTGATATTGTTCTTAATTTGGGTAGATATCGGTAGATCCTTAGACCATTCAAGATCACCTATTCCCGGTGTAATACCCTAAAAATGGTCATCTAAACCATGAGCCCCTAATCTCAAGAACGTCACCAAGGTCCTAACCAAAGACAATTAAATAAATCTTGAGCACACAATTAATTCTTTAATCATCAAATGTCACATGGCAAAATTAATCAGCCAATATTAATTAAATATTTATTTAATTAATTAAATCATTCCAAGTAAATCATTTTAAACAATTATCTTATTTATTTTATTAAATATCCTAGCATATTTAATTAAATAAATCAATTTGCCATTAAATCATCAAAAAGAGGAATATATTTGAAAAAAATAAAAATTGCCAAAAATCTTCAAAAAAGGAAACAAATCAAGAAAGAGGAATTGGAAATTATGAGCACAAATCTTCAAAAAGGAAATAAATCAAAAAAGGAATTAATTGATAAAAAAGAATTAAAGATTGATAAATAATCTCAAAGAAAACAATTAAATATTAAAATTGAATGAAATAGCGAATAAATTAGTTTTTCTTGGTTTTATCTTAATTTTAGTTCATTTTCCTTTAAAACTGAGAAAAACATCCAATCACATCAATTCACTTGGATTTTGCTTCCTCTTGGAAAATCTTGACCCCTCATCATCATTTGATCTCAGCCTTTGGTTTCTTTCTGAATTTTTAATAAATTCAGGCTCTCATCTCTCATTCAAAAATCCTGGAGAATATATTGTTATCATGCTGTTTTTGCTCTAGGTTCATTGAGAATTTGCATTGAGATATTACATATTAGTTATTTCATATTGCTTAAATCATTTAGCTTAAATATTCATATATTACTTAAATCGTGTTAGATTAATCTTGCATATCTAGCCTAAATCTTGCATCCATTTAGCTCATATTCATGCTCTTATAGATTAAATCCTTCGTTTAGGTGTTTTCTAGTCACTGGATAACTTAGCAATCTGAGAGCAATTTAAAATCGCATCTACTAGAAGGTAATGGGTCGCTTTATAATGGTGTATTATTCATTGAGTATTGATTTACTAACCATGCATCTAATGACTTAATTGAAGTATTGTGTATTTCCAATACAGATACAAGTCCAGTTCTCACACACACATTTTTGGCGCCCACTCTTGTTCACCAAAAGTGATTAACCCAAGATCACCTACAAATCAATCTATGAGAAAGCCAATCTCAATCAATGAAACACTTCAGGGCTTGGACAACATAACATAGGATCCTAATGATCCTCCTACACTTCAGGTTCTGCTAGACCTAGGGGGGACACCCGTTGATGCATTGAATCAGATTTATTTACCCACATATGACAACATCAACAAAAGCATATAGATCTCACCAGGGCTTAACAACTTGGAGGTTATTGTAGATGGGCTAGATCCACATTGACATCTCAACTAAGTTGAAGCATGAGATGGATGAAACATTCCCATAGAACATAAAACAAAGAAAGATATTCTGATATTGGATTTTAAATTGTTTGAGAATCCCTTCAATTGAAAGATTAGTGCCTTATCCAAGGGTAACAGAGTCACATATCAAACTATAGATGAAAACTTCTATTGCAAATCCATCTTCATTATTAAGTATTCCTGCATGAATGCATTACTAAGATCATTCACAAAATCATCAAATCTTGAAACTATATTCCATTATTCATGATTTATTACATAATTTAAATCCTTCCTTGAAGAATCCCTGCAAACAATCACAACTATCTCCTTGAGATAACAAATTTCATCCTTCTTAAGGATCTGATTTGAATAAAATGAAAATACAAATCTAGAGACAATCTTGTGTACATTTTCAGATTTAATTATTTCAATCTCATCCATCCATTCTTTAATACATGCAAAACTCTCTTCTCTCAAGGTAGTAGACCAATTAATTGAGTCAGACTCAACAAGCTCTAAAAATAATTCAATCAAAACATACTCATGGGGTCTAGCAATAGTTGGAAACTCATTTAATGCAGCTATGAATCTTTCATAAAAAATATATGATGACTCTTCCTTTTTTCTTTTCCCTACTTTCTTTCTTAAAAACCAGATGAATTTCTCTCGGATCTTTTGAAGACATACTACAATCTCTTTATCAATCTCTTTCAGATTTGACAAAGGATTTGGAGATCTAGGAACTACATCTAGATCCATCAAGTTTATAACATTTACTAAACCATTATTTTGACAATGCATCCTACTGCTTTACAAACTCCTTTCAAAACACATGCAGTCATTAATTTTAAGAATCACACACACTTCTCCCATCACTTATGACTGAATTTTTTTTAAAACATGAAGTATGTAAAGGGCAAAATTCTTTTCCTTTCAATGGTGACTGTTTCACCTTATAAGGAACATATAATTTCAATGAATACCTTGAGGAATACCTGGAGAAAAATTGCTGCTGCTATTCACTTTACCTCTGACTGAAAAATTGAAGAATTCCTCCAAATCTTAGGTTTGTTCTTACAGAGTCGCCACCTCCCTAAAGAGGAATAAAATTTAAACCACTGATCTTCACTCTGAAACACTTTCAGATTTCTGGGTCTCACCACACACACAACAAAGTCACATAATATTTTCAACTTTTTTAGCAACAAAATTTCCAGGACACACTTTCAAATCTAAAAATGACCTTCAGATTTGTACACTTCTAAAACTCTTCCCCAAATGAATTTTGGCAAGACTCATGGGTTTGACTGCAATCAACAAGATTGGTACAACTTCTCTCAACCTTATTGAAAAATGCAATTACAAAACACTATTAGTTCCCCAATAGAGTCGCCATTTTTGTTGTTCATCAAAACTAATTAACCCAAGTACACCTGCAATTGATCTATGAAGAACCTTAGGGCTTGGACAACATGACAAGGATATGAATCCTTCTATTCTTTGGGCTCTGCAAAACCTAGGCGGGTATACCTTTGATGCTTAAAATTAAACCTATTTACTCACCATGACAACATCAATGAAGCAGATAAATCTCACCAGGGCTCAACAACAAGTGGGTTACTGCGGATGGGCTAGATCTACACATACAACTCAGCTATGCTTGAGCATGAGATAGATGAAACATTTCAAAACATAACATAAAAGAAAAATATTCTGATTGGATTTTAAATTGGTTTGAGAACCCCCATAATTGCAAGATCAATGCCTTGTCCAAGGGCAACTGAGTCATACATCAGACTATAAGTGAAAGCACTCATTGCAAATCCATCTTCATCATGAAATATTTCTACATTAATGCCTTACATAATGCATTACTAAGCTTATCCACAGAAAATATCAGATCCAGAAGCATGAACCCTATTTTATTAATGTTTGCTCACAGAGTTTAAAATCTTCCTTGAAGATTACCTACAAACAAGCATTACACTCACAGACACAACTGTTTATGACAAACTTGGTCCTCCTTAAGAATCAAATTTGAATAAAATGAAGATACATTTCAGAGACAAATTCTGTGTGAATTTGTGCATGCCTTACATACACAAGAACCTGCAACAAATAACACCTATAGCATGAATCAAACTCTATTCTATGGAAAAGGACATTGCCCTGAACAATTTTGAAAAGAACTCAGAATTGGAAGCCATCAAAATCTAGAACATCTCCAAATTTCTAGAACCCCTAAACATGAGAAGAATTGAGAATAAGAAGAGGAGGGAAAGATCGGATTTGTATAACACACTGCCAAGTGTCTTTTTTTCTAACCGAATTTCAATCCCTTTCTCTTTCCCATAAAAAATTATCACAAAATATCCCATATTTGTTAAAATTAACTACCTAATTGGATTCCTTATCTTGAGAGCTTTCCGACAATATATAATACTTAGTATTTTGACCAAAAATAGACCTCTCAGCGAATTAATCATTCATGTGTGCACAATCATTTAAATTTTTCAATTTTATATATAGTTTCAAATATATAATTTAACTTTGATTTTTTCCTCTTTTTTGGCTTGACGCCTTACCATGTGGTAGTCTCTAATTCGTCGATGGGGTCCACTAGGTACCACCTCTGATGACACCTCATCACTCCGCCACGTGTCCACCTCGTCACTGCCACTGGAATGCTTGCTCATCGCCACATGTCTACCACCTATGCACCACCTCAGTGCCACATCACCAGGACCTGCAAGTTGTCTTTCCACCTTGATCGCCAACTGGACCTGCCACCTAGCTTTCACCATTTCATAATAGCTAACCTTCGAGTACCTTTCCTTCACGAAATCATGCCTACCGTCAGATCTCGCCGAACCTGCAGGGTCTTTAACACTTCGTGTTCACTTCATTTTCGGCTCGAGCTTTTCGCCATTTCATGGACCTTAATTGGTGAGCTTCTTTCCTTCGCAAAGTTGCGCCGTTCGTTGATCTGCTTGGAACTTGCTCACTGGTTAATCTGCGCTTTGTCTGCAAAATTTGTTGGCCTCGGGATCTGTGCCTATGTGGGGTCCACCTGTCACCATGTGTCAGCCTTCTTGATCGCCTCGAGAAGCACACCCATGTGTGTAGGGTCCACTTGGGTGCCCATCAGCACCATCCATCAAAAGCCCTTAAGGCTTTCACACTATGGATGTGTGAAGACTTACTTTTAAATATAAAAAAAGTGCATCACCCAACCAATGTGGGATAAAGCATTTTAGCCTGGAACTGCACTTTGAAGGTTTTACCCTGAGTTTTAATGGCTGCCAATGGATTTGTTGGAGTTTATAATGTCTGAAAACCCCCACATTGGACAAGGGAGGAGGCACGAGCTGCTGGTGTTTTCCTTTGAAATTTAATGCTTTTGCCAAAGCCACATTGCATTTGATTTGAAAGCTTTTTAATGCTGCCCCCATTATAAAAACCATGCACAGGGAGGAGAAGGGGGGCCTGCTGTTGAATTTGCCATTTGCTGAGAAGTTTCATTGACATACAACTATGTCACGGTGCCTTCACTGGTATTCATGTGGGGGAGAGGATTTGCTATGGCTGAAAGTTTTCAGCAGCCTTTTCAATGTGACTTCCATGTGAGGAATTGGCACTTGATTGAAATTTTATTTGCCCTTTCCACTCCTTCAACGCCATACTCACAACAGACTGGAGGAATTCAAGATTTACACTTGCCAAATTCGCATTTGCTTAATGGTTTATCACTGCCTCTAAGCTCCATTTCTACATGCTTCAGGGAAGATTGGTTGGGCTTTATACCAATTGCATTGTGTTGAATGTTAAAATGGCATTGCTTTAAAGTTTATTGCTGCCTCTCTCCAACATTCTTCTTCTTTTCCTACTGCACATTTGCATTTCCTTGGAAACTTTGTGTTCTAAACTTGCCCCTTCATCCATGCAGGGAGGAGGGAGGACTGTTGTTGCATTTGCTGAAAGAAATTTTAACTTTTACTAGTAATAGCCCAAAAGGGAAGAATTGGCTTTGCAAATGTCAATTGAATTTGATTGAAAGTTTCGTTTCCTCCACATACCACACAAGGAAGAGAGGGTATTTGCTTTTGTTTTAAAATTCTAATGCCTTTTCAACACCACACACAACAAAAAAATTTCTTGGGCTTTACATCTGCCCGTAGCAATTTCTAAAGTTTTTATTGTCAGCCAAAAGAATACCATAAAGCTCCATAAAAACCTCTCAGTTATATGCCCACATAATGAAACAAATTCATCTCTTAATAAACTAATTTTCAAATACACTTACTGGTATTGATATGCATCACCATGAATTAAGACCATTTTACCATAAAATTAATGCACGAGAATTAGCCAGGTCGGGCCCCAAAGTGGGTCCGACTAAATTTTTTTTTCATTTTCATGTAATTGACCTCTGGAATGCCTTACAAACCTTAAACATATATCTAGCAATGATCGACACCATTTTTGGATCATCGGACTGAGTTTTGCAACTTTTAGGCACTTGCGCCACATTTTCGCATTTAATTGCGAAGACGTAATTTTCAAACCAGTCAAAACACATTTTTGGACCTCGCCATCTGATAGGTGTGTACTCTGATATACAAGTATGAAATCTACCAAATGGTTTTTCAAGACGAGCCTGAGTGAAGAGATATTAATTTTTGAAAATGCCCAATTGGCTTTGTCAACACTGCGGACCTGATGAAGTCAATGTTCAGGCAAGACATGATGCCTTTCTCAAAAATACCAAACGACCTCCGTAGACCCTCAAATTTGAAACATAGGTACCTTGAAGTACATATTAAATATTTGAATTCTCATTTTGACCGAAATTCTGACTGGGTGCAAATGGCACACTCATGAAAATAACAACTTTAACTGATACAACAATGAAAGTACGGATCCCTGAAATAGATGGCTCAATAAACCCTTTTGAAAACCGATCAAACGGATTGGCAGAGGCTTGAAACTTGAAAAATTTATTTTCATTTATACCCATAATAACCCAAAACAAACATTCCGACATGACACTTACTGAGGCAACTTTTACACTTATGCGAAATAGGGCTCCGACTAGGCGTTGAAACAGGGACTTGTCAAGCAACATAAACTGCCAACAAATTGAGCTTGGTAAACTGAGCAAATGGATTCATGAAGACTTGAAATTTTGCATGATGAATCAGATTTATACATACAATTAAATCCATTTTTAAATTATTCATGACAATCAATAGGGCAAAAGATATAAACACCCAAAGTAGGCTACTTAGTAAAATCTGCATTTGTGCCTATTATGCACTTTCAGCTCACCCCTCGAAATGGGTACCTGATAAACTTATCCAAACTGAATTTTGAAAGTTGCACATCACTGTATAGGCCAAATAAAAGGTGTAGGACATGTTTTCCGAGCCTTACCCCTTGAAAATCAATTGGCTCCATTCTACCCTCTCTCTACTAGGCCATTCAAACTGACTTATTTTATGATCATTTGGGAATGCAAAGCAAAATTTTGAAATGGGCCTCTAAACTTGACTCAAATTTAATGAGTCCCAACACCCACCATGGGGCTTGAACCCATGACTATAAGATTTGTAATGTTTCTTGAACAAATTTAATGTTTGGTTTTTATAACTAATAAACATGTGTTAAATTTGCAAATAAAAATCTTTCTTTTTGCTTGTTCTTCTGTCACAGTAAAAAATGGTCTCTGTTTGGAAGGTATAAATTTTTATTGAACTGTTGGAGCTCAACCAATTTTTGATATGCTGTTGGATACCAAGTTTTCTACAGTTTCACCGAAGTGATTTGCCTAAGAATTTGGTTTTGAAAGTTAGGAATGACAGAGTGTAGTACTATCATTTTACTTATTCTTTTGTGATAGTCAAAAATGGTCTTTGTGTGGAGGGCATAACTTTTATTTAACTGTGGGATCTAAACACAATTTTAATATGTTATGTAAAACCAAGTTTTCCACACTTCCACTGAAGCGATTTTCCTAATTAGCTCTGGTTGAAAAGTTATAAATGACAGAGTGTAGTACTATCAAAACTGTCATAACTAGGATAGTCATAAAAAATGGAAATTCTTGTTAGATTAGTTTAATTTACAGTTTGCATTCTAGAATTTTCTTTTGATGATTTTTTTAATGTTATTTTGGAAACTAATCTTGGGATTTTAATGTTTGTAGGTCCGCTTGACAAATAATTCAATCATTAAACATATGCTTACCAAAGATTATAAACTCGAACTACTGATATCTTTGTTTTACAGGTTGCCTCCAGAGATACAAACAAACATTCTGTCTTCTTAATATTTTTAGGAACACTTCAATTTATATAAGGGAAAGAACTTTGTTTTACGTATTTTTGGGAGAAATCTAGAGTAGGAGAGTATGCTCTTGTCCATTTGGACAATCAAAAATCTAGACCTTGAGGTTTTTTCTATTAGAGTTTGAGATCTGTTGATACATTTATAAGGCCTGCCTCCCAAGAAGCCCCTAAGGCTCGGTGAGAGGGAACAACCCAAGTGAGTCCGGCCAAAGACAGGAATCCAACTCACTATAATAAAACACTTTTGGGGTGAAATTCCCATGAGACGGAATAATTGATGGCACTGCTTCATTTATGAGGAGTGTCTCATGTTGAGCATCTTGTAGGGCATTGTGGTCTAAATCACGCTTGCGTGAATACATGGTTTCAACATCCCACTGGTTTTGTATCTAAATCACACTTGCGTGACATTCAAGCGGTCCTTCCGAATGGAACCCTTACTAAAAACTATAAGATAGAGGCTACCCGATTCACCTCTGAAAGGGGGATAATCTTTGTGCAAGAGAGATAGTAACTCTCCCAAGACACTTGCCATATCATACCCCCATTAGCATTTGGAGTCGGCTAATACGGTGTTGGGAATCCATTATGTGAGACTCAATGGCCATATTCTGATTAGCTATTGGGTGTGTACCTAAGTTAGCAAACAAAGATTTTCTTCTCTAAGACAACTTCTGTGGGGTTAATGTGTTGTGGTTGAATTATTATACATCTTGTGTGTTTTATGTGTTTTCACCCCTGAAACTAAAATTGAAATACTGAAACTGGAGAAAACAAATCAACAACTCAGTGATAAACTCCGTCATATAAATTCTTTTTCTTGTCAGTTAAAACAATTAAACCTACCCAGATCAGTCTACAGTGAGCATAAAATTGGACATCATCTTGCTGAGCATAAACAACCTTGATAGTGTACCCCTGCCATTGCGTTGCATGATTTTGTTGATCATCTCTCAGCTAGTTCAAAAAACTACCTATCAAACCTAAGTTAACTTAGATAACATCTTACAAACGATATATCATTCCTGAAACCATACCAGATCTTAGTTACTTCACTCAATCACTACGTTAAACGAACAACTAGCTACAATTTGATCTTGACTTCTGCATCACATTAGCTCTCAGTCTTGTCAGTTGTAAATGCCTGTCCAAACCAAAAGCTCTTCTAAAAATTCTGACAAAATTAAGAAGCCCATGGCTTCCTTAGCTCAACAAATTCAAGATATGAGACGATAAATATATGACATTCAAGCTCAATGAAAAGATTCAATGACTCCTCTTGAGATAAAAATTCATGATATCAAGAACACTAGACTTCAAGAAATGATAAAACAATTACATAAGATGGAACAACAATTAATTGACAATCAAAGACCAAATCTCAAACAAGTTCACAAGACACCTTCACCAAGACATAAAGACATTTCCTCCAAATATCCTCTAGATAGACAATTTACACCTTTGGGGCAATCTATTGAGTCGACTTTGGATGTGTTTCTTAAGCACAATCTTATCATATTGCCTAAAAAGACCACATGGGGATGGGAAATTTTGAGTAAATATTGTGCATATCATAAGCATAATGAACATAAGACTTCAAAATGCATGAAATTAAAACATAAGATTCAAGATCTTGATAATGATGTCATTGAAATTGAAGATCCTAATGACTCACCTAAAGAAAAAGAAAGAAACACTTCTAAGAATCATCAAAATCATGAACCTATGTCTAGCAAGGTTCCATATGTGGCCTCCATCCCTTCCATGATGCCTTCATCTCCTAAAAATTCTCAGCAACAATCCATACCATCTCCTTCAAACAATAAAACTTCTCATGTTTACCTTCAAGGTCTATCTCCTATGGAAATCCAAGTTAATGCCAATATTGATACAAGTTCCTCTAAAGATTAAAAAATCCTAGATCCTATGTCATCATGCACTCCAATTCCAAACATACCCACTCTAGAGAGCCCCACTCAAAATGATTCCCCAACATGCCAAAACATGAACACCTTCCAAGAATCCTCCATGCATATCAACAATATTACCACTTCCTTAGAAGTGACTCCATGTCAAGATGATAATCTAAAAAATGAAGAAACAAGTCCTATCATAAATCAAGTTCAAGACACCAAAACTCCTCAATCCCATCTAATGATTGAAAAGATCCCACCTCCCTAGAATCCCATGATGATCCCTTTATACCTTACCATTTCTTCCAAGATGAACTCCTTTCATCTCAAGAGAAAAGCATCCTTCCAAATCTCATTCCTAATCCACTTCCTAAGCAATATCATGACGTCTCTTCCATCTTCTCAAATGGCCCTATTCTAAATGAAGAGTCAAACACCCTTCCTACTCTATCCAATGATCCTATTCCATGTCAAGATCAAAGTATCCCTTCATCTCCTTTTCATAATCCTCCATATTCACCTCAAGGATCCATCATGCCTACAAATCCCTCTCATGATCCTATCATTCCCTACATTCCACCTCCATCTCATAATGGACTCGTGCCTTCTTTCCAAAGCAAAGTGTATCCTACAAGTCAAAATATTTATAAAGGCAAAGGGGTAAATCTCCACAAGCAAGAACCCCTCAATATTAAAGAAAATGTTAAAGGTCATGGCCTCAGGGAAATTTCTCAAGATGTTGGTATCCCTCATAAATCCTACATTTCTCTAGTTAAATCCAAATACATGCCTTCTCCTTCTTCCCTTCCATCCATTCTAGGATCCTATATCCTTCCATTCCTTATGCAGGATCAACAAAGGCACACATCTTCGAGCACCTTCCATCCATCCAAAATAACTTCATATCAATCCTATCCATCAACAAATTCTTTTCTCCCTCCAAGAAATCTGGATGCCAAGCATAAAAGTCATAAGTCAAGCAATCCACATGTATTCAAGGATCAACATGTCCCATCTAATCGACATGTCAAAAAAAAGAGAAATATGATCCAAAAAGAAAAAGAAAAATACAAAACACCACAAAGACCCACAAAGAGAGAAGAAAAGTCAAAATTTATATGGGTTCCTAAGGCACTTGTACAAGCAATGCGCTCTAAGGGACTACAAAAGCATGAAAAATCAAAAACCACGTGGATCCCTAAGTGGCTTCTTGAAGAACAACAGTCTAAAGAAAAATCAAAATTGGCATCCAAAATTGTTGTTCCTCCATCCAAACCTTCCGATTCTATTCCTCCATCACCTCCTTAATCCATTTTGGGTTCTTATGCCCCAAAATTTGTAACCTTTCCTCCATCCAAATCTCAAAATCTGTGATTCACTTCTCTTCCATATGTTCACCATCCCTCAAGGTGTGTGCCAATGTTGATCTTTCTAGCATTTCCATCTATCCACAGACAATTCTTCCAATATCCCATCCATTATCCAACAACTCTTTTTCACCCTTCCATCCCTCTTATCCAATCCTTTGCATAAATCCTTGCCCTAGTTTCATTTCATTATCCTGCCAACATCTTTGAGCATACCTTCATAGCCATGGTCTTTTGCAACTCATATTCTAAGGGTACCATCCAAAGCAGTGAGACGTTGGGGTCCTTCTTCCATCCCCTATCATGCCTCCATTATCTTCCAAAAGAAAAAAAATGATGAAAAAGTGAAAAAAAAAATTTGGAAAAAGTAAAGAGAAATAAATTCGCCCTTATGTGAAAACCACTTCTTGTGGCACCTTGGGCAAGTACCATGATGAAAACTTGGCAAACAAGTGTCATGCATAATCCATTATCCTTTTTCACTTTACACTAGGGATAAGTTCCATCCATGTACATCCATCTATTATCATTCTTCCTCCATTATCCTTCATCCTACATTATCCCTCATTCACTTTTTCTACATTCATATCCCTTTTCCACCTTTGATCTTGGCAGGGTTAAGGATCCTTCCAGGCTTCATGTGTCCTATCTATTACACTTGATCCAGATGCTTTAGCTCATATCCAATGCTCGCTTACATCCTTCATTACCACCTTTGATCTTGCTTATCCTATTTGTCCCCTATCCAGATCTATTCCTTGATCTTGATCAACACTATGGACAAAATGCAAAAACATGCTTTCCACAAACCTCTTGACATGTCCACTTCTTTGGACCATATGGCTTCGTTATGTTATATCCTTGCTTCACTACGCTATATCCTTGCTTTACATCATTAAAATCCTTGCTTTACATCACTAAAATCCTTGGTTTACATTGCTATATCTGGTCCCTGTGCTTGGATTAACGTTGTGAGATAGTCCTGGAAAGCATCCACCATCATTCACTAATCCATTCATGTACTCAAAATCCCTTTTACCTTGCTAGACACTAGGAGAAAACATCAAAATCCTAAAAATCATAAAATGTTCTGAACAAACTCCTAAAAATCATAAAATGTCCTGAACAAAATCTTAAAAATTATAAAATGTCATGAACAAAATCCTAAAAATCATAAAATATCCTTAAAAAAATCCTAAAAATCCTAAAATGTCTTGAACAAAATCCTAAAAATAAAAAATCTCACTAAATAAAAAAAACTGATAAAATCGAAACAAGAAAGCATAGACAATCCTTCAAACCAAATCAACCACATACAAACTCTCAAGGTCTACAATCAAACTTATCGCATGTCTTGTTGATTAATCTATCAAACTCTAGCAAACATCAACATGTCTTATACAAGGAAGGGTACACTTGAAACCATACAGATCGGTCTTATACAGGGTACTTACTCTTTGAAACCAGACATTCCAATCAATGATCAAATCAAAATAATGACATAGATTAGTATGGCTATTGGATTTTATCCAGGTTACTCTTATCTCTTATACTGAAATGCTGCATCTTTGCTTTAGCTTGTAGATATCTTTTAGTCACTTTCGTGACATCCTGGTTCTTTTGGGACCCTCGTGGCTTGAAATCGATCACTATCCTAGTCTTAGGGTAATCAGCTGAGCAATTTACATGTCCTAAGCAGTATCAACCAAGTTATCTTTTAGTCAATGATACCCAATCATCCACTCTAAGTTATTCACCTATCTCCTAACTACTGCAAAGTTTTATCACCGAGTACACAAGCAAAACAACATTACTAAAAACAATCACTAAATAGTTTGAGCTATGCATGAAATTTTCTTTGTGTGCTGTCTTTTATATTGGTTTTTGATTATTTTCCCTCTGAGTAACTCAAGGAAGTCTATCTTGACTAAGAGGAGAAAGGATTGGGGGCATAATATTTTCTTTATTTTCTGCTTGTAGGAATGATTATGATGATCTGGAAGCATCTAATCAGCTGGGTGTCTGTGATACCTTCACATCAAGGTGAAATCACCACACATACCTTGACTCCTCTTATTTGTATGCTATAGGGAGGTTAACCTCATTTCTTTGTCTATTTTGAGGGAATTTCTTTATTGTGCAATCCAGGTCTATGCATAATCTGTCCAAGGATATGAACGAAAAAAGGGTCATTGTGGATATGATAATTAATATTGCACATGAAAAGAAACAAACTCTAATCTGCTTGCTATGTTTGTAAAATGCTCAGTGAGGAAAATTAAGCATTCAAAATCCAGTGACTAGGTTTAGGTTGCATTCATTCTAAATTTTATGCATTTTGAGTGATTTTGGCATGATAACAGTGATCTCTTTATATTTTGAATGAGACTTGGAAGCTTCATCATTTCCCAGCTAAGTGGTCTCTTTTTCATCATTGTTTCTCCAATCGAGTACTTGTGTATTGAGATGTTAGCTGCATACATGAGCATCTTCTATAGACCCATACATTTCATTTTATACTTATTTGCATTCCTATTATTGCATGAAGAAAAATAAACATTCGCATTACTAGTTACTCATTCTCCTTATTTATTTGTATAAAAAGAAACAAAAATAAACACCCATATTCTATTTGCATTCATTCATCTATACTGAAAAGATATGCATACATATAGAATAAAGCATATAGAACAACAACTCATAATCAATCAACACAAGTACGATGAAATCAAATCAAGAACTCATAAATCGATTGTCCTGAGTCCATTTTCGGGATTGAAATCAAAATCTGACATCAATTCTCTCATCCAAATTTCACGATATTGACCACTTAGCGCTTTCATCAACTGCTCATTCTCTTCTTCAATTTGCGCTCAATTTCTCGTTAATCAATGCTAAATCTCAATTTAATTCTCACATTAACTTTGATTTTAATCTTCAATATTAATCTTTGTGCTCAAATAACTTATAACTGCTGAAAAAAATTGCTTAAAATCAATCTCTAGGGGCATATCAATTTCATCACTTCAAATCAAGCTAATACTTGTCTTCATCTGAATTAGTCTCTTAATGTTAATAAACTCGCTTTTCATCAAGTTGATTATTTGTTTAAACTCAATCAAGGGTTTATAGAGTATCTTCAATCACACTCAATCTAAACAGGTGTTCAGTTTCATCACATCGAATCAAGGTGGACAGTTTATCTTCGCTCATCGTGTCTTGATCCATCAAGTTCAAGATTGATTTTATCTTCATTCACTGTGTCTAGATCAATCAAGTTCTAGATCAGTAAGATCCGCTTCTTGATCAATCAAGTTCAAGTTCGGCATCTTCGCTCTCTATCATTCCTAGTTCAATCAAGTTCAGGATCGGTTTCACTTTAATCAACTTTGTTTAGTTTCATCACTTCAAAACAAGCTGAATACCTCGCTCTTCATCTAGTTCATGATCAATCAAGTTCAGAATTGGTATCTCCTAGACATCAAATTTTCTTTGAACCAATGCGCTGCTCGCACATTAATTCAAAGAGGGGCAAATGTAATACCCTAAAAATGGCCATCTAAACCATAAGCCCCTAATCTCGACAACGCCACCAAGGTCCTAACCAAAGGCAATTAAATAAATCTTGAGCACACAATTAATTCTTTAATCATCAAATGTCACATGGCAAAATTAATCAACCAATATTAATTAAATATTTATTTAATTAATTAAATAATTCCAAGTAAATCATTTTAAACAATTATCTTATTTATTGTATTAAATATCCTAGCATATTTAATTAAATAAATCAATTTGCCATTAAATTATCAAAAAGAGGAATTAATTTGAAAAATAAATAAAAATTGCCATAAATCTTCAAAAAAGGAAACAAATCAAGAAAGAGGAATTGGAAATTATGAGCACAAATCTTCAAAAAAGGAAATAAATCAAAAAAAGAATTAATTGACAAAAGAAGAATTAAAAATTGCGAAAAGAAATCAATTAGAGATAATCTTGAAAAAACAAATTAAAAATTAATAAATAATCTCAAAGAAAACAATTAAATATTAAAATTGAATGAAATAGAGAATAAGTCATTTTTTCCTGATTTTATCTTAATTTTAGTTCAATTTCCTTTAAAACTGAGAAAAACATCCAATCACATCAATTCACCTGGATTGTGCTTCCTCTTGGAAAATCTTGACCGCTCATCATCATATGATCTTAGTCTTTGGTTTCTTTCTGAATTTTTTCATAAATTTAGGCTCTCATCTCTCATTCAAAAATCCTGGAGAATATATTGTTATCATGCTATTTTTGCTCTAGGTTCATTGAGAATTTGCATTGAGATATTGCATATTAGTTATTTCATATTGCTTAAATCATTTAGCTTAAATATTCATATATTACTTAAATCATGTTATATTAATCTTGCATATCTAGCTTAAATCTTGCATCCATTTAGCTCATATTCATGCTCTTATAGATTAAATCCTTCATTTAGGTGTTGTCTAGTCATTGGATAGCTTAACAATCTGAGAGCAATCTAAACTCGCATCTACTAGAAGGAAATGGGCCGCTTTGTAATGGTTTATTATTCATTGATTATTGATTTACTAACCATGCATCTAATGACTTAATTGAAGTGTTCTGTATTTCAGATACAAATACAAGTCCACTTTTCACACACACACCCGGTAGGAAATTCTGGAAATAAAAGAATAGACCAATCAATAACTATCCAAATTTAAACTTTAGATTGTAGTCCTTCTTGATAGACTGAAGATTTAACATTAATTGGCTCCTTATGACCTCACATAGGTCATAATTAGCATTTTCAGTTATCATCTTGTAAGAAGTATTCACCGCTGCAGATGGAACACTATTTAATCTGCTAGAGTTGAATACCAAGTAGCCTTTAACCATAGCTGCCAACTTTACCGCTGGGTCCCTAGTGTTATTGACAGAAAAAGCTTGCTTATCAGATATTGATCCGGTTAGAGTGTATACTATCTCTTTTGAAATACGCCTCAGCGCAGGTGCTTCACCGATTGAGTAAAAACCAGTTACAACTTGAAAAAATTCATTGGTTATAGTATGAGTCCTTTCTAAATACATGTTTTCTCCATGAACTCGACTCAAAATAATTCGGATATGCTCTTCTTCAAAATCTTCAAGAAAGTAAGTTGCGCTATGAAAACCTTTTTTATAAACCCTAATATATTCTATTTGAATCTTCCCATTCTCATCACAAAGGGATTTTAATTGAGAATATATCGACAATGATCCTAAATCCTTAATCTTGCAGTCAATGTAGCTAGACTAATCTCCTTTCACTACAACACCACTAGGAACTTGTGATAAAGAATTATAAGACACAATTTGTTCCGCTTCAACAACTTCCATAGGTTCAAATGTAATCATTAATATCTCTACTAGTTTAGAAGATGATGCCATTCCAGATAAACTAGATTCGAAGAAGGATTTTTTAAAGAAATACCTTATTTCATGCATGCTACCTCTTTAACCGATTGAATGCTCAAGTGTACACCAGTTTAGTCTTCTCCAACCTTGAAATCTACTTTATTACTCAAATCACAATGCAACTTCGACAAATGTCAGCCAACAATCCTTTCTCAGCTCTGCAAGTGCTAAAAAATTCTTTCTCAAATGCATTAGGGTAAAAATAAAAAAGTGAAAACTCATTTTTATCCTTTTTACCTACTGCATTAAATGCTCACCCATTAGGGTTACAAACCCTAATTAGACCGCTTAATGATACATATATGTAAAACTAGTTGATAACCGATTGACAAAAAGTTATCAAAATTTCAAGCATACAAATACTCTTATCGCTTATTCATTTCAAGCGGTCTGGAGGTGGTTTTACCATTAAGTTCCCCTTGGCCATATTGAGAAGGCTTAATTCACTGGTGCATGATTCTCCACACTAGGTGAAGGCACATTTTCTTCTCTAGGTGAGTCATTTCTTTTCTTCTTCCATATTCAATTCATTTCTTCTTTGGTTTCTTCAATATTAACTTTCTGATTTCCTTTCTAATCTTTAGAAGGGTTGACCGGTTTACTCTTTCTAGATCTGCAAAAATTTTCCAAGTGTCCTAGTTTGTGATAGTGATAGCAGGCCATACTAGATGATTTCCAAGGTCTTGCATTACCTCTCTTGGTTCTTCTTTTGCAATTCATAGCTGTTGGAAATATGCCTTGAATTCTCCTACCCAGTGTTCAAGTTGATCGATGTAACTTATCTCGATGGAACCCTCTTCTTGTGATCGACTATTGAGTGAGCAAGTTGAGAAGATCTGATGGTCAAGCTAAAAGATCCAATTGGTGTCGCTATACCATGATGGGAAGATGACCAAAATGTTATTCCTTGCTACATGGTGACTAAGTGATGGGTCCCGACAAGAGAGCACTCAAGCGAAGTTAACTAGTGAGAAATTCCATGATGATTGGACATTGATCAAGGTTGATCCAACGATGATCTCTAGGTCGCGATGGTAAACTGCTCATTGGAATATCCCTCGCGACATGGCAACCAAGTGGTGGGACCCAACAGGTGAGGGGCTCAGGTGAGTTAAAGGCCGAGTAGATTGTAGATGATCGAACGGTGATCACAAAAGATCTGACAGTGGTCGCTAGGTTGCGATGGGAAATTACTCATGAGGCTTTCCATTGCGACCCAATGACAAAGAAAATTTTTGGGTGGATAGTGAGGTCATGCTAAGATGTTAGAGAAGGGACCCAGAACCAATCAGGGGTTGCCATGTGGTAGAGCGCAGAGAGAAAGATCGGACGTTCGGGATAGCTGATTGTTTGTCTTCCCGATATTCGATGGAATCGCCTTCAACGATTGGGTTGATGTTGCCTGGACTAAAGACTAGTAGGCGGACACTTGGAATGTTTCTATCAGTGTATTTGAATACAGTTTGACTTGAATTCCAGATGAATGTGGGATAATATGTTTTCCATGGATTCATGAATGAACAGGTTGTTACTGGATAGTTATGCTCCAAGGCCGATTGGTTTGGCAGATGGTGGTTGCCATAGATGTAACCAATGAGTAGATGGGTGTGCATAAATATTGTGGTGGTAGTTGAAGAGAAGAGATGGAAGTTGTAGAAGGTAAGGCAATATGTCTGCATGTTGTATGAATAGAGTTATGAGAATAGAGTCCATAAAAGAGGATCTGAGTACTTTATTGTAATCGTGTTGTTTACTGAATAAAGGGATCTCTTTTTGGTGGTGGATTTTTTACTCGTAAGGGTTTTACCACATATATCTGATGTCTTTCTCTGGTGCTATTTTTTCTGGTTAATCTTAATCTGCTATCTATTTTTATCTTAATGTATTGCAAACTAAAATTAAAATACTTCCTTACATGCAAATCCCCTTAGAATTCACGTTAGGAGAGGGTTTTTCGTGCACTGCTTTCCCTACAAGTGGTATCAGAGCCATTTAGTTGTGTTATCCTTGTTGGGTAGGGCTGTTTGGTGTCAATTCCATTTTCAATGGGAGTCTGGTAGAGTATTTTGTTTGTAGATTGAGATGGCGAACAACTTTGGACGAGTGGAGATTGAGAAATTCAACGGTTCAAACTTTGAGTTGTGGAAACTCAAGATGGAAGATTTGCTAGTTGATCAAGATCTATGGTTTGTTGTGTCTGGACAAAAACCTTCAGGCATGAGGCAAGAAGACTGGGATCTTGCAGATAGAAAAGCCAGAGGATTGATTAGACTCTGTTTGGCAGACTTTGTTCTGTTAAATGTTCACGAGGAAAAGACTGCACAATTTTTGTGGAAGAAACTTGGAGATATTTATCAGGGGAAATCTCTGGTAAACAAGTTGTTCCCGAGGAAGAAGTTGTATTCCTTGAAGATGGATGAGGATACATTTGTTGCAGATCATTTGAATGTTTTCAACATGATGGTTGCTTAGCTAACCTCTGTAGGAATTAAGATTCATGAAGAGGATCGATGTATGCTTCTATTGTGTTCTCTTCCTAACACATGGGACCATCTGGTAATGGCCATTGGAAGCACAACAACCACTTTCAAGATGGAAGAAGTGGTCGATTCATTGCTATCAGAAGAAACAAAAAGGAAATCTTTTGAGATGGTTAAGGAGGCCCTTGCTATTCATGGCAAGATAGAGGACAAGAAGTCTAAATCCAAGTCAGAGGAAAGTTCTGCTCCTGGAAAGAAGTCCAAAGCAAAGTGCTGGAACTGTGGGCAGGTTGGTCACATTCAAAAGGATTGCAAAGAGAAGAAGAAGAAAGGAAACAAGAGTTCTTCAGATTCTTTGTCTTGTGCGTCCTCATAGAATGAGGATAAAGATGCCTTCTGAGATATCTTGGCAAGACACACATCTGGTGGTGTCTGGTTCTGTCATGATGCCATGTAAGACTAGGTACCATGGGTCTTTGGCAATGATGCAAATTCATCATTTGATGGTGGATGATCTTCATGTGACTGAAGATGCTAACATCTTAAGGATTCATAAGTCCTGGTAGAGATATTGTTTTCCTTAGTTAGGATGTGTTATATTATGTCTAGGCACACTCTTGAGATGCATTTAGAGTTGTGACATAATATGGTTATGTTCATACAGAGCATGAAATCTCTTTGGAAGAGATGTTTTAGATCATGTTTGTCATGTTTAGATTCCTAATTCTGTAGTTGGAAAATTTGACAATGATCTAGTTTTTACATCTATAATTTTTGAGTACATTGATCATATTGTTTGATACTTAATGATAATGTGGTTATGCATTTGGAGGTTGGCATGTGTTGATTAGTTACAGGTGCTCAAGGATACATGGAAAAAGTAGATGATGCTATCTTTCTCTTGTGTATAGAGATGTATGTGTTGGAATGATTAATAGGCCCAACTGAGATGCATTCATCTGTTATAACACAGTTGAGATTTTAGAGGTGGGTGTAGAAGGGCATGATTACCTTCTATGAGATGTTGTAAATGGTAGAGATTACCTGTGCAGTGGGAGCTCCTTGGTGTGTATTGCATGTGGAGCTTGAGATTGTGAGTAACAAGCTATACATGTTAATGATCTCTTAAGGGTATGTGTAGTTGGATGTGCTAGCACATGCTGTGGGTGCTATTCTAGCTATGTTTGTAATGTTGGTACATTCGGTTAGTTTTGGATCATGGTTTTTTGTGTATTCGGGAGACAAATTTATAGTTTTCTCAGCAAAAAAATTCTAGGTATGTCCAGTGGCAGTGGCATGGAAAAAGGTGGAAGTGTTCATGTATAAGATGAGACTGATCTGCATAGGTCCACATGTTAAATTCTATTTTTTTTTTATGATTTCTGAGCGAGTGGTATATCAACGTTGATGGGCTTTAGAGTCCATGGTTCTCAGTGTAATCTGTAAGTGTTCGACATGGTAGACAGGTCAAATAAATTCCTCGACAAGTGGGAGATTGTTGGAAATATGCCTCAAATTCTCATGCCCAGTGTTCGGGTTGATCGATGTAACTTACCTCGATGGAACCCTCTTCTTGTGATTGGCTATCGGGTGAGAAAGTTGAGTAGATCTGACGGTCGAGCGAAAAGATCCAATGGCTATCGCTATACCATGATGGGAAGATAACCGAAATGTTATCCCTCACAACATGGCGACTAAGTGATGGGTCCCAGCAAGAGAGCACTCAAGCAAAGTCAACTAGTGAGAAATTCCATGATGATTGGATGTTGATCAAGGTTGATCCAATGGTGATCGCTAGGTCACGATGGTAAATTGCTCATTGGAATATCCCTCGTGACATGGCAACCAAGTGGTGGGACCTGATAGGTGAGGGGCTCAGGTGAGTTAAAGGTCGAGTAGATTGTAGATGATCGAACAGTGATCACAGAAGATCCGACAGTGGTCGCTAGGTTGGGATGGGAAATTACTCATGAGGCTTTCCATTGCAACCCAATGACAAAGAAAAATTTCAGGTGGATAGTGAGGTCATGCTAAGATGTCAGAGAAGGGACCCAGAACCAATCAAGGGTTGCCATGTGGCAGAGCACAGAGAGAAAGTTTGGACATTCAAAATAGCTAATTGTTTGTCTTCCCAATACCCAATGGAATCGCCTTCGGTGATCAGGTTGATGTCGCCTGGACTAAAGACTAGTAGGCAGACACTTGGAATGTTTCTGTCAGTGTATTTGAATATGAACTGACCCGACTTCTGGATGAATGTGGGATAATATGTTTTCCATGAATTCATGAATGAATAGGCTGTTACTGAATGGTTATGCTTGAAGGCCGATTGGTTTGGTAGATGGCGGTTGCTAGAGATGTAACCGATGAGCAGATGGGTGTGCATAAATACTGTGGTGGTAGCTGAAGAGAAGAGATGGAAGTTGTAGAAGCTAAGCCGAGATGTCTGCATGTTGTGTGAATAGAGTCCATAAAAGAGAATCTGAGTACTTTATTGTAACTGTGTTGTTTACTGAATAAAGGGATCTCTTTTTGGTGGTGGGTTTTTTACCTATAAGGGTTTTCCCACATATATCTGATGTCTTTCTTTGGTGCTATTCTATCTGGTTAATCTTAATCTATTGTTTGTGTTTATCTTAATGTATTGCAAACTGAAATTAAAATACTTTCTTACTTGTAAATCCTCTTAGAATTGATGCTAGGAGAGCATTTTACGCGCACTGCTTTCCTTACAATAGCCACATGACCAAAGTTGTTATAGATGGTGCAAATGACATTTGTTACCTTTTCCATCTCAAATGGACTAAACCGGTTGCCATAGGGTCTTTCCTAGTTCATGCTGACCTGGTTGTCAGCATTTCTCATCTAGTTGCCATTTGGTCTTGAATGCATATGTAGTACAGGATTATTCGCTTCATATCTGCATTCAATTGATCTATGTCCATACATTCTACATGTAAAGCAATGACCTTCAAATTTCTTGGACACATACCTAGAATTAGTATTGTAGCTTGCATTTCTATTAGGTTTGTCTCTACAAACATTTGCAGTGTGACCAGGTTTATGGGAAACAAAACAAATAGGTTTAAAACCTTCTAACCGGTAGGATTTTTGACCTTAGGAGCAGATTTATTCTTAAGAGTGTTGCTCTTAGTACCAGAGGATTCACCTTTATTAGATGTGTGCAAACGAAGTCCAAAGGTATCACCATTCATCCTTTGTGATTGAATTTTTTCTTCTAGCAAGATAGAACTTTTGTTGAACTTCTTCAATTTCCAATTTGCTTCAGTGAGCTATCTAGTGAGATCTTCATTATGTTTTGATAGGTTCTCTCTCAGAGATGATGCTAATTCAAGATCTAGCTATAGGTTCTCTTTTTCTTCTCTTTCTGCATTCAAATGCTCATGCAAGGTAGCATTCTCTCACTTGATCTTGACAATCTCATGATCTCTTTCCTTGATGAGATCTTTAGCAATTCTACTGGCTTCCAGATCCTGACCCATGTAGATAGTAAGACCTTCTAGCTCTCTCCTTAGATTTAGCTTTTCACTGTTTAGTTTTTCAACTTCCTCAGCTAAAGCATCAATATTGGCCTCATTTGAAGAATTAGATATTTCTAACAGTTGTTCACTTAGCTCTCTTATTTTGACTTGAGAAGCTTTCAGTTTGACCCTTAGGGTTTCAAGCTCATTCCTACTAGCCTCAAGCTCTCCAGCCATCTCAAAGTAGCTCATATCCCCCATGATAGCTTTAGGGTTTTCTTCCAAGCGATTAGGATTTAAGAAAGTTAGGCTCTGATACCGATTGATGGACTTGTAAAGAACTGAGAGGGGGGGGGTGAACAAGTGACACCAAAAATAGTACTACTTTAAATACTGACTGGTAGATAAACTTAACTAGTTTGTTAAACAATATGAATGCAATAAAAAATGATATAATAACATCCACAATAAGTAAAACATCCACCATAACACAAGTGTTTATACATGGAAAACCCAAATAGGTAAAAACCACAGTGAGATGGGACTCACAAGTTAACTATCTACAGTAATAGATAACTGACTGGTTAGGGTCTACAAATGCTCTGCTAGGAGTGAATCCTGTTAAAGATCCCAAAGCTTAGTTAAAAGCTATACCCTATAAAAGGTAGTACCCTGTAACAAGTAACTTCGATGGAGGATTTCTAAATCCAAACTAAACAGGTGATGTGATCTAGTGATAGCACAAATTGATTGTATAGATCCTCTTCTACGCACTTAACTCCTCTTTACCAACATATTCTATGACTTAACACTTTTGCCTTTACACATAGCATATCACTTTTTATTATATAAAAATAATTCATTGTGATGTCAATATATAGACATTTTAGATTTCATGTCAACCTCTAGAAATCATAACACAATTACCTAGGCGCAGTGTATCTGGTCAAGTGATCATAAGTCATCACAAAAATACCACCAAATCTTGTCGGTAAGGATAACTCATCACGACTAGTGATAACTCATCACATAATCAGTGAATACCAGTTGGAATAATCAATATCAGTTGGAGTTAAACATATAAACCATTATCCTTGATGCTCCTATGATTATCTCCACTGGATCTTAATGTTGCTGCCGAGTTATGTTGATCCATTGGTTGTCTCCTATACATATACTAGTTGTCACCAAGTACCGGTTAGAAATAAACCTCTAGTATACCGATTTTAGTATAAACAACTTTGAAGTTACACTGGTTGACAATATGTGTGTGTGTGTGTTTCATCAATGACAACATATGATGAATTCATTATAGTCATCATCAAGCCAACATTATCAACCTTTTCACTCTTTGTATTAGCCGATATCTCAACATTTGTATCTACTAAGGGCTAAATTTCCACTATCATAATGTTTTTCAAATTGAGGGTGAAGTACCCATAATACCCTTTCCTTTTCCTTCTATCAGGGTGTTTGCAGTGTTTGTCTTTGATTCCGGTGAAGTAAAGAAACCTCAGTTTTCTCCAAAGAGATTAACCCATGCCTTTTGGGTCCCCTTTATTATCTCATTTACCCTTCCGAGCATCAAACTGGTTATTCTATGTTTGTTGTTAAAGAATTTTCTATCTGCCACCTCAAGTGTCCTTTCCATTTCTTTTGGAGTAATAGAAACACAAACATATAAAAATTCTTTAATTTTTTATGTTTTTGTCTTCTTGCATTGCTGATAGTCTCTTAGCATCTAACATATCATATAATTCTGTCGGTATTTGATCTTCAATTTTTATTAAGGATTTCTTATAAATATCCAAGTATTACAATACTGGTTCCTCTACCTCTCCTTGTTCATCATACTCTAAATGTTTATAATAAAACTATACATTCTTTAACATGCCATCCTTAGTTATTTCATCAACTAATTTTGCACAAGTTTTTGGTGGAATGATAGTTACATTACTAAATTGAATAGCTACATCAATGTCATTCTTCTTCTTCCTTCTTGCAGTACCAGATGGAGATGAAGGTGTTTCTTTTGGTGCTTGCTTCTGTGCTGGTAACTTGAATGTAACTTTCCTAACCGGTTGCTTTTTAGCCTCTAATTTTGTTTCCTCTGTTTTCTTCCTGACAACCCTTTTGAATGCCAAGGGTGTGTCATCCTCAGATTCAAACTCTGCTATGATAGACTCAATGAACACTTCTATTTCTTTCCTTTTATCACCTTTCTCCAGGACAACATCAATCAATTCTTTGATGTCTTGTGAAACCTTCTCTACAAACTTTATTCCCTTTCCTTCTTGCTTCTCTCTCTTTTTCTGGTTGAACTCTATTTCAACCTCTTGTGTTTTCTATTTTGCAGTACCACAAGACTTCTCAAGCTCATCAACAGGTGCATCAATCAAGATTTTTTCATAAGCCTCAAGGATCTATGCATCAACTTTCATAGCCCATTTCCTCAATCCAAATCTTCTGGGGCTTAACCACTTCCATAAGTGTTTCATCCATATTCATCATGAAGCATATGTCAATTGAGTATTTTTCAACAATATGCTTAGGAACCCTTTCCCTAAATTTCATAGACTTCTAGAATCCTTTAAAATATCCCCATACTTTATCATCCCTTTGACTACCTAAAGTAGCATTTGACTGTTTCAATTGTCTTCCTACCAAGATATCAAATGTCCATTGTCTCTTCCCAAAATTGGGAGTGTCATTCATGAAAAATAACATTAAGTAGACAATTAAGTTGTCATACCAGAAAGTTCCTTTCTTTTCACCTTTAATCTTTCCTAGGTTTATTAATACTTCATCTAACATCCAACCACATAGATCCAATTTCTCATTTTCTCTCATCATTTTGTAAGATGAAAAAATGCAGGAGCTAGAAACATAATTTAGTCAGCTTGACCGAGTTACCTTATAATCGATGATCATGCTACCGAATCTGATGTCTGTGTCGGTAATAGTGCTTATTCTCATATATCTCCTGTCAGATGTTGCACCAGTAATTTTGTTGACATAGTCATTAGAGACCTTCTTGTTTGGATGTTGCCCAACCTATGGTAAACCAGTGATTGCCCTGATGGATTCCTTGGTAATGTTGTAAGGTCTATCTAACAAGATAAACTCTCCATGTACTCTACTCAAAACATACCTAATGATTTCATCTTCGAATTCTAGAATGTCCTGAATATCGGTAAACCCTAAGTATTCAATATGCTTGTATGCCAGTTTGATCTTTCCAGCATATCCTATAAGCTCACTCATGTACATGCTCTTTATATCAGATGTCTCCAAATCCTCAAAGTGACAATGTATGTATGCCCTAACATCTTCAACATAAACAACTCCCTCTGGAACACGAGAAAATTCTCCAACTGAATCTTGTAGAGTAGCCACATGTGGATACACTTGAAAATTGGCCTGAGATGGTCCTTGACCTCTACTATAGTCATATTTGCAAAAAATATAGGAATATCCCGCTTCCATGATTAAACAAAAATACATGTCGATCACTTCCAGTGAAACCCTTAACAAATTCTTCTAGTCGTTGGTGAAATCACTCAAGAAGATATCTGATTGCATTGAATAGCCTTTGATCGCTTTGAATCACTCTTAATTACACTGAATCCCTCTGGATGCAAAGTGATAAAAAATAAAGTGAATTTGACCTTTTCTACTCCAATAAAAACCCTAATCTTTCATTGACATCAATGACTGCTGGTGAAAGATACCGGATCTCGAACAAAATATCTCTACGCCGGATAAGCATCTCCAATGTCTGGAACATCTTCCCGTGGCATATGCAACATCTTCATGAATTTTTCCTACCCCTAAGGCATCTGCCTCCATTATCGGATGAGCTTCTTGATGGTGTAGGAGTAACCTCCTCTACCAGATAAGTAACCGGTGCATTCCCATATGCTGATTGTTCTTCAGTCTTCCAGAACCGTCTTTGAGTATGATCTTGCTGGATTTCACTAACCTTTTCTTTCCCTTTCTCATTTGATCCTCCATTACCAACCAGTGGATTTATGCTTCTACAGAATTTATCAATATGTCCAACCTCATTACATGCATAACATGTAACATTGTTCTTTTGAATTGCTTTGCTAAAACTGGTATAAATGCTTGACCTGTACTGATTAGCCATATGTCCAAATTTTCCACATGCATAGCATTTAATATTCATTCTGCAATCTTCTATCTTATGACCATACTTATTACATTTAGAACATTGACCAAGAGTAGAATCAGGGTTTTGATTTGCTCTGTTTCTACATTGCCTAGCCATGTGACCAAATCTATTGTAAACAAAACATCTACCATTAAATTTATAAGCATTAAATTGCCTTAACGGTGCCTTATGGTTTTGATCTTCATTAATAGTACCTGTAGCGTCCTAAAATTGTGACACTTGCAATTTTGACTGCATTTGGGTCTTCACGATGGCGATGCAATACGGAACCTGAATGGAGACCCCGAAACTTGTTCATGACATCAAAAACTGCATTTCTCAGCACCCTGGCCTAATCCTCCTTGCACCCCGTTGTCCCTGGAGGTGGGACCATTGCACCCAGCGCCCTGGTCCCTGGCCCTATTTTGGGCCCAGTCTCTTATGAGGCTTCGGGTCTTTAAGTTTGCAAATTGGAAAATAATATTTCCTGGTCGGCCTAAGGTCGAGAAAATCAGTCTTTCAACCCTAATTGACAAGTATATAAACTACATTTCCTCTCCCATTTTGGTAGATGGAAAAGAGGCGGAAGCAATATTCAAACATTCAAGCATTCAAGCATTCCTTCAAGCAATTGATCATTCTAAGTCTCCATTCAAGGCTAGGTGTTGCATTCAAGACAAGGATTCAACCATTGAAGAGGAGATCACTTACAAACACATTACATACTACATACATTACACCTTCGCATATAAGAATACAAACATTCTTACAACAAGGTATCAGTACTTGTTTACATTACAAACATTTACATTTACAGCATTCTAATTTCTTGGTTAATTCCAAAACCAGGGTTTGACCTAAAGGCAAACCCCTCATCCCTAACCCCCCAATCGTCCTCTCTTTTTTGTGTGTAGGTTGCAGGTACGCGGCTGTAATTGAAGATCTGGAATCCTTGTGCAGAGATGAACAGATCCCCCTTCATTTCGCGGATTTTTCGAAGGACCGTGTGCACGCCGGGCGCCATCGTCTCGTCAACTTTTGCTCAAATTTGCAGAACAACACCGTCTCGACATTTTACTGCTAATTCCAGGTCCACAGCTTCATCCCATATCCCTATCTCTATTTTTAAGCGAATCTTTCCTACTTTACATGCATTCCTAGTTCAATCTTTGTATCTACATTTCTTTACAAAAGAGGGTATCCTTGATGTCTTAACCCTTGAAACTCATATAGAATCCAATCTTGCATTGCGTGGGATTGGATCTTGGGGGTTTCAACCCCTCTTTTGAATGTAAAGTCTCTCCTAAGTGAAAACCATCAACCCTAGTGACTCTCCCTTCTCTCTCGTTGGAGATTGGGGAGGAGAGAACGACTAGGGTTCGATTTTTCCACTTTACATTTTGGTGAACCCGACGTGAACATCCTCATTCTGATTATTCATGGTTAGATCTGAAAATTTTGCTTCCCTAATTACATTTCCATGTTTGATCTTTTGCAAATTTTAGAGGCTAATTGCATAAAAACCCTAAAATTTTCTTTTAAGTAATTAAACTTGTGAAATGTTTAATTGTTAATGCTTGTTTCAGATCTACCCTTCTATTGCAAATTATCAATTCATATTTGTGCTTTAATTCTGAAAATTAAGTGGTTAAGTGTCAAAACCCTAATTTTTAAAACCTTCTTGATTCAACCTTTGACTGATAATTTCACTAATCAAAACACCTCCAAATCGGCTGTAACTTTGGATTCCGTAATAAAATCACAATATCTTTCATCCCTGAAAATTTGGAAAAAAGTTGCGAGGACCGTGTGCACCCCGAGCGCCATCATCCCCGACATTTTTTCCAAAATTTTGGGAGCTAGATCTTACTGTATTTTTCTGCTAAAATCCAGAATTTTGGCTGATTTTATCAAATTTAACACTTTCAAAATTAAAGTCAAAGTTGGTCTAAGTGATTGCTTGGATAAAGGCTTATAATCATTCAAAAATTGTTGAAATTGAAATTTTTATCAAAATTGTGTTTCTTACAGTTCTAAATTTGAGAAGTGTGTTAGCATTCATTCGAAATTTCAATGCTTTGTTCAAATTTTTGCAGTTTGTGACTTTTGAAATTAAGTGTTTAATTACAACAACCTTGATTTCCACTTTCAAATTCGAATTTTGCATGAAATCGAGTCAACTTTTAAATTTCAAAACTTGCATTGCTTTTGGCATTCCCTCTAAAATCATAAAATTCAAAATTTCAGTCTCCCTCTCTTTTTCAAAATTCAAATTTTACATTTTTCAACAATCTGGGTAGGGTTCAATTTCGAGATTGCAACTTTAATTTGGCCTATCTACAGATCGTAAAATCACCCAATTTTTTCAGATTAGCTTTAAAATCATCATAACTTTCATCCCTGAAAATTTCAAAAAAAGTTGCGAGGACCGTGTGCACTCCGTTCGCCACGGTCCCGGACATTTTTTTTGAAATTTCGGGAGATTGTCCTGATTGCATTTAACAGCTTAAATCTAGGAGATTGGCTGGTTTTATTGAAATTTGCTACCTCTAAAATTCAAAATCTTCTCTCTTTCTTTAGTGCATGAGTTTTACAACAATAAGCCCTACTTACGCTATTCCCGTTAGACGAAGCCTTAGAATTAAGTCCTTCCAAGGTGTAATTACTGAGGAGATGGAACCTAATTTGAATGGCCTTTTTAACGAGGACATGGGTAATTCCTCTAATCCTCTTAATGATGAAGAAGCTCTCCATGAGGTTTCTGTAGAAAAACTTTCAAAATTGGATAACCAATTTGATGATTTTCGACAATGGATGTCTCAAGAATACCCTGATAGCGAAGCTCTTTCATTAATTGAGGGTCTGAAACGTATGGTTCAAAGAGATAAGAATGGAATTGATATTTTGCGTGGTATTGCACACATTGTGGATTCGAATGTGATGCCTATGAAGAGTTGTGCTGAAACCTTAGGTTATACACAACCTCCTACTCAAGTTAATCATTCTATTCCTTTGACGACTCCTATTGCTAGTATACCTACTTTTACATCAAACATAATAACTACTTCAATACAAGACATTCCTCCTATGATCACCAGTCATGGGGGCAATCCCTCTTCTTCAATCAACCCTCTTCCTTCATTCAATCCGACTTCTTCATTCATTCCTTCAATGAGTGTTCCTATTATATCTCCACAAATGAACATGACGCAAGGGGGCAATTCATTTAACCCTTCCATTCCTCCTTGTAGTGTTCATCCTTTCCAATCATCTCCTATGACTAACTATCATAGTGTCCCACCACCTTACTCTCTACCTTCTTTCAATAACATAACACATCCATCACAATCTAACACGTCTAATACGAACTCTTCGACTGAAGCGACCATTAACAATCTTGCACAAACTATCTCTTCTTTACAGCAACAAATTGCCTCTATGAATCAATCTAAGTTTAGTGTGCCCACATTTGATGTTGCGAGCCCACTTTCTCTTGACATTGTTCGAGCTATCCCCCCTAAACATGTTGAAATTCCACATTTGGAACTTTATAATGGTAAGGGTGATCCTCTAACACATGTTAAGACTTTTCAAACAATATGTACCGATTTTGCTTATGACCAAAGGTTGCTTGCAAAACTGTTTACTAGAACATTAAGAGATAAAGCCCTACAATGGTATTGCTCATTGCCTTCTTATTCTATTACTTCTTTTGAACAACTTGCAAATGCTTTTATTCAACAGTTTCAAAACAATATAAGTCCTAAAGTTACTTTGATTGATTTAATGCATTGTAAACAAGGTGTTAAAGAAAAAGTGACTGATTTCATTGGTAGATATAAGCATTTGTATGCTCAGATTTCTTTTCCAGTACCTGACAATGATATTCAAAGAATCTTTATTTCTAATTTACAAAAAGACATTAGAGAAAAACTTCTGTTTTCTGAGTTTACTTCTTTCCAACAGTTGTGCGCAACTCTTCACAATTATCAACTGATTGTGAGTCAAATGGAACAAGCAAATCCTATGGCTCTGAGTGATAAGGGTGATAGTAGTCAAAAACCATTTGGGAAGTTTAAACCGAACAGAGAGTCAATTAAATTCAATGAAAACATCATCAACAACGATGTGAATGCGGCATCAAGTGTGCCTCCTATTTCTAAGTTTTTCAAGAAAGAAAGAAAGTTTACTCCTTTGAATGAATCATTGCATAGTATTATGAATAAGTTATTGGAACAAAATGTGCTTACTCTTCCTCCTATAAGGCAAATAGATCCTGCAAAGATTAATTCACCCTATTTTGATAACAAATCTTTTTGTCAATTTCATCGTCATCCTGGGCATGATACTGAAAAATGTTTTGCTTTAAAGGGTAGAATTCAAGATTTGATTGATAATAATACTGTCTCTGTTTCTGGTATGAATGATAAAGGCAACACATCTATAGCTCCTCCTAACCAAAATCTTCAGATTTTTACTGATCCATTGCCTTCTCATACCTCTACTGCGATTGATACTACTGATTCCTCTGTCTCACCTGATGATCTCGTGTCTATGACTCCGAATGTGATTAACTTTGTAGAGCAGCAGAAAATCCCTAAAGAACCTTCCATCACATTTGATTCTAGTGAAACTATCAGGGCACCTGATGGTCCTTTATATATAGTTGCAAAAGTCAAGAATACACCTTGCCGTGGAGTGCTTATTGATCCTTCTTGTATGGTTAATATCATTACTGAAGAATTTCTTTTTACTTTTCAATTGAATCAAGTGATCTATGATGAAACAAATGTGGTTGTGAAATTATTTGATGCATTTTCTTCTCCTGCAATTGGTTCTATTACATTACCTATTGAGGTCCATAACAAATCCCTTGATGTGGACTTTGCTATTATTCCATCATCCGAACAATTTCGTGTGAAGCTAGGCTATCCTTGGCTATCTTCCATGAAAGCTATTGCTTCTCCTATTCACAAGTGTTTGAAATTTCCCCATAATGGCGAAGTTGTTACTGTCAATCATAGTCTCTTTAAACCAGCTGAAAGAACTTCTAGCATTCCTATTGATTACTTTTGGCCTAAACAATTTCAATCTCTTCCTCCGCGAAGTGATCATCTTTTCAAATCTTATCAAAAGTGGAAAAAAGATATGATCCTATCTCTAAGTGTACCTAGAACACCCAAACTTGACATTCCTATCGTTCTTGAGAAGGAAGTTCTTCCTTTGAAAGATAAAACCAATGTCTTTCCTCAAGAAGATTCCCAACCCATCCCTATGGATGTAACTATGCCTATGTCTAATAAAATTTCTAAAGGTAGACCTATACCCCCTCGTCATGATGGGCTTGGTCTCCTTCCTAAACCAAATATTCCTCCCTTATATGGAGCAGTTCCTCCTCCTTCCTCTTATGGAGAGAAGAGACCTTCCTCTTCTCCTATTATTCAACCTAAGAGACCACAACCTAAACACCCAAGTGATAAGGATGAGAACATTCCTCCTCCTCAATCTTCTCAACTTCCTACTAAGACTAGATGAAATTGTTCTACACGTGAACGCCGATGAAAGTGTCATCTTAGAGCTCAGGCAGCTGCTTCTCAAACTTTGCAATCCCCAAAAACACCTTCAGTCAATATTATTCCATTTTCTCCTCCGCCAACGCTTGAGCCGAAATCTCCTAAACATAAGATTCATGGTGGTCTTGATCTTGTGCGAGTTAAAGATCCTATTTTTATAAATCTTGATGATGACATAGATGAAAATGTTATTCATGATGAAAATGTTACTCCTGTTCATTCTGATAGTGAATATGAATTTGTTGACGTTGATAACCATCTATCTAATGAATTTTCTAAAGCACTTATCCTAGCTCCTAGACAAGAACAACGTGGCTCGGAACATGAACGTAGCCCTTGTTTGGATCTTGTGATAGCTCCATCTGCTGTGTTGAATGTTCCTCCTCTAGCATGTTTCCTGCCTTCCCGAAATATTGATCAGGAAGATCAGGGGGTAGATGACGTGCTAGACTAGTTCATTAGCATAGCAGATTCTCTCCTCCTCTCTTGATTTTTGTTACTTCTTCTATGTGTTACTCTCATTCTTCTATTTGTTGTCCTTAGTGTTGTCTACTTGAGGACGATGCAAAACATTGAGATCTCTTTTGGTCTCTCTCATGTTGACTCAAAAGACACATGTGTTCCCTTCTTCTAGGTGACCTTCCTTGATTGGGGAATGAAGAACAATTATGCATACATACATATGATATACATGAATTATCATACAGCATACTGACCCCGAGGAAAGCGAAGTCACCTTGTGCTTTGTATTTTGTGTCTATTATCCTTGGGCTTATCTCACACTTAGCAGCTAAATCCTTGTGATAACATGCTCCTTTCCCTTCTCATTTCTTATATGTATCACTACCTTAAAGCAATCACCCCCGGTGAGGTGTGTGCGATTGCTTTAACGTAGGGGGGCATACATCCCGTTCATATCTTTTCAAGATACTTGAAAATTTCTTGACAAATTTAGCTTTGCCTTGAAAATTTTTGATATCTTTCTTGCATAACTCATAGTGAGGGAACCTTACTACTGACAGTCATGGTTCTCCCTCGTGATCTTCCCTTTTACTTTGTCAATTGAAGTCGTAAGATCCTTAGTCCACTGGGGGCTTGGTGTATCTTGCCTCCTTGACGTGGTGAAAGTTTTTCAATGTTGTTTCCTTGTACTTTACCGGAAGTATGAGCGTACGCTTATACTCCTGCTAAAGTGGGGGCTAAATGTAGCATCCTAAAATTGTGACACTTGCAATTTTGACTGCATTTGGGTCTTCACGATGGCGATGCAACACAGAACCTAAATGGAGACCCCAAAAATTGTTCATGACATCAAAACTGCATTTCTCAGCACCCTAGCCTGATCCTCCTTGCACCCCGCTGTCCCTGGAGGTGGGACCATGGTGCCCAGCGCCCTGGTCCCTGGCCCTATTTTGGGCCCAGTCTCCTATGGGGCTTCGGGTCTTTAAGTTTGCAAATTGGAAAATAATATTTCCTGGTCGGCCTAAGGTCGGGAAAATCAGTCTTTCAACCCTAATTGACAAGTATATAAACTACATTTCCTCTCCCATTTTGGTAGATGGAAAAGAGGCGGAAGCAATATTCAAACATTCAAGCATTCAAGCATTCCTTCAAGCAATTGATCATTCTAAGTCTCCATTCAAGGCTAGGTGTTGCATTCAAGACAAGGATTCAACCATTGAAGAGGAGATCACTTACAAACACATTACATACTACATACATTACACCTTCGCATATAAGAATACAAACATTCTTACAACAAGGTATCAGTACTTGTTTACATTACAAACATTTACATTTACAACATTCTCATTTCTTGGTTAATTCCAAAATCGGGGTTTGACCTAAAGGCAAACCCCTCATCCCTAACCCCCCAATCGTCCTCTCTTTTCTGTGTGTAGGTTGCAGGTACGCGGCTGTAATTGAAGATCTAGAATCCTTGTGCAGAGACGAACAAACCCCCCTTCATTTCGCAGATTTTTTGGAGGACCATGTGCACGCCGGGCACCATCGTCCCGTCAACTTTTGCTCAAATTTGCAGAACAACACTGTCTCGACATTTTACTACTAATTCCAGGTCTGCAGCTTCATCCCATATCCCTATCTTTGTTTTTTAAGCGAATCTTTCCTACTTTACATGCATTCCTAGTTCAATCTTTCTATCTACATTTCTTTACAAAAGAGGGTATCCTTGATGTCTTAACCCTTGAAACTCATATAGAATCTAATCTTGCATTGCGTGGGATTGGATCTTGTGGGTTTCAACCCCTCTTTTGAATGTAAAGTCTCTCCTAAGTGAAAACCATCAACCCTAGTGACTCTCCCTTCTCTCTCCTTGGAGATTGGGGAGGAGAGAACGACTAGGGTTCGATTTTTCCACTTTACAGTACCAAAACTCTTTCCTTGCTCAAATCCAAGTCCACTGGAATCTCCAATCTTCCTTTGTCTCTTTAACAACTCATCTAGCTATGCTGAACTAATCTTGAATTTTTCTGTATACTCACTTGTAGTAGTTAGATCTTCTCTCATAATTATCATTTATCTCTCAAGCTCTTGTTCATTACTATGGGATTGTACTAAATCAGTTCTCAACATATCATTCTCATGAATGAACCTACCATAGTCTTCAAATTTGTTCTTTAGGGTTACACCATGATTTTCTTCCTTTTTCTTCTGATCCTCAATCTCCTTAGACATTCTCATAGTTATAGCTTGCATTTCATTTCTCATAACCATGTTCTCCTGACTCAATTTATGACATTGTTCCTTAAGTGAATCTTTCTCTTCATCATCTCGATTTTGCAAAAGTTCCTTCCTCCTAGCTTGAACAGATGATAGCCTCTCCTCTAGGATAAGAATGAATTCCTTAGTAGAATTCAATTCATCTTGTAGCTTTAAGCTCTTCAACATTTCAACATCATAATCTTCAAGTGCCATCTCAAGTTCCTTTTCCAAACCCATATCCATGGATTTTAGATTCAGGATCCTCCTCAAGCTGTTAAACTTCCTCTGAGGCACAAGGCTCTGATACCAATTGTTGGAGTCCAATAACACTAAGAAGGGGGGGGGGGTGGGTGAATCGATGTAGGCTAAAAACATGCATACACCAATCGGTATACCGGTACATACAAAATTGAAAGAAGTAAAGAAACCAATAATCCAATCACATAAATGAAAGCCATAACACAAAATTATACATGGAAAACCTCAAAGAGGAAAAACCACGATGGGATTTGTGACCCACAATATCAATCCACTGGCCATATAAAGAGATATTATAAAATATAGGGGCTTACACTTGTAGGAAGGCTTAAAGCCTAGAGCACACTGGTCAATCACAAAAGGAGCCTCACTGATTACATATAAATCTAGACTACAATCCAAAGAAGTGAGTGAACTACTAAGCTAGCATATTCTATGCCAGAATACAGTTCCGGTTAAGCTCTGTCTATTCTGGTCTAAAACCCTAAACCCTTTTATCGGAATAACCCTTACATAAGTATCCTCACATACATGATCTCTCTGATATATTTCACATCTCCTTCCCAATACATATTCACATTATATCACATCCAAATATATCCCAATACAATATCAAAATGATCTAATCTAATTGACCTATATACCCTATACAACTTATCATGCCTTATGTCGGCTTACAAGGATAATTACAATATCAATATACATGTCGACTAGATAACATAAATACATGAATATAAAAAATAATTGCTGATGCTAGATCCAATAGATGTCAGCCTCCAATACCGATAACATTATTCTAAAACATGTCATCTTGCATTGTCGGTAACCAAAGAAATCCTTCTATCCTATTGGTGCAAGTGTCGATGTAGTGTCTATGAAGTGCCTGCCGATACACAAGTGAACTAAAACATGAAGCCAAAACAAGATACCATGTTGCCATCAATGACAACATAGTGAAACCAACCATTTGAGTGTCAATTGCCAACAAATTTTCCCCTCCCAAATATTGATATGATTGTAGATTCAGTAGTATGGCATGCTTTACTATCCTTTATGGATGGTTTCTTAGGAATCGAATTTTTATCAATTCCTAAGATCAATATAAAACTACTTTCACCACTCCTTGGGGTAGGTATTGTTGGATTGTGATGCCTTTTGGATTTGAAAATGCAGGGGAAACCTATCAACGCACTATGACTCTCATCTTCCATGACTAAATGCGTAAGACCTTAGAATATTATGTTGATGAAATCTTAGCCAAATCCGTCCTTCGTAAAGATCATGTTAAGATCCTTCATGAAATCTTTGAGAGAATTCGTAAGTAAAACATGCGTTTGAATCCCCAAAAATGTGTTTTTGGTGTGGATAGTGGAAAACTATTAGGATTCATAGTTTCACATCGTGGTGTTGAGGTGGACACGAAAAAGATAGATGCTATTGTTAACCACCTCCTAAGAATGTTTCTCAATTAAAAAGTTTGCAAGGAAAGATCCAAGCTATTCGTAGGTTCATCTCTCAACTTGTGGATCGTACGTTTCCCTTCACACAACTGCTTAAGAAGAATATCACTTTACAGTGGAATGAGGATTATCATCAAGCATTTGAAGACTTAAAAACCTATTTGGCCAATCCTCCCATTCTTCAACTGGCTGATCCTACTAAGCCTTTTCTTCTATACACCGTTGATTCCCCTCATTGCAGTCTTATTGGCACAATGTGATAGGGATGGTAGAGAATGCTCGGTTTATTACATAAGCCACACTCTACTTGATTACGAAGTTTGATATTGTGTGATAACAAGAAAGTGCCTTTCTTTAGTCTTTGCAACTAAAAAGTTGAGGAATTATCTCTTAAATGTTGAGATTCAGGTTATTGTTAAATTTGATCCTCTTAAACATATTTTCTCCAAAACTGATCTTTTCAGATGCTTAGCTAAGTGGGTTATTATGTTGACCGAGTACGACCTTAAGTTTGTCTCGTAAAAGACAATAAAGGGTCAAGCGTTGACTGATCATTTAGTTGACGCTCCTTCACCCTTCTCCCTACCTAATGTAGAGTCTTTTCGTGATGAACACATTATTTCCATTGAGGTTGATGAGACTTGAGAACTGTACTTTGATGTCTCTAAGTGTCATACATGATCAGAGGTAGGGGTGGTCTTAATTTCTCCTATAAATAAACCTATTCCTTTATCACATCGTCTCAATTTCTTATTTGCCAACAACATTGCTGAATTTGAAGCTCTTATAGCTAAAATTAAAGAAGCCTTGGCATTGAGTGTGAAAAATCTATATATTTATGGAGATTCTCAACTAATCATAAGACAAGTGACATGAGTTTATCAATCTAAACAAGACAAACTATCACAATATAAATATCTAGCTTTATCCTTGTTATAAAAATTCAATTCTTACACCATGGAGCCCGTTCCTTGAAAAGATAATTGACATGATGATGCGATGGCATGTGTTGCCTCTCTTGTGTCTCTAGAGGACCCCATGGTAGATCTTCAATTCACTATTCACAACCTTACTTCCCCAGCTATTATTGATAACCCTAGTGATGTGGCATATTGTTGCATTATAGATTTCGACGAATGGTACTCGCATGTATTGAGATATTTGAGTGATGGTACCTTTCTTGACTCTGCAAATAAGAATACTAGGGCTAGGGTTTGCAAACTAGTTGCTAGATACATTATCATTTCTAATGTTCTCTATAGGAGGGGCTATAATGGTCTTCTTCTTTGATGCTTTAACAAGACTGAAGTTCCTATTGCTCTTGAAGAAGCGCATTCGGGTGCTTATTGGGGGCATTTTGGGGGTAGGTCTTTAGTTCAGAGATTGGTTTGAATGGGATATTATTGGAAAACCATGGAGAATTATTATTTTTCATTTGTTAAACAATGTCATTAGTGTCAGCAACATAGCAATTTAATCCATTCCCTTGCCCAAGAGCTTTGATCACAGGTAGAATCTTGGCCCTTTTCTACATGGGGTTTGGATCTTGTTGGTAAAATATCTCCTCCTTCATCTCAAGGACATACTTCCATCATAACTACCACTGATTACTTTACGAAGTGGGTGGAAGTCGTTCCTCTTCAATCCACTACCGCTAAAGTAATTTGTCAATTCATTTTGGAAAACATCATTGCTCGATTTGGGACACCTTTCGCCTTAGTTTTAGATAATGGAATGTCATTCAAAAATAAGGATGTGAAGAAGTTTCTCGAGAAATATAATATTCAACATAAATTTTCTACACCTTATTATCCTCAATAAAATGGTCAAGTTGAATCTTCTAATAGGATAATTGAACAAATTCTTTGAAAGATTGTAAACAAGCATGGTAAGTATTGTCATACTCAATTAACCTATGCTTTGTGGGCCTATTGAATTTGTGTACGTTTTACTACAGGTTGTACCCCTTATAATCTTGTTTATGGTACCAACGCCATTATGCCTTTGGAGTTAGAAATTCTTTCTTTGAGAGTTTATCTTAGGGGCATATTGGATGCTGACTCCTACAAAGAGCAAAGACTTCAACAACTTGAGATGTTTGATTAACGATGTAGAAATTCCCTTGAACATATTCAGGTGTATCATAAAAATTCGCAACAAAGCTACAATGATAATGTTATTCAACGTTCCTTCTTGGTAGGGGATTTAGTCCTTTATGAGAATCAGCGCAACATGAATGCCTTACCTGAGGAGAAACGAAAATTCAGTCCTAATTGGATTGGACTATACATCGTTATGGAAGTCTACGGATTAGGTGCTTATAGGATAACAAATGTGGAAGGTATGCCTCTCAAGGAACCCATAAATGCTATGCATCTTCATAGATACTATACCTCATTTTATTTTTTTTATCTCTTTCTTTCTTTCTAGTCTTCTTTCTATTCTCTCTCTATATATTTTTCTTCAAAATTGGGTAATATTTTAGCATATCTTCATTAAAGTATGTAAGATTAAATTATGTTGTATTGTTTGGTCTACATTACTACATTCTTGACAAGCATGTTTAATTACCGTATTGTTTGTCTTTGATACTTTTTATGTAAATTGTAATGGATTTACATTTTATATGTGCTAGCATGCTATAAAATTTCTGATGTGTTAAGTAGAATTATATCATGTTGTGTTTAATTAGAGTTAATTAAATCACATTAGTCAATATAGTTCTCATGCTTAATACATTCTTCTTTTACATCATCAAAGTAGCATTTGATTAAATACTTAGTTATTTAATTAAATCATACATGTATCAATTTAATCATGAAGTATTGAGAAATCAATCATATGGAAATTAAATCAGATATACATGCTCATTACTCAATATGCTACTTCCAATCTAAACAATGTGTATATTGTTTAAGCATTAAAAATAAAATAATCACGAGTGTCATCATATATACATCAATACATCAAAACCATCTCCTATCCCTAGGACTAGTAGCAGGAGGATGGTGGCTAGATGCCCCCTCTTGATCTGACCATGCAAGTATCCCCATAGGGGTGTATCATGATATAGACCATGAGGAGATCTTGCCATCTCTCTCCATCATGATCCCTCGGTATGTGGCTACCTTTGTCTGTGTTGCCACTAGGTAATGCTCTCTATGTCATCATTTGTCTCATAGGACCTCCACCTCTATCTGAATAGAGGAGAAAAGCTCCTCATGTCATCCCACACTCCTCTAGGATCTGTGTGGTATCTGTGTAGAACTCGTAACGTGCGCAGTCACAATAAGGTCTATCACTACATTCTGAATTAGAGAACACCAATACTAGACGCTAGCCATAAGATAGAGAGAAATTTTTCATTAGTAATATTCTATATCATCAAATCTAAAAGCAGGTAGTATGCATATGTTAGTCAATAATAGGGCACACTACCTGGATCTCCCTCTCACCAGTGAGGATCGAGGACAATGATTTCCTGAGACTGGGAACAACTAGGCTCTCCCCACTTGTACTATCTCTGTATAGTCGGTGTGGGCCGATGGGGATCAGGATCAGGACCCCTTATGGGATCCCTCTCTGCCCGCCATGGGAGACTCGGCGGGTCTAGGGATCTGGTATCCTCTCTGGAGTGATGAGCTATACCTCACTCATCGTCATCCTCCTCATTCTCCTCATCCTCATCCTCATCCTCTTCCTCATCATCTCCATCATGATCTCCCTCTCTGGTATTAGGTTTTCCTTTGTCTCCACTGCCTCCTGCTCCTCTATGTCATCACCGTGACCATTTGAATCCTCCTCAAATGCATTAGATCCCTCTCCATCGCCTAACTGTCTCCATGGTCTGGGGTTCCCTCCAAGGAAGCCTACTAGGAAAATAGCTCCATGGTATGTTCTCCTCCACCATGTGATGTACCGTCAGTGCATGCCTGAATCATCTCTATAATCTATTGCTATGTCCTGATCTAACCCATCTGAATCTGTGATGTCAATCTCATCACTCATAGAACTAGCAATGTCTCCTAGCCTTGACATCACTTATGAGTTTCATATGTATACATGCATGTCAGTAGGAACACACTTCTCAAACCCAAACTACCACCGAACTCGGTTCAAGTAGAAAGGAATGACTATGTGGCTATACCGTCCCTCTAGTAGACAGTTCCTCTACATGATCAACATCTGTCTACATATCCCTCCTGCCCACTATCAATCTATCCATGCTCAACCTCCAATAGAGGAGATCACTGAATCACCACTCACGGGTAAGAGAATAAGCATATACCCTAGGCTGCTCTGGGACTAGCTTTATAGGGGCTCCACCAAGTCTAGTGCATGTAATATGCTCAAACATCCACACCTATAGTAGTGTGCATGTCATAAGGTTGCATCCTTGTCTGAACAAATACTCTCCAAGGTCATGATAGAGATGTGCACGCATGCTCTGACCCCAAGAGTATACTCTCTTGTGTCTCTCCATGGCTCATATCGTGTAGCTGAGTCCTCCATGCATATGTGTGTCACACCAATTAGGGAACACAAATAATGCAAGGGTTGCAATCATGAGTCATCTCACCAATGGAACCTTGCCTTTAGGGTGTAGGAGCCAGCTGACCATAATGCAACCCCTCGTCTCGCTGCGTATCACTCTCCCCACAACAAATACTTGCTCTCCTACAATCCTCCTATGTATGGTCAGATCGATATCTAACAGTCTCTCCTATAATGGGAATGCACAAAATGCAGTATACATCCTAAAGGGTGACCATCATCTCCCCCACAAGTAGTAAGAATGTCAAGGTATCTGCATCTCACCTCTCCATCAATGCCATCAACATAGAAGAATGGAATTGGATGGCCAACATGGTCATCACATCCCACAAACCCATTGCATGTAGCAAATCCCTCTCTCCTACTGTCAGCCTTGGTATCTTCTCTTGAAGGTTCTGAAATGTGAGACCAACGGTATGCTCATGGATGTACGGTACTGTCTGCAAAACACAAGGCGATTTCTCATCAGTAATCAATCAATCATCTATCATCATCTAATCAATGCAATCATTCTATCATTCCTCCTAGTTATTGCTTGATCTTGTGTCACTATTGGTTCCCTTGATCAAGGACCAGGGCACCCTACTGGGACCATGGTGCCCAGAGGGGACCATGGTGCCCTAGGAGGATTAGGACACCCTAGGTCCCCTAGGTGTCCAAAGGGTGGGTCCCGACCTAAACTAGGCGATGGCATCATCACTTCTAAAAACTATGAAAACTTGACAAAGTCAAATGCAGTCAATGGAAAGCCAACTCACGTCATTGAATAAATGATGGACGAGTACGGACAGGTGCAAGATCTCCATTCGCGTAGGTTGCTTAGGTTGATGTCAAGGCATGATGGCTTGTATGTGGGATCCTCTGTAGTGAATAATGACAAAAAGTTAGAAAGTGACAAATGAAGGTGTCACTTTCATATTTATGTGTTATACACTTTTTGACTTTATGTTTTTAAGTTAAAACCCTAATTTTTGCACTTTGTCTTCAATCTATCATATCTTGAGCTAGGAAGCTCCGATTCTTGCACTATCGATAGCATTGGAATTGTGAGTTTTACCTCTTACTCCGTGTTAGTTCCATAATGTGCTTGGATAATTAATCAAGCCTTGTTGTGAACTCCCTTCATCAAAATATTTATCATAATTCACCGCGGAAAACATGATACCCTATTTCACCTCACAAATAAGAAAGTCAAAACAGGGGGGCATATAGATACCCACGAATTTCATCACCTTCCTCAGTAAGAATTAGGTGATTTCATGATCTAACATGTGATTTTGTAGGGTGTGGTTCCTAACTGTGTACTGCAAATATTGCGGGGGCTTCATTCGACAACTTAAAGATTATCCTTTTTCAAATGATGTTTACTTTTATGTACTTTAGTTGGCATATGAATGCTAAAGTGGGGGCTAAATCTAGTGTCATAAATTGTACACCCTTGCTAAGGTGGTACAATTTCACACTTAGGTTAGCACCCGCCTTAATGTTTCTTTCATCTTGCATTTCTCATTTCCCTTTAAGCATTTAATTAATTAAATTAATTAAATCTAAGGTCATGTCTCATCACTTTACATATTACAAAGTTGGGCCCTTTACCCTAAGCGTGCCCCTTTTTATTTTATTCTTCCAATGAATCATTTAATCATAAACCCTAATCATGTCTTATTTTGACCATTTAGGTCCAATTTCGCATATCAAAACATCTCAAAATCAGTTGTAACTTTGGGATGCACTATAATATCATCATATCTAAAGGCCCAAAAAATTTGCTGAAAAGTTGGTCAGACCGTGGTGGGAATGCACATGGTCCGTAAATTTTTTCCTGAAATTTTGGGGGGCACAATCCTATGATATGATAATGATTAACCCCAAAATATCACCAGGAAATTCAAATCCTAGGTTAGCCTAAACATGAAATTAAGATCTAGTTGTTTCATACTTAAGAGCTCTCTTTCTTCATTTGAAGTGGTCTTCTTCAAAGAATCTAAGGGCAGGTTTTTGGAGTATTAGAGCCTTCTTTGCAGTGAAAGAGTAGATCTTTGATGTCTTCAACAACATCCATCATTCACCCATCAAACATTCATAAAGCATCATTCTATCAATTGGGGGTTTTGAAGATGTAGAAGAACAATAAGATATCACCTACTAACAATTGGCTTGTACCTCTCCCTTCATTCTTAGGATCTTGCATATACACAAGGTTCTTGCACACACATTTTCAGTACATTATCATCTATTCAAGGAGGTGAAAGTCACCAACACAGGGTTTTGACTAAGGAAAAACCCTATATAGCCACCTCAAACCTTCCCTTTTCAATTGTAGGTGCAGAAACAAGAATCTAGAATTAGTTACAGATCTTGAACAGGCATCTACACCACCCAGAAACCTCAAAAGTGTAAGAATATTTCAAGGATAGAGGCATGGCACCCTGGTCCTGCCCTTTGTTAGTATAACTTGGTAGATCAACACCTTGCAGATCACAAAATCCCTCATGTCAGTTGCAACTCTAAAATTGTAGAATCAGGATAGTGGCATGGCACCCTGGTCTCGAACATTTCTGCTCAGATTTCAGACACAGGTGCACTTCTGATTTTTCCTTCTAATCTGTTCTTTTCAACAATGTATCAATTGTTCTTTGATCTGCATTCTCAGATTAGGATTTGTTTTCTTACTTGCTTTCTATGTTAGATTGCATTTTGTATCATTCCTCTCTCTCATTTACAACAAAGGAATATAAAAACTAAGAGGTAATCCATGAATTTCTCTTTCCTATAAGAATTAGCCGATGTGCGTTACCTCCCTAGGATCTTGTATATTCCATGAGTGTGTATGAGAGTGGGATTAGGGTTTCCATACTTAGTCTCACTTTTTCCCCTACACACATTTAATGACTATTTTTCTGACAAGAAAATGACTATGCTTGATCAAGGAAAAATTTGTTCCTCATGAGAAATAACCCCTTATACCTCTATCAAAACTAAAGAGTAGTGAAAACCTCTGTCATACTACATCATATATATATATATATATATATATATATATATATATATATATATCTTTCCTTTGGAAAATAAATGCAATTCTCCAAAACAATGGAGGGTATATAACAAAGGAATGTATTAATCTTTTTGGATCTATGGATTTATCTTGAACCTTACCTCTTCTTGTTAAGAACTCCTTGTTACATGCCTATGAACTCTTGAGATTTTCTCTACTACACCTCCAAATTCAATGCTTCCACGTCCTTCTAACTATTGATCTCATGAGATTTTTACTCTCAAACTCACTGTTTTCCCTTCTCTTATTTTCTACTTAACTGAAAATCCCCATTCTTGGTGGCCTTAGAGAACAAAACATGAAACTAGGGCTTCAGAGTTTGGCTTCCTCCTTCAAACATAAGTTAGGGCAAGATATTAGGAGTTTCGAACAAAAAATTAAAACCTAGAATTCCCTCCTAAACTTGACCATGTGATTTTATCCTTGATATTGCTTTCAAATGAACTTTTACAATGAATAAAAGAAAAACACAATATAGGGTATTCTGAACAATACAGGAACTCATTTAATGCTAGGGAGATGAGGACAAAGGCTAAAAATGAATTACAAAATACACCCCAAAAATTCAACCAAGGAAAAATTAAAAATTAACAAAAACCTTGGAGACAATTTAGACCAAAAGAATAAATTGGATAAAGGTTCCAAAGAGGGGTCAATGAAAACCTATACTCTTTTAGGATAAGTCTCATTGGAAATCCCAAAAGAAAAACATAGAAACACAAAAGATGGAGTAGGAGAAAGAATAAAAACAACATGAGTAGGGGTGGACATCGATGACTCACTTGCAACCTTCAATGTGGCCTCACATTCTTAGGCCATCGCCCGTTAACAACACTTACACTCATGTGCAAGCTAGGCTGGGAATAGATGGGGACCAAGAATGAAATAATGAGAAAGCTCAACATCATATTGGTCCATATGAGAGGCCTCCTGAGCCTTTGTCGATAGAGGAGAAGGCCCAACTAATGAGGCAAGATATTCTACTAAAGAAAAATTTACAAGCACAAACATACACAAACTTCCTTGTTTTCCTCTAGGAACAATCAAAGGAATAAGGGGTACCTTCAGAGGCTATGATGTAGGATCTAGAGGTGACAAATGAGTTTGAGGTGAATGCCAACCCTTATTGTACCAAGTAGGATGAGGGATATTTGTAATGATCAAAATCTTGAAGGGAGGGAAGGTTGCGGACATTGACATGGGTACCTTTCCTTTGCCCGCACTCAATGTAGATGCAGTAATAGAAGACATCATTCAAGGTTGCATAGTCTTGGGTAGGCAAGGAGGTCTACCCTAAGGAATGGGTCTATCCTTAGATCCCATTAAAGAAGGGGCAGAAGACACAACCAGCTATAATACAAGAGTAGATAGGGAAGGGGGAGTGACTGCATGAGGGGATAGAGAAGTCATCGGCTGAATCTACTTAGGAGAAAACTAACTCGCTTTGTACAGTTTGTAGTAAGCCTTGTACATCAAGTCTCCATAGGAAGCAAAGGCCTAATCAGAGCAATCTAGAATGATTTAGTGAAAAGCCCCAATGGGAAACCAATGATTGAAATCCAATGTCTAGTATAACATGCACTATGCTATCATGAGGGAATTTGAAGTGTGTATGTATGATCAAGGGGTCTTCTTCTACGACGATCAACTAGGGAATACCCAACTTAATCCAAAATAATTCTGACTCAAGAATGACAATGAAGGTGCTTGATACTTCCTTGGGTCCCATAAGGATTGTCAAGGTGTTGTTACCTAGAGGAGGAATAGACAACCGATCATGCATGCAAACAAAGGCATGACACTTGTCATATCTCACCCTATGTAAACCATTGATCAATAGAGACTCCTCTATAATGAAATCTACTTAGCATGTGGGATCGACCATCACACTTGTAATAATGTGCTCATTTATCTTAGTCGAGATGTATAATGTAGCAAGCTCCCCATTATAAGGAGGGTCAAGAGTTGTAAAAGATATATCATTTCTCTTTGTCCTCTAACTAGGGAGCAAGATCAAAGTGATAGTGACCATGTTAAGATATGGGCCACCAATCAACTCAAGGTTTAATAATTTAGAGATAAAGTTTGATGAATGAGGTGGGAAAGGATTAATGTAAATATAGATCTCACTATTGGTTTTATTAATAATCCAATATGACTATTAAATTTCTATTTTTGATCACCAAACTAGATAGAACCATTGTCTTAGAGTCACTAATGGACTCAATCTCCTAGGATCACATGCAAAACCAAGATCAATCTTCTACACAAGAGCAACAGAGAGGATGAAATGTTGGAATATGGCACAATAACAAAATAATGATATTATCACACTCAAACTGATAAAATATTGATCAAAACCTCCTTGTACTGACTGAGCTGATATGTGTGTAACTGAATTAACTCAAAAGGGAGAGGTGAGTGCTAATTATATAACTGAAAAAGGGCATGCATATAGTTACCTTGATTCCAATGTTTGCTTGAAATTGCATGCAAAAGGCATCCATGGTTTGATCAAATGATTTGATAGATCAGTTGGGAAATTAGCTATACTATTCAAATGTAGTTCCCTTGAGTGACCAAGAGAATAACATCAACACAAAGTCTAGATTATGATAATCACTACAAATGATCATGAAAGAATTAACACTTTGGTTCCACCTATGAAAGAAAATAATAATTTTCTTTCTCATTCGCTTGTGCAACTCTTCCTCTTATCTGAACACCTTTGTTTTAGTCTCCAATAACCTAATATTTAAATTTTTCTTTCACACATATCTAGTTGGAGTCTTGGATACTTCCTCAAGTACTTCTTGTTCTCCATCATTTGCCTATTTTTCACTGTTGTCTTCCGAATCAACCTTCTCTTCTTAAACTTCCAAAATAATCTCAAGTTTAGTATCCAATTTAGGTTCGGAAGTAATCTAAATCCATTGTTTAGAAATTTTTACATTTTTACTTCTACTATCTTGTTTAGTTTCTTATTGTAACAGTGGTAGGCTTTGTTGTTCGTATCATATCCCAAAACTATCCCTTCATATTCTCTGGTATCAAACTTCCATAGATCATCTGCATCTCTCCTGATATAGAACCTACTTCCAAAGATCTTGAAATACTTTATAGTAGGAGGTATTCCATTCCAAAGATGATAAGGTGTCTTAGTATGATTTACTCTTTCTTTTACCTTGTTAAGAATATATACAACCGTACATGCACAACTTCTTTCCAAAACACATTAGCCAAGTTAACATCTTTCAATATAGTTTTAGCCATCTCAATAATAGTCCTATTCTTTCTTTATACAAATCCATTCTATTGAGGAGTTCTTGGGGCAGAAAAATGCCTTCTAATTCCATGTTTTTCACAAAAAACTAGAAAATTCATTTGGAGTAAACTATCCTACTCTATTAGATATAAAACTTTTGATTTTAGTATCTACTTGATTTTCAACCATTGAATTGAATACTTTAAACTTTTCCAAGGATTCAATTTTTTTTTTCAAGAATGTAACACATGTCATCCTAGAGTAATCATCAATAAGCAACATAAAGTACCTTTCTTTGTTGAGTCCTTTTTTCCTAGTAGGTCCATAAAATCTGTGTGAACCATCTCTAAAGGTTTCAAAGTAGAATATTCCTTATTTTTTAATCTACTCTTTATCTGTTTTCCTAGTTAACATTCCCTACACACAACATCAGTAGGTTTGATAATTCTTGGTAAATCTCTCACAACTTTAGTCATACTAATTTTTACAATATTATCAAAATTGATATGTCCCATTCTTTTATGCCACAACCAACATTCACTGCTTTGAGCCAACAAACACCTGCTCGCACTATTATGCTTTATATAGTAGAATTTTCCACTTGTTCTAACACCTTTTGCAACCAATCTCCCATATTTTTATTTTCTAATCATACATCCAAAATTATTGAATGTGAATTCATAACCTTTATTGCGCATTTGAATAACACTCAATAAATTATATCTCATACCTTTTGTGTGCGGGAAATGTGGGCGACATAAACGTAAAAGTCTAATTTCAAAGTGTCCACATGCCAATGAGACTCTTGGTGCAAGTTATAGGAGCTATATTGAATAGCTCAACTTCCCAAGGGATGTCCCATTGTTTTCTATCTCATAGGATCCCTGAAGTCAATGTCTTTTCTCTCAAATCACTGAGCAAAGTGACTTAGGAATAATAACTCCAAGAATGAGTGATGATTGCTTATAAGTATGAATGCATTCCTACAACATGTATAATATTGAAACTAGAATGATTTAAACTAGTATGAATAGGATGCTATGATAAAGATTAGTAGTCCTATCCTAACAAATTATACTAGTTTAACATGGATATGGTATGATATTAAAATGCTTCTAAATGTTTAATGTGTTTTAACAAAAAGAGGCTTGATGCTTAGTAAAATGACTATAAATTAGATGCATGAAACTTGGATATCTGAAAATGAGAGAATGAGAGCTCTATTTATAGGAAAATAGGGCAATGGATGGTCAAGATTGAATAATCTTAACAATGGCTAGGATTGAAAGTTATCGATCCATGTTTACAATTCTCACCAATGAAATGGTGATAATTGTCAACAAGAGGTTGCTTGAGAGGAGATGAAAGAAGCATTAAATGCTTGAGAAGACATCAAGGTTACCTTAGGGGGTAAGGGTTAAGGTTAGGTTACGGTTATCCATTGGATAAAGCTTTTACCCAAGGAGTAAACTCTTATGCAAGGGTTAAAGGGATAACCAAGGTTATAGCCATGAATGCTTGATGATACCCTTGGGTTAAAAGAGGATTGAGTTAGAGAGAAAGTCTCTAATCATGCAAGAAGGTTGAGTTAACCATTAATGGTTATGTAAGAGCCTTTAATATTTTGGAAGACTTTGAGGGTTAACGTGTTGAGGACATAAAGCCTTTAATGGTTTTCAAAGACTTTGAAGGCTTTGAGAAGTGACTTCTCTTTTCTTAGGGATGTGACAATATTTAGGAGATGGATTAGGCTAAATTAGAATTGATTAGAAGAATCTAGAAATGGGTTAAGGAGGGAAGTGGGAGATGTAGGAAAATGCAAGTGGATGGAGGGGAATTTTGATTAAAATAAGTTACTTTATTTCAACAAAAATAGAAGCAACTTGCATAAATACAAGTGGGAGATTTAAATAAATAAATAAAATTTATTTATTTGCAAGGATCTATTTAATTAAATAAATAAAATTAAAAAGGGAGAAAGGAGAATTAATTAAATAAAGTGATTTATTTAATTAAAGGTTCGAAAAGGCTTAGATGAACTTAATTAAATAAACTAAGTAATTCATTTAATCAAATAGACGAATGGGGAGAAATTAATTAAATAGAGGAATGGGGTTAAAATCAATATTAAATATTCATTAAGGAAAGTGGTCAGATTTATACGTCTACATTTTGCCCCTCTTTGAAGTGATGCGTGTGCACATGTTGATTCAAAGAAAAATTGTCGAATATGCTGTCAAAATTTAATCGATATGATGTTGTGTGTCGAGATCTCAATATGATGCCCTAGATTTGATAAGTGATATTGATGATGCACCCCTTGGGAGATGAATCAAGCATTTGAAAAATTTGTTGATTTGATGAGCATTTTGAAATAAATTGCATTTTGAATATATTTTGACTATGTGGAATGCATTTTAATTGATTCATCTCCCAAAAATGATGTTGATAAGATAAAAATGAAAAAATGAGGAAAATACATGCCCCACTTATTAACCTTGTTGACTTTTACCCTATAAAAAGGAAAAAAGTGATTTGATTATTATCATTTGCACATTTGTCTCCTTGTAATTGTGACACTTGAGCTCTGACAAAGATGCTGGTTCCATATGTTTCGCACCAATTTGAGCGCGTTCGTCAATACCGGAGGCGCGCTGCATATGGCCCACCTGTAAGTGATCCAAAACTTGCCATGTCTTTTTTATTGATTTTGCTTGTTTTGATCATGTTTTTTTATTTTTTTGTTTAAAATTTGTCATTTTAGTGTGTAGGGTTATTTGCATAGTGCATATGATAGACAAGATAGCACATAGGGTAAACCTAGGTAGGTTAGCATCCAAGTAGCTTTCTGCAGTGCATCAATAAGTTAGGTTAGTGCATAGATTTTTTTAGCGCATAGGGTTAACAGGAAGGCGCATGGGGTAGATAGAGTAGCGCGTAGGGTAGATTAGCACATATGGTTAGTAGGGTAGCGCAGTGGCAGAACCAGTTAGCGCATTAGGGGATTTAGCACGTTGGGTAAAGTTTCTAGTGCGTTGGAGGAAAAGGATAGCATATAAGTAGTAGCTTAGCACATAGGAGCCTTGTTTTAGCGCATAGGGTCCAAAATGGGTAAAAAAGGCTGGGAAGAATGCACCGCGTGTCGAATAGATGAGGTAGATGGCTTAGGGGTTGGTAGGTGCCTTCTGAGTTTTTTTGAGATGGGTCTTGAGCCAAAGTTTTGCCTACTGTCATGATGTCTGATTTTGATCTGATGATTTGAAGTCTATTGAAATTGCTTTCGAGATGAAATTCCAAGTTGATGATTGTTTTGATGAGGATCCTAATTTTGTTTTAATGTGGATCTATGATTTTTGCCTTGCGATATAAATTTGATGTCCGATATGAGTTCCAATTCTTGATTTTCGATATGATTCCTGATGTGAGGCTTGCGATATGGGTCTTTTGATTATCGACATGAGTCAGATTTATTTTGCTTTCGATATGGGTTCTGATTTTGGTGCTTGCGATATGGATCTTGACTTTCAATACGGGTTAGATTGATTTTGCTTTCGATATGGATCTTGAGTTGCTTGCGTTAGGGATCTTTAATGTTCGATATGGGTCTGATTGATTTTTATTTAGATATGGATCTTGAGTTGCTTGCATTATGGATCTTTGATGTTCGATATGGGTCAGATTGATTTTGCTTTTGATATGGATCTTGAGTTGCTTGCATTATGGATCTTTGATGTTTGATATGGGTCTGATTGATTTTTATTTAGATATGGATCTTGAGTTGCTTGCATTATGGATCTTTGATTGTTGATATGGTTCTTGATTTAATGATTTGTTGTTTCAAGTTGATTTTGTTTTGATTGGATATATCAAATAGATGTCAGAACTGATGATGGACATGTGTTGTTTTGCAGGCACAACTTGGCATACTTCAGTCGGGAGAGATTTCTACGACTATGGTTATTGATTCCTCACTTATCATAGGCTAATAGAGATGTGATTGAGAGATGCGGTTTATCATCTTTACTAGACATACCTCGATATATCATTAACCGAGGTTTGTTGACAACTTTGGCAGAGAGGTGGCATAGTGACACTAACACCTTCCACTTGGCTACAGGTGAGATAACATTCACACTAAAGGACTATTATCACATTCTGCGGATTCCTATCTTTGGGGCCTTGTTGCCATACGAGTAAACTAGGGAGGGTGGGACAAAGGCTCTTTGTCGCATCTTCTAGGATGATCAGATCAGTGGATATGAGATCCCTTGGCAAGAGTTCATGGATCTTGATTATGCTCCATTGCCCTCGGTACTAGCAGGTTTCATTGGTGGATTTCTGTGTCCCGACCGTAGGTCAAAGGGACTAGTCATAGGATGGGGATTGGTACTGGAGGATATGGTCACGCAGGGATGCAGGTTCACATGGAGGTCTTGTATGTTAGCCCACCTTTAGAAAGAGCTTTACCAGGTGGTGTATCTAGGATACATGAGTTTATCGGTGGGCATGGGAGCACATTCCTACAATGAGGCCACTTACAAAAAGGGATAAGCCAATTGGATGAGCGTATGCTCATGGTTATACAAGTATAGTTGTCCAATGGAAGCTAGGAAAACTAGAGCATTGGTAGAGGGTAATGGATGACATCGATACAGTCATTTGGAGACCATACATGGATTGTAAGGTGTGGGCTGAGGATGGGTTAGAGATGCCCTATGTTTATATGTCAAGATATTTGATTGGGCGGATTCCCTTTATCATTGAGATATTTTTGCATAGCTGTGTTCATCGGCAGTATGGGAGACAGTAGGGGATGCCATAGGGAGCTTTCTTGTATGCTCGCCAGAGATAAGATGTGCCAGAGTGGGGACCCACTGTAGATAGTGTAGCAGTGATAGAGGAGTATATGACACTGGGAGGCTAAATCTGGGATTATGGAGCTGGGGTCGTTGATGCCGAGATGATAGAGGAGTTCGTAGTGTACTTCATGGCATGAATATTTGATCCAACAAAGATGCTACCTGCCTTTGATGATGTTGAGGATGAGAAGACAAAGAGGCAAGAGGGAGTGAGATAGAGAGATGAGGGAGAGTAGGTAGGAGATGGGGGTGGAGATGATGGAGGAGGTGGGGGAGGAGGTGGTAGAGGGAGAGGAGGAGATAGAGGAGGTGGTGGAGATAGAGGGAGAGGAGGAGATAGAGGAGGTGGTGGATTAGATAAAGGATGAGGGGGAGATGGAGGGAGAGGAGGAGAACTCATTCTTAGTGCTAGTGGGGTTGGTAAGGTAGGTGCAATGCTAGCGGTAGTGGGTAGTATAGAGGATGTTAGGTGACCTGCCCAGAGGAGGAGATCAGATATTCTACCTCCACCAATGCCTTAGACAGGGATAGGTATGGGTGGGACCATGACATAGGTACCTATTTAGTTTAGGGTACCCACCCATCAACATGATTCATAGATTAGAGCCCTACAGGTCACAGTGCAGAAGTTACAGGCACAGGTGCTAGCACAACAACCCCTGATTACATAGATTATGGCAGAGCGAGTGGTGTAGGGCATCTAGGACTCCAAGTTGAAAGTTTTTGTTTTCTTTCAAGTTTGTGCGTTATCTTTGTGATGTAATAATGGACCAACAATTTATAACTCAGTAGAGCCAAGGTTGAGTTGTCGAAGTTTTCGTTTGAGTCAATTGTGTTCACGATGCTGACATCTTGAGAAGTGAGATGCTTAGGTAGTTCATAGGTAGAGTACTCCAGATGAATGTATTCATGTATTAGGGGTAAATTGTGTTGTGTTTAGGTATTATAGGGTGTTTGAGGAGCTTCAAGAGTCTTAAAATGCATTAGAATACAAAATTGCATATTGAAGCCAAAAGTTGTAAAAGTTGTTGAGCAACATTTTGCAATTTCTTGCAAAAGTTGCATTTTTGGTTATAGGCATTAAAAGTTGGTTGAACCGACTGAAAATAAGAGCATAAAATCTAAAATTCACTTCATTTTATGGGTTGGAGGATTGGAAATGCAAGAGAAAGTTTTTGGTTTGTGAAGCAACCTTGTTTCCACCGGTTTTTGACAGTTTTTGACTTGTTTTTCATTGCTTGTACGGTCCAGTAAGGACTAGATGGTGTAAAATCATTGTAATTATTGAGTGTTCATTGTGTTTGTTTTCATTAAGGTTGTTTTTCAGGTTTGATTGTCCTAGGTTGCAGAGATTTCTTCAATTCTTTGCAACTAGGTACAAAACCCTTGCAAGTAGGGTTTATGGGCAAGAAAATGGCTCTAACCTAGGAATTCTTTGATGGAACCTATTGAAATCACTAAAAATTATAGGTTAGGGTATGTAAATAGATTTAGGATAGTGTGTGTGGTTTTTCAGATACTAGAGGAGGAGAAACAATGAAGCCGAAGGCTTATTGCTGGGAGAAGGTGAGTTAGGACAACAAGAAAAGTGTGATTTATGAGCACATGGGGATTGGTGCAGGACCAAGTATCATATGAATGGAAAGCCCTATGAATGGAAAGCCCTATGAGTTCCCTTGAATATTCCTACATTTTTTGGAGTAGGAGATTTGAGTGGTGAAGGGTTTTAGATTTATCTTGCCAAGTCACCCAGTGAGGCCCAAACTCTTCAAAATAGTGTAGCATTGGAAATCCCACTTGTATGGATAACCCAGATGCACTTTTCCAATGTTATCTATAACTTCCAAAAGGGTACTCGAATCCATGATTTATTTTTAGCCTTTTTTGATATTTTTATAAACTAAGACCCTAAAATCAACAAGGGAGGGCTAATGCAATTTGGCCTATTTTAAGCCGGTAAGGACCTAGAAGGGTTAGGAAGCTAAAGTGATGTGTTTTGTGAGCCTAAAACCTCAAAAAAATTCAAAGACACCTGGTAGATGCATTGGGGACCCATAGGAAGTGGTTGTGTGTTAAGATCCTTGCAGGAGTGGTTGGAGCCCAGGAGAGGAGTGTGTATGAGATTGAGGTGACAACCTCAAGGGGTGGAGTTGATTGTCAAAAACCATTGGCTATGTCTAGGAGGAAAGCCAAAGAGGTTCAGACCTTGGAGGTCTCAGTAGCATAACCCCAACTAAGTGCCCTTGGAAGGAATTGAGTAGTTGAAGGGTTGAGTAGGACAAGTCACTCAAGAAGGTGTATTGAACCAAGCTCCAAGACTCTCTGCATCAGAGTGGTATCAGAGCCATTCTTTGAAAGATTTGGTGTATGTCAGATTGTGAAGAATCAGAAGCAAGTTCAATTTCTCCAAAGGAAATGACTCGAGAAGCCCTCTGACAGTTAGTGGCAAAGATGATAGAAGGATTGAAGGATACAGAAGGAAGCAGAGGAACCAGAGAGGTTAAGAAGGAGAAGGGGAAGGTTAAGACAAAATGGGGTGATGAAACTGATGAAGAAGTGGAAGATGGAGAGGAACCAATAACAGTAGCCATGCCTCAAGACCAAATGCTATTCTTGGATGCAGTGAAATCCATTTCTAAAGACAACTTGGATGGACTACCCACCTATGGAGGAAACCTCAATGGAGAAGAGTTGCTAGATTGGATAAAGGCTCTCAATAATCACTTTGATTACAAAGAGGTAGCAGAAGAGAAAAGAGTCAATGTGGCTAAATCGAGATTGAGAGGATCAACATTGGTTTGGTGGAATATGATGCAAAAAGAAAGGATACAAGAAGGCAAGTAGAAGATAACTTCATGGGAGCGTATGAAGATCAGACTTAAGGCACAATTCCTTCCAGGAAATTATGAAGTTCAATTCCATAAGAGACTGCAAAATCTAAAACAAAGGGAGTTAGATGTCAATGCATACACTGAGGAATTTCATAAACTCAGCTTGAGAGCTAGAAAGCATGAGAATGAAGTGGACAAGTTGGCTAGGTACATGAATGGCCTTAGACAAAATATACAAGATGAGATAAGTATCCTCACACCAGACACTATCCATAAGTGTTTTTCAGTTGGCCCTAAGGGTAGAAGAGAAGATCAAAAGGAGGAGTGAACAAAATCAGAAACATAGGGGAGGTAAGAACTTCAAAGGAAGAGGAAGCTTCGGTAGAGGGCAAAAAACACCAAGAAATGAAGAGCAACAAGGCCAAGAAGGTAGTGGGGAATCTTAGAGAGGAGAATTTAGAGGATCTTATAGAGGAAGGAGAAATTTTAGGGGCAGGTTTGGAAACTTAGGAAGAGGAAACACAATCTTCATCGGTAGGTGTTATCACTGCAATCAAGTTGGGTATACCATGAGTAGGTGTCTAGTAAAAGCCTCAAGCTCCATAAGCTCATACATAGAGGAAAGAAGAACTCAATTGTTGCAAGAGGACAATTAGAGTGTAACTTCTTTAATTAGCAAGGTAGGGCCATTGACAGATGGAGAAAACTTGATGACGAGGAGAACAATGCTCAAGATACCCCAAGATCAAGAGCTACCATAGAGGAAAAGTTTGTTTAGGACCACTTGTACGTCACATGGGAAGATTTTTAAGGTGATTGTAGATTCAGGTTCCACTAAGAATATTGTCTTAGTTGAAATGGTGGACAAACTCAAACTAAAAATATTACCTCATCTCACTCCTTACAAGGTATCATGGCTCAATCGGGGTCAACATGTCTTGTTTGATGAACAAGCATGGGTGGATTTTGAAATTGGTGAGTATAGGGACATATTACTATGTGACATATTGCCTATGGATTCTTGTCATTTGATGTTGGGCCATCCATGACAATATGATGTGAGAGCTACTCATGATGGAGAAAAGATCATCTATCTTAACACCGAGAATGGGAAGAAGTACCAAATGGATCCACTACCTGATCCAAAGGAAGAAAAGAAAATATGCTCCAGTGTGATACTAATGAGAGGTAAAGAGTTTCTCAAAGTGTTGAAGCAAGAAGGTCATCAAGGCCATGCTATAGTGTTGAAGCCTAGAAATGAAGCTAAGGCAGATCCAATGAGCGAAGTGCCTCAAGAGGTGCAAGGTCTACTCAAACAATATGTAGAAGTGATAGGGGATGACATGCTTGATTCTTTCCCTCCAATGAGAGTTGTTAATCATCAAATAGACTTAATACCAGGGGCCATTCTGCCAAACAAATCTAGCTATAAAATGACACCTAGTCAAAATGAAGAGTTCGCCAAACAAGTGCAAGAACTCTTGGACAAAGGGTTTATAAATAAGATTTTTAGTCGATGTGCTATTCTTATTGTGTTAGTTCCTAAAAAGGGATGCAAATGGAGAATGTGCACAGACTCCAGAGCAATCAACATGATTACTATAAGGTACCGATTTCCCATGCCAAGGATTGAGGACCTATTGGACAATCTAGGAGGTGCAAGCTACTTCACAAAGGTGGACTTGAAGTCTAGTTATCATCATATCAGAATCAAAACTATAGATGAATGGAAGACATCCTTTAGAACCAATGCAGACCTATATGAATGGTTGGTGATGCCATTTGGACTCACCAATGCACCTAGTTGGTGCAGGAGCACCTAGTTTCAAAAGGTTCCATGAGGTCAAGAGTGATGTCATGAGTAATTTCAATAATGTGTGAGTTTATAAGGTCTATTTGAGTCATTGTAAATCATAATGTAAGGCTATGTAAGCCATTTTTCATAAATTGTCCAAAAGGTCCTCATGAGGTTGAAGTGTTTCAAAGTGTGTTAAACGAACCAAATAAGGGTTATAGGGATGTAAAATGCATAAACGAGGAGTTCTAAATTGGTTAAAGGGTAGTTATGAGAGTTCCCAAGGATGGGAATCACTATTTAAATGATGTAATGTTTATCCAAACTGAAGAGAAAGAAGGAGTATATTTTGATTGAAATTGGGAATTCAAAAACCTTTTATTTGCAGTCCTAAAACAATTATCTTCTCTATTTCCAAGCCTTGTACGACCATGTAAGGCCTGGAAATGGTGTATAATTATTATGAAAAGTTAGGGAAATGAGTTAACTTTATTTTTTCTTTGGTTTTTTTTTTTTAATGAAGGAATGAATGAGTTATGTTAGTTTTTGTAAAAATAGTTTGTAAACCCTCATTTATAGAGGTGTGTGCACGGGTTTGATCATATTCCAAATTTTAACCATGGAAAAATAATAAATCTTAGTTATTATGAGATTAGATTCAAGAGGATTTAAGATGGATTTTATTTCATATCAAATGGGTTTTTATTTTGGGAGATATTTGATTCCCTAGGCGGATTGTACATGCACAATTCTTGTTTTTCTGTAACATTAAAAAAGGTCTCGGTGCAGAGATCATAACTCTTACATCCATTGTTGGATTGTTCTAAATTTTGGATATGTTTTATTAATCCTAGTTATATAAATCCCCACCAAAGAGATTTCCAAAATGTTGTCTAGTTTGAAAGATGTTAATAACAAAATGCAGAGTATAAAAACTATCACAACTGGGACATATTTGGAAGGTGACTGGAAGCATGCATTGGATGGACTTAGATTGATTGGTATGAGTTTGTAAGGATATGGTGAAAGTTTTGTAATTAATCTAATGCTATTTATTGAATGTTTAAGTTTATGGAATGTAAAGGTTGTAAGTATCTTGGATAAGATTGAGGAACCTATCATATTTATTATTGATTCAATGATAAGGTGTATTGTTACACGAGAAATGCCTTTAAAATGTTGTTCAGATGATTGGTCAGCACGATCCTTGATGGTTGGTTGGTTTTTCACGATGCTCTACATCACTAGTACCTTCCAAAGGATCATGAATGAACACTTAGTTGAGTTTGTTGGTAGATTTGTTATTGTGTATCTTGGTGACATTTTGATCTACAATAGGTCCAAGGAGGAACACCTCAAGCATATGGAGATGGTCTTGAAGAAGTTGAAGGAGGCTCAACTCAAGATTAACCTTGAAAAATGTGAGTTTTTAAAAACGGAGCTTCTCTACCTTGGTTTTTTTATTTCTCATGGATTTTTAAAGATTGATCCAAGTAAGGTATAAGCAATACTTAATTGGCCTATCCCTAGGGGCATAAGTGAAGTTAGAAGCTTTCATGGAATGACATATTTTTATAGGAAGTTTGTGAGAAAATTTAGCCATGTTTGTGCTCCTCTTCTCAATACCATTAAAGGAGAGACTAAGTGTAACTTTAAGTGGACAAAGGAAGCTAACAAGGGGTTTGAAATGTTGAAAACCAAGATAGCAGAGCTGCCAACCCTTAGATTGCCTGATTTCTATCAGTTGTTTACAGTAGAATGTGATGCAAGCCAAAGGGAAATAGGGGCAGTTTTAAGCCAAGAAGGACATCCTATAACTTTCTTTCTTGAAAATTCAAATGAGGCTAAGCAAAGGTACTCCACATATGACTTGGAGTTGTATGCAATGGTTCAGGCACTAAAAAAGTGGTGTCATTACTTGCTGCACAAATAATTTGTAGTCTTCACTAACAACCATGCCCTTAGTTTCCTTAATGGGCAAGAGAAGTTGAACCAAAGACACCTAAAGTGGGTTGAGTACTTACAATCCTATACATTCACTTTCAAACACAAGAAAGGGACAACCAACAAAGTAGTTGATGCACTAAGTAGGAGAATCATGACTATGCAGGAGATACAATTGCAAAGTGTGGGTTTGAGTGAGTTAGAAGACCTCTACAAGGATGATAAGGATTTTGTAGAGATATATAGTGGTTGTTCTGATTTTTCTAACACCTCACATGTCTCTTATTTAGAATAAATGATACAAGCGGGTTTTCTATTCAAAGGTCATCTTATTTGCATATCTCAATGTTCTATGAGGCAAAAAATTATCCAAGAGAAATATCAAGGAGGTCTAGGAGGTTATTTTGGCATTGATAAGACTTTGGAGTAGGTTGGTAGGTTTTATTATTGGCCCAAGTTGAAATAATAAGTGAGAAGTTTTTTAGAGAAATGTACCATCTGCCAAAGAGAAAAAGGACCCTCAAGTAATGCAGGACTATATCAACCCTTGGTCATACCTCAGAGGCCTTGGGGATGTTTGAACATGGATTTTGTGTTAGGCTTGCCTAGGACCCCAAGAGGATTTGGTAGTGTGTATGTGGTGGTAGATAGGCTCAAAAAAATGGCACATTTCATACATTGCAAGAGCACCAATGATGCCACCTATATTGCAGGCCTCTTCTTCAAGGAGATAGTCAAAATTCATGGTCTTCCAATCAACACTGTTAGTGATAGAGATGTGAAGTTTTTGAGCCACTTTTGGAGGACTCTTTGGAGGAAGTTGGGCACCAAGTTATCTTTTTCATCTTCCTATCATCATCAATCAGATGGTCAGATAGAGGTAGTCAACCAGTCATTGGGTAACTTGCTAATATGTCTTACAAAACAACATGGGCAAACTTGGGATCTAGTACTTGGACAGACAAAATATGCATATAATGACTCAGTGAACCATAGCACAGGTAAAATTCCTTTTGAGATAGTGTATGGATTCCATCCTAGGGGCATATTAGAGCTCAAAGATCTTAGTTCAATGGCACCCAAGGGTGCACAAGGGGAGAACTTTGCAGAAGGTATTAAAGAGGTGCATGATAAAGTAACGAAGTCCTTACAACAAAAATCCGAGCAATATAAGGTTCAAGCTGATTAAACAAGGAGGAAAGTACAATTTAAAGTAGGAGACTTAGTGCTGGTATACCTTAGGAAGGAGAGACTTCCAAAAGGGCATCCTATCAAGCTCATGATGAAGAAAATTGGACTTCTCAAGATGGTGCACAAGTATGGGTAGAATGCATATGAGGTTGAACTTCCTCCTACCTTGGGGATATATCCTATCTTTAATGTATTCAATCTCTATACATAAAAGGGAGAGTCACCAACAAATCAGATAGACATTCCATCACCGGTTCATGAAGATTGGATATAGGATTTGCCACCTAGTCAATCGATTGAGTTAGAGGGTATCTTGGATACCAAGATAGTAAAAAAGAAAAGGAAAGGAGGCTACAAGCACTATCTTGTCAAGTGGAAAGGGTTACCTGATTCAAATGCCATGTGGATGTTAGAGGTAGATATACTTTAGCATGGAGTGGAGATTGTAAACCTTATAACTCAAGGGACTTGAGTTTTTTGACCCAGGGGAGTATGGTGTAGGGCACCTAGCACACCAAGTTGAAAGTTTTTGTTTTATTTCAAGTTTTTATGTTATGTTTGCGATGTAATAATGAACCAACCATTTAGGACTTAGTAGAGCCATGGTTGAGTTGTCCAAGTTTTGGTTTGAGTCAATTGTGTTCCGGATGTTGATAGCCTGAGAAGTGAGATGCTTAGGTAGTTCACAGGTAAAGTACTCCAGGTGAATGTATTCATGTATTAGGGGTTAATTGTGTTGTGTTTAGGTATTTTAGGGTGTTTGAGGACCTTCAATGGTCCTAAAATGCATTAGAATGCAAAATTGCATCCTGAAGCCAAAAGTTGTTAAAGTTGCTAAGCAACATTTTTCAATTTCTTGCAAAAGTTGCATTTTTGGTTATAGGTGTTAAAAGTTGGTTGAACCGACTGAAAAAGGAACATAAAATCAAAAATTCACTTCATTGTATGGGTTGGAGGATTGGAAATGCAAGAGTAAGTTTTTGGTTTGTGAAGCAACCTTGTTTCCACCGGTTTTTGTCAGTTTTTGACTTGTTTGTCATTGCTTGTACAGTCCAATACGGAGTAGATGGTTTAAAATCATTACCATTATTGAGTGTTCATTGTATTTTTTTTCATTAAGGTTTATTTTTCAGGTTTGATTGTCCTAGGTTGCAAATATTTCTTCCATTCTTTGCAACTAGGTACAAAACCCTTGCACACATTTCTGGCGCCCACCGTGGGGCACTACCCCATTAATCAAATCGGTTTTTAAAAATAAACACTTTTGCAAGTATGTGAGAAACATGAATCAGCACGTAGGGAACATCCCTTAGTGCATCTGGTTGATCTTTTAGTGCATCCGGCTCACTATTTGGTGCGTGGGACTTAGTCCCTAGCGCATGCAGACCATAACTTAGCACATCATCCTCACTAACATTTTCCTGCAGGTCTCGGCGTGGGAGAATAATAGAGTAGTGTATTTGGAAAATAGCTTAGCGCATCGGGTCTGTCCGATAGCACATCCTGATTATATCTTAGCGCATATAGTCTATTTTGTAGTGCATCACAGATAGAGACAAAATTAAAAATTGTAACCGAATATGAAATTAGACTTGTTGAAGTCCACAAAATACAAAGATTTTTCCAACTATTTTACTGGGTATTTTGCAAGGTTTTTTGACAGTTTCTTGCAGATGGGAGCTTAATTTTATTTCTAGGATCATAAATAGTTTAAATTTTTACTAACTTAGTTAAGTTAGTTAAAATATAAAGCTTTTTTTATTCTTGTTGGATAAAATTTAACTCACTTTTTTTGGGCTTTAAAAAGAACCACAAAACAATTTTTCCTTGCTTTTCTAGGAGAGAAAAATTTCAAATTAGATCTTAGAAAGAACAAATAAATTTTTCAAAGTTTTGCAAACAAATGGCTTAAAAAGAACTTCACCATCCTTTGGTGCATAAAAGGATCCATTTTAAGTTTTTGCAAGGTAAAGAATCACACAAAGTCCAAAAAGTCTTTCGCACTAAAGAGGGAAGATCTTCCCCTTTTAAATCGATTTCTTTTGTTGACGAAACATCGCATTTATTTTGTTCACCAAGTTCCTTTTTAAAATATCAGAAAATCATTGCCTTGAAAGGTTAAAAGGAACACCATGTTTTTGTGGAGCAACATCTCCATATAGAGTTAGCAAATCATTGCTGTAAAAAGGCTAAAAAGAACTTGTGTGCTTTGTCTCGAAAGTGGAAGGTATATGCTCTCCCCTTAACTGGGGGATCAAAAAGCCAAACCACTCTTAAAGTTTTCTTTACTTCCAGCAATAAATCCTTTAGCAGGCCTGCCTTCCAGAGGGGTTGAAAAACTCTTAAAGCCAATTTTGGTCAGTGTGAAGGAAATGACCTAAGTGGGAAATGACTTTGAAGTCAAGTGTTCCAACCCACTATAATCAAAAGCGAAAAGTGACGCAAGTCTCTTTCAATGGTTGCGCGCAGTGATTAGCCTTCCCCCAGTATCCTTGAGATAAGTAAAGCCTTTGTTCTAAAGGTTGGGGAGCCTCCTGAGGGAGTTTATCATTGACGGCCGAACAGGAAGCCTGATTACAAACCTTAACATAGAAAACTTGAGCTGAGTCAGTATCTAGACATTTGCAATATCATAGTGCAAGGGTGGGAAAGAATCTGTTGGCATTATATGAATCGGTATGAGGAGATAATGACATTGTATGTTGTCATTAATGTCAATATGCTGAACAAGTGAGAACCGGCATATGAGAGAACTAGCATAACACTGTGAACCGACATTTGTGCCAAAGTGAAGCGGTGTGCTTCTTCAAGGTGAACCGACATATGGTTATGGGAACTGGCACATGGAAGCATTGTATGACTACCGGTTGGTAGTCTCAACTTCAGGGTTTCTGGTTGAAGTGCTTCAAGCCTGTGTGGCTCAACCAGTGACTTGTGTGATGAGTTAGCATGATAACAAAGAACAGATCATGTTGCCATGTAAGCCTTATGCACGTGAAGGATCTTGCATGAAGGAGATTGTTCCTATCTACCTTGGGAATGTGCGAAGTTTGTAAAATGGTGATAACATGTGATGGGTTATCAGCCACCATGAAATTAGTGGAAATGGACGATGGAGAATGTCTTGAGATTGGATCAAGACTATTGCATTTAATGCAGTGTTCTCAATAGTCAGGATTGAACCATTTGAATTACTTAACCTAATAGGTTTAGGGTTTAGGGTTTATGCTACCAACCTATCTATTTTCCTATAAGGTCGATGTTGTGTCTCTTTCTGAGGTTGTTGGCAAAAGTTGTGTGTGTGTATCCAAGAGAAGGGATATGTGATTCTTGCCAGACCAAAAGGAGAGAAGTGATACCTATAGAGTGTAAGTGCAGAAGGTGAAGAGGAGCTTAAGCGGATCTGCATTGGCATTGAGTGTTGTTACCAGATCATTGTAATACCTGTTAATCTCTAACCACCTCAACAGTTGGAAAATCCCTTAACAGGGTAGCCTTAACTGGCTTGTTGTAAATCCTTTAACAGGGTAATTCAAAGCTATTGAGTTCAAAATCCTTTAGCTATTGAGTTTTCGAAATCCTCTAACAAGGTAACCTTTAACAGGGTTTAACCCTTAACCGAGTATTGTAGCCATCCCTTAACCAGGTGATCTTTAACAAGATCAGTTCCTAGTAGAACCTATTGTAATGTCTCTAACTAGACAAGGCTCCTAACAGAGCGGACTTCTAAAGAGTTCAAAAATAGCTTGTGGGTATTCATCCCCACCGTGGTTTTTCCCAGTTGGGTTTCCACGTGAAAAATATGTGTGTCATGTGTGATGCTTTTATCTTTTGATGCTTTCCTATTGTCTGTCAAGCATATGATGGTTCTATGTTTTATGCCGGTCAATAAAACATGTTGAACAAGCTGTTATTATGATCTGATGATAGATTACCTGTTTATGCATAAGGGTGAAATGGTAGTGTAGTCTTGAGTTGAGTGAAAAGCTAAGTGAGTAACCGATTAATGCTTGTCACAGTCATTCTTAGCTTTACCGGTTGCACTCTGTTTCAAACTGGTGTCACTGCTTGCCAGTCATTTGAAGTGTTTGCTGTCAAACCAATTTAGGACTATACTTTTGTCTATACTGATTCACCCCCCCTCTTAGTACCGTGTTAGTACTATCCGTTCATCATTGAGTTATCAATTGGTATCAAAGTGTCCTCCAGGTCCTCTGTGCTATAAGCTTAACCGCTTGAGGTAAAGATCCTAGTCTAATGATGAAGAGGGAAGGTCCAAAGTTTAACAGAGAAAATTTCAGTATATGGAAAGATAGAATGAAAATATTCATCAGAAGCATGGGTGCTCAACACTGGAGCTATGTTGAGACTGTCTATGTTGCTTCTACTGGTACCCTTACCGATGACCAAAAGAGAGAGATGCAGGAGAATGGGAAAGTCATGGAAGCCCTAATTAGTAGTTTATCTGACATTGAGTTTATTGATGTTCAAGATAAGGTAAATCCCAAAGAGGTATGGGATACTCTTGAAAATATCTATGGCGGTGATGAACATGTAAAATGGGCTAAGGAAGAAAGCCTTAGAGGGAAGTTTGAAGATATGTAGATGGTTGAAGGTGAGACCATACAACAGTATGGAATAAGAATCAAAACTGTTGTTGGAGATATCAAGAGTGCAGGTGGTAAAATAGAAGATGCCACTGTGGTAAGCAAAGTCCTGAGATCCCTATTGCCAGTCTATGCAATAAGGGTTGCTGCTATTCAAGAGCTAAGATAAATAGACAAGACTAAGGTATCCCTAGACTCCATCATTGCAAAGTTGATAGCCTATGAGCTAAATAGTTTCGATGGCAGTGTTCAAAAGACTGAATCAACTTTTAAAGCTTCTGTAGTACCATCCAAAAAAGGAAAAGAAGTGAGCACCAGTGGTGAACCAAGACAAGGTAGAGAAATGGATGATGAGGAGATTCTGATGGCATTTGAAGCTCTCCTTTCCAGGAAACTTCCAAAAGGAACCGGCAAATACAGAGGTAAGCTACCTTTGAAATGATTCTCTTGTAATCGGATATGACATATTGCTGTAAACTGTCCTAATGGCAACAACAAGGACAAACTGGAAAGGTTCAAGAAATTCAAAGGAGGAAACTACATAAATTGTTTTGTGGTAGTTGATGAAGGTGTCACAGATGATGAATTAGAGGATGAAGAAAATGAAGATATTATGTTTGTTGCTGTCAAGGAAGATGTGTCAAATAAGAAGGCTCTTGTCTCCCGGTTTGATAATTCCAATGAGTGGATCATTAACAGTGGCTGTTCTCGCCATATGATTGGTGACCGGAGCAAGTTTCTATCATTGGAGGAGTATGATGGTGGTGTGGTTTTCTTTGGAAATGATGCACCATGCATGGTCAAAGGTAGAGGGTCCATCTCTCTTAATGGAAAGAGTAGTGCTAACAATGTGTATTGGGTTGATGGTCTTAGAAACAACCTTCTGAGTGTTGCCCAGCTGAATGGCAGTGGCCTCACTTTGGAATTCAAGAATGGAGTTTCCAGAATCAAAGGAAATAATGGTGAATTGGTGGCCACCAACATGCAGACCAAAGGTAACCTATTTCAGCTGAATGCAAATATAAGTTCATGTCTTATGGCTAAATTTGATGATAGCTGGATATGGCATAGGAGACTCTGCCATGTAAACTTTGATAACATTGTGAAGGATAGTAAGATCAAGGCAGTTAGAGGGTTGCCGATGCTAAGCAAACCGGATAATACCTTGTGCAGAGAGTGTCAATTGGGGAAAATGTCTTCCTCAACCTTTAAAGGTAAATCCTTCACTACTGACAACTTGCTTGATCTTGTGCATACTGATTTGTGTGGTCCTATGAAGACTAGAAGTGTGCAGGGTGATAGGTACTTCATGATTCTCACTGATGATTGCTCAAGAATGATGTGTGTCACATTCTTGAAAGACAAGTCTGAAGCCTTTGTAAAGTTCAAAGCTTTCAGAGAATTAGTGGAGAAGGAAAGCGGTAAAAGGATCAAGTGCCTGAGAACTGATCAAGGAGGGGAATTCACTTCCGGTGAATTCAACAAGTACTGTGAAGAACATGGCATCAAGAGGCAATTGTCTGCCCCCCAAACTCCACAACAGAATGGCCTAGCAGAGAGGAATAACTAGATTGTGGTTGAAGCAGCTAGAACCATGTTGATTCAAGGAAAGGTAGCTCACACCTTTTGGAGAGAAGCAGTGAGCACTGCATTCTACACAATGACCCAGGTACTCATCAAGAAAGATAAGGATAAAACTCCTTATGAGTATTAGACTGGTAAGACACATGTGGTTAGCTACTTTAGAGTGTTTGGTAGCAAATGTTACATCAAGGGAGTGAACACCAGAGCAAATTTGACGCGAAATGTGATGAGGGAATATTCCTAGGATACTCCACCAAGAGCAAAGCTCGCAAGTGTTTCAACAATAGGACTCAGAGAATTATGGAAAGCATCAATGTAAGAGTTGATGAAACCTTTGTGAAAACTGAGGAAACAGATAGTGAACAAGCAGTAAATGAACCAGTTGCAACCTTCTGGGAATCGGTTGTCAGTCAACCAAGTACAAGTAATAGTGTTCCTACATCGACAGATGTAGATGTTGATACTGATGGATATGAGGATGAGGATGAAGAAGAAAATCAAGAGGAATATATCAAGACCATTCCTCGGTATGTCAAGCTGAATCATGATCCCAAGCAGATCATAGGAGATAAGGATGCAGGAATCCTTACAAGAAGAAAAGTCACAGAAAAATCATGTATGATATTTGAATTTGAGCCTAAAACATTCAAAGAGGCACATAAAGATGAAGACTGGATCAAGGCAATGGAAGAGGAACTTGACTAGATAGAGAAAAATGGTACATGGTCTTTGGTACCCAGACCAGAGCATAAAAATGTCATTGGTACCAAATGGGTCTTCAGAAATAAGCTGAATGAGGATGGCACAGTGATTAGAAACAAAGCCAGATTGGTATGCAAAGGATATGCTCAAGAAGAAGGAGAAGACTATGGAGAAACCTTTGCTCCTGTTGCCAGATTGGAAGGAGTTCGTATGCTTCTTGCATATGCAGCTTTTAAAGGTTTCAAAGTATATCAAATGGATGTAAAATCTGCATTCCTAAATGGTGTACTTGAAGAGGAGGTGTATATTAAGCAACCAAATGGGTTTGCCCTATTTGAAGACAGTGACATGGTATGTAGGCTACACAAAGCCTTATATGGACTAAAGCAGGCACCTAGGGCATGGTATGAACATCTGCATTCCCATCTTGTGAAGATTGGATTTGAGAGAACAAGTGAAGATAGTAATATCTACTTGAAGTTTGAAGGAGATCATATCCTATCTGTGAGGTATTTGTTGATGACATTATCTTTTGTGGAGATGACAAGATGAGTCATGAGTTTGTAGATGAGATGAAGAAAGAGTTTGAAATGTCACTCATAAGGGAGATTAAATTCTTCATTGGACTGCAGATCTAGCAGATGAAGGATGGAATCTTTATCACTTAGTCCAATTATGTCAAGGAGGTGTTGAAGACCTTTGGCATGGAAGATAGCAAACTGGTTGGTACTCCGATGGTTACCGGTTGTAAACTATCTAAAGAAGATGACTCAGAATTGGTTGATGAGAAGGAATATTGATCAATGATTGGTAAGTTGCATTATGTAGTGCATAGCAGACCAGATATTGCACATGCAGTTGGCATTACTGCAAGATTCTAGAAAATCCCAAGAGAATCTCGCTTGGTTTCAGTCAAGCGGATTCTTAGGTATTTGAAGGGAACTGTTGACTATGGATTGTGGTATCCTTATAGCAAGGATTTCAACTTGAAAGTATACACAGATGCTGATTGGGCAGGGAATATAGATGACCAGAAAAGCACAACCGGTGGTGTATTATTTCTTGGTGGTAGACTGGTCTCATGGATGAGTAAGAAGCAGAGTTGTATCTCTCAGTCTACAGTGGAAGCAGAGTATGTTGCAGCTTTCATGAACTGCACTTAGACAATTTGGATGAAGCATGTCTTAAATGGCTTCAAAATTCCTGTATCTGAACTGATAAGTATATTTTGTGACAATACTAGTGCAATTAATATCTCCAAGAATCCGGTTTTACATTCTAGAACCAAGCACTTTGAGCTTAAGTATCATTTCTTAAGAGAAAAGGTTCAGAACAAAGAGATTGCATTGGAACATGTTTCCAGTAAGGAGTAGTTAGCAGACATATTCACCAAGCCTCTCCCAGAGACTACATTTATGTACTTAAGAGGTGAATTAGGGGTGTCGCCCCTTTAGGAGGTAAACTAAAAGCATATGCTCCACATCAGTCAGGTATTGCATAGTCAAATTTATTTTGGATTGATGTGTTGAAGGATGCTACTCCTTAGGGGGAGCAACATAATGGAACAGGGAAGCTTGTGCCTCCACTTTGGCATTGTTGTCAAAGGGGGAGAAGATGTGAAGCAAAGAAGATATCTGTAGAAATTGGGGGAGAAGATGTGAAGCGGAGAGATATCTTTGTATATTGCCATCAATGCCAAAGGGGGAGATTGTTGGCATTATGTGAACTGGTATGAGGACATAATGACATTGTATGTTGTCATTGATGTTAATATGCTGAAGAGGTGAGAACCGACATATGAGAGAACCGACATAACACTGTGAACTGACATTTGTGCCAAAGTGAAGCGGTGTGCTTGTTCAAGGTGAACCGGCATATGGTTATGGGAATCAACACATGGAAGCGTTGTATGACTACCAGTTGGTAGTCTCAACTTCAGGGTTTCCGGTTGAAGTGCTTCAAGCCTGTGTGGCTCAACCGATGACTTGTGTGATGAGTTAGCATGATAACAAAAAATAGATCATGTTGCCACATAAGCCTTGTGCGCATGAAGGATCTTGCATGAAGGAGATTGTTCCTATCTACCTTGGGAATGTGTGAAGTCTGTAAAATGGTGATAACATGTGATGGGTTATTAGCCGCCATGAAATCAGTGGAAATGGACAATGGAGAATTTCTTGAGATTGGATCAAGACTATTGCATTTAGTGGAGTGTTATAAATAGTTAGGATTGAACCATTTGAATTCCTTAACCTAACAGGTTTAGGGTTTAGGGTTTATGCTACTGACCTATCTATTTTCCTATAAGGTCAATGTTGTGTCTCTTTCTAAGGTTGTTGGCAAAAGTTGTGTGTGTGTATCCAAGAGAAGGGATACGTAATTCTTGCCATACCAAAAGGAGAGAAGTGATACCTATAGAGTGTAAGTGCAGAAGGTGAAGAGGAGCTTAAGTGGATCTGCATTGGTATTGAGTGTTGTTACCAGATCGTTGTAATACCTGTTGATCTCTGACCACCTCAACAGTTGGAAAATCCCTTAACAGGGTAGCCTTAACCGACTTGTTGTAAATCCTTTAACAGGATAATTCAAAGCTATTGAGTTCGAAATCCTTTAGCTATTGAGTTCTTGAAATCCTCTAATAAGGTAACCTTTAACAGGGTTTAACCCTTAACTAGGTATTGTAGCCATCCCTTAGCTGGGTGATCTTTAACAGGATCGGTTCTTAGAAGAGCCTAGTGTAATGTCTCTAACCGGACAAGGCTCCTAACAAAGCGGACTTCTAAAGAGTTCAAAAAATGCTTGTGGGTATTCATCCCCACCGTGGTTTTTCCCAGTTGGGTTTCCACGTGAAAAATATGTGTGTCATGTGTGATGCTTTTATCTTGTGATGCTTTCCTATTGTCTGTCAAGCATATGATGGTTCTGTGTTTTATGCCGGTCAATAAAACATGTTGAACTAGCTATTATTATGATCTAATGATAGATTACCTATTTATGCATAAGGGTGAAATGGTAGTGTAGTCTTGAGTTGAGTGAAAAGCTAAGTGAGTAACCAGTTAATTCTTGTCACAGTCATTCTTAGCTTTACCAGTTGCACTCTTTTTCAAGCCAGTGTCACTGCTTGCTAGTCATTTGAAGTGTCTGCTGTCAAATCGGTTTAGGGTTGTACTTTTGTCTGTACTGATTCACCACCCCCTCTTAGTACCAGGTTAGTACTGTAGACAACTAAAAATGTCTCATTGATCATGTACTAATTATTCCTCTAATTGATTAAATAATTCTTTAATTCTTTAATTAAATTAATTAACTATTTCTTCTAATTTCATATTTTCTCATAATCTTACTAATTATTCTATTTCTAGTTCTTTCATCATTTATTCATTTTAATAATTTTCTAAATATTAATTAAATATTTATTATTTAATTAATTATGATTAATTCCCTAATTTAAATAATCTTTATTATTTAAATAAATTACTAATTAATTATGTATTTCTTATTCTATCATCATTTAATCATTTCAATCATTTTCTAATGTTAATTAAATATTTATTATTTAAATAATTATGATTAATTCCCCAATTTAAATAATCTTCATTATTTATATAAATTACTAATTAATTCTCAATTTCTATCTCCAATCATCTAATCATTCAACCATCTTCTAAATATTAATTAAATATTGATTATTTAATTAATTGTGATTTAATCCTTTAATTTAAATAATCTTTATTATTTAATTAAATTCCATTTCTAAATAATTAAATAGTTTCTTTAAATTATTTAATTAACTAATTAATTCTTCCATTTTCAAATCCCCAAATTCTAATTTCATTTAATTTCTTATTCTTCTAATTTCTTCCAAATTCAAACACATGTGCATGATTTCAAAAACCAAATTGAAAATCAAAGTCAAGTTCTAAATATATTCAAATGCTAAATTTAATTAATAAATTCAATTATTTGAATAAATCTCATGCAAAGATTAAATTAATAATCTAAATCTAAATGCAAGCACATGTTAAATTAATTAATTAAATCAATCAATTAATTAAATCATTTATCTCTTCAACTTCTATTTCTATCTTTTAGTTAGCTTTTTCTAAATTAAGCTTTCTTTGTCATCTTCTTTATTTCCACCAATCATTCTTTTTCTTCCTTCGGTCAACTTTTTCTCAATTAGTTGACTCAATTAATCTATTCAATCTATTGAGTTTCACTCCTACAATCAGTAGTTCAACTATCAACTTGCATTTGAGCTCACCTGAGTTCACACCTCTTGATCATTATGTTCCACCTTTCAATCAATCTTCTTCAATTTTCTATAAATTGAGCATCCAATCTCCATTTTCGTCAATCACGAACTTTGAATCTTTGTGTCAATTGCAGGTTACCAATGCAATATCTGAGAGCCATCATACCATGACGAGGAGAAGAGCAATGGAAGCAATACGCAGTCATGGAATAGGGAGCTTTAATTAATTTCATTCATAATTCCTATTGCTTTGTTTGTATCATTTCATTGTCTAGTTTGTTAGATTTGTTGATTAGATAGGGATTCGTGATTTCCCTTGTGCTTCTGATTGATAGCTTTGTTTATTTGAAGAATGAATTTCTAGAATGCGTTACATTTTGGTGAACCCAACGTGAACTAACACCAATTTAACCTTTTTTTGTGTTCTGTGTGATTTTTGCAGATTGTGCGGATTTTTTATTTTTTTTGTAGGTTGCACGAATTTTAAGAAAAGATTTTCTGTCACGCAATTGAGCTTACATCGTCACACAATCGCATAGACAGAATCACGCATTTGTCCAGACAGGGTCACAATATTGACCTGTCCGGATCACGCAATCGCCCTTTCTGGGTCACGCATCCATAGGGTTAATCGTTGTTTTATTTTTCTTCTGTCTGTTATTAATTCTATATAATTCTATCCTAAATTTGGTTAATCCGGGATCAAAATTTCTTTTTACTTCAGGATTTGATTAACAAAGTTTATGGCAAGAAAAGTTCAGTTCAAAATTTCAGGTGCGAGAAGGATAAAACAACAAAGGAGGGAAGCTAAACGATATCCAAAATTTCTCCAAGCAGAAAAATTGATATAGGATTCAGAAGAACAACTGGCCTTAGATCGATATAATAGCCTAGTTCTTTCTTATACAGTTAAATATGATCTAATCAATATTGAATGGATGATGAGGGATTTGGCTAGGGCTTCACAATTGGTTTCGCAAGTTCCTGATCAGGTTTAGTTTTCTTGTATTTTCTAATTTTTTTTGTTGTCTGCATTCTATCATGCAATCCACCTGTTAGTGCTACACAATCAAGCAGATAAAGTCACACATTCGCTCTGTCAGATTTATGCATTCCCTCTGTCAGATTCATGCATTCTCTTAGTAAGTATCACGCAATCGCTCAGGTAGTATTACCCAATCACCTCTGTCAAGTTCTCAGTTTCTATTTTCTGTTGGTTTATTTTGGCTACTAATCTTCTGTTTACAACCCGTGGTGGATTCACAAAGAGGATTAGATTAGTAATTTTGCATGCACATCTCACAACAGTTAAAATGGACATGCATGGATAATCTCACACTTCGTTGTTGGTGCTTAAAATGAACATGGGCTAAAATTGACATGCGTGTATCTCACACTTGGTTTTTGGTGCTTAAAAATCAAACAAATGGTTAAAATTGACATGTATGCCTTCATTCTTGGATTTGGTGTTTAAAATTGACATGCACATGCGGATCTAACACCTAAATTTGGGCTATAAAAAGAATGTGAATCAGGTTGCATTAGATTAAATCATTTTTCATTTTCTTAAGGGAAAATAACTTTTCATTGTGTCTGGGGTGGACCTACTGTTGCACTAACTGACTTTCTACCCGCCATCAGGCCTAAGGGAGAAAGAAGGAAGGTGACAACGACATTCAAATTTTCTTTTATTCTACGTAGTGAGGGGTATCTTTGACTGGGGATTTCATCACCCCACAGAGGTACTTCGAATTGGGATGCGTTGGGGATATCATCTCTCCTAGCGTACTCTCGAGCAGGTTTTTCGAGCCCCTATATAAATATACTGGTCAGGCGGCTAGAGTGTTGAGTGAATTCGACATATGTGGGGGCCTTCCCTGCACCGATAAGCTCAACTAAATCCTTAAGTGGCTTGCTCTGAGAATCCGTCATTGGATCGGGACCCCGCGAAACCTAATACTAAAAACCAAATTAGTTGCCAAAAATCCTACATTCAGTGGTTCTGGGAGTGCAGATCGTACCCCATAGATACCCTTCATGCACCTTACACTATAATACAGGAATCCCTCAGATAAAAGATCTTCGGATCTTCGGGGTAAGAGAGACTGGCATGCTCGAGAAGTGTGTGCCGTGGAGTGGAGCCAGTGCTGCCAGACTCTCTATCTGTTCATTTTGTTTCAATATTTTATTGTAAGGGCCTCACTGAATGGTGTCCAATATCCAACCTAAGACTATTTTCCATGGTTTTTTATGTATCGTTGTACTAGACCAGTATTGAGTCAGTCCCTTGGGCTATTTCAGGCCCTATCCCATGTATCTCCAAATTTTCTGAGATTGTTTGAAAATTGAGTCAGTCAGCTATACATACCTACCAACAATTGTTCTCAGATTTGGAAAACTACAAAACATTGTCCTACATATGAAGTTATAGAAAACAAAGTCCATTTTGAAACTGATTCTCAAAAGTCCTTACAAACTTGTGATCGTAGGCAGTCCCTTACATAGTCTTTTGCATAGTCCCAATCACATCCTCATTATCGTCCTACATCTTTTGCATAGTCCCAATCATGTCCTCATTATTGTCCTACATCTTTTGCATAGTCCCACTCACATCCTCATTATCATCCTATGTCTTTTGCATAGTCCCACTTACGTCCTCATTATCGTCCTACGTCTTTTACATAGTCCCGCTTGCATCCTCATTATCATCCTAAGTCCTTGCATAGTCCTCATTATCATCCTCATATACATCCTTGTCTAGACCTCATATACGTATGTCTTAGTTCATCATCATTTGTATAGTCTTCAGTATCATTATCATATACGTCGCCATCTAGACCTCATATACATCTATCTTAGTTCATCATCATTTGCATAATCATCCTAGGAAGTCATACACCAAACGTCCTAAATCAGAGGATCAGTCAAACTCAACCTCATCTCAAACAAGTTGCTCAAGTTCAATCAAATATTATCACATTCAGAGAAATGGAGAAAATATCTTACATGTTGTGATCCTAGGTCCAAACCAAACAAGCAAACACCATGGATTGGAATTATACATTTCATAGGGAAGGTGGAGGATTCATCCCTTCCATTCCTATTCCATCGCCATCCATAGAAATATTAGCTCAACAAATCAAAACTTTGCAACAACTAGTGACAGACATGGTTAGTCCTGACAACCATAGGGGCTGGTTAGAAAACATGATGAGAGAAGTGATGGCCACGAGGGAATCAGTATCAGACCAATATTCTCATTTTTGTGAGACCATTCAAACATGTCAACCTTCATTCTTCAACAAAATCGTTCCTACCTCAGCTCAACCAACATTAGAGTCATGTAAACCTTCTTTTTCTTTCAACCCACTATATCAACCATACCAATCACATCAACCCAACATTCAAAATTCATTCAACCAAAATCATACCCCTTTCAACCAAAGTCCAAATCAAAATTCACATCAATCCAACATTCAAACGTCTTTCTACCAAAATAAAACCCCATTCAACCAAAGTCCAAATCAAAATTCATATCAACCCAACATTCAAACCTCACTCAACCAAAATCACAACCCTTTCAACCAAAGTCCAAATCAAAATTTATTCAACCAAAATCAAACCTTTTTTAACCAAAATCAAACCTCTTTGACCCAAATCATACTCCTTTCAACCAAAATCAAATCCCTTTCAAACAAATCCCAAATCAACCATATCTATCCACCATTTCATCATCCCCTGAAGTCACACAAGACCAACACATGTCATCTCTATCTAATAACACCACCTCCCAAGGGGTATCCATCATACAAATCCAATCTAATCCAAGTCATGATTATGAGAGTCTCATTCAAAATCCTTTCTCATCAAGTCAAAAGGTTGAAACATTCCAATAATCTCCCATGAATATCCAAACTTCTTCCCTATGTCAAGAGGATGATCCAAAATAAGAAGAAATGAGTCCTGAAACAAATAAAGATCAAGAACAATAACTTCCATCCTACCCAATTTTTGATCAAGATCCCACCGACCAAGAATCTTATGATGATCCCCTCGCTCTTTTCTATTTCATTCATAATCAAACCCTTCCATCTCAAGAACAAAGTGTCCTTTCAAGTCCCATTCAACATCCACCTCCTAAACAAGATCAAGACATCCCTTCCATCCTTCATAATAATCCTTTTCCAAAACAAGATCAAAGCATACCTTTACCTTCATGTCCTAAACAAGATCCCATTATTTCTCCAAAACCTAATCAAGATCTCTCCATCCCTTCACCTCCATGTCATAATCCTCCATGTTCTTCACAAGATTTTCTCTCAAATAAATTTGTCATTTCTCCTCATAATCCCAATCTCTCTACACAAGTTGTTCATGAACCCCTTATTAATGAAATCATCAATCTAGATCATACTACATAGAACAACTTGTCAACAATTGTTTCATCATCTTGTTCAAGCACAATCGTAACACCAACTAATGAGATCAACACCTAGTTGACTTCATCATCCTCTTCAAGTGCATCAATAGAAACAAGCATAACATCCGCTCATGTCATAACTTTGAAACCAAAATCAATTTGTCTCATATACCCACACTTGAAAGATTGGGGGCAAGAGAATCTACCACAATTAGATTTCTTTGAAACTGATAATTTTATACCTGAATTTAGGGGTTCTAGAGATAGATTTCCATATGATGATTCACAAAATCCAAAAAATAATAAAATCAACATTGGAGATATTGAACATGTACACTTAGCTGAGTCCTTATGTCCTATTGGAAAACACATCTTTATCCGACTCTTCAAACAAAGACCAATGAACTACCTACACAAATATTATACCTAAGGGCTGTGTAGTTTAGGTTTTGCTTTTCGAATTGCATATCATATCATTTAAAACATTGCATAACATGTAGTTTCCTTTTTAGATGCATTGCATTCTTAAAGTTCTGCATTCTTATATAGAAGCATCAAATAAAACAAGGCAACTATTCGAGTTTATCATTTGTTGGCATCTAAAGAAAACAAGGGTCATCGCCTTTCTTAGATATTCGGACATGAATTTTTTGGGGTTCTAAAGTCATTCATTCTCAACATTACCCCGTGACGATGCTTTACTTATGGTTGGGTAGTGGTTTCACTATTTGAGACTTGTTAACCTACAATCTATCAATTGCTATACCTCAAACACAATAAATCTCTAATTCATTCTAGACACCTAGTTGATCATATGACTAGTGAAAAATATGAAATTCTACTTCAACGCCGCTATAATTGTCACACCCAAGTAGGTTTCATTACTTACAAGTCAAGGCAATAAAACATTAAAAAGAAAAAAAGAGCTATGCCAAATATCCATCTCAAGGCAAAAGAGCAATGATATATAACTGAAATATCATGTATACAAATGTGATAAAAAAGCTTGACTATGGGAACATGCAAGTAACTCCATCGGGGCTATGAACGCCTATTGGCAATGGAGCAATATTTGAGAAATTACAGTCTATAACCTCATCGGAGCTCTCAAGGCTTGTTGGCAGCGAGGCTCTATTCGGGATGCTTTTGAAGTTAGAATAATCAATGTAGCTAGTCGTTTAGGATGTTAAGGATCTTTAGTGAACACAAGAGCGAGAATTAAATCATCTGCACACACATGGGCAAAAGAAGATCCAAGTTTCAAGAACCAATGGGTAAGTTTTCCGCGTCTCCATTTGTAAATCCTAGTCACTAAGTGTGTTGAGATGAATGTTCTGAAGGGCCTTAGAGATCGATTGACCGCTTATCTATGAATTGTTTTGCACCTTCATTTTCAATTGGTGTATTACAAATGCTAAATACAAACACAGTCAACCTTGTTCAAATAGGAAATGCATCTTCATCTTGCACGTTGCATTCACATAGGTCATGTCAAAAATTCATTTGTCTCCATATGCATTCTACAGATCATCATGTAATACAGGTCTGCACACTGGGGGCATAACTGAAAAAATCCTAAAAATCAGATAAAGTCCTAAAAAAATCCAAAAAATCAGTTAAAGTCTTGAAAAAATCCAAAAAATTGTATAAAGTCCTGAAAAAATTCAAAAACAATCGAAAAAACTCAAAATCCAAAAAACATTGAAAAACTCAAAATTCAAAAACAATTGAAAAACTCAAAATCGAAAAACATTGGAAAACTCAAAACCCAAAAACATTGAAAATCATGAAATACCAAAAACATCCATATAAAGTCCTGAAAAAATCATCCAAAAAAAATAAAATATCTACCTAAATAATCCAAAAACATCGAAAAAGCTCTTGAAAAAGAACTAAAAATCGAAAATCAATCAATCAAAAAACTTGCAATAAAATGTCTTGCGAGAAACAAATACCCTAGTAGATATCCAACAAACACTTCGCATGAAGTTAACAAAGGATATGACTATCCAGTCAAACATCTGCAATCAACTAATCAAACTGTCTTATCAATCATATCATATCCATATCAACGTGATCATTATCTTGTCTTAAACAGAAGAGGATACACTCGAAATCAGACAGGTGAGTCTTAAACGGGGTCCACAACTTTCTGAGATCAGACATTATCAACCATCACATCAAACAACTGAGAACGAAGGCACAAGGTCAGTATAGCTACTGAATTTTGTCTGGGTCAGTCTTTATCTTTTATCATTTGGTGACAGATTGTATTCCTATGCTACTCAAGGATGTCCACAAGTGACTAGAGGAGCCATGATGGGCATTATCTTTTTCTTTGTTTGTTGCTTGTCTGCTATGTGTTTGTTTCTTCAATGAGACATCTTTACATCTTGGTTCCTTATACCCTGATGTGCTAAGCTTCATTGTTCAATAATAAGGCAAAGTGATAAATATATATTGACGCAATAAAATATGTGACACAGGTTCGTGATTCATTCAATTTCATTTTCATTTTCATCTCATCTGTTTATTGCTAGTTTGCTAATTCTTTTCTCATCATCTCTTTCTAAATCATATCAATCATCTTTAGTTGCTTCTAATTCTCATCTAAAATTATTCTATTTCATCAATCTATTCTCTCATATTCTATCTCAATATCATCTTCACATCACCTATCTCTATCTCTAATCAACTAACCATTCTTCTATCTTTAATCTCACATTCTTCTTTTTTTCGAGAGATCATTCATGTCTTTAATGCACAAACAAATCTCTTCAGGGGGCATTACACCCTAAGTGTCATCGGGGCATACTGGGGCAATTTTTTGTTTTATTTGAAACAACGTCATTTCAACATTGTCTCAAAGAGGGGCAAATGTAGACACCTAAAAATGTCTCATTGATCATGTACTAATTATTCCTCTAATTGATTAAATAATTCTTTAATTATTTAATTAAATTAATTAACTATTTCTTCTAATTTCATATTTTCTCATAATCTTACTAATTATTCTATTTCTATTTCTTTCATCATTTAATCATTTTAATCATTTTTAAAATATTAATTAAATATTTATTATTTAATTAATTATGATTAATTCCCTAATTTAAATAATCTTTATTATTTAAACAAATTACTAATTAATTCTCTATTTCTTATTCTATCATCATTTAATCATTTCAATCATTTTCTAATGTTAATTAAATATTTATTATTTAATTAATTATGATTAATTCCCCAATTTAAATAATCTTCATTATTTAAATAAATTGCTAATTAATTCTCAATTTCTATCTCCAATCATCTAATCATTCAACCATCTTCTAAATATTAATTAAATATTTATTATTTAATTAATTGTGATTTAATCCTTTAATTTAAATAATCTTTATTATTTAATTAAATTCCATTTCTAAATCCCCAAATTCTAATTTCATTTAATTTCTTATTCTTCTAATTTCTTCCAAATTCAAACACATGTGCATGATTTCAAAAACCAAATTGAAAATCAAAGTCAAGTTCTAAATATATTCAAATGCTAAATTGAATTAATAAATTCAATTATTTGAATAAATCTCATGAAAAGATTAAATTAATAATCTAAATCTAAATGCAAGCACATGCTAAATTAATTAATTAAATCAAGTAATTAATTAAATCATTTATCTCTTCAACTTCTATTTCTATCTTTTAGTTAGCTTTTTCTAAATTAAGCTTTCTTTGTCATCTTCTTTATTTCCACCAATCATTCTTTTTCTTCCTTCAGTTAGCTTTTTCTCAATCAGTTGACTCAATTAATCTATTCAATCTATTGAGTTTCACTCCTACAATCAGTAGTTCAACTATCAACTTGCATTTGAGCTCACCTGAGTTCACACCTCTTGATCATTCTGTTCCACCTTTCAATCAATCTTCTTCAATTTTCTATAAATTGAGCATCCAATCTCCATTTTCATCAATCACGAACTTTGAATCTTTGTGTCACTTGCAGGTTACCAACGCAATATCGGAGAGCCATCATACCACGAAGAGGAGAAGAGCAATGGAAGCAATACACAGTCATGGAATAGGGAGCTTTAATTAATTTCATTCATAATTCCTATTGCTTTGATTGTATCATTTCATTGTCTAGTTTGTTAGATTTGTTGATTAGATAGGGATTCGTGATTTCCCTTGTGCTTCTGATTGATAGCTTTGTTTATTTGAAGAATGAATTTCTAGCATGCGTTACAAGTACTATCCGTTCATCATTTAGTTATCAGAATCCACCCCCAAGATCACTCACCATATATCTCCCAAGATAACTACTCAATTGTAAAGCAATTCACTTTGAGTTAATTTCTGGGAAAAGGCAAAAAAAGGGGCACCCCCTAGGGGGTGACATGGCTGTTTGAGCTGACGGAGTATCGAGACTCGTGGGCTATGATATTGGTTATGACCCATAGGAAGTGGTTGTGTGTTAATATCCTTGCAGGAGTGGTTGGAGCCCAGGAGAGGAGTGTGTGTGGGATTGAGTTGGCAACCTCAAGTGGTGGAGTTGATTGTCCAAAACCATTGGATATAACTAGGAGGACTTGAGTAGTTGAAGGGTTGAGTAGGACAAGTCACTCAAGAAGGTGTATTGAACCAAGCTCCAAGACTCTCTACAACAGCAGGATACAGAGAGAGAGCACTGGGGTTGGGCAAAGGATCTTGCTGAGAGATTGGAGAGAGCGATAGGTGGTGCTCCAATTTGGGATAAGTTGAGGGAGATACAATATACGACCAAGGAGGCCGAGTACTATAGGAGTCTATATGAGGAGGTGGTGCCTAGAGATCATAGAGCTCCTAGCTATGCAGCCAGTCGATCTGCTCGCAGTCATACATGGACAAAGAGTAGAGGTGTTATAGGGTGTGTCTAACATGATCCATTTGGTGGAGATCTAGGGGCTAGGACATTTGCTGCGAGACCATTAACCTCAAAAGATAGTCATACCTGAGAGACTTGTCTCTGTTGTATTTTGATAGACATGATACCCCTTGTACATTTTGACCATTTTTGATATATATATGACACCAATTTTCTTTGATCCACATGTGATGTGTTTATTGATGATGATTGATGAGATGTATAGATATGATGATTGTATGATGATGATGTGATGCTTAGATAATAATTTTTTTTATTTTGATAATGTATGATTTATGATGAGAATGTGATGATGTATGCATTGATTATTGTGATTTATGAGATGTATGTTGAAAATGAGATGTATGATAATGATAATGATGATGATGTGAGATGTATCTTAAAAATTGAGATGTATGGTAATGATGTGCAACTAATACAAGATTTAAAATGATATGTAACTGAATGCAAAATTTACAATGATTTTAAAATGATATGCAGCTAAATGATCACTTTAATTTTGTTGTTGTCATTCCTATTTAGTCACTTGTTTGTGCTCTATTTTTGGTTGTCATCATTGAGATTTTGATATGTTGGAAGTTTATACAATCATAATGGTATAATTGAACCATAATGACTTGAGTATGACTTACATGGATGTTTGATATTGCAAGATGACACAAGCATCAAAGTATAATTAAATGAAGATGACCTAACTGTTGCCTGCATAAAATAGACAAGAGTTAACCATTTGTATGTGAAAAGTGGAACAACGTCTTCAATGATATGTTTCCAATCATGTCTCGAGACAATATTTGCATCGTACGAATGATCACCTCATAGACAAAAAACCAAACAAATATTAGATTCCTTTGTTGCTTTCTCTAGCTTGATGCCTCCTCGAGAAACTCAAGAGATCGAACGATTTAAAAATTGAAGAGAAAAAATAGTCAAAAATTTATGCTAGATGTAAACAAATTATAATTCAAAAAATCATCCATCATGTGTTTTTTAAAGTTGTAGTTGGATAATGGTCTTGTTTTCTAGCTTGATGAGCAGTTGTTGACATTGTTTCCTTAGCATGTTGCGATCCTTGTTGTTTTTTTGCAGACTACTTAAAGTGAGAGGAATGCTACCCCTCAAATATCTATTGATGCGAATACATACAGTGATCACCAAGCCATGGTAGGATATAATGAACTGATCTTTAGATAATCAAGGATAATGACTATGCTAAGTATGTCTAGGATAATGCTACGTGAATAAGTGTTTGGGCGATGACCATTAGTTGAGACTTGGATGGATGTAAAAGATATACATACTAATAGATAGAGGAGCCGATCATTCACAAATAGCGCCTGTTGCCAGGTTTTCACTACTTGGTTTTATTGCACTTTTTTGTTTTGTTTTTGATTTTTTTTGTATTTTTCTGATATTTTGATTTTTTTGTATTTTTTGCTTTTTCTGTGCATTAGACAACTCAAGTGTAGAATTTATTCAGATGGATGTTGTTGGTTGGCTCATCGAGCACATCCCCTTATGAAGTTGTTAGCGAATAGGCGCCTGATCCATAGGGTAATATGATGACATAGGGACCCAACCATTTAGGTTCAAACTTCCCCTTCTTTTCTCAATCCTATTGATTTCTGGGATTTTCTTTGAGTACAAGATTATCGACTTTGAAAGCCCTAGGGATGACTCTATGGCTGTAGTTTCTGCACATTTTCTATTGGTATTCTTTGAGATGATCATAGGCATGTTGTCATTTTTCATCTAGAAGCTCTAGTTCATGCAATCTGTTTACCTGGTATTCCTCATCTGGCATGAGGCCTTTCAAAGAGACTCTGAGAGATGGAATTTCTACCTCAAGAGGCAAAATTGCTTCTGATCCATACACCAATGAATATGGCATAGCCCCTGTAGGTGTCCGAATACTAGTCCTGTATGCTCAGAGTGCCAGATTGAGTTTCACATGCCAATCCTTACCCGCATCATTTACTATTTTCTTGAGGATTTCCAAGATTGTTTTATTGGAGGCTTCTGCTTGACCATTCCCTTGTGGATAGTAAGGTGTAGAGAAGCGATGTTGGATTTTGAATCTTTCACATAGCTCTTGTACGCCTTGATTTTTGAAAGGATGCCCATTGTCTGTGATGATGGAACTGTGAATGCCATATCTACAAATGAGATAATTGAGAATAAATGAGGCAATCTGTTTTCTAGTTACTATGGTCATCAGGACTGCTTCAATCCATTTTGTGAAATACTCTGTCGCAGTGATAATGAACTTGTGTCCTTTTGAAAAGGAAGGATGGATTTTCCCTACTAAATCAAGTCCCTATTGACAGAAAGGCCAAAATGTTGTAAATGGTTGCAACTCCTATGTTGGTGCATGGATAAGATTGCCATCAATTTGGCACTTAGGACATCTCTTTACAAATTGATATGAGTCTTTCTCCATTGGTAGCCAGTAATATCCCATTGTAAGAAGTTTTTTGGCAAGAGTAGGACCACTTGAATGCGTGCCATAGATATCCTCATGAAGCTCATGTAAGGCAGAGTCAGATTCATTATGATCAAGGCAACGAAAAAGAGTACCATCTAGACCTCGACGGTAAAGTGTGTCAGCAATTAAGGTATAATGGGCGGCTTGTCGGATAAAGCTGTGTTTTTTGTTACAAGATAGGTTGAGTGGTAGGGAATTGATCTTAAGATATTCATAGATTGTCTCATATAGAGGGGAGTTTGAACTGGTTATGGCATAGATGACTTGGGATGCAGAATTTTCATAGGCTGGGGAAAACAGTTGCTCTACCAGGAACTCATAACAATTCTGTTTCTCTGTAATTCGTAGAAATGAAGTGATAGTGGCCATTGCATCGGCCGCTTTGTTGTCAAACCTTGGTATTTTCTTGAAGGTGCTATGTACAAATTACTATGTGAAATCATCCACCATTCTCTTATAGGGCAGTAGTTTATCATCCTTTCTTTGATATTCATCGTTGATTTGATTGATGACTAATTGAGAATCCCCATAGACTCTCAATTCCATGATTCTCCATTCTACAACCATTTTGATTCCTGTGACTAGGGCTTCATATTCAACGATGTTTTTGGTGCATGGAATCATTAGTCCATAAGATTGTGTAATTGTGTGCCCTTCTAGATTGATGAACAAGATGCCAGCACCAGATCAATGTTGGGTATAGGAACCATCAAAGTACATGGTCCATTGTTTGGGTGTGATAGTAAGGACATCCATGTATAGAAATTCCACTTGCATTGGTTGTTTATCAGGTAGTGGTACTTCATCCAATTGATCTGCAATTACCCGTCCTTTGATAGCCCAACGCTCTATGTATTGGATATCAAACTCACTAAGAATCATGACCTATTTAGCCAATCATCCTGCAAGATCTCCTTTACTGAGTAAATACTTGAGAGGATCAATTTTTGCTACCAGCTTGATTGTGTGAGCTAGCATGTTGTGGCAGAACTTTTGAGAGGCGAATAGTGGCATAACTTTTGAGAGGCGAATACCACAGCTAAGAAAGCCTTCTTAATGAATGTAAAATTTAGCTCATATCCATTTAATGTTCTGCTGATGTAATATATATCTCGTTCCTTGCCTTCTTGATCTTCTTTTGCTAGTAGTGCCCCCAATGATACTTTCATTATTGAGATGTAGAGGATGAGTGGCTTCCCTGCTATTGGTGGTACCAAAACTGGTGGATTCATTAGATATTGTTTGATTTGGTAGAATGATTCAGTGCACTTGGCTTCCCATCTAAAAGGTATGTTCTTATGTAGCAGATGATTGAATGGTAAACTTTTATCTGCTAGTTGGGCTATGAATCACCTGATAGACTACAACCATCCTTATAGATATCTGAGTTGGCTAATGTTCCTGGGAGGTGGTATCTCCATGATGGCCTGCACCTTCGCTGGATCTACTTCAATTCCCTTTTCTGACACAATGTAGCCTAATAGTTTTCCTGATGTAACCTCAAAGACACACTTCTTAGGGTTGAGTCTAACCTTGAACTATTCTAATCTTTGAAATATTTTATCTAATATGCCCAGATGTTATGCCTGGGTGTATGATTTAGCTAATAAATCATCCACATAGTCTTCCATGAAGTTATGCATCATATCATGAAAGATTGTTGTCATGGCTCTTTGATAAGTTGCCCCAGCATTCTTTAAGCCAAAAGGCATGACATTCTAACAATACATTCCCCATGGACAGGTGAATGCAATTTTATCTTGATCCTCTAGGGCAATTTTGATTTGATTATAGCCAGAGAAACCATCTATTAATGATAACATTTCGTGTCTCATTGTTAGATCCATAATTATGTCGATGTTGGGCAAAGGAAAGTAATCCTTTGGACATGCTTTATTGACATCTCTAAACTCTGTGCATATTCTGATGCTTTCATCATGTTTTGAAAGTGGTACAATGTTTGAAATCCATTCGGCATATTCTATAGGTTGAATGAATCCGGAGTCTAATAACTTCTTTAGTTCAACTTTGACCAACAATGCCACATGCGGGTTCATCTTTCTTAACTTTTGTTTGACCGATGTAGATCCTGGAGCAATGGACAAATGATGCATGATTAGGTTCAGATCTATTCCAGGCATATCTGCATAGGACCAAGCAAAATTGATTTGTTTTCTTTAAAGAATCTGAGAACATCTCGTTACTCTTCTTCTATCAGTGATTCTGCTAGGTGTATGACTTTGACTAATATTTTTGTACCAATGTTTACTAATTGAGTGGGCTCGATCAATCTAGGTGACCTCTCTTGGTAGTGTTCAGGAAGAGTGTCAAGTCTCCCATCCTTAGGTGCCTCAAAAAGGTTTTCACCCACATATGCAAACTTTATTTTTACTTTTTTGTGATCTAATACTGTCATTGACTAGTTTTCAATATTAGACCCTTTGTTTGTTTCATTTTTATGACTGAGAGACTTGGCACTCCCCTGATTACAGATATTGTTATTTTTTTCACTGGTAGAGCACGTTTCTAGGTTGGATGTACATAGATAATGGACAATGGATTCATCATCTAGGAAAATGGGTATATCATGGTGTTCGGGTTCTTCCTAGTCTATGAGATCAGGAAATACGAGCGATAGAGAGTCATTTGGTGGGTTGAGATTGACTACAATAAGTATCATGATAGAGGTAGCATTATAGTTGTTTGGGATGCTGGTTAGGTCAATGACATTGTCGAGGTCTTCGATGGTATCATCTTTGGTGTAGACTTGTTCGTATTGCTACTGCTCATTCTCCTTAGCCTCGTAGACATGTCATGGTTCGAACTCAAGTGATCAAGACTCTGCACCTTGTCTCTCCTGAGAAATGGGTGTGGGTGAATGGATAGTACCTTCTTTGATGTTCTCAGTAATATTTGAATAACTACCCCATTCATAGTCATTAGAATCAGTTTCAGAAGTATCGTCCCAGAGTCTCTCACTGCTGCTAACAGGTATGTTGTAGGGTGAGAAAAGATCTTTGATAATTGATACCGGTCTTGTAGTTTTTTCTGATTCAAAATTAGTGCCTTCTTGTACCCTTTGCATTTGTTCATACAATGTTTCTCCTTGAGGAGTAGTGATTTCCTTGGGTGGTGACTTGCCTTATTTTGAATAGGTTCTTGCACACGATGCACTTTTTTAAAAGATGCTTCTTCCCTTTGAATGGCTAGTTCCTCTTGTCGTTTCTCTATTTCTTGGTGTTCTTTCTCTTTCCTTGTCATTTTAGCTGCTTGGTGTAGTGCTTCCTACCATGAGTTGTCATTGTATTTCTTCTTTGATTTCCATTGAGGTTTTTGATACTTATTTTGTTTTTGCCTAGGTGGTATATTGTGTCCATATCCGAGTCCTATTTTGTCTCGTGAAAATTGTGAAGGAGGTTCTAGTGGTTTTGGAATGCCTTCCTGACACTTGCTTATAGGTCCTTTGCCGTCGCATCCCATCTATTGCATGATTAAGAATCCTTTTCCATATTGTTGTGCTGGTATGGACACCTCTAGAGTAGCAGCTCTAACCTCTTCCTCATCCTTGTATAGACAACTAAGGATGTCTTTCTCTTCTGATTCATTTGCTAGTGTTCCCAATTGGATAAATTTTCCATCAAACTTGGTGATGGGTTGTGTTGCTTGATGTGTTGATGCCAAAGGTTGTCCATAAGATTTTGGTGATGTTGGGAATTTTGATAGACAAATGGACTCAAAAGAGTATTCCCCCATGCCTTTATCGTTGATTTTCATCTTTTTTTTAAAGTCTATGGATAAAGACTTGATTTTTATGATGATCGAATGCTGAGGAAGATTGAGCTTCCTTGTTGTGTGGAACTAGACTGTCTTGAGTTGCCCCCATAGCATTGCAATGCTGAAGGGTTATTATCTGCAGATATGGAAATTTCTTGTCCATTATACAAGAACTTGATACATTGATGGTATGTCGAAGGCACTGCTTTCATTTCATGTATCCAAGGATGACCCAATAGAATATTTTATGTTAAGTCTATGTCCAAGACTTGGCACATAGTGTCCTTTTGTATTTGTCCTACCTGAATAGGTAGTATTAATTTTCCTTTGGATGACCTTTCTTCATCATCATAGACCTTGATGGTAATCCTCTTGTTTGGATCAATAGACTACTCAAAGAAGCCCAATGCACGAATAAAATTTAAAGTACAGATATTGAGACCAACTCCTCCATCTATTAACACTCTCTTAACTCAATGTTTATAGACTAAGACTTCAATATGGAGAGTGTTGCTCTCAAAAAACGAGTAACCCAAGTTCACCCGCAATTTATCTATGAAATATCCAATTTCAAACAATGAAGAACTTCAAGACTTGGACAACAAGACAAGGATTTAAATCCTTCTACTCTTCAGGCTTTGCAAAACATAGGTGGGTATACCTTTGATGCATAGAATCAGACCCATTACACACAAATGAAAGCATCAAACAAGCAGATAGATCTCATCAAAGTCTCAGAACAAGGAGGGTAGTGTAGATGGGATAAATCTACACATACAAATCAGCTATGTCTGAGCATGAGATAGGTGGAACATTACCACAAAACAAAAAAATAAAAGTTATTCTAATTTGATTTTAAAATGATGTAGGTAACTTCTAGCTGTACTCGTTCAGTGCCTCAACCTGGGCATAGAGTCAATACAAATAACCACAAATGAAATCCAAGCTGCACATCAAATTCATTGAAATATATCCCTGTATTAATGCCTAACATTAATACATTCTAAACTCAATCAAAGGATCATACATATCCAAACATTAACCAAATTATTTCTCACATAATTTAAACTCTTCCTTGAAGAGTACCTAAGAACACCCATTACATTCTCACTTTGAGAGGATAAACCCTTCAACTCCCTTGAACACATGATTTATTGAAATTGAAAAATGCTTTAAGACAATCCAATGCAATTGTATATATGCCTTACATATATGTCACCTGCAACTAAGAAAGAATCTGAAAAATGTATCTATTCAATGGCAGAAGAGTAGGAACATAAAAAATTACAATTGAGAAAACTAAATGCATTAGACTGGAATCCCTCTTTGAAATCTCCCTTGGAGCCCCTTTTCCAAACATTTGAACTCCGAAAAATGAGAAGAACTCAGAATATGAAGAAGAGTGAAAAAACCAAATTTTCATCACAAATTGTGAAGTGTCCTCTTTCCCTAACTGAAAATGTTCTTTGCATCATTCCAATGGAAATTTCTCTCAAAATATTTGACATGTGTTGAAACTGACAATAAAAACGAACTTCTCATTCTGAAAGCTTTCGAATGACATATAATATGCCTATATTTTGGTTAAAAAACTCCTCCAATGAAACAATCTTGGATGCAGCCAGACATTTAATTTTTTGAATTTTAACACTATAGTTGAAACTATACATTTGACTTTGATTTTTTCATTTCGGTTGTGCATTCATCTATGCTACGTGTCAGCTCCTGGTTTGCTCATGGGTCCACCTATTCGCCACCTCTTTTCCACTTGACCGCCACTTCAGCACCTTAGGCCGGACCCACCATTGGACTTTGCCCACCTTGTCGCCAAATCACGATGGGTAATTGATGATCAGTTTCCCATCGTGGATCAGCGACCACTGTTGGATCATCTTCAACCTGCATGCTTTGTTAATCTCCATTTTTGCTTCAAAATATGGGTGCCTCGCAATGCATGTTCGCGTGCGTGGGGTCCACTGGGTGCTGAACCTCCACTTGCCAAAAGCCTTTTGTCTTTTGATGGTTATCATACGAGTCTCTTTGGATTAAAATATTAAAAGAGCCTATCCCACAAACAATGTGGGATAAAGACTTTCCCTCTTTTGGTGCAACACTTGGCCTTACACTTGCCAATTGAATTTGTTTGAAAGTTTCTAGAGCCTTCTCCATAGCGCCATTCTGGCGTGCAAGCTAGAGGAGCACACTAGCAGGGTGCTTGGCATGTGAGTTGGAATTATACCTGCTAATAGCGTTAGCTTTTGCAAGTTTCTAAGACTTCTCAATGCCTTCTCTCCTTGCTTGCTGGGCAGGAAGAACACTAGTTGGAATTTGGCTTTTCACATGCCAATTACATTTGTTGAAAGTTTCATATTCTTTCACGCCATGTAGGGGAATGATAGCTTTAAGCCAAGAAATCACATTTGATGAAATTCCTTTATGACCTTTTTCAACAAATTCCACACCAAACTTCATGCCCAACAGGGAGGAAGCTGTAGAGGTCGCGTGGAAGGAGACTAGCTTTAAGCCTTTCAAAATGAATTTGCTTGATAGTTTCATATTCCTTCACTGCCATGCAAGGGAATTCTAGGATTCATGCCTAGCAATTACATTTTCTGAAAGTTTCTAAAACCCTCCCAACGTTTCTCATTTCACCCGCTAAATGCATTTGCACACATGTGTAAAAGAAGTACATAGGGTGTGGACGTTCTAGGATCCAACTCAAAAAGGAGAGTTGTTGAAAATTCTCCTAACCCTATATTCTCATGTGATCTATATATACCAAGCAAGATCATTCACACAACAACATCTGGTTTTAATTGCGTCTTGATATTAAGCCTCTAAACTCTTATGTTTACCTTCAACATCTTTGTTTGTGAACCATTCTTGTGTCTCTTTGAAGTCACATTTAACAGTAGATGAGGCCAAAATTGGTACAATCCACAGAACCCTTAGATGTCTTTGATATCTTCCCCACTTTAAAATATTTTTGTTTCTTAATCATGAATGATTTAAGTAAAACTTCAGCATCTTATCCAAAGTGGTAATACAAAATCATAGGCCAAGTCGAGCCCCCAAAGTGGTTCCGGCTAAAGTTTTTTTATCTTCATTCAAGTGACACCCAAAATGCCTTCCAGACAAATTTATATACCTCTGGAGTTTATTTTCACCATTATCTGACCATTAAACTGACTTTTGCAACTCATAGGCAGCTGTGCCCAAAACACATAAATAACCCTCAAAAAGAATTTCAAAAACTAATCAAAACACCTTTCTATACGTCGCCCACTAGAAGACATACTGTCTGATATATTGACATTCACTTTGCAAAACCATTCCTCATGACGAATCCCGAGTGATGAGATATTAATTGTTGAAGTTGATTAAATGTCTCTGTCAGCATTTGAACCTGATAAAATCCAAGTGTAGGGACCTCAAAGTGCACACATTAAAAATATCAGATGATCTTCGTGGACACCCAAATCTGGGGCATAGATACCTTGAAGTAGAGAGAAGACAATGGATTGTTCAGTTTGACCGGGAAGCTAGTAGGGTGCAAATGGTGAGCTCATGAAAATAACCACTTAAAATGATCAATAGGGAACGTGCAAAAAAATAGCACAATTGGGCTATTAAACCAACTTGGAAAATAGGTCAAACGAGTTGAACAGAACTTGAAACTACAGATGGAGGTTGTTATTAGTACATACCATATAATACAACTTTAATTTCATCATGAAAATCAAATGGGCAAAAGTTACACATATGCAAAGTGGTGCTCTGACTAGCTGTTAAAACAGGGACTTATAACAACAACACAAATTGCAAATAAAATGGCCTTACCAAAATGAGAAAATGTTTTCATAGGGACTTAAAATTTAGCATTTGGACACACCTATATGTGTAAAATTATGGGGTACACTTCATTTAACATGACGATCAACTGGTCATAAAATGCAAAGCCTTAAAGTAGGCCACTTGGTAAAATCTGAAAATGTGCCTAGAACAACTTACAGTCCACCCCTTGAAATGGGTACTTGACAAACTGAAATTTGAAAGTTGTAACACACTGCATAGGCCAAATGAAAGGTGTACAACAATTTTCCAAATCCTTACCTCTTGATAATCAACTGGCTCCATTTTATAATTTTTCAAACTAGGCCACTCAGGTTGATGAGTCAAGTGCCATTATGAAAATGTAGGAGCAAAATTTTGAAATGGGCCTCTCAAAATACTCAAATTTTATGAGTTCCAATAGTGGCTCTGACTAGGGATGGTTGATTTGAAGATCAACACAAGAATCTAGAATCTTTGGTTATGCAAACCACCCAAAAACAGATCATTTCTCTTCTTTTAAAAAAGAAGGGTTCCTTATTCTACCCAAACAACAGGGCATTTATTCCAAACAAACCACACAACTGAAGCAAAGCAACTGTACAACATATATACATTATTCCCAAATAGCCTTGGGCCATCAAAATTGAAGTCAATTCTTACCTCTATCAAACACATGATTCTCATTTCCATAAACTGAAGGTAAGCTGGAATTTTTCAATTACATCTGCCTGATCACAAACACTGTCTCTTTCCATCAACTCATCACACAAAAAAATAATCAACATGTTGACAATCACCAAACAGTTGAGAACCAAATAAATGTTGAAAGTGTTGATCACTATGTGACATAAGAGTGTCATACTCTTTACAATTATTTCCCAGCTAAAAAGAAAAGTAATCCAACTCCCTCTGAAACTGGGAACATCAGGTACATGCTGATCACTAGTTTGCACAAGAGGAAAACACTCGTCCATAATAATGTCTTGCAAACTAGAGAGGAATATTTTCTCATAAAATGACTGCAATTCAACATCTTGCTGATCACAATTTTCATTAGCATTATGCAAAAGTAAAAACACATGATCATCATTTGTCAATGGTTCATTTACCACTTGCAAATCTGGGAAAATTACTTCAAGTTTGTCATTCCTTTTAAAAGCAAGATCCACACAATGCATATCAAATTCTTAATTCATATTAGCATATGAATCCACATTATCACATCTATCAACCTTATATGCATTTTCATCTTGTCTTCTATTCAAATGAAATGTAGGGAAATAATTAATATCATATGTATCATACTTCACACCCTCAAAAATATCATTGATATCAAAACGTATACTAGTTGGATATGAGAGATTGGGGACATTTCTGGATGCATACCTCTTAAGATTAGCTAAGAGTTCTGAGATTTGTTCACTACTTAGTGAACCTTCTTATTCATTTTCATTTTCCTTGGCTTTACCTTCTGTGTTGTAAACATTGTCCCAATCTGATGCAGTCATTAGATCTTTCATGATCATGTCTTTATGCACATTTATTTTATCATTACAACAACTTGTATCTATATCACAACCTTTATCATGCTGATCATAAAGTGCCACTATATGTTGCAACATAGTTTCATAACCTTGGTTGCAAACACTTTGTGGATTGAAATTAACAACAAGATGATCTATATTATTTAAATCTGAAACCTCAATAGGATCATGATTATTTGAACAACTTATGTTCTCACAATTTTCTTCTTGTTTTGAATACACATCTTCACTGTCATGCTGAAAATAAGAGTCATCTTCAACATCATAAGAGATATCTCCACTCATGGATTCATCTTCATCACTACACTCAATACTATGTGCATTTTCAGATTTAGTCACTTCAATCTCATCTATCCATTCTTTAATATGTGCAACACTTTCTTCTCTCAAGGCTGTAGACCAATTAATTGAGTTGGGCTCATCAATCTCTAAGAATAACTCAATCCAAATAGAATCATGGAGTCTAACATCATCTAGAAGCTCATTTAATGCAGCACAAAATCTTTCATAAAAGACACATGATGATTCTTCCTTCCTCTTCCCTACTTTCTTTCTTAAAAACAAGATGAACTTATCCTGGATTCTTTGAAGATATGTTTTAATCTCCCTATCAATTTCTTTCAGATTTGACAAAGGATTTTTTAGATCTAGGAACCACATCCAGATCCATCAAATTTGAAACATCTACTGAACCATTACTTGGACAATGCATCTTACCGTTTCACAAATACTGTGCAAAAAACATGCAGTCATTAACTTCATAACCTGACATACTTCTCACAATATTTCTGACTGAAGATATTTCAATGAAGTATGTAACTTTAAAACCAACATAACTTTTCTTGGTGACTTGCTTCACCCTATAAGGAACAAAGTTATCTCATATTTTTTTTGAGGAATACCTAGATATATTTGTTGTTGTTGTTCACTTTACTTCCGACTGAAGATATGAAGAGGAACTCCACATCTCAGGTTTGTTCTTATAGAGTCACCACCTCCTTGAGGAGGAATAAAATTTCAACCAATGATCTTCACTCTTGAAACAGTTTCAGATTTCTGGGTCATTCCACACAACAGAGTCACATAATATTTTCAAATTTTACTGCAACAAAAGCTTTCTAGTATACACTTTCAAATCTGAAAATGACTTTCAGATTTCTAAACTTCTAAGACTCTTCCCCAAAAGAATTTTGGCCAGACTCATGGGTTTGACTGCAATCAACAAGGTGAATACAACTTCTCTCAACCTTACTGAAAAATTCAATTACAAGTCACTGTTAGTCCCCAACAGAGTCACCATTTTTATTGTTCTCGAAAAATGAGTAACCCAAGTTCACCTGCAATTTATCTATGAAATAGCCAATTTCAAACAATGAAGAAATTCAGGACTTGGAAAACATGACAAGGATTTAAATCCTTCTACTCTTCAGGCTTTGCAAAACCTAGGTGGGTATATCTTTGATTCATAGAATCAGACCCATTACACACATATGACAACATCAAACAAGAAGAAAGATCTCATTAAAGTCTCAGAATAAGGAGGGTACTACAGATGGGCTAAATCTACACATACAACTCAGCTATGTTTGAGCATGAGATAGGTGGAACATTACCAGAGAACATAAAAAGGAAAGATATTCTGATTTGATTTTAAAATGTTGCAAGTAACTTCTAGCTGTAACTGATCAGTGCCTCAACTTGGGCATAGAGTTAATACAAATAACCACAAATGAAATCCTTGATGCACATCAAATTCATTGAAAAGATATCCCTGTATTAATGCCTGACATTAATACATTCTAAACTTAATCAAAGGATCATACATATCCAAACATTAACCCAAATCCAAAATGATTGTTCACAGAATTTAAACTCTTCCTTGAAGAGTACCTAATAACACCCATTACATTCTCACTTTGAAAGGATAAACCCTGACTACCTTGAAGACATGATTTATTGAAATTGAAGAATGCCTAAAGACAATCCAACACAATTGTATATATGCCTTACATATATGTGGCCTGCAACTAAGAAACAATTTGCAAAATGTATCTATTCAATGGCAGAAGAGTAGGAACATCAACAATTACAACTGAGAAAATTAAATGCATTAGACTGGAATCCCTCTTGGAAATCTCCCTTGGAGCCCCTTTTCCAAAAATCGGAACCCCTAAAAAATGAGAAGAACTGAGAATATGAAGAAGAGGGATAAAACTAGATTTTTATCACAAATTGCAAAGTGTCCTCTTTCCTCAACTGAAAATATTCTTTGTATCATTCTTGTGGAAACTTCTCTCAAAATATTCGACATGTGTTAAAAGTGATGATAGAAATGAATTTCTCATTTGGAGAGCTTTCCAACAATATATAATATGCCTATATTTGGGTAAAAAATAATCCTCCAGTGAAATAATCTTGGATGTAGCTAGACATTTAATTTTTTGAATTTTAACACTATAGTTGAAACTATACATTTTTTGAATTTTAACACTATAGTTGAAACTATACATTTAACTTTGATTTTTTCCTTTTGGCTGTGCATTCATCTGTGCCACATGTCAGCTCCTGGTTTTCTCATGGGTCCACCTGTTCGCCACCTCTTTGCCACCTGACCGCCACTTCAACACCTTAGGTCGGACCCACCACTGGACTTTGCCCACTTTGTCGCCAAATCGCGATGGGTAATCAACGAGAAGTTTCCCATCACAGATCAGCAACCACTGTTGGATCATCTTCAACCTACATGCTTTGTTAATCTCCATTTTCACTTCAAAATATAGGTGCCTCGCAATGTGTGTTCACGGGGTCCACTGGGCGCTGAACTTCCACTTGCCAAAAGCCTTTTGTCTTTCGACAATTATCATGTGAGTCTTTTTGGATTAAAATATTAAAAGAGCCTATCCCACAAACAATGTGGGATAAAGGCTTTCCCTCTTTTGGCTCAACACTTGGCCTTACACCTACCAATTGAATTTGTTTGAAAGTTTCTAAAGCCTTCTCCATAGCGCCATTCTAGTGTGCAAGCTAGAGGAGCATACTGGCAGGGTGCGTGGCATGTGAGTTGGAATTACACCTGCCAATAGCATTAGCTTTTGCAAGTTTCTAAGACTTCTCAATGCCTTCTCTCCTTGCCCGTTTGGCAAGAAGAACACTAGTTGGAATTTGGCTTTTCACATGCCAATTGCATTTGTTGAAAGTTTCATATTCCTTCATGCCACACAGCGGAATGGTAGCTTTAAGCCAAGCAATCGCATTTGATGAAAGTTTGTTTGGCCTTTTTCAACAAATTGCATGCCAAACTTCATGCCCAACAGGAAGGAAGCTGGAGAGGTTGCATGGAAGGAGACTAGCTTTAAGCCTTTCAAAATGAATTTTCTTGATAGTTTCATATTCCTTCACTGCCACGCAGGGGATGCTGGGATTCACACCTAGCAATTGTATTTTCTTAAATTTCCTAAAACCCTCTCAACGTTTCTCATTTCACGCACTAAATACATTTGCACACATGTGTAAAAGAAGTACATAGGGTGTGGGCGTTCTAGGATCCAACTCAAAAAGGAGAGTTGCTGCAAATTCTCCTAACCCTATATTCTCATGCGATCCATATACACCAAGCAAGCACATCCACACAACAACGTCTGGTTTTATTGGCATCTTGATAATAAGCCTCTAAACTCTTATGTTTACCTTCAACATCTTTGTCTGTGAACCATTCTTGTGTCTCTTTGAAGTCACATTTTAACAGTAGATGAGGCCAAAATTGGTACAATCCACATAACCCTTAGATGTCTTTGATATCTTCCTCACTTTAACATATTTTTGTTTCTTAATCATGAATGATTTAACTAAAACTTCAACATCTTATCCAAAGTGTTAATACAAAATCATAGGCCACGTCGGGCCCCTAAAGTGGGTCCTACTAGTTTTTTTTATCTTCATTCAACTGACACCCAAAATGCCTTCCCGACAACTTTATACACATCTGGAGTTGATTTACACCATTATCCAATCATTAAAATGAGTTTTGCAACTCATTGGCAACTGTGCCCAAAACACATAAATAACCCTCAAAAAGCATCTCAAAAACTAATCAAAACACCGTTCTGTACCTCACCCATTGGAAGACATACTATCTGATATATTGACATTCACTCTCCAAAACCATTCCTCATGACGAATCCTGGGTGATGAGATATTAATTTTTGAATTTGATTAAATGTCTCTGTCAACATTTGAACTTGATAAAATCCAAGTGCATGGACTTCAAAGTGCAGACATTAAAAATATTAGATGATCTCCATGGATCCCCAAATTTCGGGCATAGATACCTTGAAGTACAAAGAAGACTATGTAATGTTCAGTTTGACCGGGAAGCTGATAGGGTGCAAATGGCGAGCTCATGAAAATAGCCACTTAAAATGCTCAACAGGGAATGTCTAGAAAAATAGCACAACTGGGCTATTAAACCAACTTGGAAAATAGGTCAAACAAGTTGACCAGAACTAGAAACTATAGATGGAGGTTGTCATTAGTACATACCATATAATGCAACTTGAATATCTTCATGAAACTCAACTGGGCAAAAGTTACACATGCAAAGTGGTGCTCTGACTAGCTGTTAAAACATGATCTTGTACAAAAAACACAAATTGCAAACGAAATGGCCTTACCAAACTGAGTATATATGGATTCATAGGGAATTGAAATTTAGCATTTGGACACACCTATATGTGTAAAATTCAGGGGTACACTTCATTTAACATGATGATCAACTGGTCATAAAATGCAAAGCCTCAAAGTAGGCCACTTGGTAAAATCTGAAAAATGTGCATAAAACAACTTTCAATCCACCCCTTGAAATGGATACTCGAAAAACCGATCTAAACTGAAATCTGAAAGTTTTAACAAACTTCATAGGCCAAATAAAAGGTGTACAAAAAGTTTCCAAAGCCTTACCTCTTGATAATTAACTGGCTCCATTTTATAATTCTTGAAACTAGGCCACTCAGGTTGATGAGTCAAGTGCCATTCTGAAAATGCAAGATAATTTTTTTGAAATGGGCCTCTCAAAATACTCAAATTTTATGAGTCCCAATAGAGAGGAGTGCTATGGGGATGATTCAAGGAAACATCATCATGTTCAGAAAATGTAAGGTTATGAGGCCCTGTCATATGAGCCACCATGGCTTGGAATCTATCAATGTCTAGGTCTTTAGGAACATTTGTTTCAACAAGTGCTTTCTCTAAGATGTCCTTATGTTTTGGCAAGAGTTTGAGTAACTTGAGAATGGATATTTGAGTGGGAGTTCTCTACAGTTGATCAACCAAATTATATTGAGTCTTGGGGATAGTGGTGGATGTTGATGCATGCCCTTTCAAGACGTATTTTTGAGCTCTGGTTGTCACATTGATTGACACATGATCTTGTTTGTCCTTAATTTTTATAACATTTATCTGGTTATCATCTATCGATATGTGATTGATGGTGTTATTATACAGGTGATTTATACGAGCTCCTCCAGTATCGTTTGATGATGAGGCTCCTCCCATGTTGTAATTTGGAAGAGCATTTTTGAAGGCATCATGGTCACCATTTGATTTGAGACCATGAACTATCAAATCACCTCTATTGATCATGTCCTAATGATGTTCATAAGCCTTATGCAATCATTTGTGTGATGTCCTTTGTTTCGATGAAAATCACAAAAATGTGAGTCATTCCACCAAGGTGGTTTGACCTGGGGTTCAAAGTTATTTATGGCTGGCAATGTGATAATTTTGTTCGCTAGGAGTTCTCAAAACACTGATTCTAAGGTTTGCCCTAATGGTGTGTAGATGCGTCTATTCGGGTAAGTGTTGGTGTTGCTTCTCTGGTTTGCATTATTCCCTCGGTTAGTGGTGTTGCTTTGGTTATTGTTGTTGCCTTGGTTATTGTTGTTGGTGTTTGAAATTAAAGGTCCTTGATTGGTGTTTTGTGAATAAGTGTTAGTGCCTTGATTAACACCTTTTTGATTTTTGTTAGATTGTGGGTTACCTGATAAAGCCAATAATGGTTGTTTGGACTTCACATCATTAGCATCAACTACCCCATCGTTAACAACATTTTTGTTCCTTGTCCAAAATCTGGATTTGTCTAAAGTGTTGTTGTTGTTTTGATTGTTAAAAGGGTGAGTGTTCGATGAGCTAGCTTCTTCCTTAAAGAACTTCATTGTTCCTTTCTTGATGCAGGCTTCCTCCACTTGGATTCCATTTTCTATCAATTTGGCAAAAGATGGTATGCATTGGAGTTTGAGTTGATAACTCATCTCACTATTTAGATTATCAATAAAGATCTCCATCTTTTCCTTTTCAGGCACGTCTTGAGGATATCTCGAAACTATGCGTCTCCAATGCTGAAGAAACACCATGAATGTTTCATTGTTCTCTTGTTTGGTGTAACACACATCCAACATGGTGATTGTATGTTGAATATTGTAGGAGTATTGCGTGATAAATTTTTTTACCAACTCATCAAATGATCTGATGGGAGGTGTGAGTTTAGACAACCACTCCATTGTTTTCCCTACCAAACTTCTTGGGAATAGTCTCATTAAGTAAGTGTCATCGTGAGAAAACTCTAGGCTTATGGTACAAAATTACCGAACATGATCACAGGGATCACTTTTACCATCGTACTTGTCATACTTTGGTATATCTGAATTTGGGGGAAAAGGTACCATGTTCAATCTCCTGTCAAAAGGATAAGGGCAGATCTCATCCAAGGAGTACCGTACCTGTGGTTCCTTGTTGCATGTCCTACATTTTCCTTTGTAGCATTTGGATTTGTTGTGTAAGAGCGACTATGGGCGCATTTGTATGTCAAGGGAGGACTTCCTCCCTTTCATTAATATTGTCTTGATTTCGGGCATGGTTGTGTTTAGGGGTGTTATTTTGTTCATGTATGATTTCCAGGTCATGTGTTTCTTCTTCTCTTTATTGGTCTTGATAGGAGAAATTTCTAGACCTTGTTCTAAAAATTCTTTCATCTACATTCCTTAAGTTTTTAGTATCGAAATCTTCAGGAAGTCTGACTCCTTTCCTAGTTAGCAAGAGTATATATTTTTTCTTGTCTGCTTCAATAAGTCTTTCCATGAGCCTTTGGAATGATGGGTTTTCTTGAAATTCTTGGAGAAATTCCTCGGTGATCACTATTTCACCCATATTAGCATACTCGTCAAAAGGGTTGGATTATATATGACCCATACTTGATTCTAGTTGTGATTCTCTTTGTTTGTTTCTCTAGGATCAAGTGACAGTGGGCATCTAGTAAATTTCTATCGGAATGGACACTACTTCATCTATGGGAGTTCCTGGTGGTGTTGGTGGTTTAGGTCGAGCTTCGTCATAGGTGATACATGATTGTGGGAATAAAGTAGGCTTGATCCTTCCTCCATGATTTAAGCGTTGGTTGAATGCTGCTTTCTGAATATAAGCTCTACTTCTCAAAGGTTCTTTGTTAAACTCATTTTTTTTGCCTTGGATATACAATCGCATGTGACGCAAGAATGCACAAAGTGATTTAAAGATTTGGTGATTGATATAGAGAAACTTATTCCTTCTTGAAAGTTCCCTAGAACTAGGTTGTCTCTTCTTCAAATTAGTTTTGTGATGAAGACTTGTTCTTCTCAAAATATGAGGAGTGGTCATACACAAATGACAGTGGTTGTCGTTTGATGTTGGATTTCGATACTTCATTTGAAAACTTAAGCTTACTTTATCAAGTAGAGGTTTTTAGTTAGATTCGTCTCCATGACAAAGTGTGTCAAATGATATGGATAAAAGTTTCCCGATATGGAAACTTGATTTGACAACTTAAGGATTAAACTAGGTATGTTGTTTTGATAGACTCCGTTAGATGGTGAAACTTTGATCAATGTTATGATATTGCCTGATTTTGTTTGGATGAAGTCTTATCTCGAGCTAGTTTAAGATTTGAAAATTTTTGTTCTAAGGATGCTTGTTGATTTTGGAATTGTCTTCTCTGAATATTTGATTCGAGTTTTGATTGTTGAGTTTGATAAAAGACCAAAAAGGGTATTCAAGACTGTCGATGAAATTATCCTAAAAGGTTTGATTAGCTTTTTGTTTTTTCTGGGTTTTGAATATGCGCTAAGATAGAGACTGGATGCACTAATGAATGTTATAGATGCACCACAAAAAGTTCTATATGCGCTAAACCGCCTTTCCTATGCGCTAACTCAGATTGTTTGAAACTAACTTGGTTGGAAGAGTCACGTGCTAATATGTCCTTGATACGCACCACTGTTTAAGCTAAAAATGCTAAGATATGCATCCTATGCGCTAAGCTGATGTTTAAATGCACTAGACTGGTGCTAAAAAGAGCCATTGAAAGTATTACCAATGTGATACTGGTTATGTGCTAATGTGATTGTTTAAAGCGCTATGTTTTGCTTGAGACGCGCTACAGAATGGTTGAAATGCGCTAGGAAGTTTCTCCTACGTGCTAAGCTGCCCTGATTTCTTTGCTTCTGTTGTTTTGGGTTATTTTAACTTGTGTTTTGGATGGATGATTTTTTGAAAAATAAATTGCAAAGACAACATGAAAGAGATAACAAATTTTGCCTATGCTAGACAATTAGTGTATGTTTTGTGAGGACGTGTTTAAATCCTCGATGTTTTCATTGGATTAGATAACAAGTAATATAGATTAGACACTCTTTATTCAAGGGTTATTAACAACATCATAGCCCGCTAGTCTTGATACTTCATCAACTCAAACAACCGTGTCGCCCCCTAGAGGGGGCCCATTTTTTTTGCCTTTTGCCAGAAATTAACTCAAAGTGAATTGCTTCACAATTGAGTAGTTATCTTGCGAGATATATGGTGAGTGATCTTGGGGGTAGATTCTTCCCCACCCTTGCACTATGATGTTGAAAATCTTTGGATATTGACTCGGCTCAAAGTTTCTAGTGCTAAGGTTTTGAATCAGGCTTCCGTTCGGTCTTCAATGATAAACTCACTTAGGAGGCTTCCCAACCTTTAGAACAAAGGCTTTACGTATCTTAAAGATATTGGGGGAAGGCTAATCACCGAGAAAAACCATTTAAGGGGACTTTCGTCAGCCTCCACATTTGATTATAGTGGGTTGGAACACTTGGCGATAAAGTCATTTCCCACTTAGGTCATTTCTCTCTCACTAGCCATTAATGGCACTCTAAGAGCAACTTGGGAGGGCAGGTCTGCTAAAGGTTTTAAATGATTTAAGTAAAGAAAGCATAAGAGTGGTTTGGCTTTTTGGTCACCCAATTAAGGGGAGATCATATACCTTCCACTTTCAAGACAAGGAAAACAAGATAATTTTTATCCTTCAAGACAATGATTTTCTAACTTCTATTTGGAGATGTTGCTCCAACAATCATGGTGTTATTTTTAACTCTTCATAGCAAAATATGTATTTCCAAAAACTCTTGAAAAACAAGCCTAGTCAACAAAGTAAATCGTGATGTTGGTCAACAAAAGGAAAATCACAAAATCAATCCAAATAGAAAAATCTTTTGATTTATACAAAAACATGAAAAGTGACTTTATTTTAATCCTTTGCAAAGAAATGAAAGTGAGTTTGTTGTTCTTTTTAATCCTTTGCAAAATGAAAATGAGGTTTTTTTAAGCACCAAAGGATAAATGAAGTTCTTTTTAAGCCATACCAAAATAAAATGGGATTCTTTTTAACCTTTGCAAAAGTTTGAAAGTTTGTTTGTAGTTCTTTTTAATCCTTTGCAAAATGAAATGAATTTGTTGTTCTTTTTAACCAACAGGGAAATGAACTATTTTTAAAACTAAATTGAAAGAGTTAGAAATAAAATAATTAAATACCTAAAATAAAAATTCCTCCAATCTGCAAACAAAGATTAGTAACCTGCAACAAAAATAACAGTTAGTGAAAATTTTAAATCTGAGGTGAGCTTATACAAGCCTAACTTTTTACTTCGGTTACAAATTATGTTTTTACTTCTACCAGAATCACACACTGGACTTCTACACATATGCGCTACATAAAGTTACAGATGTGCTACATAATGACTCCTATGCACTATATTGATTACCAAATGCACCATGCTGTTTTTCCAATGCACAAAATAAAAACCAGAATACTATGTGCTAACAGAAAGTTTAGATGCACTAAGGAATGGGTCTTATGCGCTAAACAATATACCAGAAGTGCTAAAAGAAGGTTCCTACACACTAATGAAAGGGTCCAATATGCTAATACAACATTTCCACATGCTTATAATCTTGCTCTTGCATAAAAAACGATGTGATTAATGGGGTCAGGCCCACGGTGCGTGCCAGAAATGTGGGTGACATAAATGTAAAAGTCTAATTTCAAAGTGTCCACACACCAATGAGACTCTTGGTGAAAGTTATAGGAGATATATTTAATTCCTCAACTTCACAAGGGATATCCCATTGTTCTCTATCTCACAAGATCCCTGAAGTCAAAGTCTTTGCTCTCAGATCATTGAGCAAAGTGACGTAGGAATGACAACTCCAAGAATGAGTGATGTTTTCTTATAAGTATTAATGCATTCCGACAACATGTATAATATTGAAACTAGAATGATCTAAACTAGTATGAATATGATGCTATGATAAAGATTAGTAGTCCTATCCTAACAAAATACTAGTTTAACATGGATATGCTATGATATTAAAAATGATTCTAAATGTTTAATGTGTTTTAACAAAGAGAGGCCTAATGCTTAGTAAAATTAATATAAATTGGATGCATGAAACTTGGATATTTGAAAATGAGAGAATGAGAGATATATTTATAGGAAAAATAGGGCAATGGATGGTCAAGATTGAATAATCTTAACAAGGGCTAGGATTCAAACTTATCAATCCATGTTTACAATTCTCACCAATGAAATGGTGACAATTGTCAACAAGAGGTTGCTTGAGAGGAGATGAAAGAAGCATTAAATGCTTGAGAAGACATGAAGGTTACCTTAGGGGGTAAGGGTTAAGGTTAGGTTAGGGTTATCCATTGGATAAAGCTTTTACCCAAGGGTAAACTCTTGTGAAAGGGTTAAAGAGATAACCAAGGTTAAAGCCATGAATGATTGATGAGACCCTTGGGCTAGATGAGGGTTGAGTTAGAGAGAAAGTCTCTAATCATGCAAGAAGGTTGAGTTAACCATTAATGGCTATGTAAGAGACTTTAATGTTTTGGAAGACTTTGAGGGTTAACTTATTGAGGACATAAAGCCTTTAATGGTTTTCAAAGACTTTGAAGGTTTTGATAATGACTTCTCTTTTCTTAGGGATGTGACAATATTTAGGAGATGTATTAGGCTAAATTAGAATTGATTAGAAGAATCTAGAAGGGGGTTAAGGAGGCAAGTGGGAGATGTAGGAAAATGCAAGTGGATGGAGGGGAATTTTAATTAAAATAAATTACTTTATTTCAACAAAAATAGAAGCAACTTGCATAAATACAAGTGGGAGATTTAAATAAATAAATTAGATTTATTTATTTGCAAGGATCTATTTAATTAAAAAGGGAGAATGGGGAATTAATTAAGTAAAGTGATTTATTTAATTAAAGGTTAGAAAAGGCTTAGGTGAACTTAATTAAATAAATTGAGTAATTCATTTAATAAAATAGATGAATGGGTAGAAATTAATGAAATATAATTTAATTAAATAGAGGAATGGGGTTAAAACCAATATTAAATATTCATTTAGGAAAGTGGTCAGATTTATACGTCTACACCTTCAACATAATAAACATAATAGGTGATATGCTTACCATCAATTGTAATGCTTACTATCCCACAAATAGGCGTAGCTTCCTCTTCTGCAAATTTCACTAATCCTCCATCATACTTCTCAAGATTAATGAACTCTTTATTATCGATCATATGACTTGAGCATTTGAAGTTAATTCCTATATTTCGGTTCCACTTCGGTATCCAGTGCAGTCTTTTCATTCATTGAATTTCTAATGTTATTCACTCCTTCCAGTCTTCCAGACATTTCCTTATTCTTAAATCTTCTATGGACATAAAGAGAGATTCTTCATTTGAGTCATCACCATATTCATCTTTAGATGAATGTGTCTCCATAGAACATAGGTTCCTTTTTCCTTACCATCTCTCCTTTTCTTTGAGTCATGTATTTTGTATCTACTCTTCTCATCATCACCAGCTCTATTGTAGTCTTCCTTATACATGCAATTAGAAGCACATTGACCAATTATTCCACAATTAAAACATTTCAGAGGTAACATACCTTTGTATTTTCTAGTTCCTCTCTTCAGTCTTCACACAAAGTTTTCTTCAATTGCATCCATATTTTCACTTGCTTCCAGTCCATCTTCAACTATCTATGAAACATTGAATGCAACCTCTTTTGTTTCCCTTTTGATATCTTCCATCTCATATATTTCATATGCAGATAGTGATCCAAGGAATTTATCAATTGTATACTTATCTATAAATCATGAGATTTTCAATAATGCACTTCTTAGGCTTGTAGGGTTTAGGCAAAGTTGACAAAATCTTTCTCACAACATCACCTTCTTTTATCTTTCCACTAGCACCTTTGATAGGATTCACAATCTCGTTTACCCTATGTATGTAACCTTCGACACCTTCATTATCAACCATCTTTAGACATTCATATTTCTATTTTAGATTCATTAACCTAGCCTACTTTGTCTTAGGATCTCCTTCATATGCTTGAATTAACTTGTTCCAAACTTATTTAGCTTCTTTTAATCTAGTAACTTTGGCAAATACTGCATCACTTAAACAACTGATAATTACAGTTCTAGCCTTTGCATTATTCTAGTGATTCTTAACTTCATCTAGAGTCTGAGGTCCATTCGGTGGATGCATATAGCCAACTTTGACAATTTCTCAGATTCCACTCAACAAAGTTTTCAGATAAGATTCCATTCTCTCCTTCTAATAAGAAACATTTTTGCCCTCAAACATTGGTGCTTTGAAATTCAGTTCCTACACCATTCTAGATCTACCTCAAGTGATTAAGCTATTATAAGAGAAACCTTGTTCTGATACCAATTGTTGAGCCCACAACAAGACTGAGAGGGGGGGGGGTTGAATCCATTTGGATCTCAAGCATTAAATCATTTAAAAAAATGATTTAAACACATTTTACTTGGCCTCATCTAATTCTTTTAATATAGTTTAATTAATCCCCCTTTTGCTGAGTATTTAAAATAATCAAATGATTCAAATAGTCTTATATTTTTCATTATCTAATAAATTCAGATATAAAATTATTTAGATCAAAGTGATTTAAATAATACATATTTGAAATGAGCTTTAATTGGTATTATTGGGCTAGAGCACTAGTCGGGTCCTTGGTAGGACCGGTTAATTTTTTTTTGTTTTCAAATAATTAACCCTAGAAATGCCCAAAAACCAAACTTGAACATATTCTAGACCTGGGATATTGAGCGGGTGGTCATTTAATTTGAAGTTTTAAGTCTCTAACTTTTGACCAAAACCACTCAAGTAGCTTTCAAAATTGCTTTAAAACACTAATCAAACCCTATCCCTAGATCCCAAAAATTGGAACACATATTGGGTGTTATTTGGAGAATCCAAAATGCTAATTGGATCCACATGATAGTTCTCAAGGAAAGAAATTTTGATGCTTGAAGTTTCTTACTCAAGCATTTTCTGAAACTGCACATTTTGAACCCTTTTGAAGCCTATCCAAACACTGCCTTGAAAAAATACTAAACCTTGGTTTCAGAGGCCTCCACTTGGGGGATTGATTAATTTGGATACAATGAACATTTGTGCAAAGATATTTTTCTCAATTACATCATATCTCTGAAATATTAGAGGCCAAAGTTGCCTTCTCTGAACTTTTTTGAAAATACTGATATTCAACGCCTGCAAAATTTGTTTTGTTTTGGCTTTGAAAAAATATCAAATCAAGTGTTGGGGTGTTGAAACTAGGTGAAGTAGTAGATGAATATAAAAATAATCACTAGGAAAAATCCACTTGGCATGCAATTCATTGGTCAATGAAATAAAAATTAGGATGAAAGACTACCTTGGGAGATTTTACATTGTTCTGATAACAAATCTGAATAAGTTACATTTGGATTTGACCTAGATAAGATATCAAATGGAGACTTGGAGATATAGAAACTGACATGGGGGATCATTGAAATGAAGAAAATTTATGGGAATTATTGGTTTGAATTCACAACCTACTAGTAGCAAAATGTAATCCTCTAAAAATGGATACTCCAAAAAATTTGATAGTACACAATTAACAAACCTTCGTTGAGCCCCCAAAATGAGTACATCAAAAAATCATCATATCTGGAGTTAAAAATAGAAATGGAAACTCACCAGTAAGGGGATAAAAATATTCCATGGTGGATCCTAATGACAATCAAAGGGTGTGAATATACTGACCCTAAAAGTGGGCTACTCAAGAAGAATTTATAGGGGTGTTTCTGAGTGTCACAAGCAATTTTCTCCTTATGGGCCCTCAAAATTTACCAACTTTTTGAGGTCACAACAATTCCAATGATGAATATGATCTTGTTTATGTTGACAATGATTTATCTAACAATGTTCAAAAACAATAATCCTAGCTCCTAGTGATAGACAAAGTGACTCATCATTATAGCACGGTCCTTGTTTGGAACTTGCAGTAGCTCCATCTACCATGCTCAAAGTTTCTCCTCTTGAATATTTTCCACCTTCCCAAAATAATGTTCAACGAGATTGGAAGGTGGATGAATTTCTTGATTATCTTCATTCATGTCGTAGATTCTCTTTCTCCTCTCTTGCTTGTTTGCAATGCGTTTCCCCCATGATGTGTTTTTCTGTTGTCCCATTCCTCTATTTGTATCTCAATTCTTCTATTTGTTGTCCCTTGTTTTGTCTACTTGGGGACGATGCAAAGGGTTGAGATATCTTGTGGTCTCTTCCATGTTGACTCAAAAGATACATTTTCCCTTCTTCCATTGTGCTTATAGTTCTACTACCTTTGGAGATGACGTCAATCCAATACATACATATTTCATTATATACACTATTTATCATAAGAGCATACTGACCCTAGAGTTAGTAGATCCCTTATGTGTTTTATTTTTTGTGACCACTATCCTTTGATTTTTCCTTTCCTGGGGGCATATCATTGTGGTAATGTGCTTGTCTTTGGATGCAAGCTACCTTAAAGCAATTGATCTCGATAAGGCATATGCAATCACTTTAATATGGGGGAATTCACTATCACATGTCTCAATACTCAAGTTACTTTGTAAATTAAGCCTTTTTCTTTGTAATTTGGTATTTTTATTTTTCATGACTCATAGTAAGTGAACATTACTAGGCTAGAAGTCATGATTCTTTCTCTTTCCTCTTTCTTATGATGTCCCTTTTATCTTGATGTTGAAGCAGTGAGATCTTAAAGTCCCTTGGGGGATTAGCGTGTCTTATCTCTTTGATATCTTGATAAAAGTTTTCAATGCAAACATTTTTACTTTACCAAGAGCATGCTTAGTCTCATACTCCCGCTAAAGTGGGGGCTAAATATAGCGTACTAAATTGTACTCCCTTACAATTTTATCCTTATTTGGGCCCTCACCTTGGCATTCATCCCTCGAGGCCTATTTGGAGCTCCGATTTTTCTTACACCATGCACCAAACTCAATATTTCAACACCTACACTCTCTCCCCCAAAATTATGAGTCCTTGATTGGTCAGGACCAGAGCACTGGTGCCCTGATCCTTAGGTACCAAAGTGCCCTCACTCTAGTGCTCCCAATTAGGGCCCATTTTGGGGCCTCATAATGGTAACATAAAATGGGCGAGAATCTGGATCCTATGTAGGCTCATGTTGAAAAATGATTTTTTTTTCGACCAAGCATGTATAAAATGAGGTCTACCCCTCTAATTTTGACATCAATTGGAAAATTCAAGTCCTCAAGCATTCATTCGAATTCAAGTGAGCAAGCAATTAGTCTTCTTTCAAGCATTGGAGATGACATTCATGTTCTATGTTTTATAAAAACTACATGAAACCTTAATTCCTTGTGAAGACAAACAAAACTTCATAAAAGATATATCATTAGTGTTTCAGACATTTTTAGGATTTCCCTCAAAAGGAAATCGTTTCCATTATAGAAATTCATTTACATTTCAATTCTATTTCATTGTTAATTCAAAAACTGGGGTTTGACCTAAGGCAAACCCCTGTTCCTAACAAATTTCCCTTCTCTACTGTGTGCAGGAACATGTATGGAGCTACAATTTTCAGGATCGACATTATTCACAAAGATGAACAAATTCACTTTTAGACAGCAAAAAGTTCAAAGGACTAGAGGGATGAGCATTCTAGTCCTAAGAATTCATGATGATCTTTTGAGAACATATGCAAACACTAACATATTGCTCAAATATAGGTTTGTGTCTCTGTTTGACAACTGTAGTGCACTGTTCATGCACAATTGCTTCAATTTCACCACATTCCCTAATTTAAACATTTTCACAATTCAACTTAAAAAGAGGGAATCAAAACTCCAATCAATGAATCTAATCAAAATTCTCAGCCCTATCTCTGTTGGATTGAGGTTAGATCTATTGGATTCACCCCTCTTTAATGTATTTGTCCCTAAGAAAAAAAATTTAAGGGTTTTACTACATCATTTGATGAAACCCTAATTTTTCACCAATACAACTACAAATCAATAATTTGAGCACCTTTCACACCAAGCTACAAGCATCTATATTTTATTGTAAGTTCCACCAATGCAAGTTCTATATCTTACATAATTTCACTAGAATTATAAATGAGTTAATGTGGTTTCACATATGATCACTATAATCAAATCCTTGAACAACTAATGCACAAGAGACGTACTAGAAAATGAATAATAAAAAATATAGTTCATCTCAAGACAAGTATTGGTAGCAAGGCATTATTTTCTATCAAACTCATTGTAAACTATTTCGAGAGCATAACTAAAGTATTTTCTTGGGCATGTTGCTACTAATAAAGACATTAACCTAAAATCTAGAAACATTTTACCAATAACATAAAAAGCTAAAACAACTTTTTTATCATACAAAAAGAGATGATTTTACACGCCATCTTTTTTGTATGATTACAAATCTTTTTCTAGAACCTCAAATAGTTGATGTAAGAAAAAGTCTACTTTAATGATAAAAATACTTTTACTTAATTTCTTTTTGTCTTTAAGACTCTATATTAATTTATTATATTTTACATAATCTTTATTTTAATTTAGATAACAATTAGTTTATTCAAAACAACAAATTAATAAATAATATTATCAAACTTTGAAATTATTTAATTTATATTATCTTCTTATTGATATTTAACTAATTATTATTAATATTTTTTAAACATATTTTAACAATAATGTCTTTTCCTAATGCTGCAACTTGCACACCCTTTACAACTTGCTCATGTTAGATTGACATGTACTATAAAAATTTTGTTTCTCGTACTTTTGAATTAAATATGCACTTCTATCTTGTCATTTTGAACTTCTGCCCGAATGCTATATTTTTTAAAAGCTTTCAAGTGAAAAAACTCGAGTCTCTAATTATTTCCTCTATTCATGTATAAAAGCTCTATTTGATAAAAAAAGTGTGGATTTAGATTTTTTAGTGTAACTTTAGATACCTAACATAGTACTTTGTGAATAATATTCTCTCTATTTTCCTTTTTGCCCACTAGTTGACAATAAGGGGAATTATTTATCCATTTATTGGAAAGCTAAAGTAGTGTGTGTGAGAGGGAAATGATGAATTTTGTACAAGTATGGAAATCCATTCATTCAAAAAGGTAAAGTGAAACCGCACTCTTAGACAAACCATGCACTTTATAAGTGCATTATTATTGTACCCAACTTGATATATATATAGTGGTACACTAAACTAATGTAAAAGCAATCAAGAAGTCCAAAATGCACATTGAAAAAATGGTACATGGGTCTCAGTGGATTGAAAATAAGTCAGGTGAAAATAGAGGTTTATAGTAAGGTACTAAATGTATATAATATAATTGTAATGATAAAATTTGTATGTTTATTTTCTTTGTTCTGAATAATTTTGTGTAGTGTCTTGATAAATGACATATTTTTTAATAATTATAATATTTTTTATGTTTTTATAAAATCAATTATATCTTTTTCATTTTTTTATTTGTATTCTTGGATAAGATTTATAGATGGAAGTTTGATACAAGTCACTTTTATAGTGATGGATATGAGACTTAATTTTTAAAATTCAAATGCAATCTCACTAATATAAGAGAGCTAGTCATTCTGAGGCAGCCTAACATATATTTATACTGAGCGGTACACTTGATTGTCATATCTAACTTGTCATATCATCTAGAAGTTATCAAGGAGTTCAAAAAGACATTTCTAAACAACATTTATTATAGAAGTATATCAATACACATCATCATAGGTCTATTGTACAATTGATTGTTCTCCACAAACTCTTTGTTTAAAGCTAGTCTAACTGAGAAGAACATAAACCTAGACACTTAATAAATTCTCAAAGGTAATAAAAAACACCACTAGTCCTTATATAGATGTAAATGGAAGAAGATCAAAGTGGATTATTTTTAACAATTAAAAAACTACTAGATTAGTCTAATGTGCATAGTTCAAATATGTTTTCCAAGTTCAAATCTACACTCATGGAGGTTAGGTTTTTATGTGTAGGTGAGCCAAATAAAAATAAAATCAAATTCACATTTCATAAAAAAATATCTAAAGTATTCTAAAATTGTAAAATCTAGATAAATGAATATCTAGCATGTATGCACTAACATCTTCACTAGAATCAAAGCTAAGTAAAAATCTAGATAAATGAATATCTAGCATGTATGCACTAACATCTTCACTAGAATCAAAGCTAAGTAACAATATATTTAACTTTAAATTCATACTACACATGAATTGGCATTTATCATAACATTTGATAAGATTCTTGTTTTTCCATAGTTCTTTCTAGAGTTTTCCAAACCATTTATGTAGTCAAGATTTTTGTTGTTTGTTATGATCTTGGGGAGTTGTGGTAGTATAATGCATCACCCTTTGATTGTTTTCATGTCCATATCAAATACCATAAGAAGGGTTTTAAAGTGTAACCCTTGGCAATCTATTTAATGAACATTTACCAAGAAATATTGTTTATTGTTAAGATGTGTTATTTTGTGAGAACCTTTTGTTTGCCACTGTTACCAAGAGGAAGCCTTAAGGCCATCATTGCTAAGATTGGTTAGAGGAGTGACAAGTCTATATCACTATAAATGTTCAAAGTTTTGTTTGAAATTAAAAAGAGATCCTTGTTAATTAGTGAAACTAGCAATTGATAAATTGTCAATTGTAACCCCTCTTAACTTAATAGACATGAGTTAAAGTTTTCCAATGAAAGTTTTATTATAGAAACACCATGGTAATTAGGTAATACCAGGCTCAAATGACAAGCAATAGAGAATAGTTTTAGAGCATTTTTTATAGGTCTATGGAAAATAAGGAGGAACCTCATTTAGAGTAAGAGAAAGTGGAGGAGCATCTAGAACATAACATCAATGTCAAGAGACAAGAACGGAGATCATGGGTAAATGGGAAAATTCCAGTTGATAGTGATGATACTCTCAAAATGAATATGACAATGAATTAATAATGAAATTGATGATGGAGTAAATTTTTCTCACTAACTAGTGGGAGTCAATCACAGTAGGAAGAAGCAATAAGAATAACAAGGCATGTTAAGGATTGAGGAATGACACTCATGTGAATTAGTCAACTATGATGACAATAATAAAGGAAGAAGAATTATGGGTCTAAGAAAAAAATGAAGAAAAATCTTTTGAAATGAGTGAAAAATGTTTTCATCTCATGATAAAGGAAAATTATAATGTGAATAATATATATAGATATAGAGAGATTGAATCATGGGTAAAGATGGTTAGTCAAAGTTTTAAAAAGTGAGACAAAATAGAGGTAAGAGGACCTCACAAGACATAGAACATAGAATGAAAGTCAAGACATGAAATAAAATATAAAAATGACAATCCTTTCAAAATATAATAGCAAGAAACCAATTAGGCTAGTGCAAGAAAGAAGAGTAGTCAACAAGGAATCAAATGACATTACATAGGCATGACCATGACAAAATGTTCTAGATGACAAATGATCTGTTGGTTCCCAAATCAACAGATCATAAACCCTAGAAGATTAGCCACTTTGCCATCAATAAGATTATTAAAGGACTTGGCCAATGAACAAGATTTAGTCTCAGGACTGAAATCTTCTGTACTTTTGGCTCTGCAAGACCAAGGTAGATATACCTCAACAATGTCTTGACAAACTAACCCAATAAATACACAGACATTATTATTTAAGCAGACATCCCAATGATAATATACCAAGAAAAGCTTCAATATTCTAGACTTTGGTTGCAATCCTGGTTTTACACTTCCACTCAGGTATTGGGGTTGGTTTTGAATAATAGCTAATCCTACTCCTACTCCTATGATCATAAATGAAAGATACTGGATAATAAATGATTTTAAGGTAATTCAAGAAGGTGAGACTAGTGCTTATCCTAAAGTGAACAGAGTCAAATCTATAAATAATTTACAACTCCCTGCTATGTATCATCATTTCATCACATCCAAACATTTAATGACTTGCATACTATGTTCATCAAAACCACACCAAATTGAAATACATTTCAATGTGCACACATTGTAGAAATATTGAAATATAATTTAACCCTTTCCTTAAAAGAGACCCTTTATCAAGACCACACATTCCTACTTGAAGAAGACAAATTAATGTGTCATTAACACAAAAATTCATACAAGTTGCACACACAGAAATGAGACAATCTGCAAATGGTTATGTTGGCATTAGATTGTAATTGATTTTAATAGTTGCAGTACTGGTGAAGGTGCAGGAGGACAAGTGTCCTAGAGGAAGATGAATGTGTAGCAATGATGAATATCCCAAAGTAAAGACCAGATTGCTTGAGTTGGTGTTGTATCAGACTGGCAAAGTGAGCAGATTTGATTGTATATGTGCAAGTTGTACATGCATGGAGGTAGCAAAGGCAATTTATCAAAGGCCATAGAAAAGATAGAGACGACATTTGAAATTCTACTTGGTCTTGTTTTTGGACAAAGAATATGCAGACTATAAAGTCGTAAAAACTTTGGACAAACTGATTCGACACAGAAAGTGTTGCTGCAACATAACACAACATACCATGTTAGTCACACATGCAGATATAGAAAGAAAGCATGGGATGTGTTACTAGGACTTGCAAATTGCACAAGAAATCATAGGCCATTGAGTTGGTAAGGCATCGAGAAAACTGGTTTGACTCAAGAAAAAGTGCAGTTACAAAAATGTATAACACATCATGTTAGTCGCACAAGGTCACAAAGAAGGTTAGTCACCACATCGTGTTAGTCGCATTTGGTGCAAAGATAGCATAACACATCATGTTATCACTATTGTTATCTCATGGTCAACTCTCTATGTTGACCAAAGGCTACTGTGATAGGAGATAGAAGCTGTGCATAACACACAGGTTATCGGTATCTATGAAACTATGTTTGGAGATGTTAGTAACATGGCAGGTTATGTTGCCCTGCCATCCTATACCAAGGAAGACCTAAGACAAAATGCCTTGCAAGGTAAACAGATCAAAGGTTCGTGAGGTCCCCCCGCTCATGCTGAAAAAGACAAGAAGAAGATGACATTGCGAGGTAAGTTAAAATGAAGAGGAGAGGAGAATCCTGCTATCCCGCACCATTCAAGATGAATGTGCAATGATCTTGCAAGGTTAAAGGAACAAAATGAGAATGATGCATCCCACCATCCCATAATGATGAAGGCAAATGAAGATCTTGTAGGGTAACTTAGAAGTAAGAAGACTTGGCATCCCACCATCCTGCAATGAGTAAAATGGAAGTAAGATGAGCTTGCAAGGGAACAAAAGATAAAGTAAGAGATGGCCCCCACTATCTTGCACCATGGAGATCTGGGAAAAGGTGACCCCACAAGGAAAATAAAGGCAAAGAAAGTTAAGGCCCTCGCTATCCCACATCGAAGAAAGGTGAGACAAAGTACCCTATGGGGTAACTCAAAAAGCAAATCTAAAGGTCCCCTGCTATCCCATGGCATGAATAATGGAAGAAAGATGGTTGTGTGGGGTAATAATAAACAAAGGCAAGCAAGGTCCTCTCCTATCCTGCACCGAGGAAACCAAAGAAGAGATGACCTTGTGGGGTTAAAACAATAGAAGGAGATTGAGGCTCCCTGCTAGCCCATGGCCAAGAAGCTTAAAAGAAGATGGTCTTGTGGGCTAAGGAAAATAAAAAAGGAAAAGGTAATCCTGTCATCCCGTGGCGACAGAGAATGGAGAAAAGGTGACTATGGGGAAAGTAAAATGGATGATAGTGCACATCTCATCATCTTGCTGGTATACTTTGTGATGCAGAGAATGCGATAGAGTTTAAGGTCATTGTAACCTTTTGAGGTGATTCTATTGACATGTTGGTAGCTCGATAGACATGGAGGTCTATGTGGCTATTGAATGATATTGACTGAGCAACTTGAATGATGGTTTGGAAGACATGTGGCATCTAGGTGTTGTGTAGGGGAAAAAGCGAGACTAGGACAATGTACCCTAATCCTAACTTTTGACACACATTGTGGAATACGAAAGAGCCTAGAGATATCGCACGGTTGGCTACTTCTTTTGGTGAAAGAGAGAGCCACAGGATATCTATTAGGATTTCTATTCCCTTGTTGAAATTGAAAGCTAAAATGATACAAGTTCAAACCCTAACCTCGAAATGTAAGTATGAACTAGTAACAAGTTTGCAGAATTGAGATTAAACAATGAACGGCTGTAAATGTAAGGATAAAATAAGAATGCAGATATGTACCTGGAGTCGAAATCAGACTGAAAATGTTCGGGACGGGGGCGCAGGCGCCACTGTCCTGAAAACTGCACCGGAAACCACTGTTTTGCACCCTGAAACACTGTCTGGAAACTGTCGGAAAGCTGTCTGTCCGGAGGACCAGGGCGCCCAGCGCCTCTGTCCCAGGGACCAGGGCGCCCAGCGCCCCTGTCCCAGTCTTCTGAGCTGCAATTGCACACAGAGTTCTGTCTCAGTCTCCTCTTTCCGGATCTGTGTCCTGCGGCGTCGTCCGAATCCCGAAACCTGCAATAATATCTGAAAAGGGGGAAGGGCGGCTATATAGGGTTTTGCCTTAGTCAAACCCCCGCTTTGGTGATTTCCACCTCCATGAATAGCCAAGTTGTTTTGTAAAATGTATTGTGTGTGCAGACCTAGTGTGTGTGCAAGGTCCAAAATGCAAGAAAGCAAACTAGAGCAACCTAGAAAGTAAACCCTAATTGCTTGTAAATGATAATGCAAATGCTCTAAATCAAGATGCAATGTGATCTAAAGCATGAATAAATGATATATCAAAGCTTATGTAAGGACATGAAAACAATATGAAATCATACCCAACCCTCAAGGGAGGAGTACAAGCCAATCTTCAGTCGGTAATCTCCTATTGTTCTTCAATGTCTTCCAAGCCCTAATTGGATGAATGAATGAATTTGATAGATGCTTGATAGAATGATGTTGAGTGTTGTTGAAGTCTTCAAAGATCTGCTCTTTCGCTGTATATGAAGTTCCTGGAAACAAAAATCGGATCCATTCAAATGAGAAAAGAGAGCTTTTATGTATGAAACCCTAGGTCGTAAATTTGTATTTTGGTTGACCTAGAGATTGAATATCCCGCCAATTTCTTGGGGTTAAGCTTTATTTTATGATTGGATCGTGCTCCCAAAATTTCGGGAAAAATGTCCGGGACCATGTTGCATGGGCGCCATGGTCCCGACAAGTTTTCACCAAATTTTCAGGGCCATCGGATATGATGATTTTATAGAGAATCCCGAAGTTACAGGTGATTTCAAGATGTTTAGACCCCGAAACCAAGCCCCCAAGTTCGAAATAGGACTTAATTAGGGTTTTTGATTAAGTGATGTATTGGAGGAATAAAATGCGAAGGGCGCGCTTTAGTGAAAGGGCCCTACTTTATGATGTAGAGAATGATGAAATAAGACTTTAGACCTAATTAATTTGATTAATTAAGTGCTTAAGGAGAAATGCAATGCAGAATGCAAAATGCGCTAAGGCGGGTGCTAAACTAGGTGTGAAATTGTACCACCCTAGCGAGTGCGTACAATTTGCGACGCTACAGGTGTATATAATATACAAATGTTAGTGATGATGCTCTTAATTGAGGTAGTTGTTGATCCTTTCAGAGAAGGTCGAAAGAGGATGGAGAATGCATTAATGGTGAGTGCATTGCAGACTGTTCATGTGGCTCAAGGAAGGGTACCAAATCTCATCGGGTATATGAAGGTTACTAAAGTTAGTAATCTGTACACGGAGAATAATCAAGAGACAAAAGGGAGACATTTATTAATGGTGGCTATCTATCTAAGAGGATGTACAGAGAATCAAAACCACCTACAGATATGAATTCAAAGAAGCTTGACATGGAATATCTTTAAATTATTTTGGAGAGAAAAATTGCATGTATAGATATGACTGAAAGGAGATAGTTTTTTTTAATGAGAAGTGACAAAGGTAGGTGTGTAGAGCTGGCAAAGTGCTTTCATTATGAGTCTTGAGAAGGAAAAGAAAAGGAGTTACAGAAAAACCGAGAAGTGGGTGTAGCAAACATTGAGAGAAGTGCACTGCAGAAAAGTGTAGGGGAGTAGTGGCCAATATATAGGTGAATAAGCTTTGCAAAAAACATAAGATAGAGAATTGAGAGAAGTGAGGAGGGAACAAAAAAACATTTTACGCAGGCATGTATAACACGATGCTAGTGCAAATATAACACTATAGAAGAGATTGTATACAAAATGTGCAAATGTTTAGAGGAGACAATAAGTAGTTGACAACCAAAGCAGAGAGTAGATAGAGAAGATCACAGAGGTGGAGTGCAGAGATCAAAGACCAAAGAGTGCAGAGTCTAGGCAGATAACACAATGGATTATATACACTATGAGAGGCAAAGAAGGAGGAGTGACAAGAGTAGAAAACATAGAGCTATTTGCAGAGACAAAAAGAAGGCAAAGGGCAGAGAGATGAGAACAAGACCAGAGATAAATAAAGAGTTGAGAGCTGAGATTGAAGCCTAAGATCAGAGAGCAAAAAAGAGTCAAGCCAATCTCATGAGCAGAAGATAATTAGTGTGGTACAATACATCAATTGTAACCAGGTGCTTATTTGTAAATTGAACATTTACTTATTGTAAATCTCTTAGCGGGTGCTTAGAGTAGGGGTAGGTGCTCCTTTGAGTAGGTTCTCATAAAATCAAGGGTTGGTGCTCCTTTGAGTTGGTTCTCATAAAGATAGGGGTTGATGATCCTTTAGATTGGTGCCCATAAACATTATAATAAGTGTTTCATTGTGAATCTATATTGGAGCAGTAGAATCCACTAGCATTTCTTATCGAGGGTTTTCCCCACTATGGGTTTTCCTCGTATCTCTGGTGTCATGTGTTTCCTTTGTGTGTGTTTGAAAATGAGTTTAACATCTCTTCCCATAAGTTTCTTGATGCTTTTTGTTAGAGCTTTGATTGTTTAGATTGGTTGCATGACTTTTGTGATTAATATTTTAATTATTTAGAAAGTGCAAGTTTTTAATTACCACTGATTCACCCCCTCTCAGTGGTCCATTTGTGTTCTTCAGGTTCTTCTTCATTAATCTTTCAAAAATTGATACAATATGATAGAGACTTATAATATCCATAGAAAGAAAATGTTCTAGCTTTATTATCTTCAAACTAGCTCCTAATACATCCTACTTCTCAAACTTTCAAAATCCTTCTTACTGGCCCTAATTTTCCCTTTTATAAGACAAGGGAGAAAAACAAGCTTATGTTGGAATCCAAGAACACTGAGAGGGGTGTTGGCATTGGTAAAACTAGTTAATCCAGAGAACTCATATATGTGCTAAGATTTGTCATTGATGTCTAACACTGATCGATGGAATGGTATCGATGGAGTGGTGTATCTCAGTAGTAAAGGTGATAACTTTTAAACATATAAAAACAACATAAGAGACTGCAGATAGGAATCTGGAAATCATCAAAGCAAATAGATATTAAACTAGTTCAATCACAAAACCAGATTGCAATGATAACAAAACCTACAAACATTCAATAAAGATATGGAAATAAAACATTCAAATCAAATGCAAACCATCGCAAACGTGAATTTCTCCTCCAAAATTCTCCATTGTCCTTTCTCCTTCAAATGGCTTTGTTTTGTGGATCTCACCTACAAGTGCATAAGCATAATATGAAAGCAAGATTGACAAGACAAGATGACAGCATAAGGATACTAGAAGCATGATTGATTTGGCCCTTTTGATTGAAGAAATTCATCCAATTTATAGATAAATTGGAGAAAAGACAAGATTAGCATGAAATTGATATTAGAGGCAATTGATTTCAAAATGGCAAAATTGAGTTGAAGGAAGAAGGTTATGACACCTTCTATGTCATGAATTATGACATATTGCTAATGCAAAGGTTAGAGGACTAAAAGCTTATGACATCTTACTATGCCAATAGTATGACGCATGAGAAATTCATGCTTCCACCGAAGCACAAAAATAGGGAGAGACTAGAGAGAAATTAATTAGGTGGAAATTAGGAATTAGGAAAATTAGAAAATTAGGAAATTAGAAAATTAGAAATGATGTGGAAATTAGGAAATTAGAAATTGATGAAATTAGAAAAATAGGCGAATTAATTAATAATTTTTCATTCATTAATTAATTCACAAAAAGAGGGGGAATTAATTAGCCAATTAAGAAAATATTTAATTGTGACAAGAATACTTAGGATAAATAAATAAATTATTTAACCTAGAGGGAAAATGACAAACAAGATTAAATGAATAAATCATAAAACCTTAGAAGATTAGGTCTTGACAAAAGATAATTGATGTAGATTTGATTTAATCATGATTCTGACTTGATAAATGATTTGATTGATAAACAATTGAAATTGGTTGACAAATTGACCAATATTGATAAAGAGACCAAATTGATATGCACCAATTGACATGATTGAAGAGGACAAGGATCGATGACAAATTGATCACAAAATTGACGAGATTGACAAGGATGAGGATCGATGACAAATCGATCTCAAAACGACAAGATTGATAAGAGGACAAAACCCTAATTCAAAAGTGATAAAAATGAGGAATGCAGAAGAAGGACTCGATGCTTGCAAATGATAAAGACCAAGTACACAACATAGAAGAAATGTTAATGTGACACAAAAACCTAAAATAAGGCAATACGCCAATGTTAAAGTATGACTCCGCAAGCGTTGACCATTTTTAGGTGTCTATAGAGATAGATGACCAAAGTTCAATAAGCTGAAGGGAAAATAGACTAAGCTAACCGATCTATCACTCAAGAAGATCGGTGTTGAGGTCAGATCTTTAGGCTGGTTATTCTGAGGATGATGAAGTCACAAAAGGTGACTTAGGAAAGAAGGCTTGAGCTTGTATCCAAACTAGAACCTCATTGGCAAATAGGGAAAGAGACTTGATGCTAGCACAACAAATTGATAATAAAAGGATGAACCGATAATATAGAGCACAATGGTAGACGTGTACATCAGTGAGGGAGAAGGAAGATAGGTGATCACCATAAATCTCAGAGTGGTGATCGATTATTTAGTTATGGTGGAAAAAGGTGAGTTGGTGAGCTTGTGTCTATGTCAAACTAAAATTTGGTGAAGTCAACCTTAGTCGTCATGCAATTAAGCCATGATTACTTGCGGATTTTTTGGTTCGCATTTATATGACTGAACCCGACCCAAAATTCACTATTTTGGGGGAATGCAATGGCATAATTGGTTGAGTAGTTGGCAAAGTTGTTGTAGGGCGTATAGAGAAAGAGTGGGAGATTTTGAATTTGAAATCCTCCAAAATCTGTGGTTGCATTGATTAAGGAAACACTTGAAGGTGATGACAAAGAATGTATAAAGTATTTTGAGTTCATTCAAAATATTTTTTATCGTAAAATTTGCAAAGTACAGATCCTGTAGAAGGAGATCCAAAGTGAGAGGTAGTGCTAAAAGATTTAGCAAAGTGGAGAGTGTGTGAGGTAGACCAATAGAGTGAAGAGCCAAGGGTCAGAGGACCGACTAAGTGTAGAGCTAAGGATCATAGAATAGGCAGAGTGCATAGCCAAAATTATAAGCAGAAAACTAGTGTTGTGTAGAGTAGACACAACTGGTGCAAATGGTGCATGATTTTCATTGTGATATGATCAAGCTATCAATAGATACTCCAACAGATCATTCTTCTGTTTCTTTCTAACCATTGCAACCTAAATCCCTTAATTGGGTGGACTTTAACAGGTCCCTTTGTAAAATCCCTTAGCTGGGTGACATCTTAATTGATGTTCTTAAGACCTTTAACTAGGCTACCTTTAACAGGGTAAAGGCACTAACAGGCCTTATACAAAATCCCTTAACCGGGTGGCACCTAACAGTATCTTTGTAATCTCCTAATAGAGATGGCTCTTCACCGAGCGTACTCCAGAAGAGCATAAATTTTGTGAGTTACTACTCACACAATGGTTCTCTCCCATTTGGGTTTCCACGAGATAAATCTTGGTGTCACTATATATCTTTTCATGCATGTATATTCTTCTGCAATAATTATGTCTATTGATGCTTATTAAGATAGTGCAGTTTTGAGTTAAAAGTTTTAATTGTGTAAAACTGGTAAAGTGTTGATTCGCCCCTCCCCTCTCAACACCGATTGGAACTAATAAGGGTGGGGTGAATCAATGTTCTACTAGTATGATCAATTTTAACCTTATTAAAACATGCATACACCAACCAGTATACCGGTACATATAGAATTGAAAGAAGTAAAGCAACCAATAATCCAATCACATAAGTGAATATCATAACACACAAATTTATACATGGAAAACCTCAAAGAGGAAAAACCACGGTGGGATTTCTGACCCACAATATTAATCCACTGGCCATATGAAGATATATTACAAAATATAGGGGTCTACACTTGTAGGAAGGCTTACAGCCTAGAGCACACTACTCAATCACAAAAGGAGCCTCACTGACTACATAAAAATCCAGACTACAATCCAAAGAAATGAGTAAAATGCTAAGATAGCATCTTCTATGCCAAAATACAGTTTTGGTTAAGCTCTGTCTATTCTGATTTGAAACCCTAAACCCTTTACTGGAATAACCCTTACATAGATATCCTCACATACATAATCTCTCTGATATATTTCACATCTTCTATCCATCCATATTCACATTCATATCCTTATCCACATATTCTATAATCTCACATATCACAAAATGATCTAATCCAACTGACCTATATACCCTATACAATTTATCATGCTTTATGTCGGCTTACAAAGATAATTACAATATTAATATACATGTCGGCTAGATAATATAAATACATGAATATCAAAAACAATTTCCGATACCGGATCTAAGAGATGTCAGCCTCGAGTACCAATAACCCGATTCTAAACCATGTCAGTTTGCATTGCCGATAACCAAAGAAATCCTTCCTGTAGGTGTCGGTGTAGTGTCTGTGAAGTGCTTGTCGATACACAACTGAACCAAAACATGAAGCCAGAACAAGATACCATGTTTCCATTAATGAAAAAATAGTAAAACCAACCAATTGAGTGTCAATTGCCAATAGCTTCAGGCTGAGTAAGGCACTTGTGAAAAATTGATTGCTTGATATAATGGAATATGCCAAAAGGCATCAATCATAGGTACATTAAAAAAATCACCCTAGGAAAAGGGGCTGGAGGTAGCTGGAGTAACTACTTCTTGGAAATAGTGTAGAAGGCCTAGAGGTAGTGGAGTTGAGATGTCCTTTCACTGCAACATCTATCCCTGTCAAAATTTGAATTTTGACGCAGGAGGTTGTGTGAGATTAGGTTAGGTACATGTTGATTGTGTGATCATTAAAAACACCTGCCAAAATAGGAATCTGCAAAAAGAATGTGGTAGATCACAAAATGAGAAAGAAAAAGAATACTAGATTCTTCTTTGGGCTGCTCTTCTCCAAGTGAGCAGTACTTTTTGTGCCAACTGTCTATTTCATCTATGGGCCAAGAAAAGGTTCTCAGATTATACAACTTGTTCATATCTTCCTTTGTCTTATTGGCATGTACAATGGTAGCTTCCACACTATATTTACGATACAAAGAATCAATATCAAAAATCATTTCAATAAACAAATGGTATGTTTCTTGTTGACTGGGGTCCCTAGTTAAAGAATTTAAAACTGCATCAATTGATTCTTTGAATCCAAGCCTCCACCTATCCACATCTTTTATTTTCCCATCTTCAATAAAAATAGTAGGAATATCCCACTTTTGAAGACCTCTATGTTGGCAATTAGAGGAATTGATTATGTGTTGCATTGATGTTTTGTCACTGATGGCAACACCGGTTGTTTTGGTTATTTACCGGCTTCCAATAGGTTCCAGTAGAGTGGTTGGTTTATGATATTGATCTGGTATGCTCCAGTATGCTTTGTATTGTGGATTTGGTATGGATATGTCATTCATGCTATTCAGATAGGTATCACAATCAGTTGGTTTGGGATTTGATGACTCGGGAGCTATCAGTTGTTCTAGTAATCCTTTTGGTCACCAATAAGGGTTCTACCGATAGAGCTTTGTTGAAGACCTTTTGATGCACATGATAAGTGGTGTTGGTGCAGCTTCTGGATGGATTTTAGGATGCCGTTGGTTATCTTGTTCATGTTCCTATTGATCAGTGGTGTTGGATTTGTGTCCGGACCTAATGCTATCTTATTCGGCAAGGTTATGGACCGGTTTATGTAACGTGTTAGTGGATGATCCCGATACGTTACCATTTGGATTTATTGATTGGATTATGTTGTTTTGGTCTTAGGGTGACTTTATTGATCATTAGATTGCAGGTTTAACTTATAATTTTATTGTATTATCTTATAGGTGTCCGAGCTAATTGTTTAGGTCCCGAGTTGGTATAAATATAATGTAAGATCTCTTTGTAGGTCATGGGATTATGAGATTATGATTATGGGATTATTTGTGTGCAAATAAAGTTGTAATCATATGTAGAGGTTTTTGGTCAATCATAGGTGATTGAATTGGGTTTTATAAAAGAGGTTTAAGACCTCTGGTACTGAGCTTAATTGGAACTGTACTCAAGAATAGGAGATGCTATTCTTGTAGTTCATTCTTCTTCCGAATTGTATGCTAGATTTATTTTGTAGTCATTGAGGCTCCTTTTTTGATGAGCAGTGTGCTCTAGGATATTGGCCTTCCTGCATGTGTAGGCCCCTCTTATTGTAATCACATACTTACTAGAGAAGTATTATCTAGCTATAGAAGTATTATCTAACTGTGAGTAGGATTCCCACCATGGTTTTTCCCTTTACCAGGTTTTCCATGCACAAATCTTGGTGTTATCTTTTGTGGATGATTGGTAAATGTTGTGTGGTTTATATTTGTGCTTAACTATTATATCTACTATTCCAGTATTTGGTTTATGTATTCAGGTAATAAGGATTTAATGCTTAAAGTTCTATAATATGTTGACAACTGATTCACCTCCCCTCTCAGTTGTCCTTCGGTTATCTGAGTTGTCTAACAATTGGTATTCGAGCTTGGTCCTCTACGCAGCAGCTTAACCACTTGAGGAAGATCCTATGGCATCTAATACTACAAGTTCATCAAGTTCATCTACTGCTATTTTCCAGAGAGAAATTCCTAGGCTTGATGGAATAAATTACAGAGTATGGAAGATTCAGATGGAGACTCATCTGTGATGTCTTGGCAAGGAGATTTGGGAGATCATTGAGAATGGCTATACACCTCATAATCTGATATCTGGCAATCCTCCTCTAGCAGGCTTGGATAAGGACATTGAAAAGGGTTGTAGAGCTAGAGAAGCCCTTTTGTGTGCACTTTTTGATCAGCAAATTATGGGACTATCTAACAAATCAACAACGAAGGCTATATGGAATAAAATAGAGAAAATGAATTAAGGTGACCCTACTGTTAAAATTGCTAAACTTAATGGTTACTGGGTGAGATATGAGAACCTGAAGATGGAAGATGATGAAAGGATTACTTATTTTATGGAGTGAGTTAATGAGATTGTCATAGGAATTCAATGTTGTGGTGGATCTCTGAGCAAAGATGAAATATTTTCTAAAGTATTGAGAGCTTTGCCACCAGCTTATAAGATGAAGGCTACTACAATTAATGAGTTGATAACAATAGAAAACACCTCTGTTAATAGGGATACCTTGGTTGGGAAGTTATCTACTTTTGAGCTTGAGAAATTAGGTCCTTCTGGAGTTGCAAAATATGAACCTGCTTTTCATGCATCTACATCATCTATGACAAGAGTGATTAGAAAGCCCTATATGCTAAGGAGCTGGAGGAAATGAAGAAAGAAGATGAAGAGTTTAAGAAAATTGAAGCCCTATTTTCTAGAAGAGTACCTAAAGGTCCTGTAGGAAGTAAGTATGAAGGAAAATCACTTTTTAAATGTTTTGCATGTAATAAGATAGGTCATTTTGCATCTAGATGTCCTGAAAGGAATTCAAGATTTGAGGAAAGAGTTAGAAGATCTTTTAGGCCTAACCATGATTATCAAAACAATCATAAGTACAGGAGAAACAAAGACAAATCATGCTACTATGTTGATGAGGAAGGTGTGACTGATTCTGATGATGAACTAACCCAAGATTCAACTAGTGGATCCGGCAATGGAAAGGAATGGGTATTTTTGTCTATCAAGGAAGATGATCATGTACTTAAAGAAAAGGCCCTTGCTACTAAAATTGAAGACACAGATGAATGGGTGATAGATAGTGGATGTTCACATCATATGATTGGAGATAAAATGAAGTTTCTATCTTTGCAAAAATTTGATGGCGGTCTAGTTAGATTTGCAGATGACAAAGCATGCATGTTCAAGGGAAGAGGAACTATATCACTGAATGGTAAGCATGATACTGACAATTTTTATTATGTTGAAGGTTTAAGGCATAATCTTTTGAGTGTAGGACAGTTGGTGGATAAGGTATTTCAACTACAGTTCAAGGATGGAAAATGCAAGATTATCAAGAGATCTGGATTAGAGATTGCAACCAGTACTCAGACCAAATGTAACATATTTCATTTCAACTTTGGTGAGAAGACATGTTTGATTACACAAATTGATGAGAGTTGGCTATGGCACAAGAGGTTTTGTCATGTGAATTTTGATTGCATTGTAAAGATCAGTTCTACTAAGGGAGTTAGAGATATACCTAATATTGTGAAGCCCTATAATTCGATATGTAAGGAATGTCAAATGGGAAAGCAAGTTAGAACTTCTTTTAAGAGTATACAAGGAAAATCTAATGATGTTCTTGATCTTATTCATACTGATTTGTGTTGTCCTGCTAGAATCAAAAAAAATTCAGGGTGATAGATATTTTATGCTAATAATTGATGACTATTGTAGAATGATGTGGGTTACTTTTCTAAGGGAGAAATCTGAAGCATTTGAAAAGTTTAAAATCTTTAATGCTAAAGTTAAGATAGAGACAATATTGAAGATTAAATGCTTAAGGTTGGATCAAGGTCGAGAATTCACATCTGGTGAATTTAACAGTTATTGTGAAAATAATGGGATAAGGAGACAATTATCTGCAACCCGAACACCTCAGCAGAATAGAGTTGTGGAAAGGAAGAATATAACTATCTTGGATGCAGCTAGAACTATGATGATAGAAGCTAATCTACCTCATATCTATTGGAGAGAAGTTGTGAGCATGACCGTATACACATTCAACAAAGTTCATATCAAGAGAGACACTGATAAGACACCTTATGAGTTATGGTTTGGTCATACACCTATAGTTAAGTATTTCAGAATCTTTGGTAGTAAATGCTATATCAAAAGAGATGATTCCATTGGAAAGTTTGATCCTAGATGTGATGAAGGGATATTTCTTGGTTATTCTAATGAAAGCAAAGCATATAGATGTTATAACAAAACATTGTAGAGAATTGTGGAGAGCACTAATGTGAAGGTGGATTAGTTGAATAAAAATCAAATTAGAACTTATGAGAGAGAACTGATAGTGGAGATGATCATAACTAAACTAGTAGCACCTACATCGGAACATAATGTTGAACCAGTTACTCCGATAGTATTAGAAAATCCAATAGTAACTGAAGATCAAATCAGAGGAAAAGAAAGTCAGAAGACTCCTCGGTATGCGAGGTTAAATCATTCAGAAGATCAAATCATTGGAGATAAGAACAAAGGAGTGATGATAAGAAGAAGGTTGGAAAATGATGAGGTATGTTTAATTTCTCAAATTGAACTGGCATGAGTAATTGAAGCATGTAAAGATGAATGTTGGATGAAAGCTATGGAAGAGGAATTAGATCATATAGAAAAGAATAATACATGGACTTTAGTTCCCCGACCTAAAAATAAGAATGTTTTTGGAACTAAATGGGTTTTGAGAAATAAATTGAATGAAAATGGACAAGTTGTGAGAAATAAAGCTAGATTGGTTTGTAAAGGATATTCTCAGAAGGAAGGAATTGACTATGATGAAACCTTTGCACCGGTAGCTAGGATTGAAGCTATGAGATTTATTTTTGCTTATGCTTCCCATAAGAACTACAAGGTTTATCAGATGGATGTTAAGTGTGCATTTCTGAATGGAGATCTTGAAGAGGAAGTTTACATTGAGCAACCTGGTGGATTTTCACTTTTAGATGACAAAAACATGGTTTGTAGGTTAAGGAAAGCTATATATGGATTGAAATAGTCCCCCAGAGCTTGGTATACAAGATTGGATAAATATCTTTTGAAGCTTGGTTTCACTAAAGGTAATGCTGACAGTAATTTATACTATAAGATCACTGATGATGACATATTTATTGTTGAAGTCTTTGTTGATGACATCATTTTTGGAGGTGAGGATAAGTTATGTATGAAATTCTATGAAAATATGAAGAATGAATTTGAGATGTCTATGATTGGGGAGATGAAATTTTTCTTAGGTTTGCACATTAATCAGACTGATAAAGGTATTTTCATCTGTCAAACTAAGTATGATAGAGAGTTGTTGAAGGAATTTGGTATTGAAGATTCTAAACCGGTTGGTACGCCTATAGTTACAAGTGAGAAGTTGACTAAGAAAGATGCATCAACACTGGGAAATCCTACAAGATACAAGTCTATGATTGGAGGTTTGTTATATCCGACTCAGACTAGACTGGATATAATGAATGCAGTTTGTATTATATCAAAATATCAGAGTGATCCTAGAGAGAAACATGAGAGTGCGATGAAAAGGATTTTCAGGTATTTGCAGGGAATAACTGGATTTGGTTTGTGGTATCCTAAAAAATCATGACTTTACACTATGTGCATATACAGATGTTGATTGGGCTAAAGATGATGACTGGAAGACTACATCTGGTGGAGCTTTCTTTCTTGGAAAGAAAATTGTTTCTTGGATCAAAAAGAAGCAGTCATGTACATCTTTATCTACTGTTGAGATCAAAGCTTAACAAAGATATCATTCACATGGGGAGTTTGTTAACTTCATTGTTATATCATATTTTGGGAGATTTTTGTTTGCCTTCCTTTGGGGGAGACTTGTTTGGCATTTCTTGGCACTTGGATGTTTTTCACATCTAGTGTTGCCATAAATTCCAAAGGGGAAGATTGTTGGAAATTAGAGGAATTGATTATGTGTTGCATTGATGTTTTATAATTGATGGCAACATTGGCTCTTTTGATTGTTTATCGACTTCTTGTAGGTTTCGGTAGAGTGTTTGGTTTACGATATTGATCTAGTATGCTCTGGTATACTTTGGCTTGTGGATTTGGTTTAGATATTTCATTCATGCTATTCAGATGGGTATCACAATCAATTAGTTCAGGATTTGATGACTCAGGAGCTATCACTTGTTCTAGCAAGCCTTTTGGTCACCGGTAAGGGTTCTACCACTAGAGGTTTTTTGAAGACCTTTTGATCCACATGATAAGTGGTGTTAATGCAGCTTCTAGATGGCTTTTGGGATGCTGTTGGTTATCTTTTTCATGTTCCTATTGATTGATCATGTTGAATTTGGGCCCGGACCTAATGTTATCTTATCTAGCTAGGTTATGGACCAGTTTATGTAACGTGTTGGTGGATGATCTCAATGCATTACAGGTTGGGCTTATAGATTGAATTATGTTGTTTTAGTCTTAGGATGACTTGTTTGATCATTAGATTGCGGGTTTAAGTTATTAATTTATTGTATTATCTTCTAGGTGGCTGACCTAATTGTTTAGGTCTCTGGTTGGTATAAATATGATGTAAGATCTCTTTGTAGATCATGGGATAATGATTATGGAATTATCTGTGTGTGAATAAAGTTATAATCATATACAAAGGTTTTTGGTTGAGCATAGGTGATAGAATTGGGTTGGTAAAAGAGGTTTAAGACCTCTAGTACTGAGCTTAACCGAAATTGTACTCAGGCATAGGAGATTCTATTCTTTCAGTTCATTCTTCTTCCGGATTGTAGTTTGGATTTATTTCGTAGTTAGTGAGGCTCCTTTTGTGATGGGCAGCACGCTCTAGGTTGTTGGCCTTTCTGCATGTGCAGGCCCCTCTTATTGTAATCAAATACTTACTACAAAAGTATTATATGATTGTGGGTAGGCTTCCCACTGTGGTTTTTCCCTTTACTGGGTTTTCCACGTACAAATCTTGGTGTTACCTTTTGTGGATGGTTGGCAAATGTGTTTTGGTTTATATTTGTGCTTAATTGTTATATCTACTATTTCGATATTTAGTTTATGTATTTTGGTAATAAGCATTTAATGCTTAAAGTTATATAATCTGTTGACAACTGATTCACCCCCCCCTCTCATTTTTCCTTTGGTTATCTGAGTTGTCTAACACTCTAAATTATTCCATTTTCTCTTTCAGTATCTTCCCTTCCTCTTCCACATGTGGGAGCTCTTTTATTAGAATATTATAGTTTTTACATGGGAGCTCTTTTAGGGTCATGATTTCAGTGTTGATGAGGTGCCCCTGCACCACAATGGATTCTCAACATCGTATTATCCGACTCCAAATGCTAATGGGGGCACGATATGGCAAGTGTCTTGGGAGAGTTACTATCTCTCTTGCACAAAGATTATCCCCTTTTGGAGGTGAATCGAGAAGCTTCTATCTTAGGGTTTGTAGTAATGGTTTTCATTTGAAATTACCTCTTGCAGTCGTGCAAGCGCGATTGAGAACTATAGCCCAACAAGGTACCAAAAATGAAGTAGTCACGCAAGCATGATTGAGACCACAAGGCCCTACTAAATGTATGATATGAGAGATATCAAAAGAGAAAACTCAAATAATCCCATCCTCAAAGACTTTAATCCTGAGAGGCTTATTTTTTAGAGTGAGTTGCAAAGCTCAGGTCTAGCTGTACTCACTTGGGTCATTCTCAAAGGGTGATTACTTTTTCCCACTGTGATAGGCCCACTAAAGGTAATCAAATCTCAAACATAGAAGCACTTCAAGGGTCAGGATTTTTGATTGTCCAAATGGACAAGAGCATACCCTCCTACTTTTTAGACAACTTGTTAGACATAGAAAACAAGACGTTCATTTACCATTAGCAAAATAAGTGTGTCTAGAAAACTTAAAGAAGATACAAAGTTTGGTTGAGTTCTCCTTAGGCAACCTACAAAACAAATGCGTTAGTGGTCATGTTTTTTTGATAAAATGAAGCTTTGGCAAGCGTAATCTTCGACAATCATCCTGCAAAAACTAGTTAGGCTGCTAGAAAACTCACAAACAGACCAGGGTTAGCATTAGTAATAACCAAATTGAAGCATAAAAACCCTAAAATTGTAATCTATTTTGAAAACACATAAGAAGAAATTGGTACAAGTATTCTCACCTACTCGTACAAGTACTCTCACATACCTGTACAAGTACACAAAGAAACTCGTATGGTACTGTAAAGGTACTCATACAAGATTATGAAACAGGTCTGGCCAAAAACCCATGAGATTGAAGATTTGATGATCAGAGAGGCCAAGAAATTAGATTTTCAGCCCCACGGTGGGCGCCAAAATGTCGTGTATGTGAAGTAGAGTACCTGTAGTTGCAACACAAACACTCAATAGATCATTACAAGCATGGTTAGAAAATTGAAATAAAACTAAAGATAAACCATGGCAAAGCGACCTATCACCTCCTAAGAGATGGGAGTGTGGATTTTCTCTCAGATCTAGATAAGCAATCCCAATGACTTGACTACACCTAGACAGAGGATTTAAAATGATATGCTATGCAAGCTAGATGAGATTTATTATGATAGATTGATCCAAGAGTCTAATTAAGCTAATGATGTGCATGATTAAGCTATGATGATGATACAATTGCCTATAATAACAATGCTCAAATGATATGCTAAAATGGATATGCCTATAGTAACAATGCCTAAATTGATATGAGATGGGATCCTTTGTGCTCCAAAATGAGGGATATTTATAGGATTTCCAAGGTCAGGGGTGACGTGGCAGGAATCAATGCTCAAGATTAAGTCTGAAGATATCAAGGGTGAAATTGGAGGAGGTTGGAGGAGAGGTTGGAGGGAGGGACACTTGTCATCTCTGTGGTGAAAAGTGTCAAGAATCCTTGCTCATAAGAGGGCAAGTGTCCAAGGAAGGAGACATGTAGCCAAAGTGTCATGTGTCTCAAGGGGAGAATATCCACACCATAGGAGGTTAGGATGGTTAGAAGTTAAGAAGCATGTGGGTAATTTGAATTTAAAAATTCAAATAATAGGAAAAGGCTAATTAACTTTCAACAACTCATAATTTTATTTGTTTTAATTAATTAGGGTATTAGAAGGAATGAATTAAATTGGGGGAGGATTAATTAATTTGGATTAATTAATCAAGGGAGATTATTGAAATGAACCTATTAAATAAATCCTTAGATTTATTAATACGTAGATGAAAGGGATTTAATCAAATTGCTAATGAATTCAATTAAATTAGGAAGGGGGATTAATTGAATAATTTCTTATTTAATTAATTATCTTCAGACCATTTTTAGGTGTATACACATAGGAATTAGAAGAAACATGTTGAATACAAAATATATACCACATGATTTTAGGCTAAAGTAGCAACATACTTAGTATTTATTTCAATGAATATAAAAGATAAGATTCTATATGTGAAATATAGAGTAACAAGGAAGTTTGTGTCACACTTTATAGCTTTTATTTGTATTTCTTATGCACATGTTCTTAATAAAAAGAGGAAAAAAATGGGTGATAAACAAGAAAAATTTATCCTTGTTGGTTACAATGAACAATAAAAATCATAAAGTTATATCATCTAATTTTAAATATTTGAATTAATATAGATGTAAATTCAAAATAGAAAATATAGAATTGGAGTATCAAAACACAACAATAGAAATAACTTAAATAAAAAAACTCAAGTGAAAATATATTAAACTTGTGTCTTGTTGGTAGCACCAATTTCAATATTTGAGGTAGCCATGTTTTATTTTCTTCAACATCATACAATAAAAAAAGAAAATTTCAACACCTATGAATTCTATCAATATATGAGAAACCTGATGATGATCTATTAATTGATAGAAAGTGAATAGAATTATGAATTAATTTCTAATTTTACTTATACCAAAGTTTATCTTGTATCATATAAATATGTAATCAAGAATAAGAATTTATTAAAAGATATTGATGATAACATTGAAATAAATGAGAAAATATATCATTGAGGTTTAGTATATATCATAATAGGAAATGATGTTATTTGAGTCAAATGGATTAATAAGATAAAGTATAATGTTATCATTTAAAACTATAAAAAGAAAAGAAATATTGATATCTAAAGTTTATTCATATTTAAATATGGAATCTATTATAAGGATAAATGTATGCCTTTAGAAAAAGTAGACACCAATGAGATCTATTTGACAATTACGAATCAATACACATGGAAAATATATTAAGTAGATGTAAAATAAGTATTCTTAAATGGAGCATTAGAAAGAAAAGTACATGTGTAGTAGGCTCTTGATTACAAGATTCTTGGTCATGAGAACAAAGCATATAACTTAAAAACAATTTATATGAGCTCAAGCAAATGGTAGGCCTCCATACAACTATATTGATTCATTTTATTTGAGCATAGGTTTTGGTATTTCAATGAATAAACAAGGTAGAATTTTAATAATCTATCTATATTATTATGACTTGATTTTTATTGAAAATATATCAATTAAGTTAGAAGGAAGGAGTTTGATGGGTTTGGAGAGATACTTTCTTAGCATTGAAGTGAATGAAACAAATTATGATATGTATGTATGTATATGTGTATATATGTACATATGTACATATGTATATGTACATGCACATGTATATATATGTATGTATATATGTATGCAAATATATATCTATATACATATATACATGTACATATATCCAAATACATATACATATACATATACATATACATATACATATACATATACATATACATATACATATAAATATACATATACATATACATATACATAAAGAAGTATGGAAATGATATCTTGAAGATATTGATAATGCCATGTTATAAACCTATACCAACACTTGTTATCATGGATATGAAATTGAAAAAAATAAAGGCCTAGCAACAATGTGAACCCAACATTGTATATGTTGTGCCTACGAAGTGTGATACCTGCAGCTGCAACACAAAACACTCAATAGATCATTACAAGCATGGTTAGAAAATGATAAGCAAATATGGATGAACCATGACAAAGCGACCTATCGCCTCCTAAGAGATGTGAGTATGGATTTGCTCTCAGATCTGGGTAAGAAATCCTAGTGACTTGACTACACCTAGACGAAGGATTTAAAATGATGATGATATGCAAAGATGAGATTTATTATGCTAGATTGATACAAGAGACTAATTAAGCTAATGATATGCATGATTAAGCTATAATGATGATGCAATTAAGCTAGAAAAGAGATTGATTAAGCTACATGATTCAACAGTTATGCTAGAAAATGATCAAATTAAGCTAATGCAACTACCTATAACAATAATGCTCAAATGATATGCCTATAGTAACAATGCATAAGATGAAATGAGATGGGACATGCCTATAATAACAATTCATAAGATGAAATGAGATTGGGATCCTTATTGCTCCAAAATGGGGGATATTTATAGGATTTCCAAGGCCAAGGGTGAGGTGGCAGGAATCAATGGTCAAGATTGAGTCTGAAGATATCAAGGGTGAAATTGGAGGAGGCTGGAAAAGAGGTTGGAGGAAGAGACACTTGTCATCTCTGTGGTGACAAGAGTCAAGGAGATTTGTTCATAAAAGGGCAAGTGTCCAAGAGAGGAGACATGAGGCCAAAGTGTCATGTGTCTCAAGAAGAAAATATCCACACCATAGGAGGTTAGGATAAGGAGGTTAGAATGTGCAAGATAGGATAGGGTTAGTTAAACCGAAGGTTAGTTGGAATGGGTTAGGTTAGAGGGATGGTTAGGTTAGGTGGTTAGAAGTTAGGAGGCATGTGGGTAATTTGAATTTAAAAATTCAAATAATAGGAAAAGACTAATTAATTTTCAACAACTCATAAATTGATTTATTTTAATTAATTAGAGGATTAGAAGAATTGATAAGAGATGGGGGGAGGATTAATTAATTTGAATTAATTAATCAAAGGGAACTATTGAAATGAACCTATTAAATAAATCCTTAGATTTATTACTAAGTAGATGAAAGAGAGAATTTAATCAAATTGCCTAATGAATTCAACTATATTAGGAAGGGAAATTAATTAAATAATTGCTTATTTATTTAATTATCTTCAGACCATTTTTAGGTGTATACATTTTGCCCCTCTTTGAAGCGAGGTGTGATGACGCATTGAGTCAAAGAATAATCTCATATTTGATGATGATATTGGTTCGATAGGATGCCCCAGCTATTGATTGATAAATTGCGATATGATGATGCCCCCTCGGGAGATCAATTGATATAAATGACCTTTGGAGTGTTTGGATCTTTGCGAAATTGATATTTTGATTAGAAGTGATTTGATTTTTGCAACTGCGGTTGATGAAAAAGCGAGTTCTACGATCATGGTGATGTGGTTTTTGATTATTGATAAAGCTTGATTGATTAGATTGATAAGATCGAGATTTATTCTGGTTTCAGGAACGACACCTCCTGTATAAGACAAAGATGATCAAAGCATCTGGTTTTAGGAGTGATATATCCTATATAAGACATGATCATAACATCTAGTTTCAGGAAAGATGCATCCTGTATAAGACATGATAGGATTGATTTAGATGCGATCGATTGATCAAATTGATAAGGTTGATTGGATAAAGAACTAACAGTTTGTTGATATCAAGTTGAAGAAAGATTCAGATATGCTGATGTTGGTTTTATTGAGGGGAGAAATATAAAATTTTCATTGGGTCGATAATATCTGGATAGAGATGAGTCATCATTTTGATTGCGTATACACTTATGATGACACCTTGGTGATTCCTGTGATAGATTTAACCTTGAATAAAATGAACATGTAGTATCCCATGCAAGAATGAAATGCAAGCTAAATGCAAATACCAATGCAAATGAAATGAAAAGCTATGACCAGACCAACCACTGGGTTGTTGCGTTTTGTTATCATTGAGATTTTTTAAATGTGGGAAGAGTGCAAACATCAATGGTATAATTAAACCATGATGACCTGAGCACAAATTTCTTAGATTTTAATATGGCAAGTTAGCACAAGCATCGAGGTATAATTGAACCGAGATGACCCGAGTGTTGCTTGCGTAAAACAGGGAGTATTAACCATTTCAATCCACAAATCGGAAATGTCTTCGATGATACTCTGATAATCATGTCCCAAGATAAATTTGTACATATTAATGATTAATTTACAAAAAACAGACAAGAAAAATATCATGTTCCTTCCTTGTTCCTCTAGTCAGAGACATCCTGGAGTTACTCAGAAATCATGATAGTGAAAATCAAGATAGAAAAGTTGAACAAGAATGTTAAAATCATTATGCAAAAGATATCATCCATTGAAAAGTGTGTGATGTGCTTAGACTGACTTTGTGATAGCTTGATGGTTGATAATTTGATCTTGTGTTCAATGTTGGATGTGTCTTAGTTTTTTCTTGATAAGGGTTGTTTCACTATTGTTCTACCTGTTTGATTAAGCTCAAAATGATCAAAATTTTTGCCCCCAGCTAGGTGCAAGATTTTGCCCCAAGCCTAGAAACAAATTCAGTATGATATACCCAATTATCCAAACCATGACAAGAAGCCACCTGAGATGCCTGCATATGTACAAGGCTTTATTATGGATATGAACAACGCTGAATGAATGCAAGCAGAAGGATGCATGAACTAATAGATTGAAGAGCTAGCAGACAGATAGCGCCTGTTTGCCAAGTTTTCATCATATGTTTTTATTGCACTTTTTTTCATATTTGATTTTTTGGGATTTTCTTCTTTTTCACTTTTTTTTTGTATTTTCTACTTTTTCACTATTTTTTGGATTTTTCTGCTTTTTCACTGTTTTTTGGATTTTTCATTTTTCATTTTTCATTGTTTTTTATTTTTCTATTTTTTTAGACATAATTTTTTTTAGATGCATGCTATTGATGGGTTCATCGAGCTGATCTTCGTCCTGTGTTGATAGTTGATATGCTCTTGACCCAAATACTGCTATGATCACAAACGGACCTAACTAGTTTGGTTCAAACTTTCCTTTCTTTTCTCGATCTGATTGGTTTCATGGATTTTCCTTTAGTACTAGTTCCCCAACTTGAAAGACTCGTGGTTTGACCCTGTGATTATAAATTCAACACATTATTTGCTGATATACCTTAAATGATCAAAGACATTTTGTCTTCATTCATGGATCAATTCTAACTCCTTCAATCTAGATACTCATTGTTCTTCATCTGGGATAAGACCTTTTAATGATAATCATAGAGAAGGTATCTCTACTTCTATTGGCAGTATTGCTTCTGATCCATAAACAAGAGAGAAAGATGTGGCACACATTGGTGTGTGGATACTGGTATGGTAGGCCCATAGAGCAAGGTTCAATTGAATATGCCAATCTCTTCCAGCATCATTCACTGTCTTTTTGAGGATTTTCAGAATAGTTTTGTTGGATGATTTTTTTTGCCCATTCCCTTGTGGATAGTAGGCTGTGAAAAATTTGTGTTGGATCTTGAATTTCTCACATAGTTCTTGTACATCCTGATTCTTGAACGGTCGCCCATTATCAATGATAATGGTCATGGGTATTCCATAGCAACAGATGATGTAATTCAAGATAAATGCAACAATTTGTTTTCTTGTGATATTTGTGAGAGGTACAGCCTCAATCTATTTTGTTAAATGTTTTGTAGCTACAAGGATGAATTTGTGACCATTAGATGAAGAAGGATTTATCTTTCCTACTAGATCAAGGCCCCATTGATAGAAAGGCCAAGATGTTGCCAAAGCATGAAGTTCTTGTGCTAGTACATGAATCAAATTCCTATGGATCTAACATTGTTTGCATGTTCTAGCTATCTTAAAAAAATCTTGTTCCATAGTTGGCCAATAATAGCCCAAGCGTATGAGTTTTTTCGAAAGGGTAAGACCACTTGAATGAGTGCCACAAATGTCATTATGGACTTCATGTAAAGCCTTCTCAGATTCTTCTTGTTCGAGACATCTTAAAAGAGTACTGTCTAGACCTCGTTTAAACAAGGTATCCACGACGAGAGTATAATGGGAGGATTGGCGAATAAAGTTTCTCTTTTAATTTTTTGATAAGTCAGGAGGGAGGATATTATCTTTTAGGTATGTGTAAGTTTGGCCATAGTGGGAGGAATCATGCCCAAAAAGGTGACAGATAGTTTGGGAATCAGGACAATTATGAGTAGGGTAAAACAACTCTTCCACTAGGAATTCATAATGCTATTGATTTTCCTATGTCTGAAGGAAGAGACGCAAGTGTAGCCATGGCATCTGCTACTTTGTTGGACCATTCCTTGGAATCTACTGAAAAGTTATTTCTACAAAGTATTTCTGTATATCATCAACCATGTTTTTATAAGGCATTAACTTTTCATCCTTTGTTTGATAATCATCATTGATTTGATTAATGATGAGCTGAGAATCTCCAAAGACTTGAAGTTGTGTAATGTTCCATTCTATAGCCATTTTGATGCCTATAAGCAAAGCTTCATATTCTACTGTATTGTTGGTGCATGGAAAGCTTAATTTGTATGCTTTTGGAATTGTATGACCTTGTGGTGTGATAAATAAAATAACTGCTCCTGATCCATGATGTGTTCGATTATTGATGCCTTCTCCTGGACTGATATTTGGGTGATGTATTATAAGATCTGGATCCAACCCTGGAATGTCTGTATATGACCAGGTAAAAATGATTTGCCATCTTTTAAAGGGTTCCAAATATTTTTGCCTTGCTAGTTCTGATAGAAAAGTTGTTGGATGTAGATCAATTGTGCCAATGGTAACTGCCTCTATCGATTCTATCAAAATTGATGACCTTTCTTGATAGTATTCAGGTAAGGTGTCAAGTCTCCCATCCTTCAGCACCTCAAGGAGGTTTTCACCGTTAGATGTGTCCTTTGTTTTTACTTTTTCTCGATCTAATGTTGCCAAGAAATGGTTTTCAACATTAGACCTAATATTGTTTTCTTGATTTTCACTTTTGCGACTAGGAGATTTGTCACCCACTTGATTGGAAGATATGTTAGTAGAATCCCTGGTGAAAGTTGTTGCGGGTTCAATTTCATTAAGATATAAGGATATGGCATGGTCATTAGGAAAAGTATCAATGGCAATATATCTTTCATTTTCCCATTCCATAGGTTTTGGGAGGATTAAGGATAAAGGATCCTCATGTTGGATAGTTTCAAAGATAATAGGGGTCATTATAGAGATGTCAAGGCTTTCAGTATGTATTTCTATGTCTATAACGATACTCTCATCAGAATGACCTTGCACAAGTAGCTCCTGATTGTCCTCAATTAAGTCCAAGTCAACCAAATGTGATTTTGATTCAAGAGGGCTAGTTCCTAACGTTTTCCCTGCATACGTGTGAATTATATCGACACCTACATCTTCTTCTTCCCTTTCAATTTCAAGTTTCTCTTGTTTGTTTTTCCATGATAGCAAATATTCTCCATTCCCTCTATCTTTTAGCTGCATTTGTTTTTCCATGCTTGACAAAATTGATTCAAATGATTGTTCCTTGGATTGTGTGCTTGAAGATGTCACCTCTCTGTTATGTGGAACAATGACTTCTTGAGCTGGTTTTTGATTACTACAAGACTGCAATGGATTTGAGTCTACTAAGATCGTGATTTCCTGCCCATTGTATGGAAATTTCAGGCGCTGATGACATGTTGATAGAGTAGCCTGTATGTCATGTATCCATGTTCTTCCCAAGAGTATGTTGTGTCTTTCTGTAAAGGTCCCACTCTGATGGGTAATATCACAATTCCTTTAGAGGAATGCTCTTCTTCATCATATGCTTTGATTTTTATCTTTATTTCTTTGAATCAACTGCCTCTTCTGAATAACCTAGAGCATGGACAAGACTCAATGAGAAAATTTTTAAGCCAGCTCCTCCATCTATTAGGAAATATTTAATGAGTGTTCTATGAATGAGGACTTCAATTTGCAAGGACACATTATGGGGATGTTGCAAGGAATCAATGCTTGGATATGAAGGAGATAGACTTTGAATAGGATCCTCTGAAATAGGTTTGATGGCAATCATGGATATCACTTGGGGAACTTCATCCTTGGGTGTATTGTTTGGTGATGATGCTATGGAAGATTCTTGCAAGCTTTCAAGTAGTGTAGGGATAGATTCCTTTGGAGAATCAATTTGCTTATGGGGGAATGAGCCATTGCTAGACATAGGTGCACAATTTTGATCTTCTTTAGAAAAATCTTTTAGGGATCTCTTTAAGAGCTACATAAAAGAGCCACCTTTCTTTGGAGATGCATTTGAATCATTGTGAGGTTTTGACATAGTTGGATTTTGATTTTGGACTTGTTTGATTGCTTTGATATGTTGGCTTGTTATGTCTTCTTGTATTTTGCTTTGGTATTTCATATTTTTATGATCTTCAGCTATTTCAAATGTTTCAATTTCCGTCTCGGCGATCTTTCATCTCTGAGCCCTGGTTAAAACGAGCATACATGTGTGTTAGATATTGCACTAGGATTCGATTGTCTAAAAGTTGTTTTCATAAGTAATCAACTATTAATGTAAATGCAATAGAGAGATATGACATGAAAAAATGGTTCAAGTGTTTAAAAATTTGCAAGTTTTTCGATCTTTGGCTTTGGAGTGCAATGATGATGATTTTGATAAAAACCAAGTCCAATAGGAATGATATATCCTACGATGTGGGACAAGGTTTTCCTGGTCAAATGTTGTAGTTTCGTGATAAAGGATGATAGATCCTGATGAGAAACTATGTTTTGAGTGATCAGTTTATCAAAGAGGGTGATGATGCACTTTGAGATGTTTAGATCTTGAACTTGCTGAATGTGAATACTTGAAACTCTTGAGGTGTTTGTTTCTAGAGTCCTATTTGACAAATGATAACTTGACCAAGTAAACCAATAAGACAACCCAAGCATAAAATGATAGATAACAGGTGTTTATCCTCACTATAAACTGACCGAGCAAATATGACAGACCTGAAAAACACGTGCAAGAAGACAACTTTGGACCAACAGAGGCAGATATTCATACAACAGTTTAAGAAACTTCAGATGACAATACATACAGGTCCATATGACAAATCAGGAATCTCATATGACAAAGCACAAGCTCATACGACAATTCCCACTAAGCAAAACAATAAACTAGAGGCCTTGTACGACAAAAATTTCTAAACCATACGAAAAACAAGAAGGCTCGTATGAAAAAACTTGCTAAAGCATACGACAAACAAGAAGGCTCGTATGACAAAACACAAGATCATGCAACTCAAGATAGAACAGAGGTAAAAAATGTTGTTTGGATAGATTTTTGATCATTGAAGTTTGATGTTTTGCTTTTGTTTTCTAGTTTTAGATGTCTGATTTTCTTGTTTCAAGGATGAAGACACAGCAAGCACACGATATGATAAGTGACCTCAAGCACATTATGCTACCTAAGGAATTTGGATGAGAGAGAAAACCTTTGCTTGCAAACTTAGGTACACACCCAATAGCTAATCAGAATACGACCACTAAGTCTCACGTAATGGATTCTCAAAGGCATATTATCCGACTCCAAACACTAATGGGGGCATGATATGGCAAGTGTCTTGGGAGAGTTACTATCTCTCTTGTACAAAGATTATCACCCTTTCGGAGGTGAATCAGGTAGCTTCTAATCTTAATTGGAACTAGTAAGGGATCCATTTGACACGTCGGGATATAAACTCAATTAAGAGGTCTCCCAGCCTTGAAAACCAAGGTTTGATATACCCAAAGGTACGAAGGAGAGTTATTCTTGAGCACTATCGTTGACTTGATTTTCATCAAATCATGTTTATTTTATAGCGGGTTGGAGTATTTGGCATTAGTCATTCCCCTCTCATCGACCTTAATGGCTTAGAGTTATTAGCTCCTCGGGAGGGCAGGCTTGCTAAAGATATGCACTAATGAAAGAAAAAGATGAGTCTAGCTTTTTGATCACTTAAGGAAGGTGAGAGCATACTTGTCTATCATCAAAACACACAATAAATGATTGTTCATTTCCATTAGCAAAAACAAGTGTGCCTAAAATTTTTAAAGAAGACAAAAAGTTTGGTTGAGTTCTCCTAGGCAACCTGCAAAATAGATGCATTAGTAGTCATGATGTGTTTTGGTGAAATGAAGCTTTGGCAAGCATAATCTTTGACAATTGTCCTACAAAAACTCGTTAGGCTGCCGAAAAACTCACAAACAGACCAGGGTTAGCATTAGTAATAGTCAAATTAAAGCATGAAAACCCTTAAATGCAATTTGCTTTGAAAATGCAGAAGCAAAATTTCATACGTCACTATTTACCTGATCGTACGAGTATCCTTCTGTGACCATAAGAGTGCAAAATGGAGCTAGTATGACAATTCAGTATCCTTAAAAGCTCATACAAGTAAGAAATAATTCTCGTCTAGGTGCACAAAGGAGCTCGTACGAGGCTGAAAAGGAACTCGTATGAGAATCTGATTTAGACTCGGCCAAAAATAAATATTTGATGATGCTTGAGAGGCCAAAAATGAGATTTTTGGCCCCACAGTGGGCGCCAAAATGTCGTGCCTGTGAAGTGTGACACCTACAACTGCAACACAAAACTCTTAATAGATCATTAAAAGCATGGTTAGAAAATGATAAGCAAATAAGGATGAACCATGACAAAGCAACCTATCACCTCCTAAGAGATGCGAGTATGGATTTGCTCTCAGATCTGGATAAGCAATCCTAGTGACTTGACTACACCTAGATAGAGGATTTGAAATGATGATGATATGCAAAGATGAGATTGATTATGCTAGATTGATCCAAGAGACTAATTAAGCTAATGATATGTATGATTAAGATATGATGATGATGCAATTAAGATAGAAAAGAGATTGATTAAGCTACATGATTCAACAATTATGCTAGAAAATGATCAAATTAAGTTAATACAATTGCCTATAACAATAATGCTCAAATGATATGCCTATAGTAACAATGCATAAGATGAAAAGAGATGGGATCTGCCTATAATAACAATGCATAAGATGAAATGAGATTGGGATCCTTATTGCTCCAAAATGGGGGATATTTATAGGGTTTCCAAGGCTAGGGGTGAGGTGGCAGGAATCAAAGATCAAGATTGAGTCTGAAGATATCAAGGGTGAAATTGGAGGAGGTTGGAAAAGAGGTTGGAGGAAGAGACACTTGTCATCTCTGTGGTGACAAGTGTCAAGGAGATTTTCTCATAAAAGGGAAAGTGTCCAAGAGAGGAGACATGTGGCCAAAGTGCCATGTGTCTCAAGAATAAAATATCCACACCATAGGAGGTTAGGATAAGGAGCTTAGAATGTGCAAGATAGGATACGATTAGTTAAATCGAAGGTTAGGTGGAATGGGTTAGGTTAGAGGGATGGTTAGGTTGGGTGGTTGGAAGTTAGGAGGCATGTGGGTAATTTGAATTTAAAAATTCAAATAATAGGAAAAGACTAATTAATTTTCAACAACTCATAAATTGATTTGTTTTGATTAATTAGAGGATTAGAATGATTGATTGAAGATGGGGGAGGATTAATTAATTTGAATTAATTAATTAAAGGGAACTATTGAAATGAACCTATTAAATAAATGCTTAGATTTATTAATAAGTAGATGAAAGGGAGAATTTAATCAAATTGCCTAATGAATTCAATTAAATTAGGAAGGGAAATTAATTAAATAATTGCTTATTTATTTAATTATCTTCAAACCATTTTTAGGTGTATACAGTACAAGATATGATTGGCAATTTGATGTATTTAATGGCTATTATGTCTAACATTACATATATACTAAGATTTCTTTCATGTTTCATGATGACTCTAAAACACACTCACTTCAAGTTAGAAAGATAATTATGAGGTGTATTAGTAGCAAAAAAATAAGATCATGGTATTTTATGTAGTGCATCTTATGAATTTGGTTTAGTTGTATACTTTAAATGAAGAAACATTGATCATAAAAAGCACTTTAAAAAAAATGTTTCTACTGTACTGCATCAAAATAGCATGTCAATTAGTTTGCATGAGAAGAATGCTATATGATTTAAAGAAAGAGAAATTAACATGATATATCACTTCATAAGAGAACTAGTCAATAATAGAGGAATCAAAGTTATGTTTTCTAGATCAAATGAACAATTTGTGAAATTTTTACAAGCCTTATATAAAGTAGATATTTAGCTATCAAGAGTGAATTTGGAAGTGATTAGTTTGAAGCTGAACTCTTAAGAGAGGGTGTACCCAATTTTTATTGATTACAACTATTCTTGAAATATTAGTTAAGTAATTTATAAAAAATATTATATAAAGAATTATGAAAGTAATCAAATCAGATCACTTTTGTTTAAAAGAGAATAAATAAATTATCTAATTTTTTTTAAAAATAATTATAAAATGATACATTTGCTATTAAATATAAAAGAAATAAAAAAAAGGAGCAATAATGAAACAACACTTTTGATGAAGGAAAACAACGTGCTATAAGAAGAAAAAACTAAAGCAGAACTTGTCTACAACAACATATTTTTATTGTATCGCAACAACACTGTTCTTATATCAAAGTTTTGCAGTATCTTCTTGCAAAAAATTTAGGTCATCCTTATTCTGTAGGAATGTATTTCCCGCTTCACCGCCATAATGAAATCCAGTCACCGGAGACACAAGATTAGCCTGTGCATTGAGCAGATCTGCTTTCGCAGCTGCCAGTTGCGATTGAAGGCATGAAATTTGCTTCTCCAGTTGACAAACTGCGCCAGCAGAACCGTAGATTGAATCATTCATTCTAGCATTTGCTTCATACACCACGCTTGCTACATAATCTGCTCTCTTTTCATTCGGAATACTCTGCAATATCAAAATAATAGAAAAAGAACCACCGGATTCGATCAGGCGTCTTATATTTTACCCTTATTTGCCAAGGGTTTCCGCCATTTATCTATACTTCGCTTAAATAAATGCTCAGTTTTTTGCCCTAAATAATCCTAAATTTAAGAAAATGAATAACTCTAAAGGCAGTATTTTGACGAAAAGAACAAAACAAAAAGCATTCGATCGATACCTGTAGGGTTTTGACAATTTTGCTTGTTCTGAATAACTTGTGTACTGCTACAAATTTCTCAGGATCATTTGGCAGAAAATAAGGAGCAAGCATGCATTTATCTCCACATTTTCTTCTTTGAATCTTACAAGCTGTGCAGGATATCCATATCTATATACATGTACATGTATATATATACATATACATATAGCAAGCACGCATTTATGATTTAAAAAAAAAAAATGTTTCTACTGTCCTTCTAGAGCAATGTCGCGGACCTCAAAGAAAAAACCCTTTGTCTCTCGTTTTAGAGTAGACATTTAATATGTAGCAACTACATCAAATAGCATGTCGAGTAGTTTGCATGAGAAGAATGCTATATGATTTAAAGAAAGAGAAATTAAAAAATATGACAACAATTATAGTACATCTCTATGAAAGATTCGTGGTTTCATCAAACTAAAAACATTAACATGATATATCACTTCATAAGAGAACTAGTCAATAATAGAGGAATCAAAGTTATGTTTTCTAGATCAAATGAACAATTTGTGAAATTCTTACAAGCCTTATATAAAGTAGATATTTAGCTGTCAAGAGTGAATTTGGAAGTGATTAGTTTGAAGCTAAACTCTTAAACTCTTAAAAGAGGGTGTTGAAAATATTAGCTTACTTTCACTAGTTTATTCCTAATAAATAACTTGTGTATTGCTGCAAATTTCTCAGGATCATTTGGGAGAAAATAAGGAGCAAGCACACATTTATCTTCACATTTTCTTCTTTGAATCTTACAAGCTGCGCACGGATAAACAATACCAGACATATATCCATATACATATACATGTAAATGCACATGCACATGTACATATACATATACATATACATATATACATATGCATAATGATATCTTGAAGATATTGATAATGCCATGTTATAAACTTATACGACACTTGTTATCATGGATATGAAATTGAAAAAAAAAAAGGCCTAGCAACAATGTGGACCCAAGATTGTATAAGATATGATTGGCAATTTGATGTATTTAATGGCTATCATGTCTAACATTACATATATACTAAGTTTTCTTTAGTGTTTCATGATGACTCTAAAAGCCACTCACTTGCAAGCTAGAAAGATAATTATGAGATGTATTAGTAGCAAAAAAAAAAGATCATGGTATTTTATGTGGTGCATCTAATGAATTTGGTTTAGTTGTATACTTTAAATGAAGAAACATTGATCATAAAAAGTACTTTAAAAAAAAATGTTTCTACTGTCGTTCTAGAGCAATGTCATGGACCTCATAGAAAAAACCCTTTGTCTCTCGTTTTAGAGTAGACATTTAATATGTAGCAACTACATCAAAATAGCATGTCAAGTAGTTTGCATGAGAAGAATGCTATATGATTTAAAGAAAGAGAAATTAAAAAATATGACAACAATTATAGTATATCTCTATGAAAGAATCGTGGTTTCATCAAACTAAAAACCTTAACATGATATATCACTTCATAAGAGAACTAGTCAATTATAGAGGAATCAAAGTTACGTTTTCTAGATCAAATGAACAATTTGTGAAGTTTTTACAAGCCCTACATAAAGTAGATATTTAGCTGTCAAGAGTGAATTTGGAAGTGATTAGTTTGAAGTTAAACTCTTAAGAGAGGGTGTTGAAAATATTAGCTTACTTTCACTAGTTTATTCCTAATAAATAACTGTACCCAACTTTTATTGATTACAACTATTCTTGAAATATTAGTTAACTAGTTTATAAATAATATTATATAAAGAATTATGAAAGTAATTAAATCATCTAGATTACTTTTGTTTAATAAAGAATTTAAATAAATTATCTATTTAAAAAAAAAAACAATTATAAAATGATACATTTGCTATTAAATATAAAAGAAATAAAAAACAGGAGCAATAATGAAACAACACTTCTGATGAAGAAAAACAACGTGCTATAAGAAGAAAAAACTAAAACAGAACTTGTCTACAACAATATATTTTTATTGGATCGCAACAACACTGCTCTTATATCAAAATTTTGCAGTATCTTCTTGCAAAAAGTTTAGGTTATCCTTATTCTGTAGCAATGTGTTTCCCGCTTCACAGCCATAATGAAATCCAGTCGCCAGAGACACAAGATTAGTCTGTGCGTTGAGCAGATCTGCTTTCGCAGCTGCCAGTTGCGATTGAAGGCATGAAATTTGCTTCTCCAGTTGACAAACTGCGCCAGCGGAACCGTAGATTGGATCATTCATTCTAGCATTTGCTTCATACACCATGCTTGCTACATAATCTGCTCTTTTCTCATCCGGAATACTCTGCATTATCAAAATAACAGAAAAAGAACCACCGGATTCGATCAGGCGTCTTATATTTTACCCTTATTTGCCAAGGGTTTCCGCCATTTATCTCTACTTCGCTTAAATAAATGCTCAGTTTTTTGCCCTAAATAATCCTAAATTTAAGAAAATGAATAACTCTAAAGGTAGTATTTTCATCGAAAAGAACAAAACAGAAAGCAATCGATCGATACCTGTAGGGTTTTGACAATTTTGCTTGCTCTGAATATCTTGTGTACTGCTACAAATTTCTCAGGATCATTTGGTGGAAAATAAGGAGCAAGCACGCATTTATCTCCACATTTTCTTCTTTGAATCTTACAAGCTGCGCAGGGATAAACAATACGAGACATTTCCAGCTGAAATAAGCAGCAAGAACAAAATTTTACACAGCTTTTAGTAGTAAAGCTAGAAGATGAGAGTCCTATACAAAGCTGCAAGTAAATATGTAAAATTATAAGAGATGAGATCGATTTGGAAAATGAACTTTACTCATAAATAGATAAAATATGTTGTTGCTGGCAGGCACTCCGGGGAATTTGCAGGTGTGTAAATTGTGTAAATTGAAAATGTTCGCCATGTGACCCTGAAATGTCACCGTATTGTCTGTCCAGGATGCTAGCCGTATGTTTGAATTTGAATTAATTTATTCTTTATGATAAAAAATATGCATGTAGTATGTTCGACGGAGTTGAATTTTAATTAATTACTGTTTACAGTTAATTATGCCGATAAAGATTTTTGGGTATGCAATTTTCATGTCGGTATGCAACTTTTCATTATAAATTATAATAATATTAGGTATTTTATTGAATATCTATATATTAATAAAACATTAATCATTTCAATTTTTTATTAAGTTTTGTATCTATATGTATATCTTTGAAATATCTATATAGAAAATGGAAGAGATAATTAGCATTATTTTTATGAAGATAATATTTATATAATAAAAATTTGAGTTGTGTCATAGCTCCCTTCCACACACACACATAAATATGTATTTATATATATAGGCAGAGGTAGGCGGGGATGGCCCTTACTTTTACTAATTCTCTCAGATTCTCAGGGTGAATTTCTGGCTAATTTATATATTTATATGTATAGGCAAAGGTAGGCGGGGATGGCCCTTACTTTTACTAATTCTTTCAGATTCTCAGGGTGAATTTCTAGCTAATTTTGAAAAACAAATAATATAATTATCTTACCTACTTACAATTATGGTGTGGTTCTCTTAGGAACTAGGGTAACCTTGGTATAAGGGTGAACAATTGTTTCAAAACTTTCTTGATGATCCACACAAGTTGGACTCTGGGACTTAGACCCTTCACACACATATGCATATATATTGCTTCACACATAGTCTCTGGAAAGGATTTGGAGGTCATCCTTTGTGGAAAGAAACTGAAATCTCCTGTTTATGGAAATAAAATAGGATTGAAACTTGTTTTTCCAACTCTTTAGGGAGGATAGATTATCCTCTCTTTTTAGGCTCTTGCTATGTTAATATTCTCTTTGACTTAATTATATAAGAGATGTTTATCCTGGAACTAATGATATACAAGGCTGTGTTAAGGATCTATATGACAATCTCGACAGGTTCACTTCTCACAATTGTAACCTGGGTAATCTTTCATCTTGAAGTCAACATTAAAAGGATTCTCTGTTGTCTCAATATAAAAGATACCATGGTTGTAATAGCAGTAGTGGAAAGTGTTAAGCAAACCATGGAATATGAAAATTGTTTGATTTATTTGGGCTAACAAATCATGAAGTGGTTTGTTGTAGAACAGTGTTGAGATTATTTTGCAGGTGACAGAGCTAGTAGAAAGTCTAGGTGTCAAGATAAATGAGGAAAGATACTAGCGAGATTGAAGGCAAAATGCTGATAGGAGAATTTCCATGATGGAATACTAATGCAACAAAATGAGATGAGGGAGTGAAAATCATCTGGGCCTACAAGAGTATGCTTAATCCAGAAAGAAAGAGTCAAAAGGTTATATTGTAATTATAATTGTTGTTGAGGTTTAGATGCATTATCTAACTGGACTTAATGTCTCAGGCAAGGCTAGAGGTTTTCTCCTCTCCACTCTTTCCTACCGACGCCCGCGCTAAGCGGAGAATGTAATCTTGTTTATAATTTAATAAAATATTTTGGCTCCGGCCTTTTATTGATCAAGAAAAAATATTTATATAATAGAATGAGATAATTATTTTATTTAAAAAAATAATGTTTGAAATGATTTTGAATGAAATTCAAATCATTATTTTTATTTTAAATTAATATTTTGATTCAATTTTATCCTAAAGAATATTTTTAAGTTATCATAAATATTTGTTTATAATTAATTTGAATAAGTATTTTAAAATTGGAACACCCAATCTAATCAATGACATCACAAAGCAAGATAATTGTATTGTTAGCATGTATCATCATCCTAGTTATATTTTGCATTCTTTCTTACTAGTTTTTATCTTAGTTCATTATTGGTAAATTAGTACATCTAGGAGCTTGACCAAAAGTGAACCAACCCTTTCTTAGCAAATTACCAATGTCATCTCTTAACAGGGCCCTTCAAACATGGGTACCAAAAACCAAGGCATGTTTGTAATGATTGTAAATTCTCTAGTAGATTATCTATATTAAAAAGTCAAACAATCTTGCTATATTATCACTTCTAAGTATGAACCCAAAACAAAGAAAGATATTATTAGTGTATATAGTCAAAGTCTTTCATTTTTGTAGGCATATATTTAAATTAGAAAAAAATATAGTTAGTTAATAAATTTAGAGTCATTCTTGACAAGCCCCTATTTTTCTACATGTAGATAAATCAATTCCCAACATCTTTAGTCATATATACTAAATCCATCCAAATTGAAATGCATACATGTGTTAAATAGATAATTTTTCCACACTAACTAATTTACATGAAAAAAAGGAATAAAAGGACCTCATTTAGTTCCATTAATCTCTTCAATTAGTGGGGTGATAGTAGATTAGGTTTGTCTACCATAAATTTCCTAAAACTCTCCAAATTGCCCTTGAAAATCCCTTTAGAGAATAGCTTCAAATAAAACCTGGAATCCATATTATTTTTTAAATTAATATGGTACAAAACACCGCCAATATTATGCCTATACACCTCTCTCATAGTAGGAGATGGATTTAAACATTGCTTCCCTCTATGAGATGTGAACATAGTTGATTGGTCTTAGTTTGTCATGCATTTTTGTCCTAGCATGTTAATAGATACCATCTTGGGAGACTTAAAAATTATAGTATCATGTACATGTCCAACCTCTAATTTTTTCCTTCCTATATCTTTTATATTATTGCACCCATAGTCAAGGGAAAAATCATATTGAAAAGATGACTAATATATGCCTTCACACCTCATTTAAGCATCTTCATTTCTTTCTCTTGATCAAAACTTTACACTATAATTGAGATACAAAAAAGAGTAATCACATATCTCATTATACTCTTCCTTTATTATAAATCATCAACAATGTGTAACAAAAATATATTATAATCTACTGTTGGGATAGACAAAAAAGAACATAACAACTAATAAGATAGTTCACATAGGATGTAATATAGATATATTAGCTTAAATAGAATTATTAAAACCTAGCCATATATCTAATCTATATGAAACCATAATTACAACCAACAAAACAATCCTTTGGTTGGATAAAAGTTCTACCCCCGCATTCATTTAACTTGATAACAACTTTCTAAGAGAAGTCTCCCAGCTTATCCAATAGTGAACATATCACCTAAGCAATCCATTTAGAAATTTCCAAACTACAATCTATATGAGAAGAAACTATATTAATTCAAACCATCGAGTCTCCTTTGATGTCTATTTAGCTTAATTTTTTCTTCTCACAAGGCTTGAGACCTTCTTACAACACATGAAATCCAACATCATTATTGGTTTCATCCTATAATTTTCTTGAGAAGGCCCAAAGAATGACTCTCACCTCATCCCTTATAATGCAACCTAAACCTAAGGCCTTGAAATTAGCTTAAGAGGTCCCAACAAAATTCAATTTTATCCTACCTCATGGAAGGGCCATCCAATTTGTCATACTTATTTTCTACAAAGAACTGGCCTTACTTGAAGGAAAAGGCACATGTTATGAACCTTAGTAATATCTAAACTTTGCTTATCATATAGTCCCAATTTGTGAAACCTCATCTTCCCATGTTTTGGGTCCTAACATTTAGAATCACACAAATAATAAATAATTTAAGATTTTTTTAAAACACCTTCTACTAGGGAAAGCTTTCTAAAAAAAACATTATTCCACTCTCTCCATAGATATTTAATGATATTTGATGGAATAACTGACCATATCCCAACCCATGCTCAACCAAATTATAGTCATAGCCAACTATAAAAATCCTAATAGATCTTGAAAAATTATAAACCATCACAATTGACTCGATAAATAACATGCACATCCTTTCCCAAAGGTGTACCATAATAAGAGATGTTTAGTTAATTCTTATGATTCTTATTATGATAAGAGAATTAACTAAACAAACAATTTTCACATCCCATGGTTTGCATAACAATTTCCACTATTGCTATTACAACCATGGTATCTTTTATATTGAGACAACAAAGAAATCCTTTTAATGTTGACTTCAAGATGAAAGATTACCTAGGTTACAATAGCATTGTGAGAAGTGAACCTGTCGAGATTGTCATATAGATCCTTAACACATTCTTGTATATCATTAGTTCTAGGATAAACATCTCTTATATAATTAAGTCAAATAGAATATTAACATAGCAAGAGCCTGAAAAGACAGGATAATCTATCCTCCCTAAAGAGATGGAAAAACAAGTTTCAATCCTATTTTATTTCCATTAATAGGAGATTTCATTTTCTTTCCACAAAGGATGACCTCTAGATCCTTTCCAAAGACTATCTATGAAGCAATATATATGCATATGTGTGTGAGTCCTAACATTTAGAATCACACAAATAATAAATAATTTAAGATTTTTTTAAAACACCTTCTACTAGGGAAAGCTTTCTAAAAAAAAAATTATTCCACTCTCTCCATAGCTATTTAATGATATTTGATAGACTAACTGACCATATCCCAACCCATGCTCAACCAAAATAATGTCATAGCCAACTATAAAAATCCTAATAGATCCAGAAAAATTATAAACCATCACAATTGACTCAATAAATAACATGCACATCCTTTCCCAAAGGTGTACATAATAAGAGATGTTTAGTTAATTCTTATGATTCTTATTATGATAAGAGAATTAACTAAACAAACAATTTTCATATACCATGGTTTGCATAACACTTTCCACTACTGCTATTACAACCATGGTATCTTTTATATTGAGACAACAAAGAAATCCTTTTAATGTTGACTTCAAGATGAAAGATTACCCAGGTTACAATAGCATTGTGAAAAGTGAACCTGTCGAGATTGTCATATAGATCCTTAACACAGTCTTGTATATCATTAGTTCTAGGATAAACATCTCTTATATAATTAAGTCAAATAGAATATTAGCATAGCAAGAGCCTGAAAAGAGAGGATAATCTATCCTCCCTAAAGAGCTAGAAAAATAAGTTTCAATCCTATTCTATTTCCATTAACATGAGATTTCATTTTCTTTCGACAAAGGATGACCTCCAAATTCTTTCCAAAGACTATTTGTGAAGCAATATATATGCATATGTGTGTGAGTCCTAAGATTTAGAATCACACAAATAATAAATAATTTAAGATTTTTTTAAAACACCTTCTACTAGGAAAAGCTTTCTAAAAAAAACATTATTCCACTCTCTCCATAGCTATTTAATGATATTTGATGGACTAACTGACCATATCCCAACCCATACTCAACCAAAATATAGTCATAGCCAACTATAAAAATCCTAATAGATCTTGAAAAATTATAAACCATCACAATTGACTTGATAAATAACATGCAAATCCTTTCCCAAAGGTGTACCATACTAAGAGATGTTTAGTTAATTCTTATTAATCCCATCGCAAAAATCTAGGGAAGAAGTAGAATAGTGGATAGTGGGTTGCAACTATCCTTTTCTATCATGTTATCTTCGCATATGATACAAAGAGACCTATGAATGAGCATCCCAATTTCCATAAGTAGAGACAATGCAACCTCAAAAACTCCCATGAGGTAAATTGTGCTATGTTAAAATGGGATTTAGAGATACGCTAGCATGATTTTATGGGACATTACCCCAATAATATAGCACTAAATAGATGTGTGTACAAATTTATTGGCTTGCACTTGACTTTACATTAAAAACATTAGAACATATTATGGATTTAGAATTTTATATCTTTGTTTAAATTATAAATAGGCTCTCTACCTTGAAATCATTCCAAATTTAATTATATCTAGAAGGGATCCTAGCCAATATTATAATAGCACAATATTCCAAGAAAAAATATTAGGCCAAAATGTCTTGAAGAAATATTGGATATAGATCTATGTAGCTTGAGCTCTAGGATAAAGATATAAGAAATACTTGAGAGAGTCTTAATTACTATTAAAATTATATTAATATCTAAAATCCCCAAGCAGGTTAAGTCAGAACCAACAAAAAGGGCTTGTAAAAAAATACACTAGGAAAATGAGCATGCTATGGCTCAAGAATAGTTGACCAAATGGTTTAACATTTTTTCTACCAAACCATTTATAAATATTACAAAAGTCATCTCTATTTTAATATAGTACTACACCATATTTGAATGATATGAAAGTGAAGAGTAATATCTTTGAGACATTTAATTTAAAAGTGGTTTATTATGATAACATTTCCAATATTTACATCAACATTTGTAGGATAAAACTCTAATTTTGTGAACAATATCTATAGGGAATAACATCCATAAAAAATTAAAATCTTCATGATCGTAATTAGGTAAATGAAACTTTACCATGGCTTTAGAATAGATTGAAAAATAACTAGTAACTTTGGAAAAGAGATCTAGGGGAGGACTTTTAAAAAATATCAAATAAAAAACCATGGGTTCTTAGCTAGATGATGATTTTGACTTTGAAAAAGAGGATCCCATATTAATATATTGTTGATTGATAGAGAGACCATAATGAAAAATAGGGCTTGATATTACCCAATCTCTCCAAATATTTTTTCATCATGGAGGTCTCTTAGCTTTGAATGTAATATTTCATAATTAGAAGAGTATAAATCTAAATATCTTCCATGCCAATCTCTTGGAAGGGATACTAGAATAAATGTAGTGATGAACCAAAATTTAATAAGCCTCGTTAATTTTTAGAGATTGAATTATCAATTTGGTACATAAATTCAAGCCTTGGAACTAAGTGGAAATTAATATTAAACCTCTAGAATCATGTGAGAGAAAACAATAATCCCTTAAGATTCTCAGAGGAGGACTAAGGAAATACTGTAATAATATTTTCCAATTTCATATAAGATGCTTTAGAAGAGAACTAATAAGATGAATAATAAACATGAGCGGTTCCAACAATATTTGAACAAGTATATAACTTCCCTACAAGATATTAAATTTTAGTTGTCCAATACATTAATTTATTCTCAATTATAATCAAATTAGCTTGCTAGAGAATGGTTGAAGAAGATTGAAATTAAGGAAAAAGGAATTCTGACAAAGCTAAATATTTCTCCATGACCAATCAATTCAACCCGTAAGAACTAAGCTAGGAAGTCTCAGGTAGAAATGAAAAGCTATAACATTGAGTTTTATACTTTGAATACCAAAAATTGAGGTTTTATAGAGAATATTCACTTATAGTGAAAAACTTGGTAAACATTATTTTCCTCTTCCCAAAGAGTGAGAAAGAAATGAGAAAAAAAGGGGAATAAAATAAATGAGTTATATAATTATGGAATAAAATACCTTTAACCCTCACTTGATGAATGAAGTCAACCAATAAATATCCAAACTCTTAAATAAAAAGAAAACACAAAATGAGAGCTAGAGGACATTGCTAGTAAATAGACTTGGAAAGGCCCGAATTATTAGATTATAGCAAAAAAAAATGATACATCAGAGAAAAGTAGATGAATAAATTAAATAAAATGAGTTTCAAATCCTTGACCATGGATCATGGCAAGGATAAAAGGATAGACTTTAATATTTCATTCAAAACTTAAAGCTTATCATTAGTTTTCAAGAGCTCATACACATTTATTAAATAAAAGGATAGATTAGAAAGAAAAAATCATACATTTAGGAGTGCCAAATTTGAGTTTAGTGAAATCAACTCCAACAATTGATACACTTGGGATTCCATAGAACACTTAGAACACTAACTACACCAACCTCCTCTTCATACCAATAACTCTAGAATTTATAATGTTTCAAAATATCTCTATATTTGAACTTTTTAGTTTTATTTGACCTTTGTTTGCAAATATGTGTATTTTTAATTAATAAAAAATTGGTGCACCTATTCATCAAAAATATATTGACCAATAAGTTATCAAAATGGTTCTTTTTTTTCAAATGTTTCTTATTAGGGGCATTTAAGCCCCTAGCATTTGTGGACCTTCATTTTTCTCTGAAGGGAGAAAATCCTCCCTTAGAACTTAGTAAATAGTTGTTACTTATTGACAATGTAATAGACATCACATTTTATTCTCTTCTTTACTTATTTTTTCTTGCCTATTTTACGTCAATTCCAAAGTTGGTGTTGAGAATCTTAGATGTAGATTTACTTATGCACATAATATTTATTATATCCAATTCCTCTTCTAGCTCATTATAAAAAAGTATCTCTCCTCTAAATCCTCATGAACACCTTTAGTTTCACCACAATAAGAAGACCCTCATGGAAAGGAATGATAATAGAATTTAAAGATGACCCTCCCACGGGGTCAAGCCTATTTGACCCTAATTCTAATTATTTATTTCCTCTTTTTAAATCAACCTTTCATTAGATAACATAAATCTTCATCTTAGAGACTCGTCCTCATTTAGGAATTACCAGCGGGTACCTCAAGCACTTTTCCTTCAAAATGTATCTACCCCTATACTTTAAATATTAAAAAACCTCCTTCATTTTCACTAATTGAATTCAATATCTTATTGATCATAAGAAAGGATTATTTGATTTGGAATCACATGCATAGATACCACCTTTATTATAGAAAAATGCATGAGTTCCCATCAAGAAACTCTCAATTGATTACACTAAGAACCTTGAGAGTATTGCATTTTTTTTTGTTAATATCCATTAGATCATTATTCAAATGGAATACTATAAAATCTTAACTAGAATGGTGTGTCACATGGAGAACAAAAAACTAGATTAAATTTAGGAAACCTTTTACAAATGAACTCGATAGAAACATTATTCGACCATGGATTGTTTTGCAATATTGAGCCTTGATCTTTGGTTGTCCAAAAAGCCACCAAAAAGAAACCTTTTGAATGAAATTTAAATTATGGTTATATTTTCAAGTCTTCTATGCCCACTTTTTTATATCTATTATTAATAGTTTTGGCTCTATATATCTCCTAGTTAAAGAATTCTCTAAAAAATCTTTCAATTCCTACACTTCTCCCCTTAACACCATAAGTTTTAACATGCCCTCATTAGCCTCACTAAGGTTTCTATCAACCCCCAAAACATTTCAAAAATATCTCAAATACTTTTTTAGGTGTGAGCAATAAGTTTCATTTATGTGTAAATTCAAACACATACAAAACCCAATTTTATATTCTTAAATTTAAATTTTAAGTGATCCTATTTTTTATATCTGTGATTTTAATAAATTGGTTTTCGTTCACTTGATATTCAATTACACACGATGTATAGTATTGATGGACACCTTTAGGATTTGGTTACGTACTGATTAATTTTTTTTTACTTTCTTATACATATTTATTCATAGTGAAAGCATGTAAGATAAGGATGCAAGATGGCTATAATGATGTATTATTGTAATATTTGTTCATTGAAAAATGATGTAAGTGATTACCAATGATTCGTTTATCTTTTGAATATCTATTTTATGTATCTCTATATGACATTAATGATCTAGGTTTTGTCATTAAATACACAACCCTAGATACTCAATTCATTTGTTTTAGAGTGCAAGGTGATGGGTAATAGTTGAATTCTGGAATTATTAGCTCTAGAAATAATATATTTCAAATTTTTAAAAGCATAATAAGACCACATGTACAATTAGATTAAGGCATGCACTCAATTATAAACTTAACCCTATATCAGTTATCTTTGTATGGTAATTATTCATTTAAAATTGACCATTAAGTCATAGCATAGTTAAAGAAGGAAACATCATAGATTAGATTTATATATATTTATGATCATTTAAAATTTTAGCATTCTTGGAATATCCTCATGCGGTAATATTTTGTAATAGGCAAATCATATTTCTAAGTTGCTTTTCTATACTCAACATGTACTCATACACCGCCAACATATAACTAAAATATTTTTATTTGATTTCATATAGAATGCGCTGTAATGCATTATATAGAAGACACAAAGCATGTGGTATGTCTCACAACGTTTGTAGAGGTAAACGACTACGACTGTCAAATGGAGGCACATTCTTCAAAACAAAAATCAAGATCTTTACATTAATTAGACAAATAAGTGTGATTAAGTATAATTGAATTAAATGTTAAATACAAGATGTTTATAGAACGGAAAAATTGAGGACGTGTAAATAATTAATTTCTCATAGAATGCAATGCAATGCATTATATAAAAGGTACACAATATGTGGAATTCTTGTGTCCTAAAAAATACCCAAAAAGTCAACTTCTTATATTTGATGAAACAATAGTCAATCTATAAGTTTCTAGCCATTGCAAACACAGTGGTGAAATCTATTTTGCTCTTAAATGCTCAAAAAATAACTACTTATATATACACAAAAAAGTTGAAAAGGGTAGACCTAGTGATCATGTAACACTCTTGAGAAAAGAAACCGTCAAATATTGAGAAGGGGTTTGTTGAGTCTACACTCCCATACCATGTTGAAATTTACAACACAAGGATCTATAAGATTGAACATCAAACAAAACCCTTTCCACAAATGAGAGTAGCAATAAAGGATTTGTTATATTCCTTAAAAGAAAAGAGTACAAAATGATTGAAAAAAAAAATCACGAAGGCTTGATTTATAGAAAAAAATAATAATAGAAATATAATCTATAATTAGGGAACTAAAGTTAGCTTAAAGAAGCCCTAAGTGATCTTAACCTAAATATACCATGCCTACTAAATATACAATGCACTAACATAGATCCCCTCTCAATTATATTCATATAAGTATGATTTCTTATCAAAATAGGTGGCATATTACAAGGCTCAAATGAAGAGAATATAAACTGTGAAGATGACTATAGAATTAAAAATTGCATACCCTTTTACAATTTCACCTAAACTTTTGTAGCCACTTTAGTGTTCATTCCCCTAGCATTAAGTAGAATCACTTCAAACCTTGCATTAGGCTTTTCCCTCTTAGGATTGTCACCGTCCTTTTTAGCAGCTACCTTTCCATGTCATTTTTGTGTTAACCATGTGTATATCTTGTCTCCCATCATTTTTTAGCATGATTTGTCTGAATAATAGCACATCGCTTGGAGGTATGTGTGTCGTGTTAACGTTTCATGAAATGTAATGTTCAGGGGTCATTTCTAAGCATTTTTTTAATTTTCACCTACCTAAATCAATGGAATCTATTTGGGTAATTGTCATCAGTCATTTGGAGATGTTATTATTGCAGTTCATTCCTTCCAGATTATAGTTTGAATCTTATTGTAAGTCAATGAGACTTCCTTGAGGGTTGTAGCCTTCCAGGTCATTATCTTTTGAGCAGTGAGCTCTAGGAAGTGTGTCTGAATGCATGTGCATTCCCCATCGTAATATTTACACATACTACTGCAAAGTATCATCTTATTGTGGTTAGGTTCCCACCATATTTTTTCCCTTAACCGGGTTTTCCATGTCAAAATATTGGTATTGTGTGTTTTGTTATCATCTTGCTTATCTTTGTTATTAGATATGTTTTTGTGGTTAAATTTGTTGATCCGGTGAAAACTGACTCACCCCCCCGCCCCTCTCAGTTTTCCTTCATTGTTGTTGTTGTCAACAATCTCTTGCATTCATTTGGCTCTCATAACTCTCTACAACTTGGCGCAATGGTCTAAAGCTCTCACAATAATCTTTTGCAACCACCTTGGCTTCCTCAAGCCTTTCTAGTAATATCTTTCTACTTGTCTATGTCTTTGACAATTTTGGGATTTATCATAGCCCTTGTCTATTAAATCATTTATTCATCCATTTGTCTTTGGATCTATCTATCTATCTAGATATTGTGGAGGTGGAAACACAAAAATAGGGACTTAACAAAAGCAAGTCTTAAAACAAGCCCAAACATTTTTCCTCTTATGTATGTGTAGGTATGTGAAGGATTTCAATCGCACAAAGGTTGTTGATCAGATTGCACTAGAATACTGAGAGGGGGGGATGAATTAGTATTCCCTCATACTCAAGAACCAAAAAACTTTTCACCAATTATAACTATTATCAAACACACTTGACTAATATAGAGTAGTTAATGCAGAATAGACATGAAGAACACAACCACAAGATAAACACCAGATTTTATACATGGAAAACCCAAATGGGAAAAACCATAGAGAGTGTTAACTCTCAAGAGAGTATAACTAGTTATAGTTTGAGTTTACAAAGGGGTGGCTCACTTCCATATTAAAAAAATGGCTCACTGTTGGATTGCTCACTACAAATATACAAAAGATGGCTAATTGTTGAAATGCTCCCTACAACTGGAAAGGTTGAACTAAAAAGGTTAGAATATCCAAATGCATGGGATCAATTCCAAGTTTAAGCTCAGATTACAAATCTCAAAATATACAATAGATCCAGTTAGAGATCTTTGTACAACTAACCTGCAGCAAGTTCGGTAAAGGACTACTGCACTACCGCAACATTGATTGCCTTTTTTGTTCACAACTCACACTTCACACACTCTTTTATCTTTGCTGCCAACTATCTTTCACACATCACTCACCTTCACATTCACAATCACTTGTTCGATCTCCCTTGTACCACTACATATGTATGAGTATAATATATATCATGGAGGGTATAGATACAAAATAGTGTGCGGCCAAGTCCAACACATTACCAATATGCTCATGTCGACTTCCACAATATTTTTACATGCTTCCTTTTCATACTTAGATTATCAATGCATATACCGAGTTACCAAAAAGGGGCAGGGTCATCCGGACACAAGAATACTGACCCATTATCTCAAAATCAAGCCCAATATCCTTAAAAAGATAGACTCCACACAAACCAAGAAAGCCGCAACACAAGACTCGAAGAGATACTTCTAATAGTTACCAAAGTTTCTAACACTGGGACACATAACTGATACTAGGATCAATGTGAACTCAATGAATCCATAAAAAAATCATCATCCATATTTTTCCATGCTACATAATAACTTATGACCAAAACCGCAACATTTGAAGTACACATACATACTACATACAATATTATAATAGCTATAACATTCATAATATACCAACTAATATCTGGGCCTCAAAACATAGTCCAGTCCAAAACCGGATGACTGGTTTGACATCAATGACAACATTATTCACACAAGTCTAACAATATCACCCTTTGTCATTGATGGCAAAACATATTCAAAACATACCTGCACAACTCCCCCTTACTCATGCAATTCCTAAAAACTACATTCCTTGAATTCCTTTCTCCCCCTTTTGACATTAAGGACAAAGGATACCTTTGATTAAAAAAAGAAAAGAACAAATCTACAAAATTGTCAAAAAAACCTGAACCTTACACAAAGAAACTATCAACTACTCTTCTTCAGAAATATAAGCTTGTACTTTTCCTTCAGATTGGGAAGAATAACTTCCTAAGAATTTATAGCTAGTTTGATACTCACTAAAAGACTTTTGCACTCAACCAGTAGATCAACCGAATTTGAGAAATTATCTAGAGTAGTTGGATTCTTCTCATACTCAACTGTATTCTCAAGCAATGCTGAAAAATGCTCTAGCTTAGCTTCAACAATTTCCTTAACCTTTTAATATATACTCACAAAGTCTTCTTTCTACCTTTGCAACAGAAGGAGCTCAGCTTGAAGAGAATTGACTCTTTTCGTCTGCTCACCATCCTTATCATTATGAAAATCAAAAGACTTACCTAGACTTGTCAGTTCAAATAGCATCAATCTTACCTTTGTGCTTCACAGGAGCTGCTAGCCAAGAGATACAACATCTACAGACTCTGCTAGTGCTGCATATACAATCTCTCAATTCCTCTATACATTTCGACAAGTTCTTTTGTGCATCGATGCATTCATTCAACAGACATTCTTTCTTTTACGAGCTCATTCAAAGACTCTAGAAGCATATTACTGATATCTAGCTCTAGACTGATGTTGTTCCAGATCAAATGCTTCATTAGAATGCTCTCAATTTTGTTTGACTCAATTGAGGTCATCCATTTCACACCGATCAAATGAATTCCATTTGCACTATCAACTAGTTTTATAAAATCAGACTAATTATTTGAGTCCCCAGCTTCTTGCTCACCAGCATTTGAAACTCCTTTAGTTGCAGGGGATTCTAGATCTTCAATTACCATGACATTCTCCATCTTTCTTCTCTTTGACTTTGAAACACCAATAGGAACTAATTTTCTCCTTTTCTTCTTTCTGGAGGATGAATCTCCAGAACTGGAAGAGAAAAACACAGAAACTAAGCCAACTCTCCACATATCCAAAAATGATTTTAAATAGCCATTGCAAACTTCCTCTTTGTTAGCCAAACTATTCAAATATCTAAATATCTGTCTTGCAATAGGAACATTAGACTCCCAAATGATATTATCTTTTGTCGGAAGGGATTATGAACAATACATAACCAAACTCGCAAGCAATGACCCAAACTGGAAAACATAATTCTTCTCTTTTGTCATCTTAATGTTTTCAAACAATAATTATTTCAGCAATTCACACAAGTCAAATTATCTATTCTACATTACAAGCATATGCACCATATGTACCGCAATAGTTGAGGTGGCTCCTTCCCTATTTTGAAAATAAATTTTATAAGAGATGTCATAGGAAACATTCCTCACCACAGGGTTGATGATTGTATTAATGATTAGAGTTCAATGATCACCCTTTACACTGGTTAGGGCTTCCACTTCTCTGTTCAAGATCAAATTCTTTGGTGGAACTTCTCCACTATCACACAAGCTGGTCACCCTAGAAATGATTTTCTTCATGATTGGATAGGATTTATCCAATACAATGCAATTATCTCGCACACAACTAAGAATTACCCTGAAAAACTCTACATTATTGAAACTAAGGGAATTTGGTCCATAGATACAGACCTTTGCCTTCCAATTCTTTGACCTTCTACAATTCATCATCCTTCAAACCTACTTCAACAATTTTGATCTTCTTCGAGCTAAACTCATCCAAGAGCACCTTGTCCACATATTGAAATTCCTCATTGCTAGATTCTCCAATGATCAATTTTCCTTCCATGATTGTTGTTGTTTCTCACTCTACTACTACTCTACTATTCACAATATTCTCAAGCAAATAACTAATGTGTAAGAAATGAACTCAAAAATTGATACTTATCTTGCTAAAGATACTTCATTAGGGTTTTACCACCAAGAAATGTCTTTTCAATGATGTCATCAAGATTCCTTTGATTATCGGATACCACTCAAGCACCGTCATGCCGAATTAGTGACATGATCCATTTAGAGGATAGAGAATTTCTCTTTCAGATCAAAAACTCCCCCTGACCCAAAGCTCTAAGCTTAATTACCAGAGGAAGAGGTTCCTACATCGGATTCCAGTACTTTGGTCTCACTTCCTTTGTTCTCACTCTTCTTTCTCTAGACTAAAGTTTCCTTCTTTTTTGATTCATCATTCTTCATCACATTCTTCTCAACAGATTTTTCCTCATTTACATTCCTGCATTGATTAGCCTAATGTCCAGTCTGCTTGCATTTGAAACAACCAATATCTTCCTCTCAGATATTATCGGGTGTGGTTTGTATCTGCATTGACTGGCCTTATGTCCATAGTTATTGCAAATGTAATAATATCCACAAAAAATGTAACTCTTCTTGTTTGCAACAACCAAATTATAATTATGATTCACAACATGATTCCTACAAAGACTTGCTTTATGTCTAAACATATTGCAACCATAACACTGAATGCTTCTATAGCTTATTGCCTTGTGTCCAAATTTATTGCATTTAAAACAATAGCCATTAAAAGATGGGTACCTTTGTGCATTAGGCTATCAGACTGGTGGTCTTCTTGCATTTCATTTTTTATTTCGAGATTTCTTCTCATCTTCAGACTTCTTCTCTTCTTCATCTTTGACTTCTTTGTTTTCTTCTTTACCATTCTAATCTCAACACATACCGAGTTAGAAACCAAGTCTATTTTTGTCTGATTTAACTTCCATTTTTGGTGCAAATAAAATTCACAATCAACTTGTCTCATTTTTAAAGCAATTTTACTTCATGCAAATGTGTTTTTCATTAAGTTGACCAGGATTTTCAAATTCTAGTTTACTCCAACAATTGCCTTTGAAAATTAAAAAGAACACCATGATTGTTGGAGCAACATCTCCAAATAGATAGAAAATCATTGCGATGACAAATTAAAAGGAACAAGTGAATTTTGTGTTTGGCACACTTGTGCAAAAGAGTTGGTCAAGTGGTCCTACCTCTAACACACACTATCCTCTCCCTTGGCTCTCGTGGTCCTAGGTGCAAGAGAAAAGTGTTAGTAACGCTCAAATTTTATCTTTTTAAGAGAGGCCTGCCAAGGGATCGATACTCTTGGGAACGACCTCGAGCGGTAAATCCTTCGAGCTGCTATAGAAATCAGGTGAGAGCGAAAGCTGTAGCCTTGGGTATAGCTGTTCCTACAGTGTAACTGGCCGAAAGGACAAATGGGCCCCACCACCAGTTACAAGGCTCTTAAGTGAGTCACTGCAGAATGAACTTATGTCCAAAAATATCGAACATGACTAAACACCTTTAAGTAGTAGCCCACCCGTTCTATTGATTGAGGATATTTGAGATATAATTTAATGCAAGAGCATAGATGGTTTTTCTCCCAAGATACTCACCATACATATTTCCTTGAGTAGAAATATAGCTTTTTGAAAAGTCACTTGTGGCTTGATAAAAGTGGTGACTCCCCCATCATAGGGATCATCTATTTGTTATGCTCGTGCAAGACTTAGTATATCACATCCTTACCTGCCACGGCGGGATTCATAAGGTATGTAGTACCAAAGTCGAAGAAATATCAAAATGTGGGCTAAATTTATCACAACTGGCCATTTGACCTTAGGGATAAAAAGTGTTTGAAGTGTGTTCGTTTTACAGACCTAGTGCAAATTGAGCCGACTTCAGGCTTTGGAAATACACTTTAAAATAAATCTAAAGGAAGGGTCATATACAAGTCCAAAGATTGGGTTGATCTAGACCCATACTCATTTGTGCCTTTGGGGGCAACATTCTTGTGTTTGTGTGCTTGCTTTATTTTCTTGTCAAAGAAAAATCAGCAAATCACTTTCAAAAACAAAGTACTCATCCAACATTTCTCAAAAACAACCAAACACATCAAAAACAAAGTACAAACAACAAAGAGTCAAATTTTATGACCATTCTTCACATCTTGCGAAAGAAGAAGTGTCATCAGAATATCAACTTAAGAAGGAGACCATTAAGCTCAAAGGCTTTGATCAAAAGGAGGAAATTCTTCTATCTCAATAGACAAATCTTTGTCTCACATAGAGTCTTTCTACATCGCATGCGTCTCTATCTTCAAGGTAAAACAAACGAATTTGATTCCGAATCATTGAACCGCAGAGCTTTTATGCAATATAGAGCTCTGAGTTATCACAAAAATCAAGGAGGAAAGATTAATCCCAACTTCTTCCCAAACATCTGTATCACCTACAACACAGCTCGAGAAGTGCCACCAACGCCTGAAAGGGAAGAAGTAGAGTTTGTTCCATTTGTAACACAAAGTTTTTATTAAAGTTGAAAACAAAACATCCATCATCTCATTCATACATCATTTTTCCATCATCAATTCATCCCAAAACTCTCAAAACATTAAGAGGTTCTTGTCCCAAGTTCTCTTTTAGATATTGCTTGAAATCAAACACATCACATCACTTTTAGATTGTTTCTACATCTAGGATAAGCTCATCCTAAGAGACACATCTACGCAGGTTAAAACTAGTTCACGAGTGAATCCTCTCATTGCTAGGTAGTCAAAATCTGTAACACATCTCAGATTTCTCTACACCTTATCACATCCAAACTCCTCAAAACAAACAAGCAATTCAAAGAAGGAATTTCGGTTACATCTACCTTAAAGTGCTAGAGATCCCCATACAATACAAATCACCAATCATCAATCTTTCATCAATAACTCATCATCATCTTCAATCAACTTCAACACAAACTTACAAACAAAATGGCTCAAACCCGATCGCGATCAAGGCAACGAGAAATAGAAATTGAGGAAGAAGAAGACAACCTCAATGAATTTCAAGAAGCACTTGGAGGAACTGTAACTGATGAAAACCCAAGTACTCCCACTCCTTCAACAATCGAAAGGGCTCAGCATAACCCTCACTTCAACAGATTATTTGATGAAATATTAAGGAGCAATGCGGATGCTCACTTCTTAAAACTCGCTCAAGAAGGAGCCAAACTCCCCTCGGACTTTGATCTTGCCCAATTAAGACAAGCATCAGAAAGACAAAGTCGCCATGAGGAGGAAAGGGGTAGAAATCACATCAGATATAACATTCCTCGAGGTAACCCACCACCTCCTCCTCCAAATGAAATAGAGATGTTGCGGCAACAAGTCGAGAATCTCGCCCAACAACTTCATAGTGGTGTTAAGACCAATCAATTCTCACTTAACGACATCTGTCCCTATCCTTTTGATAGGAATCTTTATATGCCACCCTTTCCATGCGGGTTCGAAACACCCAAATTTGAAAAATATAGAGGAAAGGGGGATCCCCGTGATCATGTCCGAGAATTTCATTCCGCTTGTCTTGAAGTGGCTTATGAGGACACATACCTAATGCGCCTTTTTCCCCAAAGCTTGGGAGGAACCACCACATCATGGTTTTCCCGACTACCAGGTGGCATTAGAACATTTGAGGAACTCATCCAGAAGTTCCTATCTCATTACTCTCATAACATTGAACGCGACATCACCATGGCTGATCTATGCAACACCAAACAAAAACCAGGTGAATTATTCTCAGTATTCCTGCAACGATGGCGCCAAATGTCTAGCAGACATTCTCTTCAGTTACCTGAACAAGAACTAGTGGAAATTTTCATTTCCAACTTAAACGAAGAAATGGAATTTCACCTGGATGTCAAAGACACAGACTCCTTTAACGATATGATCACCAAGGGTATAAAATGTGAAAGGGCACTCATCAAGAAAGGACTCATCAAAATCTTTAATGAACCAAAAGATGGTCCTCGCCCGCGCTTCAATAGTGATAAACCAAACTTCTGGAACAAGAATAAAAATATCATCAACGATGGGGTTGTGGATGCTCAAACTATCCAAAATGCACAACCTGTGGTTCGGTTTGCAGGACAAAATCCTCCACCTCAGAATAACACAAATGTTCCTCCTAATCAAGGTCGCATCACATCTCATGATGAACCAAGACCTCGTCCACAAAAACAAAAACGCACATACACTCCCTTAGGGGAACCCATTGAAACAGTGTTGCGACAACTCCTTTCTCAGAATTTGGTCACTCTACCTAAACTATCCAACTATGAGCCTCAGGTCAAACTAGCATGGTGGAGAGATACTGAACACTGTGAGTTCCATCAAGGACGAGGACACAAGACAAGTAATTGTCACCGATTGAAGGATCTCATTCAGGATCTTATTGATCAAGGAGAAATTGAAATTGAAGGACATGACCCAAAAACGACCAATAATGATCATCTCATGTTCAAGGATCCACTTCCATCACAAGATCAAAGGGGTCCTTCCACTTCCCGACGAGGCACTGATACCACTGATTATACGTAGGCTGTGTATAACTACACTGTAAATCACCTGTATGATGCCAGTGAACAAATTGCAACTATAACCTTCAAAAATCCCACCTCAAATTGCAATGTTGTTACACGTCGTGGCAAGGTCACCATTAAGGCAGCTCCACAGGGCACCACCTCCGTCCCAAAGAAATATAATCTTGTGGAACAATTAGATAAAACGCCCGCGCTCATATCCATTTTAGAACTATTGCGCCTATCGCCATCTCATAAAACAATCTTGGATCAAGCACTCCAAGAGGCGTCAGTCCCTGCAAACCTGAACACAGACCAATTTCAAGCCATGGTTGGAAATCTAAAGTCATCACCTTGTCTCACTTTTTCTGAAAGTGACAACTCTTCCTTCCAACAACCTCATAACGCTTCACTACACATTGAAGGCTTTATCAACCAACACAGGATCAAGCGAGTCTAGATAGATAATGGAGCAGGCCTAAACATTTGTACACTACAGTTGGTCACAGCATTGGGATATGCAATAGAATCAGTGGATCCTCGCAAGAAGATCACCATCAAGGCCTATGATGATGCAGAGCGTTCATCCAAAGGAGCGGTGGTGCTACCAATCCGAGTGGGCCCTGTGGTAAAACACATAATTTGTCAGGTTCTGGACCTTCCTCTGCCATATAATCTATTATTAGGAAGACCTTGGATACATGCCATGCAAGCCGTTCCATCTACCTACCATCAATGTATCAAGTTCCCACATAATGGTGCAGAGATCACAATCCTGGGTGATGCAAATCCCTTTGCATTTTGCCATAATATCAGCCATCAACCAGAAATTACTGTTCCTAATAATAGGGAAGCCATTTCCTCTACATCATATGTAAGTCCCACCTCTCTTGCCAGTTTGAACACCCCTATACCCAAGCAAGAAAAGCTTAAAATGAAAGTCGCAGAGGAAGGTCCCGGGGAATATAACTTAAGTCAACTCTTTTGTGTGGGACAAATGCCCACTTCTCCTAAAACACATGGTAAACCACAGCAGTTACTCCAGCAACGACTAATCACACCAGCATGTGCTTGGATGCCTTTCGTCCTTGGAAGGAGTCAAGAGGAAGAAACACAAGATGAGGACCTAGCGGACTGGATCTATAAAGATCCCATCACCACTGACATACCGCGAGTTACACTTCCTACAGAACAGTATGGCAAAGGCCTCCTCATTATGCAAAGAATGGGATATGATGGTCAGAGTGCTTTGGGATACTGCAAACAAGGACGACATGAACCGCTGCTGCCAGAGTTCAAGCCCAAAGGTAATACAGGCCTAGGCTTTGAAAAAGAGATCCTTCCTAAACTCAGATTTAAAGGAAAACCTAGCAAACCATTTTGCCCACCTACTGTAAAGAGGACACCTTTCATAATCAAAGCACCATCAAGCAATATTGTCACTGCCCCATCGAGGCTCACAAACCCACCGCAACCATCATCAGTGCCAAAAATCCCACCAATCGAACTAGTAATCCCATCCACAGCAGTCATCACATCAATAAAACCATTCATAGCAGCAACTATATTGGAACCCGTAGCAGCATCTATGGCACCAGCCGTTCCAATAGAAGCCACTAAATCAACCCTGTCGATACTTCCAGTGACAAAACCTTTAAACCCCATCACAGTTCCTGCAGCACCGATCACCTCAAAGGTACATAAACCAATCACACCTGCAGTATTCAACTCCAGCGACATCCCAGTATGGTATAGCAATCGGATGCTAGAAAGTGATTCAGAGACCGACTCACATGAGTGGGAATTTGATTCTGTACAGCTTAACACTTCAGATGAGGAAGACACGTCACCACCTCCGCCACGCAAAGACATTCCTGTTTATGGAGAAGCACAGATAAAGACCACTTGGGTACCTGAGCTGGAAACATCTTCCACAGACCCTACGTCTCATCCTACGCCGGATTCTGATAGGGAGAGTACCATCAATGACCTTCACCACACTGTCTTAACCCTCACTGATACATCTCCTGCACTTAACTTAATCGATGAAGTAATGCCCATTATCCACCCTGAACTCATCGAATGGAACCAACCAAATCCCCCATGTCTTGACCTCTTCCAAAACGATGAGGCTATCATTGACTTTTTGGAATTAAGGGATAATCTACCAAGTGGTGATCACAAAGCTGGATTCGCCATTGAACTTAATAGCGCAGCATACTTCGGGGCGGATGCCAAACCCTTCAGCTGCAAAAATATAACATTAAAACATGGATCTTCTAGTGAAAACCACACTGTGGCACTGTTTGATCCAACAAAAGTAAAAAGAAAGAGCGTATCCAACGGTGAAAACCTCTCTGAGGCACTTGAGGATGAAGGGTTTGACATTCTCCCTGCTAGTACACAACAGGAACGATCGACGATTCTCATTGAGGAGACTAAAGAATACAATGTGGGGACTCCTGAAAACCCTCATATCATACATCTGGCATCTCTTCTCACTCCAGAGGAACAGCCTCAATTTATAGAGTTCTTCCAACAGCGTCAGATCAACTTTGCATGGTCATATGCAAACATGCCTGGGCTTGATCCTGATTTAGTCATGCATCATCTCACAGTAGCAAAAGGAGCCAAACCTGTCAAGCAGAAGCTTCGTAAGATGCATCCTCAGATTGCCGTGCTAGTCAAAACAGAACTCAAGAAACTCCTGGATGTTGGTTTCATTAGACCAATTGATTATGCAGAATGGATCTCCAACATTGTACCAGTTGGCAAACCAAAAGGGGGCATCCACATTTGTACAGACTTCAGAGATCTGGATAAGGCATGTCCTAAGGATGACTTCCCTCTACCAAATATCGACATCATAGTAGATTTGACAGCAGGACATGCCATGCTTTCACTCATGGATGGCTTTTCAGGATACAATCAAATAAAGATCGCACCAGAGGACCAACATAAGCTCATCTTGATACATTATGTCTTTTCCCTCGGTGTAGCTCATCTTGATACATTATGTCTCCTCAACATAAGCTTTGACCCTTTATTGCCATAACCTTTGCCGATGCGTTTTACTTTTGCCAGTGTCTAGTAGGATGTCTTATCGATAGCATAATCGACTATTGACAATACAAGATTTCTCCATTGCCTCTAGTGTCCATTCTGCCGATGGACTTCATCGGTGTATTCTATCCCGATCACATGCTTCTACTTGTGTGTTACCATCGGGTTGACTTTTGCCGATAGTTCATATTTCATATTTCACATCGGAATTCCATCGACATATGTTGGTCTAGTGATTTTCATAGCCTCTTGATTTCTTCTTACTCGTCGAGATAACATAAGCCGATGACCTCTCTTCCTGCTGATCGGTGTGAATTATCCCGCTAGTCTCATCGGGCACCGAGATAGCTTTAAATGTGTTCAGGCGATGGGCATAATTTCCCTGATGTCTTTTCCGTCGGTGTAGCTCCTCCCGATATGTTATGTCTCCTCAGCATAAGCTTTGACCCTTTATCATCATAACCTTTGTCGATGCGTTTTACTTTTGCCAGTGTCCAACGGGATAAGTCTTACCAATAGCATCATCAGTTATTGGCAATACAAGATTTCTCCATTGTCGCTAGTGTGTGTTCTACTGATGGACTTCATCGATGTATTCTATCTCGATCACATGCTTCTACTTGTGTGTTACCATCGGGTTGACTTTTGTCGATAGTTCAAATTTCATATTTGACGTCGAAATTCCGACAAACACGAGGTATTTGGAAAAAAAAAGTAATTACGTGCCATCATTATACGTGGGCTCATGGTGCAAAAATTGGGAGGAAGCAGGCATAATTGCTGTAGATAGATGCTTGATAGCAATTGTACAAGAGGTAGGTCCTTTTGTTCTTGTCATCAAGATTTTTTTGTAAGTTCCTTTGCTTTCCTTGCATTCTCTTGTTCACTTTATTTCCAACTGTAAGTAGCTTTAATTCTTGGTAAATGGCCCCTTAGAATAGTAGGGGCTTTGATTGCAGTTTGAATGAATCAGAATTTAATTCCAATTTGAATGAATTGGAATTTAATTTAAAATAAATGGCCCTACAATTCTATGGCCTTTTCTTTTCGAGTTGGCTAAATATTTTAAGTTTACTTTTGGTTTTTACATTTGTCCAAAAAAATTCCATAAAAAGAGATTCCTAATGCCTCCCTTTATAATAGTTGGGGCATGAGACTGTATTCTATTTGCATTCCTATAGCAAGAATAGATTGCATGAGATTGTATTTTGTATGTATTTCTATAGCAAGAACAGATGGGTCTATCCCTTGCCCAGATGGCGAACTGTCCAAATCATCTATATTCCTATAGTAAGAACAAGAATAGTAAGAAGGGGGGTTCCCAGGTAGAGGGAAGAGAAGTGGGGAGTCAAAGCATATAGGCGGGAGCTTCCATAACTTCTTCCCTAGACATCCCCTCCCTGTGTAGGGACGGAAAATTTAGGTGATTTGGAGTTGCCCCTACTGGGGCCTCAGTTCCTTGCTACATGAATCCTTAGTTATTCCTTTAAGACAATTGTGACCAAATTATTAGCTCAAATTCCCTTGCTGAACAGTAGGGTGTTAGCAACTAGTAATCAAATTATGATCAAATTATTAGCTTGAATTAGCTCGAATTCCCTTGCTGAATAGTAGAGCATTAGCAACTTGTTCACTTTGTTTAATGGTATCTCCTTTGGAAAAATATGGTTCCTCAACCTCCTTAACCTCTCTATTGTATGGTTGTCAGTTATAAAGACAAGTCACTTCATAGCTTCTAGAGGGGTCAACAATTCTCTGCGACTGTAAACCCTTCCGGCCCTCAAAATAGCCCCTTGTATGGAAGCAACTTTTATACAATTATTTAGGATTCTATGGGCAGTTGCTTGTATAATTTTCCCCACTGAAAGGGTCTCTTCATTTTCTCTAGTTAGTAGATAAAATTCATCATCCTGGGATGGCTCTTTATATGGTGTTCACCAATCCTTAAATCCATGTACCAATTCAATCTTTATGTCAACAAGAGTTTCCTGCTTTTATTGGATGTTCATTGTTCCACACTTCTAGCATATTCATCAATATCAAGGGTCTTTAACACAATGGGATCTTTTTTGACATGTTCAACTGCCATCTCTTGTGTTTCCTCATCCATATCATCTATATCATGTCCTGCATCTTCATAGTATACATCCTCAACCATTTTCTTTGCTAGTTCATGACTCTGGATGAATTCCAGTATCATCCAATGGATCCATGACATGGTTCCTAAAAGTTGCTTGCGCGATCCCTCTAACCCTTAAAAAACCAGCAGCATTTATAAAGACAAGTCGCTTCATAGCTTCTAGAGGGGTCAACAATTCTCTACAACTGTAAACCCTTCCAACCCTCAAAATAGCCCTTTGTATGGAAGCAACTTTTATACAATTATTTAGGATTCTACGGGAAGTTGCTTGTATAATTTTCCCCACTGAAAGGGTCTCTTAATTTTCTCCAGTTAGCAGATAAAATTCCTCATCCTGGGATGGTTCTTTATATGGTGTTTGCCAATCCTTAAATCCATGTACCAATTCAATATTTATGTCAGCAAGAGTTTCCCACTTTTTATTGGATGTTCGTTGTTCCACACTTCTAGCATATTCATCAATATCAAGGGCCTTTAATACAATGGGATATTTTTTGACATTTTCAACTACCATCTCTTGTGTTTCCTCATCCATATCATCTATATCATGTCCTACATCTTCATAGTATACATCCTCAGCGATTTTCTTAGCTAGTTCATATGACTCTGGATGAATTCTAGTATCATCCAATGGATCCATAACATGGTTCCTAAAAGCTGCTTGCATAGTCCCTCTAACCCTTAAAAAACCAGCAACATTTATAAGGACAAGTCGCTTCATAGCTTCTAGAGGGGTCAACAATTCTCTATGACCGTAAACCCTTCCAGCCCTTAAAATAGCCCTTTGCATGGAAGCATCTTTTCAATGATTATTTAGGACTCTACGAGCAGTTTCTTGTACAATTTTCCCCACTGAAAGGGTCTCTTCATTTTCTCCAGTTAGCAGATAAAATTTCTCATCCTAGGATGGCTCTTTATATGGTGTTCACTAATCCTTAAATCCATGTACCAATTCAATCTTTATGTCAGCAAGAGTTTCCCGCTTTTTATTGGATGTCTGTTGTTCCACACTTCTAGCATATTCATCAATATCAAGGGCCTTTAACACATGGGGATATTTTTGACATGTTCAACTGCCTTTTCTTGTGTTTCTTCATCCATATCATCTATATCGTGTCCTGCATCTTTACAGTATACATCCTCAACCATTTTCTTGGCTAGTTCATATGACTCTGGATGATTCTAGTATCATCCAATGGATCCATAACATGGTTCCCAAAAGCTTCTTGCGTGGTCCCTCTAGTCCTTAAAAAACCAACAGCATTTATAAAGACAAGTTGCTTCATAAATTCTAGAGGGTTCAACAATTATCTGCGACTGTAAACCCTTCCAGCCCTCAAAATAGCCCTTTGTATGGAAGCAACTTTTCTATGTCCAAGGCCAGCTACAAGTTATATATTTTATTTGTTAGTTGTGTATTATGTTATGGGTTAATAGAAATCTGGGTATTGTATAGAACTTTAAAAGGATTGATGGAGTAACTGTAACAATTCCATCAATTCAATAACTTCATAGAACTTTGTGTATAAAATTGAAGGAAACACTCCAATTCAGTAACTTTATAGTGGAATTCATAGATTCCATTTCCTTTTGTTACTAAATGATGGGCTCGAGCCTCATGGAAGCCATATTTGTCCCCACATACAACACTCATGTCCATGTATTAAGCAAGCTCTTTAATTGATGCATATTTAACTATTTTATCCTTAAAGTCTTTCATTAATGAACTTCAACAACAATGATCAAATAAACCATTCTTCTCAAGTTGAATGGAACCTTTTATACCAATGCATCTATGTTTTCCTACCCTCATGGATCAAGACTTGACATCAGCTAAACAATCTTCTTTATGTCATAGAATTTCTTCGAAGTGCCTTTGGCATGCTTTATATGTGTCAATATTAACTAGATTGAATATATTTTTAAAGTATCTTAACACATTCCATGACAAGAAAATGACTCATTTGGATTAGGGAGTACTTTCCTAAACCATTCCTTCAAATTCAACAATCCCTTCCCACACCCACATCATAATTCATATCCATGTTAGTTGTAATGAGTGTTTTAAATCAACAATTAATGAATCATAGGATAGAAGAAAACTCATTATACACAAGGATAAGTATTTCAATCATTGATTCTTAAACATCCATCATGATTAAACATCACATATCATAAGCCTTTTTAACAATCACGAGGGCTATACATAATATTCAATCATATCATAGGATATAAATTATCAATAATTATAAAGAAATAGAAAGTCAACTATATAAGCTTAGCAAGCCACCATACAATAATTATATTTTGTAGAAAATAAAATAAACTATATGTTGACATAGAATATATATTTTATATATAAACTATATGTTGACATAGACTATATATAAACTATGTATTTCAAATTTCGACCGCACGCGCACAGGAGTATGACATAGCATACTACATCGAGACCCTAATTGAATAGTTGCACCAAGAACCAATGCATACAACCCCTGATTGGAGAGTTGTGAGACTTCACTAGATGAGTGCTCCGAGGCCATTGAGTTGAGAAGGAAGTCTAGGAGCCATTTGGCAGGAGGAAAGCCAAAGTGAGAGGCAAGGACACTCAGAAAGGGAAAATCGACCAAGGGACAATGACTGTAAGTGATTTTCCCCATATTTATAAATTACATTCAAATAATTCCACAAATCAATCTTTAAAACCAATTATTAAACCTTCCAAAGCCTAGCCATAATATATTAACTACACCTAGGGCTTTAGTCATAATAACAGAGCTACAAACATCATCCAAAAAGTTTAAGCTGCATCAAAAAAACTTGTACTGCTCTACTTGATCTTGAAGTACAACAACATTTCATCCTCACACAATGAAGATATCCCGTCCTTCTGCCTTTTCAGAAAACTTACCATCTTGACAAAGTTTTAAATCTTTGAGCTCATGTTTGTTGCAATATTGTTATTAATTAGCTTTCTATTGTAGGAGAAGTAATTTTTCTGGTATAACATATGCTTTTTTTTTGGATCGATAATTGGTATTTATATTATTTAATAAGAAAATGAGTACATTTGAACCAGGGAAAAGTGGTTTCATAAAACCACTTGTCAGCCCTACCACCCATAAAACACTTCTACAAATCTGCCTATTCAAACCAGATGCAGAAACCCCCATGGCATATAAAAAAAACCCATATCCACACACCTAGCAATACAAAATTAGTGTCCATGGCACCAACTCAAATTTACAGAGTTGGGGACTAAGTCCCAGACACCAAAGACATGAAACAACATTTTATCAAAGCAGGATCCAGACCAAAAAAACTACAATCCAAACCAAGCACAACAATTAACCCATAAGTGGCGTGTACATTGGATCATTTTTGAAGTCGAAAAGGGACGTCATTGCTTGTGCCTTCCTCTACCTTGGTCGCATCTCTCGGCCCACCTCCTCTCTGGCCACCTTGTGCAAATCCCACAAAATCTCCTTTGTCCTCATCAAATTAGCAAAGGTTTTGAATGCTTCCCACCCACAACAAGCCAAGTCCCTGTAATGAGTCTTCAAGCCATCCTCCTGCCATCAGATAAAAGGATATGGTGCACATGGTACATCCTCTCTTGCAAAGGTCCTAATGCCCACACCAAGAATTTCTTGTTCACAGCTATCGTCCAAATTCGACAAGTAGTTTGAATCAATCAAAGTTCTTAGAGCCATCTTCACCTTCTCCACCTCTTCCTCAAATTGCAACCCCCAAGCAGCAATCAAAGAGTACACTTCCATGTTAGTCCGATATCGATTACTCACATGGACAAAATCTTCCCCAAGAAGCATTTTAATTGCTTCATACAAATGATGGTCTTTGAAAAGGAAAAGACATTTCATCCTCCTATCTGTTATCTTGCCCAAAAATGGCACCAGTTTCTTGCTAGTCAAGAATGTGAAATTCGCTTCCATTATGCATTGACCAAAACCACCCTACACTTGCATCTTTGAGCAAGAAAACAAAAGTGAGGGCCACAAAAAATCCCAAGGCTTTAAATGCATTAACATCGGTCATCGAAATTAAAGGCTTTAAATGCACCAATTTCTTGTCAGTCAAGAATGTGAAATTCTCTTCCATTATGCACTGACCAAAACCACCCTACACTTGCATCTTTGAGAAAGAAAACAAAAGTGATGGCCGTAAAAAATCCCAAGGCTTTAAATGCATTAACATCAGTCATTAGAATTAAAGGCTTTAAATACATTAACACATGAAACATCATTCCTCGCATCTACCGGACTATGTGCACTATCCTTCCGCATGGGATAGCATTGAATATGCATTCGTGTATTAGAAATAATAATAATAGTATATTAGGATTAATAATAGTATACTAAAAACTAAAAATAGTATATTAGAAATAATGGATTAACATTTTGTGGATTAGATTGAGCAGTGGTTTGGGGCAACAATTAGAGACAAACCAACTTACACCTTTGACCCAAATAGGATTTATATAGTCATTACAGCCCCTCACCAATTGTTTTAACCATCTTTCTAAATAATTGATTTTTTGGGAAACAAAATGCTACTTTCTGCACCAAAATTGCAAAGTTTCTCATTTTCAGCTTTTGAGCAATTTTGACAACTTTTGCAATTTTCAACCAAATGATCTCCTATCAACCTAGGACTCCTCAACATGCTAAATATGACATAAAACCAATAATTACATCAATTTCATCACTTTTGGCCACCTCAGGAAGCATTGACTAGTGTTGACCTATTCAGGACCTAGTTGGCCTAGACATGACAAAAAAATGGCACAATGGCCTTACAACTTTGATCCAATAAATGGAATGACCTCAAAAATCCACCTTTTCAGGCCTCAAACTGATGATGAACTTAGAAATCCATATTTTCTCTAAAAACTAATGCCTGAACTAATGAATGATACTAAGAACTTGCATTATAACTTGAAGTTCACTTAATTGAAACTCCCACCCTTTAGTAATTTCCATGTGCATGCTTATGGTAGTTTAATCTACTAAAAAATACTATCATGATTGCACTTTAATTTCTCATAGAAGGTGATCATATCTCCATGTTGCATTGTCTAATCTCAAACTTATTGTCATGTGCCTCTATATTTAGAACCTGATTTCTATCACAATCCTTATTCTTCACTCCTCATTACTAGTTTATAACAATGTATCACCATTGCATTGAGCCTTTGTGCATGCCTTATGACTATTACATCTTTGAATGCCTTTGAGTTGTTTTTTTTCTTTGATAGACTTGATCTTCTTATCTCTCTATGACTGTACTTTGTCTTTGATTTGCTTTGCAACAAGGCTTTTATGGACTACAATTGGCATTGATAGAATCTCCTTATATTGCTCTTAAGTTTGGGGCCTTGAAATGGAGTGTACGCCTTATGATGGCACTATCTACTTTGTGTTCTATAATATTCTCATGTCTCCAACTCGGATGATTATCTTTTATGACTAGATATATCTTTGTAAGTGCTTTATTTGTTAATCATTATCTCCTTGAGTTGTGCATGCCTAAGAATGAAATATTGTTCTTGATAGTCTTGTTGCTCACTATTTTGTAGAGTTTTCCTCAGGCACGTGCACTATCACATGTTTCCCTTTAAACAAGGTCTAGGAGTATACCTAACCCTACACTTTTATCCATGACTGCATACTAAGTTCTAAGTGTCTATCTTTATAATATCCTCCTTTGATAGTATTTTTAAACAATAATATGACTATCTGTATGACTATTTATGAATGTTTTATGTCACTAGTACATTTGGAGCAGTTTTCTGACGACAATTCGTTGAAATTCTGACGTATTTGTTCATCACTATTTTTTCGTCGGTGATTCCGACAATGGGTTTCACATCAAAAATCAGACGACACCACATCGGAAATATCTATGCACCCATGGTATGTTTTTTTGATGACGAGATGTAGAGCTTGTTGGTATTGTGGATATGTTGATATGGTTTTGTCATTGATGTCAACACTTATTAACTCTGGCACTTGGAGAATTGGCAATGTTCACTGGCAAGCAAGTGACTTATGCACAGTCACCAGTATCTGGTTCACTGGCACTTGGAATGACATGGAAAATACTTGGCTATGTTGAAGACATCGTTTGGACACTTTGTCTTAAAGATTTGTTCATTGGTATATTCATGTTTGCATATTTGTTGTTACCGACAAATAGGTCTAGGATAAGCACCAACAGGATTATCTATTCCAGATCAGCATGACATGCTATGGAGATGATTTATTAATGTTGTAAATGCATTAAGCCGATATGTTGAATCAGATATTGCATCGGTTATTGTTTTACTTATAAATTATTTTATTAATCTTTTGTAAAGCCGACCTATAATTTTTGGTCCTAGGCTTCGGTATATATGTAAGATCTTATTTGATCGAAGAAAAGAAAGAGAGGAATGTGAATGAAGTAAGGTATATGTGAGAATAAGTAGAGCTATACACGTAGACATCATTTGAAGAAAGAAGGAAGGTTTTGTGAAGACATATCAGAACTGAACCAGTACTGAATCCAGCATATGAAGATGCTATTTTGAGCAGTACATCATTATTAGATTTAACCATCCAATTGTAGTCACTGTGACTCCTATTTTTGTTTGAGGAGTGAGCTCTAGGCGCTTGGCCTTTCTGCATGTACAAACCCCCTATTGTATACACATACTATCTACAGTAGTATAATCTGATTATGGGTAAGTTTCCCACCATGGTTTTTCCCCTTATAGGGTTTCCACATACAAATACTGGTGTTATGCGTTGTGGATGTTATTGTCTTTCTGTTTCATGCATTAATCTTTATCGGTACTGCAATTAACTGATAAACTGTCTACTGGCATTAACTTTGGTTTACCGGTATTAAGCATTAAGTTTGGTTAAGTTGTTTTTGTTTGAATTTATTAGACAACTGATTCAACCCCCCCCCCTCTCAGTTGTCTTTGGGACCTAGCAATTGGTATTAGAGCCTAGTCCTCTTTTTGCAGAAGTTTAATAGCTTGAGGAGATCCAATGTCTTCTAACTATTTCAGGAAGGATAGTCCTAAACTTGATGGAACCAACTATGGCATATGGAAGATCAAGATGGGGACATATCTAAGAAATTACAAAGAATGGCTATACTGCTCCTACTCCCAGTCAACCTAATCCACCAACCTTAGGAAAATATGAGGAAAATTATTGCAAAGCAAGAGAAGCACTTTTGAGCACATTATCAGATAAGCAAATCATGGGATTATCAGATAGATCTACTACTAAATCTATTTGGGACCATTTGGAAACATTGAATGAAGGAGATTCCACAATCAAAATTGCAAAACTTGAAAGCTTCCAGGTCAGGTATGAAAATCTGAAAATGGAAGAAGATGAAAGGATTTCTACTTTTATGGAAAGAGTAAATGAAATTGTTTTGGGTATTAAATGTTGTGGAGGAACCTTAAGCGAAGATGAAAAATTTTCAAAATTTTTCAGAGGATTTCCACCAGCATACAAAATGAAAGTTACTGCTATAAATGAGTTAAGAACAATGCCTAATACATCAGTAACTAGAGACACATTGATTGGAAAACTTTCAGCTTTTGAAATTGAGGAATTTGGTCCTATTGCTACTATAAAGAAAAATTTAGCTTTTAAGGAATCAACATCATCTACATCATCATCATTTGACAAGTCTGATTGGAAATCCTTTTATGCAAGAGAACTTGAAGAAAGTAGGAGAGAAAATGAAGAACTTGAAAAACTTGAAGCACTATTTTCAAGGAAAATGCCTAAAGGTCAAGTTGGAAGTAAGTATGAAGGTAAAGCACCCTTTAAATGTTTTAACTGTAATGAGATTGGTCATATGGCTTCAAGATGCTCTGATAGACATGCAAGATTGAAAGAAGAAGCTAGAAGAACATATAAGCCTAACCCTGAATATCAGAGATGCAAATTTAAGAAGAATAAAGACAAGTCTTGTTATCTTGATGATGAAGGAGTCAATGATGATTCTGATGAGGATCCAAAAGACAATGGATGGGTCTTTGTTGCTATAACAGAAGATCAACCGACACCTACTATTCAACTGATAGAGCAGGCCCTAGCAGCAAAAATTGAAGTGAAGGATGAATGGATCATTGATTCAAGATGTTCACATCATATGACTGGTGATAAAAGTAAATTCTTTACTTTTTAGGAATATAATGGAGGTCTAGTAAGATTTGTAGATGATAAAGCTTGTTTGATCAAAGGAAAAGGTACTATATCTCTTGATGGTAAGCATAATACCGACAATGTTTACTATGTTGAAGGTTTAAAGCATAATCTTTTGAGTGTTGGTCAATTAGTTGAAAAAAGATTTCAGTTACAATTCAAGAATGGGAAATGCAAAATTATGAACATAACTGGTTTGGAAATTGCAACTGGTAATCAAACTAGAGGTAATATCTTTCATTTGAATAACAATGACAAGACATGCTTGATTACACATATTGATGAAAGTTGGCTATGGCATAAGAGACTTTGTCATGTAAATTTTGATTGCATTGTGAAAATTAGTACAACTAAAGCAGTTACAGACTTACCTAAGATTGTTAAACCTCACAATACAGTATGTAAGGAATGTCAATTTGGAAAACAAGTTAGAGCATCTTTTAAAAGTATTCCAGAAAAATCCAATAATGTTCTTGACTTAATTCATACTGATTTATGTGGTCCAGCTAGAACTAAAAGCTTACAAGGTGATAGATATTTCATGCTAATCATTGATGACTATTCTAGAATGTGTTGGGTTAATTTTCCCAGAGAAAAATCAGAAGCACTTGGGAAATTCAAGATATTCAAGGAAATGGTAGAGAATGAAACCGGTAAGAAAATCAAATGTCTAAGATCAGATCAAGGAGGTGAATTTACATCTAAGTAATTTAATACATTCTGTGAAGTAAATGGAATCAGAAGACAGTTATCAGCACCCTGGACACCCCAACAAAATGGAGTTGTAGAAAGGAAAAATAGAACTATCTTGGATGCAGCTAGAAGTATGTTATCAAAATAAAATCTACCACATGTATATTGGAGAGAGATAGTAAGCACAACAGTCTACACATTCAACAAATTTCACATAAAAGGTGAAATTGGTAAGACCCCTCATGAACTATGGTTTCGTATTACTCATACTCTTAAATATTTTAGAATATTTGGAAGTAAATGCTATATTAGAAGAGATGAGTATATTGGTAAATTTGATCCTAGAAGTGATGAAGGAATATTTATTGGTTATTCATCTAAGAGCAAGGCATATAGATGTTTTAACAAGAGATTGCAGAAAATTGTTGAGAGTACAAATGTGAAAATTGATTAACAGTTTAGAGGAACTTCAAGGTCTATAGACTCTGAACTAGCAACAGAGATATTGACAAATGAACCTACATTGAACACACCGATATAGAATGCAGATCCAGTTACACAGGTATCATCTGAAAATTCCATTGTAACTGAAGAACAACAACAAACAAAGACACCCCGGTATGTAAGATTGAACCACTCTGAAGATCAGATAATTGGGAACAAATATCAAGGAGTTATGACAAGAGGAAGACTGGAAAATGAAGAGGTATGTCTTATTTCTCAAATTGAACCAACATCAATTAATGAGGCATGTGAAGATAAACACTAGATTAAAGCTATGGAAGAAGAATTAGAACAAATTGAAAAGAATAACACATGAACATTAGTTCCCCGACCTAAAGACAAAAATGTAATTGGAACAAAATGGGTATTCATAAAGAAACTTAATGAAGATGGTAAGGTAATAAAAAATAAAGCAAGACTAGTGTGTAAGGGATATTCACAGAAAGAAGGAATTGATTACAATGAAACCTTTGCACCGGTAGCTAGAATTGAGGTAGTCAGATTATTCTTGTCTTTTGCAGCACACAAGAACTACAAAGTATATCAAATGGATGTTAAATGTTCATTTTTGAATGGAGATCTTGAAGAAGAAGTTTACATTGAGCAACCTGATGGATTTTCTTTGACAGATAACAAAGATATGGTTTGCAGGTCAAGGAAAGCTTTGTATGGGTTGAAGCAAGCTCCAAGAGCTTGGTATGCTAGATTGGATAAATACCTTTTGAAGATTAGTTTTTCTAAAGGTAATGCTGACAACAACTTATACTATAAAGTGACTAATGATGGCATCTTGGTTATAGAAGTTTTTATTGATGATATAATCTTTGGAGGAGAAGATGGATTATGTAAAGACTTTTCTATTGAAATGCAGCAAGAATTTGAAATGTCTATGATTGGAGAGATAAAATTCTTTTTAGGATTACAAATTTCATAGACTAATAAAGGTATATTCTTGATTCAATCTAAGTACTTGAAAGAGTTACTAAAGAAATTTGGCATGAAAAACTCTAAACCGGTAAGCACACCTATGACTACAAATGACAAATTATCACTAAGGGATGAATCTACACATGTTAATCCGACTAGGTACAAATCTATGATAGGAGGTCTACTATATTTGACACAAACAAGAACTGATATTATGAATGCAGTGTATTGTTTCAAGATTTCAAAGTAATCCTAAAGCAAATCATGAATCAGTAGTAAAAAGGATTTTCCGGTACTTACAAGGCACCACAAATCTTGGCCTATGGTATCCTAGAGATGAAAACTTTGAGTTATGTACATACACAGATGCAAATTGGGCAAGAGATGTAGATGACAGAAAAAGAGCCACCGGTGGAGCATTTTTTCTTGGAAGCAAATTAATTTCTTGGTTGAACAAAAAACAAAGTTGTACATCTTTATCAACAACTGAATCAGAATATGTTGTAGCAGCAACTAACTGTACACAGGGATTATGGCTTAAGATAATGTTGAAGAACATAAAGGTAAAATGCAAGGAACCTATAACTATCTATTGTGATAATACAATAGCAATTGATATATCTAAGAATCTGGTACTACATTATAAAACTAAACATGTCTCTATAAAAATGAATTTTTTGAAAGAGAATGTTGAAGCAAAAGAAGTAAAACTAGTTTATGTGAATACTAAAGAGTAGATTGCAGATATTTTCACTAAGCCTTTGCCTAAGGAGACTTTTGAATATCTCAGAGATCTAGTTGGGGTCATACCCCCACCGGTAGAGACTTAGATAGTTGAAGTTTGTCATCAACCAACAGAACTAACAGAGAAATATTTTACTCCAGCTTTGATGAGGAGAGCTACTTCTCAGGGGGAGTAGTTGGTATACTGAATAAGTTGGTATTTTGTATTTGAACCTGGTTTTTGTATTTCTTTGGCATTTGATGTCAAAGGGGGAGAGATTGATATGGAAAAACACATGTTACTCCTAGGGGGAGAGACTTTATCCCTTGGGGAGAGATTGTTATTTTGGGAGAGATTATTTACTCTCTGTATCTGAATTTTGATTTCTGGATATGATCTCTTTTGGGAGATTGTTGGTTTTTGGTATTTGGCACTTTGATGGTTTTTCCATCTTGTGTTTCCATCAATGCCAAAGGGGGAGATTGTTGGTATTTTGGATATGTTGATATAGTTTTGTCATTGATGTCAACACTTATTAACTCTGGGACTTGGAGAATTGGCAATGTTCACCGACAAGCAAGTGACTTATGCACAATCACCGGTATCTGGTTCACCGGTAGGATATATTGTCCACCGACACTTGGAATGACATGGAAAATACTTGGATATGTCAAAGACATCATTTGGATACTTTGTCTTGAAGATTTGTTCATTGGTATATTCGTCTTTGCATATTTATTGTTATAGGCAAATAGGTCCAGGATAAGCACCAACGGGATTATCTATTCTAGATCAGCATGACAGGCTATGGAGATGATTTATTAATGTTGTAAATGAATTAATCCAACATGTTGAATTGGATATTGTATCAGTTATTGTTTTACTTGTAAATTATCTTATTAATATCTTTTGTAAAGTCGACCTATAGTTTTTGGTCCTAGGCTTCGGTATATATGTAAGATCTTATTTGATCAAAGAAAAGAAAGAGAGGAATGTGAATGAAGTAAGGTATATGTGAGAATAAGTAGAGCTATACACGTAGACATCATTTGAAGGAAGAAGGAAGGTTTTGTGAAGACATATCAGAACTGAACCAGTATTGAATCCAGCATATGAAGATGCTATTTTGAGCAGTACATCATTATTAGATTTAACCATCCAATTGTAGTTAATGTGACTCCTATTTGTGTTTGAGTAGTGAGCTCTAGGCGCTTGGCCTTTCTGCATGTGTAGACCCCCTATTGTATACACATACTATGTACAATAGTATCATCTAATTGTGGGTAAGGTTTCCCACTATGGTTTTGCCCCTTACAGGGTTTCCACATACAAATACTGGTGTTATGTGTTGTGGATGTTATTGTCTTTCTATTTCATGCATTAATCTTTACTAGTACTACAATTAACTGATAAACTGTCTACCGACATTAACTTTGGTTTACCAGTATTAAGCATTAAGTTTGGTTAAGTTATTTTTGTTTGAATTTATTAGACAACTGATTCACCCCCCTCCTCTCAATTGTCTCCGGGACCTAACAGAACTTTCGACCTCATTGCATCCTTTATCGCCATAACCTTTGTCGATGACCCTTTATTTATCATCATAACCTTTGCTGATGCATTTTTACTTTGGTAGTATCCATCTAGATAAGTCTTACCGATAGCATCATCAACTATCAGCAAGACAAGATTCCTCCTTTGCCACTAGGCGGCATGCTTGTTTGACGAGGACAGGTCAAAATTCCAACCTCATTGCATCCTTTATTGCCATAATCTTTGCCAATGACCCTCTAACGTCATAACCTTTGCCAAAGCATTTTAATTTTGCCAGTTTCCATCAGGATAAGTTTTACCGATAGCCTCATCGACTATCGGCAAGACATGATTTCTCCATTGCCGCTAGTGTGTGTTTTGGCGATGGACCATCTTCAAGGATATGTCAGAATTTTGATGATTAAGATGATGGAAAAGGCTACATCATGCAACATTTTTGTTGTTACAAGTATGGCAACATCGTTGGTTGTCTTGTGGTGTTTGTCAGAATTCTGACCTTCTGCAAGATTTAAAAAAAAAAAAAACTTGACTACTTTTGTCTACACCGATGACCCTTTATCACCATAACCTTTGCCGATGCATTTTACCTTTTTCCAATGTCCATTGGGATAAGTCTTACTAATATCCTCATCGGCTATCGGCAAGACAAGATTTATCCATTACCACTAGTGTGTGTTCTTCTGATGGACTTAAACGGTGTATGCTATCCCGACCACATGCTTCTACTTGTTGGTGTTATCACCGGGCCAACTTTTTCCAATTACAAAGGATTAATATCACCAGCATTAATATCAGTGAGCTTAAAAAGGATTAAGAATAATAGGTACTTCATTATCAAGAAGATAATGATGAAATAGCTACAAGAATGCATTTAAGAAGACTTATCATAAGGAATCATAATAGTAAATGCCAAAAATGTCTTGCAGCTAGTACATAAAGAATTCATAAATAGTCATACAGATAGTCATATTGTTGTTTACAAATACTATCAAAGGAGGATATTATAAATATAGAGATCTAGAACTCAGTATGCAATCATGGATAACAGTGTAGGGTTAGGTACAGTCCTAGCCTTGTTTAAAGGGAAACATGTGATAGTGCACATGCTTAAGGAAAACTCTACAAAATAGTGAGAAGTAAGACTATCAAGAACACTACTTCAGTCTTAGGCATACATAGCTCAAGGAGATAATGATTAACAAAGAAAGCACTTACAAAGATATATCTAGTCATAAAAGATAATCATCTGAGTTGTAGACATGAGAATATTATAGAACACAAAGTAGACAGTGCAATCATAAGGCATATACTCCATTTCAAGGCCCCACACTTAAGGGTAATACAAGGATATTCTATCAATGTCAATTGTAGTCCATAAAAGCCTTGTCACAAAGCAAATCAAAGACAAAGTGCAGTCATAGAGAGATAAGAAGATCAAGTCAATCAAAGAAAAAAAAGAACTCAAAGGCATTCAAATATGTAATAGTCATAAGGCATGCACAGAGGCTTAGTACAATGGTGATACAGTGTTGTAGACTAGCAACGAGGACTGGAGAATAAGGATTGTGATAGAAATCAAGTTCTAAATATAGAGGCATATGACAATAAGTTTGAGATTAGACAATGCAACATGGAGATATGATTACCTTCCATGAGAAATGAAAGTGCAGTCATGATAGTATTTTTTAGTAGATTGGACTACCATAAACGTGCACATGAAAATGACTAAAGAGTGGGAGTTTCAGTTAAGTGAACTTCAAGTTAGAACGCAAGTTCTTAATATCATTCATCAGTTCAGGCATTAGTTTCTAGAGAAAATGTGGATTTTTATGTTCATCATCAGTTTGAGGCCTAAAAAGGTGGAGTTTTGAGGATAATTTCATTAGTTCTACATCACTTAGAAGCCCCTCATAGGTCATACATGAGACAAGATGGCTTTTAGATAATTTAACAACAAAGTTATTGATTCGGGTACGCATACAGATACAAAATCGGGTATGGATTCACAAAATCGACAAAAAAAAAAATCCTTGGGTATGGGTATGGGTACGTCTGTACACACACAGACACACCCACACACACACACACACACACACACACATATATGACATAAAATCTACTCCAATGATATAAAAGCAGTTGAGAGAAAATGTAATCTTGAATTTATTTAGTTTATGACAGACTGAAATGAAATCAAAGTAAACACTCATACAGTGAATTGCATAGATGCAGAAACTGATTTGATTAATGCTGCTCAATTAGGTCTTGAAACTCTTAGAAAAATATTGACAATACCTGATCTAGTCATCAAGATAGTAGGACAATAAAATCTAGTGATACATAATGCCACTATAACTATTGGAATATCTCAGAGCTGATTACTAATCAATATGATAACCAATTGACCAATAAGAAATTACTAATAGCAGTTTCACATCCTTATGACAGTATGAAGAAATCAACAAAAATAGAAATAAAGATCAGGTTGCACCAATGATGACAAGTTGTGTATTTATGAGAATTGCAATTTGAATAGAAGTTTAGGTCAGATCACACCCCTTACAAAAGGTTGCAGCATATATGAGATAGCAATTTAAATTGTACGCTTTGTAGCCAACACCACTTCATTAATTTGCCCCAAAATTAGGCACAACAGATGATGAATAATCAATGAGGAACTAGCCACTTAAGAAGGACCTTGGAGGAATCCAAGGGGAATTAGGCTCAGACCTGGACCCAGGCAGAATTAGAATCAGGATCCAGGGGTTTTAGTGAAGAATCGGTAACTTAGTTTAACAGTCAGTTTCCAACAGTTCAACCTCCTTTTATGCATTCTCTTTTTTCAAATTTGACCCAAAATAAACTCAAAATTAACAATGAATGAACAAAATGAGGTAGTGTGTCTATTCTAAAACAAAATGAATAAATGTTAAGGAATGAACAGAGAAAGTGTATCTATTCTAGAACAAAATAAACTCACAAAACCAATGAGGCATGCATTCACTTTTAATGGAGAATAGTCTCATAGAAGCATGTTCACAAATTGCAACACTGAATATATAACCTACAAACAAGATGCTTAGCATCAATAAGATTAATAGTGGAGCATAATGAAATATTGAAAAGTGTGTTACATTATTGAGCTTCTCTTTGTTTCAAAAATAGTTTAATATTATCTACTTAACAAGTCCAACCACGCGAAGGTGGAAGATCATTTGGCTCCCCCCCCCCTAATATCACTCTAAATTCCTTGTTAACGTCTAACATTCTTTCATCCATTAATGAAACATAAAATTCATTCATTATCACGTAACATTCACTAACACATAACATTTATTAACATTCACTAACACGTAACATTCATCAACATTCATTAACACATATCATTCACTAACAAGTAACATTCATCAACATTCATTAACACATATCATTCATTAACATTCATTAACACATAATTAAATTCATTAACACATAAAATCCAATTGCTAACATATAATAAGACTAGAATCATTTGTTTTTCTTTCTTTTTGAAGCTTGGAGGTAAAGACTAAGTGGACGATCGTTGTCTTCATCATTTGTCCCCTCTTCAGTTCTTCTGCCCTCTACTCATGATCTAGTTAATGTATTCCTAGTCCTGTACTCACGATGAGGATGCATATGCAAAGGGGGGTCTGCTGCAATAATAAAGAAATGGGTTAAATTCATGAGTTTTTTAATTTATGTAACAAGTATTTCATTAATTAAAAGAAAATTACAGGGATTCTCTTTTCCTGGTGGGGCCACATCATCTTACTGATCATTTTGTCTAGCCTCATCCTCAACACCCTCTAAATCCTATGGATTTGAAACATGAAAGGTTACATTAATCAATACACCAATTGCAATTAAATTCGTTTAAAGGAATAACAATGGTCCTCTTTACCTAGTGGGGCCCCATCACGTTCCTGATGTTGTCTACCTAGATCATGCTCATCTTGCTCACCACGGTCTACATGCTCTAAAATAAAAACAAAAAAGGTTACATTAATTACTACACCAATTTCAATTAAAGATGTTTAATTGTAATAATCATTACATGCTCATCCTCAACATACTAAACACCCTCTAAATCCTCTAGAGTTGAACCATGAAAGGTTACATTAATCAATACACCAATTGCAATTAAATTTGTTTAAAGGAATAACAATGGTCCTCTTTATCTAGTGGGGCCCCGTCACATTCCCAATGTTGTATACCTGGATCATGCTCAACTTTCTCATCATGGTCTACATGCTATAAAATAAAAACAAAAAAGGTTACATTAATTACTACACCAATTTCAATTGAAGATATTTAATTGTAATAATCATTACATAAAAAAAAATTATTTAGCACGTGAATACCTCTAGTACTGGGATGCACACCACGCCTTTCATCATGTGCAGGTTGTATTCCACCCTGTGCAGGCTACATTCCAATGTCATGTGCATTATTATGGTTGCTTGATTATTTAAAACAAATATAGTCAGATTATATTGGAAATTAACATCGAATAGATTATTGCTCAAGTATTCAATTTTAAATAATTTTCATTTAGCTTATTTACATGATTGACGGATGCATTGGATTCTCCTATTTTCCCACTCAATCCTTTTAGACGTTCAGCCACAGCTCTATAGCCCTCTCGGAAGGCAATTTTCATGTCATCTTCTATGGGCATTCTATTGAATTTAGAGCCCTGCATTTTTTGCTTAATATCATGAATTTTTCTTGTATTATTTAATGATTAAAAAATTTGTTTGCAATTTATTATTTCGATCCGATATTTCATTTATTGATTCGTGTGGCAACTTTCATATAACCACCAGAGCCAAGTTTGTGTTGCCCGTGCTTTTCTAGTCTTACCTTAGTTTCCTTTGATGTGTCGAGCAGTCTATGAAAAGTTTGAAAAATGTTAGATTATATAAATATGAAGAGTAATTAGTACATAATTACATTCTTAATAGTATCACATACCTTCTTCCTAGTGTTTTATTTCCTTTTTTCCTTTCAACTCTCTCCTTTGCATCCAAAATCAGGTCCTTCCACTCCCTCTCTGGAATCATGGGGGACGCTCGTACTTTTTGTTCTTCTCTAAATGTGTCTGATACTGGTCCCTCACATATTTTAGATGTTTTCCAGCTTGGTCAAGGACCTTCATTTTCTTGAATGTGTCATTTCCGAACAACCCAACCAAATGGTTTATGAGCTCATCTTTTAACTTGTTTTCTTATTCATTCCATTGTTTACATATGGTGGGCCTGAAGATCTCCAATGTAATTTCATTAAGATTTTTATAAAAAATATCATTTCTGACAAATAAATCATGGGATGATTAGTCCAAAACAAATGATTAATAAGTAAATTACAACTCCTCTATATAGCATAATAATTTTAAAGTACCTAGAACCTTCTCTATCTTTATAGGAAGCAAATCTTTGGTCACCACAAATGTGATAGGAAACATTCATGTACTAGCAATACAGGAAGATCCAGGAAATGTTGCTATGGTATCACCACTACTGGCCTCTGCATCCTCTTGTACATGTCTTGCTACAGAAAATGAATCCACTATGAAATGCCCCCAAGAAAGAACTGTTAGGTCCCAAAGACAACTGAGAGGGTGGGGGGGGGGTGTAATGCCCATACCCTAGTCGGACTTTTAAAACCCGTTTAACCTTGATTGACTTCCTATGTGGCATTCTTGAATGGTAGATTAACCGATATGCAATGTGTAGTTTAGATAATATAAATAAATTGTGCATACTTATTATTGTGTTTTTGCATCGATTTTCGTGTAAATGTAATTGATTCCTAACCCTTGAGATAAATCTTGAGCTAACGCCTTCATTGAATATGTATATGTATATGCATGCTTGTATGAATTCATGGGTGCAGGGGATTGCAGGTACAACACCGCTTAGGGCAAGGTTTATCCCCTTTGGAATTTGCAAGGTTGAGTATGCTCCTTCATCTTTTGAATTCGGATTTAGTGGTCATATAACTCTCGTCTTGCCTTAGCCATGGTTAGGTGAGCATCGTGTGTGGATTCGTGGGGCTTGCCTTTCATTGGGATGCGTGTCAAGAGATTTGGAGGACTTCCTCGATTTGCGTGCCTTGCGCGAGGTAAGTGAGGTTTGTTATCCTAAGTATTAAATTTAAAATTATGATTAAACGTACACATTAGAGATATAGAAATTTAAATAGGTAGTTTCTTTTATACGATTAATCAATAATTAAAGAGATTTGCTTTAAATTATTATTGTAGCTAGCTTAAGGTATTTAACTGGGGTTAGTGTGCTCATTTACGCATTTGTAACATTTATGCATTCGTAGTTGAGAAATTTGAATAAACAAGACCCTTGCATTAGATTAGTCATTTATTTAAAAATGTCGCTTTATTATGTTATAGCGAGTTAATTTGATAGCTAATTTTAAAATAATGAATTTATTGAGTTATACGTTTTAGAAAGGAAAATTTTTAAAGTCGTTTGGGAGATAGAAATAAATTACTCATTTTCGCATTTTGGAAGAAAAAAAAAGGGGTAAATTATTATTATTAAGCGAGATTATTTCCTTTTTACTTGTAAAGTCGATAAAGTATAAAAGTTTGACTTTTAGAAAATTAAATTAATCAAATGCCTTACCTCGGGTCAATAGTTCCGAAATATAAAAGTAGCTCTAAAATTAATACTGAGGAATTAAAAATTTTAAAACTCAATAAGAAAAGAAGCATTTTAATTTTAATAAGGGAAAACATATAAGATTAATAAATAATGGTAATGAATGACTTCCATTTGGGATTTCCATTCATTTTTATTTTAAAAACAAATGCCTAATTTTGAAATTAAAAATTAGGGCAAAATTAGGGCTTTTTCTTTTTAACCTAGTTTTGGAGACTTTTTGGGGGTTCTTGGCTGGGGAGTTTTTTTGAAGAAAAATGGGGGACTTGCAATGGAGCAGCAGATTGGGGAAACTCTTCATCAAGATTCATGCCCGGAATTGCAGTATGAGGTAGGATTTGAATCTACCTTTCTACTTCTTGTTAAAAAAAAAAGAGAGAGAATATTACTCATGAATGTGTTTTCTTTGAAGAATAGTTGCAGTTGTTCTTTTAAGCTTGGTTGATTTAGAATGAAGTTTGATTTTGTGTTTCAGCCTGATGAGGAAATATAGTTTTCTCATAATGAAGTTTATTTTTTGGAAAAATCTGATAAAAGAATGGGGCTGTGAATAAGAAATGAAGGAAAGAAAAATAATAATAGTAAATGCAATATGGGAGAATGAGGGTTTTTACATTTGTTTTGGTTGTTTGGTTCATGAGTTCAAAAAAATACAGCTTCCCCAGTTGGTTGTTTGCTATGAGAATTCTGGAAAAATGTATTGATTATGAGTTTCTTTCAAAATAGGAGGTTTGTTTTTGGAATGTGAGTTTCTTCAAAAAATATAAACAAATAGAGAGGTTGCTGGAAAACGTTTTTTTTTAAAACCCTTGTCTGTGAGACTATGAGTTAAGCTTCTGGGATTTGTTATATTTTTATGACTGTTTTCTGTTTTTGCCATAACAAAATATATTTTAAAAAAAAAAATTTAAAAACAAAATGGGTTTGGTGCCCCCACGGCAGTTGCTACCAGTTGGTAGCGAACTGCTACCAAATGGTAGCAGCGCTACCTTTGGTAGCACCCTGCTACCATTTGGTAGCAGCGCTACCAAAGGGGAGCTAGGCTGCCAAAGGGGGGAGGGCCCACGTGGATGTCCACGTGGGTACCCTCTCCCTCTCTTTTTTTTTTTTTGAAATTTAAAAAAAAGTTTATTTTAATTGTTTTATTTAATTATTATTTTTTTTATTATTATTTTATATAATTTGTTTAAAAAGAAAAAAAAAGATAAAGATATATCTATGTCACATGTAAAAAAAAAAGGAATTTAGATTATTTAGTGAATTAAAAAAATTAGTATAAGGGAATTGAATCTAATCTGCCTTGATATTAAGTGATTTTAAACTCAGTATCTTATCTTATTTAATTTCAAACTTAGTAAATAATACATTTGGAGTTCGAGAAGCAACATTTAGTAAATCCTTAGTCTAATACCAGTTTTTAATTTCATGTTGATTACATCATACCCGAGTTAATACTGCTATTAACATGGAATAAATAGAGATGGCGGTTTAATAAGAGTTTTAAGTAAAAGTTAATTTAGCTAGTATATCGAAGTATCGACATTATTAGTCAGAGCAATATGATAAAACGAATACCTCTACCGGATAATGCCTATGCTGAATTAAACTTCTATTATTGAATTTGGTTATGTAATGGTAAGTCTTGACATGATAGTGTTGGTTGCAAGTTGGTCAAGCCCCTAATTAGGAAACCGTCAAAAAAGAGTATCCAGGATTGTTTGTTTCTTTTTATTTGTTATGATTCAATTTGACCCGCTTCTAAAAGGGATCATTACGTAATTGATGTCCGAAGTGACTGTTGTATATTGATTGTATTCGCCAAAAGGCAAGATTGTAAAGACATGTAAATATGTAACCTTAACTATATAATACCAAAAGGGTCTTGCAGTTGAGCAGACCCGGAGATGTAGCCCATCCAGGGTGAACTCCGAGATCATTCTTGTGTTATGCGATGTTTAAAGTGTACTTGGTTTTATGTTTTAAATTATCATGTATGGTTGTAATCTTGCATGAGTGTATGGTGGAAGTTTAATGAATTCAAATTTTAGTGCATAATATTAAACATCTGGATAATTGTAGTTATTTAAGTTCATAAACATTGTGAACTACGATTATGGCAAAGTATTTAAAATATTGTAATTAAAGTTGTAAAAAAAAAAAAGTAAATTGATAATGTTAATTTAAGTTGTAATAGTGGAAGAATTCTAGTTAGAATTACTTCATTGGATTAATTTGTTAATAAGTATGTTAATGGATTGAATGTACAAGGGAAAACAAAGTTAAAACTTATGTCACATTTCCCAGATTGAGATTAAAAGGTTGAACATCATAAAAACATCTATCTTTTAACCTTAGTGAATGAATTCACGCCATGTTAATTATGCTTCATTGCATTGGATGATTTGTTAAGTTATTTCACGCTTTAACCTTAACTATATTCCTCACCAGAGTAAAATGATAATCGTGTGGACTCAATTAGGTAATTCATGTTGTATATTGGATGAACATACTTAGTAATTTATGTTGTAATTTTAATCAATAATCCTCACCAGATTTATTTTATAATTGGGTGAACTCAATTAGATATCCATATTTTAATCCCTTATAAAAGGAATCCCTCATGATTGCTAAAATTAATCTAAAATGGGAAAGTAATCGATTTGTTGTTTACACATTAAATCTTAGTAAAAGTATCTCTCGCATATTACTTTCAGTTAACAAAAAAAGAAAAAGATATGCAATAAGATAATTGTATTTTAATCCTAATAGAAGGACATCATTTTGATCTCATTACTCTAATCTTGAAATGATGAATGTCATCTAGTTAACGATACTTTAATTTAAAGGATGCTTCCGTTTGTCCTAATGCATATCCATCTTAATGAAATTAGTCCATTTAATTGCAATTATTAAAACCTCAAATGAATTCCAAGGCTACTCACATTATACCTTTCATAAAAGAATTTCAACTCATCAGTTGGCTATGCATGAAATCAAATGAAGGGACCTCCCTCTATTAAATGTAGTTAATCCTTAAGGAGTGAATTCTTCTTATTAACCATACTTTTTAATAATTAAGAAATATATATCAAATGTGGGTGAACACTTTAAAATCAAATGAAGGAATCCTCGCTTTACTAATCAGAGTTTAGCCTTAAATGAATGAATCTCAATAGGTATATTTTTTTTAAAACATTAAAGGATGAGTTCAATTGTGATTGGATACCACAACCCAAGGAATGAACTTCATGAACCCCTTTGGGGGGCCTCTTAATGTAATTATGAATTTGAGTGCATTGAACAAATAATCCCCTCAATGGCCTCTTAACCATTAAAGTAAATGAACGCCTCCTAAAATTTTAAGATGTCATATCTTTGAACACATATGTAATTAAGATCTATGCATTATCCCATAATTAAGATATCCAGATTAATGGATCTGTTGACGCAAGTTGAGTTAGGTGTAAGGTTATGTAATCGTGTTGGGAAACTCCTTAGGATCGTTTTAGCCTTCCGTTGTGATATCTAAGTTGTCAGATAACTCCAATGTGTTTTAATGTCGTGTCTAATTATGAACTGAGTTAACTTCAACTATCTTAATGTTGTAACTTTGTATTAATGCTCTTAATTAATTATTTAAAAAAAAAAAAAATTTGCACTCTAATTGAGTGTTTTCAACTTAAACCCCTAGGGGTTTCCTGGCGGGGCATTACACTTGGTATCAGAGCCCATGTTGCAACACTGGGATCTCTGGTTTCACTTGTGCCCTTAGTTGTTGTGTGTGTGTCTATCTTTGTTGTATGCTTGTCCACCTTGATGTGAGGGTGTGATTTAACAAACCGTACTTGTGTGTAACGTGTGTGTTCACACCTTGTGTTTCACCTTAATGATGTGAGTGTTTTAGAAGAAATTATGGGTGTTTTGTCTGCTTGTTGAGGTCTTGGTCTACGATTTCTCTTACTTCAAAAGGGAGTCGTATATACTTTCATTTTCGATTTGTTTTACTCCTTTGATTAATCCATATGGGTGAGTTGTTGATATCTTGAATCTAAAAGTACGAAACGTGCTTGTTTATGGTTTTGATCTACCCTAATGATTGTCCACTTTAAAAACTAGTATGGCAAATGTTAATGCTTATTATGTAGTAAATTGAGTGATTATGACTCTTCCTCTTCTCTCTCTAAGAAAATTAACAGGAATTGATATGTGTAGTTACCTCTTATTCGAGTTTTCTAATTGCAAGAGAAAGGATGATATTTCTTGAGCCTTCTGTGAACTTCATAACGTTTTTGTGCTTTAGATTGTGAAAAGGATTGATTTAGGAGTTAATTTTTGGTTAATGATAGAAAATTGTATGGTTGCATTAAAGGGTGCTCCATGTGCTTGGTAGGAGTAGTATAATTAAATTTCATCTTAAGTAAGGTGCTTCAAAATGCGTAAAGTTGATTTTGTGAAAATTGCTTGATGTGGAAGGAAAACCAAAAGGGGACATGTTGTAGTAGCTTCAAGAGTAAATTGATGTGCTCCTCAAAAGATTGTTTTATGTGTTTACTCAACTAGTGTGATTAGGACCTCTTAAATGACGCACCATTTAACTTGTTTTGGAATTAGATAACTGCCTTATTATGTTTCGAAAGGAGTAAATAAGAGACTTGTTGATTTGTATGCACTAAAGGTGTAAAATCTAGTAGATAGCCCTTCATTTACTTCCTTGTCGTATTATAAATTTTCAATGTTAGATTTTATGTGTTATTGTATTGTATTGTATTATGAATAGTGATTGTGCTCTAGAAGACTTGTATTACAAAAAAGAAAAAGAAAAAACCATGCAACTCAAATGAGAAACTTAGGTCCGAGCATATGGTGAGATTTTGAAATTCTTGTGTATTCATAGGGATTAGTTGATTTCCGAACTCTCTTCCTCCTCTTCTCTAAAACATAGGAATCGTTGTTTTTGAAACACTATTTAGAATGCAGTGATTTAAAGAAATTCTTATAATGCATATGAAATTTTATGTTGCTTTGGGCTTCTAATTGAAAGGGGAAAGTTTTTCATCTTGAAAAGGGAAATTGCATAGTTAGTAATGTGAATGAAAATGCTTAGGGAATATTGAGAAAGATATCCGAATGATGTTATTTCTTTGTGTAAATTTGAATTGTTGAAAATATCAGTACGTGGATCTAGAGTAAACTTTGTTTGGTGATTCATGTGTAAAGCATAAATAAAGCTTCCCTTAAGTATATGTTAGCAGAATGTAAAGTACTCCCCGTAAATGTGACTAAACCAGTAATAGTGCTATTCTGTGTGTGTTGTGAGAAAACCCGTACATGTTTTGTGTGCCCATGGGGTGGTGAAGTAATCAACCATGGGGAGTATGTTTGCTTATGAGTATGGGAAACCATACCTATCTATGTGATGTTGCTTATTTGTTTCCTTACTGAGTGCCAACCCACGGGTTGTTGATAAGTCAGTATGTGAAGGGGTAGTAGTAGAAGTCACCGTTCCTTGAATAGTATGAACAGCGTACGAGTAATGTCGACGCGAAGCGACTTTAGCTTCCCTATTTCGAGGAAAAGCATGGTTTTGTAACGAAACTATAACATAGGTGTACTCAATACTTCCCCTTGTGATGGACCGACTTACGAGGTTCGTATGTGCCAGCCTATTCCTATCCTTTATCTTGAGCATATTGATGACAGTTTTTGAGCATATTGTTGGATCCCATTGGAGCATTTGTTGCCTTGTCTTCATGAGAGGCGTGTTATTTTCTTACATAAGTTGCCAACTAACTAGTGTTGGTAGACTTGTGGGTAGACCTTAGCCATGTATACCTCTGGCTTACGGCGAGTATCCTGAGAGGAACATCGCTATGCGGAGTGTGACCAGCGCGTACCTTATCCGTGGGGTACACTGCCATGCGGGATACGTCCATTGCGTGCCTTGTCCGCTTGGAGTATTGCCATGCCATGCTGAGACACGATGCGGGATGTAGTAGACATTTCCATGCGGTCTACCAATAGGTATGAGGTAGAGCCATGCCACGTGACGACGTGATGCGGGGTGATGTCGAGGTGCACACTGCCATGCCATGTGGATGTGTGACTTGGCCACACCACATGATGAGCTACTAGGATAGCTAGACGATTGTTCCTTCCTTCCTCGTTGGTGGCTAGCTATTAGTCACATAGTGATGTAATGTGCACTTATGAATTTATTTTATTTATTTATTTATTTATTTTCTTGTGGGCCAGCAATTTATTTTATTTTGACCTTGACAGTTTAGCCACGATCTTGCGATCTTGATTTTACTTGATTTGATGTTGCAAATCCGAAAATTATTTTCTTGTTTTATTGTTGGGGTTGACAATTAATACCTTTAATCTTTTGTACTTTGGTGGGTAGACCAGTTTATCCTTGTTGTTTTCGTATGCTGGTCTTGTGTTGTAATGTGAATTCCTCTCCAAGGACGTAGGAGACGGGCTTGGATGAGTGTATACGAGGAAGTAGACGCAAGGAACCTTGAGGATGGAGGTATGTGAGGCTGTGAAAACAGCTAGGATCCACTAAATACCTATGAGTGGTGACTATCTCTTGGAGGCTAAACACCTTACACAACAAGGGATATTCATGAGGGACTTGTATGGAAGGTGGCACCGCTATGGTGTACCCTAGCACCATCAAGCCCTTGAGTGAGATGTTGGATAATTGTTGATCATGTATTTATTCTGAGAGCAGACATAGAGATGTGGATCATATATGTTACCTTTGACCGAGCATTTGACATGCTCACATGTAGCCTATTGTGCTGTGCAAACCAGTCTTGTGGATGGATATTATGTGTGATCATGGATTAAATGGTACTAACTTGTCACTATGTTATGGGGCATAGTCATTGGAAAGGTTCTTGTATGTTTGAAAAAAATGTGAACAATTGAGTTCTTACTTTGCTCTTATTTGACGAAAGTTAACTTGGTTGTAAAAAAAAAAAATTGATATGTGAAGCTAGTTCTATGTGATAAAGTTTTGTGAAAAAAAAAAAGAATTGGTGAGAGAAATTGACCATGAGAGCATATTTTCTTGTCATGTTTGATAAAGGAGGATGATAACTGTGCTTATATATTTCAATTGCTTTAAATTTGGTGAAATAAAAAGGGAAAAGTCTCGTATCCTTGCTATGATTGAGTGTAGATTACAGAATGTTTGAAGGTGTGAATGATGTTAGATGCATTTTTATTAGTGAATAATGTTTTAAATTGTTGACAAAATAGTTGTTTGTGCGAATTGATAATTGTTAATTGAGTTTAAGGACTAATAAGTGTTGCAGGACTTCCGTTTAACTTTGCGACTTCCAAGAGTAAGTCGGAACCTAGAGGGGGCGAATGTAATGCCCATACCCTAGTCGGACTTTTAAAACCCGTTTAACCTTGATTGACTTCCTATGTGGCATTCTTGAATGGTAGATTAACCGATATGCAATGTGTAGTTTAGATAATATAAATAAATTGTGCATACTTATTATTGTGCTTTTGCATCGATTTTCGTGTAAATGTAATTGATTCCTAACCCTTGAGATAAATCTTGAGCTAACGCCTTCATTGAATATGTATATGTATATGCATGCTTGTATGAATTCATGGGTGCAGGGGATTGCAGGTACAACACCGCTTAGGGCAAGGTTTATCCCCTTTGGAATTTGCAAGGTTGAGTATGCTCCTTCATCTTTTGAATTCGGATTTAGTGGTCATATAACTCTCGTCTTGCCTTAGCCATGGTTAGGTGAGCATCGTGTGTGGATTCGTGGGGCTTGCCTTTCATTGGGATGCATGTCGAGAGATTTGGAGGACTTCCTCGATTTGCGTGCCTTGCGCGAGGTAAGTGAGGTTTGTTATCCTAAGTATTAAATTTAAAATTATGATTAAACGTACACATTAGAGATATAGAAATTTAAATAGGTAGTTTCTTTTATACGATTAATCAGTAATTAAAGAGATTTGCTTTAAATTATTATTGTAGCTAGCTTAAGGTATTTAACTGGGGTTAGTGTGCTCATTTACGCATTTGTAACATTTATGCATTTGTAGTTGAGAAATTTGAATAAACAAGACCCTTGCATTAGATTAGTCATTTATTTAAAAATGTCGCTTTATTATGTTATAGCGAGTTAATTTGATAGCTAATTTTAAAATAACGAATTTATTGAGTTATACGTTTTAGAAAGGAAAAATTTTAAAGTCGTTTGGGAGATAGAAATAAATTACTCATTTTTGCATTTTGGAAGAAAAAAAAAGGGGTAAATTATTATTATTAAGCGAGATTATTTCCTTTTTACTTGTAAAGTCGATAAAGTATAAAAGTTTGACTTTTAGAAAATTAAATTAATCAAATGCCTTACCCCGGGTCAATAGTTCCGAAATATAAAAGTAGCTCTAAAATTAATACTGAGGAATTAAAATTTTTAAAACTCAATAAGAAAAGAAGCATTTTAATTTTAATAAGGGAAAACATATAAGATTAATAAATAATGGTAATGAATGACTTCCATTTGGGATTTCCATTCATTTTTATTTTAAAAACAAATGCCTAATTTCGAAATTAAAAATTAGGGCAAAATTAGGGCTTTTTCTTTTTAACCTAGTTTTGGAGACTTTTTGGGGGTTCTTGGCTGGGGAGTTTTTTTGAAGAAAAATGGGGGACTTGCAATGGAGCAGCAGATTGGGGAAACTCTTCATCAAGATTCATGCCTGGAATTGACCTATGAGGTAGGATTTGAATCTACCTTTCTACTTCTTGTTAAAAAAAAAAGAGAGAGAATATTACTCATGAATGTGTTTTCTTTGAAGAATAGTTGCAGTTGTTCTTTTAAGCTTGGTTGATTTAGAATGAAGTTTGATTTTGTGTTTCAGCCTGATGAGGAAATATAGTTTTCTCATAATGAAGTTTATTTTTTGGAAAAATCTGATAAAAGAATGGGGCTGTGAATAAGAAATGAAGGAAAGAAAAATAATAATAGTAAATGCAATATGGGAGAATGAGGGTTTTTACATTTGTTTTGGTTGTTTGGTTCATGAGTTCAAAAAAATACAGCTTCCCCAGTTGGTTGTTTGCTATGAGAATTCTGGAAAAATGTATTGATTATGAGTTTCTTTCAAAATAGGAGGTTTGTTTTTGGAATGTGAGTTTCTTCAAAAAATATAAACAAATAGAGAGGTTGCTGGAAAACGTTTTTTTTTAAAACACCTGTCTGTGAGACTGTGAGTTAAGCTTTTGGGATTTGTTATATTTTATGACTGTTTTCTGGTTTTGCCATAACAAAATATATTTTAAAAAAAAAAATTTAAAAACAAAATGGGTTTGGTGCCCCCACGGCAGTTGCTACCAGTTGGTAGCGAACTGCTACCAAATGGTAGCAGCGCTACCTTTGTTAGCGCCCTGCTACCATTTGGTAGCAGCGCTACCCCCACGTGGATGTCCACGTGGGTACCCTCTCCCTCTCTTTTTTTTTTTTTGAAATTTAAAAAAAAGTTTATTTTAATTGTTTTTTTTATTATTATTTTTTTTATTATTATTTTATATAATTTGTTTAAAAAGAAAAAAAAAGATAAAGATATATCTATGTCACATGTAAAAAAAAAAGGAATTTAGATTATTTAGTGAATTAAAAAAATTAGTATAAGGGAATTGAATCTAATCTGCCTTGATATTAAGTGATTTTAAACTCAGTATCTTATCTTATTTAATTTCAAACTTAGTAAATAATACATTTGGAGTTCGAGAAGCAACATTTAGTAAATCCTTAGTCTAATACCAGTTTTTAATTTCATGTTGATTACATCATACCCGAGTTAATACTGCTATTAACATGGAATAAATAGAGATGGCGGTTTAATAAGAGTTTTAAGTAAAAGTTAATTTAGCTAGTATATCGAAGTATCGACATTATTAGTCAGAGCAATATGATAAAACGAATACCTCTACCGGATAATGCCTATGCTGAATTAAACTTCTATTATTGAATTTGGTTATGTAATAGTAAGTCTTGACATGATAGTGTTGGTTGCAAGTTGGTCAAGCCCCTAATTAGGAAACCGTCAAACAAAAGTATCCAGGATTGTTTGTTTCTTTTTATTTGTTATGATTCAATTTGACCCGCTTCTAAAAGGGATCATTACGTAATTGATGTCCGAAGTGACTGTTGTATATTGATTGTATTCGCCAAAAGGCAAGATTGTAAAGACATGTAAATATGTAACCTTAACTATATAATACCAAAAGGGTCTTGCAGTTGAGCAGACCTGGAGATGTAGCCCATCTGGGGTGAACTCCGAGATCATTCTTGTGTTATGTGATGTTTAAAGTGTACTTGGTTTTATGTTTTAAATTATCATGTATGGTTGTAATCTTGCATGAGTGTATGGTGGAAGTTTAATGAATTTAAATTTTAGTGCATAATATTAAACATCTGGATAATTGTAGTTATTTAAGTTCATAAACATTATGAACTACGATTATGGCAAAGTATTTAAAATATTGTAATTAAAGTTGTAAAAAAAAAAAAGTAAACTGATAATGTTAATTTAAGTTGTAATAGTGGAAGAATTCTAGTTAGAATTACTTCATTGGATTAATTTGTTAATAAGTATGTTAATGGATTGAATGTACAAGGGAAAACAAAGTTAAAACTTATGTCACATTTCCCAGATTGAGATTAAAAGGTTGAACATCATAAAAACATCTATCTTTTTACCTTAGTGAATGAATTCACGCCATGTTAATTATGCTTCATTGCATTGGATGATTTGTTAAGTTATTTCACACTTTAACCTTAACTATATTCCTCACCAGAGTAAAATGATAATCGTGTGGACTCAATTAGGTAATTCATGTTGTATATTGGATGAACATACTTAGTAATTTATGTTGTAATTTTAATCAATAATCCTCACCAGATTTATTTTATAATTGGGTGAACTCAATTAGATATCCATATTTTAATCCCTTATAAAAGGAATCCCTCATGATTGCTAAAATTAATCTAAAATGGGAAAGTAATCGATTTGTTGTTTACACATTAAATCTTAGTAAAAGTATCTCTCGCATATTACTTTCAGTTAACAAAAAAAGAAAAAGATATGCAATAAGATAATTGTATTTTAATCCTAATAGAAGGACGTCATTTTGATCTCATTACTCTAATCTTGAAATGATGAATGTCATCTAGTTAACGATACTTTAATTTAAAGGATGCTTCCGTTTGTCCTAATGCATATCCATCTTAATGAAATTAGTCCATTTAATTGCAATTATTAAAACCTCAAATGAATTCCAAGGCTACTCACATTATACCTTTCATAAAAGAATTTCAACTCATCAGTTGGCTATGCATGAAATCAAATGAAGGGACCTCCCTCTATTAAATGTAGTTAATCCTTAAGGAGTGAATTCTTCTTATTAACCATACTTTTTAATAATTAAGAAATATATATCAAATGTGGGTGAACACTTTAAAATCAAATGAAGGAATCCTCGCTTTACTAATCAGAGTTTAGCCTTAAATGAATGAATCTCAATAGGTATATTTTTTTTAAAACATTAAAGGATGAGTTCAATTGTGATTGGATACCACAACCCAAGGAATGAACTTCATGAACCCCTTTGGGGGGCCTCTTAATGTAATTATGAATTTGAGTGCATTGAACAAATAATCCCCTCAATGGCCTCTTAACCATTAAAGTAAATGAACGCCTCCTAAAATTTTAAGACGTCATATCTTTGAACACATATGTAATTAAGATCTATGCATTATCCTGTAATTAAGATATCCAGATTAATGGATCTATTGACGCAAGTTGAGTTAGGTGTAAGGTTATGTAATCGCATTGGGAAACTCCTTAGGATCGTTTTAGCTTTCCGCTGTGATATCTAAGTTGTCAGATATATGTGTTTTAATGTTGTGTCTAATTATGAACTGAGTTAACTTCAACTATCTTAATGTTGTAACTTTGTATTAACGCTCTTAATTAATTATTTTAAAAAAAAAAATTTTGCACTCTAATTGAGTGTTTTCAGCTTAAACCCCTAGGGGTTTCCTAGCGGGGCATTACAGGGGGGCTGAATCAGTTGTCAACTAAATTCAAACCAAAAACTACTTAACAAACCTTAATGCTTAATACCGATAAACCAAAATTTATGCTGGTAAATAGTTTATCAGTTAATTGCAGTATCGGTAAAGATTAATGCATGGAACAGAAAGACAATAACATCCACAACACATTAGACCAATATTTGTACATGGAAATCCTGTAAGGGGAAAAACCACAGTGGGAAACCTTACCCACAATCAGATGATACTATTGTAGATAGTATGTGTATACAAATGGGGTCTGCACATGCAAAAAGGCCAAGCACCTAGAGCTCATTGCTCAAACACAATTAAGAGTCACACTGACTACAATTGGATGGTTAAATCCAATAATGATGTACTACTCAAAATAGCATCTTCATATGCTGGATTCAGTATCAGTTCAGTTCTGATATGCCTTAACCAAACCTTCCTTCAACCTTCAAATGATGTTTGCGTGTATAGATCTACTTATTCTCACATATACCGAATTACAATCCTTCTCACATTCGCATATCGATCTTACAAATAAGATCTTACATTTATACCATAACCTAAGACCAATTTTAGTAGGTCGGCTCTAAAAGATATTACAATAAAATCAATTACAAATAAAAAAATATCCGATGCATGATGTTGGCTCAATGCATTTACAATAACCACAAAATCATCTCCATAGCGTGTCATGCTGATTTGGAATAGATAAGCCTTCCGATGCTTATCCTGGACATATTTGTCGGTAACAGCAAATATGCAAACTTGAATATACCAATGAATAAATCTCCAAGACAAAGTGTCCAAATGATGTCTTTGACATAACCAAGTGTTTTCCATGTCATTCCAAGTGTCGGTGAACAATATATCCTGCCGGTGTACTAGATAACGATGACTGTGCATAAGTCACTTGCTTGTCGGTGAACATTGCCAATTCTCCAAGTGCCAGAGTTGATAAGTGTTAATAGGTGTTGACATCAATGACAAAACCATATCAACATATCCAAAATACCAACAAGAACACTTCAAGGGAAATAAATACATAACAAAAGAGAGAGCAAAAGAGGGATCTACCAACTCCAGGATCAGTATGATGTGAACTATTGGATGTCTACATGTTGCGCGTTGCCGACATTGTAGTTCACAATATAGGTGGGGATGATGGGATCTGATGAGGCGGTGTTTGCACAGGAACACGGAAATCACTTGAAAAATAATACATTAAATATACAAAACATTAAATATAAGATCAATAACACAGTGGTGCAGAAGCACCAAGAGCACAATGAGGAACTAGGACCAATTTTTTAAAGCAATAGTTTTAATGTATAGAACATGGACATTACCTGAACTACCTAGAGTACCTTGATCATGGCCACTAGCTTGATGAGGACGCAATATTTCCTGTAAAAACAACACGTACATATTTTAGTTCCTGACATAAAAGAGTATAAAATAAACCATTTTTGAACCTATGTTATAATTAAAGATTTCATTACTGCTTACTTGCATGTTTTGTTCTCTCTGCATCAATTGTTGCAACCTCTCTTTTATTGCATCCGTTTGAGGGACTTGGTATGCCAGAGCAATAATTTCTCTATTAACTTTTTTTTTGGATCTTTCTCATCATTGTGACAAGGTTTGTGGAATATGTGATGTCATCATTGCACAATAGTGAGTCCACCACTGAATTGTCATCAGGTAATGCAAGTGCATTTCCCTAAACATCCGTCTATGACAAAAATATTAGTAACATTATCAAAATTACTCGAAAACCCTTAAGAAAAGAACATAATAATGTAACATTTTTCTTCTATCTAATTTGTACAATTACAATGAGGTTTACCTACTGGGTAGAAGGGTTGGGAGATACATCCATGTCTGTACTATGTGTCAGATGAATGTCACCCTGTGACAAAGATTAAATATTAAAAAAAACATTAGCGAAATGAAACCAATAGACTTAGCAAAAAAAATCAATAATAAAATGATATATTGAAGTCATTAATTGAAGGTTGGTTTAAATGGTATATAGTATGTACCACCCCCATGATAGTAACTTTGTTTGTATCTATGCAATTCAAATTGTAATCGATTAGTAGCTCTTCCCCCACACTTATTGATTTTATCGCACATACAAATACACGATTTCCCTCGCACGCCTCAAAAATGCAATTGGGTTGCTTATTAGTTGATCGAGGTCGTGTACTATTTATAAAACCTTCAATATTCCCTGTTACTTTTGACCTTTGTCATGCCCAAAATTTAGGGCAAAAACGGATTTTTTTTTTTTTTTTTAAATACAAATTAATTAAGAAGTTTGCTAACACAACATGCACTAATGTATTTGCCATATCTATATTCGAACTAATTCTGATACAAACCAAGTATCGAAATTAATTAAATTTTATTTGCGGAAATCTAAATGATTTAATTTTATTTTCACAAGATACCTAGTCAATAGATTTATTAAATCAAACTCATTAAAAATAGAAGATGAAGATTAATTTAATATCCAATAAGACTACATAGTCTAAAAATCCATTTTTTAAATCAATAATTATAATAATCTTTTAAAGTGTCATTTAATTTAGATAATTTAATTTACACGGGCAAAATTAATTACGAGTAGCTATTAATCGACTTTAGAAAGCTAATTAAAAATTATTTTTCTAGCATCCATTCTAACCTCAAATGAAAGGTGCTTAAATTAATCCCTTTAAAATCCAACTTAAAATTTAATGCTCTAATTAAATTAACTAGGGCATAATTAAGTATTTATCACACTAATACATTTAAAAATATAAGACTAGGCTTTATTCTTTAAATTTATATATATATATTTTTTTTACTTCCTATTAGTATAACATATAGAAGTATTTAAATATTTGAAACTCTATATAAATACATACCCCAAAATATAAACATATATATATATATATATAAATATATATATATATTGGTAAATATACTTAGGCTTATATTTTCATTTGTTTTGCAGGGTATTTATATGGCATGTTTTATATAAAAATATATATAAACATATTCATGATTTCTACATGTATATATATATATATATATATATATATATATATATATATATAGTATTATTTTTTTTCTTAAACTAACATCGAAATCATGGAAGATTCTGATTTACAATTGTAGGAAAGGTAGTATAGAAATAAGTCTGTTTTAATGGAGGGATATTTTCCAGAACTATATTGTACTCTTTTGATTTACAGAAACATAATTATAAAATTATTTTTAAATCTACAATATGCATGCAAATCTAGTTAATGCCTTTCCTATTTATTTTTATTTTAAATGCCTAAAAATGGAATAAGTTTACTGCTAAACTATTTATCATAACACATCGGATATATATATATATATTTCTTCTAAACTTAGGAAATACTATTTTAGGAATACATTATACTTTTCTGCAATAAATACATTCACTGATTCTACAACTAATACAACAACTAAATAAACACATTTTTTTTTATACTTAAAATCTAACAGCAATTACAACTTATATTTTTCTACAAGTAGAATGAAGACAAATTCACAGATAAGAAAAAAAAAGCACCGAATTAAATAAAACTGATTTTCATATTACAAAGATTGTTGCATGCAATTCAAAAGTAACTTTTTTTCAACACAAAAAATAGAAATATATATCTAGCTTTTTACAACACTAAAGATATTCTGTAAATTTTACAGGATGTTTCTTTATTTAACTAAAATAACAAATCTCATGTCTATATTTCAAATTTACAACTTGCCTCTCATTTCAACGAATGAGGGTGTATTTCTCCTATCAAAACTAATAACTGCAAATGAAATTAGAATTCTTCAACAATAATCTTCTGCAACTTTTCACTTGTCCTATTCTTTTCTCCTGACATTCCTGCATAATAAATCACAAATATGACCATGGAGTGCTCACCTCCCAGCCTAGGCTAACTGGTAGCCACCCCTGAGCTCGGAGAACCAAGCCCTAGACGGGTAACAAACATGCAAACACATAGAAGGCAGGAAGCACACAAATTTCAAACACACTCCCAACTTGGCTACACTCCACCACACTTTGGTGATGACCTTTTCAAGGGTGGTAGTGGACCAATACCCTGAGGAGAACTGCAAGAATGGAAAACAAGTAGCCACCTCATGGCACAACAAATACATCAAGAATTTCAACCCCTTATTCCTTATGCCCCCCAAAGGCATTCTAGTCGTATAACCCTCCTTATGACCCCCATTGCACAAACAGGCCATGCAGCAAGGGTCACACAAAAATCCCTTGTGATCACTCTCAAATGAGAGTCTCTCACTCGAGGGTTGTCACTGCTACCACCCACAAGATCCTCCTCTCTCCCAAGAGTAAGAGGTCTTGAGAAAACTCCCAAAAGCACAGACAAATCACAATGCAAAATACTAAATGAAAATTCCTAAAAAGGACATACAAGGAAACAAATTTCTTACATCAACATACTTTCAAACACATGCAAGAAAGAAGACATTTTAAAGGGTAATGAAACTAACCTTAATCTGCCCAAAGGTAGGATAATATTTGAGGAAGAGCTGCCCAATCCATGGATCTTCTTCTTCTACCCTTAGCCAAAATTTTCTATTCAATTCTATTCTATTCTTTCAAAAAATTCTCGTCTCCAAAAATGGAGAGTGGGTGATTACCCTCAAATTTTCAAATTCTTGCTTAAGAAGCTCATTCTCTCAGTTCTCACAAGTTTCTAAAAACTAAAGAGGAAAGTAAGACAGAATGGGAAAAAAAGACTCTCATTCGAATAGGAAAGTTTACAACTAAGTTCAAACTTCTAATTTCAATTTTCGCACAACTCAGAAAAGCCAAATTTTAAAGTGTCTAAAAGGTCACTTAGGAGTAGAAACTTGCCTAAAATTACCCCTAACCCTTAGGTATACCTTATGGGCTTTAGGAAACCCTATTAAACTACCCCTAGGTGTTCATTTAACCCATTTTAAACCCCTCTGAAGTTTATTTTCGGGTCAAACATATGTTGACCTCTCCAAAGATTCTTTTCCCAAGGTATTTATGACATCACATTACATTAGTTGAAAAAAAACTATAGTTGAACACCTTCCCACCAAGAGACAAAAATAAAACATTTAAACTTAAATCCACACATGTGTCAAGTGACACAAATAAAACACTTTTACAAATTAGAACATGAAATCATCTCTTGTGGATTTTACACATTAAATTTAAATAACACTTAACACACATGTAGCATATACTGTTACGAATAAAATACAACACAAACGGGGTGATGTCTCTCCAAATAGACAACCCCTGGCTTACGGACATACATAAGTCTAGGTTTGGTTCTCCGTAAATTTTCCATGGTCACATGGTTAATTTCCTGCGCATCCCAATTTACACATTAGTACTTTCAAATATCCACATATAATATAATTCAAAGGAATAACAATACACATCATCACTTGCATACAATTTTCATCTGCACAGATTAAATACATCTTTTATCAAGCAATTTCACATAAGCAATTTCATCCTAATTCACATAAACTTAACCATACATCATAGTTCTATTATCATAGTAAAGTCCTGCAAATTCAATAATGACATCTATCATTGCAATATCATCTTATCTAACAATCATGTAGTGTTCTATCTCATAAAGCATATAAGTAAATCATCAAAACATAGCAATGTTATCCAAATCTTGAAATCATATAAGTTTTGAGTTTCAAAATGCATCAAAATAAAGTATCCATAATAGTCTAAATATAAAATCCACTGAAATGTCAAACTGAGTCAAGGTGAGGCCTGACAGCCTTCCATAAATGTACATATCCACTCTTTTACTTTGATCATTATCTTTCTATTGTATATAATTCGCTGAGAATTCATACCTACACATACTTTTTTTATATCAAACAATTTGCATCCAATTTTTATAATATTAACAAGGTCTGACATACTCCATCAATTCAACAACTTTTTTGTAATGGACCTTTATTTCATTTGTGGAAAATAGGCCCAAACCATGTAATGATGATGGTGCTATGCGATATATCCTCTCATTAACAAAAAAATCAGTGTTTATTGGAGGAAGTTCCTTGGGTACCCATTGTTTATGTAGATGTTTGTACCTCAAGGGCACCTCGATGTCACTGATGCTCTCATCATCATAAGAACATGACCCCTCTTAAGCAAGAAAAAATTATATTTTTTATTGAATTTTATCCTAATCTTTTGACCTCTAGTTGATCTCCCTCTTTTAGACGCACTACATGTCTCACTTTTGTCTCCTCTTCCTGGATTTCCCTCGCTCGAGGAAGACAGATCTGACAAATACCTATTTGGTGGTAGCTGCACTCCATCAAATGAAGAAGTTGGCCCTAAAGTTGATGTTGAGATTAAAATTTGAATAAGCCCAACTGGGGCCTCAAGTGTTGATAATTGTATTAGATTTGTTGCATATAGGAGGGTCGAGAGGGTGGAATGAGCTATAACATGTAGTTTCGATGAGAAAAAAAAATCAAATTTTTGATAACATACTGTTGCTAAAACTTGGCTTATTATTAAAAAGAAAGAAATAAATTAATAAATGGTTTCTATAGGGTGTATTGACTTATACTTGTCATTCCATGACATTGTATAGGATCCTCGTCAAAGGGGTTTAGGTTCCTACATATGTAATTCATTTATCTTATGTTAGCTAAAAATTACATAGTAGACAACATGAACAATATGCAGACATTATAATCATTGTATTTATTTTTTCTTACCTTTCATTTATCTAGAAAGTGCAGGGTCCTCAACAAAAGGGTTGATGATGTCTACAGTCAATTACCTATTTTCACCAAGGATGACAAAATCAGACAAAATATATACACATAATCAGCACCAACAATTGAGAATCATAAGAATTACATGATACATATATTTTATCCGTGTATATTTCAAAAATAATCTCAGAGATCATGGCAAGAACCAACAAAGCTCCTATGTGTGTTAAAGGTTTTTTTCAGTTTATATTGAATCCATTAAGCAAATTATAAATATTTGTATCCATAAGATGAAGTAAAATTTGCAAATAATTGAAACTTGTACTATTAGCCAAAGTTATACCGATGAAAACACTTAGACAAAATGATTAGCGCATGGTCAAGATATCATATACCGATGTATAAGCATGATAAGAAGAAGTCAGATGCATCGATGGAAGTCATATCGATCATTGCCAAGGAGCCATGGAATTCAAGTAGATTGGGGAAACAAATACTGATTATGGTCATCCGCAAAACATACACTGGTGGCAAAGGAAAAATATTGTCTTTCCGAAAGTTGTTGAGGTTATCTGTAAGACTTATCCCGATGAACACAAACAAGGATAAAAGTGCATCGGCAGAGGTTATAATGAAGAAAGATCACTGGCATAGCCAAAGGAGTTGGGATGTGTCATTTTGAGTCTCACCGATGCTCAATGAAGTGATTGGTCAGAAGATCATCGGGAAAGATTATGTCGATGGAACATGATGTAGTGGGAAAAGTTATGTCAAAGGAAAAGGTCATCGAGAAAACTATGCTTGTCACCCTGACACACTTGAAGTTACCCTGATGCCCAATGATAGTATTGGGTTGACATATACTGATAAAGAAGAAGGAGTGTCATCGACTTATGTTACCCCGATAGGAAATATAAAGTTTCTAAAAGGAAAAGGGATTTTGTTGATGGCGCTAAAGATGAAGTTTCATCAAAGAGACATACACCTTGTTGGCTTGATGATGATTTTTGTATTTGATGACTTCATGTGTTGTCATTAATGGCACACATATGTTTTAGTTATTATAGTCATCTTAGTTAAGGTAAACCGATACTATTGAGTCATATGTATTGTTAATCGGTATAACATGTATAGTAAAAGTTCAACCGGTATGAAGAGTCTAAACTAGTGCATGTAGATAACCGGTTATATGTAGTTGTAATGGCGGGAAAATGATGAATGATCGATCAAGAGGAAAACTAACCCTTTCCCTCAAAGAGAGATGAGAGTTTCACTATTGATTATCCTCCAAGCACTTTTCACCATTACATTAGGAAGATAAGGGGTAATTCACTAGATCCAATATCCACACAAAGATGATAGATTGAATTCTGAATGAATTAAGGATGTTATGATGATCCCCTTATTCCTTTGTTTGATTTAGAAAGGAATTGATTGAATTATGTAGAGAAAAAGTGACAAAATCAATTATAACTTGAGATCTGAATATGGGATGAAGCTGTACACCTGGGTTTAGTAGTAAAATGTCGAGACAAAGTCACCTTGCAAATTTGACGAAAAAATTGTCTGGACCGTGGCTGGAATGTACACGATTCTTTGAAAAATCTACGAAATGAAAAGGGTTTTTTCGCCTCTGCAAATGAATCCCAAATCCAAAAGTACAGCTATGCACTTGCAACCTACACATAGAAAAGAGAGGGAAATGTGTTGGGATTGGGGGTTTGCCTTTAGGTCAAACCCCAATTTTGGAATTAACCAAGTAATGAAAGAAAGTACTTGCAAGTAGATGTAAATGAAAGACTGAATTGTAAATCATCTCAAGGGAGATTGTAGTAGCAATGTTGATAGAAATGTTTGTATGAAATTGTATGTTGGAATCAATCTCCTCTTCAATGGTTGAATCCTTGACTTAAATGCAACACCTAGCCTTGAAGGGAGATTTGAGAATACTCAGTGCTGGAAAAGAATGCTTGAATGCTCTTGAACACTTGATTGCTTGTGTATGCTCCAATCTTATCCAACTTCAACTTATGCAAATGACAGGATGAATGCCCCTTAAATACATGTTAGTGGATTTGATTTTCATCACACGCCGACATTGGGAGAGTTTTTCCCGCTCACTGCACAATCCACAATGCATGCTCTAGGAAGGTCCTACCCCAAAATAGGGCAAGGACAGGGGCACCACGCCCCTGTCTTGGGAGGACAAGGGCGCCACACCCCTATCTTGGGAGGACAAGGGCGCCGCACCCCTATCCTAGGGGGGACATGGGCATAGGGTAGAGTGTGGACATAGTGATGCGGAGGCCAAGGAAGAATGTGTTTTTGCAAGCCCAACACTCTTTGATCTCCGATCAGGCTAGAGGATTCGAGTTTGCATGCGTGAGGACCCTAATGCAGTAATAAATTGCTAGGGTCAAAATTTTATGACACTACATTTAGCCCCTACTTTAGCGAGAGTATGAGCATATGATGATACTGTTGGTAAAGTACAAGGAAACAAGATTGAAAGACTTTTACCACATCAAGGAGGCAAGATGCACCAAGCCCCTAGTGGACTTAGGCTCTTACATTGTCGGTTGATAAAGTAAAAGGGAGGATCGAGAAGGGGAGAACCATGACTACAAGTAGCAAAGTTCCCTTCACTATGAGTCATGAAAGCAAGGATAAAAAGATTACAAAGCAAAGAAAAGTTCACTAAGTAATTCTAAGTATCACAAGAAGGAAATTATGAGTGGAGTGTATGCCCCCACGTTAAAGCAATCACACACACCTTATCGGGAGAGATTTCTTTAAAGCAGAATACACCCATAAGAGAGAAAAGAAAGGCAGAATGCTATCACAAGGATTTAGCCCCCAATCGAGGTATAAACCCAAGGATAATGAACAAAAAACTTGAGGTATTGTCACTTTCCTTGGGGTCAGTATGTTGTATGATATCTCATGTATATCACGTATGTATATGCATATAATAATCTTCATTCCCCAAATAATGACACTACCTCAGAAGAAAGGGAAGAGAGGATGTCTTTTGAGTCAACATGAAAGAGACCAAGAGAAGATCTCAATGCTTTGCATCATCCCCAAGTAGACATTAAGGGAACAATAGAATAACAGGGATACATATAGAAGAATGGTCACAAAAGAGAAAGAAAGGAGAGAGAGTGAGGATCTATAGTGCTAATACCTCTAATCTATCATGACATCCACCTCCCAATCTTGTTGATCACTATTTTGGTAAGGTGAGAAACATGCCAAAGGAGCGATATTGAGCACAACAAATGGAGCTATCACAAGATCCAAACAAGGAATATGCTCATGTGGTAAGTCACTTTATTCGATTCTAGAAGCTAGTATTAGGGTTTGTGAAAAATCATTCGATAAACTTATCCACATCAATATATTCATGCTCACTGTCAGAAGCATTAGGAGTTGTATTGCCATTATGAATAACATTTTCACCCATTTATTCATCAAATTTTAAATAAAGAGGAGCAAGAAACCAAATAGGAGTAAAACCATCACATATTTACTGCAACTTATGATTTGGAGATGTTGGTTGAATATCTTTCTTAGGAGAAAAGGGAATCATGTCAACTATTGGAGTTTGAGGAGACTGAGTTTTTTGAGGGATAGTTTTACAAGCTCGAACTCGATGTCTTCATCGGCATTCTCTCACACAACAATTCCTTCAAGTCTTAGTGGAAGGTTGAGAAGGAGGAGGAACATTTGAAGAAGGAGGAATGGTGTTCCCCTTAATAGTGGAAGGTTTAGATTGAGGTCTTTTTGGTTGAACAATAGGAGAGGTGGGCCTCTTCTATCGATAAGAGGAAGGAGGTGGAACTGCACCATAGAAAGGAGGAATATTAGGTGCAGGAAGGAGACTAGGTCCATCATGAGGAGCAGGTATAGGTCTAACCTTAGGAATAATATTGGTGTTCTCTTGAAGAGAAGGTAAAGTCACATCCATAGGAGTAGGTGGATAATTTTCCTTAGGAGGAAGATTAGTTCTATCCAAGAGGGGAAGAACCTCATCTTGAAGAATAATAGGAATGTCAAGTGTTGGCAATCTAGGTTGACTTAAAGATAAGATCATATCATTCTTCCATTTTTTATAAGATTGAAAAAGAACATCTCTCTTGATGGAAGAGATTGAAATTGTTTAGGCCAAAAGAGATCAATAGGAACATCGAGGCTTCTTTCAAATGGATGAAATAAGCTATGGTTCACGGTTATGATTTCTCCATTGTGAGGAAATTTAAGACACTTGTGGATTGGAGAAGCAATAGCCTTAATGGAAGATAGCCAAGGATAGCCCAACTTCACATAAAATTTCTAAAAAGAAGGTATGATAACAAAGTTAACATCCATGGATTTAGCATGAACTTCAATAGGAAGGGTGATAGAGCCAATGGTAGGACAACAGAAACCATCAATTAACTTCACAACTATTAGGAACTAGAAGGACAACTGAGAGGGGGGGGGGGTGAATAAGTTGTCAATGAATTTCAACCTAATTATAAATACCATACCATACCATGCCTTCATCTCATGAATGAGATCTTACATTTATACAAAACCTAAGACCAAATACTAAGGTCTGCTCACTAAGAATATTACATTCAAATCAATTGCAAAATAAGTCTTGACAAGATGTCGGGCTCAATACAATAACCAATAATAAATCATCTCCATAATGTGTTGTGTTGATCTGGAATAGATAACATATACCAGTCCATAACCTAGACCTGACTACCAGTAACAACAAATATGTCAACCCGATTAGACCAATAACCAAAAAACCAAAACTAAGTATCCAAAACATGTCTTCGACATAATCAAGTGATCTCCAGATGATAACAAGTCATCATTAGTACCGGTGAACCATATAACCTGTCGGTGAGCATATACCGGTCACTGTGCATAAGTCACTGACCTTGCCAGTGAAAACAATGTGTCGGTTCAATAGTAAACCAATATAACCAGAGTGCCAAATCAACAATGTAGATCTCCAGAAGGATAAGTGTTGACATCAATGACAAAATCAATGCAACACATCCATAATACCAACAATCTCCCTCTTTGGCATTGATGGCAACACTAGATGGAAAAACATCTAAGTGCCAAGGAAAAATGCCAAAAAACCAAAAACCAGCAATCTCCAAAATAGATCAATACCAAAAATCAAAACTAAAATACAAAGGGTATATATCTCTCCCCCTTTGACATCAAATGCCAAAGTAGTTAAGAAGAAATACCAAAACATACAACCATCTACTCCCCAACACTTGAAGATATCATCACCAAATCATAGAAATACCAGTGACTTATGCACAGTCACCAGTATATTGTTCACCGATAGGTTATATGGTTCATCGGCACTGATGATGACTTGTTATCATCTGGAGATCACTTGATTATGTCGAAGACATGGTTTGGATACTTGGTTTTGGTGCTTTTGTTATTGGTCTAATTGGGTTGACATATTTGTTGTTACTTGCAGATTGGTCTAGGTTATGGACCAGTATGCGTTATTTATTCTAGATCAACACAACACATTATAAAGATGATTTCTTATTTGAATGTTGTTGTTAATGTATTGAGTCGATATGATGCATCGCATCAAGACTTATTTGTAATTGATTTTACTGTAATATTCTTAGTGAGTCATCCTACACATTTGGTCTTAAGATTTGTATATATGTAAGATCTCATTTGTGAGATAGAATATGGGATATGGTATGTAATGTTATGGTATGGTATTGTAACATGGTATGTGTGAATATTGAAGATCATATGAGCAAACCACAGAGAAGGTTCAATGAAGGTTTGAAGGTGTTTATTAGAGCTTAACCAGTACTAAATCTAGCATTGGAGATGCTATTTTGAGAAGTACATTATTATAGGATTTAACCATCCTACTATAGTCATTGCAACTCCCATTTGAGTAGTGTGCTCTTGGTGGTTGGCCTTTTGAAATGTGCAAACCCCATTTGTATACACATACTATCTGCAGTAGTATCATCTGATTGTGGGTAAGGTTTCCCATCATGGTTTTTCCCCTTACAGGGTTTCCACATCAAAATCTTTGTGTTATGTGTTGTGGATGTTGTTTCTCTTTCCGTTTCATGCATTAAGTTTCACCAGTATTGATATTAACTATTAATCTATTTATTGGCATTAAGTTTGGTTTACTGGTATTAAGTATCAAGTTTGATTAAGTTATAATTGGGTTAAAATTCATAGACAACTGATTCACCCCACCCCCTCTTAGTTACCTTCTGGTTCCTAACAAGGGCTTGCTCTACTGATGGGATAGTAGGCGTCGGTTAACCTTATTTTATTGCAACAAATTCCCATCCATTTTCTGTCGGTTCTTCATCAGAATCATCTATACCTCCTTCATCACCATAGTAACATGATTTATCTTTGTTCTTCTTAAATCTATATCTCTGATATTCAAGGTTAGTCTTATATGTTCTTTTAGCTTCCTCTCTTAATCTTGCATGTCTATTAGGACATCTAGATGCTATGTGACCAACTCTATTACAATTAAAACATTTAAATGGTGCTTTACCTTCATACTTACTTTGAACTGGACCTTTAGGCATCTTCCATGCAAATAGTGCTTCAAGTTCTTCCAGTTCTTCATTTTCCCTCCTGATATCTTCAAGTTCTTTTGCATAAAGTGCTTTCCAATTAGATTTGTCAGATGATGATGATGATGTTGCAGATGATGATGCTCTGAAGGATAAATCAGTCTTAACTGTAGCAATAGGACCAAATTCTTTAAGCTCAAATGCTGAAAGTTTTCCAACCAAGGTATCTCTAGGTACTGATGTATTAGGCATTGTTCTCAACTCATTAATAGTAGTTAGTTTCATTTTGTAAGCCACTGGAAAATCTCTTAAAACTTTAGAAATAATTTCATCTTCACTTAAGGATCCTCCACAACATTGTATTCCTAAAACAATATCATTAACTCTTTCCATAAAAGCAGAAATTCTTTCATCTTCTTCCATTTTCAAATTTTCCTACCCGACCCAGTAACATTCCAGTTTTGCAATTTTGACAGTGATATCTCCTTCATTCAATGTTTCCAATTTATCCCAAATAGCTTCAGTAGTAGATCGGTCTAATAATCCCATAATTTGTTGATCTGATAATGCGCTCAGAAGTGCTTCTGTTGCTTTGCAGTCATTCTCCAAGTCCTTACCCAATGTCGGTGGATTAGGTTGATTCGGAGTAGGAACAACATAGCCATTCTTTGTAACTTCTCATATGTCTCTTCCAATGCAATTCAAATGTGTCTCCATTCTGATCTTCCCATACCATAGTTAGTTCCATCAAGTTTAGGACTGTCCTTCCTGAAAATGTTCATTGCCATAGGATCTCCTCAAGCTACTAGACTTCTGCAAAAAGAGGGCTTAGCTCTGATACCAATTGTTAGAAATCAGAAGGACAACTGAGAGGGGGTGGGGGTGAATCAGTTGTCAATGAATTTCAACCCAATTATAAATTAACTCAACTTAATACTTAATACCGGTAAACCAATCGTAATGTCGATTAAACAGATTAATAGTGTATATCAATACTGGTGAAACTTAATGCATGAAACATAAAGAAAAACAATATCCACAACACATAACACATATATTTTTGACGTGGAAACCTTGTAAGGTGAAAAATCATAGTGGGAAACCTTACCCACAATCAGATGATACTACTGTAGATAGTATGTGTATACAAATGGGGTCTGCAAATGTAGAAAGGCCAACCGCCTAGAGCACACTACTCAATAATGGGAGTCGCACTGACTACAATAGGATGGTTAAATCCTAGAATAATGTATTGCTTCAAAGTGCATCTACAATGCTAGATTCAGTGTTGGTTTAAGTTCTGATAAACACCTTTAAACCTTCCTTTAACCTTCAAATGATGTCTTCTTGATTTGCTCTATGATCTGCTCATATGATCAAAATACTCACACATACCATGTTATAATACCATACCATGACCATGCCTTCATCTCATGAATGAGATCTAACATTTATACAAAACCTAAGACCAAATACTAAGGTCTGCTCACTAAGAATATTACATTCAAATCAATTGCAAAATAAGTCTTGACAAGATGTCAACCTCAATACAATAACCAATAATAAATCATCTCCATAACATGTCGTGTTGATCTAGAATAGATAACGTATACCGGTCCATAACCTAGACCTAACTATTGGTAACAACAAATATGTCAACCCGATTAGACCAATAACCAAAACACCAAAACCAAGTATCCAAACCATGTCTTCAACATAATCAAGTGATCTCCATATGATAACAAGTCATCATTAGTACTGGTGAACTATATAACCTGTCGGTGAGCATATACCAGTGACTGTGCATAAGTCACTGACCTTGTCGGTGAACACAATGTGTCGATTCAATAGTAAACCAATATAACCATAGTGCCAAATCAACAATTTAGATCTCTAGAAGGATAAGTGTTGACATCAATGACAAAACCAATGCAACACATCCATAATACCAACAACAACTACATTAGAATTATCATATAGTGGTTTATGCAGTTGTAAAGTGAAAAGATACTCTTCAGTTTTAACATTAACCATGCAAGAGGGATCAATCAGGGCACCACAGCAAGGGATATCCTTAACCTTTGCAACTATGTATAAAGGGCCATTGGGTTCTCTAATGGTCTCACTAGGGTCAAATGTGATATAGGGATCCTTAGGCATATCTTGTGTTTCAGCCATATTAACCAAGTTTGGAGCCAGACAGATGAGTGTTTCAGAAGAGAGAGAACTAGGCACAATCTCAATAACATTAGAGAAATGAGATGGCAAGGGGTCAATGAAAATCTTAAGATTTTGATTAGGAGGGGCAACTAATTTATTCCCTTTATCATTCACACCTGCCACAAATATAGTATTATTATCAATCAAGTATTGAACCTTATTTTTCAATGCAAAATATTTCTCAATATCATGACCAGGTTGACGATGAAATTTGAAAAAGGAATTGTTATCAGAATAAGGAGATGCAAGTTTGGAAGGATCAACTCATTTTATAGGAGGAAGTTTGATAACATTTCTATGCAACAACTGAGACATGATACTATGCAAAGATTCATTCAAAGGAGTAAACTTTCTTTCTCTTTGGAAACATTTAGAAATAGTAGGCACACCCTTTGTAGCATTCACATGGTTGTTGTTGATTGGATCATTGAACTTGATGAATCATTTTGTTGGTTTTAACTTTGCAAATGGTTGTTGAACACTCTCCCCCTTATCACTCGAAGCCATAGGAGTGGATTGCTCCATTTGACTCACAGCCAGTTGATAATTGTGGAGTGTTGTACACAACTGCAGAAAGGAAGTAAACTCGGAAAAAAGAATCTTTTCCATGATATATTTTTGTTATTAGAAATGAAATTTATTTGAATATCATTATCAGGTACATGAAAAGAAATTTGAGCACACAAATGTTTATATCTACCAATGAAATCAGTCACTTTCTCTTTAACACCTTGTTTACAATGCATTAAATCAGTCAAAGTGATTTTAGGATCATCGTTGTTTTGAAATTGTTGGATGAAAGGAAGTGATAGAATAAGAAGGAAGAGAGCAATGCCAATGTAAGGCCTTATCTCTTAGTGTTCTTGTAAACAATTTTGCAAGAAATCATTGATCATAAGCAAAATCAGTACACAAAGTTTGAAATGTTTTGACATGCGTAAGAGGATCACCTTTTCCATTATAGAGCTCCAATTGAGGGATCTCAACATGTTTAGGTGGCACAACTTTAACAATATCAAGAGAAAGTGGGCTCACAACATCAAAGGTGGGCACACTAAACTTTGATTGACTCATGGAAGTAATTTGTTGTTGTAAGGGAGACACAACTTGGGCAAGATTGTTGATTGTTATTTCAGTAGAAGAATTCATGTTAGACATAGTTGATTGAGAAGGTGGTGTGATATTGTTGAAAGAAGGCATGGACTAAGAATAAGGTGGTGGGACACTATTATAAGTAGGCACTGGTGATGATTGGGTAGGAAAAGGGACACTTAAAGGAGGAATAAAGTTGTTGAAGGAATTGCCCCCTTGTGTCACACTGATTGGTTGAGGAATAGTAGGAATACTCATGGAAGATATAGGTAACAATGGAGGATTAAATGAAGGAGAGGGATTGCCCCCATGACCTATGGTTGTAGGAATTACATTTTGAGTTGAAGTAGCCATGATGTTGGATGTGAAAGTAGGAATACTAGTCATAGGATTGGTCAAAGGAATAGAGGAATTGGCTTGTGTTGAAGGTTGTGAGAAACCTAGGGTTTCGGAACAACTCTTGATAGGCATGACATTAGAATCAACAATATGTGCAATGCCACGCAATATATCAATTCCATTCTTATCACTTTGAAGCATGCACTTAAGACCTTCAATTAATGGAGGAGCTTCACTATTAGGGTATTCTTGGGACATCCATTATTGAAAGCTATCAAATTGATTATACAATGTAGAAATTTGATCTAAAGAAACCCTGGTTAAAGCTTCTTCTTCGTCATGAGATCCATCAATAGGCACATGATTAGGATGGGAGGAATTAGTATGATCCTCATTAAAGAAGTCAGTATTCTTGGGACATCCATTATTGAAAGCTATCAAATTGATTGTACAATGTAGAAATTTGATCTAAAGAAACCCTAGTTAAAGCTTCTTCTTCATCATGAGATCCATCAATAGGCACATGATTAGGATGGGAAGAATTAGTATGATCCTTATTAAAGAAGTCACCCAAATTAGGCTCCATCTCCTTGGTAATTAAACCTTGGGAAACCTTAATTCTAATGCTTCGTCTAACTGGGATAGGATAGGTAGGTAGGACTAATAGTTGTAAAACTCGTGCACTAGAGGGAAAATTTGAATTTTGAATTGTGAAACAAAGCTTACAAAGATCGAGTAATGCAAAATTTAAGAAAATAATGATTACACAATTTGACTTTGTTGGGGGAAGGAAATAACATAATTTCCAAAAATGAAAGGAAATTGGAATTTTAAAATTAGGGGCAAGGGAATACCACTTAATTTAAAAATCGGGGCAGATAATAATTAACCTCTTAATTTTTTTTAAAAAAATTGAAAGTTGAAATGTTGAATTTTGAAGGTATTTCTGATCCTAGAGGAATCAAAAAAATGTAAAATCAACCAATATTTTGGATTTAGGCTATTAAATACAGTCATAACAGTCTTCCAAAATTTCAGGAAAAAAGTCGAGGACCGTGGCAGGAACGCACATGGTCTGACCAACTTTTTTTGAAATTTTTCAGGGATGGATATTACAATTATTTTAAAGCTAAAGCTAACCCCCCAAAAATGGTGAATTTTACGATCTCTAGATGGGCGAAATGAAGGTACAAAGGTGAAAATAGGACCCTATTAGGGTTTTGAATAAAAAAAGGAATTGAAGTGCAATTTTGAAAAGGGTCAAACCTAATGGATAGGGACACCTTAGAAAATGTTTAGAAATCTGAATGTAACTGAAATTGATTTGGAATTCACACAAAATCCAATTAATTTTAAAAATTAGGGTTTGATGGCCTAACCACTTAAATTTTAAAATTTGAATTTTGGGAAAAAGGGGGGAAATTGAAATTTTGAATTGTAGAACTGAAAACAAATCTGAGAACAATCAGAAATTTGAAAATTAAATAGAAATCCAATTTTTTGCACAAGTTCAATATGATTTTTGAAAATTAGGGTTTTAACAAGTAACCTCTCAATTTTGTAAATTTTAATTTGCAAATTGAACAAGACAATGAGGAAATTGAATTTGACAAACAAAGCAATTTTCAGACCACAAGCAATTTTAACAAATCACAAGTTCAACTTTAATTTTTAAAACTAGGGTTTTTTATGAATTAACAACTAACTTTGTAGAAAGTTGAAACTTGTAAATGAAAAATATTCAATGTTGTTCAAAGGATAGCATCAAGACATCATGTTCACAAAAATGTAATGGTGGGAAAATGATGAATGATAGATCAAGAGAAAACTAACCCTTTCCCTCAAAGAGAGATGAGAGTTTTGCTACTGATTATCCTCCAAACACTTTTCACCATTACATTAGGAAGATAAGGGGTAATTCACTAGATCCAATCTCTACACAAAGATGATAGATTGAATTCTGAATGAATTGAGGATGTTATGATGATCCCCTTATTCCTTTGTTTGATTTGGAAAGGTATTGATTGAATTATGTAGTTCAAAAGTAACAAAGAATCTATTATAACTTGAGATCTGAATATGGGATGAAGTTATGCACCTAGATTTAGCAGTAAAATGTCAAGATGAAGTTGCCCTGCAAATTTGACAAAAATTTGTCCGGACCATGGTGGGAATGTACATGGTCCTCTGAAAAATCTATGAAATGAAAAGGGTTTTCCCACCTCTGCAAATGATGCCTGAATCTGAAAGTATAGTTGTGCACCTACAGCTTACACACAGAAAAGAGATGGAAATGTGTTGGGATTAGGGGTTTGGCTTTAGGTCAAACCCCAGTTTTGGAATTAACCAAGTAATGAAAGAAAGTACTTGCAAGTAGATGTAAATGAAAGACTGAATTGTAAATCACCTCAAGGGAGGTTGTAGTAGCAATGTTGATAGAAATGTTTGTATGGAATTGTATGTTGGAATCAATCTCCTCTTCAATGGTTAAATCCTTGACTTGAGAATGCTCAATGCTGGAAAAGAATGCTTGAATGCTCTTGAACACTTGATCACTTGTGTATACTCCAATCTTATCCAACTTCAACTTATGCAAATGAGAGGACAAACTCCCCTTAAATACATGTTAGTGGATTTGATTTTTGTAATGGGCTGAGATCGAGAGATTTTTCCCACTCACAGCACAACCCACAATGCATGCTCTAGGAAGGTCCTGCCCCAAAATAGGGTAAGGACAGGGGCGCCAGGCCCCTGTCCTGGGAGGACAAGGGTGCCATGCCCCTGTCCTAGGGGGGATAAGGGCACCACACCCCTGTCCTACCCCTGTCTCTAGGGCAGAGAGTGTACAGAGTGATGTGGAGGCCAAGGAAGAAGGTGTTTTCACAAGTTGAGCACTTTGTGGTCTCTGATCAAGCTAGAGGATTCGAGTTCGCATGCGTGAGGACCTTAATGCAATCATAAATTGCTAGTGTCGCAATTTTGTGACACTACAATAGTCAAGACAATCAGTTTCAATCAATTCCAAAGTTACTAGTTTTGAGATGTAGTAGATAAAGTCAAGGAGGAGCGTGGAGACAATCATCTAGTATGGATTCAAGTGAATTGGTCTGTGAGTTTACAGTGGTCAACACTTAACTGGTATCGGTGTTCTAACCGATTTCCTTGTTTGTATGATGAGTTATCATCGGTTGTGATGTATTACCTCCAACTGACACTATGGCGATGATTTGTGTTGTGTTAAGGAAGATTGTCCAGATTTACTAAACCTAAGAAATTGTGTCAAGGTTTAAGAGCCGACATGAAATCTAATGTCTATAAAAAGACATTGTGATGAGATATTTGATATAGAAGATGTAAGTTATGTTATGAGCTGAAGTGGATGTGATTTGTTGAAGGAGTTGTAGAGTATGTCAGTGATACAGTAATGTATGTGCAGAAAATGATCTAAACAAGCAGAAGGTGCTATTCTTAGATCATTCCCATTGTTTTTCTCTAACAAATACAATAGTAAAATCCCTTAACCAGGTAAGCTCTAACAACCTTCATTGTATAAATCCTCTAACAAGGTGATTCATTAAATTGGATCTAAAGCCTCCACTGAGGTTATATTTAACCAAGTATAGCTTCTAATAGAGCATTTGTAGACCTTAACCGGTCACTTATTTATTTCTGCAGATAGTTAACTTGTGAGTTCCATCTCATCGTGCTTTTTCCCAATTGGGTTTTCCACGTATAATACTTATGTTATGGTGAATGTTTTGCTTGTGGTGAATGCTTTTATAACACTTTGGATTACATGCAAAGTCATTGGTCAATTGATTAAATGTTTTTTACCGGTCAGGAATTAAAGTGTTACTATTTTGCTTTCACTGATTCACCCCCCCCTCTCAATGCTTTATATGTTTATCATGCCTATGAGTCATTGTCATATCAGAATTTAAAACTAAAATAGTGAGCTTTTATTGAATGTTTACATCAGGTAGATTTATTTATGGTTTACATGAGGTAGATTTATGAGAGGATCATAATTACAATTTTTACATAGCAAAGCAATTGATAGAACAGAGAATTGAATTCTTGAGAGTTAGAGAAAAAAATTATGATTGCAAAAATGGAGTCTTCAAGTTCCACAGGAAAGAAATGAGCAAGAAAAAGCTCTGAATCTAGGGCTAAGAAATATAAGAAAGAAGGAAGCCTCAATTTGAAGACTGGACCAAGATATGATACAACAAATGCAAGCACTAGACCCTAAGTCCAGAAGATTGAAATAACATTTGTCGGGGAGGGACCAATTGGAAGATAAATATAAAAATGTTGGAGATGTGTGGACCAAAGTGAGAGGATATGAATTGTTCTTGTTTCACTACCTGAGAAGAGACAAGGAAATGCCATTATGCAACCCATTGAAGACCAATTTGGGTAATCTGATTGTCCCAAATGTGTTTATAAGTGTGAAATTGCTAGAAACCCTAGTGAAAAACTATAATTCTGTGGGGATGTATATTGAGGCCCCCAATGGAGATGCCTTTATTAGGTTTTTTGTTGGTACACTGAGTTGAGTATTTAACCTAGATCACAACCTTGATAAACTCTTGTCTTTCAGAGAATTGGAAGAAGAATACCTCATAATGGATACAATTTATACTGGGTGGAAGTTAGCTATCCATAAGAAGGAGGCAGGTATACTGACAAAACAGGACGGGCCACTATTCAACATTGAGTTTTTTAGACATTACCTACAATATTGGTGCAGGAGCACCTAGTTGAGCAAAACTCTCCTTTTTGAGTAATTTATGATTTCATGTTTGTAATGTCTTGTGAAAGGTTTTTAATGTTGTTTTAGGTTGTTGTGTGCCTTTTCTAGTGGTTTTCATCTCATTTTGGGCTCAAGAAGTCAAGTTTTTCCTTTTAGGCTTTGAGTTGACAATTTTGTAATTTGCAAGTTTGAACAATTTTTGTAAACAAAAGAGTGAGTTCACTATTTTTCTGAATTGTGTTGTCAAAATGCTCAAGGAATGCTTCAAAAGCATTATCCAAGCCTTGTAAATGTGAAGGCAATGTAATAGGAAGACTGATTAGTGTTTTACATAGCTCATTGAGGTATTTTTCTAGTTCAAACTCCTTGTTATGCAGGACCAAAGATGTAGCAGCAGATTGACTGGTAAAGGGGCAGTGTTTTAACAGGGACAATGGTATTTCAATTCTTTTCTTAGTTGTTTGCCAAGTGTTTGGCATTATGATTGCAGGGTAGTAACAAGGGAAGGTTTTATTTGGTGTGGCAGAAGTTCTAAGCCAGTTTGAAGGCTTGATGAGTGGAGTTGGAAAGACTTTTCAATGTTATTTGGTCTAAACCCTACCAAACCCTACAATTATGCCACAAATAGTGGACAGTCCTCATTTTTCTCTAACAGTGGCCTAAACCATGAAAATCCATTAACACATACCTCTAAAACACCAACCAAAAAAAGTTTGTTGGAGGAGAACCCCATCATTGGGTAGGGTGAGCAAAAAGGTGCCAATTAGGTTGACTACATAACAAACAAATTTCATGAACCCGATCACTTTGAACTCATTTAGATTGGGGAGAACTCTGGAAGATAGTCCAAGATAGTGAATGAACTCTTATAAATCTCCATGGAACCCTTGTGAAGCATTTTGGGTTGTGAGACCTACGGATTTGGTTTGAGCAAGTGAAACTAAGAGGCCAAAACAAGAAGATGAAAACAAGATTTTTGAATAAAACCTTCATCTAGTCCCCTAAACCGATTGGAGGTTCTTGTGAGAACATAGAGTAGTTAGAAACATGCCCAAATGGATAGAGGAGTGTGTTAGAAGAAATGTAATGGTTTGGCAAAACCAATATGGAATGAGTAAGGGAATGAACCCACTCAAAAGGGGAGTTTGTTAAGGAAGTGAAGCATGGGTTGCTTAGCATGAAGACCTCAAGAATGATTTGTAAAGATATAGAACTACCACAAGTAAGTCTTTTGGAAACAAAATTGAACCTTTAGACTCAAAACCTCCTTGTTAAGAATTTCCTAGCAATCTCCCTATCATAGTGGTATCAGAGCCAACGAAAGATTCAGGAGAAAAGGATCATTATGAAAACATGGTGACTAATGTTGAGTTAGCCAAGAAGGTTGAAGACCAAGAGGAGGAAAATAGGGCACTCAGGGAAAGATTGGATCAACTAACAATGAAACTAGCTGAAGTAGAAGTCAAAACTGAAGAAGTCCATGTTAAGGTTGGAGATTAGGGTAAAATGGTGGCCATAGAAGATGAGGTTCCCATACCTGACCCTGTTATTGAGCAAGAACCATTATTGAAATATTTGAGGGCTATGAGTGGAAAAACCTTAGTGGCTCTTTTCAGTGGAAAGATGGATCTAGATGCGCTTATAGAGTGGATTGAAGGTCTAGAAAACCATTTTGAATGTGATGGAGTAACTGAAGCACAAAAGGTTAAGGTAGCAAAATAAAGGTTGAGAGGGGCAGCCTTAACTTGGTAGAAGTTCATCCAAGAGGAAAGGGTGAAAGAAGGTAAGCAACCAATAGCCACCTGGAAAGTAATGGTAGCCAAAATAAAAGAAACCTACCTTCCTGAAGACTATGAAATATAACTTCACAGGAAAAGACAAAATTTGAGACAAAAAGACCTAGATGTCAGTAACTACACTGAGGAGTTTCAAAAAATATGCATGAGATCCAGAGTAGTAGAGGATGAGAGCATAAAAGTGGCAAGGTAGTTGAATGGGTTGAGGTGGAACATCCAGGAAGAGATGAGCTTGTTATGCCCACAAACAGTACACAAGTCTTATCAACTAGCACTTAAGGTGGAAGAGAAAGGTAGGAGAAAGCAACAACAAAACAATAGAGGAAGAGGTAGGGGAAGAGATGGTAGAGGCCATAGAGGCAGTTTTGGGGGAAGGACCATAGATCAACGTTCCCAGGGAGAGTCTAAACTTATAGAGCAAAGTGGGGATTCTCAGAGCAAACCCAACTGTAGGGGTAGGGGATCAAGCAACCCGAGTAGGGGTAGATCTAATGGACCAGGGAGAGGGTCCTACTTATCAACCATGAAGTTCTATAACTATCAAAAGTTGGGCCACCCTGCCTATAGATGCCCAGAGAAGCCTAGTTCATCCTATGGTGGTGAAAAGAGGGTAAATTATGTTCAGGAAGATGGAGGGAATACCAGAACTTCAACATTGAACCTAGCTTCAGAAGATGGTGAGAGTTTAATGATCAAGAGAGTGTTAATGAAGAAGCCACATAGTACAAAGGTCTCACAGAGAAGAGCATTGTTCAAGGTTAAGTGTAAAATCATGGGAAAGGTGTGTAAGGTTATCATAGATTCAGGATTCATATATAACATCATATCAAAGGAAGAAGTAAGTAAATTGAAAATACCTAGGATACAACACAAGGAGCCATCCAAGGTCACATGGCTAAATAAGGGACAACATGTGTTAGTAAATGAGCAAGCCTAGGTAGATTTCCACAAAGGTGGATATATAGATAGGATTCTATGTGACATCCTTCCTATGGATGCTTATGACCTACTATTGGGTAGACCATGGTAGTTTGACAGAAAAGCACAACATGATGGGGAAAGAAACTCCTACTCATTTCAGAAAGATGGAGTAACCTATCAGATTCAATCCCTCAATGAAGAAGGAGAGAGCAGAAATAAAGTTCCTAACATCTTGTTAGTGAATGAGAAAGAATTCATAAAAACACTAGAAGAAGGTGAAGGAGTAGGATTTGCACTCATAGTGAAACCCAAGGAAGAAAAGGTAGAAAAGAAAGTTGAGATACCATATGAGGTGTAGCAAATCCTTGATAACTTCAAAGCAATAATCAGTGATGGTACACCTGCAGCTTTACCATCTTCTAGAGCCATTAGCCATCAGATTGATTTCATACCTAGAGCCTCTTTACCAAATAAGGCAGCCTATAAGATGAACCCTGAACAAAATGAAGAGGTAGCAAGACAAATACAAGAACTCTTAGACCAAGGGCTGATTAGGAAAAGCATTACTCCTTGTGTAGTACCTACAGTGTTGGCACCTAAAAAGGGTGGAACATGGAGACTTTGTATAGATTCTAGAGCCATAAACAAGATCACTATCAGATACAGATTTCCCATACCTAGGATAGAGGATTTGATGGATTGTTTGGGGGGTGCATAGTATTTCAATAAGATTGACTTGAAGAGTTGTTACCATCAGATAAGAATCAAAGAGGGTGATGAACAGAAGACAACTTTCAAAATGAATGAGGGTCTCTATGAGTGGCTTTTCATGCCATTTGGACTCTCTAATGCTCCCAGCATATTCATGAGACTCATGAATGAAGTTTTACATGATTTCATTGGAAAGTTTGTTGTTGTGCATTTAGATGATATTCTTATCTTCAGTAAAACTAAGGAAGAGCATTTGAAGCATTTAGTTATTGTTTTGAGAAAGTTATTTGATGAACAACTAACCATTAATCTAGAAAAATGTGATTTTATGAAGCAAGAATTGGTCTATCTTGGTTTTGTTGTATCAGGAGGCAATCTGAAAATGGATCAATCTAAAGTTGCAGCAATAACCAGTTGGCCAACTCCTAAGGCAGCTAGTGATGTCAAAAGTTTCTATGGTTTGGCACAATTTTACAAAAAATTCATCAGGGGATTCAGTGAGATTTGTGCTCCAATGTTAGACACCATCAAAGGGGGTGTAAAGGTAAAATTTCAGTGGACAGATGTAGCCAATAAGGGGTTTGAATTATTGAAAACTAAAGTAGCTACTCAACTAGTGCTCATTTTACCTAGTTTTGATAATCTTTTTACTATTGAATGTGATGCTAGTAATATTGTTGTAGGAGCTATTTTAAGTCAAGAAAATAGACCAGATGCATTCTTTAGTGAGAAGTTGAATGATGTCAAGAAAAATTAGTCTTTCTATGATTTAGAACTTTATGCATTAGTACAGGCACTTAGGAAATGGAGAAACTATCTTCTTCCTAAAGAGTTTGTTGTATATACAGATAATCAGACACTAAGTTTCTTGAACTCACATGATAAACTGAATCATAGGCATGCTAAATTGGTAGAGTACTTGCAAGCTTACACTTTTACTCTTAAGCATAAGAAGGGTCAGTTGAATAAAGTAGCATATGCTTTGAGTAGAAGGTTGTTAACTATTCATGAGATTCAAGTTCAGAGCATTGGTATTGATAGTTAAAAATATATGTATCCTACTAATGATGATTTTGCTGAAGCTTATAAAGTTTGTCAAGATTTTGAGAATAATTTCCATGATGCATATGCTGATTTCATTTTGTAGGATGGTTTGTTATTTAGGGGTGGACAGTTATGTGTTCCAAAGGGTTCTATGAGAGAGAACCTCATTCAGGAGAATCACAATGGGTGCTTAAGTGGACATTTCAGTCTCAACAAGACCTTAGAGTTGGTTCAAAGGTTCTATTATTGGCCTAAGATGTAGAAAGACATCTGGAGGTATGTTGAGAAGTGTTTGGTATGTCAGAAAGAAAAAGGTAATTCCTCCAATGTTGGTTTATATGAGCCTCTTCCCATTCCACATAGGCCTTGGGATTGCATTAGTATGGATTTTGTGGTAGGATTACCTAGAACTCAAGCAATATTTGATAGCATCTTTATAGTAGTTGACAGATTTAGCAAAATGGCTCATTTTATTCCTTGTAAAACAACACAGGATGCAAGTCATATTTCTTACTTATTTTTCAAAGAAGTTGTTAGAATGCATGGTTTGCCTACTAGAATTGTTTCAGATATGGATGTTAAGTTTCTTGGTCATTTCTGGAAGACATTGCGGAAGAGATTGGGTACTAATCTCTCTTTTGGTTCATCTTATCATCCACAAAATGATGGCCAAACCAAATTTTTGAACAAGTCTCTTGGAAACATGCTTAGGTTCTTGACAAAGGAATATGGGCACAGTTGGGATCAGCTCATTCATCAAGTAGAATATGCCTACAATGATGGTGTTAACCGGCCTATAGGTAAAAGTCCTTTTGAAGTTGTTTATGGTATGCATCCAAGGGGTATAATGGAGTTGAGGGATATCACCAACTTGCAGCCTAAGAGTGGAACAACAGATGACATGGCTCAATCCATGAAGGAGGTTCATGAGAAAGTGAGAAAAGCTCTCTAAGATACCTCCCAAAAGGTTAAGGAAAGAGTGGATGCTACAAAGAGAGATGTTAAGTTTTCCATAGGAGATTATGTGATGGTTCATGTGAACAAGGAAATGATACAAAAGGGAGTTCCAAGCAAACTTCAGATGAGGAGAATAGGCCCTTGCAAAATCTTGGCTAAGTATGCATCTAATGCTTACAAAGTTGATTTGCCTACTGTTGTTTCTTTGTCTCCCATTTTTAATGTTGCAATTTTGATTGCTTTCAAAGGGAAGCCACCTGAGGAGATTCAAAGAGTTTCAGATTTTGCACAATCTCTTTCTGAACTATCTCTCCCTTCTCTTTCTATTCCCCAAGCAGAGCAGGTTCTAGACTCTAGGATTCTCAAAAAGACAAGGAATCACACCTATATGGAGCATCTATTCAAATGGAAGGATAAGCCTATCTCAGAGGCCACATGGATACCTAAAGCTAACTTTCAAAAATTTGGAATACCTTCTTCTAGTTTTCCTCAAGGAGTCACATGACTTCTTTATTTTTGGGTGAGTATGGTGCAGGAGCACCTAGTTGAGCAAAACTCTCCTTTTTGAGTAATTTATGATTTCATGTTTTTAATGTCTTGTGAAAGGGTTTTAATGTTGTTTTAAATTTTTGTGTGTCTTTTCTAGTGGTTTTGATCTCATTTTGGGCTCAAGAGGTCAAGTTTTGCTTTTCAGGCTTTGAGTTGACAATTTTGGCAAAAATGTGCAAAATTGCCAAAAAGGTCTTCTAATGCTTTCCAAAGCATTGAAACATGTTTGATAAGTGTTTTTAAGAATGTATAAGGTGTTTATATGAGTTGATGAGGTTAGGTTGTCAAAAATGTCTTTTGGAGCAATAAATGTTGTCATTTGGGCTTGTAAAATTGTCAAAGTTGTCATTTTTTTTACTTTTCTTGCAAAATGAAGTTGTGGAAGCCTCATGTCCATACTGGGGCTTGATAACCAAATGGAAAAACTATAAAATGCCTCCCTTTTCCTTGGAAATGGTTGGTTATTGTATTAGCAAAGGAATCCTAATAGAAAAGCATGAAATTCTGGTTTTTTTTCACTATTTTTCTCTTCCTTGGAGTAACAGTCTGTACTGTAGCACTCTTGTCCATACTGTACCTTCTGGGAAGTGTTTATTTTTATTATTCAATTCTCCTCAAGTGACCATTGTATTGGTTTTTCTTTTTCAAGTTGGTGTAATAAAATTGCTTCCATTTTGTGTGCTCACTGCCCTGTCAAGGGTTTGGAGTTGGAAAATGCCACAACTTGACTAATCCAAGCCTGGGTTACCACAAAAATGGATTGGGTCAAGTTGATTCATGCATGTACATTGTGTATATATTTCTTTTTGAATCAGAAGTATGTTTGGAGGACAAATTTGAGTGAAGATTAGACAAGTTTTGGGAACTTGACTAATAACCTTCTTGAAAACTCAAATTCTTGTAATCAAATGCATTGTAGTGTTAAAAATGCCAAGAAAGGAGTTTGAGAAGTGTTACATGTTAGCTTGATTCAACTTCAATAGTTGACAAGTTTGTAATTTGCAAGTTTGAACAATTTTTGTAAACAAAACAGTGAGTTCACTGTTTTTGTGAATTGTGTTGTCAAAATGGTCAAGGAATGCTTCAAAAGCATTATCCAAGCCTTGTAACTATGAATGAAATATAATAGGAAAATTGATTAGTGTTTTTCAGACCTCATTGAGGTATTTTTCTAGTTCAAACTCCTTGTTATGCAGGACCAAAGATGTAGCAGCAGATTGACTGGTAAAGGGGTAGTGTTTTAACAGGGACAGTGGTATTTCACTTCTTTTCTCAGTTGTTTGCTAAGTGTTTGGCATTATCTTTGTAGGGTAGTAATAGGGGAAGGTTTTATTTGGTGTGGTAGAAGTTCTAAGCTAGTTTTGAGGCTTGATGAGTGGAGTTGGAAAGACTTTTCAATGTTCATTGGTCTAAACCCTACCAAACCCTACAATTATGCCACAAATAGTGGATAGTCCTCATTTTGCTCAAACAGTGGCCTAAACCATGAAAATCCATTAACACATACCTCTAAAATACCATCCAAAACAAGTTTTTTGGAGGATAATCCCATCATTGGGAAGGGTGAGCAAAAAGGTGCCAATTAGGCCTCCACGGGCTACAAGCCTTTTGACTGCATAACACACAAATTTCATGAACCCGATCACCTTGAACTCATTTAGATTGGGGAGAACTTTGGAAGATAGTCCAAGATAGTGAATGAACTCTTAGAAATCTCCATGGCACCCTTGTGAAGCATTTTGGGTTGTGAGACCTAGGGATTTGGTTTGAGCAAGTGAAACTAAGAGGCCAAAACAAGATGAAAACAAGCTTTTTGATTAAAACCTTCATCCAGTCCCCTAAACCAATTGGAGGTGCTTGTGAGAATAGAGAGTAGTTAGAAACATGCCCAAATGGATAGAGGAGTGTGTTGGAAGAAATGTAATGGTTTGGCAAAACCAATAGGGAATGAGTAAGGGAATGAGCCCACTCAAAAGGGGAGTTTGTTAGGGAAGTGAAGCATGGGTTGCTTAGCATGAAGACTTCAAGAATGATTTGTAAAGATATAGAACTACCACAAGTAAGTCTTTTGGAAACAAAATTGAACCTTTAGACTCAAAACCTCCTTGTTAAGCATTTCCTAGCAACCTCCCTATCAAATATACATATATGCCTTGTGGGCAGTTAGGAGGAGTTGAAGTTCCTGATCTAATGAGTACTAGGTCATTAGTCTTAGCCTCAGATATCCAATTGTATGAGCCGAGACCATTTGGTTACACCCCTTATTAGGTAGAAAAATTAGATGAGGGTTTCCTTAGCCTTAGGGATAACAAAAGCCCTAATTTCAAGTTTTATTCATTGTTGATGCATTTAGTATTGTTTTATGGATGCTTCAGAGGTATGTGGCTCGAGGAGTTAGTTCTTAATACCAGAAATAGGGAAGGGGAGGAATAACCAGTTCAATTATGGACTTCTATTTGGGACTCTCATTATGTGAGATCAAACTACATAAAATTTGAAGAGTGGATGGAGAAACCATTATACAAGATGTACGAAGTTCCTTGTGATGTATCAATTTCCAATGAGATTAAGGCATTTTTAAGGCCTAAAGATTTTGATGATAGGAAAATTGTGAATCATAACTAGGGAGATTGGTACGTGCACCAGAACTTTACTTGTTTTAGGATCTATGGATTTGAAGGAAGCCCATACATGTTACCAAAATGTGTTCCTAATAGAATAGCATATTTGGAGATTGTAAGACAATTAAGTGTCGCAAATGCTTAACACTTTGGAGATCAACATAAGAAGGATTTCTTGCCTAGAACTCTTAGTTTTGGAGATTTCACTTTTGTTTCTACAAAGGTATATGAAATAATTGACAAAAAGTTAATGGAGGAGTATAATTTGTTTGAACATATTGGAAGAAAAAACTATGATCTGAAGGGGTACATCCACTCCTGTAAGAAAAGACAAAATCTAGGAGGCTATTTGCACTTAAGTTTGGAAGCAGAAGACATCTTTAGAAATATGAAAGATGCAGAAGCACAAGAGGTAATTGATAATTTGAATAGAGAGCTAGAAGAAAAGAAACAAAGGTTGATGGAAATGGAGACAAAAGAAGAGATGTCAGAAAGTGAACCAAATGACCATGAAGTTGTTTCTAGATATTGGGCAAAGGAACAAGAAGAAGAACCAAATGAAAATGAGAAAATTGTGACTAAGATGGAGATTCATGTAGATTCAAGGTTAGAAGATCATTTTTCTTTTGTAGCAGATGATGTATATGTCAAATCTAAAGAATTTTAATCTTTTCTCTATAATTTCAAAGGCAAAATGTTGAGGGAATCTATCCCATATATAACACCTGAAAATGGGGAAGAGTTATTCAAAAGGTTAAAGTAGGATATAGAAGTTGATTCGGTTACAATGACTCCCCAAAAAGGGAGGCAATTGTTGGCATATGATGAACCAGTATGATGATAATGTATGTTTTCATTGATGTTAATAAGTGCAGGTCAACCGGTATGAAGATTGGAAGAAGTTGTTACTGGCATTCAAGTAGGAGAACTAGTATGAAGGGATGAAGTGGACTGATGTCAGGGTTTCACTAAGTGTGACTACCGGTTCATAGTCTCAGCTCTAGGGTTTTTGTTTTGGCAATCTAGCTTGTGTGACGCAACTGGTGACATTTTGTGATGAGTTAGCTAAGAGATAAGGATGATATCAAGATGCCATGTAAGTTTTGTGCACGTGAAGGATTTCCTTGAGGATCTTGCATGCGAAGATCGATTGCATTAAATGTCTACCATGAGAATGAACATTTTTCTTAGCGATATGTGAAGAGAGTGTGATGGGTTACTGATTTCCATATGCGGTGAAGAATGGACGATGTAGAATAACTTGTTATCTATTTGAGATTATTTTATTCTATGAAAAGTGTTTGAACGGTCAAGATTGGATTGCTTGTAATTGTAAACCTAAAATGTTTAGGGTTTAGGGTTTATGCTACTGTCCTAATTGTTGTCTATAAGGTCGATGATTTTTGTTATTTTTTGTGTTGGCAAATGTTGTGTTTGTATCTGAGTGATGAGATACTTGCCAAAATAATGAGTGGAAAACTACAGAGTGTGATTGCAGAGTAGAGAAGCTGAAAAGGATCTGTCTTAGCATGTAGTGTTGTTATCATATCAGAGCTTTACCTATTGTCTTCTAACCATTTCAACAGTAGGAGAATCCCTTTACTGGGCAGCTTTAGTAGGCTTATTGCAAATCCTCTAACTAGGTGACTCAAGATCATTGAGTTCTTCAAATCCTCTAGCGAGGTAACCTTTAACATGGTTTCAACCTTTAATAGAGTATATAGTCATCCCTTAACCGGGTGATCTTTAATAGGATTGGTTCCTAACATAGCCTTATTGTAAAGTCTTTAACCAGAATAGGCTCCTAACAGAGAGAGCTTCAAAAGAGTTAAAAAACAAACTTGTGGGTATTCATCCCCACCATGGTTTTTCCCATTTGCGTTTCCACGTAAAAAATATGTGTGTCATGCGTTGTGCATTTTTCATGTGATGATTGAGCAGTGTTTGTTTAGGTGAATATGCATGCAAAGCTAATGGTTATGGTATTACTGATACAACACATGCATGAGTATATTGGTGAAGTAGTTATCAAGTGTTTAATGTTATTTGAAGTATTCAATTTTACTGGTTTAGCTCTCTGAAGTCTTATTGTGTTTAACCAGTATTGCCATGGTTAAGTTCAGTGATGAAGACAACCGGTTAGCATTATTTTAACTTGATAAGTTGTGGAGAAGTTTTTGTATGTACTAATTCACCCCCCCTCTCAGTACCGATTAGGGTTTTGTTGTTCATCATTATTCATCAATTGGTATTAGAGAAACTTCGGGTCCTCGGTGATATAAGCTTAATCGCTTGAGGTAAAAGATCTTGCTTTAATGATGAAGAGGGAAGGTCCTAAGTTCAATAGAGATAACTTAAAAATTTGGAAGGACATAAAGAAGATTTATATCAAGAGTTTGGGTGCTCAACACTGGAGCTAGGTTGAGAATGCCTATGTTATCCCCACTGGCACTCTAACCAATGATCAAAAAAGAGAGATTAAAGAAAATGGGCAAGTCATGGAATTATTAGCAGCCTGTCCGATATTGAGTTCATTGATGTACAAGATATGGACACTCCTAAGGGTGTATGGGACACATTGGAAACCATTTATGACAGTGATGAGCATGTCAAGCAGGCCAAGGAAGAAAGCCTTAGAGGAAAATTTGAAGACATGAGGATGGTTGAAGGAGAGACCATTCAAATATGGCATAAGGATAGAAACTATGGTTGGAGATATCAAGAGCACTAGTGGAATAATTGACAATGCCACCATTGTCAGTAAAGTTTTGAGATCATTGTTACCAGTCTATGCAATTAGAGTTGTTGCTATCCAGGAGTTAAGGTCCATCGAAAAAACCAAGGTATCCTTAGACTCTATCATTGCAAAGTTGACTGCATATGAGTTGAATAGCTATGATGGAAGTGTTCAAAAGACCGAGTCATACTTTAGAGCATCTATTGCACCAACCAAAAAAAGAAAAGAAGTAAGTACCAATTATGAATCTAGGCAATGCATAGATATGGATGATGAAGAGATTCTGATGGAGTTTGAAGCTCTTCTTGCCAAGAGACTTCCAAAAGGCACTGGAAAATACAGAGGTAAGCTTCCTTTAAAAAAAAATTCCTGCAATAAGATAGGACATATAGTTGTTAACTATCCTAAAAATGACAATAAGGATAAACCGGAGAGATTTAGAAAGTATAAAGGAGGAGTTAGAAGAAATTGTCTTGTTGCAGTGGATGAAGGTGTTACTGATGAAGAATTTGAGGATGAAGAGAATGAGGACATAGTGTTTGTAGCTATAAAGAAAGAATTGTCTGACAAGAAAGCCCTTGTCTCTCACATTGACAACTCTAATGAGTGGATTATTGATAGTGGGTGTTCTCACCATATGACTGGTGATCGGAGAAAGTTTCTGTCTCTAGAAGAATGTGATGGAGGTGTTGTCTAGTTTGCCAATGATGCACCATGCTTGGTGAAAGGTAAAGGATCCATCTGACTGAATGGAAAGAGCAGTGTGGATGATAACTACTAGGTAGAACGTCTTAAGCATAACCTTTTGAGTATTTCTTAGCTAAATGACAAAGGACTCATTCTAGAGTTCAAAGGTGGAGTCTGCAATATAATTGGAAAAAGTGGTGAACTTATTGCCACCGATAAGCAGACTAGAGGTAACTTGTTTCAGTTGAATGCCAAGATTAGTCAGTGCCTGATCGCGAAGTTTGATGACAGTTGGATATGGTATAGGAGACTTTGTCATATAAACTTTGACAATATTGTAAAGGTTAGTAAGATCAAGGCAATAAGAGGATTTCCTTTGCCGAACAAACCAGAGAATTATTTGTGCAGAGAATGCCAACTTGGGAATATGTCTTCCTCAACTTTCAAAGGTAAGTCTTTTTCAGCAGAGAACTTACTTGATCTTGTGCACACTGATCTGTGCGGTCCAATGAAAACTAGAAGTATTCAGGGAGATAGGTATTTCATGATTCTTACTAATGACTACTCAAGAATTTTGTGGGTCACATTCTTGAAAGACAAGTCTGAGGCATTTGCAAAGTTCAAAGCCTTTAGATAATTGGTAGAGAAGGAAAGTGGTCAAAGGATAAAATGCCTAAGAACTGATCAAGGAGGTGAATTCACTTATGATGAATTCAAAAAGGACTGTGAAGAGAATGGTATCAAGAGACAATTGTTTTCCCTAAGGACACCACAACAGAATGGCATAGCAGAAAGGAATAACAGGATTGTATTTGAAGCGATCAGAACAATGCTGATCCAAGGAAAGGTTGCTCACACTTTTTAAAGAGAAGCAACGAGCACTGTAGTCTATATTATGAACAGGGTACTCATCAAGAAAGGTAAAGATAAAACCCCTTATGAGTACTAGACCAGGAAGACTCCCACTATAAGTTATTTTAAATTATTTGGTAGTAAGTGTTATATCAAGAGAGGTGAGCATCTGAGCAAGTTTGACGCTAAATGTGATGAAGGAATATTTCTGGGATATTCCACTAAGAGCAAAGCTCTCAAGTGCTACAACAATAGGACTCAGAAAATTGTTGAGAGTATCAATGTCAAGGTTGATGAATCCCCTGAGGATCCTAAGGAAACCTGCATTGAGCAAGTGGAAGATGAATCAGGTGTAGCCTTTTGGGAATCGGTTAAGAAAGAAACAAGAAAATACTTCAGTGTTCCTATATCGGTAGAAGCTGTAGTAGGAGAAGAAGAAAATGAAAAGCAATCAAAACCAGATAGAGTCATTCCTAGATATGTGAAACTACATCATGATTCGAAGCAGATCATAGGAGATAAAGATGCAAGGATACTCACAAGAAGAAAGGTGAAAGAAAACTCTTGCATGATTTCTGAATTTGAGCCTAAGACCACTAGAGAGGCACTTACAGATGAAGACTGGATTAAGGCAATGGAAGAGGAGTTGGACCAGATAGAAAAGAATGCAACATGGTCTTTGGTATCCAGACTGAAACACAAGAATGTCATAGGTACCAAATGGGTCTTCAGGAATAAGTTGAATGAAGAAGGCACAATTGTAAGGAACAAGGCAAGACTTGTATACAAGGGATATGCTCAGGAAGAGGGAGAAGACTATGCAGAAACCTTTTCCGCAGTGGCTAGACTGGAAGGTGTTCAAATGCTACTTGCATTTGCAACATTTAAGGGATTCAAGGTATACCAAATGGATGTGAAGTCTGCATTCTTGAATGGAATCCTAGAAGAGGAAGTGTATGTTGAGTAACCGGATGGGTTTGTCTTATCAGAAGATAGTAACATGGTGTGTAGATTACACAAGGCCCTGTATGGATTGAAACAAGCACTAAGGGCATGGTATGAATGGTTACACTCTCATCTTGTGAAGATAGGATTTCAGAGAACAAGTGAGGACAACAACATCTACCTGAAATATGAAGGTGATCAGATTCTGATCTGTGAAGTGTTTATAGATGACATAATCTTTGGAGGAGATGATGAAATGAGCCATGCATTTGCACATGAAATGAAGAAAGATTTTGAGATGTCTTTGATTAGAGAGATAAAGTTCTTCATTGGTCTAAAGATTCAATAGATGAAAGAGGGTATCTTTATTACCTAGTCCAAGTATGTCAAAGAGGTATTGAAGACCTTTGACATGGAGGAGAGAAAACTAGTTGGTACACTGATGGTGACCGGCTGCAAATTGACTAAGGAAGATGATTCAACATTGGTAAATGAGAAGGATTACCGGTCAATGATTGGTAAGTTGCACTATGTGGTACATAGTAGACCGAATATTGCTCATGCAGTAGGCATTGTGGCCCATTTTTAGAAAAGTCCAAGAGAATCCCAAATTGATTTTAATCTCAAAGTATTTACCGATGTAGATTGGGCAAGTAATGTGGACGACCGAAAGAGCACAACTAGTGGAGAGTTCTTTCTTGGTGGAAGACTAGTCTCATGGACAAGCAAGAAGCAGAGTCGTATTTCTAGTCTACAGCTAAAGCATAATATGTGGCAGCATTTATGAACTGCACTCAAGCAATCTAGATGAAACATGTATTGGATGGTTTCAAAGTACCTATATCTGAACTGGTGAGTATATTTTGTGATAACACAAGTGCAATAAATATTTCCAAGAATCTAGTATTGCATGCTAGATCTAAGCACATTGAGCTCAAGTATCACTTCTTAAGAGAGAAGGTTCAAAACAAAGAGGTTGTATTAGAACATGTTTCCAGTAAGGAGCATCTAGTAGACATATTCACTAAGCCCTTACCGAAAACTATATTTACCTATTTGAGAGGTAAATTAGGGGTTCTGCCCCTTCATGAAGTAAATTAAAAATGTGTGCTCCACATCAGTCAGGTACTACAATGTCAAATCTTTCAAGATTGATGTGTTGAAGGATGCCACTCAATAGGAGAAGCAACATAGTGGAGAATGGAATCTTGTGCCTCCACTTTGTCATTGTTGTCAAAGGGGGAGAAGATATCTAATGATGTATGATATGAGAGAAGATATCTGATGTATGGGGGAGAAGATATCTGATGATGAAGATATATGTTATAGTTGCACTGTTCTATGTTTTTTATATAGTTGTAATGCTACACTGAGTATTGTCATCAATGCCAAAGGGGGAGATTGTTGGCATATGATGAACTGGTATGATGATAATGTATGTTGTCATTAATGTTAATAAGTGCAGGTGAACTGGTATGAAGATTGGAAGAAGTTTTTACTGATGTTCAAGTAGGAGAACTAGTATGAAGGGATTAAGTGGACCGGTGTCAGGGTTTCACTAAGTGTGACTATCGGTTGGTAGTCTCAGCTCTAGGGTTTTTGGTTTGGAAATCTAGCTTGTGTTATGCAACCAGTGACATTCTGTGATGAGTTAGCTAAGAGATAATGATGATATTGAGATGCCACGTCAGTTTTGTACACATGAAGGATTTCCTTGAGGATCTTGCATGTGAAGATTAATTGCATTAAATGTCTACCTCAGGAATGAACATTTTTCTTAGCAGTATGTGAAGAGAGCGTGATGGGTTACTAATTTCCATATGTGGTGAAGAATGGAAAATGCAGAATAACTTGTGATCTATTTGAGAGTGTTTTATTCTATGCATAGTGTTTGAACAGTCAAGATTGGACCGCTTGTAATTGTAAACCTTAAATATTTAGGGTTTAGGGTTTATGCTACCGACCTAATTGTTGGCTATAAGGTCGATGATGTTTGTTATTATTTGTGTTGGCAAATGTTGTGTTTGTATCCAAGTAATGAAATACTTGCCAGACCAGTGAGTGGAAAACTGCAGAGTGTAATTGCAAAGTAGAGGAGCTGAAAAGGATCTGCCTTAGCATGTAGTGTTGTTATCAGATTAGAGCTTTACCTGTTGTCTTCTAACCATTTCAATAGTAGGAAAATTCGTTTACTGGGTAGCTTTAATAGGCTTATTGCAAATCCTCTAACCAAGTGACTCAAAATAATTGAGTTCTTCAAATCCTCTAGCGAGGTAACCTTTAACATGGTTTCAACCTTTAATAGGGTATATAGCCATCCCTTAACCCGGTGATCTTTAACAAGATCGATTCCTAACAAAACCTTATTGTAAAGTCTTTAACTGGACTAGGCTCCTAACAGAGCGAGCTTCAAAAGAGTTCAAAAACAAGCTTGTGGGTATTCATTCCCACCATGGTTTTCCCCATTTGGGTTTCCACGTGAAAAATCTGTGTGTCATTAGTTGTGCATTTTTTATGTGATGATTCAGTAGTGTTTGTTTAGGTGAATATGCATGCAAAGCTAATGGTTATGGTATTAATAATACAACACATGCATGAGTATATTGGTGAAGTAGTTATCATGTGTTGAATGTTATTTGAAGTATTTAGTTTTACTAGTTTAGCTGTCTGAAGTCATACTGTGTTTAACCGGTATTGCCATGGTTAATTTCAGTGATGAAGACAACTGGTTAGCATTGTTTTAACTTGATAAGTTGTGGAGAAGTTTATGTATGTACCGATTCACACCCCCCCCCCTCTTAGTATCAATTAGGGTATTTGTTGTTCGTCATTATTCATCAGCAATTACTTGCAGAAGCCAGAGTACTTTTATTTCCAAGATGGGACTTGAGTGCATCTTTTATTTTTGATAGTCTATTACACTCTGACAACAAGGATTTCAAATTGGACATTCAAGGAGTAAATGATGTGTTTATTGGATCTAGGTTTGACCAAGATGAGGAAGTCTTACTACTATGGGCATTGTATCCTCTGAATAAAAGACCTAAAATTATTGACGTGGATAAAGCATTTGGCCATATGATGAAATTGAAAGTTGGGGAAATTGATCTGATTGTTTCAGCAAACATTGGAGTCAACATTTCAAGTTTAACATAGCACAAATAATTAGAACAATAAGGGAAAGAGATCAATATGAAGGATTGTATGAGGAAACCATAAAAATAAGTGGGTAATCTATGCCAATGATACTTTCCCCTGATAGTTCAAAATGGAAAAAAAAAATGTGAAGAGCTAGAACAAGAAAATCAGAGAATTCTTAAACAAATGCAGAATGTAAGAGTTGATACTGCCTCTTTTCTATTGAATAAAAGATTTAAAAATTTGAAAGGATATTTGGAAGAGAACTAGGTTGTTTTTCAAAAGAATGTAGACAATGTTATATCACATAATAGGATAAAGAAGAGATTGGGAACTAGACTGCATGACAAGACTTTGGAAGGGACAAATGCTAAAGAAATTGAGAAGATCAAAAGGCTACTTGCAAAACATGACAAATTTGATGTAGAGTTACAAATTGAATATCATGAATGTAAAGACATAGTCCAACATGGTATCCCAATTCTAACTGATCAGAGGGGAGAAATCAAGGATAAATACAAGTGGATTTTAGAATGCCAAAATCTACTCAGTGTTGCCCTTAATGTTGCCCGATCAGATGGAATTGATTTGAAGGAAACAATTACACATATGGAACAATTCGTCACATGGGAGATCATTTCTGGGGACCTAATCCATGATGAAAACACCTACAAATGTGAAAAGTACTTGGAGCATATTCAGAAATGTGGCGAGATACTTAGGGATTGAAATTGTTTTTAAATATTTCAAAACGTTATCTTCAATGATTTTATGTAATATGTCTATTAGTTAAGTTCATTTTAGTCAGTTAGTTTTTAGTTAGGAGTTTAAGTCTTAGTTTAATCCAAATGAAAGGGTATGCCCTTTCATTTTGGAATTGAATCCTCATCTATTTATAGGGGATCCTTTTGATGAGAAGACATTCATGATCATTCTCTTCAAGACGTATTTTATGCAAGTCCTTTTGAAGTTTGTTTTTTGGAAATTGCAAAACTAGAGAATGGCATTATGATGTACTGAAGCCAGTTGATTATCTTATGATCATTTCAATATAAAGATCACATGTTCTACATCTCTGATGGTATCTATCTTTTCAATTGTTTGATTAGTTCCCTGTGATAAATCTATTCAATTAGATTGTTTCAATGTGTTATCTCATATTATTATAATTTGAATTAGGATTCAGTTTGAATATCAGTTTTAGTTTGAATTATCAGTTTGAATAATTCATGTAGATGCATTTGAAGTGATGGTCTTGTTTTAAAGAAAATGTTTAATAAGACTGTCTCCAGGGTTATATTCTGGAAATGCCAAACTGGTGAAAAGACATTGTGTTATATGTAATCAGTTGATTATCTTATGTTTATGTCAATACAAAGATCAAGTGTTTTTCATCTCTGATGGTTATTATCTTTTTGATTGTTTGATTAGTTCCCTATGATAAATCTATTCATTTAGATTGTTTCAATGTGCTATCCTATGTTATTATAGTTTGGGTTAAGTTTCAGTTTGAATGATTAGATGTCAAGCTTCATTCTGTCTTATTGGTCTTTCAGAGCAAAGTTAAATTCAGTAATACTAACTACAACATTATGTCAGGGGTGAAGGCATTGGTCTACTATTGTTTGAAGATAATTTAATCAGGTGTTTTCAGAGTAATCTCAATTAAGAAATCATACTTATAATAAAGTAACCTTTTATTTAAAGCATTCATTTACAAGCAAGCAGTTCAAAGTTTTCAGTAATTATTTAATTGAAGTGACAATCTCAAGAATCATTTTATCTCTAATGCACATAAACCTTGGAAACATTCAATTCCAATCAAGCATACTTGACAACAATGCGATTAATACCCATCAAAAGTCTCTTCTCAATCTTCAAAACACCCTTACAAGACAACAACTTAATAGACACCAACCATACTTTGAGGAAGACCAACATGAAAAAGGCTGCCCTTACCTTGTAATGAAGCCAATCGCTCTAGTCAGTCTCTTGATATCATTGTTATAGACTTATCCTCCAATTTATATAAAGATCCAATAGTTCAAATGAAAGTTATGATAATTCTTCCAAAACTACTATAGGATACAAGAAAGTTAATATTAAGATAAAATATATAAGATACGCATTATGAAGAAAACTAGTCAAAATTCTTGATAACATCAAATGAAATTAATGTTTGATTAGATTCTACTTTAAGTTCTATACAATACCCAGATTTCTATTAAACCATAACAAAATACGCAACTAACAAATAAAATGAGATAAATTATTCATATTTCAAGCCTCCAACTCACAACGATTCTGCATGATAGAACTAATATCCATTAGGACTCGTTTCACCTTGTGTTTTGTGATGATGAATTTAATGTGTAGGGAAAAATTTATGGGATTGTGAGGTGTGTTGTGGCTCTTAGTCAGTATCTTTTGAATCCATTGGCCATGGTTGCAACATTATGTGGTCCTAGCTAAGAGATATTATCATTGAAGCTTCATTCATTGGAACATTTCCTTAGTCTAGATGACAAGTATGAAGCTGTCGAATAGGTAATGGTTATGGCAACCAACCAAGTTGGTGTTGACAAGTAGCATCACATGAATAGATGTTTTCTCCTCTGCAATTTTTAGTTGGCCTTGGACCTAGAAAATATGCTTGCATATAAAGGTTTATTTTGAGGGTTGGAAGGGTTTACAGTCACAGAGAATTGTTGACCCCTCTAGAAGCTATGAAGTGACTTGCCTTTATAAATATTGCTGGTTTTTTAAGGGTTAGAGGGAATGGGCAAGCAGCTTCTAGGATTCTCGTTACATAAGACCAAATTATATCAAATTTGAGGAATGGATAGTAAAGCCAATTTATCGGATGTATGGATTTCCTTGTGATAGATCAATCTCAGATGATATTAAAGATTTTTAAGACCTAAATATTTTGATGATAGAAAGATAGTGAATCATAACTAAAGAGATTGGTATATCCAACGACTTGTGTTTATAACTGGCAGGCGTAGAATGGAGAGGCTAAGGAGATTGAGGATCCATATTTTTCAAAGTCGATACCATTAAACAAAGTGTACGAGAGAATGAAAGGAAAGCAAAGGAACTTGTAAACAAATCTTGATGACAAGAATGAAAGGACCAACCTCTTGTACAGTTGCTGTCGAGCATCTATCTGCAACAATTATGCCCGCTTCCTCCCAATTTTTTAACCCTAAGCCTTCGTATAATGATGGTCCGTAATTACTTCTTTTTTTTTTTAAATACCTTGTGTTCGTCAGAATTCTGACGTCAAATATGAAATCTGAACTATCGGAAAAAGTCAACCTGATGGTAACACACAAGTAGAAGCATGTGTTCAGGATAGAATACACTGATGAAGTCCATCGATAGAACACACACTAGCAGCAATGGAGAAATCATATATTAACAATAGTCGATGATGCTATCAGTATGACTCATCCCACTGGACACTGGAAAAAGTAAAATGCATCAGCAAAGGTTACAATGATAAAGGATCAAAGCTTATGCTGAGGAGACATAAAATATCGGGAGGAGCTACACCAAGGGAAAAGACTTCGGGGAAATTATTCTCATCACCTGAACACATTTTAAGCTATCCCGATGCTTGATGAGACTAGCGGGATAACTCACACCGATCAACAAGAAGAGAGGTCATCGACTAATATTATCCCAATGAGTAAGAAGAAACCAAGAGGCTGTGAAAATCATTGGACCAACATATGCTGATCAATAGGTAAAATTCATGTTCGTCGAGATGCCAACGTAAAATTTCAACAAGTCTGAATTCCGATGAACATGGGGTATACTTTAAAATAATAAAAAATTAATCCAACAAAGCAAAAGAAATCCTACAGGTGGTCGGAAATGTTCATTGGTTTTTCATCCAAATTCCGATGAGAAATTTTAACACATTGGAATTCCAATGAACATGGGGTAATTCTTGAAAAAAAACAAAGTAATCCAGCAAAACAAAAGAAATCCCATAGCTTGTCGAAAAATCACTCCAAATGTACTAGTGTGTACTTGTTGCATGACATTTTTGGCATTTACTATTATAATTCCTTATGATAAGTCTTCTCATGCATTCTTGTAGCTATTTCATCTTTATCTTCCTGATAATGAAGTACCTATTGCGATTAATGTTGTTGGTATTAATCCTTTGTAATTAGCAAAATTCAACCTGATGGTAACACCCACAAGTAGAAGTATGTGATTGGGATAGCATACACTGTTTAATTCCATCAATAGAACACACACTAGCGGCAATGGAGAAATCTTTTCTTGCCAATAGCCGACATTTCTATCGATACGACTTATCCCAATGGACACTGGCAAAAAGTAAAATGCATCGGCAAAGGTTACACCGATAAAGGGTCATCGGTGTAGACAAAAGCAGTCAGGATTTTTTCTTTTTTAAATGTTGGGGAAGGTCAGAATTCCAATGAGCACCACAAGATAACCAACGATGTTTCCATACCTATGATGACAAAAATGTCATAGGATGCAGCCTCCTCCATCATCTTAATCATCAAAATTCTGACATCTTCTTGAAGATGGTCCATCAGTAGAACACACACTAGCGACAATGTAGAAATTTCATCTTGCTGATAGTTGATGAGGCTATCGGTAAGCCTTATCCCAATGGAAATTGGCAAAAGTAAAATGCATCGGCAAAGGTTATGGCTAGCGTCAATGGAGAAAACTTGTCTTGCCGATAGCCAATGAGGCTATTGGTAAGACTTATCCTGATGGACACTGCCAAAGTAAAAATGCATCAGCAAAGGTTATGATGATATATAAAGGGTCATTGGTAGAGGTTACAGCGATAAGGATGCAACAAGGTTGAAATTTCAATGTGTCCTCATCAAAAAAACATACCACAGGTGCATAGAAATTTCTGACATTGTGTTGTCTGAATTTTGACATGAATCTCATCGTTGGAATCACCAACGAAAACATAGCGATGAACAAATACATCAAAATTCTGATGTTTAGTTGTCTGATTTTTGACAAACGGTAGTTGAAAAACTGCTCCAAATGTACTAATGGAAAAACCACAGAGAGTGTTGACTCTCGGGAGAATATAAATAGTTTGAGTTTAAGTTTACAAAGGGGTGGATCACTATTGGGTGGCTCACTGCCAGATTACAAAAATGACTCACTATTGGACTTATCACTATAGATATACAAAAGATGGCTAACAACCAAAATGCTCATTGCAACTAGAAAGGTTGAACTGAAAAGGTTTGCATCTCCAAATGCATGGGATCAGTTCCAAGTTTAAGCTTAGAATACAAATCTCAAACTCTACAGTAGATCCAGTTAGAGATCTTTGTACAATTGTCCTATAGTAGGTCTGGTAAAATACTACTACACTACCGCAACATTGATTGCCTTTGTTGTCCACAACTCACACTTTACACACTCTTCTATCTTCGCTACCAACTATATTTTGCACATCACTCACCTTCACATTCACACTCACTTGTTTGATATCCCTCATACCACTACATATGTATCAGTGTATATATACAAAAGGATATAGATAAAAAATAGTGTGGTTGCCAAGCTCATGTTACCAATATGCTCATGTCAGCCTCTGCAAGATTTCTACATACTTCCTTTTCATACTCCAATTATCAATGCATATATATAGATTACTAGAAAGGGGAAGGGTCACATAGACTCAATAATACCAACCCATTATCTCAAGATCAAGCCCAATATCTCCAAAAAGATAGTCTCCACACAAACCAAGGAAACCGCAACACTAGACTCGAAGAGATACTTCTAATAATTACCAAAGCTACTAACACTTGGACACATAACTAATATCGGGATCAATGAGAACTCAATGAATCCATAAAAAATAATCATTCATAGTTGTCCATGCTGCATAATAACTTCTAACCAAAACCACAACATTTGAATTGCACATACATACTGCATAAAATATTATAACATCTATAACATCCATAATATCCCAACTAATATCCAGGCCTCAAAACACAGTTTTGTCCAAAATCGGATGACTGGTTTGACATCAATGACAACATTATTCACACAAGTCTAACAAAGGTTAGCCAAAGCATACAATTGGATCATTGCTACTTTTTGAGTATATTTTGTCACAACTCGTACAAGACTACTAGTTGTTGCATATACTTCTGCATGTTACGCTAGTGTCATTAACGGAGATGCTTATATTTGGATCGTAGACTTAGTCATTTTCACTTTCTATTCTAGTAGTCAAAAACTTCATTTCACTCATCTATAATTAGATATCTTCACCAGTTTAACTAATTAGAGATATTTGAATGTATGTTGTCAAATTATCTCTCAAAGGAACATAGTTTTTCTTTTGTTGAGTCACATCTCTATGATTATATTTTGGTGAACCTAACATGAATATTACTTTTGCATTTTTTCAAACAATTATTTATTTCGACAAGAATTCATTATAGTAAAAAAATTTCAAATTACAAATTCTCCCTTCTACAAACAAAATTTGGGGCACTAGACTAAACCTCATTCCATGCCATCAAATTAGAAATAACATGTTGACCTTTAGTCAACTTGTTTATGAATCATTTCTTAAATTTATCTTATTACTTTAAAAATACATTTATTATATTCTTTTATTAATTTAATTTCCATTTTTATTCAAAGTGCTAACAATGTTTCATTTCAAGCATGTGATGGTGGCTTAGCTCTACCTATGTCCCGATGTACCTTTGATCCGTCTCATAGAATTCCTTCTATTTTAGAGGATAGTTTATTGCAAGAGGATGAGATTATTGATATTTTTATTAACATTACTCTTTCCTCTCTTCTTTCCAATGCGCTCTCTTCTAGAGATGATGCATTGGTGAATGATGAATCTCATCTCACATTTGATCTCTCATAGGTCAATGTTGAGAACATTCCTTCAACTAATACTTCTACAAGTTGTAATGAGTCCATGAATTTTATTGTAGTCTCATTTGCCCCTATCAAGACAAAAAGATGAGTTATTTATGTGACAATGACTAGTCCTTCTCCAAAGATAATTGATTCTATTTGCGATGTTCCTTTTTAAAATGACTCATAAGATCTTTTTACAAAATACAAATAGCCTAATAACCCTTCTTCTAAAATGGCATCTCATACTTATAACATAATGAAGGAGCATCATTGGTTCTTGGCAATCTTGCATCATCCAAAAATATTTAGATTCTAGTTTGTTTTTGGGTTTTGTTTTATGTTCAGTTTGGCTTGCAGTTTCAACATTTCATTCTACATTTTGCTGCATTTATTCATTGGATCTTGTGGAGATAGATTTTTTTGGTGGACATGTTCATCTATCTTATCCTAAGTTTGCAAAATATTTGGGTCTTTTTTTGGTAAGTTATCGCTTCTAGAATATGTGCTAGTTTTTTTAATTGGAGCACTGGAGCTGCTTGGACCTATTTTGCTAATGGAGAATCTTGTGGATCATTTATGTAGCTTGTGGAGCCTAATTTCATTGCTTCCAATGTTCCTTGGCTTGTGTCAAACTTTTTTCTTATCTATGCACATCATTGTATGTTGTTTTCATAGGAATTCTTTTGGTGGAGGCCAACCTTGTTGTTCTACACATTACATCTTTATTCATCGATAATTGTTTTCATCTTGGGTTGACGTGGATCATCCTAGAGCCATGAATATCATATAAATCAATGTAATTAGGTATACAGAGGTAGATAGAGAATATAGAAGATTAATCTAAAGATCGAGAGATGTAGAGTTGGCTTACATTCTTGCTTCAGCCTAGATACTAGGGTGAACACACAATACTAGTTCCCACTTTTTGACCAACTTTGACACTTAGATGAACATTTTGAAAAAAACCTTCACTTTCCGACACCTATAACTTTTAAACTGTTAATAATTTGAAGATGATATAAACTAGTGATTTGTAAGATCTTATTTGTAGATTCTAAATTTTTTTGAATAAAATTTAATTGATTTTTCCATCTCCCTCGAAAAGTAGTGTTTTACAGGAAACAAAAAATTTTAAGAGCGATGTGCATCCTGAAACACATAGATTTTTTTCTACAAATGATAAAAAATTAATTCTTTTGAGTTTATGTTTGTAACATCAATACCCAGGGCATGCAGTTGGTTTGATACTGATATGTTGAATATTTTTCATTTTATTTAGTTTTCAAGTTCGACTAATTATAATTTAGATATAGGTGTGCGTTTGAACACATACTTGTTCTATATATATCAAAATTCAATTTTATTTTTTTTATTAGAAAGAAGACATCAATACCTAGGGCATAGATATTTTTCTTTTTTTTTTGAATTAGTTTACTATTTTTCCCAATGCATTGAACAAAGAAGTTCATGTTCGGTGAAAAACCTACATTCATAAGAAATAAAATAAAAATATATTAATAAAATTAAATATATTAAAAATTATACTATTTGGAAATCTTATAATAAGGAATAAATACTTTAAAAAACAAAACTTCAAGCTAATGTAAAATTGGTTTTTTATCAGCATTTGATAGATGCAAAGGAGACTACATTGCAAGTATGATTTAGAAGTAGAGAGGTTCTATCAAAGAAATTTTCATCTAAGAAACTTTGATCTAACTCTCTTCAATTAATTAATTCCAATGGGACTTCTTAAAGATTAAATCATTATATTTTCTAAAAAATGTATGATTTTAGCAAAAATATGTTAGGACTCGGAGGTGACTGAGAGGGGGGGGGGGGGGGGGGTGAATCAATTGTCTATTATTTCCAACCAAATATAACTTAATCAAACTTGATACTTAATACCGGTAAACCAAACTTAATGTGAGTTGACAGACTAGCAGTTAATATTAATACCGGTGAAACTCAATGCATATAACAGAAAGAGAAACAACATCCACAACACATAACACAAAGATTTGTACGTGGAAACCCTGTAAGGGGAAAAACCATGGTGGGAAACCTTGCCCACAATCAGATGATACTACTGCAGATAGTATGTGTATACAAATGGGGTCTGCACATGCAGAAAGGACAACCACCTAGAGCTCACTGCCCAATCACAAAATAGGAGTCACACTGACTACAATTGGATGATTAAATCCAATGATAATGTACTGCTCAAAGTAGCATCTCCAATGCTAGATTCAGTACCAGTTAAGCTCTGATAATCACCTTGAAACCTTCCTTGAACCATCTCTATGGTCTTCTCATATAATCTTCAATATTCGCACATACCATGTTACAATACCACACTTCCTTCATCTCACAAATGAGATCTTACATATATACCAAAACCTAAGGCTAAATGTGTAGATCAGCTAATAAAGAATATTACAATTAAATCAATTACAGATAAGTCAAGATGCAATACATCATGTTGGCTCAATAAAATTACAACAATATCCAATTGATTAAATCATCTCCATAACATGTCCTGCTGATCTAGAATAGATAATGCATGTCGGTCCATAACCTAAACCAATTTGTCGGTAACAACAAATATGTCAACCCGATTAGACCAATAACTAAAATATGAAAACCAAGTGTCCAAACCATATCTTCGACATAACCAAGTGACCTCTAGATGATAAAAGTCATCCTTAGTGCCGGTGAATAATATAACCTGTCGGTGGGCGGTATACTGGTGACTGTGCATAAGTCACTGAACTTGTCGGTGAACATAATGTGTTGGTTCACCATAACCAAAGATCTCCAGAAGGATAAGTGTTGATAAGTGTTGACATCAATGATAAAACCAATGCAACACATCCATAATACCAACAATCTCCCCCTTTGGCATTGATGGCAACACAAGATGGAAAAACATCTAAGTGCCAAAACAAAATGCCAAAAACCAAAAACCAACAATCTCCAGAATAGATCAATAGTGGAAATAAAAATACAAATGTAGAGAGTATATATCACTCCCCCAATAAGTAATCTCTCCCTAAAGGATAATGTATGTTTTTCCATAGATATATCTCCCCCTTTGACATCAAATGCCAAAGCAATACATATACTAGATACAACCAATTCATTTAACCAATTATAATAACCAACTGTTATAACCAACTACTCCCCCTGAGAAGTAGATCTCCTCCATCAAAGTTGGAAAAAGGTTTCTCTGTTAATTCTATCAGTTTGATGCCAATCATCAGTTGTCTAAGTCTGTACCAGTGGGAGTATAACCCCAAGCTGCTCTCTGAGATATTCAAATGTTTCCTTAGGCAAAGGCTTAGTAAAGATATCTATAATATGCTCTTTAGTATTCACATAAACCAATATCACTTCTTTTGCTTCAACATTCTCTTTCAAGAAATTATATTTGATAGAAACATGTTTAGTTTTAGAGTGAAATACCGGATTCTTAGATATATCAATTGTTGTCGAATTATCACAGTAAATCATTATAGGTTCTTTGCATTTTACCTTTATGTCCTTCAATATTTTCTTACTCCATAATACCTGACTACAATTAGTTGCTACTGCAACATATTCTGATTCTGCTCTTGATAATGATGTACAACTCTATTTCTTGTTCAACCATGTAATCAATCCACTACCAAAAAAGAATGCCCCGCCGGTGGTGCTCTTTCTGTCATCTACATCTCCTGCCCAATTTGCATCGGTGTATGCACATAAATCAAAATTTTCATCTTTAGGATACCATAAACCAAGATTTGTTGTGCCTTGTAGATATGGGAAAATCCTTTTCACTGCTGATTCATGATTTTCTCTAGGATTACTCTAAAATCTTGAAACAATACACATTGCATTTATTATATTAGGTCTTGTTTATGTCAAATACAATAAACCTCCAATCATAGGTTTATATCTTGTCAGATTAATAGGAGTTGAATCATCCTTCAGTGTAAATTTATCAGTTGTAGTCATAGGAGTACTTACCGGTTTAGAGTTTTCCATACCAAATTTCTTCAGTAGTTCCTTCAAGTACTTTGTTTGACATATGAATATACCTTTATCAGTCTTTGAAATCTACAATCCTAAAAAGAATTTTATCTCCCCAATCATAGATATTTCAAATTCTTCCTGCATTTTATTAGCAAAGTCTTTACACAATCCATCTTCTCCTCCAAAAATGATGTCATCAACAAAAACTTCAATAAACAAGATGTCTTCATTAGTCACTTTGAAATTAGAGTTATTTTCAGCATTACCTTTAGTGTAACCAAGCTTTAAAAGATATTTGTCTAATCTATCATGCCAAGCTCTAGGCGCTTGCTTCAATCCATATAAACCTTTCCTTAATCTACAAACCATATCTTTATCATTTGTCAATGAAAATCCATCAGGTTGTTCAATGTAAACTTCCTCTTCAAGATCACATTTTAGAAATGCACATTGTACATCTATTTGATATACTTTATAGTTATTATGGGTTGCAAATGCAAGAAATAATCTAACTACCTCAATTCTAGCTACCGGTGCAAAGGCTTCATTGTAATCAATTCCCTCTTTCCGTGAATATCCTTTACACTCTAATGTTGCTTTGTTTCTGATTACCTTACCATCTTCATTAAGTTTATTTCTGAATACCCATTTAGTTCCAATTACATTTTTATCTTTAGGTTGGGGAACCAATGTCCATGTATTGTTCTTTTCAATTTGTTCCAATTAATCTTCCATAGCTTTAATCCAATGTTTATCTTCACATGCCTCAATAACAGATGCTGGTTCAATTTGAGAAATTAAACATACCTCTTCATTTTCCAGTCTTCCTCTTGTCATAACTCCTTGATACTTATTCCCAATTATTTGACTTTCAGAGTGATTCAGTCTTACATACCTGAGTGTGTTCACTTGTTGTTGTTCTGCAGCCACTGTGGAATTCTCTGATGATGTTGGTGTGACTGGATCCACATTTTGTACCAGTGCACTCTGTATAGGTTCATTTATGATCATCTCAACTATCGGTTCAGAATCCATAGACCTTGAATTTCCTCTAAAGTGTTCATCTATCTTCACATTTGCACTCTCAATGATTTTCTAAAATCTTTTATTAAAACATCTTTATGCTTTGCTCTTAGATGAATAACCAATAAATATTTCCTCATCAATTCTAGTGTCAAATTTTCCAATATACTCATCTCTCCTAATGTAGCATTTGCCTCCAAATATTTTGAATTAATTAAGAGTAGGAGTATTACCAAACCATAATTCATAAGGTGTCTTACCGGTTTCACCTTTGATGTGAACTCTGTTGAGAGTGTAAACCATTGTATTCACTGCTTCTCTCCAGTACACATGAGGTAGATTTTCTTCTAATATCATGCTTCTAGCTGCATCCAAAATAGTTATGTTCTTCATTTCCACAACTCCATTTTGTTGAGGTGTCTAGGGTGCTGATAGTTGTCTTCTAATTCCATTCACTTCACAAAATGTATTAAACTCCTTAGATGTGAATTCACCTCCTTGATTTGATCTTAAACATTTGATTTTCTTACTAGTTTCATTCCCTACCATTACCTTGAATAATTTGAATTTCCTAGAAGCTTTTGATTTCTCCTTGAGAAAAGTAACCCAACACATTCTAGAATAGTCATCAATGATTAGCATAAAGTATCTATCTCCCTATAGACTTCTTGTTCTTGCCGGACCACACAAGTCAGTATGAATTAAATCAAGAACATTATCAGATTTCTTAGAAATACTCTTAAAAGTTGTTCTAACTTGCTTTCCCATTTGACATTCCCTACATACCAGATTATGAGGTTTTACAATCTTAGGTAAATCCCTTACTGCCTTAGATGAACTAATCTTTATAACGCATTCAAAATTCACATGACATAGTCTTTTATGCCATAACCAACTTTCATCAATATGTGCAATCAAGCATGTCTTTTCATTGTTATTCAAATGAAAGATATTCCCTCTAGTCTGATTACTGGTTGCAAACTCCAAACCAATTCTATTCATGATTTTGCATTTACCATTCTTGAATTGTAACTGAAATCCCTTTTCAACTAGTTGACCAACACTAAAAAGATTATGCTTCAAACCTTCAACATAATAAACGTTGTGAGTATTGTGCTTACCATCAAAAGATATAGTGCCTTTTCCTCTGATAAAACAAGCTTTGTCATCCCCAAATCTTACTAGACCTCCATTGTATTCCTAAAAAGATAAGAATTTACTTTTATCACCAGTCATATGATGTGAACATCCGGAATCTATAATCCATTCATTCTTTCTTCAATTTTAGCTATCAAGGCCTGATCTACTAGTGGAACAGTAGGTGTCAGTTGATCTTCTTTTATTGCAAAAAATTCCCATCCATTGTCTATCAGTTCTTCATCAGAATCATAAGTAACTCCTTCATCAGCATAGTAACATGATTTGTCTCTATTCTTCTTAAATTTGTATCTCTGATATTCAGGGTTAGGCTTATATGTTCTTTTAGATTCTTCTCTCAATCTTTCATGTCTATTAGGACATCTAGATGCCATATGATCAACTTTATTGTAGTTAAAACATTTAAATGGTGGTTTACCTTCATACTTACTTTCAATAGGACCTTTAGGTATTTTCCTTGCAAATAGTGCTCCAAGTTCTTCCAGTTCTTCATTTTTCTTCTTGATATCTTCAAGTTCTCTTGCATAAAGTGCTTTCTAGTCAGATTTATTAGATGATGATGATGATGTAGATGGTGATGCTTTGAAGGTTAAATCTATCTTAATTGTAGCTATAGGACCAAATTCCTCAAGCTCAAATGCTGAAAGTTTTCCAACCAAGGTATCTCTAGATACTGATGTATTAGGCATTGTTCTCAACTCATTAATAGTAGTAACTTTCATTTTGTATGCCGATGAAAATTCTCTCAAAACTTTAAAAAAAAAATCAGCTTCACTTAAGGAACCTCCACAACATTGCATTCCTAAAATAATTTCATTAACCCTTTCCATAAAATCAAAAATTCTTTCATCTTCTTCCATTTTCAGATTTTCATACCTGACCCGGAAGCATTCCAGTTTTGCAATTTTGACAGTGGTGTCTCCTTCATTCAATGTCTCCAATTTATCCAAAATAGCTTTAGCAATAGATCAGTCTGATAATCCCATGATTTGTTGATCTGACAAGGCGCTCAAGACTGCTTCTCTTAATTTGCAATCATTCTCTTGATCCTTACCCAATGTTGGTGGATTAGGTTGATTCAGTGTAGCACCAACATAGCCATTTTTTGTAACATCTCGTATGTCTTTTCCAATGCAATTCAAATGTGACTCCATTCAATTCTTCCATATACCATAGTTAGTTCCACCAAGTTTTGGATTGTCCTTCCTAAAAAAGTTAGCTGCCATAGAATCTCCTTAAGTTGTTAAACTTTTGCAAAAAGAGGACTTGGATTTGATACCAATTGTTAGGACCCAGAGGCAACTGAGAGGGGGGGGTGTGTGTGAATCAAATGTCTATTTATTTCAACCAAATATAACTTAATCAAACTTGATACTTAATACCGATAAACCAAACTTAATGTTGGTTGACAGATTAGTAGTTAATATTAATACCGGTGAAACTCAATGCATATAATAGAAAGAGAAACAACATCCACAACATATAACACAAAGATTTGTACATGGAAACCCTGTAAGGGGAAAAACCACAGTGAGAAACCTTGCCCACAATCACATGATACTACTGCAGATAGTATGTGTATACAAATGGGGTCTGCACATGCAGAAAGGCCAACCGCCTAGAGCTCATTGTCCAATCACAAAATAGGAGTCACATTGAGTATAATTGGATGATTAAATCCAATGATGATGTACTACTCAAAGTATCATCTCCAATGCTGGATTCAGTATCGGTTAAGCTCTGATAATCACCTTGAAACCTTCCTTGAACCTTCTCTATGGTCTTCTCATATAATCTTCAATATTCGCAAATACCATGTTACAATACCACACTTCCTTACTTCATCTCACAAATGAGATCTTACATATATGCCAAAACCTAAGACCAAATGTGTAGGTCAGCTAATAAATAATATTATAATTAAATCAATTACAGATAAGTCAAGATGCAATGCATCATGTTGGCTCAATACAATTACAACAATATCCAATTGATTAAATCATCTCCAGAACGTGTCGTGCTGATCTGGAATAGATAATGCATGTCGGTCCATAACCTAGACCAATGTGTCGGTAACAACAAATATGTCAACCCGATTAGACCAATAACCTAAATACCAAAACCAAGTGTCCAAACCATGTATTTGACATAACCAAGTGATCTCCAGATGATAACAAGTCATCCTCAGTGTCAGTGAATAATATAACTTGCCGGTGGGTGGTATATCGGTGACTATGCATAAGTCACCAAACTTGCCAGTGAACATAATGTCCTAGTTCAACATAACCAAAGATCTCTAGAATGATAAGTGTTGATAAGTGTTGACATTAATGACAAAACCAATGCAACACATCCATAATACCAACAAAATCAAGATGTACCAGAAAGTGGGAACCAGTATTGTGAGTTCATATTTTGAGCATGTTTGTAATCAGACCTGTGTGTCAAATCTGTAAGTCTGGATATTGATGGCCATCTTCTACTCGAATTTCTCATTATAATATAAGTCTAATTCTACATTTCCTCCATCACATTGACTTTCTTGTGTTGCGAACATTCATTTGTTGCATAATCCAAATTTTTCTCTTAGAGGACTCTCCTATCCATGATTGTGCCATAACATTTGAAGAAATAGGAAAAGTGTTGATCAAACCACTTTGTTAACACCAATTCAACCCATTATTCTATCTGGTTTTGATCCACTTTCTCAATCCCAAGAAAAGTATGATCTTATTTAGCAACTCCATGTTACTCCTACTAACATATCTCTTTGGGACCTTCTTTAAACTTCTCCCCACTTTATCATTGTATTCTTTAGGAGGTTCTACAGAAGATCCTTGTGCCACCTTCTACTAGACTAAGTGATGTGAATGCCTTGGTGGACTATATGTGCTCTGATACTTCACATATTATATTTTATTAGAATTAACTTCCTCCTTGTGAAGTGTATAATAATGTTGATCCACTCATGAATATAGTCTATATCAATAAAATTGGCATTAGACATAATCTCATTAATATATTTTGGCACTATAGTGTAGTAAATTATAAACCATTATAATTTTACACTCCTTTTTGGGCCCTTGCCTTAGTGTTTCCCCCCATAGCTCTTTCCAAGCCTATTTCTAGCCCCTTTACTATCAAAATTTTGTCATATGTCAATATGGTAATTAGATTCTATGCTATAAGCCTTTACATGCCACATTTTCTGATGTATGTTGATGTGAATGGGTTTGATTCCTAGTTTACATGATTAGAGTATTGAACCCCATTCCACCACACTACATTTTTGTGAATTCAACATCTCCTACAATCGCATTAATTATTCTTTTTAGTTTGAGGTCTGATTTTTTTTTCATGAAATTTATAAATTTTGAATCATTTGTTTCTAAAAATTATTATTTGCATTGGTTAATACATCAAGACATTTATATCTCATATTGTTTAATCAATCACATAGTTGTTATTTCATTTCAATTTGATATAAAAATAAATTGTGTGTGCATCATTTTTGTTTCCAATTTTACAATGAGGATGTATCCTTCATGTGATGGTGGCCTAGTTTCCCTTTTAACACTTTACTCCACTCCTAATGAAGTAAAAATTGTGATAAAATATGTTGAAAAATCTTTACCTTATATCTATTTTAATTCTCTCCCCCTAGAGATGAATCCTTGAAAGTCAAAATTTGTACCTCTCCCAAGGATTCTCCTATTCATGAGGATAATTTGGTGCAATAATAAGTAACATTATCACTTCCTTAAATGATATCTCTCTTAGAGATGAATCATTCAAGAATGATGCCTCTTCTCCCAAATATAACACCCCAATGAGAACATGACTTAGATCTTGATAGCTCAAATATTAACACATTGATTTAACATAGAGGGCTATTTCTTTCCTAGAGACTAATTTGTCTATCAAGACACTTAAATGCAATAATATGTTACTCATTTCCTTGATGAGATGTCTCCCAACACGATATTGAGTAAAAATGAAGATGAAGCCAAAGATAAAATTCATAAGAACAACCTTACGAAAGAGGACTCATTTACCTCCCTAATGGACATGAATGATAAAGATGCGTATCCTCCTACACTAATCAATTCCTATTCATCTCTTCATTCTTTTGGTGCTTCAAAGTATGCTTACACTTCCAATTTTACAATGAAATTACTTCCCCATTAGAGTTGCATACACATTACAATATTGGTTTTAACAAGCTTCCTAATGTAAAGTTCTGATGCCAATAGCTAGTAAGATGAGAAGGGGGGGGGGGGGTTGAATCATACAAACTTAATCTTCCATAAAATCAACAAATTCAACCTCGGTAACTTATATTTAGCAATATAACCAAAAACTACTAAACAGGCTAACTCATAAACACATAATCATCATAACACATATAACACTAGATTTAACATGGAAACCCAAATAAGGAAAAACCACTATGGGATTTCAGACCCACTAAGAAATATACTCTTCTAGAGTATGCTTGGTTAAAAGCAAATCTTGTTAAAGATTACAAACATATTGCTAGATGTGACCTGGTTAAGGGATTTCCCTTAGATCTGTTAGGATCTTCACTTTGTTAGAAGTGACCTTGTGAAAGGATTTCAAACACACATTTAGAATGTTACCTTGCTAGAGGATTTACAAATAAGACTATTAAGTCCACTCGGTTAAGAGATTTTCTATCACTTTACAAAATAACAATAATAAAAATATATCTGCAACTTCACATCTAAAATGCTAAAGCAAATTCTTATTTTCTCAAAACAATCTAATCATAGGACTTATCTTGCCCCTCTGCTAGGCTCCCTAATCTGTTATTCAAATAGGTCTTCAAGCTTTTGTGCTCGATAATCACTATGTAGCATCCCTGTGCTTACACTTGCCTGCATCCATTGTTTATCAACAATTCCTTCTTTATAAACAATTTGCTAACTGCTTAATCTTCTTGATCACATTTCCCATGATCAATCATAGCCATCAGATCATCAAACTTGACTAGGTTCAATGTATCCTTTGATCTGAAAATGTTCTAATAGGAGGTGGGGTGAATCATACTTTTAACAAGCTTCCTAATGTAAATTTCTGATGCCAATAGCTAGTAAGATGAGAGGGGGGGGTGAACCATACAAACTTAATCTTCCATAAAATCAACAGATTCAACCTCAGTAACTTATACTTCAGCAATATAACCAAAAATGGCTAAACAGGCTAACTCATAAACACATAATCATCATAACACATATAACACTAGATTTAACGTGGAAACCCAAATAGGGAAAAACCACTGTGGGATTTCGGACCCACTAAGAAATATACTCTTCTAGAGTATGCACGATTAAAAGAAAATCTTGTTAAAGATTACAAACACATTGCTAGATGTGACTCGGTTAAGGGATTTCCCTCAGATCTATTAGGATCTTCACTTTGTTAGAAGTGACCTTGTCAAAGGATTTCAAACACTCATTTAGAATGTTACCTTGCTAGAGGATTTACAAATAAGACTATTAAGTCCACTTGGTTAAGAGATTTTCTAGCACTTTACAAAATAATAGTAATAAAAATATATCTACAACTTCACATCTAAAATGCTAAAGCAAATTCTTATTTGCTCAAAACAATCTAATCATAGGACTTATCTTGTCCCTTTGTTGGGCTCCCTAATCTGTTATTCAAATAGGTCTTCAAGCTTCTATGCTCGGTAATCACTATGTAGCATCCCTGTGCTTACACTTTCTCGCATCCATTGTTTATCAACAATTCCTTATTTATAAACAATTTGCTAACTGCTTAATCTTCTTGATCACATTTCCCATGATCAATCATAGCCATCAGATCATCAAACTTGACTAGGTTCAATGTATCCTTCGATCTGAAAACATTTTACCTCGCCTTGGAACTTGCATTCCTTCCTCTGTATTTTCCATTGCTATAGATGCTTAACAAACTTCATGCACAGCATACCAATCATTTATTCAGCTCCAGCTAATCAGCTTCCTTCATTAAATAATGCTTTTATCCATCCAATATTGTCTGTCATAACTCAGTTGCAACTTGGTAAATACTAAACTTTACTCGATAGACATTCTGCCTTCATTAACCAATATCAATAACCTTAGGGTTTACCGACTAGGTTCTTTGCTCGGTGACATAGTATAGTATTAACCTTACAATCAACAACATATGTAGGATAGCAAAATGATTAAAATAACATGATCTCATCATTTTCTAACTCGATAATAGTTGCCCATTGAATAACTTATTATTCCCCTTCATTATCACATTCTTTCTGTGTCATTTACCGACATCTTAATTCTCATCAATACATACTACTCAAGATATGGCAACATCATACTGAATCACAAAATCAATTTCTTGACATCAATGACAAAATAATTTTATAAAGATAGTTATCATCCTTCTTCAGTTATATCAATAATCTCCAACAACCTTCTCAATATCCTTAATGAAATGCCAACAATCCCCTTTCTATTGTAATGCCAACAATCTCCCCCTTTGGCATTGATGGCAATACCAACTTGTAAATGGTAATACCAACAAGATATACAAATTGATTCAAATTCAGATTATTGTTAGACTTCTCCTATTATCCTTGAGTTGTTAAAATCTTCTCCCCCTGTCATTAATCTTCTATTATCTTCTTCATTTAGGGCTTTACCATTTAGTCTACCATTTAGTCTTCTCCCCCTTTGACAACAATGCCAAAAAGTAAAAGAACTAAATCATGAACTTCTTCTGTTGTGAAGTGATTGCTTTGTTGTGTTACATATGCAAATGTAACATCTAAAACTCGATCAGAGCAATATTTCCTTCAATACTATTTCCTGCACACCTTTAGAAAACCTCCTAAAGTGCGTAAATCAACATCAATCCACACATAATATTCTATAGATTCATCGAATTGATGCTTTCACCGAACTTTGTCAGTGAGTAGAAGATATGGGTAGGACCCCTAACTTGCTTCTGAGATACTCAAAAGTGTCCCTTGGTAGTGGTTTTGTGAAGATGTCTGCTATTTCTCCTTTGAACTGATATATTCCAGCACAACTTTCTTCTCTTGAACTTCTTCTCTGAGATAATGATACTTTATAGAGATATGTTTTGTCTTAGAGTGCATTACTAGATTCTTTGAAATGTTAATGGCACTCGTATTATCACAGAATATAGTTACTGGCTTGGTAACCTTCTCATTTATACCTTCCAACAGTTGTTTGATCCATGCAATATTGGTACAATTCAATGCTGCAATGACATATTCAGCTTCTGCTGTTGACTGTGAAATGCATCCTTGTTTCTTGCTAAGCCAACTCACTAGTCTTTCTCCTAAAAAGAAAGCTCCAGCACTTGTGCTTTTCTTGTCATCAATGTTGCCTGCCTAATTAGCACCAGTATAAACTTTTAAATCAAAATCATTCCTCTTTTCATATACTAAGCCATATTCTTCAGTGCCTCTCAAGTATCTAAAAATTCTCTTGACTGTTTTCATATGGGTTTCCTTGGGATTTGCAGAAAATCTTGCAACAATACCTACTGCATGTGCTATATCCGGTCTACTATGCACAACATATTGTAACTTTCCAATCATGGATCGGTAAAGTGTCTCATCAATAGATGTAGATTCATCATTCTTTGATAGTTTATAGTTAATAGTCATAGGAGTACTTACAGGTTTAGAATCCTCCATTCCAAACTTCTTCAAGATTTCCTTTATGTACTTGGATTGAGTAATGAAAATCTCATCTTTCATTTGCAATATTTGTAAACCTATAAAATACTTTATCTCACCGATTAATGACATCTCAAATTCTTTGCACATTTCATTTCCAAAGTTCTTGCATAGAGAATCATTTCCACAAAAAATAATATCATCAACAAATATGGCTGAGATCAGTATTCCATTGTCCTCATCATTCTTCATGTACATATTGTTGTTTTCACTTATCCTTATAAATCCAATCTTGATCAAATAAGAGTGTAGTCGCTCATACCATGCTCTAGGTGCTTGTTTCAGACCATATAAAGCTTTGTTCAATTTACATACCTGATCTTTATTCATGTCTTCAACAAATCCTTTAGGTTATTCAATATAAACTTCTTCTTCTAGTATACCATTCAAAAATGCAGATTTAACATCCATTTGATATGCCTTGAAATTTTTGAAAGTAGCATATGCCAACAATGTTCTTACTCCCTCAAGTCTAGCCACAGGTGCAAAAGTCTCACCATAATCTATTCCTTCTTCTTGAGCATAACCTTTGCGAACTAGTCTTGCTTTGTTTTGAATGACCTCACCCTTTTCGTTTAGCTTGTTTCTGAAAATCCACTTTGTACCGATTACATTTTTGTCCTTCGGTCTTGGGACCATTGTCCATGTGTCATTCTTCTTGATTTGATTAATCTCTTCTATCATAGCGTTTACCCAATCTTCACTGTTAAATGCCTCTTTTACTATTCTCGGTTCAAATTCAAAGATCAAACATGTGTTCTGTCTCAATTTGTTCCTTGTCATCACTGGCTCATCCTTATCTCCTATAATCTGACTTGATGCATGATGTCTTCTGACATATTTGGCTAATATAGGCTCGGTAGGCTCAGTATGATCTTCTTCATCACTCGGTAACTAGATATTATCTTCATTTTCTTTAGCAACTCTCTCGGTAGGACTTCTTGGTTGAACATAAACAAATTCTTCATAATTTTCTGGTTCTTTTGAATTTCCTTCATCATTTCTTTCTGCAAATTCATCAATTTTCACATTTGCACTTTCTACTATTTTGTTAGATGATTTGATCAGACATTTAAATGCTTTAATTCTAGAAGAATAACCAAGAAATGTTCCTTCCTTGCTTTTCTGATCAAACTTCCCATTTCTGTCATCTTTGTGAACATAACATCTACTTCCAAAGGTTTTAAAATAACTTACATTAGGTTTCTTGTCATACCAGATTTCATATGGTGTCTTCATAGTTCCTTTCTTCAGTTGTACTTAGTTCAGGGTGTAAACTGCAGTGTTGATTGCTTCTCTCCAAAATGTTTGAGGTACCCTCTTTTCTATCATCAGGATTCAGGCACAATCCATAATTGATCTGATTCTTCTCTCAGCTATCCCATTTTGCTGAGGTGTTCTCGGTGCAGATACTTGCCCTTTTATACCATGATCATTGTAAAATAAGTTAAATTCATCAGAAGTGAAATCTCCTCCTCTATCAGATCTAAGACATTTCAGTTGTTTTCCTGTTTCATTTTCAACTCTTGCCTTGTACCATTTAAACATTTGAAAAGCTTTTGATTTTTCTTTTAAAAACATAACCGACATCATCCTTGAGTAATCATCCACAAATAATATGAAATATTTATCACCATAATAACTTTGAACTTTCATAGGACCACAAAGATCAGTGTGTACTAGATCTAAAATCCCTTTAGAAGTGTAGTACTTTGCTGTAAATCTTGATCTTGTCATCTTACCCATCTAGCATCCTCGACACATAGCATTCTCAAGTTTTTCTAGGCTCGGTAGACCTCTTACTCAGTGCTTCTTACTTATTTTGATCAGATTATCAAAATTTACATGACAAAACCAGGTATCTTCTATTTTTGCATATAGACATTTGTTCTGAGTTGAGTCAAGATGAAATGTATTACCTTTTGTTTGTGTCTTGGTAGCAGCCAGCTTTCCATGTTTGTCATGAAATTTAACACATCCCTTCTGGAATTCTATTCGGTATCTTGTATTGTTTAGCTATGCTACACTCAACAAATTGTATTTCAAACCTTCAACCTAGTATACATCATCACATTTAGCATTTTCAAGAAGTGTTATAGATCATTTACCTTTCACTGGACATGGTGCATCATTACCAAATCTTACATAACCTCCATCATAATCTTCTAATTTAACAAATTTGTGTTTATCACCTATCATGTGATGTGAGCATCCACTATCTATGATCCAAGAATCATTATTATTTATGTTAGATATTAGGGCTTTTTATTCATACCTTTCTTCATCTGGTCCATCTTTAAAAGCCACATAAACAACTTCCTCTCTACTAGTTTCATCAGATTTATCATCGTTGGATTCCTCATCAGCTACTAGACATGTCTTTCTATCTCTCCTTCTGAAGTCTTGATATCCTCTGTATTAGTTGTCTTTCTGCTTGTTATCTTGGTATTCTCTCTTTTCACAAGATTCTTTGTCAGGGCAGTTAGAAGCCATATGTCCTATTTTATCATAGTTAAAACATTTTAAAGGTAGCTTTCCTTTATACTTACATTTGCCTCTCGGTAACCTCCTGGCTAATAATGCTTCAAACTCTTCTTGCTTTTTTATTTCCTCATACAGTTTGTGCACTTCTTCCATGTTCTTACGAAATTTTTCACTTGCTCCACTATGATTCCCTTGAGAATACTTACTCATTCTATCATTGTAATCATCAGATTCACCAAAATGAAAAGAATTAAATGCAGATTCTACTTTATTTACCGAAGACCCACTGTTATCAAAATTACTTAACTCAAATGCATGTAGCTTACCAATAGTAGCATCCAAAGAAACTGGCATATTTGGTACAAACCTTAATTCATTTATTGTAGAGACTCGAATGGCATAAGCAGGTAGAAGGGTTCTCAATAACTTACTTGTGACATCATTTTCTTCAATAGTTCCTCTTGCTCCTTTGATTTGATTGACAGTCTCCTTTAACCTTGTACTGTATTAGGTTATGTTCTCATCTTCATTCATTCTCATGGATTCAAGTTGTCCTCTTAGACTATCTACTTTTTCTCTCTGAACATGTTCACCACTACCATACACAGATATGAGCTTGGTCCACATTCCTTTTGCATCATTACAACCTTCTAGATCATTAAACTCTGAGTCGGTCAATGCTGATGTTATTTCAATCATAGCTTGAATATGTTCTTGCTTTGCCTTTATCTCTTCCAAGGTCATCAGGTTGGTGCTAGGTTCTATGTAATCATTCTCCAAATAATATGTTGCATATTCTCCAATTCCTGATAAATGCAGTTTCATCCTTTTCTACCATGTGGAGAAACTTGACTTGTTCAGCTTTGGTGCATTCCTTTTATACATCTTCGAATCTTTGCCTCAAGTACCTTTAAAATTTTCTTTCGGAGTCCAAAGCTTTGATACCAATTGTAAAATTCTGATGCCAATAGCTAGTAAGATGAGAGACGGGGGTGGGGGGGGGGGGGGTGAATCATACAAACTTAATCTTCCATAAAATCAACAGATTCAACCTTGGTAACTTATACTTCAGCAATATAACCAAAAACTGCTAAACATGCTAACTCATAAACACATAATCATCATAACACCAGATTTAACATGGAAACCCAAATAGGGAAAAACCACTGTGGGATTTCGGACCCACTAAGAAATATACTCTTTTAGAGTATGCTCGGTTAAAAGCAAATCATGTTAAAGATTACAAACACATTGCTAGATGTGACCCAGTTAAGAGATTTCCCTCATATCTGTTAGGATCTTCACTTTGTTAGAAGTGACCTTGTCAAAGGATTTCAAACATTCATTTAGAATGTTACCTTGCTAGAGGATTTATAAATAAGACTATTAAGTCCACTCGGTTAAGATATTTTCTGTCACTTTACAAAATAGAAGTAATAAAAATATATCTGCAACTTCACATCAAAAATGCTAAAGCAGATTCTTATTTTCTCAAAACAATCTAATCATAGGACTTATCTTGTCCCTCTGTTGGGCTCCCTACTCTATTATTCAAATAGGTCTTTAAGCTTTTGTGCTCAGTAATCACTATGTAGCATCCCTGTGCTTACACTTGCCTGCATCCATTGTTTATCAACAATTCCTTATTTATAAACAATTTTCTAACCGCTTAATCTTCTTGATCACATTTCCCATGATCAATCATAGCCATTAGATCATCAAACTTGACTAGGTTTAATATATCCTTCGATCTGAAAATGTTTTACCTCACCTTGGAACTTGCATTCCTTCCTTGGAACTTGTGCTAGGTTATTGCAGTTCAATCTGTGCTATAGAGCTTCCTCTGTATTTTCCATTGCCGTAGATCCTTAACAAACTTCATGCGCGGCATACCAATCATTTATTCAGCTCCAGCTAATCAGCTTCCTTCATTAAATAATGCTTTTATCCATCCAATGTTGTCTATCATAGCTCGGTTGCAACTCAGTAAATACTAAACTTTGCTTAGTAGACATTCCGCCTTCATTAACCGATATCAATAACCTTAGGGTTTATCGACTGGGTTCTTTGCTCGGTGACATAGTATAGTATTAACCTTATAATCAACAACATATGTAGGATATCAAAACGATCAAAACAACATGATCTCATCATTGTCTAACTCGGTAATAGTTTCCCATTGAATAACTTATTATTCCCTTTCATTATCACATTCTTTCTGTGTCATTTATCGACATCTTAATTCTCATCAATACATACTACTCAAGATATGGCAACATCATACTGAATCAGAAAATCAATTTCTTGACATCAATGACAAAATAATGTTATAAAGATAGTTATCATCCTTCTTCAGTTATATCAATAATCTCCAACAACCTTCTCAATATCCTTAATGAAATGCCAACAATCTCCTTTCTATTGTAATGCCAACACCTAGCACAAGGATATAATGTTGAAGATTGTTGGAGTTTGTTGATAGCATGACCTTGTATGGTTTTCATTAATGTCAAACCATGTCATCCATATGGATGTTTCTCTAGGTATACTTTTGGTTGTTGCGGAATTATGTTTTATGTTGCAGTTAATGTTTTTGGTCTTGGTTGTGCCATCTTATATTCAGGGTGGTCTGGAAAGCTTTTGGTGCCCTCTGGATATGTTGCAAATTGTGTTGTGGTTTATTGGATCATATTATTTTGGTCCAAATATTTGTTTGAATATGTGTTATGATTTATTTTGCATCTCACCATAGTGTGTGCAGATTTGTATTGATTATTTTGCATTAGAAGAGGTTATGCGATCGACTGACTATTATTTATATATGTTATGGATTTGGAGCATGTGTTATCATGTGTGAAATGTTGGATCAATTGTGGAAGTATGTATTTTAATATGTTTTGGTTCCCTATTTCTCCTAGATTGGATCGATTTAAGTATTTTAGGTTTGGGTGGCTTATTTTGTGTAATATTGCTTATTCTATTTTGGCCAACCCTTGATTTAAGTAATATTGCTTATTCTATTTGAGTTTGTGGTGATGCAAAAATCAGTTTGAAAAGAGCTTTGAAGGTGAAATGTTCTACAAGACAATGTGTTATGACAGTGAAGATTATCAGATATGTTTGTCATGATGTTGGTCACTTGATTAAATTTTTCAAGGATAATTTCATGTTCAAGAGAATCCTTCTCAATTTCAATTCAACTATTTCATTCATTGCTGACTGACAATGAGTCCTCCAGCAGCAATTTGTATCTTGTCCTAAAGAAGTGATCTTCAATTGAGAAAGTCCTCTTTGTATCTTGCCTAAGGTTGTGCACCTTAGTTCTGCAAGTTCTTCAGGTGTTGGTTCTCCTTGGAAGTAAGCCTAAAATGTTGTAAACATTTTTATTCATATTGTGAGTTAGGTTCTCACCATGGTTTTTCTTTGTTTGGGTTTTCCACATAAATAAGGTGTTCATGTATTGATGGTTGATGCTTATGTGTCGATGGTTAATGTGTTATTGCTAAGTAAGTTAATATTATTTATTAATAATTGATTTTAAATTTTTAGACTAATTCACCCCCCTCTTAGTCCTATCAGGTGTTCAAAAATTGGTATCAGAGAAAGGTTCCTCTTTGGAAAGCTTAACCAAATCAGGTAGATCTAGAGATGGTGCAGGACCTTCATGTTAAAGATCTGATGTTTGATGGAACAAATTTTAGTTATTGGAAGGAAAGATGGGGTCTTACTTGGAAGCATTGTAGAATGGAATCTAGGAGATTATTCAGATGTTTTATCAACACCCTCTGAATAGACCATCAACTCCAAATGAAATTAAGGCTAGGGAGACAAATGCAAAAGCTTGAACCATACTTATCAACTATCTTAGTGATGAAGTATTTGGAAATTTTAAAGGAATGAAAGAAGCTAAACGAATCTAGAACAGGTTGTGTTATGCATATGAAGGTGATCTAAAGACACAACAAGCAAGACTTTTAAACCTGAAATAGAAATTAAAAGGTTTCAAAATGGTTGATGATGAAAGTATTGAGAACTACATACATAGAATAAATGATATCGTGGAGGCTATCCAAGTTGTCAGTGGAATGCTAGAAGAAAGTGATGCCATAAAAAATATCTTGTTTACATTGACCAAACCCTACAAATCGAAGAAGTGTGCTATTGAATAATGTCATGATCTAAATAACTACACAATTTCAAGGATATTAGGAGATGAACCAAAAATAAGTGAGAACCTAGATGAGATTGAAGAAAATTTTGTAAGAAGACTGAAGAGAAGAATTGTAAAGTACAAAGGTAAGTTGTCCTTCAAATGCTTTAATTATGGAAGAATTAGTCATTATGCTTCTAAATGTACATATAAAGAAGAATACAAAAGAAAATGACGGTGATGAAAAGAAAATTAAATATTGTAGACATGATTTTAAGAAAAGAACATATGATATAGATAAAGGGAAAATGATTTTTTGCTCTATGGGGGCATATTCATTTTTGAAGAAGAAGATGTTGAAGACTCAAGTGAATAATCTTTATTCCTGGCTGTAGAAGAAAATAATGAGGACATGACTAAAAGACCAGAAGAGAAGACTACACTATCTGCTAAAGTTGAACCAAGATCATGGATCATTGATTTTGGATGCTCGAATCACATGACTAGAGACAAAAACAAGTTTATCACTCTGAAGAAGTATGATGGTGGATCAATAAAATTTGAAGGAGAGGAAGCTACATCGATTTGTGGAATAGGATGTATCTCGATTGATGGTAAGCATAAAACCGATCATGTTTTTTATGTAGAAGGTTTGATACATATTTTTTTTAGTGTTAGTTAGATTAATATAGGTTATGAAGTTGTATTTATCGATATTGGATGTATGATCAAAAAAGGAAAAACCTAAAATTTGGTAGTAGAAGGAATTAAGACAAGTGGAAATGCTTATTATATAAAGGACAGAAGTGGAAACAAATGTTATCTAAGTCAGAACAATGAATTTTAGTTATGGCATAATAGGATGGGACATGTTAACTTTGATAACATGATAAAGATTAGTAACTTAAAGGCGGTAAGATATTTACCAACAATTATCAAGCCTATTGATACTGTGTGCAAGGAATATCAATTGGGGAAGCAAATAGATAAGTTTCAAGAACAAAGAGTATTCTACAACATATCCATTGGAGATAATTCATACAAATTCGTGTGTCTCTTCAAGGATAAGAGGGGGTAATGGTGAAAGCTATTTTATGTTACTCATTGATAATTATTCGAGAATGACATGGATTACATTTTTTTGAGAAAAATCTAAAGTTTTTGATAGATTTAAAAATTTCAAGTCAATTATAGAAAATCAAGTTGAGAGTAGAATCAAGTGTTTGAGATTTGAAAGAGGTAGAGAATTTACTTCAAATGAATTTAACATTTTTTGTGAGAAATATGGTATTAGGAGACATCTTTTTGCTCTGAGAACTCCTTAGTAGAATGGTGTGGTAGAAAGGAAGAATAGGATTGCTATTGAGATGGCTAGAACTATAATGAAAGATGTTAACTTGGCTAACGTGTACTGGAAAGAAGTTGTGCCACCTGACGTTTACATTCTTAATAGGGTTTAGATAAGAATAAATCATACTAAAACACCTTATGAGTTGTGATATGGAAGACCACCTACTGTGAAATATTTCATAATCTTTGGGAGTAAGTTCTATATAAGAAGAGATGAGAATAACCTTGGAAAGTTTGATACCAAAGTAGATGAATGAATATTCTTAGGATATGCTATGAATAGCAAAGCCTACCGGTGTTACAATAAGAGATTAAACAAGATAGTGGAGAGTACAAATGTGAAAGTATGCAAAGCATGGGATCAAACTACCCCTACACCTATTCAGGAGATCAAAATTGAGATTATTCCTATTGCTATAGAAGAAAAGATAGATCTGGAAGGAAACAATAAAGAAAAATCAGATGAAACAAAATAAAATAATAAAGAAGAATCAAAGAAATAAATCAAGACCCCAAAATATGTGCAAAGGAATCATTCAGTGTTGGAAGTATGTGTTGTTGTGGTTGTCATTGTATATGCCTAAAAATGGTCTGAAGATAATTAATTAAATATATAGTTATTTAATTAATAACCCTTCCCAATTAATTGAATTCGCAAATAATTTGATTAATTTCCCCATTCAGTCTACTTATAAATAAATCTAAGAATTTATTCATTAAGTTCATTTCAATAATTCCCCTTTGATTAATTAATCTAAATTAATTAATCCTCCTCAAATTTTAATTCACTCTTCTAATCTCATAATTAGTTAAAACAAATCAAATCATGATTTTCTGAAATTAATTATCTTTTCCAAATATTTGAATTTCTAAATTCAAATATGAGCACATGACTCCTAACTCCTAACCACCCTCTAACCTAACCCATTCTATCTAACCCTTGGTTTAACTAACCCTATCCTATCTTGCACATCCTAACCTCTTTTATCCTAACCTCTTATGGCTTGGATAGTCTCCCCTCGAGACACATGGCACTTTTGCCACATGTCTCCTCCCTTGGACACTTGCCCTCTCACGAGAAAGGTTCTTTGACACTTGTCACCACAGAGATGACAAGTGTCCCTTCCTCCAACCTCATCTCCAACTTCCCCAATCTTAGCCCTTGGTATCTTCAGATCAAATCTAGATTGTCAATTCCTGCCACATCATCTTTGGCCTTGGAATTCCTATAATTACCCCTCATTTTGGAGTAATAAAGATCCCTTGCATCCGATATTTTAGCATCATTACTATAGGCATTTGTATTTCAATCATCTATTATAATTAGTATTTTGGATTAATAATGCATACAATCATGCATTTCATATCATTTGCATAATCATGAAGTAGCTACTCAACTCTTGAGTTGCCACTTTAAAGGTCATTGCTCCGCTGAGAGCCAATAATCCAACACCTTCAAGGTCCTCAAGAATAGAGGAAGATGGGATATATCAAAGGAGCTTATGGTTTTTTTTTGTTTAGTTTCCAATTTTCTTCATAATTCATTATATTGTCTCATCTAGGTGTATGCTTGCTTTCATTGAACCACATTTTTAGCATCACATTATTTGGCACCCACCATGGGGCCTAGCCCCTTTGATATTTAACAAGTTTTCTTGCAGGAAATCTCATCAATAGGTTGATTAGCTCTTTCAACACATAGATTAGCTCTCTTGGTATCTAGATTCGTGTTCTCGGTCTCCATTGTAGCATTCCAACACCTCTAATGGTGTTTATAAGAGATTTCTCAACTCTTTTTTTAGGTTTTTCTATACTTTAGCATTTTCAATCTTTGTCTTAGCATTTTTGGTTTGTCTTGTAGGATTTGTGGTATATTCTGTAGCATTTTTGGTTTGTCCTATAATGTTTCTAGTCTATTTGGCAACGATCTTGGTTAGTTTGGCAGCATTCTCAGTCAATTCAGCAACATTCTCAGTCAATTCAGAAGCATTCTTGGTGTTTAGAATAGCGTTCTTGGTCAATTTGATAATGTTCTTGGTCAATTTGATAGCGTTCTCAGTGTTTCATTGATTTTTCTGATGTTGTATTCTGCATTTGGACTGTCATTTTCTCGAACCTAATTTGCAGTTTTTTGGTTTTGCAAGTACTTATTTCACTGTGAAAGACTAGAGTTATAAACCATTTCGTCATCAAAGATTACAATATAAAATACTAACTTTGTTTGCAACCATGAGATTTTGTACTTGTTTTTGATAAATTAGGCACATAGACTAATTACAATGCAAATGAACAAACATGTTTTATGTGTTTTTGATGATAGGCGAGTATGCTCTCACCTTTCTTAAGTGATTAGAAAGATAGACTCGTCTTTTCTTTTCAATAGTGCATATCTTTAGCGGGCCTGCCCTCCCGAGGAGCATATAAGGCCAAAGCCATTAAGGTCGATGAGAGGGGAATGACCCAAGTGGGAATGGCTAACGCCAAGTAGTTCAACCCACTATAAAATAAATGTGATTTATGTTGGCCATTTAGAGGAATTGATTATGTGTTGCATTGATGTTTTGCCATTGATGTCAACACTAGTTGTTTTGGCTGCTTTGCCTGTATCCTTCTAGTCCCAGTAGGTTGTTTGGTTTCTGGTTGGATTAAATCATGATGATCCAGTATGTTTTGGCTTATGGAATTGTCTTAAATCCGCTATTCATGCTACTCATATTCATGTTCAATCAGTTGGTTTTGATTTGGTGATCAGATGCTATCCTGTATGCTGGTAAGCTTGGTTTGTTGATTCGGTGAGGGTTTCACTGGCAAAGATTTGTTGAAGATATTTGATATTATGCATAAGTGGTGTTGGTGCAGATTCTAGTAGAGATTTAGGATGCTGATGGTGATCATGTTTGAGACTTGGTTGATTGGGATCATTTCTTTAGCATGTGCGGACCTAAATTGGCTCCATTTTATCTAGGTTATGGACTAGCTTAATGTAACGTGTTGATTGGACTTCTCGATGTGTTTTCGATATGTCTTATGGGTTGGATAATATTTGTTTGGTCTCAGGCCGACATGTTTTGTAATTATGTAATTGATGTATTGTTTGGTGGTCGACCTTATTGTTTGTGGTCGAGGGTTTGTATATATATGATGTAAGATCTCATTATAGGTCATATGTGAGGATATATAGATTTGTAAGGAGCGAATAATGTAATAATAATTTATGCAGAGGATTTGGTCAATCATTGGTGATCAAGTTGGGTTTATGTAAGAGGATTTAGTCCTCTAGTATTGAGCTTAACCGGAACCATACTCAGGCATAGGAGATGTTATCATTGCAATTCATTCTTCCTTCTGGATAGTGATAACTTTAAGAAAGCTCCCCTCAGAAAAATATGTAAAATCTTGGCGAATTTTTATTTATTTTGGACAATAATAATAATTTTTATTGGCGAACCTCTCATTTTTTAAAACAAAAATATTAATTTTATTGGTGCATTTTTTTTGGTAGAAAATCTTGGCGAATCTTAGAAAAGAATACGAGTATGCATTAATTACTATTCCAAATTTAATTTTATTAAAAGAAAAAAATCTTATAGAAAAGTAGAGGCCTATGGTGGAAATCATTAATGTGTTTAAAGGGTAGGTACTACTTAATTTAGTTACTACCTTTAATTTAAATTAATCTAATAGCTCTGTTTGTATTTTGTTAAATAAAATGTACTTAAAATTTGCAATACTCATGGGGCCTAAAGTTATTTTTATACCATTCATTTGCATTGAGGCTAACAATTGAAAAGCAGCTCAACCCCCATGAGCATTACAACTTGTAGGTATAATTTACCTCATGGAATGCAATGATGGTCATTACATTATATTTTGAATCAATGGTGGCAACTAAATATTGTTGATAAAACCCTAAAGTAACTAATAATTATGATGTATTATTGGCAAATTAATTAATTTTTTTATAATAGAATCGAAAATTTGGAGAATCTAATCTAATCATGTATCAAATATTTTGGCTAAGCTTTGAGTTCAATTTTTTTTTTAAATAAACTCTTTAGCAATTTAAATAAGACTAAAATTAAATTTTGTAAAAATGTGGCGATTCAAGTCACCTTAAAACTTGAACTGTTAGCCAAATTTTGATTTCCAAATTTTAAAAAATAGCCAATTGGCGAATATTAGCCACTAAAAAAATCACTGCTTCTGGATTGTAGTCTGGATTTTTATGTAGTCAATGAGACTCATTTTTGTAATAAGCAATGTGCTCTAGTCTATTGGCCTTCTTGCAAGTACAGGCCTCTCATTTTTAATCACATACTTACTGCAAAAGTATTATCTAACTATGGGTAGGCTTCCCACCATGGTTTTTCCCTTTATCGTGTTTTCCACGTACAAATCTTGGTTTCATGTGGATGGTATTTATTCTCTAATTGTTGCTTGTGCTTAATTGGTATATTTGCTATTTCGGTAATTGGTTTATGCATTCCATTATTGATCTTTTTGATTCTAGAATTAAATTTTTAATTGATTAAGGTTCTGGTAATCTGGTGACAACTGATTCACCCCCCCTCTCAGTTGTCTTCCGGTTATTTGAACTGTCTATTAATTTGATGAAAATCAAGTCAGTGACAGTGCTCGGGAATAGCTCTCCTTCGTACCTTCGGGTATATCAAACCTTGGTTTTCAAGTCTGGGAGAGATCTTAATTGAGTTTATACCCCGACATGTCAAATGGATCCCTTACTAGTTCCAATTAAAATTAGAAGTTACCTGGTTTACCTCCAAACATTATTAAATTCTTAGTGCATGGAGGGGGAAGAATCTCTCCTTAAGATACTCACCATATGTCCCTCTTGAGCGTATGTGTGAACTCCCCTTTTGAGACCTTATTGCTAGGCTCATAACGGGGCTCCACTAGCTCTCGCAAAGGCAAAAACACGGGTGCCCTTTAGGGGGCGACAAGGCTATGTGAGCTGACAAGGTACCAAGTGTTGGCTAAGAACTAATAATGAAGCCAATCTCCTTAGGATAGGTTGAATGATGTGTTTTCAATTGTTCAAAACCTGTGAAAACTTGGGCTTTCTTTAAAGATTCTTGAACATACACTTTATGTGTCCTTTGGGACAAAAATATAATATAAATTATGTATTTATAAGTCAAGTCTAGATATCATCCATTGAAATACAACAAAAATTGCAAACTCAAACTTCAAATTGTCAACTTTACAAGTTTCACAATAGATTAGCTCTCGCGGTCCAAATAGTAGCTTTCTCGATCCAAAAATTAGCTCTCGCAGTCCAAACATTGGCTCTCGCAGTCCAAACATTATCTCTCTTGGTCAAAACATTAGCTTTCTTGGTCCAAACAATATCTCTCATGATCCAAATATTATCTCTCTCGATCCAAACAATATCTCTTATGGTCCAAACAGTAGCTCTCTCGGTCCAAACAGTAGCTCTCACGGTCCAAACGTCAACTCTCTTGGTATGAATGTTAGCTTTCTCATATTTCAACATTAAATCTCCAAGGTTGAGCTTGTTAGGTATGAACTTCAATTTTCTCAGTCTGCACATCAACTCTTGGAGTCAAAACAACCATTGTCTAAGTTCCAACATTACTATTTTAAACTTCAAAGTTGTTGGTCTAAACAACAACTCTCTTAGTTTAAACAGCAGAGTTCTTGGTCTAAACAACAACTTTCTTGGTCTAAACAACATCTCTCTTAGTTTAAACAACAAATTTCTTGGTCTAAACAACAATTGTCTTGGTCTAAATAGTAGTACTCTTGGTTTAAATAACAAAGTTCTTAGTCTAAATAGTAGCTCTCTTGGTCTAAACGACAACTCTCTTGGTTTAAACAATAGAGTTCTTAGTCTAAACAACAACTCTCTTGGTTTAAACAACAAAGTTCTTAGTCTAAACAATAGCTCACTGGGTCTAAACATCAACTCTCTTGGTCTAAATGTCATCTCTCTTGGTCTAAAAAATAACTCTTTTGGGTTGAATGTCAAATCGCTCATGTTTCAACACTAGATCTCCAAATTTGCACTTGCTACGTCTAAACGTCAGTCATCTGAGTCTGAAAATAAAAAAGTAGGGTCAAAATAACAATCTTCTAAGTTTAAACACCCAATTTGCTAAGTATAAACATCATTGTTTTGAACTTTAGAGTCACTGCATCATAGAATAGCATTTTTGGTCTGTCCCTCAGCGTTCATGGTCGGTATAGCAACATTTATAGTCAATATAGTAGCATTTCAGGTTAGTATAGAAGAGTTTCTAGTTAGTATAACAATATTTTTCGGCAGTATAGCAACATTCCTGGTCAATATAGCAGTGTTACTAGTCAATATAGCAACGTGTCTAGTTAGTATAGAAGCATTTATGGTCAGTATAGCAGCATTTCTAGTCATTTTGTTAGTGTTTCTAGTAAACTGCACCAAAATCAAAAAACAAAAACAACCCATTTCTCAAACAATAAAACTTATTGATTCGGTCACCTTCTCAGGTCACTCAGTCAGGTTATCCTCTATCAAAAATAGATTCAAATCTAGACACACTAAGGTTCTCAAGTATTCATCTCCAACAAGTTCAAGATCTAATATCTCAAAGTGCATTATCACATTTTCTTCGATAAACTGATCATTCAAACATAGTTTCTCATCAGGATCTATCATCCTTTATCACAAAACTACAATGCTTGATCAAATTAACCTCATTCTCTATCATATGATATATCATTCCTATTGAACTTGGTGATATCAAAAATCACAAAATTTGCACTCCAAACTAAGACCAAAAAACTTGCAAACTCGCAAATACTTTAATGACCATTTCGTGTCTTATCAATCTATCATATTTACCTCAACAATTGATCACTTATTGGGGCACATTATAGAAGATTGAAACCTCGCAAAACATTCAGAACATGTGTATGCCCATTTTAACCAAGGCTCAAAGATGAAAGATCAAAGAAACAGAAATAGAAACACTTGAAATGACAGAAGATCATGAGGAAATGGCACAAGAAAATCAAATACAAGAAGAGGAGATAACTGATCAATGCATCAGAGAAATCCAACAAGATCCTAAATTTGATAAATTCATGGAGGAAATATTGGAGGGTGAAAAAGAAAAATACTTCCTAATGTTAGCAAAATCTGGTGCTAAACTTCCCCAAGATTTTGACGTAAACAATTTAAGACAAAGGGGAAGATCAAGTGACACTTACAATGACAATGAACAAAATGAAGAAATTTTCAGTCGCAAAAAGGATGACACAAGAATTCCTGATGATACAAGAACTCATGAGGACACACCAAGAACTAAGGATGACATGATAATTCTTGATGATACAAGAACTCATGAGGATGCATGAAGAACCAATGAGTACACACGAAGACCTAACGATGACACAAGAAGGGATCGTGATGATACAAGAAGGGATTGTGATGATACAAGGAGAAATCATGTCGATGATCCTCTCTTAGCTCTCACACAATAGATACAAACTCTTCAAATGCAAATTCATGATATACAAACATGAACTACTAAGAAGTATTCGTTTCAAGAAATATGTCCTTATCCATTCGATATAAGTCTCAACATGATACCTTTTCCTCCAAATTGTGAAACTCCTAGATATGGCAAATATAATGGAAGAACTGATCCCAAGATCATATAATATATTTTTGCATGATGAGCATGGAATTCGCACATGAGGACACATACTTAATGAGGTTATTTCCAAAGATCTAAAGTGGACAAGCTATGGAATGGTTCTTGAAACTTCCACCCGGAATTAGATCATTTGTAGAATTGGTGGACAAGTTTGTTTCATAATATGCATACAACATACAACATGAGATCACAGTGCTAGACTTGTGTTACACCAAGAAAAAGAGTGGAGAACCTTTCATGGCGTTTCTACAAAGGTGGAGATGATTAGCTGCCTGATATCCTCGTACGGTGCCAGAATATGAAAAGATAGACATATTCATTGACAATCTAGATTAAGAACTAAGTTATAAACTAAAAATGCAAAGTCATCCAAGTTTTGAAAAGATGATTGATAATGGAATCAGGATTGAGGAAGCTATGGTAAATAAAAGGGAGTTTAAGATATACAAAGAAGGAGTTAATCCTCCTCCCAACAACAATACTAATAATAACAAAAATGATAAGCCCAAGTTTTGGAACATAAATTGAAACATCATCAATGATGGGATAGTGGAAAATAATAATGTGAAACCAAAGCAACTAGTTTTCAATTTATCAAGTCGCACAACAATGATTCAACAAGATAAAAATAAACCAAAATCATCTTTTAATAATTTCTTTCACAGGAAATTTACCATTGGTGAACCACTTGGGTCAGCATTAAAGACACTTCTTGCAAACAAGTTGATTACCTTGCAAGAAGAAAGAAACTTTGAACCCAAGGTTAAACCTGCTTGGTGGAACGACAACCATTATTGTGATTTCCATCGAAACAAAGGACACCAAACAAATGATTGTCAGTGGTTAAAACATGTCATCCAAGATTTGATTGACAATGGCATAATGACTGTGGATGGGCATAAGACAAATGAATCATACACAACTTACAAAACTTTACTTCCTAATTATGAGAAGGGTGAATCATCAGTAGTGCAAAATAGCATGGGTAAATCAAAAGTGAACCATGCTCATACTTATGTTAACATGGTCAATGTGATTGTGGTCAAGGAGAAACAACAACAAGAACATGCCCATGTTATCACAAGAAGCAAAGACAAAGTTACTTTTCCAGGTCGTAAAACTAATATGTCCTCCACTTCAAAACAATATAGTCTAGTGGATCAACTACAGAAAACTCCCATGCAAATATCAATTTTAGAACTTTTAAAACTTTCATCCGCACATAAAGAAATTTTAGAAAGAGCTCTAGTAGATACAATGGTATCCAAAGATATTGATGTAGATCAATTCCAAACTATGGTGGGACACCTCACAACTCCTCATTTATTATCAGTCATAGAAGAAGATGACGTGTCTTTGCAGTATCCCCATAACACTCCATTGCATATTGAAGTCCTTATTCATAAAATGCACATTAAACGTGTCCTAATAGATGGAGGAGCTGGCTTGAATATTTTCTCATTAATTCTTGTTTGTGCTTTAGGTTATTCTGAAGGTGCAATTGATCCCCATAAAAAGATCACAATCAAAGCATATGATGTAGAAGAACGTTCCTCCAAAGGAATTGTGGTATTACCCATCAGAGTAGGACCCTTGCCGAAAGATACAGCATGCCAAGTTCTAGACCTAGATTTATCATACAACATACTTTTGGGAAGACCATGGATTCATGACATACAAGCTATTCGTTCAACTTATCACCAGTGCCTGAATTTTTTGTACAATGGGCAAGAAATAATAATTTTAGCAAACTCAAATCCATTCTAATATTGTAGTAATTAAAAACCAACACAAGAGGTCATTGTTTCACATAATAGAGAGGCATCGCCTTCAAGCACACAATCCAAGGAAAAATCATTTTCCTCAATCTTGTCAAATTTTGAAAAGCATATACAACTGAGAGATCAAAGGAATGGAGAATATTCACTGTCATAGTTACCACTTTCTCCTAAATCTTATGGTAAACTATCAAACTCAAAACAACAACCAATTATAAAACCTCTTCCAAAATTTGATGGAGAATTTGTTAGTGTTGGGAAATTATCTAAGGAAATAGAGGAAAAAGATGTGCTACAATGGATATACAAGGATGAAGAAGTTCAACAAAAAATAAATAATATCATAATACCCACAAAAAAATATGGAAAAGGATTTAACATTCTTCAGAAAATGGGATACACTAGAATAGGTCATGTAGGAAAAAGAAAAGAAGGTATCTCAGAACCCATACAACCTCATACTCAGCAAGCTACAGACAAATTAGGCTTAGGGTATGGACAAGTTACTCCACAAGAAGAAACATCTTCTAGGCAGCAAAAAGATGAACATGACAAAAGACAAGAGCAACTTGCAATCGAAAGAGAAGAAGAATCTTCCAAACAACAAGAACAAGAAAACATAAGATCACAAAAAGAGAGAACTTATAATCATCAGGAAAGGCAAAATAAAGGTACTTCCCAAGAAGAGTCAACTCCCAATCAAAATAGACAAGAAGTTGGTATAAAGCAACAAGAACTAATAGCAAGACTAACAAAACTACATATCAGCCCAAAGGAAGCTGAATATGAGAGAAGAAAAGAGATAGAAAAGAAAATAGAAGAAACAAACCAAAAGCTATATGAACAAATCTGTAGATTGCAAGATTGCAAGCTACCAGTGAGACAGATTCCAATGAATGGGAATGGGATTCCTATCATTCTGAACAATCAGCTAAAGAAACCTACTATGAAGAAGATGTGGGTTTCAATATAGTTCATGCGTATGCAGGGCAAATGTTAGGAGCTAGATCACTTGAATTAGAATCACATTCAGCTAGCTTGGATTTAATCAAGGACGATCAGGAACTACTTGCGAGAGGTCATTCTAACAAGAGTATCCTCCTAGACATTGAAATATGTATTGAGGACTTTAATGTTTCTATCATGACCCTTAATACCTTTGAAACATCTCAACCTAAGGATCCCTTAACTTTAATACATCCTGAACTTATTGACTGGGATAATGAGCACTAGTACATTTGGAGCAATTTTTAGATGAGCTATGGGATTTCTTTTGTTTTGTCGGATTAATTTATTTTTTATTCAAAAAATACCCTGTGTTCATCGAAATTCCAACGTGTTAAAATTTCATGTTGGAATTCGGATGAAAAATCGATGAACATTTCCGACCGGCTATCGGATTTCTTTTGCTTTGTCAGATTAACTTTTTTTAAAGTAGACCCCATCTTCGTCGGCATTTAGACATGTTGAAATTTCATGTCGGCATCCCGACGAACACAGATTTTACCTATTCATCGATATATGTTGGTCCGATGATTTTCACAACCTCTTTATTTCTTCTTACTCATCGAGATAACATAAGTAGATGACCTCTCTTCCTGCTAATCAATATGAGTTATCCCGCTAGTCTCATTGGGCATTGGGATAGCTTAAAATGTGTTCAAGTGATAGGCATAATTTCTTCAATGTCTTTTCCCTCAGTATAGGTCCTCTCGATACGTTATGTCTCCTCAGCATAAGATTTGACCCTTTATCGTCGTAACCTTTGCCGATGCATTTTACTTTTGCTAGTGTCCAGTGGGGTAAGTCTTACCGATAGCATCATCGACTATTGACAATACAAGATTTTCCATTGCTACTAGTGTGCATTTTGTCGATGGACTTCATCGGTGTATTCTATCTTGATCATGTGCTTCTACTTGTGTGTTACCATGAGGTTGACTTTTGCTGATAGTTCAAATTTTATATTTGATGTCAGAATTCTAACAAACACAAGGTATTTAAAAAAAAAAAGTAATTATGTGCCATCATTATACACAGGCTCAGGGTGCAAAAAATTGAGAGGAAGTGGGCACAATTGCTACAGATAGGTTCTCGGCAGCAACTGTATAAGAGGTTGGTCCTTTCATTCTTGTCATCAAGATTTTTTTCAAGTTCCTTTGCTTTCCTTGCATTCTCTTGTTCACTTTATTTCCAGTTGTAACCAACTTTAATTCCTGGTAAATGGCCCCATAGAATAGTAGGGCCTTTGCTTTCAGTTTGAATGATTTGGAATTTAATTTCAATTTGAATGAATTGGAAGTTAATTTGAATGAAATGGACCTACAATTATGTGGCCTTTGCTTTTCGAGTTGGTTAAATCTTTTAAGTTTACTTTTGGTTTTTGCATTTGTCTAAAAAACTTCCATAAAAAGAGGTTCCTAATGCCTCCCTTTATAATAGTAGAAGCATGAGATTGTATTCTATTTGTATTCCTATAGCAGGAATAGATTGCATGAGATTGTACTTTTTTTGTATTCCTATAGCAAGAACAGATGGTCATATCCCTTGCCTAGATGGCAAACTGTCCAAATCATTTGTATTCCTATAACAAGAACATGAACAATAAGAAGGGGGGGGAGCCAGGGTAGAGGGCAAAAAAGTGGGCAGATAGGGTATATAGGTGGGTAGCCTCCATAGCTTCTTCCCCAGTCGTCCCCTCCCTCTGTAGGGACAAAAAATTTAGGTGATTTGGAGCTGCCCCTACTGGGGCCACAGTTCCCCGCTACATGAATCCTGAGTTATTCCATTAACAAAATTGCGACCAAACTATTATCTTGAATTCCCTTGCCTAATAGTAGGGCGTTAGAAACTATTAATCAAATTGTGACCAAATTATTAGCTTGAATTAGCTTGAATTCCCTTGCTGAATAGTAGGGCATTAGCAACTTGTTCACTTTGTTTAATGGTATCCACTTTGGCAAAATATGGATCCTCAACCTCCTTAACCTCTCCATTCTATGGCTGCAAGTTATAAAGACAAGTCTCTTCAAAGCTTCTAGAGGGGTCAACAATTCTCTGCGACTATAAACCCTTCCAGCCCTCAAAATAGCCCTTTGTATGGAAGCAACTTTTCTACAAATATTTAAGTTTCTAAGGGCAATTGCTTGTACAATTTTCCCCACTGAAAGGGTCTCTTCATTTTCTCTAATTAGCAAATAAAATTCCTCATCCTGGGATGACTCTTTATATGGTTTTTGCCAATCCTTAAATCCATGTACCAATTCAATCTTTATGTCAGCAAGAGTTTCCCGCTTTTTATTGGATGTCTGTTGTTCCACACTTCTATCATATACATCAATATCAAGGGCCTTTAATACATCGGGATATTTTTTGACATGTCCAACTGCCATTTCTTGTGTTTCCTCATCCATATCATCTATATCATGTCCTACATCTTCATAGTATACATCCTCAACCATTTTCTTGGCCAATTCATATGACTTTGGATGAATTCTAGTATCATCCAATGGATCCATAACATGGTTCCTAGAAGTTTCTTGTCTCGTCCCTCTAACCCTTAAAAAACTAGCAGAATTTATAAAGACAAGTCTCTTCATAGCTTCTAGAAAGGTCAACAATTCCTTGCGATTGTAAACCCTTCCAGTCCTCAAAATAGCCCTTTGTATGGAAGCAACTTTTCTAGGTCCAATGCTAGCTACAAATTGCATATTTTATTTGTTAGTTGCATATTTTGTTATGGGTTAATAGAAATCTAGGTATTGTATAGAACTTTAATAGAATTGATGGATTAACTATAACAACTCCATCAATTTGGTAACTTTATAGAACTTCATGTATAGAATTTATGGAAACACTCCATCAATTAAGTAACTTTATAATAACTTTATAGTCGAATTCATAGATTCCATTTTCTTTTGTTACTAAATGATGGGCTTGACCCTCATGGGAGCCATATTTGTCCCCACATATAGCACTCATGTTCATGTATTAAGCAAACTTTGTAATTGATTCATATTTAATAGTTTTATCCTTCATGTCTTTCATTAATGAACTTCAACAACAATGATCAAATAAACTATTCTTCTTAAGTTGAATGGAACCTTTTATACCAATGCATCTATGTTTTCCTACCCTCATGGATCAAGACTTGACATCATCTAAATAATCTTCTTTATGTCATAGCATTTCTCCAAAGTGCCTTTGGCATGCTTTAGATGTGTCAATATTAACTAGATTGAATATATTTTTAAAGTCTCTTAACACATTCCATGACAAGAAAATGACTCATTTGGATTAAGGAGTACTTTCCTCAACCATTCCTTCATATCCAACAATCCCTTCCCACACCCACATCATAATTCATATCCATGTTAGTTGTAATGAGTGTTTTAAACCAACAATCATTGAATCATTTGATAGAAGAAAACTCATTATACACAAGAATAAGCATTTCAATCACTAATTCTTAAACATCCATCATGATTAAACATCACATATCACAAACCCTTTTCACAATCACTAGGGTTGTACATAATATTCAGTCATATCATAGGATATAAATTATCAATAATTATAAAGGAAGAGAAAGCCAACTATATAAGCTCAACAAGCCACCATACAAAAATTACATTTTGTAGAAAATAAAATAAACTATATGTTGACATAGCATATATATTTTATAAATAAACTATATGTTGACATAGCATATATATTTTATATATAAACTATATGTTGACTGTAATGCCCCACGAGGAACCCTAAAGGAAAACAACACAACTCGGCAACTAAGGGGTGAAATCATTTTTTTTTGTTTAAGACTAAGTGCACTAACTAAAACCATTGCACGTTTAATAACACAACGGAAGTCTAACATATGTTATCCTAAAGGTAACCAACGAAGATTAATTCATAGATTATATTAACACCACAATTAATCCATTTAATTAGATAAATTGAATACTTAAATTTAAAACTACACATACATCCAAATTTCATAATAAAGAAATAAAAGTATTCCAATGTATCTAATTTCCATAAACCATTTAAACATAAGATCAAAGCAATAACATTCATTTCACTAATATAATATTTACAATATCCACAAATACATGGCTTCCAAAGATGCCATAGATTATAAAGTTACAATATCAAGGTTACATAAAAGTCTAATATAATGACCACAAGGTCTCAACTGAACAATGATCTCGAACAAGAGCTGGTACATAAACCACGAACCAAGAAACACCAGCGAAGCCTTTCCTCGCCTGAAGATACAATCCAGAACATCCGATGGGAAGTGGCACTACCACCCGACCATGTGATCTCGAAATGGAACCACCCCACCATGCTAGGAGATAGTAGAAAACCCTCAAGCAAGCAAAGTAAGACAAGTATGAAAGGACTACAAGACTCTGCAAACATCCATGTGACTCAACTCACAAAACACTAGTGACTCTAAGAATGAGAGTGTCATCACATAGCTTGATGGTTACCATGGTACAACCTCCATAGGTCCTGGCCCCCATCCTTGGGTTTCTCCTGGTAACCTCTCCCAAGCCTTCGGTTCCAACTAAGTCTCACGCGGACCTTACCAATCCTTTCGTGAAGACAAGGTGGTAAGTTTGCCATTCCAGGCCTTCTCGTAAAATTATGAGCCCTGTACAAGAACTCACCTATGCATGAGGTACACTTATCTTAATTAATATTTATCTCACTCCCCCCCAATATATTATTATGTTATCACTTTTTAACCAACTTTCAATGGGTTATCCTGTCATCCACTTTGGGCATCGCCCCCACTCGAAAGCCACTCTCTCTCCTAGGACACTAACATGAAATGTTTCTCTCTACGAGAACTCTATGGCGAAGAAGACAACCATAAACAATCCTAACAAGCACAGGTGAAGGATACACAAATACCAACCCAAGATTGACCATTTGGACAAAAACACACAATGGCTCATATCAAATAGGTTATACAACAACACCTGGTCTAGGAGAAATAATAACATAGGACACAATGACAATTCAACCAAAATACCAATGAAATTTAAGCTTGACTGAAAACATCATTTACACAAGATCCTAATGTAAGTAATCTTTTCTTAAAACAACCAAAGCATAAATTAGTTGCAAAGAAAGATTTTTCCAATAATACGAAAATACAACTATTTAATACAAAAACATCTATCTTGTCATTTGTCCAAAAATATTTAAAATAAAAATAATTCTCCTAATGTATTTTCAACATATTTATAAAAATTATAAGCTCTATTTCTGAAACATTCCAAACTATAATTAAATAATATTTAAAATACATTTAAAATATTATAATAACTATAATAAGAAAAACATATCTAATATATAAATATATATATATAAACACATATATGAATATACATATATCTATTTATATACATATATAATATAACACATAATAAATTTTATTTATCCAACCCCTAGGTACGAAACGCGAAACAGTCATACCGCAGTACGCACAGGGGTTAGAAATTAATTAAAAATTAAAAACATGTTAAAACTTGTTTATAAAGCTTGGCACGGTAGCCTAAGCTACCGCCGGTAGCACTGCTACCATTGGTAGCTAGTACTACCGTCAAGTAGCACTGCTACTGTCGACAGTACTGTGTACTACCGCCGGTAGCGGATGCTACCATAGGTAGCATGCCCTACCTACCTATATATATATATTTATTTTTTCTTTTTTAATATTAATTTCCAAATTCCAAAAAAAATCATTTTACATAATTCCCATAGAATTTTAAAATTTCATATAAATTGAAAACTCCTTCACATAATTTTATTTCAAACACAATTTTTTTAAAATTTAGATAATCAAATAAATTTAATTCACAAATAAATTTATTTCTAAGAAACCACAAGATTTATTTAAAGGACTATTAATACAAATTAAACCAGAGAGAATAAATTAATTTTCTCAATGTTTTCAAAATTACATCCTTCCCATAAACTAGAAAAACACATCAGGCATGGAGTTTAAAGCAAAACTTGAATTCACCAGAAGAGGGTTTATATTCGACAATAATTTTATACACACACATCAAACAAAGAAAAATAGAAATATCTACTAAAACTCACAACTAAGAATTCATCCAACTTGGTATAGCTTTCCTAGAAGAAATATGTAGAAGCGGCCTAACTTTTTCAATAAGCTTCTAATAAATTCCTTCACCTAAATTCCAGACCTGTTCCTGTGTAACTAAAATAAAGACCTATTCCCCTATTTAAACTAAAATTCTAGGTTCGATAGCTTTTTCACAAAAAACCTAAATTTAGAATAATAGTAATTTTTATTTTATTTTCTAAATATATCACAAAAGATAAGCTAACATGCAATAATTAAAAAACATTATTCTTTCTTTTCTTTTCTCATCCACATTAATTAGTTTTCTAAAAAAAGAATTAAAATAATATTTTAATTCTAATTAATCCTTTTATTCATTTATTTAATTATAACTTTAGAAAATAATAAATACAATTAATCTAATTTATTTTTCTATTTAAATAAAAATATATTTCTAATACCATGCAACTTAATTTAATAATTTCTTTAATTAACTAAATTTATAATCTCAATGCATAAACAACACAATAATGAGATAATTTCATAAACTTAATTAATTAATTAATTAAATCCACTAAAACACTCAAATTAAACAAATCTCAAGCAATTACCCATAAAAGATAAAATGACAAAATATGAAGACCAAACTAACTGACAAGACGACCAACTGATGACACTCATACGAGTGTAATTGAGTAAAATAGGGTCAACTACTATCTCCTCCACTTCCATTGGAAAATATAAGGCATGCTCAGACCTATGAAGCTAGGTGGAGACGATACCCTGTACCTACCCAGTACTTGTACTTGCAATATCCTGCATCACCGAACCACACATGCATATATATACAATATAGAAAACATGGCATACACACCGATGAAGGAGAATCGTGACGTTCCCTGTCTCACCGAAATGAGTGAAGGAAAATCATCCCCTTGCATCCAATACACTCACAAACACACAACATATAATTACACATTGCATAGATAAAGTAAAATGTCAGTACATAGCAATAATCCATAAAATGCCATAAATCACAAATGCTGAAATACTGCAAATAAATTATACATCTCATCTCCAGATAAAGCATAATTTCATAAAAATCTGAATAATATATCATGGTAATGTATCCATTGAAAACAACCAATAATAAAATGTGAGTCTAATGAGTTCAAACAAGTAGGGGTACTACATTCTCCCCCCCAAAACTAGGCTTACTCCTGGAAGCCTAAAATAAATAAGAATACAGTTCTCTCATCTTCGCTATATCCTCCCAAGTCGCTGAGGTCTCATCATTTGGGTCCCATAGGACCCTTACCTGGTTGATGGTACGACCCCTAAGGATCAAATCCCGACGCTGAAGAATGTGCACGAGCTCCATGGAAAGCTGCTTGTCCTCAACCTGCAAAGAGTTCCAATCAAGAACATGTGTCACATCTGGATGATAAGGTCGAAGAACTAAAACATGAAAGACATCGTGGATGCGGGATAGACTCGGTGGCAAGGCAAGATGGTAGGCAATAGGTCCTATCCTCTCAAGGATCTTAAAAGGTCCAACAAACCGAGGTACCAGCTCAGAACCCTTTGCATAACAGATCAGACTCTTCCGCGAACGCACTCTCAAGAACACATGATCACCAACAGAAAACTAATGATCTACCCTATGAGCATTTGTATACTTCTTCTGTCTATCCTGAGCTGCTACTAAATGTTCACGAATCCTATCTACCTGCTGCTCCATCTCCCGAAGAATATCTGGTCCTATAAGCACCCTATCCTCTAACCAATCCCAACTCAAAGGAGTGCGGCAAGGATGACCATATAATGCCTGAAAGGGGGACATACCTATGGAGCTATGATATCCATTGTTATAAGCAAACTCCACTAGATATATATAGTCCTCCCAGTGTGACTGTTGGTCCATCACATACATGAGAAGCATGTCCTCTAATACCTGATTCACTCTCTTTGTCTGACCATCTATCTCTAGATGATAAGCTGAACTGAAGTTCAACTGAGTCCCCAAAGCATGCTGAAGTGAGGTCCATAATGCTGAGGTAAAGACAGGATCTCTATCAGATATGATCCACCTCGGAATCCCATGCAATCTCACTACTTCCTCTAAGAAGACTCATGCCACCACTACTGCTATGTAGGAAGCTCGAATAGGAACAAAATGAGCAACCTTAGTCAATCTGTCAACTATGACCATGATGGCATCATGACGACGTGAAGTGACAGGCAAACCAATAATGAAATCCATGGAAATGATATCCCATTTCCAATCTAGTACTAGATTAGGTTGCAAAAGCCCTGCTGGGTGCTAATGCTCTGCCTTCACTTGCTGACACTCTAAACACTTCGACACAAAATCAGCAATGTCATGTTTCATACCCGCCCAATGATAAATCTGTCTAAGATCTAAGTGCATCTTCTTGACACCTAGATGTGTTGAATAAGGTGCACGATGGGCCTCGGTCATGATCAAAACACGAAGACCCTCCAAAGGAGGTACATAGATCTATCCATGGTGACGAAGAAGTCCATTTGCCTCAAGGTTATACCCAGAAAATCTACCCTCTAAAGGCCTTCTGGACTCTATCACAGCTCTAACATCCTGATACCAAGTATCCTGAGGAAGAACTCCAATAATTCTCTCTCTCAAGTCTACTCCAAGGGATATTGCTGAAACTTCATGCTACCTACGACTCAAAGCATCTGCTACTACATTCTCTCTCCCCTAAATATAATGAACCTCAAAATCATATTCATAGAAGAATTCCATCCATCTTCGCTGTCGAGCATTCAAGTTTGGTTGTGTGAATATATATTGCAAACTGTGGTGATCACTATGCAGCTCAAACTGACACCCTAATAGGAAATGACGCCATCTAACTAGAGCATGAACTATAGCTGCCAACTCTAAATCATGAACTGGATAGTTCAACTCGTGGTTCTTGAGTTTGCAAGATTCATAAGCAACCACACATCCATCCTGCATAAGTACTGCACCTATACCTTCCAAAGAGCCATCTGTGCATACCATAAAATCTCCAGATGGATCAAGAACTGCCAAAATTGAAGCATTGACAAGGAGTTCCTTCAAGGTCTTAAAAGTTACTTCACACTGTTCTGACCAAACAAACTTCTTCCCTTTTCTCTGAAGAGAAGTAATCGGGTGTCCTATCCGAGAAGAGCCTTCAACAAAGTGATGGTAATATCTGACCAAACCCATAAAACTCCTAACTTCTGAAATGTTGGTCGACACTAGCCAATCAACAATGGCTTGGATCTTTGCAAGATCCACAGATATACCTTCTCCCGAAACCACATGACCAAGATAGTTCACCTCAGTCTGGAAGAAATCACACTTTGCTAAATTGGCATAGAGTTGATTTTCCCTTAAGCACTGCAGTACCTGATGTAAGTGACCCTCATACTCCTCCATAGATCTAGAATAAATCAGAATGTCATCCAAGAATACAATGATGAAATGATCAAGGTAGGTGCAAAAAACCCCATTCAATAAGGTCATGAAAATTGAAGGCGCGTTCATCAACCTGAATGGCACCACTGTGAACTCATAGTGACCATATCAAGTACAAAACATTGTCTTGTGAATGTCTGCATCCTGAATGCGTAACTGATGGTATCTAGACTTCAAATCAATCTTAGAGAACACCTTAGCTCCCTTAACCTAATAAAAAAGGTCATCTATATGAGGTAATGGATATCTATTCTGGATGGTTACCTTATTTAGCTATCGATAATCAATGCATAACCGAAGAGAACCATCTTTCTTCTTAACGAAGATAACAAGCACACCCCAAGGGGAAACACTAGGATGAATGAATCCCTTGGCCAATAATTCTTCTATCTGCAATTTCAACTCACTTAAATCCTGAGTAGTCATCTGATATGGAGCTCTTGAAATAGGTTTTGCACCAGGAACCAAATCGACACGAAAGTCTATGTCTCACTTTGGAGGCATACTAGGAATATCCAATGCAAACACATCTGCATACTCTCTAAGAATAGGATGACTATCAAGAGTGATTTCTCAACTCTCTGACTCATCCAATTCCTCAAGAGAAATTGCAAAAAGCTGACATCCTCTACGCATACATCGCTTAAGTTTCATAGCAGAGATCATATGCAGGGATATTAGCCTCTGTACTCCAACAATCTCCACTTCTTTTCCTAGGTCATCTAAACACTCCATTGTCTTCTTGCGACAATCCACATGAGCATTGTGAGATGATAGCCAATCCATCCCTAATACAACTCCATAAGAGCCCAAAGGAATAACCCAAAGGTCAACTGCAGTAACTATGGTTCCTATTTTCAACTCACAACTTGGAATAAAGGCATCTACAGAAACACAGACACCTATAGCCAATTCTACTTGCCACCTATCCGCCTTCTTAATAGACGTAAGTGTGCACCACTCCATAATGGATGAAGAAATAAAAGAATCAGAAGCTCTAGAATCAAAAAGTACAAAGATAGGGGTTCCATGCAACATACCTGCTGCCTCAATGACTGTACCCTGATGATCAGCTTGGTGGTCATCTACTGCTGCAAACACTCTATGGGAACTCCCTGCATCTCACATTGTAGGTTCAGATGCTGCTGGCCTTTGACTACCTATGTTGTGGAAATTTTGAGGGCATTGTGCAGCTCTATGACCAAACTGCCCACATGAGAAGCAAGCTCCTCTATTATCTATCGGTCCACTAGATTGCTGGAAATTTCCATGGCTAGGGGCGTAAGATGTATTCTATGAGGCCTGCCTTGTAGGGCCCTATTTGCCCCTCTGCCAGTTCCTGCCCTTCTTATACTGAGAATTACAACCTTGTTGGCCCTGGAACTATTTTAGTTTTGACTGTTGCTACTGTTGTTGCCCACTCTTAGCAGGTGCTTGAGGAGTTCTAAATGGTGCAGCTGACTGGGACTAATTTCCCCGAGCTTTATTTCCACTGGTAGGTGCACTTCCTATCTGCACACCTATCTGACCACCAAGTGTACGACTAAGGTTCAGCTCAACTAATCTAGCCTTTGCCACAACTATCTCCATTGAAGCTGGCTCGAATACCCTCACACCTCCACTGATACGGTCATTCAAACCTCTTAGGAAATGTTGGACAAGCATAGCCTCATCATTACCAATTCCAGTGTATTGTTTGATCTCATAGAACCTGTGCTCATACTGGTCTACTATCATCCCATACTGATGCAAGGCATAAAAATCATCTTCTCGAGTCTGCTTCCACTGGGGTGAGAGGAATCGTTCCCTGAATCTCTCAAAAAATAGTTCCCATGTGATGGTGTTAATGCATACATCGATCTTCTCCTCCTCTAATCTCCACCAGATTGAAGCAAATTTATTGAGATGCATAATAGCACATCTCACCTTGGTGTTGCTACTATATGGAAACATAGCAAAACACCAGTCTAAACCGATGAGCTAGGTCTATGCCTCAAGACCAGTACCCATTCCATCAAAGTAAGAGGATTGGACCTCATCAAGTCCTTTATGTGACCCAAGGAAGGTGGATCTCGGACAGCTGGAATCTCCCCTCTCCTTGGTGATCTCTCTCTCTCTCTCTCTCTCTCTCTCTCTCTCTCTCTCTCTCTCCTCTGGAACCTATTGAAGCAGCTCCTCAATTGGAGCATGAATAGGTTGTTCAAACTCAGGCCTTTGGCCTAACCTAGCCAAAACCTCCTGAAACATCTGCCTCAGCTCTTCCCTTTCAGGAACATGTTCTCCTGCATGTTGAGAGTTTTGATGAACAAATTGTTCATGCTCTTGATGTACTGACTATTCTGGCTCAACACTCACATGAGTGGGTGGTGGTGAACGACTGTGATGGTCAAAACCACGGCCTCATACTCCACCTCTGCCTCCTTTGTGACCACCAGTACGGCCACCTCCTCTAGCTTTCCTAGCCATGATCTGGTACCATAAAAGAGAAAATGGTTCAGATCTATAGCAAGGATAAGACAAGAGAGATACAAACATTATGACCTAAGCAAGATGGTCAATGAAAGGCACACTACAAACCCAGAGTACCCAGTGTTCAGACTTGGGCTCTGATACCAAATGTAATGCCCCACCAGGAACCCTAAAGGAAAACAACACAACTAGGCAACTAAGGGGTGAAATAATTTTTTTTTGTTAAAGACTAAGTGCACTAACTAAAACCATTGTACGTTTAATAACACAACGGAAGTCTAACATATGTTTTCCTAAGGGTAACCAATGAAGATTAATTTGTAGATTATATTTAAAACCACAATTAATCCATTTAATTAGATAAATTGAATACTTAAATTTAAAACTACACATACATCCAAATTTCATAATAAAGAAATAAAAGTATTCCAATGTATCCAATTTCCATAAACCATTTAAACATAAGATCAAAGCAATAACATTCATTTCACTAACATAATATTTACAATATCCACAAATACATGGCTTCCAAAAATGCCACAGATTATAAAGTTACAATATCAAGCTTACATAAAAGTCTGATACAATGACTACAAGGTCTCAACTGAACAATGATCTCGAACAAGAGTTGGTACATAAACCACGAACCAAGAAACACCAACGAAGCCTTTCCTTGTCTGAAGATACAATCCAAAACATCCGATGGGAAGTGGCACTACGACCTTACCATGTGATCCCGAAATGGAACCACCCCACTATGCTAGGAGATAGTAGAAAACCCTCAAGCAAGAAAAGTAAGACAAGTACGAAAGGACTACAAGACTCTGCAAACAGCCATGTGACTCAACTCACAAAACACTAGTGACTCTAAGAATGAGTGTCATCGCATAGCTTGATGGTTACCATGGTACAACCTCCATAGGTCTTGGCCCCCATCCTTGGGTTTCTCCTAGTAACCTCTCTCGAGCCTCCAGTTCCAACTAAGTCTCATGCGGACCCTACCAATCCTTTCGTGAAGACAAGGTGGTAAGTTTGTCATTCCAGGCCTTCTCATAACATTATGAACCTTGTACAAGTACTCACCTATGCACAAGGTACACTTATCTTAATTAACATCTATCTCACTCCCCCCCAATATATTATTATGTTATCACTTTTTAACCAACTTTCAACGGGTTCTCCCGTCATCCACTTTGGGCACAGCCCCTGCTCGAAAGCCACTCTCTCTCCTAGGACACTAATAGGAAATGTTTCTCTCTACAAGAACTCTATGGTGAAATAGACAACCATAAACAATCCTAACAAGCATAGATGAAGGATACACAAATACCAACCCAAGATTGACCATTTGGACAAAAACACACAATGGCTCATATCAAATAGGTTATACAACAACACCTGGTCTAGGAGAAATAATAACATAGGACACAATGACAATTCAACTAGAATACCAATGAAATTTAAGCTTGACTGAAAACATCATTTACACAAGATCCTAATGCAAGCAATCTTTTCTTAAAACAGCCAAAGCATAAATTAGTTGTAAAGAAAGATTTTCCAATAATACGAAAATACAACTATTTAATACAAAAACATATATCTTGTCATTTGTCCAAAAAGATTTAAAATAAAAATAATTCTCCTAATGTATTTTCAACATATTTATAAAAATTATAAGCTCTATTTCTGAAACATTCCAAACTATAATTAAATAATATTTAAAATACATTTAAAATATTATAATAACTATCATAAGAAAAACATATCTAATATATAAATATATATATATATATATATAAACACATATATGAATATACATATATCTATTTATATACATATATAATATAACACATAATAAATTTTATTTATCCAACCCCTGGGTACGAAACCCGAAACAGTCATACCGCAATATGCACAGGGGTTAGAAATTAATTAAAAATTAAAAACATGTTAAAACTTGTTTATAACCCTTGGCACAGTAGCCTAAGCTACCGCTAGTAGCTAGTACTACCGTCCGATAGCACTACTACCATCGGTAGCTAGTACTACCGTACGGTAGCTGCTGTGACCGCCGGTAGCACTGCTACCATCGGCAGTGCTGTGCACTACCACCTATAGCGGATGCTACCGTAGGTAGCATACCCTACCTTTATATATATATATTTTATTTTATTTTATTTTATTTTTAATATTAATTTCCAAATTCCAAAAAAAATCATTTTACATAATTCCCATAGAATTTTAAAATTTCATATAAATTGAAAACTCCTTCACATAATTTTATTTCAAACACAATTTTTTTAAAATTTAGATAATCAAATAAATTTAATTCACAATTAAATTTATTTCTAAGAAACCACAATATTTATTTAAAGGACTATTAATACAAATTAAACTAGAGAGAATAAATGAATTTTCTCTATGTTTTCAAAATTACATCCTTCCCATAAACTAGAAAAACACATCAGGCATGGAGTTTAAAACAAAACTTGAATTCACCAGAACAGGGTTTATATTCGACAATAATTTTATACACACACATCAAAAAGAGAAAAATAGAAATATCTACTAAAACGCACAACTAAGAATTCATCCAACTTGGTATAGCTTTCCTGGAAGAAATCTGTAGAAGCGCCCTAACTTATTCAATAGGCTTCTAATAAATTCCTTTACCTAAATTCCAAACCTGTTCCTGTGTAACTAAAATAAAGACCTATTCCCCTATTTAAACTAAAATTCTAGGTTCAATAGCTTTTTCACAAAAAACCTAAATTTAGAATAATAGTAATTTTTATTTTATTTTCTAAATTTATCACAAAAGATAAGTGTTAGTGAATAGATTTGTCCCTTTTTAAAATGATCAATTTTGAACTCTGTCGCCTTGTTTTAAGGACAAGTGTTTCACTAAACAGTTGGGTAAGTGTTGTATAAACCACTTCCCTCTGAATTTTTCATAGGTATAGCTCCCTATCTTAGTTTTTCAAGGAATGCTTTTAACTATTTTAATTTGAATAGTAGCTTTTAACCCAAAATCATGTAAGGCTGCCTACTTCATTCTTGGATGAGAGGCCAATATTTCACACATGTTTCCTAAAAAGGAGAAAGCAATTTTTCCTATCTTTTCAATACAAGAGATGATAGCAATTGAATCAAAGTTCAGTACACCATTTCCACAGGTTTAATAAAGAATGAACAGATTAAAGAAACCAAATTTGTCCTCAAACATGAATCTTTTCTAAAAGAAAACAAACACTCAAAGGAAGGAATACCAGAAGAATAATAATTTTCTGCAATGGAAAGATCCTTACTGTTATTTGATTAGATAAACATATGCAAAGACATGTATCTACACAGATTCAAAACCCACAGATTTTCCTTCTCCCAAGAACAGTATGATCATTCTATATATATATTCTTATGCAACAAAGGCATGATAATACATGTATAAATCTTTTTTCCATTCCAAATTTAGCAGTCTGATTCTTCCTTCTACAAAACAGAAAATACCCAAAACAGAGGGAAAAATAAAAAAAACTTAACCAAAAATTGGTCACCAAAACTAACCCTTATTCTATCTATCTTTCCTTAATTTATAGTTTTAGAATAGGGGAGGTCTCCTTGAAAACTCGACCTCTCCTATAAACAGTTATGAAACCAACAAGATGTATTTTGGGATAGATGTCCCGAAGTCTTTGCATAACCATGAGAAATTACAAAAATAACAGGAACCAAGCCTGAATCAATGCATTATACCGCTTTTCCATCATCATCATCCTCTCTTATTTCACGGGCATCATGAGCGGTTGTGAGTTCTTGAACAATGGATTGGTTTGGAACTTTCATCGCGTTGAGCTTTGCCTTCACCACCTCTTTATTCCACCGGTGCTTCACCATCTTTTCAGCATGTTTTATTAGTTGATCATTTCCAATGAAAGTCATAGACTCAATCCTAGCCACCCTTTTTATATCTTCTGAAGTAAAATTACCCCTGGCCTTGATTTTCTCCATGTTTATCTGAAAAGACCTGATTGCATCCTGTGTGTTCAACCCACAAATTCCCAACTGCCAATCATGGTCAGGGTTAACTACCTTGTTATCATTAACTATGTTGCACTAGAGATCCTGGAGTTCATAAACAGAGGTCTTAGCATTAGTGATCACAGACTTGAAGGTAAGCACTTGCCACATTATGGTTTTCTTCAGCATAAAAAGCTGACATTCATCCGCCACTAGCTTGATTGAGTGGTCTGTCAAAAACCTGGTAACTCCATATTCTTCTATTTTGGCAAACAAGGGCAAGATATTCTGCCATTTGTGTTCCTCCTTCTCCCATGACACCAGCTGATTTTGAACTTTGGCAATAAGACTTTGTATCTCATTGCATAGCCTCCAGGAGTTGGTGATATACTTCTCGCCATCCTTGATTATTCCCTCAATCCATTTTTCCACGGCTTCAGCAATACTCTTGGCCCATTGAACTTGGCTCTTTAACTTTTTATTTTCTGGTGAAGTTGGGTCGAAGCTCTTTGCAGCATGAGATATTGGGAGTGCCCCAAAGCAACTGATACTGTTGATGAACTAGGCCAGAACATTTATGTGTCGCTTTAGCTCTCTCTTTTCTCGCCCATCTTTCTCTGACCTGGTGAGCATTTTCTTTGCCGATACCTGGAAGAAATGATTGTCTATGTCTCTACTCATGTTTCCCAATTCCACCTTTGTGATCTCGAAATCATCAGGGCTAGCCTCTTTGTTTTCATCCTTGGGTTTGTATGAGGTGATTTCAGCAACCCATTTTCCAGTTCCCTCATCATTGTCCAAGCGAGCGGTAGTCTTGAACCTTTTTGGCTTTGGATTCTTCTCTGTGTACTTAATGACCATTTCTTGAATCGGAATAGTCACGGGAAGAAAACTCTGCTTTTTGTTCACCGAGGTGGTCAACCACTTAGGAGTTGCACTGGAACTAGTGCTTCCTTCGATCATTTTGGAAGGTGGCGTCATAGCCATAGTCACCGTATGAGAATCTAGGGCACTAGCAACATCACCATCCAAGTCTTCAATTTCAAATATCTAGGCATCGAGAATAGTATCTTTCACCCCTGTATCCTTTGCCTGGTCCATCTTTCTTTGAGCAGCACTTCAAGACCGGGTATGCCAAGGAGTACAGAAATCCAAAGCTGAATTAGACCTATGTCTAAGCTAGGGCCGCTTGTTATCCTTACCTGCATGAACAGGCATAGAAGCATTGTTAGAAAGATTCTTTGGTGAAGGTAGAGATCCTTATTACTTCTCGCAGAATTAGACTTAACGCCTAATTTCATTGCTTTCTTATTGGCCACCCATGCCGTGGTCCTTTCCATAACTCCTTTCATCCTTAACTATATATCATCTTTCTCTTCCTCATCCCAGTCAATTGGAGGCATTTCAACTTCTACACAGGCAAAGTATCTTGGTTTGAATAGCTCTAGATAGTCCTCTTCGAGCCCCTTAGTATCCAACTTTATCTGCAATGAAACAACTTGTTCTAACACCAATCTCATGTTTCCCCTTTTGAATACCTCAAGTTCATCTGTACAATCTTCCCAGAAATCCTCTAATTGTGGCATTGGGAGGTATGGCATTAGACCAAGACTTCAGGAAAATCCCTTATTATCAAAACCTTTCCTCTCAGGATACAGGAAAAAATTGAAATTCCTGAGATCTGCTCCAATACTCAGAGCATCAGACATCGAACTATAGGACAATATGCCCAATTGGATGGGAAAATGACCCTCCCATTTATCCCTAGGTTGTTCCTTTTTTTATTATAGAGGTCAGTTGTCTGTATATTTCTGCCAGAACAAAGCAATCTGAATAAAAGTGAGGGAGCTTGAAGGGCTCCTCTTCAAAGCCGCCTACCCTTATGTAACAGAAGCATGGGAACTGGATAAAAAAACTACCAAACCTCTTTATCAATGCCTGTGCATCCTCGAAGATCCTTTTGGCTTTCATATTCTTCAATTCATAACACAAGTCACCCAGAAAAGCATTGTGCACCCTTCTAAAATCTTGTAAGGCCTTATCCTTTTGTAGCATGGGATAGAACTCATATACGGAAACATCCTCCTTAGTGAGCTATTTCAGTATTCCAACCAACTCCTTAACACAGGCCAAACAATACAAGATATACGAAGACATGAAGAAGTTTGGTTTGAACTATTTATCCATACTCAGTTGTTCTCTCATTGAATCACCAATCAATTCAGCCCAATCCAAATATTGCTTCCCTTCCAAAACCAGCTGCATGTAACAATAAATCCAGTCGTTGAAACTATAAGCTTCAGTGGATCCTCTGGCTCAATGCAACAAAAGCATTACATCATGAATGTGAGGCAACATGTGATTCTTATTAGGATTCTTGGGTAACCTGGAACCACCTCTTTGAGGAACCTTCAACTAGAATTTTGCTACATTGTTACGGTGTCCGGTTCTATCTACGTTGAACTCAGTGATTGACTGAGCAAGGGAAAAGTTGGAGAACTGGTAATCAGGTATCTTGAACACTGAGGAAATTACTTCATGATTTTTGGCAAGAAGGGTTTCACCATTGTCTCTCCTAATGGTTTCAGACACTGGGTCGTATCTAGCAATACATTCCCAAATCAATTCTGGGCAAGGAATGGCTGGGGGAAAAGCTACAACTTCTATGAGACTGCTACTCAAAATCTCCACACCGAAAGACTTGTCAATTCCCTTGAACACCCTCTCTTTCAACACCTCAAGATTTTCCCCTTTTAGGTCAGTATCACTAACTATGGGTTTAGTGGATGCCAGGCTAAAAATGTTTCCAAACAAATGTAGTGTGGACTTCATAATTTAAAACAATAAGCCTAAACCGGTTGCAGCAAAACTTTCTGTAAGAGAGAAAATGCAAGAAAAAACCACTGGAGAGAACAAGAAAAAGACTCACCTTCATACTTGAACAACCAGACGACGAGTAGCAGCAAACAAGACTCCTATCCAGGAAAAACAAAAACGCAACGGTGAGGAACAAATGCAGAGCACTAATACTCCTTCATACCTTATTAGTGAAGGCAATGATACAGAAAAATTGAATGCAATAATTCCAATTTTCAGTCTGAGTGTGTTAAGTTTGTGGATTGGACATCACACGCATGCATTGAATGCATGGTGGCATTTTTGAAGTAACCGCCAGTTCCTGAAATGATTTCTTACTTCAAAAATCTAGGAATCGACGTCACTTAAAACATGGTTCAGCTTCCACATATTTGGTAATGAATGCACCATCAAATCATTAAAACCCATGGGACCCACCATCTTCATACACATATGAACATCCTGAACAGACTTCATGGGCATTCAAGTAGTTCAAGATGTACGCCACGCTCAAGAAAAATCTTGCCAAGAAAACTAATTATATCAAGCTGCTGACCACTTGTGCTATATTGAACATGTTGAACACATTTGAACCTCTTGAACTTGGTTCAATGAGTTCAAAACCCGAAGAGAAATAAAGTAACATATCACCAAACAAGAAACTTTTAGAGAGATGCTGCAAGACACTTAGAGAAAATATTAGTATGAAAAACCTCCCTGAACACCTAGGAACCTATGGAACCTAAATGAACCTGTTGAACCCAGTTCAATATGGTTCAACGTGTTCACAGAGCTCAACCAATTACCTAAACTTGACATTTATGATTGAAAAAGAATTTACAAACATACTAAGGACTTGAACCGAGGTGTCACAAGAAATATTAGGACTCTGAATGGAAATTTTATAGGATGACTCGCTCTTATCATGAGGAATAAATGAAGCAGTAACAATAAGCTAACATACAATAATTAAAAAACATTATTCTTTCTTTTCTTTTCTCATGCACATTAATTAATTTTCTAAAAAAAGAATTAAAACAATATTTTAATTCTAATTAATCCTTTTATTCATTTATTTAATTATAACTTTAGAAAATAATAAATACAATTAATCTAATTTATTTTTCTATTTAAATAAAAATATATTTCTAATACCATGCAGCTTAATTTAATAATTTCTTTAATTAACTAAATTTATAATCTCAATGCATAAACAATACAATAATGAGATAATTTCATAAACTTAATCAATTAATTAATTAAATCCACTAAAACACTCAAATTAAACAAATCTCAAGCAATTACCCATAAAAGATAAAATGATAAAATACGAAGACTGAACTAACTGACAAGATGACCAACTGACGACACTCATACGAGTGTAACTGAGTAAAATAGGGTCAACTACTATCTCCTTCATTTCCATCGAAAAATATAAGGCATGCTCAGACCTGTGAAGCCAGGTGGAGACGATACCCTATACCTACCCGATACTTGTACCTGAAATATCCTGCATCACCGAACCACACATGCATATATATACAATGTAGAAAACACAGCATACACACCGATGAAGGAGAATCGCGACGTTCCCTGTCTCACCGAAATGAGTGAAGGAAAATTGTCCCCTTGCATCCAATACACTCACAAACACACAACATATAATTACACATTGCATAGATAAAGTAAAATGTCAATACATAGCAATAATCCATAAAATGCCATAAATCACAAATACTGAAATACTGCAAATAAATTATACATCTCATCTCCAGATAAAGCATTATGTCATAAAAATCTGAATAATATATCATGGTAATGTATCCACTGAAAAAAACCAATAATAAAATGTGAGTCTAATGAGTTCAAACAAGTAGGGGTACTATATTGTCATAGCATATATATAAACTATGTATTTCAAATTTTGACCCCGCCTGTGCAGGAGCACGACATAGCATACTGCACCGAGACCCTAACTGAATAGTTGCACTGAGAACCACTACATACAGCCCCTGGTTGGAGAGTTGTGAGATTCATTGGATGAGTGCTACAAGGATATTGAGTTGAGGAGGAAGTCTAGGAACCATTTGGCAGGAGGAAAGCCAGAGCAAGAGATGAGGGCACTCAAAAAGGGAGAATCGACCAAGGGACAATGACTGTAAGTGATTTTTCCCCACATTTAGAAATTACATTCAAAATATTTTATAGATCAGTCCTTAAAACCAATTGTTAAACCTTCCAAATCATAACCATAATTTATTGACTACACCTAGGGCTTTAGTCATAATAACATAGCTACAAACATCATCTAATAAGTTTAAGCTACATCAAAAAAACTTGTACTGCTCTGGTTGATCTTTAAGAACAACAACATTTTATCCTCACACAATGAAGATATCTCTTCCTTCTGCCTTTTCAGCAAACTTGTCATCTTGACAAAGTTTTAAATATTTGAGCTCATATTTGTTACAATATTGTTATTAAATAGCTTTTTATTGTAGGAGAAGTAATTTTTCTGGTATAACATATGCTTTTTTTTGGATTGATAATTGGTATTTATATTATTGAATAAGAAAATGAGTACATTTGAACTAGAGAAAAGTGGTTTCATAAAACCACCAGTCAGCCCTACCACCCAAAAAATAATTTTACAAAACCGCCTATTCAAACCAGATGCAGAAATCCCCATGGCATATAAAAGAACCCCATATGGACACACCCAACAATACAAAATTAGTGTCCATGACACCAGCTCAAATTTATAGAGTTGGGGACAAAGTCCCAGACACCAAAGACATAAAACAACATTTTATCAAACAGGAGCCAGACCAAGAAAACTACAGTCCAAACCTATTGGCATTTGATGAACCAGTATGATGATAATGTATGCTGTCATTGATGTCAATAAGTGCAAGTGAACCGGTGTCAGGATTTCACTAAGTGTGACTACCTGTTGGTAGTCTTAGCTCTAGGGTTTTTCGGTTTGGCAATCTAGCTTGTGCGATGCAACCGATGATATTCTATGATGAGTTAGCTAAGAAATGAGGATGAGATCAAGATGCCATGTCATTTTTGTGCACGTGAAGGATTTCCTTGAGGATCTTGCATATGAAGATCAACTACATTAAATGTCTACCTTGGGAATGAACATGCTTCTTAGCGGTATGAGAATAAAGCGTGATGGGTTACTGATTTCTATGTGCAGTAGAAAATGGATGATGCAGAATGACTTATGATCTGTTTGAGATTATTTCATTCTATGTAATGTGTTTGGATGGTTAGGATTGGATCGCTTGTAATTGTAAACCTAAGATGCTTAGGGTTTAGGGTTTATGTTACCGACCTAATTGTTGTCTATAAGGATGATTAGTTCTGATATTGTTGTTGTTGGCAAAAGTTGTGTATGTAATCGAGTGATGAGATACTTGTCATACCAGTGAGAGAAAATTGCAGAGTGTGATTGCAGAGTAGAGGAACTGAAAAGGATCTCCCTTAGCATATAGTGCTATTATTAGATCAGAGTTTTATCTATTGTCTTCTAACAATTTCAACAAAAGGAAAATCCCTTTGCCGGGTAGCTTTAACAGGCTTATTGTAAAACCTCTAACCAGGTGACTCAAGTTCATGGAGTTCTTTAAATCCTCTAGCAAGGTAACCTTTAATAGGGTTTCAACCTTTAACAAGGTATATAGCTATCCCTTAACCGGGTGATCTTTAATAGGATCGGTTCCTAGTAGAACCTTATTGTAAAGTCTTTAACTGGACTAGGCTCCTAACAGAGCGAGCTCCAAAAGAGTTCAAAACAAGCTTGTGGGTATTCATCCCCACCGTGGTTTTTCCCATTTGGGTTTCCATGTGAAAAATCTGTGCGTCATGAGTTGTGCATTTTTCATGTGATGATTAAGTATTCTTTGTTTGAGTGATTATGCATGCAGAGCTAATGGTTATGGTATTGCTGATATACCACATGCATATGTTTATGGGTGAAGTAGTTATCAAGTATTGAATGTATTTGAAGTGTTTAGTTTTACTGGTTTATGTTGTCTAAAGTCTTACTATGTTTAACTGGCATTGCCATGGTTAAGTTCAGTAATGAAGACAACCGGTTAGCATTGTCTTAACTTGATAAGTTTTAGAGAAGTTTTTGTATGTACTCATTCACCCCCCCCTCTTAGTACTAGTTAGGGTATTTTTTGTTCATCATTATTCATCAAAACCAAGCACAACAATTAACCCATAAGTGGCTTGTACGTTGGATCATTGTTGAAGTCAGAGAGGTACGTCATTACTTGTTCCATCCTCTGCCTTGGTCGCAGCTCTCGACCCACCTCCGCTCTGGCCACCTCATGCAAATCCCACAGAATCTCCTTCATCCTCATCAAATTAGAAATTTTTTTGAATGCTTCCCACCCATGATGAGTCAGGTCCCTACAATGAGTCTTCAAGCCATCCTCTTGCCATCGGATAAAAGGTAATGGCACACCTGGTACATCCCGGCCTGAAAAGCTCCTAATGCCCACACCTAGAATTGCTCGTTCACAGATATCATCCAAATTCAACAGGTAGTCTGAATCAATCAAAGTTATCAAATCCCTCTTAACCTTCTCCACCTCTTCCTCAAATTGCAACCCCCAAGAAGCAATCAAAATTACACTTCCATGTTAGTCTGATATCGATGACTCACATGGACAAAATCTTCCCCAAGCAACATTTTAACTGCTTCATACAGACAATGATCTTTGAAAAGGAAAAGACCTTTCATCCTCCTATCTATTATCTTGCCCAAAAATGGCACCAATTTCTTGTCAGTCAAGAATTTGAAATTTGCTTCCATTATGCAATGACCAAAACCACCCTACACTTGCAGCTTTGAGCAAGAAAACAAAAGTGACAGCCACAAAAAAGTCCAAGGCTTTAAATGCATTAACATCGGTCATTGGAACTAAAGGATTTATATGCACCAATTTCTTGTCAGTCAAGAATATGAAATTCTCTTCCATTATGCACTAACCAAAACCACCCTACACTTGCATCTTTGAGCAAGAAATTAAAAGTGATGACCGCAAATAATCCCAAGGCTTTAAATGCATTAACACATGAAACATCATTCCTCGCATCTACCAGACTATGTGCACTATCCTTCTGCATGGGCTGGCATTAAATACACATTTGTATATTAGAAATAATAATAATAGTATATTAGAAATAATAATAGTATACTAGAAATAATAATAGTATATTAGAAATAATGGATTAACATTTTGTGGATTAGACTGAGCAGTAGTTTGGGGCAACAATTAGAGACAAACCAACTTACACCTTCGACCCAAAGAGGATTTATATAGTCATTGCAGCCCCTCACCAACTGTTTTAACCAGCTTTCTAATTAGTTGGTTGTTTGGGAAACAAAATTCTACTTTTTGCACCAAAATTGCAAAGTTGCTCATTTTCAGCTTTTGAGCAATTTTGACAACTTTTACAATTTTCAACCAAATGATCTTCTATCAACCTAGACTCCTTAAACATGTTAAATATGACATAAAACCATGATTTACATTAATTTCATCACTTTTGGCCACCTCTGGAGGCATTGACTAGTGTTGACCAACTTGACCTATTCAAGACCTAATTGGCCTAGACATGACAAAAAATGGCACAATGGCCTTACAACTTTGATCCAATACATGGAATGACCTAAAAACTCCACCATTTCAGGCCTCAAACTGATGATGAAATTAGAAATCCACATTTTCTCTAAAAATCAATGCCTGAACTAATGAATGATACAAAGAACTTGCATTCTAACTCAAAGTTCACTTAACTAAAACTCCCAACCTTTAGTCATTTCTATGTGCATGTTTATGGTAGTTCAATCTACTAAAAAATACTATCATGCTTGCACTTTCATTTCTCATAGAAGGTGATCATATCTCCATGTTGCATTGTCTAATCTCAAACTTACTGTCATGTGCCTCTGTATTTATAACCTGATTTCTATCGCAATCCTGATTCTTCACTCCTCATTACCTGTCTGCAACACTGTATCACCATTGTAATGAGCCTCTGTGCATGCCTTATGACTATTACATATTTGAATGCCTTTGAGTTCTTTTTTTCTTTGATAGACTTGATCTTCTTATCTCTCTATGACTATACTTTATCTTTGATTTCCTTTGCGACAAGGATTTTATGGACTACAACTGGCATTGATGAAATCTCCTTGTATTGCCCTTAAGTTTGGGGCCTTGAAATGGAGTGTACACCTTATGATGGCACTGTCTACTTTGTGTTATACAATATTCTCATTTCTCCAACTCAAATGATTATCTTTTATTACTAGATATATCTTTGTAAGTGCTTTCTTTGTTAATCATTATCTACTTGAGTTGCATATGCCTAAGATTGAAATATTGTTCTTGATAGACTTGTTGCTCACTATTTTGTTGAGTTTTCCTTAGGTACATGCACTATCACATGTTGCCCTTTAAACAAGGTCTAGGACTATACCTAACCCTACACTATTATCCATGACTACATACTGAGTTCTAGGTCTCTATCTTTATAATATCCTTCTTTGATAGTATTTTTAAACAACAATATGACTATTTGTATGACTATTTATGAATGCTTTATGTACTAGCTACAAGAATTTTTTGGCATTTACTATTATGATTCCTTATGATAAGTCTTCTCATGCATTCTTGTAGCTATTTCAACTTTATCTTCTTGATAATGAAGTACCTACCGTGCTTAATCCTTTGTAAGGTCACTAATATTAATGTTGCTGATATTAATCCTTTGTAATTGGAAAAAATCAACCCCATGGTAACATCGACAAGTAGAAGCATGTGATCAAGATAGCATACACCATTTAAGTCCATCAACAGAACACACACTACCAGCAATGGAGAAATCTTGTCTTGATGATAGCTAATGAGGCTATTAGTACGACTTATCCCGATGGACGCTGGAAAAAAGTAAAATGCATCAGCAAAAGGGTACAACGATAAACGGTCATCCGTGTAGACAAAAGCAGTTAGGATTTTTTTTTTTAAATGTTGGGGAAGGTCAAAATTTTGACTAATACCACAAGACAATCGATGATGTTGCCATACCTGCGATGACAAAAACATCACAAGATGTAGCCTCCTTCGTCATCTTAATCATCAAAATTCTAACATCTCCTTGAAGATGGTCCATTGGTAGAACACACACTAGCGGCAATGGAGAAATTTTGTCTTGCCGATAGCCGATGAGGCTATCGATAAGCCTTATCTTGGTGAAAACTGGGAAAAGTAAAATTCATCGGTAAAGGTTACGACATTAAAGGGTCATCGAGAAAGGTTACAACTAGCGGCAATAGAGAAATCTTGTCTTGTCGATAGTCGATGAGGCTATCGGTAAGACTTATCCTGATGAACACTGCCAAAGTAAAACTTCATCGACAAAGGTTACGATGATATATAAAGGGTCATCGACAGAGGTTATGGCAATAAAGGATACAACAAGGTCGTAATTTTGACGTCTCCTTGTCAAAAAAAAATACCACAGGTGCATACAAATTTTTGACGTGAATCTCGTCGTCAGAATCACCGACGAAAAATAAGCGACGAACAAATACGTTAGAATTCCGACATTCAACTGTCTAAATTCCTGACGAAAAATCATCGGAAAACTGCTCCAAATGTACTAGTGGAGGGACATACTGAATTTGATACATTTCCTAATGACCATTCTATAGCCTTATACCTCAATGCAATTGAGCCCACAACAACTTCCACCAGGGATTTCACTAACGCATTTCCAATCAAGTGGGTGCCAAATCTCCTAGTCACAAAAGTAAAAAAATAAAAAAATAAAATATCAGTTCTAATGTTGAAAACCATTTATTGGAAACATTAGACCAAGGAAAAGTAAAAAGAAAGCACACATCTAATTGTGAAAACCTCCTTGAGGCACCGGAAGATGGGACATTTGAAACCTTAACTAAATATTATCAAGAGAGATCATCTATACTGATTGAACCAATAGAGGCAATCAACATTGGCACAATAGATAAACCAAAGGTTCTACATCTAGCAACCTCTCTATCAGAACAAGAAAGCAAAAATATCTGGAATTTTTCAAAAGACGACAACTTGATTTCGCCTAGTCATATGGAGACATGCCTATTAGATTCAATTACAGTCCCAAATACATTGAGAGGGGGGGGGGGGGGGTGAATCAGTGTCTAACCGATTGAATGAATATTTAAGCTTATTTATAACTTTGCAACACAAAATAGTGTATCGGTAAATAAGAATAAATGCAATAAACACAAATATCAGAGACATCATAGAAATACACCATAACACAATATATTTTAACGAGGAAACCCAGTATGGGAAAAAACTCAGTGAGATTTGTGACCCACAATATTTACTCACTGGCCAATGAATAAATACTACTTACGATGAGGGGCCTGCATATGCAGGGAGGCCAACAGCCTAGAGCTCATTGCTCAATGAAGAGTCTCAGTAACTACAACATGGATAATTAAATCCAATACAATGTACTACTCAAAACAACATCTCTAATGCCAGGTTTAGTATCAGTTTAAGCTCAGTCAGATACCTTAACTAAAAACCTTCGCTGCCGCTAAAAACAATTATCTTCTACCATACATTTCTTTCTTTTTATCTATCTCAAAATGATCTATAAGATCTCATACATATATGAGTCTATTACAATATACCAAGTCGGCTTACAAAAGATAATTATATTACAATAAACAAAAGTTCATCCCATGTCGGCCTGAGTGCCGGTATGCTTTGTTGCCAATGTAATCTGAATGTAGGTGTAAGCACCTATCGGTGCTGGTGTCTGCCAGTGTATGGTATATGTTGGTGCATGTAGAAACCTATTGTCAGTTGGTTGCCAGTTGGTTGCCATCAATGACAACATCAACTATTCTCATTAGAGTGTAGAATACCAACAATCTCCCCCTTTGGCATTGATGGCAACAATCATGAGAAAAATCCAAAACTGTTATCCCAAAACTGAAATCCAAAAAGATGTGCTCCCCTTGAGCAAGTGATCTCCTTTGTATATGCATGCATTTTTCTCTCCACTACTCACCCTTTGACATAAATGACAATGGATGTCATAAATAATCAAAAGAGTACAAAAAATGCTACCTCAAGGTCTGTAACTGGTTGGTTACTAACTGGAAAATGTCCACCAAAACTATATTCAAACTCCACATAAACTTGTTGTTGTCAGTTAGAGTTGCCTCAATCTGCTGGATCATAATGGTGAGATAGTGCATTTGCTACTCTGGTGATCACTCTCCTTGTACTATTGCCTTAGATAATTCAACTCTCTGAGTAAAAAGATTTTCCAATTTTGGACCAAGTTTACTTTTGAGTTCCCAGGCATTGGACCTTATCCTTACCTTCTTTTTCTCAAGTCTCTCCAACTTTTCCTCAAAAACTGTCATTTCCTGCTCAAAAACTGATATAATTCCAGATGAACCTATTATATTATCCACAATGTCATCAATTTCTTTTTGTGTCTTCTTAATCTCCTCATCAATGTCCTCTGTCAAACAATGAGGTTTACATGCTTCTCTATATAACTCCTTATACTCCAAAATTGTAGAATTAAGTACCGGTAAAAGTGTGTTCAAGTGATCAGTACATTTCTTTATGGTGTTCTCAAAGAATGTATTTTTTCTCTTGTTAAACTCTCTCCTTAATGGTATCCTCATTCACCTTATCTATGGTTATTACATTATCAGATGTGTCCAATTTACCTAAAGAATCATTAATGTGATCTATCTTACAATTTGGTGTAATCATCTTCAGGATAGGTAAGGTGTTATCAATTGCCTTAAATGCTAAGGCATTGCAATCAGTTATCCTTTTAATAGAATCCAATAGAACCTATGTGATGTTAGTAGGTCTTAATTCTCCTATTGATGTGCTAGATTCAGCAATGGGTTTTTTTTCAAGAGATGTTTGTCCAATTACCTTTACTATATCCTCTTTATTTCCATCAGATGCATCCACTTTACTTACAATTTCTTCCGGTGGATCTATATGTCTCTGTACCTCTACCTTTAATGGTTTCTCAAATTGATTAAGCACCTCTGTAACTGTTGGTTTCCTAGACTCAACATGAACCTCTGCCTCAGATTGGTTTTCAATCTATATAACTATCAGTTTCTCTCATTATGGTTGCCCTAAGTTAGTTGTCTTGTCCTCTATAGGTTTCTCAGTTACCGATTGCTCTGCTTGGGCTGGTATCTCAGTGTTCTAAGAATAAACAATTTGTGTTGGTATCTCAATCTCATGAGAGTCTACTATGTGTGTCGGTATCTTAGAGACCTTATTGTCTTTGAGATCATCTTCCTTAACCTCTATAGTCTCTTTATCCACCATAATGTTTATATTATGTGTATCCACATTCATGGTAAAGAGTATCTCTAACTCTGGGTTAGTATCATCATGAGTCATACTATTAGTATCCATATCCAGTGGATCAGCTGTATGAACCAGTGATGTTGAAGTTAATGGAGGGGTGTCCTGAGCTAGTGGAGGGATGTTATCTGTTACTTTTATAGAAGGTACACCACCTATTTTACATTTTCCCTTGTCTTTCTGATATACCTTTGATATTCATGACATTTTCCTTAATTTCACTGGACTTTTTAGAGGCATCTCTGATAAACTTGTCTCTTTTCTTCCTTTCATTAGGCATAGATACATTACTTGCAATAGTTTATGCATTACCAAATATTCCTTCGAATGGCTCCATAGGTGCATCAAGTAGAGTGTTTTCATATGTTTCCAGAATAGGTAGGTCTACCTCATAACCCATCTCAGTAACCCAAATAGTTCTAGGGATTACTACTTCCATCCAAGTCTCATCTCACTTAATGACAAAATAGATTTTTTTGTCATACTTATCAACTATGCTCTGCGGTAATCTCTCTCTTGCTCTCATCTTAGTTTGAAATGTTTTGAAGTAATCTGCAATGTTCTTATCACGGTCAGTGCCCATACTAGTGAAAGTTTCCTATATCTATTTTCCTACCAGGATGTCATAACCAAAATCCTTGTGACCTATGTCGGGTATCTCTTTGGTAAAGTATAGCATTAAGCATACTAGTAGGTTCCCAAAATGCAAAGTACCTTTCTTATCTCCCTTGATCTTCTTCAAATTGTCAATTAGTTTATCCTTGATCCATTCACAAACATCTATCTTAGCATTATTATTCACCATCTCATATGCATTGTGAATACAAAGCCTAGAAACCAAATTCAGTCTATTGGCATGTGTTACTTTATATCCAAGTATCATACTAATATATATCACATTTACGTCCTTAACATCATTCACTCTAAGTGACTTGCTATCAAATGTGGCTCCAGTTAACTCCATAACATTGTTAGGTATTTTCTTGGTTTTATCAGGCCTACTACCGGTTGAAGGTAAACCAGTGACTACCTTAATTTCTTCCTTGGTTATCTTGCAAACAGATTCTAACCATATGAACTCTCCATGGACTCTGCTTAATACAAGTCTTACAACCTCCTTTGTAAATTTGGGAATGTTTAGAATTTCTACAAAACCTAAGTCTTCCACAATCTTATGTTCAGGTTTAATGCACCATGTTCATCGGTAATAACCTCATTAAATATTTTCTTCAAATCCTCAGTCCCTAGGTTTTCTATGTTGCAATGTATGTAGATTCTAGGGTCTTTAGCAAATGCTACACCCTTCAGAATTTTTGAAAAAGCTCTGACAGAATCATCCTGCTTTGCAATCTTAAGGATAATCTTAAACACGGGTCTAGGGTGTTTGATGTTTTAAAAAATGATAGGTTTTGCAATAAACTCAGGAACAAAAGATGAGGTTGTCATTATGATAAATACCTCTTAACTAAAGTTCTCTGAATTCTTGAAAATCACTTTGCATCTTTGCCTTAGGATGCCCTTGCTCAGTTTTGCACTCTCTAATTGTTTGAATGCCTGGTGGGTAGAAATGAGGGATTTTACGATGCTTTATAGCTAAAAAGACTCTTTAAAACTGCATTAAATTCTTGTCGGTTAAGTGAAAACTTAACACATTTGCTGGTAAAGAAGAAATGTATCTTCTCACCATCAACTAAGGATAGAATGCATGATTTTGAACTTGTTGCAATACCCCCTAAGGATTATTCCTCAATTAGATGAAGAATCTCCTACTGGTGGAGGGTTACTCTGTTCTACCAGTGCAGAGATAGATTCATCAACTTTCTGATCACTCTTCTTAATCCATTATTTTGAAAAATTCTTGCTTTACTTCATCTACCTTTTCTTTCCCCTTCAAACTAGATCCTTTATTATTTACCAGTATAGTCTTGCTTCTACAAAATTTTGCAATATGTCCAATCTTGTTACATGCATAACAAGTTACAGTATTCCTCTGAATAGATTTTCCATATCCTTGACCGGTTTGTGATCTGCATTGATTAGATAAATACCCAAATCTACCACAAACATAGCATTTCACATTTATTCTGCAATTTTCTGAATTATGACCAACTTTGTTACATTTGGAACATTGACTGGTGGGTGAGTTTGTATTTTGATTATTTCTAAATCTACACTGGTTTTCTCTATGACCATATTTGTTGCAATTAAAACATTTCCTATTAAATTTATAAGCATTAGGTTGTCTTATTGGTTTGTTCTGATCTTGATTATTCGCAGTACTATAACTTTCTCCATGTTCAAATCTAAGTCCATTTGTATCTCCATCAAGTTTTTGTATTTTCAGCATGTAATCAAGCCTTTTTGAACTTTTCTTGAATTTGTCTTTGTGTTCATTTGTAGTAACCAACTCATTTTCCATAATTCCAACTTGTCTTGTAAGCTCCTCTTTATCATGTTGCATGTGAATCAGATCTGTCTTTAGTATATCATTTTCATGACCAAGTCTCAGATTTTCATTTCCTACATCATTAAGTCTCCTAGTCAAGTCTTCTTCATTCTTCTTCCTATCTTCAATATCCTTACATAACCTCATATTCATATCTTGCATTTCATTTTTCATATTACTGTTCTCTTGTCTCAACTTATTTGCAATGTCTCTAAGAGTTTCCTTTTCATCATCATCAATCTGCATTTTCTCATGAAGTTCCTTTCTCTTATTTTGTGCTATAACCAGGTTCTCCTGAAGTCCTTTAATGAATTCCTTAGTAGTCCTTAGATCATCTTCAAGTTTGATATTCTTCAATTTTTCTACATCAAAATCTTCAAGAGCTCCTTCCAACTATTTTCTTAAGTTCTCCATCTGTACTAGTTTCAGAATCTTCCTCAAGATGTTAGGTTTTTTCAAATAGAGGACCGCACTCTAATACCAATTGTGAGATTCAATGATAGTCCCAAAGACACTGAGAGGGGGAGGGGGTGAATCAATGTCTAACCAGTTGAAAGAATATTTAAACTTATTTATAACTTTGCAACCCAAACCAGTGTATCGGTAAATAAGAATAAATAGAGTAAACACAAATAATAGAGATAGCATAGAAATACACCATAACACAAGATATTTTAACGAGGAAACCCGGTGTGGGAAAAACCTTGGTGGGATTTGTGACCCACAATATTTACTCATTGGCCAATGAATAAATACTACTTACAATGAGGGGCCTGCACATGCAGGGAGGCCAACAACCTAGAGCTCACTGCTCAATGAAGAGTCTCACTGACTACAAAATGGATAATTAAATCCAATACAATGTACTGCTCAAAACAACATCTCTAATGCTAGGTTCAGTACCAGTTTAAGCTCAATCAGATACCTTAACCAAAAACCTTCGCTGCCACTAAAAACAATTATCTTCTACCATACATTCCTTTCTTTCTATCTATCTCAAAATGATGAATAAGATCTCATACATAAATGTCTATTACAATATACCAAGTCAGCTTATAAAAGATAATTATATTACAATAAACAAAAGTTCATCTCATGTCAGCCTGAGTGCTCATATGCTTTGTTGCCGATGTAATCTAAATGCCAGTGTAAGCGCTTGTCAGTGTCAGTGTCTGTTGGTGTATGATATTTGTCGGTGCATGTAGAAACCTATTGCCGGTTGGTTGCCAGTTGGTTTCCATCAATGACAACATCAACTATTCTCATTAGAGTGTAGAATGCCAACAATTCCAAGGTTGGATCTAGATCTCATAACACATCACCTATATGTCACTCCAGGAGATAAACTAGTAAAATAGAAATTGAGGAAGATGTGTCCTCATATAGCTCTCCTTGTCAAAGTGGAACTGGAGAAATTACTAGACGTGGGATTCATCAAACCTATAGCATATCCTCAAATGGTATCAAACATGGTTCCTATTTCTAAACCAGATAAAAGTATCAGAGTATGCACAAACTTTAGAGATCTCAATAATGCATGTCCAAAGGATAAATTTCCTTTGCCTAATATTGATATCATTGTAGATTTAACTATTGGACATTCCATGTTTTTTCTAATGGATGATTTCTCAGGATATAATCAGATTAAAATAGCTCTAGAAGATCAAGAAAAGATAGCTTTCACATGTCCATGGGGTACTTTATACTGGAACTTCATGTCATTTGGACTAAAGAATGTAGGTGCTACATATCAAAGAGCCATGACAACAATAATCCATGACATGATGCATACATTCATCGAAGACTATGTAGATGATATATTGACAAAATCATACAATAGAGAAGAACATCTAGAAATACTGGAAAAGATCTTTGACTAGTTAGAACAATACAAGCTAAGGCTCAATCCTAAGAAGTGTGCCTTTGGTGTCACATCAGGTAAGCTATTGGGATACATTGTTTCAGCTAGAGGTATAGAAGTATATCTGGCTAAAGTTAAAGCAATCATGGAAATGGCATCTACCAAGAATATCAGTCGACTCAGATCACTTCAAAGAAGATTGCAATCAATTAGAAGATTTGTTGCTCAGTTGGTAGATAAATGTCAACCATTTACACATCTATCACACAAGAATGTTCATTTCAAATAGGACAATCAATGTGAAAAAGCATTCAACAAGATCAAGGAATATCTCATGCAACCACTAGTTCTAATGTCACCAATTCAAGGAAAGCCATCGTTACTATATGTATCAGCCACATAAGTATCATTAGGATTTTTGCTCGCACAATAGGATAATGAAGGAAAATAACGAGCTATTTACTACATCAACAAAACATTAGTGGGATATGAGCTTAATTATTCACCAATAGAAAAAGCATACTTAGCAGTAGTGTTCGCTTCTCAAAAGTTATGACACTATCTACTCTCTCACTCCATCAAACTGATTTCTAAAATAGATCCATTAAAGTATTTTCTTGGTAAGGCGACTTTAACAAGAAGATTAAAAAAATGGGTCATGATCCGGAGTGAATTTGATATTGAATAGGTGGACAAAAAAGTTATCAAGGGACAAGTTATTGCAGACCAGCTAGCCGAAGCACCACTTCAAGATGATCATCCTGTAGACATTGAATTTCCAGATGTTGATATCCTCATAGTCACTAAATAGACATGGCAGTTGTACTTTGATGGTTCATATACCCAGCATGGATCAAGAGCAAGCATTTTATTCATCACACCGTAGGGTCACACAATTCCAAAGGCATATAAATTGAGTTTTCCATGCACCAATAATACAGTAAAATATGAATCTTTGGTCACAAGAATCAAGATGGCCATAGAATGGAATATCACACAACTACAAGTTTTTCAAGACTCTCAGCTCGTCATCAATAAAATTAATGACGATTATCAAACAAAGGATGACAAACTAATGCATTATAAAAAGATTTTAGATGATTTAAAGAAGTATTTTATAGAAGTTACTTTTGAGAAAACTCTGAGAAATGACAACAAAGCAGCAGATGTCATGGAAACACTTCCTTCTCTACTATAGACACAGGAAAATCAAGACCGTTATGAGTTCCTGGTGGAAGAATTGTTTTACCCTACCCATAACTGTCCTGATTCCCTAATTATATGTCACCTTGTTGGGCATGATTCCTCCTTCTATGGCCAAATTTATACATACCTGAAAGATAATACCCTCCCTCCTGACTTGTTAAAGATCCAAAAATGAAATTTCATTCACCAATCTTCCCATTATAATCTTGTCATTGATACCCCTTTTAAATGAGGTCTGGATGGTACTCTCTTAAGATGTCTCGAGCAAGAATAATTTGTGAAGGCCTTAAATTAAGTCCATAACAACATTTGTGGCGCTCATTCAAGTGGTCATACCCTTTCGAAAATACTCATATGCTTGGGCTATTCTTGGCCAACTATGGAACGAGATTCTTTTCAGATAGCTAAAACATGCAAACAATGTTAGATCCATGATAATTTAATTCATGCACCAACATAAGAGCTTAATGCTTTGGAAATCTCTTGGCCTTTCTGCCAATGGGGTCTTGATCTAGTAGGAAAGATAAATCCTCCTTCATCCAATGGTCACAAATTCATCCTTGTAGCTACAAAATATTTTACAAAATGGATTGAGGTGGTACCTCTCACAAATATCACAAGAAAACAAATTGTTGCATTAATCTTGAACTACCTCATATGTCACTACACTAGTAGAAATATGGTCAATAAATGACTAGGTGACTAAAAAATTTAGTCATGATAAGTAAAAATGACCAAATTTTAGTCATTTTTTTCAAGACAACTATAAATGACTAAATAAATGACTAATTTGGTCATCAAGTAAGAAAACACAACTATAAATGACTAAATAAATGACTAATTTGGTCATTAGGTAAGAAACACAACTAATTCATTAGTCACATAAATAAAAATGACTAAATAAATGACTACTACTCCTATATACTATTAGTCATGAGGTATCCCTCATTTGAGAACACATTATACAAAATTTGGACATTAAATCAACAATTTCCATCACAAGAATTGGAACATGCTCAACTACTAGGTACTTTCCCCTATTTAGCTTTTAATTGAACATGAAACACCATTGCTTTCAAACTAGGTACTTTCATGTATATGTATATAGAGAGGCAGAGGTTAAATTTTCCCAGCTTTTATCGGTTCAATTTTCCCCAAATTATTCAATGGGGGTTTGGGGGCAGCGCCCCTGGTGCGCTCCCTATTGCGATATAGGGTGGGGTCGAGGGGCAACACCCCTGCAGGGGTTTTCAAGGGCAGTGCCCCCGAAAGCTCAAATGACTATTATTATTTTATAAAGGCCTTCGTTTAATCTTTATTTGCATTTAATTGAAAACACGACTAAAAATTTGTCACACAAATAAAAAATATCTAAATAAATGACTACTCTTCTATACTATTAGTTACAAAAATAAAAATTACTAAATAAATGACTACTACTTTTATCATCATTTTCTAGTTTTTGATAAATATTTAATGATTTGGTTATGTTACATCTTTAGGCCAAAAGATAAAAATAGCCTTGTGAATAATGTAAAATGTATTCTGAAATTTAAATAAGGAAAAGCTAAAATATTAAATCAAATGTCTTTGATTTATAGGATAATGTTTGAATTTCTTATTTTTTAGGTAAATGCTTTTTCTTTATTTCAAAGATAAAAGGTGTTCAAGTTTGTTTTGAAAGAGAAAAAAATTAATTTACTTGAAAAGGCCTTTAAATTTAAAAGATAAATAATAGTTTTTATTATAGACTCCAAGGTTGAAAGTCAAAACTAAGCCCTTTAGTATTGGAGGGAAGTAAGCCTTGAACACTAAAATACCAGTTTTTATAAAAATATATCTATATTTTCTTCAAAGCTTAACTTATTAATCAATAAAATGATCTTTTTTTTTTTTAAGAACACTTATTATTGTTATATTTTATTTTATATTCAAATAAAAGGAACTAATAATTAAACACTTTTACACAATTTTTACTCATAAAATAACATGTTTTTACATAAAAAATAACTTATATTATAACTTAATTTTACCTAAACTTGTTAGTCCCTTCCTATTTCATAGGCAGACTAATGTTTTCATTTAGAAAGATCCAATTAATCCATATTTCAGGAATCATGTGGCCTCCATTTATACTATGGTTTGTGTAAATTTGCTTATATTAAAGCCAAATTTTAGCTATGCATTTCATTTTTATCATTGGTTGTTATCATTTATGCCTGTGATATTTTTTATTTTATTTTTCAGTTGAAAAACTAGGCAAATGACTACACAAAATCAAGGAGGGAGGTTTGAAAACGAGGCAAGTATTCTGCAAGGTTAAAAAATGTGGCAATGTGCAAGAGAATTTACATGATTTATCTGCGACATTACATTTTGTATTTTCATGGATTGTAGTTGTAAAACCCCTTTTTGTGTATATGATTTTTTAACCAATCTCTCTACATTTCCTGTTATCAGCATTGTTGAGGTTGCGATACAATTTGTGTAGTATATTGAGGTGAGTCGAAATACATTTTCTCACCTGATAGTCTGCATTATATTTTAAGGTTTGTTTATTTAGTTGTATTACTAGATTTGAGAAATGGTCATAAATCCACATAAATAACCCTAATCAAATAGAAATATTTTGAAGAGGGTCATAGAAAAAGCTTATTTTGATTGCTTCATGAAAATATTTTCCAATACATTTTCTCATCTACCAAAAATATTTTCCAAGATATTTTCTCATCTTCAACTCGGTATTTTATATTCAAGGTTTGTGTATTTTCCTACATTATTTGGAATCATGGAATTACATGAGAAAGAACAATTTTATTGTAAATCTTCTTTGAATCATATCCATATGGCACATGTTTTATTCAATTGTGGGTGCTCTCTTCTAATAGATCACACACTACTTTTGAAACATTTTTTCCCATCCAATGGATGACAGTGACAATAATTTATCTATTTATTTGACCACAACCAAAAAATCATTGTGGCAAAAACTTAAACAAAGTGGTGACTCCTATATTGCACTTTTGGATGTCAAATTAGTGAAGGTAGTTGCATTATTTTCCTAGCTAATCCCTCCTACTGAATCAAGTAGTGCTCTGATAAATATGAATGACTTGCTTTTTCTCAGGCACACCTATGATGGTATGATGAAAGAATAAGTATCCGGTAGAATAATGAGAGGGGGGGTGAATCAATATACTGAAAAACTGATACAAACTTCCCAATCTCAAACTCAAACTCACAAAGTAAACTTTCACTTATCAAGATCAATATTCAACATCAATGGTTAACTGTTATAACAACTTAATAGTAAACAACTTCAATCTTGTAAACATCAAAGTACTTATTCATATCTTATCAGAATAGTTAAGTAGTAAATCAAATCAATAAATAAGATCATAACCACAAAAACATTCACCACTTGACACAAATGTGTATACGTGGAAAACCCAAATAGGTAAAAACCACGGTGAGATGAGACTCATAAGGATAGCTATTTGAACTATTCTTAAGTTCGCCCTGTTAGGAGCCAAGCATGTTAAAGATTTTACAATAAGTCCTATTATGAACTGATTTTGTTAGGAATCACCTAGTTAAGGGATTTAAAAAATGCCTTGATTGAAAAGAAAAATACCATGTTAGGAGTAATCTCGGTAGAGGGTTTGAGAATCCAAGCTAATGGACCACCTTGTTAGAGTATTTAATAACCAAGCTTTTTAGAGCTTACCCGGTTAGGGGATTTCAATTCTGCTGTGATTGTTAGAAAAAAAAGGTTTTATTGATCTATCTGAATAGTGTTACATTTTCTTGATCAGATCCTTTTAAGCTTCAATCTGCTTTCACTCAAGCTGCAAATCCATTCTCCGGTTAGGCAACTACACACTCAACTAGTTTTCAGCCAACACTTTGCCAACACTTTTACAAATAACTTCATTGACCTTATATACAAATCAATTAGGTCAGTAACACAATAAAAACCTAATTCTCTCATAGAGATTACAAACAAGTCGGTTCAATCTTGATCATTAGAAATCATAACAAACTCTTCGCATTCTTCAAGAAAAATCCAACCGCTCCATGATCACTACTTCATCGGACATTGTAACTCATCACGCATTATGCATTAGATGCAATCCACTTTGCTCATTCCCTAGACAATAAACAAAAAAACAAACAAACACACCAAAAACAATCTAAACTTATCCTCATTCAATGATCACATGTGTCACCATCATTACTACTCATCATTAGATCTTAAACCAACAAACTTGATTGGTTAGGGTTTAACAAAAAAATAGCTGGTAGGGTTTACCGATTACACTGCATAGAAAAGGATTTAACCTTATACACCAGTTTACCGGTTCAACTCATAAACTAACATACCTATTTACAACATCTTCCACAAAGCTCTTCCTACCAGTTACAAGCCAATATCAATAATAACAACAATATCAGCAATATCATAAATACCATTACCGGTTCAATTGACATCAATGACAACATAACATATCATTAATGCAATCTTCATGCAAATGGCAACAACCTATTCGCAGAAAAAAAATACAAAATTAAAAAAATCCTTAAGCTCTCATGTTGACAAACTCTCCCTGTATTATGGCCAATTCATGTACACCACCTTATATCACTAAATCTAAAGTTATCTCAAATATGTGTGAAATATTTGGTATGTTTTATATTTAATAATTATTGTGTGTTCTCTTTATTGGTATAGCTATAATTGCCTAACAAGGAATCTTGTTTATATTCAAAGAAAATTTACAAGATTGTGTTATGATTTTCTTAAATGAGATCTAAGAATTTTCCTTGTTTATTCTTCACAAAAAATTTGAAAACATAACCCTTCTTGAATCCATGAGAAATTCATTTTGGAATGAATCATACCTGGAAATGGCCTCTTTTCTTGTTGGTTAATTAACATAGAGTAAAATAAGTGTTGTTGGTCATGAAGAATGGGTTCTTCTATTGAAACTAGATATAAATGGGAAAGAATAGTTTTTACTTTTTACATTTAACAGATTAGGTTGCCAATAGGGATCAGACTTAAATTTACATCTAAAAAGTAGAGGAGGTGAGCAACATTGAGAAGGATTTTTTTGTTGAATAAGATATTTAGCTGAGAGATAGGGTTTTGTGACTCAAATAATTTGCATGGCAGAGAGGAAGAAATATCGATGAAAGCAAGAAATTATATCAGTGTCCACAAATAACTATTCTTTCTTTCTCACAAAATGGGGTGAAAAGATCATAGATTGTAAAGAGTACTACATACAAAATGGTAAAGAAATATAAACAAGGTAAGATTTATGTATGTATGTATATGTAGCTAAAAAGTATAATTTAGCGCTCATCAATCAATATTTTTTAGATTTTTAAAAAATTTGCTATGTTGGAGTTGAATCCTTTTGCACCCTTTTCCTTAGGAGTTATTATTTTGTTGAAATCTCCCATAAAAATGAGATGATCATGTGAATGTGGTCAAGACAAAGGAATTTCATATCTCTTTAGGAGGCTATATATATGATGAATTGAATTTGAATTTCATGAGGAAAAATGTGAAGTGGACACATCTAAGGGTTCTTGTAGATGGCAACTTGGATAGTCATATAGTAATGGCATACTCTAATAGTCATATAGTAATGGGATTGGTTGTTGTATCATATTTTGGAGAAGCAAATAGCACTAATTGTTTCTTGCTGGAGGTCCATTTCTATTTAATTTTCCTTTTTAATGCTTCATAGTAGGTGGCCTTTGTTGGGTGCACCTATACCCATAAATCTCAATAAAAAAGATTCACAATAGCTAAGGGTAACTTTGGAAGGATGATCCTCTTTGACAACCTCTTCCAAATTTGATTTTAGATGTCAAGAAAATCAAGTTGGCTTCCAAGTTTCTAGCTTCTAATCTATTGGATTCTCCTATTCCATTATAAATTCCCTCTCCTTATGTTCATTACCTTTCGGTTCCATATTTTTTGACATTTCTAGGGATTAGATCCATGCAATGTCTATTTTGGTGATGCATATGTTGAATTCATGTGATTGGTTGATGTGAGGTTTATGGGGCAGCAAACTCTATGGAAATTGGTTATTGGGATTCTATTATTTTAGATTGAATGCACTGCATATTTGTATCTTGATCTGCTGCCTCTTAGATTATGTCTCTTCCATGACTTTTAATGTATAAATGGATATCAATGCTCTGTGAAATGGACAATGTTAGACAAAAGCTTGTGGTTGTATAACACACAAAAACACAAGAAACAAAGACAAATGTTAGTGTTAATCAACCAAAAACAAGTCTAAGCAGGCATAACAAAAGAAACACTAAAAACATGATGAAATATTTAACTATGGAAGCAAATACAACAAGGCATCTCCAAATGCCTTCTACCATGCTCTTAGTTCTTTCTCCCTTGTTCCTATCCTCTCCAAGTTCCAAATTAGTGTAGCTCTCAACATCTTTTTGCACTATGGATGTCTTATGGAGATTCAAGCTTGAAAATGCTTTAAAAATTATGCTATGCAAGTGTAAAAATAAGCTAAATATGAGATGCTATGAAATGAACTAAGATTTATTTTAGTCCAAAATGACAATATATTAGTGATTTTATGCTAAAATGCTCTCTAAAATTGACTATAGATTAAATGCATACAAGTTTTCAGGATTTGGATTGTGAAGAAATGGGCTCTATTTATAGGGAAAATGGAGCAATGGATGGTTGAGATTGAGTAATCTCAACAAGGGTCAGGATTGAATGATATCCAATCTATGTGAGGACTTTCAACCCAATCCCAAGATGATAAGTGTCAACATGAGAGGAGTTGAGAGGAGAGGAAAGAAGCATTAAATGCTTGACATGACCTGAGAGTTAACTTGGGAGTTAAGGTCAAGGTTGGGTTGAGTGAATAAATTCTTTATTCAAAGAATAAAGCTTTTATCCAATGGATAAACTCTTGTGCAAAGGTTAAAGGGATAACCATGGTCAAAGCAATAAATGCTTGAGGAGGCACATGAGTTACATGAGGGTTGAGTTAGGGGTTAACCATAAATGGTCATGTAAGAGCCATAAGTGGTTTGGAGGACCTTTAGAGGTTAATTTGTTGAACACACAAAGCATTTAATGCTTTTCAAAGACTTTGAAGTCTTTGAGAAGTGACTCCAAGTTGCTTAGGAATGTGACAATAATTAGGGGATGGATTAGGTTAATTAGGAAGGGTTTAGAAGAATCTAGAAGGGGGTTTAAGATTGAAAGTGGGTTTGGTGGTTGAGGAAAAAAAGGATTTTAATTAAAATAAAACTAATTTATTTCAACTTGTGGTTGCAACTTGCATTTGTAGGAAAATGCAAGTGGGGGGGAATAAATGTTTTTAATTATTTATTTAAAAGAAGAAAGGGGATTAAATGAAATAAATAGAATTTATTCATTTAATTGATTGTGATTTTAATGAATTAATTAAAATAAATTGAATAATTTATTTAATTAATAGGAGAATGTTTGAAGATGAATTAATTAAATGTTAATTTAATTAACTGATGGCTAGTGGGTTTTTAATCAAATAAATAGCAAATATTCATTCAATTAAAATGGACAAATTTATGTGACTACAGATATGATTCAAGTGTTAGACTCAATGGCAATCCCATAGACACTAAAAGGGGGAGTGAATCAGTGTATAGCCGGTGGTTAGAATATTTAAACTTATTAATAATTTTTCCACCCAAAATAGTGTACCGATAAACAAGAAGTAATGCAATAAACAGAAATAATAGAGACAGCATAGAAATACACCATAACACAAGATATTTTAATGAGGAAACATGGTGTGGGAAAAACCTCGGTGGGATTTGTGACCCACAATATTTACTCACTCACCAATGAATAAATACTACTTACAATAGGGGCCTGCACATGCAGGGAGGCCAACAGCCTAGAGCTCACTGCTCAAAGAAGAGTCTCACTGACTACAAAATGGATTAATAAATCCAATACAATATACTACTCAAAATAGCATCTCTAATGCCAGGTTCAGTACCAGTTTAAGATCAGATAGATACCATAACCAAAAACCTTCGCTACTACTAAACAACTATCTTCTATCCTCTCTCTCTCTCTCTCTCTCTCTCTCTCTCTCTCTCTCTCTCTCTCTTATTCCTTACAAAATGATCTATAAGATCTTATACATATATAAGTCTTTTAAAATATACCATATCGGCTTACAAAAGATAATTACATTTACAAAACAATTCATATAAACCAAAATTTATCCCATGTTAGCTAGAGTGCCAGTATGCTTTGTTGCCGATGTAATCTGAATGTCGATGTAAGCGCCTGCCGGTGTAAGTGCCTACCGATGTATGAAGTTTGTGATACCGATGTATGTATAAACCTATTGTCGGTGGGTTTCCAATTGGTTGCCATCAATGACAACATCAACTATTCTCATAAGAGTGTAGAATGCCAACAATCTCCCCCTTTGGCATTGATGACAACACTCATGAGAAAAATCCAAAACTGAAATCCAAAAATATGTGCTCCCCCTAAGCAAGTGATCTCCTCTATACATGCATTTTTCTCTCCACTACTCTCCCTTTGACATCAATGACAAAAGATGGCATAAATAATCAAAAGAGTACAAAAATGCTACCTCAAGGTTTGTAACCGGTTGGTTACTATCTGAAAGATGTCTACCAAAACTAGGTTTAAACTCTGCATAAACTTGCTGTTGTCATTTAGAGTTGCCTCAGTCTGCTGGATCATATTCGTGAGATAGTGCATTTGTTGCTTCAGTGATCGCTCTCCTTGAATTGTTGCCTTAGATAAGTCAACTCTCTGAGTAATAAGATTTTCTAATTTTGAACCAATTTTTCTTTTGAGTTCCCGAGCATGGGATCTTATCCTTTCCTTCTCTTTCTCAAGTTTCTCCAACTTCTCCTCAAAAACTATCATTTCTTGCTCAAAAACTGATATAAGTCCAGATGACCCTATTATATTATCCGCAATGTCATCAATTTCCTTTTGTGTCTTTTGATCTCCTCATCAATGTCCTTTGTCAAACAGTGAAGTTTACATGCTTCTCTATATAACTCCTTATACTCCAAAATTGTAGAATTAAGTACCGGTAAAAGTGTATCCAAGTGATAGGTACATTTCTTTATGGTGTTCTCAAAGAATGTGTTTTTCACTTTGTCAACTCTCTCCTTAATGGTATCCTCATTCACCTTATCTATGGTTATTATATTATCAACAATGAATTTGGACAATGTGTCCAATTTACCTAAAGAATCATTAATGTGATCTATCTTACAATTAGGGGCAATCATCTTTAGAATAGGTAAGGTGATGTCAATTGCCTTAAATGCTAAGGCATTGCAATCAGTTATCATTTTAATGGAATCCAATAGAACCTTTGTGATGTTAGTGGGTCTGAATACACTTGTAGATGTGCTTGGTTTTGCTGTAGGTTTCTTCTCAACAGATGTTTGACCAATTACCTTCACTACATCCTCTTTATTTCTATTAGATGCATCCACTTTACTTATATTTTCTTCCATTGGATCTATTTGTGTCTATACCTCTACCTTTAATAGTTTCTCATTCTAATTAAGCTCCCCTGCAACTATCAGTTTCCCATAATCAACATGAACCTTTGCCTTAGATTATTTCTTTGTCTATACCACTACTGATTGCTCAGATTCTAGTGGCCCTGTGCTAATTGTCTTTTCCTATGTTGGTTTCTCAGTCTCCAGTTTCTCTTCTTGAACCGGTATCTCAATTTCCTGAGAGTCAACAGTATGTGCCAGTTTCTCTGAAATCTTGTTGTCCTCAACACTATCTGCCTTAACCTCTTTAGTCTCTTTTTCCACCATAATGTTTATATTCTATGTCCACATTAATTGTAAAAAGTATCTCAGACTCCAGGTTAGTATCTTCATGAGTTATACCTTCAGTAGCTATATCTGGTGGATTAGTTGTATGAACCGGTGATGTTGAGGTTAAAGGAGGGGTGTCCAGAGCTTGTGGATGGATGTTATCTGTTATTTTTATAGAAGGTACACCACCTATTTTACCTTTTCCCTTGTCTTTCTGATATACCTTGAATGTCTTCTCCACTTTCGGTTTGTTTCTTTCCTCTTTCTTTTCCTTCTCAACAAAAAATATGACCCATTTATCTGTAGTCTCATCTACAATTTCCTTAACCCTTCCAGCCATCAGGCTCACTTGCCGATGTCCACTAACAAATACTGACCGATTAGCTTTAGATATAAGCTCATCTATCTCTTCTCTAAAATTTACCAAATGTATATCCAAGAGTGTTTCAACTTTCAACTTCTTGTCCAGTTCCATTAGAGATAGCCTTTTAGCTTCTAATCTCAAGTATAAGTCGTTAGGTAACTCATCAATCACTTCTATCAAAACTTTCTTGTATATATCCAAGTGTAGGATAATGCTTTCTTCATTGTTTTTTTTGTCAGAATCTTTAAAAGAATTATACCATTTATTTACATTTACCAGATTACCTTCCTATGTAATCTCATTCTATAGATTATCCAGTGTGGGGGTAACCGGTGTCTATTTCTTCTTTGGTGTAAGCTTCTTCTGCGGTTCCCTAAATGCTTGTTCCTTTTTCCTTAGTGTCCTTGTTTTCTTAGGTGAAGGAGATGGTACCGGTGGGGTTTTCCTTTTCCTTTCCACTCTCTTAAACTCAGCAGCCTTGCCACTATCAGTATTAGAAGATGTTACAACCGATGAAACATGTGCTTCAGGTTGCAGTCCTTAAAGATCACTTGTTGATATACTACTGATATTCATGACACTTTCTTTGATTTCTTGGGCCTTCTTGGAGGCATCTCTGATAAAATTTTCTCTTCTTTTTGTCCTCTTTTGCATAGATACATTACTCTCAATGGTTTCCACACTACCAAAGAATTTATCAGATGGCTCCCTTGGTGCATCAAGTAGAGATTTAGCATATGTCTCTAGAATAGATAGGTCTACCTCATAAACCATCTCAGTGACCCAAATAGTTCTAGGGCTTACTTCTTCCATCCAATTTTCATCTCGCTTAATGACAAAACAAATTTTCTTGTCATACTTATCAATTATGCTCTGTGGTAGTCTCTCTCTTTCTCTCATCTTAGTTTGAAATATTTTGATGTAGTCTGTAATGTTCTTATCATAGTTAGTGCCCATACCAGTGAAAGCTTCATGTATCTATCTTCCTACCAGGATGCCATAACCAAAATCTTTGTAACCTATGTCGAGTATCTCTTTGGTAAAGTATAGCATCAAGCATACTAGTAGGTTCCCAAAACAAAAAGTACCTTTCTTGTCTCCCTTAATCTTCTTTAAATTATCAATCAGTTCATCTTTAATCCATTCACACACATCAATCTTAGAATTATTGTTCACCATCTCATATGCACTATGAATACAAAGGCTAGAAATAGAATTTAGTCTATTGGCATGTGTTGCTTTATATCCTAGTACCATACTCACATATTTCACATTTATATCCTTACAATCATTCACTCTAAGTGACCTATTATCAGATGTGGCTCCGGTTAACTCCATAACTCCCTTGTTAGGTATTTTCTTGGTTTTATCAGGCCTACTACCGGTTGAAGGTAAACTAGTGTCTGCCTTAATTGCTTCCTTGGTTATCTTGCAAACAGATTCTAACCATATGAACTCTCCATGGACTCTACTTAATACAAGTCTTACAACCTCCTTTGGAAATTCAGGAATGTTCAGAATTTCTACAAAACCTAAGTCTTCCACAATCTTATGTTCAAGTTTAATTGCACCTTGTTCATCGGTAATAACCACATTAAATATTTTCTTCAAATCCTCAGTCCCTAGGTTTTCTATTTTGCAATGTATGTAGATTCTAGGGTCTTCTACAAATGCTACACCCTTCGGAATTTTTGAAAAAGCTCTGATAGAATCATCTTGTTTTACAATCTCAGAGATAATATTAAACATGCGTCTAGGGAGTTTGACGTTTTCCACAATGATAGGTTTTGCAATAAACTCAGGAACAGAAGATGAGGTTGCCATTTCAAAAGATAAATACCTCTTAACCGAAATTATCTTAATGCCTGAAAATGACTTCGTAGCTCTGCCTTAGAATGCCCTTGCTCAGTTTCGCACTCTCTGATGTTTGAATGCTTGGTGACTCGAAAATGAGGGATCTTCGATGTTATATAATGAAATATCTTTCAACAACTGCATGAAATGCTCGCCGGTTAAGTGAAAACTTAACACACCTTCTGGTAAAGAGGAAATGTATCTTTTCACCATCAACCAAGGGTAGAATGCATGATTTTCAACTTGCTGAAATACCCCCTAAGGATTATTCCTCAATTAGATGAAGAATCTCCTATCAGTGGAGTGTTACTCTGTTCTACCAGTGCATAAATAGATTCATCAACTTTCTGAACACTCTTCTTAATATTATTTTGAAAATTCTTTCTTTACTTCATCTACCTTTTCTTTGCCCTTCAAACTAGATCCTTTATTGTTTGTCGGTATAGTCTTGCTTCTACAAAATTTTGCAATGTGTCCAATCTTGTTACATGCATAATAGGTTACATTATTCCTCTGAAAAGATTTTCTAGATCCTTGACCAGTTTGTGATCAACATTTATTGGATAAATGCCCAAATATACCACAAGCATAGCATTTCACATTCATTCTGCAATTTTCTGAATTATGACCAGCTTTGTTGCATTTGGAATAATGACCTGTGGGTAAGTTTGCATTTTGATTATTTCTAAATCTACACTGATTTTCTCTATGACCATATTTGTTGCAATTGAAACATTTCCCATTGAATTTATAAGCATTAGGTTGTCTTACCGATTTCTTCTAATCTCGATTATTTGCAGTACCAGAACTTTTTCCATGTTCAAATCCAAACCCATTTGTATCTCCATCAGGTTTCTGTCTTTTAAGCATGTCATCAAGTCTTTCTAAACTTTTCTTGAATTTGTCTTTGTGTTCATTTGCAGTAACCAACTCATTTTCCATAATTTCAACTTGTCTTGTAAGTTCCTCCTTATCATGTTGCATGTGAATTAGATCTGTCTTTAACATATCATTTTCATGACCAAGTCTCAGATTTTCATTTCTTGCATCATTAAGTCTCCTAGTCAAGTCTTCTTCATTATTCTTCCTATCTTCAATATCCTTACATAACCTCATAGTCATATCTTGCATTTCATTCTTCATATTAGTGTTCTCTTGCCTTAACTTATTTTCAATGTCTCTAAGAGTTTATTTTTCATCATCATCATTCTGCATCTTCTCATGAAGTTCTTTTCTCTTATTTTGTGCTATAACTAGATTTTCTCAAAGTCCTTTAATGAATTCCTTAGCAGTCCTCAAATCATCTTCAAGTTTGATATTCTTCAACTTTTCTGCATCAAAATCTTCAAGAGCTCCTTCCAACTATTTTCTTAAGTTCTCCATTTGTACCAGTTTCAAAATCTTCTTCAAGTTGTTAGGATTTTGCAAATAGAGGACCAAGCTCTTATACCAATTGTTAGATTCAATGATAGCCCCACAGACACTGAGAGGGGGGGGGGTAAATTAGTGTCTAATTGGTGGTTAGAATATTTAAACTTATTAATAATTTTTCCACCCAAAATAGTGTACTGATAAACAAGAATTAATGCAGTAAACAAAAATAATAGAGACATCATAGAAACACGCCATAACACAAGATATTTTAACGAGGAAACCCGGTGTGGGAAAAACCTCGGTGGGATTTGTGACCGACAATATTTACTTACTCGCCAATGAATAAATACTACTTACAATAGGAGCCTACACATGCAGGGAGGCCAACAACCTAGAGCTCACTGCTCAAAGAAGAGTCTCACTGACTACAAAATGGATTAATAAATCCAATACAATATACTGCTCAAAATAGCATCTCTAATGCCAGGTTCAGTACCGGTTTAAGATCAGATAGATACCATAACCAAAAACCTTCGCTGCTACTAAACAACTATCTTCTATCCTCTCTCTCTCTCTCTTATTCCCTACAAAATGATCTATAAGATCTTATACATATATGAGTCTTTTACAATATACCATGTCGGCTTACAAAAGATAATTACATTTACAAAAAAATTCATATAAACAAAAATGTATCCCATGTCAGTTGGAGTGTCGGTATGCTTTATTGCTGATGTAATCTGAATGCCAGTGTAAGCGCCTGGCGGTGTATGAATTTTGTGATACCGGTGTATGTAGAAACCTATTGCCGGTGGGTTGCCAGTTGGTTGCCATCAATGACAATATCAACTATTCTCATAAGAGTGTAGAATGCCAACATCAAGATCTGCCCCCCAAAGCCCCCTTGCCACCTTGCACCCCCAACACTCCCACCTTCTTGACCCCCATCAACTCCCTACAAGCCTTGCATCCTACCCCCTATGGCATCTCTAGGATACAGGGATGATAGGAGATGTCTTTGGTTACTGCATGCCCCCTAAAACATCTTGTTAGGAGGTCCTACTCATACAGATATCTGAACATTCTTACTATGGCCAAAGGTCTCAATAACATTCCTCAACTATCTCAGGGATGTCCATGCATCCCAATTATTTTATGCTCTAAACAAATTGTGATGTAGAAAAAAATAACATTGATTATTTGTTTTAATTGCTGCTATACTTGAATCACAATAGAAAGATCTAGTGGCCAATCGATTGCTACTTGTCTCATGTATCTTGTAGTTTATTTTTGGGGGGCCAAATTTAAATACCTAAAATTTATTATTTTCTATACCAAATTTCTTGGTGAAATGGTAGGAATCAATGCATTTTGTAGGTGATACTTTTTTTTTCAAACATCCATATTTATGTTTGAGCAATATGATGAATGTTTTTCATTTTATTATTGGCAGGTGGGCTATCACTTTGCACCTAGTGGCAAGCCATACCCTGATAACTAGATCATTACAGATATTATCTATGAGGTTGAAGGGGGAACTCTGAAATCTAGGTTATTAACATGTTGTAAACCCAACTAAAAAGAAAGTATTTTATTGCTAAAGAAAACATTTAGATTTTTTCCTTTCATTTAGTCTTTTCTTTTTGAACTCCAAGACTTCAAAACTTCTCAGTGATAAGTTTTGGGCAGTTCTATTGATACTGACTCCCTTATGGTTATGGTGATTACACCAATTAGATCCATAACTTGAATTGGAGAAGACAAAAATCATAAAGTTCTCATTGTTGTTTAAGACTAGTAAAGATGGAGTGTTGAACCTTGTTGGATGTATTAGGTTCACTGGAAAATTCATAAAACTGATACAATACATTTTTAAGCAGTTGTATATTATATTAATTTATTTTTATTGTATATTCACAAGAACAAAAAAATAGAAGAAACTTTATGAGATTAAAGGTGTAAAGTTAATCTTTTTTGTTGTTAGAAATAATGTTTTCTTGTTAATGGGAAATCAAGGGGAATGACAGTAAAATGAATTTGGTCAACTTGGGGATTTACTTGACTGTAGATTTATTTGATCTAGGGATTTTTTTCTTGTTAATGGGAAATCAAAGGGAATGACAGTAAAAATTTTGATTGCAGATTTATTTGATCTAGGGACCAATTGTAAAACCAGTTCAAACATTCCTTTTGATAGAACTTCAAGAGAAAATAATTCTTTTCCACCTACGAGAAAAGAAGACAATGGTTGGAGATATGATGATGATCAACACTCAAATGATATAATCAAAGCATCTAATGCCATGGAAAACATCCAGCTAGATAAAAAAGCTCACAGTTTAACTAGTTCTTGGAGGTAAGGTCTATAAGCTCAAATCTATCAAGTTAGTGTCAAATTACTTTAGCTATGTGACTAATCTATGCAATGGATTATTGTCTCTATGACTTAATGTTTGTGATGTGAATTGATTAGTGTGTTGGTTTGATGATGATTGTAATGAATTCATCACTTGTTGTCATTGATGAAACACTCTCACACACACATATGATTATATCGACTACAGGTGTAACTTGAATTATTTACACTGTTAACCGGTATGTTAGAGGTTTATCTCTAATCGGTACTTTGTGTCAACCAATATGTGCATATGAGACAACCTATGGCTATAATAAGTCAACATCAAGATGAAGATCCAGATGGACATCAAGAGAAGATTCATGGACAACAGTTCATATGTTTTATTCAAACTAGTATTGATTGTTCCAACCGGTATTTGGTTATTTCTGTGATGAGTTACCTGCACCGACTACTTGGCGGTAATTTTTGTGACGGGTTATGATCACATGTATAGATACACTACATTTAGGAAATTGTGTTTTGATTCTCTTGGAGTGACATAAGATTTGAATGTCTATTTAAATACATCTTAGTGAATCATTTAAAAGAGAGATGTTATGTAACTGATGGTATGCATGAAGAGTGAAAGTTTTTGTTGAAGAGGGATACATGTTAAGATGAAGAGTGTGTTGAAGAGTAGTGTTGAATGTACTTAGAAAGATCTGATCAAGCAAGTATTATGCTACTTAGAACAAATCAAACCTTTCTTGTTGTTTTCTAACCATTACAACAAAATCAAATCCCTTAACCGGGTAGGCTCTAACAAGCTTCAATGTACAAATCCTCTAACAAGGTGATCCATTAGTTTGGATTCTTAAATCCTCTAGTGAGGTTACTCCTAACAGGGTACTACCTTTAACAGGGTACAAGCTTCTAATCAAGCTTTGGGATCTCTAACAAGATTCGCTCCTAGCAGAGCACTTTGTAGACCTTAACCGGTCAGTTATCTATTACTGCAGATAGTTAAATTATGAGTTCCATCTCACTGTGGATTTTACCTATTTGTGTTTTCTATGTATAAACACTTGTGTTATGGTGGATGCTTTACTTTTTGTGAATGTTGTTATATCATTTTGGATTGCACACATTGTGTTTAAAAGCTTTGTTAAGTTCATCTACCAGTTAGCATTTGAAGTAGCATTTTATTTGGTGTCACTGATTCACCCCACCCCTCCCCTCGCATCTTATTACTTTTCAAGTCCATCAATTGGTATTAGAGCCAAAATTCTTTGAATCCTAACCGCTTAGAAGAAAGCCTTGAAACCACCATGGGGGACATGAGCTATCATGAGATGGCTAGAGAGCTAGAAGCTAGCTAAAATGAACTTGAATCTCTTAGGGTCAAACTGAAATCTTCTCAAGTCAAGAGAAGATAGCTAATTGAACAAATATTAGAGATACCTGATAATAGTTCTTCAGATGAAGCCAATATTGATGCTTTAGCAAAGGAAGTTGAATAGTTGAATGGTGAGAAACTGAATCTAAGGAGAGAGCTAGAAGGTCTCACTATCTGCATGAGTCAGGAACTGGAAGCCAGAAGAGCTGCTGAAGATCTTATAAAGGAAAGAGATCAAGAGATTACAAAGATCGAATGGGAATAGGACACTATGCATGAGAATTTGATTGTTGAAAGAGAAGAAAAGGAGAACCTACAACTAGATCTTGAGCTTGCATTATCTCTAAAAGAGAACCTATCTAAGCATAATGAAGATCTCATCAAACAACTTACTGAAGCCAATGAGAAATTGGAGAAGTTCATAAAAAATTCTACCATGCGGGAAGAACAAATTCAATCACAAAGAATGAAGGGTGATATCTCTGGACTTGGTTTTCACACAACTGAAAAAGGTGAATCCTCCGGTACTAAGAACAAAACTGCTCCTAAGATAAAAAAATCCTACCGGTAAGAAGGTCTTTAAACCTGTCTTCTTTGTTTGTCATAAACTTGTTCACATTGCAAATGCTTGTAGAAATAAACCAAACAAAAATGTAAGTTACAATACTAATGCTAGGTATTTGTCCAAGAAATTTGAAGGTCATTGCTTCACATGTAGAATGTATGAACATAGATCTATTGAGTGTAGATATGGAGCAAACAACCCTGTGCCACACATGCATCCAAGACCAAATGGTGACTAGATGAGGAACTTTGATAACCAGGTAAACCTGAACTGGAAAAGATCCTATGACAACCAATTCAGTCCATTCGAGATGGAAAAGGAAACAAATGTTATTTGCACCTTCTGTAATAAATTTGGTCATGTGGCTATGAACTACAAAAGAAGAACAAGAAGAGGAAATGCAGGACCTTGGAGATCATCTAGTATGGCTTGTTATCATTGTAACAAACCGGGGCACTTAGCAAAATTTTGCAGATCCAGAAATAGAAAACTGGTCAACTCTTCCAAGGATCAGAAAGGAAAGCAAAAAGTTGATATTGAAGAAACTAGAGAGGATATGAATTGAATTTGGAAGAAGAAAAGTGATGACTCACCTGGAGAAGAAACTGTTCCTTCACCCTGTGAAGAGAACCCTGCACCGGTGACTTAAGCCTTTTTAATATGGCTAAGGGGAGCTTAACGGTAAAATATCTCCAGACCCCTTGTGAAAAATGAGCGGGAAAGAATTTTGAAACATGAAATTTTGGTAACTTTTTGTTAACATGTTATCAACTAGTTTTCCACTTGAGCAGTGAAATTAGGGTTTGTAACCCTAACATGTGAGCATTTATTGCAGTAGGTAAAAAGGATAAAAACAAGTTTTACTGTCATTTTTACCCTAACTCATTCAAGAAAGAAACTTGAAGCGATTGCAGAGCTGAGTAAGATTGTCTTGTTTTTAATTGTCAAATTATTTTGTGATTTGAGAAATTAAGTTGAATTGAAGATTGCTGAAAGTCGAACTGGTGTGCACTTGGGTATTTCAACCGGTAAACGGGGCAATGTGCATGAAACAAGGTATTTCTTTGAACATACTATTTTGAATCTTGTATTTCTAGAATGGCATCTTCTTCAAAGTCTATAGAGAGGTTGATGATCACTTAAGAGCCTATGTAAGCTCTAAAGGCAGATGAAATTGTGTCATATAATGCATTATTGCAAGTTTCTAATGGAGTTGTGGTAAATGGTGATCTATCCAGATATACAGACTACAAGTTAGAAGATTTAGGATCTCTATACATTTACATAGAACTGAAATCACTTTGTGATGAGAATGGTAAATTTAAGACAGTATGCTAGGGTTTTCATAATGCCTCTTATTTTCTTGACGATTTTGAAGAAGCATATATTAGAATAATTTTGAGTAGAGTTCATGCAGAGAACATGTACGTAGAAAGGACTCACACAATTACCAAGGAAGCCATTCAGGCTGTGACTGGCTACTTTGCAACTGGTGAAGTACCTAAGCTAAGGAAAATTTCTAAGTATATTGTCTTTGACTTAACTGGTTCTACATCTGATAGACGTGCTTTTTCTGTCAACAACATCAGGGACCCTACAGTGAAATTAGCAGCAATGGTGATAGGCTACTGAGTATTTTACTCCAGTAGACTTAACAGTGTTACATCTGCAACAATCCACACAGCTCACAAAATGATTGTGGATAATGCTAACTATGATATCTATGAAGCTATTAGAAGATAACTATTTTTGAATTTGAAATCTATCAAGAAGGATAGTAGTCAGAAATTCAAGTTTGGTCAACTTTTCATCGGCCTATTCTTTTACTTTCAGAATTTTCTACCAGGGATAGGAGACATTGAGTGGTCAAAGGACTCACCAGTCTCGGCACAAATCAAGAAAAGCATCAAGGCGGTAAAGAATACTTTCCATGCTGCCCTGAACAAGTATTTCAATGAGTTCTAGAAGAAAATGAGTATGAGAATAATAATACCATAAGAGGTGGTAAAGAACTTTGAGAAGGATATAATCTTCACCGTTACCACTGATTTTTGTCTAATGTAAGCTATTGAGCCAAGAGAGGAAGAAATGGAAGACATGAGTCATGAAGTAAACTATGATCTTCTAGTTGGCTATGCTAACACCTTATTGGCATCACCGATAGCCAAAGAGAAAAGAAAATTGGACATTGTAGCAGTCCAAAATGAAGCTGCAAAAACTAATACTGCACCTATGAAAAGTGCAAAAGGAAAGAATAAAAAGTCTGATAAAGCATCTCCAACAAAGAGTACTAGGGTTACCAGGAGTGTCCTAAACAAAAAGGAACCGAAACCCAAGGTATATATTAAGAAAGAGACAAAGAAGAGAGGCAAAAAATTAATTTTGCACCCAGAATCTGAGGGAACAGATTCTGATGAAGAACCAAAGAAGGCAAAGACATTTGGCAAAATATCCAAAAAGGTAAAGGTAGTGCCAAAGGAAACTACACCTATTGATATAACTGCTTACAAACCAGATACCCATTTTGAAAGAACAATGAAGACACTAGGGAGGAATAGGTTTGATAATGTCAAAGAATATTTTGATTCCTTCACTGAAGATGAGAAAGAGCAAGTGATTCAATAGGTAATCACTCATTTGTGTCATTACAGTAGATTTCCACATGATTTGGAAAAGGTTATTTCAATCTCTTTATATAATATTCTTTTAGATAAATGGGAGGATGCTATAAAATTGGAAAAAGAAATTATTGATGAAATATTTGTACAATATTTTCCCAATCTATCTACAGGTGGAATTAGTGCTTTAGTTGATTAGTACAAAGCACAATTTTCTTTTAAGGAAAGAAGATTGAAGCTTCTTAATGGTAAAAGGGCAATTGTTGAAACTGAGACACATCAGATAGCCTATGGAATCAAAAAGATTGAAGAACTAATCCATTCTTCTAAGGATAAGGATACAGAAGAGATAGCTGATGATGTTAATAGACCGGAAATGGATGAAGAGGAGGTTATTCAACCTAATGAGGTCTATCCACTCAATAAGAAGGATGATTCCATTATTCTTATTGATGATGATGTTTAGAACATAATGGACCTATTTGGAGACAACATTGTACCAGATATGGAGCCCCCAGCAATCACTGATGTACAGGTTACAGTAGTTGAGCAACCAGCTACTCAACTAAAAGTGGACAATCCACCAACAATAGAACAATTGGAGAAACCCCAATCTCCACCAGTCATTCAAGAAATTCAGAAGGAGACTACTGAAAATGTTGCCATGCAGTCACCTGAAAAGACAATAGAGGAGAATATAGAGAAAGCTATCATTAAGGTTGTATCCCCTGAACCGGCAAAACATAAACAACTTGAAGATGATGATGATGATGATTCTTTAAGTATTTCAAGACCTATTGATATGAATGATTTGAGTGCATCAGAGATGATGAAGATTGCTAATGTTATGCAATCTAGAGCGCATAAGAAGAGACTGAAAGAGAAAAGGGTTGAAGCAGAGACAATTCAGAATGCAATAGACATTTTGTCTGGTCTACTATCGGAAACATATATAGCACATCTTTCTACACCCATTAGAAAACTTAGTCAGTTAGTTGCAGATGCATCTAATCAAATCAAGTCACTTGAAGATGTTGCTCACCTATATGCTGAAAAGATCCACAAGAAGAAATATGGAGACAAACTAGCAAAGAAAATTGAAAGTGGCAAAATGGCTCTATCTCACAATAAAAGTTTGTTGAGAAAAGCTATTGAAACAGGAGGAAAGTATCTTGCCTCTACCTCCAATGTTACTTTATTTTATTGTGACATTTCAAAAAGTCAAATTGAAATAGAGAAAGAAATGGAAAGGATATGCAAGGGCTATGTCCCACTCTGGGACTCCATACATTCCTTTAACAAGTCTATAGATGATTTGCATAAAAAACTGGACAGTTATGATAATGAGAAGGCAAAGAGACTCTGATCTCTAAAAGAACTCAAGAGTCTGCTCACATCACAAGTAGACATATTACAGAGAGCCTACTCCAATGCAGAAACTATTCTTGCAACCCCTGAAACCTGCACATTGAACTCAATGGAAGAATTCCATTCTCAACTGACATCTACATTCGAGTATATTGCACACATATTGGAATCATGGGGAAAATCTTTGTCACGGATGAAGAAGAGCTTCAATGCTATTTTTATGAGATTAGCTAATGCATGATTTTTTTTAAGTTATTGTTATATATATGTTGAACACTTTGATACAAATTTTCTGTATATATGTATATATTTTACCTTTTCAATTTGGCATTGTTGTCAAAGGGGGAGTAGAAATATGTATGTGTGTTTCTAAAAATTTTGTATGTATGCATGCTTAAGGGGGAATATGAGTACATGTGTAAATTTGTTGTGTATGCACACTTAGCGGTATTACTATAAAATTTTCTAAGTGTTGCCATCAATGCCAAAGGGGGAGATTGTTGGCTTGATGATGATTGTAATGAATTCATCACTTGTAATTGATGAAATACTCTCACACACATATATGATTATATCGACTACCAGTGTAACTTTAATTATTTACATTGTTAACCAGTATGTTAGAGGTTTATCTCTAATCGATACTTTGTGTCAACCGGTATGTGCATAAGAGACAACCTATGGTTATACTAAGTCGCCATCAAGATGAAGTGTTGGTATTTTGGTATGGTTTTGTCATTGATGTCAACACCTGCTAAATACACGTAATTTGGAGATCCAGCAACATTCACCGGCAAACAGTTACCGGTATATGGTTAACCGACAGGATATAATGTTCACCGGTACCTGTATTGACATGGAAGACACTTGGTAATGTCAAAGACATCATATGGACACTTTACTTTCAAGTAATAATCATTGGTATATTCTCATTTGCATATTTGCTTTTACTGGAAAATAGGTCCAGGTTATCTAGGGTTACACCGATAGGTTTATCTTTTCTAGATTAGCATGGCATGCTATGGAGATGATTTATTATTGTTGTAAATGCATTAAGCTAACATGTTCAATCGGTTATTGCATCAGATATTGTATTGTTTGTAAAATGTTTTTTATTGTAATATCCTGTAGAGCTGACCTACTAAAATTGGTCTTAGGGTATGGTATAAATGTAAGGTCTTATTTGTAAGATCAAGTGTGGAATGCGAAAAAGATCTAAGGAAGGGTATATGTGAGATCAAGCAGGGATATACACGAAGACATCATTTGAAGGTGAAGTTAGGTTTTTGTAGAAGCATATCAGCATTACACCGGTACTGAATCCAGCATATGAAGATGCTATTTTGTGTAGTACATTCTCATTGGATTTAACCATCCAACTGTAGTCAGTGTGACTCCCATTTGTGATTGAGCAGTGAGCTCTAGGCTGTTGGCCTTTCTGCATGTGCAAACCCCTCTTTGTACACTTACTATCTGCAGTAGTATCATCTGATTGTGGGTAAGGTTTCCCATCGTGGTTTTTCCCCTTATAGGGTTTCCACGTACAAATATTGGTGTCATGTGTTTTGGATGACTTTGTGCTTATGTTTCATGCATTAATTCTTACCGGTACGGCAATTTTCTATTAACATTGTCTACCAGCATACTTAACTAATTTACCGGTATCAAGCATTAAGTTGGTTAATAAGTTTTTGGTTTGAATTTATTAGACAACTGATTCACCCCCCCCCTCTCTCAGTTGTCTCCGGGACCTACAATTGGTATCAGAGCCTAGTCCTCTTTTTGCAGAAGTTTAACAACTTAAGGAGATCCAATGTCTACCAATTATTTCAGAAAGGATAGTCCTAAACTTGATGGAACCAACTATGGGATATGGAAAATCAGAATGGAGACACATATAAATTGCATTGGTAAAGACATCTAGGAAGTTACTAAGAATGGTTATACTGCTGCTGTAGCTAGTCAGACTGCTCCCATTACTTTAGCCAAAGATGAAGAAAATGATTGCAAAGCAAGAGAAGCACTTTTGAGTGCATTATCAGATCAACAAATCATGGGATTATCAGATAGATCCACTGCAAAAGCTATTTGGGATCATTTGGAAACACTGAATGAAGGGGATTCCATAGTCAAAATTGCAAAACTTGAAAGCTTCCGAGTCAGGTATGAACATCTGAAAATGGAAGAAGATGAAAGGATTTCTGCTTTTATGGAAAGAGTAAATGAAATTGTTTTGGGTATCAAATGTTGTGGAGGAACCTTGAGTGAAGATGAGATTGTTTCAAAAATCTTAAGAGGTTTACCACCAGCATATAAAATGAGGGTTACTGCTATAAATGAGTTGAGAACAATGCCTAATACATCAGTAACTAGGGATACATTGATTAGAAAACTTTCAGCTTTTGAAATTGAGGAATTTGGTCCTGTTGCTACTATAGAAACTGATTTGGCCTTCAAAGCATCAACATTATCTGCTCCATCCTTTGACAAATCAGACTAGAAAGCCTTTTATGCAAGAGAACTTGAAGAAACCAAGAAGGCGAATGAAGAGCTTGAAGAACTTTAAGCACTATTTGCAAGAAAAATGCCAAAAGGTCCAATTGGAAGTAAGTATGAAGGTAAAGCACCCTTTAAATGTTTCAATTGAAATAAGATTGGTCATATGGCTTCAAGATGCCCTAATAGACATGCTAGACTAAGAGAAGAAGCTAAAAGAACATACAAACCTAATCTTGACTATCAGAGATACAAATTTAAGAAAAACAAAGATAAATCTTGTTACATTGCTGATGAAGGTGTGACTGATGATTCTGATGAGGATCCAACAGACAATGGATGGGTCTTTGTTGCTATAACAGAAGATCAACCGGTACCTATTGCTCAACTGGTAGAACAAGCCCTAGCAGCTAAAGTTGAATCAAAGGATGAATGGATTATTGACTCAAGATGCTCACATCACATGACTGGAGACAAAGGTAAATTCTTGAACTTTCAAGAATACAATGGAGGTTTAGTAAGATTCGGAGATGACAAAGCCTGTTCAATCAAAGGTAAGGGTTCAATATCTCTTGATGGTAAACATAACAATGACAATGTCTACTATGTTGAAGGATTAAAACATAATCTTCTAAGTGTTGGTCAATTAGTTGAGAAAGGTTTTTAGTTACAATTTAAAAATGGAAAATGCAAAATCATGAATAGAACTGGTTTGGAAATTGCAACCGGTAATCAGACTAGAGGTAATATCTTTCATTTGAATAACAGTGAAAAGGCATGCTTAATTGCACATATAGATGAAAGTTGGCTATGGCATAAAAGACTATGTCATGTAAATTTTGATTGCATGATAAAAATCAGTACTTCTAAGGCAATTAGAGATCTACCTAAAATAGTGAAACCTTAGAATACAATTTGCAAGGAATGTCAATTTGGAAAACAAGTTAGAACTAGTTTCAAAAGTATTCCAGAAAAATCCAATAATGCTCTTGATTTAATTCACACTGATTTATGTGGTCCAACTAGAACTAAAAGCTTACAAGGTGATAGATATTTCATGCTAATTATTGATGATTATTCTAGAATGTGTTGGGTTACTTTTCTCAGAGAAAAATCAAAAGCACTTGGGAAGTTCAAGCTATTGAAAGCAATGGTTCAAAATGAAACGGGTAAGAAAATTAAATGTTTAAGATCAGATCAAGGAGGAGAATTCACATCTAGAGATTTTAATACATTCTGTGAAGTAAATGGAATCAAAAGACAGTTATTAGCACCTCAGACACCACAACAGAATGGAGTTGTTGAAAGGAAAAATAGAACTATTTTGGATGCAGCAAGAAGTATGTTATTAGAAGCAAATCTACCACATGTGTACTGGAGAGAGGCAGTAAGCACTGCTGTCTATACATTCAACAAAGTTCACATCAAAGGTGAAACCGGTAAGACCCCTCATGAACTATGGTTTGGTAATACTCCTACTCTTAAGTATTTTAGAATTTTTGGAAGTAAATGTTATATTAGAAGAGATGAGTATATTGGCAAGTTTGATCCTAGAAGTGATGAAGGAATATTTCTTGGTTATTCATCTAAGAGTAAAGCTTATAGATATTTTAATAAAAGATTATAGAAAATTGTTGAAAGTACAAATGTAAAGATTGATGAACAATTCAGAGGAACTTCAAGGTATATAGACACTAAACCGGTAATAGAAATTATGAAAAATGAACCAATAGTAAATCCACCGGTACAGAATGATGATCTAGTTACTCTGGTATCATCAGAGGACTCCACAGTAATTGAAGAACAACAACAGACTAAGACACCCCGGTATGTAAGACTGAATCATTCTGAAGATCAGATAATTGGAAGAAAATTTAAAGGAGTCATGACAAGAGGAAGATTGGTGAATAAAGAGGTATGTCTTATTTCTCAAATTGAACCATTATCTATCAATGAGGCATGTGAAGATAAATTTTGGATTAAAGCTATGGAAGAAGAATTAGGACAAATTGAGAAAAATAATACTTGGACATTAGTTCCCCAGCCTGAAAATAAAAATGTAATTGGAACCAAATGGGTATTTAGAAAAAAACTCAATGAAGATGGTAAGGTTGTCAGAAATAAAGCAAGACTAGTGTGTAAGGGATATTCTCAGAAAGAAGGAGTTGATTACAATGAAACCTTTGCATTGGTAGCCAGAATTGAGGCAGTTAGATTATTCTTGGCCTTTGCAGCTCACAAGGATTACAAAGTTTATCAAATGGATATTAAATGTGCATTCTTGAATGGAGATCTTGAAGAGGAAGTCTATATGAACAACCTGATGGATTTTCCTTGATAGATGACAATGATATGGTTTGCAGATTAAGAAAAGCTTTGTATGGATTAAAACAAGCTCCAAGAGCTTGGTATACAAGATTGGATAAGTATCTTTTAAAGATTGGTTTTACTAAAGGAAATGCAGATAGCAATTTATACTACAAAGTAACTAATGATGACATCTTGATTATGGAAGTATTTGTTGATGATATAATCTTTGGAGGAGAAGATGGATTATACAAAGAATTTTCTCTTGAAATGCAGCATGAATTTGGAATGTCTATGATCGGAGAAATAAAATTCTTTTTAGGATTGCAGATTTTATAGACTGATAAAGGCATATTTTTGAGTCAATCAAGTACTTGAAAGAACTACTTAAGAAATTTGGGATGGAGAACTCTAAACCGGTAAGCACACCTATGACTACAAATGACAAATTATCTCAAAGGGATGAATCTACACCTATTAATCCAACTATATACAAATCTATGATAGAAGGTTTACTATATTTGACACAAACCAGACCTGATATTATGAATGCAGTATGTATAGTTTCTAGATTTCAAAGTAATCCTAGGGAAAATCATGAATCAGTAGTAAAAAGGATTTTCCGATACTTACAAGGCATAGAAAATCTTGGATTATGGTATCCTAAAGATGAAAATTTTGATCTATGTGCATACACAGATGCAAATTGGGCAAGAGATGTGGATGATAGAAAAAGCACCACTAGAGGAGCATTCTTTCTTGGAAAGAGATTAGTTTCTTGGTTAAGTAAGAAATAGAGTTGTACATCTTTATCAACAGTAGAATAAGAATATGTTGCAGCAGCAACAAACTGTACACAGGTACTTTGGCTTAAGCAAATGTTGAAAGACATAAAGGTAAAATGCAAGGAACCTATTACTATATATCTTGATAACACTGCAACAATTGATATATCTAAGAATCCAGTATTACATTCTAAAACAAAACATGTTTCTATCAAACTAAATTTTCTAAGGGAAAAAGTTGAAGAAAAGGAGATAAACCTGGTTTATGTGAATACTAAAGAACAGCTTACAGATATTTTCACAAAACCTTTGCCTAAGGAAACTTTTGAGTATCTCAGAGATCAGATCGAAGTCTTACCTCCACTGGTAGAGACTTAGACAGTTGATGATTGTCATCAACCGACAGAAATAAATGGACAAATCTTTTATTCTGGTATTTGATGAGGAAGCTACCTCCCAGGGGGAGTAGTTGGTTTATTGACTTGGTTGGTATTTTGTATGAACTTGACCTTTTGTGACTTTGGCATTTGATGTCAAAGGAGGAGAGATATATGGAAAAACATTAGGGAGAGATGTATGAAAAATGCATTATCTTTTTGAGGAGAGATTGGTATGAGAGATTGGTATAAACACATATTACTCCCAGGGGGAGAAATGGAGATTGTTGGTTTTTCTACTTGGCATTTCTGTTTTGGCACTTTAATGGTTTTTCCATCTTGTGTTGCCATCAATGCCAAAGGGGGAGATTGTTGGTATTTTGGTATGGTTTTGTCATTGATGTCAACACCTGCTAAATACACCTACTTTGGAGATCCAGCAACATTCACCGACAAATAGTAAACTGGGCAAACAGTTACCGGTATATGGTTAACCGGCATGATATAATGTTCATCGGTACCTGCATTGACATGGAAGACACTTGGTAATGTCAAAGACATCATATAGACACTTTATTTTGAAGTAATAATCATTGGTATATTCTCATTTGCATATTTGCTTTTACTGGCAAATAGGTCCAAGTTATCTAGGGTTACACCAGCAGGTTTATCTTTTCCAGATCAGCATGGCACGCTATGGAGATGATTTATTATTGTTGTAAATGCATTAAGCCAACATGTTCAATCGGTTATTGCATCGGATATTGTATTGTTTATAAAATGTTTTTTATTGTAATATCCTGTAGAGCCAACCTACTTAAATTGGTCTTAGGGTATGGTATAAATGTAAGATCTTATTTGTAAGATCAAGTGTGGAATGAGAAAAAGATCTAAGGAAGGGTATATGCGAGATCAAGCAGGGATATACACGAAGACATCATTTGAAGGTGAAGTTAGGTTTTTGTAGAAGCATATCAGCATTACACCGGTACTAAATCCAGCATATGAAGATGCTATTTTGTGCAGTACATTCTCATTGGATTTAACCATCCAACTGTAGTTAGTGTGACTCCCATTTGTGATTGAGCAATGAGCTCTAGGCTGTTGGCCTTTCTGCATGTGCAAACCCCTCTTTGTACACTTACTATCAGTAGTAGTATCATCTGATTGTGGGTAAGGTTTCCCATCATGGTTTTTCCCCTTACAGGGTTTCCATGTACAAATATTGGTGTCATGTGTTGTGGATGACTTTGTGCTTATGTTTCATGCATTAATTCTTACCGGTACAACAATTTTTTGTTAACATTGTCTACCGGCATACTTAACTAATTTACCGATATCAAGCATTAAGTTGGTTAATAAGTTTTTGGTTTGAATTTATTAGACAACTGATTCACCCCCCCCGCCCCCCCACCCCCCTCTCAATTGTCTCTGGGACCTACATGAAGATCTAGATGGAGATCAAGCGAAGATTCATGGACAATGGTTCATATGTTTTATTCAAACTGGTATTGATTGTTCCAACTGGTATTTGGTTATTTTTGTGATGAGTTACCTGCACCTATTACTAGGCGGTAATTTTTGTGATGGGTTATGATCACATGCCTAGATACACTACATCTAGGAAATTATGTTTTGATTCCCTTGGACTGACATAAGATTTGAATGTCTATTTAAATATATCTTAGTGATTCATTTAAAAGAGAGATGTTATGTAACTGATGGTATGCATGAAGAGAAAAAGTTTTTGTTGAAGAGTGATACGTGTTAAGATGAAGAGTGTGTTGAAGAGCAGTGTTGAATGTACTTAGAAGGATTTGATTGAGCAAGTATTGTGCTACTCAGAGCAAATCAAACCTTTCTTGTTGTTTTCTAACCATTACAATAGAATCAAATCCCTTAACCGAGTAAGCTCTAACAAGCTTCAATGTACAAATCCTCTAACAAGGTGATCCATTAGTTTGGATTCTTAAATCCTCCAACGAGGTTACTCCTAACAAGGTATTACCTTTAACAAGGTACAAGCTTCTAATCAATCTTTGGGATCTCTAACAAGATTTGTTCCTAGCAGAGCACTTTGTAGACCTTAACCGGTTAGTTATCTATTACTGTAGATAGTTAACTTGTGAGTTCCATCTCACCGTGGTTTTTACCTATTTGGGTTTTCCACGTATAAACACTTGTGTTATGGTGGATGCCTTACTTTTTGTGAATGTTGTTATATCATTTTGGATTGCATGTATTGTGTTTAAAAGGTTTTTTAAGTTCATCTACCAGTTAGTGTTTGAAGTAGCATTTTATTTGGTGTAACTGATTCACCCCCCCCCCCTCAGTGATTCTTTTTTAACAACAAATCTTTAAAATTGATTATTTTTTGTGATGTAGTTTATGTAACATAAAGTAATTAGTGCTCTCTGGTTTAGTTATTTTTGGATCTCTTAATCTTTTTTAACCATTGTAGAAGTACCCAACTGATGATTTTGCCTCATCATGAGCATTGGAATGTCCTTTGTCTCTTCTTAGTTTGTTTATGGACTTAAGATACCATAGATGTAGTTTTGCTGTTGCTCCATAGAATCTGTCAATTTAGATGTCGACTCTAGTGAAAAGAATACTATGCTTATATTTGGGTTCCACATGATATAGAACTTAATATCTGAATGCAGAGGACAACAATTTTTTTCATTTAATCATTCAGTTGAGAGAGATCTTTACTCTGGCAATTCTTTTCACCAAGTTGTTATACAATCTTTATTTTGAATTTTCTTCATATTCTACAAGTAATTTTTTATTGTATTTTTTAACTAGTTATTTGAATGAGTAGCAAGTTTTCCTTATTTAGGGTATACTGAGAATGTATACTAGCTTAGTTAGTAGTATTCATCTCTATTGTTGATCTATGTATTACTTATTGCAAGAACATTGATGATGGCATTAGAGAGGATGATTCACAATCAGAACGAGACACGATCTAGCATAGGTTAACTTGACTGGATTTCTCCTTATGATTTCTCATTGGCATTTGTCATGAGCTCTAACTTTTTAATTGTTTCTGATAATCAGACAATATTTGTTCTCTCTTTACTAGTTCTTCATATTTGTCCTAATTGTAGTGCATTTTCTGATCTCATTTTCTAATCTAGTTTTAATGCTCTTTGACTGATCTACCTTGTGACAGTGACTATTCACTACCCCCTTTTGACTGTGAAATCATTTTTTCTACTCTTATCTTGGAGATTGTATCTGGCATACGATGCTTGATCTTCAATATTTTGGGTGTAGCTTATTGAGAAGGTCTCAAACCTTAACTATATTTTCTTTGGTTGTAGGTCCCATTTTTTTAAAAACAGTCCATTCTTTGATCATTTCGTACTGGTGAAGATTTCTCAAAATCCATGCTAGGTTTTCATTATATTTTTTGGGTTTTTTCCTTTCTTTGTTTTCTAATATTTGTAAAAAAATAAACACAATCATGATCTAGGTGTTTTACATATGATGGAAATAATATGACTGTATTTTCTAGTTTGTTGGCTTTGATAATGACTTTTCAAATCTCTCATATGCTTGTCAGTCATTCTTGGTTGCTTCTTATGCTTTGAATGTTATCTTTATTCCTTGATGATACCATGATACTATAAATATCTTCAAAATCTAATTGAGATGCTTCTCCTGCATTTTCTCTCTACTGATCTAGGGTTCAACATCCTTATGTCAATGAAGTATATTCACCATTGTTGTGCATATCAACACATGATTGTCATGTGATTCTTTCAATGCTACAACATATTCCATGTTCTATTGGCCTTGAAGAGGTAATTATTTTAGATGTCCTTACATATTCCATGTTCTATTGGCCTTGAAGAGGTAATTATTCTAGATGTCCTTACATATTCCATTTTAGATCTAAATCATATTAGCTTAGGCTATGTAAGAGGAAAACACATAATATAGATTACATCTATATAAATTTGTATGCATGAAATTTTATCTATTATTGTTTTATATATTGCATAGGCTGGATAGTATTCAATACATGTTGTTTCTTATATATGATATTGTGTGTCCTTTTCATCAAAATGATCTGAAACATTGATAACAAAAAATACACACAATCTTATGCACAAATATCTATGGATTACGAAAAATAGATATCTTTAGTATTTAATACATTTAATGAAAACGTCTATATGAAATGATTCACTTTGGAAGTCATTTAGTTAGGTGATATGTGATGAATGAATGGCTTCCTATGGTTACACATTCTGTGTTCCAGTGCATGAGGCTCTTGAAACTAGATTTTGTAAGTTGGATGAGCATGAAAGTTCTGCACACAACCTCATAAGTTGATTCATACTTTGTAAAGAGATTAAAGTTTCAAGAAGATGATAAGAATTTGTTTGAAGGCAATGCATTCATGATCTACACATGACTTAGTTGAAGTGATATTTATGACCTGTAACCTTTTTTCATGCTTCCCATTTGAAGATAGAACCTTATCTCACATATAAATCCTCCGAAACAGCTCCTTTGACTTTCAAAACTGAAGAAATATTCAATGAAACCCCTCAATAATTGTTGATTTGCTTGATCTACACATGTTATTTTCCCTTTTTAACTTCAGTTAGAGATCTTTTGCTTGATCTTTTTAACTATGTTGATCTACTACATAATGTCATCTGAGCTGATTGAAGATAATTTTGCCATTGTTCTGATTCACGTTGATATGTGTATGAAAGGAGCCTTGTGGTGACCCCCTTTGTCTTTCTAATGGCATGCCAACTCTTTCTCAGAGTGTGTTCCTTGTTTTAAGTCTACAAACATTGTTTTAGAACAATTACTATTAAATGACTTCACTATGGACCTATTCTCTATAACCTCAATGACTACCCATAACAATGCCTCTTTTTTTGAAAATAGTTCCTAAGGCTGAAATAATCATCTACTGGCCACAAAACAAGGTCTATGCTCTTCAAATATTTGTTGTTGTTATCAACATCTTTTGATTGTGATTGATGAATACTATGACTCACTATATGACTATACTTTGGATTGTTCAGAATGCTACGCTTGAGAAATGGTGTGCTTAGTATCCTCATGCTTTAATTGACATCTTCTAGTAACAAATATTTGCACTTAGCTTCCACTGTGTTGTCTCAGCTTGGTATGCTCTTGTGACTCTATTCCATCTTTGGATCTGCTCTAACAATAGTATCTAGACATTGACTTTGTCATTGTCTTTGTAGTTTTCATTGAGAATAGATTCCAAATTCATCGTTTGCAAGTTGATCAATACTTCAAAAATTCTCTCAAATCATTAGAGATCCTTTAAGATGATCAAAATATCTTTTGAAACACACATCATATTTTACTTGGGTGAAAACCTCAAGCATCAATGAAGGATCCTTAGTTATTGATTACAATCACTTTTCTTTTTGTTTTGGGCAGTGTGACTATGGTTTAAGGACTAATGATCAAGCCTTTGGAGTTACTAAGGAGTTCTCTATGTAAAAAATAGGGTTTGCTTATTGTCTAAAAGGTCTTTTGAAACCTAATTTCCCTCTTGAATATTCAAAGATAGACATTATTTGACTTTTTTTAACTCGGGCAATATGTTTTTTTTTTAATAACCTTGACTCAAAAAGGTGGAAAGAATTAGTGCTTTAAGCTCATCCTTATTAAACCAAGACATTTAATTGAAAATTTTTGACCCTTATTAACAATTATAAAAACTTTTTCTCTCAAAAATATAAGGATTTTTTTATAAGTGAACTATTTTTGGCCTGAAAGAAAAAATAGGTAACAATCTCTATGACTGAGAATATATGGTTGTCTTGACAGAGATTTATGTCATTGACTTGAAGCGTTGGACTGCACTTTCTCTAATTTTTGACTTTTGTGTTATCATTGTTCCTTAAATTCTACAAATGGCAAAAAAATGAGAATGTTGTCCTTCTCATTGTAATAACTGATTCTGCTCTTCTTTATGTCTGTCATTGCTCTTACATTATAGGCTTGTCACTTGACTTACATACTTGGTTGTAGCTCTCTTTATGCCTTCACTGGTACAACCTTAAACTGCAAATAAGACTATCATGCATGATAATAGCAAGTTGTGAACAAGGGTTTACACTTACCAAGGGTATCTTCATTAGGTCATGAGTCATGACTTAATGCTACATGGAAACCTTTGTGAGATTGATTCTAGCCTTTGAAATGCATGTTGTCATTGCAATGTTGAAGTTTTTTGTGTTTTGAGGCTCCCTTGCACCATCTTATGTAGGTCTTTTACTTTATTATCTTTTACCTGTCCTTAAAGACTCTCTTTGTTTCTTATTATGGGAAAAATGGATTTTGAAGGGATCTCGATACCCTTTACAATAGATCCTTAAAAGATAAGAGAATTAAGAAACAAGAAAAGACATTCTGCAAAAAAACCAGCACAATTTTGGGAAAAACTAACATAAAAGCCCAACAAAACTAGCAACATCCATCCATAACAGAAAAAAGACAAAAGACAAATTACTTAATGTTTTTAAGGGCATTAGCCAAATTTTTGCTAATCTCTTGCAAATCTTTAATATTATCCCTGAGCATTGGGATTTCCTTGGAAGGGGCCAAAGAAGCTTTTTCATACTCGCCCTTGTCCTTTTTGCCATGCCACCAAGAGCACTTTCCATGTTCCCTACCTCAATAGCATCCTCATCAACATCTAGGTCCACAATAGGTTTAGAAATGTTGGAGCCATCAAGGAACTTGGCAATTTCCTCCATATTCCTAGTCACAAAGGTAAGGATATCTGGAATCATAACCAAAACATTCTTCATGGTTGTCTTTCCTTCCTCCAGCTTACTAATCTAAGCTTCCAGCTTCTCCTCCATAACATTTTTCCACTACTCCAACTTAAAGACTCTCTTTGTTGCACTGTTCCTTCTGGAGAGATAATCCTTCAACCTTTCTCTTAGATTGATCTTTGTCTCTATTATTTGTTGTTGGTTGTTCTTCAAGATAAACCTATCTTCGTGCTCTATGTTGTCTGCTTTATGTTTAAGACTATCTTTCTTGACAATGATATGCACCTTTACCAATCTTTTGTGATTGTCCCTTTGTTGTATGTTGTGAAGATTGTAAGGTATAGTTGGTATTATGGATGTGTTGCATTAGTTTTGTCATTGATTTCAACACTTGTCCTTCTAGATATCTTTGGTTATATTGAATCGGCACATTGTGTTCACCCGCAAGTTCAGTGACTTATGCACAGTCGTCAGTATATTGTTCACCGATAGGTTATATTGTGCACCAGCATTGAGGATGACTTGTTATCATTTGGAGATCACTTGGTTATGTCAAAGACATCGTTTGGATAGTTGGTTTTGGTATTTTGGTTAATGGTCTAAATGGGTTGACATATTTGTTGTTACCAAAAAATTGGTCTAGGTTATGGACCGGAATGCATTATCTATTCTAGATCAGCACGACACGTTATGGAGATGATTTATTGACTGGATATTGTTGTAAATGTACTCAGCCAACATGATGCATCACATCTTAACTTGTTTGTAATTGATTTTATTATAATATTCTTATTGAGTCGACCTACACATTTGGTATTAGGTTTTGGTATATATAAAAGATCTCAATTGATTAGATAATAGGATATGGTACATGGTATGTGCAAATATTGAAGCTTAACCGGTATTGAATCCAACATTGGAGATGCAGTACATTATCATTGGATTTAACCATCCAATTGTAGTCAATGTGACTCCTATTTTGTGATTGAGTAGTGTGCTCTAGGCGGTTGGCCTTTCTACATGTGCAGACCCCATTTGTATACACATACTATCTACAGTAGTATCATTTGATTGTGGGTAAGGTTTTCCACTATGGTTTTTCCCCCTATGGGGTTTCCATGTACAAATCTCTATGTTATGTGTTGTGGATGTTGTTTCTCTTTTTGTTTTATGCATTAAGTTTCACCTGTATTGATATTAAATATTAATCTATTAACCAACATTAAGTTTGGTTTATCGGTATTAAGTATCAAGTTTTATTAAGTTGTATTTGGGTTGAAATTCATAATCAATTGATTCACCCCCCCCCCCTCTCAGTTGCCTTCCAGGTCCTAACAATTGGTATCAGAGCCTAGTCCTCTTTTTGCAAAAGCCTAGCAAATTGAGGAGATCCTATGGAAACAAAGATTTTCAGGAAGGACAATCCAAAACTTGATGGAACCAACTATGCTATATGGAAGATTAGAATGGAGACACATCTAAATTGCATTGGAAGAGACATATGGGAAGTTACAAAGAATGGCTATGTTGGTCCTACACCGAATCAACCTAATCCACCAACATTGGGTAAAGATCAAGCAAAGCAAGAGAAGAACTTTTGAGTGCATTATTAGATCAGCAAATCATGGGATTATCAGACCAGTCTACTGCTAAAGCTATTTGGGATAAATTGGAGACATTGAATGAAGGAGATACTACTGTCAAAATTGCAAAACTGGAATGTTTCTGGGTCAGGTATGAAAATTTGAAAATGGAAGAAGATGAAAGAATTTCCGCTTTCATGGAAAGAGTTAATGAAATTGTTTTAGAAATACAATGCTGTGGAGGATCCTTAAGTGAACATGAAATTGTTTCTAAAGTTTTAAGAGCTTTTCCACCGGCATACAAAATGAAAGTAGCTGCTATTAATGAGTTGAGAACAATGCCTAATACATCAGTATCTAGAGACACCTTGGTTGGAAAACTTTCAGCATTTGAGCTTGAGGAATTTGGTCCTGTTGCTACAATTAAAACAGATTTGGCCTTCAAAGCATCATCATCATCATCTAACAAATCTGATTGGAAAGCACTTTATGCAAGAGAACTTGAAGATATCAGAAGGGAAAATGAAGAACTGGAAGAACTTGAAGCACTATTTGCAAGGAAAATGCCTAAAGGTCTAGTTGGAAGTAAGTATGAAGGTAAAGCACCATTTAAATGTTTTAATTGCAATAACATTGGTCATATGGCATCTAGATGTCCTAAAAGAAATGCAAGATTAAGAGAGGAAGCAAAAAGAACATATAAGCCTAACCCTGAATATCAGAGATACAGATTTAAGAAGAACGGAGATAAATCATGTTACTATGCTGATGAAGGAGTTACTGATGATTATGATCAAGAACTGGTAGACAATGGATGGGCTTTTGTTGTAATAAAAGAAGATCAACCGGCACCTACTGTTCCACTAGTAGAATAGACCCTAGCAGCTAAAATTGAAGAAATGGATGAATGGATAATAGATTCTGGATGTTTACATCATATGATTGGTGATAAAAGTACATTCTTATCTTTTCAGGAATATAGTGGAGGTCTAGTAAGATTTGGGGATGATAAAGCTTGTTTTATCAAAGGAAAACACACTATATCTTTGGATGGTAAGCACAATACTGACAATGTTTATTATGTTGAAGGTTTGAAGCATAATCTTTTGAGTGTTGGTCAATTAGTTGAAAAGGGTTTTCAGTCACAATTCAAGAATGGTAAATGCAAAATCATGAACAGAACTAGATTGGAGATTGCAACCGCTAATCAGAATAAAGGTAATATCTTTCATTTGAATAACAGTGAAACGACATGCTTGATTGCACATATTGATGAAAGTTGGTTGTAGCATAAGAGACTTTGTCATGTAAATTGCATTGTAAAGATCAGTTCAACTAAGGCAGTAAAGGATTTACCTAAGATTGTGAAACCTCATAATCCAGTATGTAAGGAATGTCAAATGGGAAAGCAATTTAGAACAACTTTTAAGAGTATTTCTGAGAAATCCAATAACATTCTTGATTTAATCCATATTGACTTGTGTGGTCCAGCAAGAACAAGAAGTATACAGGGAGACAAATACTTTATGCTAATCATTGATGATTATTCTAGAATGTGTTGGGTTACTTTTCTCAAGGAGAAATCAAAAGCTTTTGGAAAATTCAAACTGTTCAAGGCAATGGTAGAGAATGAAACTGGTAAGAAAATCAAATGTTTGAGATCTGATCAAGGAGGAGAATTTACATCTAAGGAGTTTAATACATTTTGTGAAGTGAATGGAATCAGAAGACAATTATCAGCACCCTAGACACCTCAGCAAAATGGAATTGTGGAAAGGAAGAACATAACTATTCTCGATGCAACTAGAAGCATGATATTGGAAGCAAATCTACCTCATGTGTACTAGAGAGAAGCAGTGAATACAATGGTTTACACTTTTAATAGAGTTCACATCAAAGGTGAAACTGATAAGACCCCTTATGAACTATGGTTTGGTAATACTCCTACTCTTAAATACTTCAAAATTTTTGGAAGAAAATGTTATATTAGGAGAGATGAGTATGTTGGTAAATTTGATCCTAGAAGTGATGAAGTAATATTTCTTGGTTATTCATCTAAGAGCAAGGCATATAGATGTTTTAATAAAAGATTGCATAAAATCATTAAGAACTTGCTAATGTGAAGATAGATGAACAATTTAGAGGAAATTCAAGGTCTATAGATTCTGAAATGGCAGTTGAGATGATCATTAATGAACCTATACAAAGTGTGGATCTAGTCACACCGGCATCATCAGAGAATTCCACAGTGACTGAAGAACAATAGCATGTGAATAAACCTAGGTATGTAAGATTGAATCCCTAAAAAAATCAGATAATTGGGAATAAGTATCAAGGAGTTATGACAAGAGGAAGACTAGCAAATGAAGAGGTATATTTAATTTCTCGAATTGAACCAGCATCTATTATTGAAGCTTGTCAAGATGAACATTGGATTAAAGCAATGGAAGATGAATTAGAACAAATTGAAAAGAACAATACATGGACATTAGTTTCCCGGCCTAAAGACAAAAATGTAATTGGAACTAAATGGGTATTCAGAAATAAACTTAATGAAGATGGTAAGGTAATCAGGAACAAAGCAAGATTAGTGTGTAAAGGATATTCACAGAGGGAATTTATTATAATGAAACCTTTGCACCGGTAGCTAGAATTGAGGTAGTCAGATTGTGTCTTGCATTTGCAGTTCACAAGAACTATAAAGTATATCAAATGGATGTAAAATGTACATTTCTAAATGGTGATCTTCAAGAGGAAGTTTACATTGAACAACCTGATGGATTTTCATTGATAAAAGATAAAGATATGGTTTGCAGATTAAGGAAAGCTTTGTATGGATTGAAGCAAGCTCCTAGAGCTTGGTATGCTATATTAGACAAATATCTTTTGAAGCTTGGATACACTAAAGGTAATGTTGACAACAACTTATATTTCAAAGTGACTAGTGATGACATCTTGGTTATTGAAGTTTTTTTTGATGATATCATTTTTGGAGGAGAAGATGGATTCTGTAAAGACTTTGCTAATAAGATGTAGGAAGAATTTGAAATGTCTATGATTGGGGAGATAAAAAAAAATTTAGGATTGCAGATTTCACAAACTGATAAAGGTTTATTCATATGTCAAACAAGATACAAATCTATGATTGGAGGTTTACTGTATTTGAAACAATCAAGACCTAATATAATGAATGCAGTATGTATTATTTCAAGATTTCAAAATAATCCTAAAGAAAATCATGAATCAGCAGTAAAAAGGATTTTCCAGTATCTACAAGACATAACAAATCTTGGTTTATTGTATCCTAAAGATGAAAATTTTGATTTATGTGCATACACCGATGCAAATTGGGTAGGAGATGTAGATGACAGAAAAAGCACCACTAGCAGAGCATTCTTTCTTGGTAGCAGATTGATTTCATGGTTGAGCAAGAAGCAGAATTGTACATCATTATCAACAGTAGAATCAGAATATGTTGCACCAACAACTAATTATACTCAAGTATTATGGATTAAGGAAATGTTGAAGGACATCAAGGTAAAATGCAAAGAACCTATAATCATTTATTGTGATAATAAAGCAGCAATTGATATATCAAAGAATCTGGTATTCCACTCTAAGACTAAACATGTTTCTATCAAATATAAGTTTCTGAAAGAGAATGTTGAAACAAAAGAAGTACGATTGGTTTATGTGAATACTAAAGAGCAAATTGCAGATATCTTTACTAAGCCCTTGCCTAAGGAAACTTTTGAATATCTCAAAGAGTGGCTTGGGGTAATACCCTCACTGGTAGAGACTTAGATAGTTGAATATTGGCATCAAACCGACAGAAATTAATAAAGAAACCTTTTTTTGTCTTTGATGGAGGAGAGCTACTTCTCAGGGGGAGTAGTTGGTTATAACAATTGGTTATTGTAATTGATTATATCAGTTGGTTATGTGTTCTGGTATTTGTATTGCTTTGGCATTTGATGTCAAAGGGGGAGAGATATCTATGGAAAAACTTTGTATTTAGGATAAAATTATCCTAGGGGGAGAGATTATTCATTGAGGGAGAGATATATACTCTCTGCATTTTGATTTTGATTCCTAGTATTGATCTATTTTGGAGATTGTTGGTTTTTGGTTTTTGGCATTCTGTTTTGGCACTTAGATGTTTTTTCATCTTGTGTTGCCATCAATGCCAAAGGGGGAGATTGTTGGTATTAAGGATGTGTTGCATTAGTTTTGTCATTGATATCAACACTTATCCTTCTGGAGATCTTTTCTTATGTTGAACTGGCACATTGTGTTCACCGACAAGTTCAGTGACTTATGCACAGTTACCGATATATTGTTCAACGACAAGTTATATTGTTCAGTGGCACTAAGGATGACTTGTTATCATCTGGAGATCACTTGGTTATGTCAAAGACATGGTTTGGATACTTGGTTTTGGTATTCTGGTTAATGGTCTAAATGGGTTGACATATTTGTTGTTACCGACGAATTGGTCTAGGTTATGGACCAGTATGCATTATCTATTCCAGATCAGCATGACACATTATGGAGATGATTTATTGATTGGATATTGTTGTAAATTTATTGATCCAACATGATGCATCACATATTAACTTGTTTGTAATTGATTTTATTGTAATATTCTTAGTGAGTTGACCTACACATTTGGTCTTAGGTTTTGGTATATATGTAAGATCTCAATTGATGAGATAATAGGAGATGGTACATGGTATGTATGGTTATGGTATTGTAATATGGTATGTGTGAATATTGAAGATCATATGAGCAAACCATAGAGAAGGTTCAAGAAAGGTTTGAAGGTGATTATCAGAGCTTAACTGGTACTGAATCCAACATTGGAGATGTTACTTTGAGCAGTGCATTATCATTAGATTTAACCATCCAATTGTAGTCAGTGTGACTCGTATTTTGTGATTGAGCAGTGTGCTCTAGGTGGTTGGCCTTTCTGCATGTGTAGACACCATTTGTATACACATACTATCTGCAGTAGTATCATCTGATTGTGGGTAAGGTTTCCCACCATGTTTTTTCCCCTTACAAGGTTTCCACATACAAATCTCTCTGTTATGTGTTGTGGATGTTGTTTCTCTTTCTGTTTTATGCATTAAGTTTCACCAGTATTGATATTGACTGTTAATCTGCTAACTGACATTAAATTTGGTTTACCGGTATTAAGAATCAAGTTTTATTAAGTTGTATTTGGGTTGAAATTCATAGTGAACTGATTTACCCCCCCTCTCAGTTGCCTTCTGGGTCCTAACAAAGGTCACTATTTTTATTGGTTTCTCTTTCTTCCAATCCATTTACAGAGACCATTGTCTATAAAGATTGAAGCTTAGAAATTAACAGGGAAGAAATTCACTTTGAAATTGAAAGAGTTCCATGCTCAAATTTTCTAGCATGAATATGATCATCTTCAGATTTGTAAGACTACATCGATTCCTAGATTTACAAATTTTTTTATGTTTGGATTGGCATTTGATATCTAAATTGTCTCATTTCTTATTCACATGTTTCAAATTATCTATTTATATTTTTCTTTTGAATTTGATGGGGAACACTAAACTGAAATTAATAATGCTTCTCTAGTCAAATGATAGCTTTCATTGTGGAACATGTATTTCTTATGCAAAGTTGAACATATTTCAATTCAATGGAAAATGGTGTTGTCCATTTGGTGGAATTGATTATGTGTTGCATTGATGTTTTGTCATTGATGTCAACACCAGTTGTTTGGATGCTTTATCGACACCCTTCTAGTCCTGGTAGGTTAAGTGGTTTCTGGTTAACTTGGATCTGGTATGATCTGGAAAGCTCCAGTATAGTCTTGTGATGGAATTGGCTTGTTCATGATACTTATACTCATATTTGGTCAGTTGGTTTTCATCTAGTGATTGGATGCTATCCTTCTTTCTTAGAAGATTGGTTTCTAGTTTCGGCGAGGGTTTCACCGGCAAAGCTTTTGATGGAGATCTTTGTTGAATTGCATAAGTGGTGTTGGTGCGGCTTCTAATGGAGTTTCAGGATGTTGTTGGTGATCATGTTCGAGACTTGGTGGATAGAGATCATTGCTGAAATGTGTGGACCTATACTTGGTCCCAGTTGATCTACATTATGGACCGGCTTTAATGTAATGTATGGATAGGATCTATTGATGTATTTCTGGGATGTCTTATGTGTTGATATTACTTGTTTGGTCTAAGGTTGACATGGTTTGTATTTATGTAATCAATTTATTATCTGGTGGCTAACCTGATTGTTTATGGTCAAGGGTTTGCATATATAGATGTAAGATCTCATTATAGATCATCATGGAAAATGTAAGAGGTCATGGTCAAGGAGTGTAATGTGTGAATAATGTAATATCATTCAGGAAGAGGAGTTGGTCGATCATTAGAGATTGAGCTGGGTTTATGTAAGAGTATTTAGTCCTCCAGTATTGAGCTTAACCAGAACTGTACTCAGGCATAGGAGATGTTATCTTTTGTAGTTCAACACTTCTCTAAATTGTAGTCTGGATTTATATGTAGTCAGTGAGGCTCCTTTTGTGATGAGTGGTGTGTTCTAGGTTGTTGGCCTTCCTACAAGTGCATGCCCCTCAATTGTAATTCACATACTTACTACAGAAGTATTATCTAACTGTGGGTAGGCTTCCCACCATGGTTTTTCCCTTTACCAGGTTTTCCACATACAAATATTTGTGTTGTGTGGATGGCTTTTATTTTGTGATAATTATTTATGCTTAATTGGATTAACTTCTATTCTGGTATTATTGTTTTGGGTTCCGGTATTATTGTTTTAAATTGCTAAATCTTTTGGTAATCTGTGACAACTGATTCACCCCCCCCTCTCAGTTGTCTTTCAGTTATCTAAATTGTCTAACAATTGGTATTAGAGCTTTGGTTGTCTCTGTTGAAATCTTAACCACTTGAGAAAGATTCTATGGTGACTAACAGTTCAAGTTCATCCAGTTTTTTTGGAGCTATCTTTCGAAGGGATATACCGAGGCTTAAAGGAACAAACTATGCAATATGGAAGATTTAGATGGAGACACATCTGAGATTTCTTGGCAAGGAGATTTGGGAATCCTCCTTCGGTGAACCAGGACAAGGAGCTTGAGAATGATTATAGAGAAAGAGAAGCCCTCTTGTGTGCACTTTGTGATCAGAAAATTATGGGATTAACCGACAAATCATCTGGAAAGGCTATATGGAATAAGTCAGAGACTCTTAATGAAGGTGACCCTACATTGAATATTGCTAAACTTGATGGTTACCGAGTGAGATATGAAAACCTAAAGATAGAACAAGATGAAAGGATTACTGCATTCATGGAAAGGGTAAATGAGATTCTTATGTTAATTCAATGTTGTGGTGGAACTCTGAGCAAAGATGAAATTGTTTCTAAAGCCCATAGAGCCCTACCACCATCTTACAAAATAAAGGCTACTACTATTAATGAGTTGAGAACAATGGCTAATACATCTGTCAACAAAGATACCTTGGTTGGGAAACTATGTGCTTTTGAGCTTAAGGAATATGGACCTTCTAGAGCTCTAAAGGTTGAACCTGCTTTTCATGCATCTACATCTACAACCGGTAAGCAAGACTAGAAAGATTTATATGCAAAGGGGTTAGAAGATATGAAGAGAGAAGATGATGAGTTTGAGTAACTTGAAGCACTATTTTCTAGAAGTGTCAAAAGGACCCGTAGGAAGTAAGTATGAAGGAAAATCACCTTTTAAATGTTTTGCATGTAATAAGATTGGTTATTTTGCATCTAGATATCCTAAAAGGAATTCAAGATTTGAAGAAAGAGTTAAAAGATCATTTAAGACTAACCCTGGATATCAGAGCAAATATAAGTACAAGAAAAACAGAGACAAATCATGCTACATAGTGGATGAGGAAGGCATAACTGATTGAGATGATGAACCGGAAGAAGACTCTGCTAGTGGATCTAGCAATGGGAAGGAGTGGATATTCTTGGCTATCAAGGAAGATGATCCACCACTGGAAGAGAATGTACCTGAAGAGAAGCCACTTGCTACTAAAATTGAAGAAAATGATGAATGGGTAATTGACAGTGGTTGTTCACATCATATGACTAGAGATAAAGGGAAGTTTATGTCTTTGCAATAATTTGATGGTGGACTAGTTAGATTTGGAGATGAGAAGGCATGCATGATCAAAGAAAAAGGAACTATATCATTGGATGGTAAGAACAATACTGACAATTTTTATTATGTTGAAGGTTTGAAGCATAATCTTTTGAGTGTAGGAGAATCGATAGATAGGGGATTTCAATTACAGTTCAAGGATGTAAAATGCAAAATCATTAACATATCTGGCTTGGAAATTGCAACCGGTACATAGACAAAAGGTAATATATTTCATTTGAACTTCAGTGAGAAGACATGTTTGATTACATAGATTGATGAGAGTTGGCTATGGAATAAAAGGTTGTGTCATGTGAATTTTGGTTGCATTGTAAAGATCAGTTCAACTAAGGCAATTAGGGATATACCTAAGATTATGAAGCCCTATAATCTGGTATGTAAAGAATGTCAAATGGGTAAATGGGTTAGAAACTCTTTTATGAGTATACAAGAGAAATCAAATGATGTTCTTGATCTTATTCATACTGATTTATGTGGCCTTGCTAGAATTAAAAGTTTTAATGGTGATAGATATTTCATACTAATCATTGATGATTATTCTAGAATGATGTGGGTTACTTTTTTGAGAGAAAAATTTGAAGAATTTGAAAAGTTTAAAATCTTTAAGGCTAAAGTGGAAACTGAGATAGGATTCAAGATTAAATGTTTGAGATCAGACATGGTGGAGAATTCACATCCGGTGAGTTTAATAAGTTTTGTGACAAGCATGGTATAAGAAGACAATTTTATGCTCCTTGAACACCTCAGTAGAATGGAGTTGTGGAAAGGAAGAACATAACTATCTTAGATGTTGCTAGAACAATGATGATGGAAGCTAATCTACCTCATATCTTCTAGAGAGAAGCAGTGAGTACAACAATTTATACATTCAGTAAAGTATATATCAAAGGGGAAAATATTAAGACACCTTATGAATTATGGTTTGGCAATATACCTACAGTTAAGTATTTCAGAATTTTTGGTAGTAAATGTTATATCAAGAGATTGCAGAGAATTGTGGAGAGTGCTAATGTCAAAGTAGATGAGTTGAACAAAAGTCAAATTAGAGTTTATGAGAAGGAACCGGTAGTGGAAATGATTATATAAAAACCAGTAGCACCTTTATCGGAACAAAGAGTTGAACTAGTTACTCCAGCAACATCAGAGAACTCTACAGTAACTTAAGATCGGGAAGAGGAACAAAATGTGAAAAGACTCCTAGGTATGTGAGATTGAATCATTCTGAAGATCAAATCATTGGGGATAAGAAAAATGGAGTGATGACAAGAAGAAGGCTGGCAACTAATGAGGTATGTTTAATTTCACAAGTTGAACCGGTTTCAGTAATTGAATCATGTAAAGATGAACATTGGTTAAAAGCTATGGAAGAAAAATTAGATCAGATTGAGAAAAATAACACATGGACTTTGGTTCCCTGGCCTAAAATGTTATTGGAACTAAATGGGTTTTTAGGAATAAATTGAATGAGGATGGTCAAATTATAAGGAATAAGGCTAGATTGGTTTGTAAAGGATATTCTTAGAAGGAAGGAATTCATTATGTAGAGACTTTTGCACCTATAGCTAGGATTGAAGCTGTGAGATTATTTCTTGCCTATGCTTCTTATAAAAACTACAAGGTTTATCAGATGGATGTTAAATGTATATTTTTGAATGGGGATCTTGATGAGGAAGTTTATATTGAGAAACCTAATGATTTTTCACTATCAGAGATACAGATATGGTTTGCAGGTTAAGGAAAGATTTATATGGATTGAAACGAGCACCTCGAGCTTGGTATGCAAGGTTGGATAAATATCTTTTGAACCTTGGTTTTACTAAGGGCGGTGCTGACAGTAATTTATTTTATAAAATCATTGATGATGAAATACTGATTGTTGAAGTATTTGTTGATGACATTATTTTTGGAGGTGAAGATAATTATGCATAGAATTTTCTAAGAATATGGAGAAATAATTTGAGATGTCTATGATTGGTGAGATGAAATTTTTCTTATGTTTGCAGATTACTCAGACTAACAAATGCATTTTCATTTGTCAAACTAAATATGCTAAGGAATTATTGAAGAAATTTGGTATGTGAGATTCTAAACCGGTAAGTACTCCTATGGTTACAAGTGATAAATTGACAAGAAAAGATGCTTTTGCACCAGTAAATCCTACAAGATACAAATCTATGATTGGAGGTATGCTTTATTTGACTCAAACTAGGCCTGACATTATGAATGTTGTTTTTATTGTTTCAAGATTTCAGAGTGATCCTAGAGAAAATCATGAGATGGCGGTGAAAAGGATTTTTAGATACTTGCAAGGTATATCAAAATATGGCTTATGGTACCCTAAGGATGATAACTTTACTTTATGTGCATATACAGATGTTTATTGGGTTGGAGATGTTGATGACTGGGAAAGTACTTCTGGTTGAGCTTTCTTTCTTGGAAAGAAGTTGGTTTCATAAATCAGCAAGAAACAGTCATGTACTTCTCTATCTATTGTTGAAGCTGGGTATGTTGTTTTTGCTACTAATTGTACATAATTTTTATGGATGAAGCAAATGTTAAAGGATATAAAGGTGGATTGTGATGCACCAGTAGTTATTCACTGTGATAACTCAGCTGCTATTGATATATCAAAGAATCTGGTACTTCATTCTAAAACAAAGCACATATCTATCAAGTACAACTTTTTGAAGGAGAAGGTGGAAGCAAATGAAGTTTGACTAATTTATGTGAACACTAAAGAGCAGATTGCAGATATTTTCACTAAACCTTTATCCAAGGAATCATTTGAGTACCTGAGAGATAGACTGGGATTTTCTGCACCCCCCCCACCCCCCCCCCCCCCCCCTCGGTAGAGACTTGATTGATGCAGTTTGGCATTAGTCTGGCATGCACTATTAGAGATATTATTCATTCTAGCACTGATGTGGGATGCTAATGCTCAGGGGGAGCAGTCAGCTTTGGAATTCAGAGGCTTATGTTTTTTCTTTGATATTTCTATTAGATTTATGGCATTGATGTCAAAGGGGGAGCGATACTGATATGAAAAATAAAAAAGAATGTGAAAAAGAAAAGAAATGGAGTGATATTGTTGTTGATATTCAGAGCTATATGTGGGAGTTTGTTGGTTGTCTTCCACAGGGGGAGACTTGTTTGGCATTTCTTGGTACTTAGATGTTTTTCACATCTAGTGTTTCCATTAATTCCAAAGGGCAGGATTGTTGGCCATTTGGTGGAATTGATTACGTGTTGTATTGATGTTTTGTCATTGATGTCAACACTAGTTGCTTGGATGCTTTACCGGCACCTTTCTTGTCTCGGTAGGTTAAGTGGTTTCTAGTTAACTTGGATCCGGTATGATCCAACAGGCACCAGTATAGTCTGGTGATGGAATTGGCTTATTCATGATACTTATAATCATATTTGGTTAGTTGGTTTTGGTCTAGTGATTGGATGTTATCTTGCTTGCTTAGAAGATTGGTTTTCTAGTTCCAACGAGGGTTTCACTAGTAGAGCTTTTGATGGATATCTTTGATGAATTGCATAAGTGGTGTTGGTGCAGCTTCTGATGGAGTTTCAGGATGTTGTTGGTGATCGTGTTCAAGACTTGGCAAATGGAGATCATTGTTGAAGAGTGTGGACCTATACATGGTCCCGGTTGAACTAGGTTATGGACTAGCTTTAATGTAACATATGGATAGGACCTATTGATATATTTTCGGGATGTCTTATGTGTTGATATTACTTGTTTGGTCTAAGGCTAACATGGTTTGTATTTATGTAATCAATTTATTATCTGGTGGTCGACCTTATTGTTTATGGTCGAGGGTTTGCATATATAGATGTAAAATCTCATTATAGACCATCATGGAAAATGTAAGAGGTCATGGTCAAGGAATGTAATGTGCGAATAATGTAATATCATTTAGGAAGAGGAGTTGGTCGATCATTGGAGATTGAATTGGGTTTATGTAAGAGGATTTAGTCCTCCAGTATTGAGCCTAACCAGAACTGTACTTAGGCATAGGAGATGCTATCTTTTGCAGTTCAACACTTCTCCGGATTGTAGTCTAGATTTATATGTAGTTAGTGAGTATCCTTTTGTGATGAGTAGTGTACTCTAGGCTATTGGCCTTCCTATAAGTGTAGGCCACTCAATTGTAATTCACATACTTACTATAGAAGTATTATCTGATTGTGAGTAGGCTTCCCACCATGGTTTTTCCCTTTACTGAGTTTTCCACATACAAATCTTGGTTTTATGTGGATGGCTTTTATTCTATGATTATTTTTTATGCTTAATTAATTAACTTCTATTCTAGTATTAATGTTTTGGGTTCTGGTATTAAAGTTTTAATTGATGAATGTTCTTGTAATTTGAGACAACTGATTCACCCCCCCTCTCAGTTGTCTTCCGGTTATCTGAACTATCTAACGAATGGGTTGTTTCGTTTATTACATGGACTTAATATATTATATTATTATTAGAATCATCCTTTAATGGATGATGTTTTCTATCGTGCCCAAACTTTAGGGCACAAAAATGGAAAAACAAATTTTTTTTTGACGTCATAATCTCGCTATAAATCCTAAAATATAACAACTTTATTAAAGTTTTGTCTTATCTAGGATGTAACTATATTTACTTCTAAGGTTGGATAAATTAACCAACTCGAGCGAGTGACTTGTTTGGTGGGGATTAATTAGCATCGTGGATTAGTTAGCTAGCTCAATTACCTAAGACAAGATGTCGCTAATTGAATCAAGGGATAATTGATTATCTTAATGTATTATATCATTCCAAATCCATATAAGGATAATGAAATTAATTAATTGATGCACATGCGAAATTATTATATACATCCAACCGACGAGGGTTCGAATTACTACAATGTCATTTGCCCACTTAAAACCGACAATAAGCTAAGGCCAATTCTAATTTTCCCTAAATCCCTTGATTTTGTCAATTAAATTTCAATCCGACCAAAAATCGGTCTCAAGGGCTTCAGGTTCATAAATTTACAAATTCCTCCTATTAAATTTTCCTAACGTCCAACTGTATGGGGGAAAGTCTATTGATTAATTAAATATATTGATGGACTTAATGCATGGTGCATCCAACTATACTAACCCCCTTTGTTTTTTTTTAAATCCCTTTAATTTTAAAATTTTAATCCCCTAAAGAATAAAAGGACATATAATAATTCCATTATTAAATTAACCCCGAATATATATATATATTAAAAATCAAGGTTTAAAATTTCAATTTAAATGGACATATAATAATTCCATTATTAAATTGACCCCAAATATATACATTAAAACCCAAGTTTAAAATTCCAATTTAAATTTCTTATATATATATATATATATATAAAATCATATATATAAACTCTTAAATACTAACCCTCATTATAAATTAAAAATCAAATTATAATGCTCCAACCTAAATCTCCCATATATATATATATATATATATATATATATATATATATATATATATATATATATATATATATATATATATTCCTAAAATGCTAACCCTAACCCGAAATTGGGTTAGGGTTGCTTTTCTATATATTACTCCTTGTTTTATTTTTTTATCATTTAATACCCTAACCCGAAATGGGTTAGGGTTTATATTACCCTTTTCTTTGTTTTTGTTTCTTTTCTTTTTTTTTGTTTAGGGTGTGACTGCAGGTACGGAGGCGGAGGGTTTCTCGTGGGGAGAGGCGGAGGAAGTGGAAGGGTTTCCCGGGCGCCGCTGTGCATACACACAATGGCGGCAGCACCGCCCACTGTGTGTACACACAGTGGCAGACGACATAGCCGCCACCCACTGTGTATACATACAGTGGCGGGCGCCGCTCACTGTGCGTAGCACAGTGGCAGCCGCGACCGCCCACTGTGTTACACAGTGCGGTGCCCTTCGGCGCCGCCCACTGTGTGTAGCACAGTGGCTCGGCCGTGGCCGTCCACTGTGTTATGCACAGTGGCCCGCGTGTCTCCAATTTCCCCATTTTTTTTTTGTTTTCATTTAAATATTTTGTGGGGGTAAAAAAAATTATGTGATGAGTTTTTTTTTGAATGTCAAATGTATATTATGTATATATATATATATATATATATATATATATATATATATATATATATATATATATATATATACACACGGTGCACAATATCTTTTATGAATATGAAAATATTTTCTTCTACAGGCATCCACAGAGTATATTTTTAGATGCAGAATATATATATATATATATATATTAAGAAGTTTATTCTGCATTATATTTTAAACACAGCAGTATATAATCTTTTATATATTCTGTAACTGGGATGCACAAGTTCAGAATGTATCTTTTATTTCGTTGTTACAGGGGTATGCACATACAGGAAGCTTATATATATATTTATATATATAGGTATATATTTTCAATATATATACTTATATACCTATAGATATATATAATTATATGTTGGAATAATAGGGCTAAAAACCCTTATATTGATTTGAGATTTTAACCATTTACATTCTGTTTTAGTCTTCTAACAGCATTTAGAATAGGTCTATTTTCTTCTTCCTTTTACTTAAACTTTCTACAGAAATAAAACAATTCTGGTTCTCCCCCTTTTTTTACAGTCATAAAATAACGGAATTTAAACTATGCAAGTAAATAGTGAAGAAATAAAAACAATACTAGTTCTCTTTTTTTTTAAACAGTCATAAAATAACAGAATTGAAACTATGCAAGTAAATGATGCAACCTAATGCATTTTTTTCTTTTTTTTTTCTTTTCTTTAATATTGCAGTAAATAAACAAGTGAACAGACTAGATTCAGATGTAGTCTACAGCAATACAATGGACATCAAAATATAAATAAAAATTATATTGCCTTCCAGATTTTTAATTTACAATGACCCATATATAAAATGGGTAAATAGACTAATCAGTCTTTTCATTCCTAATCTTTATACAGAGGATAACAGAAAAACAATCTAAAGTCCTCTATTTACATATACTTTTTTTTTTTTTTGCTACAAATCATAAAAATTACATTTTCTTCTTGCTTTTCTGCTTTTAAATAGAAATCTGAAATCTGAATAAAAGTCTGCAACACAACAATCTGCAACTCCTAGTCTTTTTCCCAAGCCACCTGCAAGTAAAATTTAGGACTGTGACCATGGGATGCTCACCTCCCAGCCTAGGCTTACCAGAAGCCACCCCCGAGCTAGGAGAATCAAGACCTAGACGGGGTAACAACCAAGCAATACAACACAACAATAGGGCAAACACACAAAACATACACCTTCCCATCCCAAGCTACACTTTCACCACACTTTGTGATGATCAATCTATGGGTGGAAGTGGACCAAGTACCATTGGGGAGACTGCAGCCAAAATATAACTCAAGCCACCTCATGGCAACACAAAATACACAACAGATTCATCCCACACACCTTATGCCCCCCCAAAGGCTCAAAGCCATATTCTCTCCCCTTATGACCCCCAAATGCATACACAAGGCTATGCAGCAAGGATCACAAAGGACACCCTTGAGACCACTCTCCTTAAGGAGAGCCTCTCACCCAAGGCTGTCATGCTTCTTCCACCCCAAGATCATCCTACTCTCCCAAGAGTAGAAGATCTTGGACACTCCCAAAACAAGAACACAAACAAAAAACATAGAATTGAAACTACTCTTTTTTTTTTCCAACAACAATTTACATAAACACTCCCTTTACAAGCATTTCTTTCCTTCAACAAACAACATAAACTAACATAAACAACATAAACAAGAGGAGATAAAAACCAACCTTATTCTGCCAATAGGTATGCTAAATTTAGTTGGAGATGAGCTGCCCAATCCACACAACTTTTCTGCAATTCTTTGGCCCCCAAATTCCTCTATTCCTAAAACTGGTTTCTTTTTTTCTCCCAAGTTTTTCCAAAAATCTCCAAGGATGGAGAGTGGGTGATCAGCTCACTAAGCTTCCATTCTTAGCCTAAGAAGGCCTCTCTCACTCCTTCCAACCTCTTGGATAGAGTGAGAGATCCCCCATTGGGTTGGTCTTCCCTAGGTCTTACACACTCCCTAACCTAGGTGTCTAGAGAAGGGAAATGAAATGGGGAAGAGGGATTACTATCTCCAAGAAGGTTATCCTACCAAGGATGGCACTCCTATAGATGGAATTCGTCCATCTTGGGAAAACCACTTTTTTGGGTGGTTAAACAAGTCCTAAGGGAAAGACACATGGCCAATTTTGGCCTTCACCCATAGGTACCCCATGAGGCCTAATAGAAAAGCTCTAAAATTGACTCTAGGAGTTGATTTGACCTTCAGAAAGTCCACCTGAAGTTAACCTATGGGTCAACTCTGAGTTGACCTTCCTTGTGGCTCACTAACCTAGATTTCTTGGTTCCTTCAAGGATAATTAGGAGATATAACAATTAACAAAAATAAAACTTTCCAAAAAGGTGACATGACAAATTGCCAACACAACATACTACATAGGTGTCAAGTGACACTACAAAATAATTCCACATCACAATATACACATGGCAATTGTCCCTTAAACAATTAAAACAATCCAATAAATACAAATTACACTCATGCAACATTTTACATTTATGAATAAAATATAGTACATACAGGGTGTTGTCTCTCCAAATAGACAACCCCTGGTTTTACTAACGCATATTGGCCTAGGTTTGATTCTCCATAATATTTCCATGCTCACATGGATAATTTCTTGTACATCTCAATTTAAACATTAGTACTTCCCAAATAACCTCATATAGTATATAACACAAAATCAGAATACAATACATTCATTCCACAAAGGCTCATCATTATAAAATATGATTTATCACAAATCAAAGCAATTTATTATAATCCTCAAAATTTGATCCATCTACAAGATATGCAAACATTTTTCTAACATTATAACAAATCCTGAAATTCAGATAATAACCTGCATCATCACAATATTACCCTAATCTAGAATCATATAATATTCTATAATCCACAAGGCATAGAAATGAAGCATCCATATATATCCATGTTACCAAAATCATGGGACCATGTAAAGTTCTCTATCCATAGTGTGTCAAAACTAGCATCTAAAATAGTTCCAAAATGAAAATAACTGAAGAGATAGGATGGGTCAGGGTAGGGCCTCACATTTTCTAACAATTTTGTTAAGTGTTCTAAGAATGTAAGACAACATTTCAGATATCAATAGATGAAATTTTTTGTCTTTTGTAAAATCCCTGACCATTTTTTTCTAAATTCTTCACCCTTCCAAGCCCTGTGGAATAACAATATGTTATTAAATGATGAATATTCACTGCTCTGTCTAACTTCTGATTGGTAGATTCTGATATATTGTTTTCTGAGTTTGTAATGGAATGTGCATCACAATGTATTTGCATTTGAACTCATTTTCACACATATATAATTTGCATGTATTGGCAATAAACAACTTTGTATATTTTTTTGGCAAATGCACACTCCAATGAGAAATTGTAGGTGATTGAAGGTTTTTCATTGATGGCAACCTTGCAATCATATGATACCGACAAGACAATATATCGGCAGTGGCAACAACAAACTCTACACTGGCACACAGAACACTGGCAAAGGAAGGATACCGGCACCCTGGCCGACAGGAATTTTGTTTATAATGTATTTTTTAATTAATTATAAAATCAGTGTAAGCCGACATGGTGAGTTGTAATATGACTCATATATGTATGAGATCATTGTAGAACATTTTGGCAATAATGTTATAGGCAAAATAAGACAGACCTAATATGTGAATTATAGGTTAAGGGTTTATGTATGAAGTAGAGCTAAAACCGATATTGGATCTCGCATAGCAGATGCTATTTTGAAGTAGTACAAGACATTGGATTTGTATAATCCATTTTGTAAGTTAGTGTGACTTCTTATTTTGTAGTTGAGCAGTGAGCTCTAGACACTTGGCCTTCCTGCATGTGCAAGCCCCTATTGTAATAGTAATATTCACTTATTGGCCAGTAAGTGGATATTGTGGGTCACAAATCCTACCGAGGTTTTTCCCACATCGGGTTTCCTTGTTAAACTATTGTGTTATGGTATTCTTTTCATGTTGTTGTTGTTATCTTTGTTTACTGCATTATTTTTGGTTTACCATACTGTATTCATATGCTTTACATGTTTTAAATCAAGTAAATTCTATAACCGGTTAGATACTGATTCACCTCCCCCCCCTCTTAGAATCTTTGGGAATCCTAACAATTGGTATCAGAGCCTGGTCCTCTATTTTCAAAAGCATAACAGCTTGAGGAAGATCTTGCAACCGGTAGAGATGGATAACTTGAAGAAACAATTGGAAACAACTCTTTCAGACTATGATACAGAAAAATGAATAATATCAAACTTGAAGATGATCTAAAAGTTGCTCAGTATATCATTCAAGCACTTCAAGAGAATTACACTATAGCAAGGAATAAAAGAAGAGAACTTTGTGAGAAGATGCAGAAAGAAGGAGATGAAAAGGAAACTCTTAATGATCTGGTAAACAAACTAAGACAAGAGATAAGTACAACATAGAATGAGATGCAGGATATGACTATGAGATTTTGCAAAGAAATTGAAGATAGGAAGAAAAATGAAGAAGATCTGACTAGAAGACTGAATGATCCTGCAAATGAAAACACAAGACTTAGTTATGAAAATGATATGTTGAAGACAAATCTGATGCACACACAAAATGACTCAAATGAACTTATGAAATAGAAAGAAATCTTGGAAAGAGAACTGACTACTGCAAATCAGCACAAGGAGAAGTTCAAGGAAAGCTCATAAGAACTTGGTGACATGCTAAAGAATCAGAAACCTAATGGTGACACTAATGGCCTTGGCTTTGAAGCTGGTGAAAGCTCTACTACTTCAAACACATGTGATCATAGCAAACCGGTAAGACAACCAATTGCTTATAAATTTAATGACAAATGCTTTAACTATAACAAGTATGGTCATAGAGAAAATCAATGTAGATCTAAAAACTATCAGAACACCAATACACCCACCGGTCAATGTTCTAAATGCAACAAAGTTGGTCATAATTCAGAGAATTGCAGAATGAATGTAAGATGTTATGTTTGTGGAAGATTTGGACACTTATCTAACCAACGCAGAACACAAATTGGCATAGGATATGGGAAAGCAATTCAGAAAAACAATGTGACTTATTATGCCTGTAACAAGATTGGACACATTGCTAAATTTTGTAGAAGCAAGTCCTCACCGGCAAATAACAAAGGTCCTAGTTTGAAAGGTAAAGAAAAGGTTGAAGAGGTAAAGCAAGAATTCTCAAAATAATGGATCAAAAAATCAGTACAGAATGTTGATGGGAATACTCCTCCACCGACAAAACAGAGTAACACTCCACCGGCAGGAGACTCTTCATCTAATTGAAGGAAAATCCTTTTGAGGGTTTAGCAACTGAATGTAAAACATGCTATTATTCCCTCGATTGATGGTGAGAAGTTGAGATTACTTATTTACCGGCAGATAAGTTAAGTTGTGACTTAACCAGCATTAAATATGGTAGGTGAAGAAAATAACATTATAAAACAAGTATTTTGGCTCCATTTTCATTTCACCAAGCATTCAAATCTTCGAGAGCGCAAAAATCCTGAGAAAAGGCATTCCAAGCAAAGAATTGAAGCAATCTATCAAATCTTTCATTCCTAAGGCAGATTAAGGTATTTATAGCTATGGCATCTTCATCTACTCCTGAATTTATTGCAAACCCTACTATTGTTGAAGTTATTAAATGCCCTAGACCCATATTCCAACTAGTTCCTAAAATTGCAAAGAAAGATGATAGTTTAGGTGCATTTTATCAAATACCTAAAGGGGTAGTATATGCTGAAGACCCTAGAATGTATATAAACTATCATATTGATGAACTAGGTGATGAGGAAATTAAGAATATGTATGAATCTGTGATTTGTGATGAATCCAAAAATGTCAAACCTGAACATAAGATAATAGAAACCCTAGGTTTCATTGAAATTCTTAGTATCCCGGATTTCCCCAAGGATATCATAAGGATAGTATTAAGTAGAGTACATGGTGAATTTTTCTAGTTGGACTCAGTTCATAAAATCACTAAAGAAGTAGTAAAGGTTGTGACAGGGTTACCCTCCACCGGCAAAAGACCTGACAAAACTAAGAAGGTCTCAAATGATCTAGTGACAACCCTGACCGATGCAACATTTGATAAGAGATCACTAAGGGTAAACGATGTAAAGGATACAAATATCAGATTTATCAATATGATCTTAGGTTACAAGACTACACATGCAAATAGGTTAAACTCAGTTTCTATCTTATGTATTAAGAGTGTCTATGATATGGTAAATGATAATGCAAGGATAGACATATGTGAATGGCTTAAAGATGAACTAATAGACAATTTAGAAAAGATCAAAAGGGAAAAGAAAGGAACATTCAGATTTGGAAACCTACTTGTTTGTCTGATGTTATATATAACCAAACATTACCTGATATTGGCACCAAAGATTTTGGGTATGATATATCGGTAGGAAAATAACTATCAGTATTGTTGAACAACATGGGAGAGAACAGGGAAAAGAACTTAAATGAGTATTTTCAAGCATTGAAAGCTCGAATGAAAACAAGAGTAAGGTTATCACAAGCTATTGTGGACAAGTACCAAAAGGAAATTTGTTTTGTAATAAAGAAAGATGAAATTTGGGTGGAAGAAGTTGTTCCTAGAACCATCTAGGTCACTGAAATGGGGTATGAGACTGATGACAACATAATAGAAACATATGTAAAAGCCCTCCTAGAAGCTCCTAAGGAACCTGAAGAAGAAGTATTTAGCAATGCTAAAACTATAGAAACTCAAATTCAATCAAAGAAAATAGTTAAAAAGGTTGAGGCAACTGTTAGAAAAGGAACCCGACAAGCAAAAGCTATTAAAGAAGATGTGCTAAAGCAAACCGGTATAATTGAAGGTGAATTAGAAGCAATCCAACCAGTAACACACCTTTCACCAATTGGAACTTCTTCAAAAAGTGACATACTTGCAGTATTCAAGAGAGTTGAGAGGAAGAGAAAACCTTCACCGGCACCTTCTCCTACACCAAAAAGACATAAGCAACAAAAAGTAAGGCCCCCAGCAAAGAAATTAACTCCAAAGAAAAAGAAGTTGACTACTAAGAAGAAGTCAAAACAAATATAGCTCCTATTGATAAATTACTGGATGAAATTACTGAGGATGGCAAGTTGAAGAATATCAGCAAACTGTATAACACACTATCCACTGATGACAGTGAGAAAGTAGAGAACAGTGTAATATTACACTTAGATATTTTCAAGAAATTTTTTATGCAAGTTGTTGATGAAATACCGGTAGATCTATACAACAGACTACAACCCAAAAGAGTAGCTATTATTGAGTTTGATAAGAAAATAAAGATTGAAAAATTACTTGTTGTACATCATGTTAATTCACCTGATGAGATAGATCAATTGATCTCTGAGGCTAACTGGTCAGTATTTTCAACTACTCACTGACATGTAGCACTAATGGCGGGGAGAGTGAATCAGATAACTGAGGAAACAACAAATGCTTGGGATATATTCCGGGTAGAAAAAGAAAAATAGGAAGAGTATCAAAAACCTAAAATCTTCAAGGTATATCAAAAGGATAGTGACAAAGGAAAAGGCAAGGTTGGTGGACCTCCCAGTATAAAGATAACAGACAACTTACCCCACTGCCTTTAGATACTCCACCGGTAGACACTACTGAAAATCAACCGGCAACAGAGAGTATGAAGACAACACATGAGGATATAAATCCTGATTATGAGGTATTGTACACAATGAATATCGACACACAGGAAGTCAACATTGTGGTTGATAAGGAAACAAGTGAGAAAAGAGATGTGGCAACTGAGCCACTGGTAGAAGACACAATAGCTAAGACAAATATTAAAGATACAGTTGGAGACATTGAAATTGGGAGTGAGCAACAAACTGAACAAACAACGGATACAAGGAAAAATGATAGCACTGGTATTGAGCAATAGACTGGAAACATTTTAGGGGCAAGCACAGAGAAACTAGTATAAATACAGAATCACAAGCAGAAAAAACCAGCAGTGGATACCACTGAAAAATCATCAAAGGAACCATCAGAGAAACCATCAGTTGAGAGCACAAAGAAATAGGAAGAATAACAGGTTCATTCACAAGTACATTCAGAGACAGTGCCACCGACTACAACTGAAAAACCTAAACCTTTGGTAGTTGAAATGGGGACACAAACTGATCCTCCAGTAAAAGAGGAAAGAAATGCTATTATCACCACCGGCAGATTACAAATTGTGAAGTCAGTTGGATAGACATCCGAAACCTCCATGTCTGAATTCAAACCAACAAATATGACAGAGGTACTGCTAGATTCAATTAAGAAAATAACAGATTGTAATGCACTAGCATATAAGGCTATTGATGACACCATACCAATTTTAAAGATGATAGCTCCAAAGTGTAACATAGAAAACAAAGATTCTTTGAACCAATTAGACCCATTGTCTAAGTATATAACCGGTAACCTAATAACACTAGATAAAATAAATGAGGATACATTTAAGCATAGATTGATAAAGGAAAAAAGAAAAATTCTTTGAGGATATAGTTAAGAAGAACAAGGGAGAGATGGACACTCTTTTACCGGAACTCAATTAAATCATTCTTGACTTCAAGAAACTATACAGGGATACATGCAAAATGGATGTATTAACAGAAGATTTGGACAAAGAAATCAGAAAGACACAGGATAAGATTAACAATATTGTTGACAATCTAATTGGGACATCAAATTCATTTTTGGAATCAGAAAAGAAAATTGCAAAGCAAGAAGAGAAAATCAGGAAACTGGAAAATGAAAAACAAAGAATAAAGGACAAAGCAAAGGACTTAAAATGCCGACTTGGTCCAAGATTAGAGTATCTTATTTCTTTGAGAAAATAAATATCTAAGGCTCTGGTTCCTAGACTAAAGACACCAGAAGAGCAAATGCACATACTCACCAATACAATGCAGAGAACCCATGAGGCTATAAAAGACAGTAAAACATTAAGCAATGACATAAATTCAATTTTCACAGATATTTTTTAGAGTGTAACCCACCAGTTATAAGAAACCAAGCAGGACTCCACTGACAACGAATGACAACCTTTGTCATTGATGTCAAAGGGGGAGTAGAGGCTATGAGAAAAATGATCAGCAAATGGCTCATTAGCTCAAGGGGAGCTCATATTTTTTTTGGTAAGACAATTCTGGCAGACTCATTTTTGGATGACACTTTTTGATGACACTTTTTGGATTTTTCTCATGAGTGTTGCCATCAATGCCAAAGGGGGATATTGTTGGCAAATGCACACTCCAATGAGAAATTCTAGGTGATTGAAGGTTTTGTCATTGATGGCAACCTTGCAATCATATGATACTGTCAAGACAATATACTGGCACCGGCAACAACAAGCTCTACACCGACACACGGAACACCGGCAAAGGAAGGATATCGGTACCCTGGCCGACAAGAATTTTGTTTATAATGTATTTTGTAATTAATTGTAAAATCATTGTAAGCCAACATGGCAAGTTGTAATATGACTCATATATGTATGAGATCATTGTAGAACATTTTGGCAATAATGTGATAGGCGAAATAAGACAGACCTAATATACGAATTATAGGTTAAGGGTTTATGTATGAAGCAGAGATAAAACCGGTACTGGATCTCGCATAGCAAATGCTATTTTGAAGTAGTACAAGACATTGGATTTGTATAATCCATTTTGTAAGTCAGTGTGACTTCTTATTTTGTAGTTGAGCAGTGAGCTCTAGGCACTTGGCCTTCCTGCATGTGCAGGCCCCTATTGTAAGAGTAATATTCACTTATTGGCCAGTAAGCGAATATTGTGGGTCACAAATCCCACCGAGGTTTCTCCCACACTGGGTTTCCTTGTTAAACTACTGTGTTATGGTGTGATTTTCATGTGGTTGTTGTTATCTTTGTTTACTGCATTATTTTTGGTTTACTGATATACTGTATTGATATGCTTTGCATGTTTTAAATCAAGTAAATTCTATAACCGGTTAGATACTGATTCACCCCCCCACCCTCTCAGTATCTTTGGGAATCCTAACATATTTCACTACTATGAACTAAAATAAATTGCAGAATTAAATTTGATTATAGAACTAAAATAGATTTAAGTTGGATGTGTGCAGTAATGGTTTGTATTAATTGATTGAGAACATTAAGGGACAGGTTTCTTGTAATTTCACATATAAATTCTGACCTGGAAGTGCTCTCCATCTGGGTAATGCATTAGGAATGCTAAATTCACCAGTCCATGCCTAGAACCACCATATTTCTTCCTCACATCTTCTGAGGAATAGTTTCTATAGTTTGTATGGTGCCCACGTACTTGAAAAAGGTGTTGAAGCCTCACATCCAACAAGGAACCTGCTCAGCCAACCAAAATCCAATCACCTAGCTCAGTAAAATGCTCACAGCCATCTTAGGATAACTTCAAATCCATGCCAACTCAAATAAACACACTCAACTATCATTTCATGCTCAACAAAATGGCATCCAATATTCTTCACTATTGAGCTATTGATTATCCTTATCAACTTTCCCCCCTTAAACTATACTTGCCCACTCTTTTGTTCTTTTCTTTCATGTTTGACAATGAATAGGTGTATCACTGTTCTTGGTATAGTCTTTGATGCTTTGAAAACCCTTCTCTTTCCTTAGGTGGTTTTTGTTGACAATGTTAATGATGATTTGATTGTTTTTGGACCTTGGATTGTATCTCAACATTGTATGACTATCATTGAGCATTTTCCTTTGTTTGATGTCTATCTTTTAATCATGCTATGTGACTATTGTCCATAGGTTAGAGACTTTGCTTCAATAGTTTGGAGTAGCTACTATGTGCCTTGTGCATCATCATTGTTCCTTTTGAGTGGACTGTACACTGATTTGCTGATATTGCAGCTCTTTTTGTTGACTGTGATGCTTTGTGTCACTGTCCTAGAAGCTGCAAGTACTTCCTTGAGATGAGTTGTCCCTTAGGTGCCCTAAATATTCCTTGGACTGTGCATATATTTTGGTATCTTATATGCAAATGGATTATCAGGAAAGTATGATAATCCTCATTTCTATAACTCAACTATAAATTATCTTGTAGGTACTCTTGGAATGGGAGGGGAAGAAGCTAGAGTAGATGGGCAGCTGAAAGTTCACAACTCCTTCCGGTTGAGCTCATCATTCCAGGCAATGACGGGTCACCTTAGGGTTAGTGCAGGATCATGGGAGGCCAAAAGTTGGCGATGTGAAAAAATAGCCTTTTCCACTCGCCTAAAAACGCAAAAAACCGTATTGACTTTTTGCTTGGCCTGGGTGTCAGTACACCTTGGCATGGTAAACACCTAGGCAAATCAAATATCTAATAAAATTGAATATCCGAGAATATCGGATATCCGATTTTTTATAGGTAATTTTAAATTAAAAAATAAATTATATATTATATTATATAATATATAATTAGTGATTTTTTTAGTGGCTAATATTCACCAATTGGCTATTTTTTAAAATTTGAAAATCAAAATTTGGCTAATAGTTCAAGTTTTTAGGTGACCTAAATCGCCACATTTTTACAAAATTTTATTTTAGTCTTATTTAAATCGCCAGAGAGCTTATTTTATTAAATTTTTTAACTCAAAGATTCACCAAAATACTCGATACATGATTGGACCAAAATCGCCAAAATTTATAATTTATTATATAAAATTAAATTAATTCACCAAGAATACATTATAATTTTTAGTTACTTTAGTGTTTTATCAACAATATTTAGTTGCCACCATTAATTCAAAATTTAATCTAATATTCATCAATGCATTCCATGACATAAACTGTACCTTCGAGTTGTAATGCTCATGGGGGTTGAGTGAATTTTGAATTGTTGACCTGAATGGAATTCAATTGTATAAAAATAATTTTGGGCCTCATGAGTATTACAAATTTAAGTATATTTTATTTGAGAAAATACAAAGAGAACTATTAGATTAATTTAAATTAATGATAGTAACTAAATAAAGTAGTCTCTACCCTTTAAACTCATTAATGATTTCCACCTTAGGCCTCTGCTTTTCTATAAGATTTTTTTAAAATAAATTATTTGCAAAAGTAATTAATGCATACACATTATTTTCTAAGATTCGCCAAGGATTTTTACCAAAGAATTTTAATGTAAAAAAAATCGCCAATAAAATTAATATTTTTCATTCAAATAATGAAAGATTCGCCAATAAAAATTATTATTTTTATCTAAAATAAATAAAAATTCGCCAAGATTATGTATTATATAATATATAATATATTATTATATTATATTATATATTATATAATACATAATAATATAATATTATATTATATAATATATAATATATTATTATATTATATAATATAATGTTATTTTAAAATAATTTAACTATAAAAATCCGAATATCAGATTTTATCGAATATTTGATTTTTTGAGACAATATAAGTGGACTATGACAGCTCGTGGTTTATTTTTCACCCACGAGCTGTGTGATTTCTATCAAATCCGATATCCGATTTTGTGACCCAAATTTGCAAAAAAATCCAATAAAAGGTAGGATTTTTATTGTTTTTCATCATTTTCTTTCAAATTTTTGCATTTTTTTAATGTATTTGTTTTTCATGAAAACTAGGTTTTTTAAAATCAAATACCAAATTGTTCAATTTTCTTAACTAAATTCAATTGTTTACATTCAATTAGGTTAAAAATGGGGGATAACAGTGAAAACATTGATCAACCACGACTGCAACAACCAAACCCTCCTTTGCCAAACCCCCCCTCAATTCAGAATTTAATTTCACAAAATTTGAACCAATTGAGGGGGATTATAGATGTTGATCGTACGATCCCTCACCTAAACCCAATGTTTGATCCCCTCATGTCCATCATAAAGAGTATAGAAATTGTCACTAATGAGCACAATGTCACTCTTTTGTGGGGAGATTCTATGAGGGAACAATATGCGGATGGCTTGTCCTATAAGGAGATCAAGGATCTTGAGATATCCAAAGCCGCTATCACCGCATTATCCCCACATTGGTCAACCTGTAGACCCCCAAAAAACAAAACTTTCTATTAAATGGTGCACAAATGATGGTATTGTGAAAAACTTTTGCGATCGTTGGTGGATGGTTTTCGATAAACCACCCAACAACAATCTTGATGTCCCCTTCTACTTCATCCAAAAAATTGTATGCTAATTTTGTTTTAGGAAAACATGTGAACTACTTTGACATCCAACCTTTCCAAGGTGTGGGTTTAGGTATGCCCCAAAATAGGCCTAGAGTAGTCAAAGTAGTCCAGGGCCCATATGTCCCCCTCCTCCTATTGATCCCCCACCTCTAGTGCAACATCTAGATATCATCTGTGAGGTGACGTCATAGAACATATCGGCTATTTACTCTTTGAGTAGCCTTTTGGTTTCTTAGATTGGGGAAGTAGCTCAGCCTACTTTTGATGGTAGCAGTGCATCTAGTGGCATTGACACACCGTCCTCAGCTCCACACATTTGTGTGCCCCATAATTGTGTCATGTGTGGGAACCTAGGCTTGGGTCTAGTTGGATAGCCTATTGATCCTCCTGCACACACTACAAATTATGAGGTGCATGAGATGCATGATGCACCTTCATCATACATTGATGATGTAGTGGTAATATTTGTATTTTCACAGTTCATTCTATATTTTAAATGAATATTTATAATCTAGATAATATTAAGTACTAATTTTTTATTTACATGGTCTATTTAATAGTTGATGATAGAGGAGGAGTTGACATAGATCCAGGAGGGCACCTTGACGGCCATTTCATTTGGCCTTGATAGCTTTATGGTACATATATTATTGCACCTAGTCATTTGTATTTTATTGTACATGCATGCTCATCATTTATATTGGTATTAATTAGATTATGTAGTAATTTGCATGTATATCTTATTTTACTCTTGTAGGGCACAAGTAGCGTGAGTGCAAGGCTATGTGATTCAGGATCTAGTAGTGCAGTTGGAGACAAAGGAAAGGTAATTGAATGCAAATATGATTGAATGAATATTTTAAATAACTTATAATGATTATACACGTCTAGACATAGATTGATAGTTTCACATACTTGTTGTGTATATGTACAGAAAATTCTTTGCTTCACATCCTTGTTGACTACACCCACTATACCTGAAGATAAAGAAGAAGAAGAAGAAGAAGAAGAAGAAGATATGCCTCGAGTACATGTGTGTTTATTTTATTTTGTGTTTAGTAAATATAATTCATTATTATCAGTGACAATTATATGCTAACTTGTATCAATGTCATGTTTGTGAACATATGTAGGTTGTGTATGAAAATATTGAAAACATACCTCCTCTACCGAAGACATACATCAAGAGTCCTCCAAAGCCGAAGAGCAAACGTGGAGATGAGGTAAACAAGAATAGTTCAATTATAGTTCATTTTTATGTTAACTTTTTGAATGTGAGTTATATAATATTACTAATCTTAATCGTGGTTTGTTTTTTCTTGTGCAAGATCCTTCAAAGCCGAGCAATGTGGTGAAGAGGATCGATTTTGATGATCCATCAATAGCTTAGGATGTTATAGATAGTTTTAGGATGCTTACATGTCTAGTTGGCATGTCTATTTTGTATATGGACATACATTCACATATATAGGCATACATTTTGTTTGAGTTGGCGTTTATGCCATATTTGTGTATGGACATACACTTGTAATCATTTTTCATTTTCATATATACAGAAGTTGATATTTGATCATATAAATTGTTGCTCATGTGTGCATGGTGTTATCATGGAAAAATTTAATCTTCAATCCAATAATTAACAATGGTTAATAATGGTTATTTAATGAACAATACAATTCATTTCATTTCATCATAAGTGTTGTTTGTATAATCTTCAGATTATATATAATTCATTTCATCTAAATCGTAAGTGTTAAATTTGGTTGCCTCTGGCAACTTCACCAAATTTAATGACCTCCTTGCTCATCAGGCCTCTACGAGGTCAAATTTGGAAGACAAGTGTTTTGATGGATTATAAATGTAAATAAGGTGAAATATAATCATTTTTTATGTAATAAGGCCGTCTAGACCAATATTTGTTATGGCTAGTCATAGGTTACTCATATTGGCAAAATTGCGCAAGATTATTCTGCTCATCGTGATCTCGTTTTGCTCATCATGATCACGAACCATTGGTTCTGACATGTCTAGTTATTCATTCTTACCCTATTCATGCTCCTATTTTCCCCCCACCCCCCCCCCCCCCCACTCGGTCGAACACTCAGGGTCACACCCTACTGACGTCATCCCTTGAGCACCCTAAGTGCTAAAAATTATCAAACTTTGATGAGCCCTAACTCAAAATTTGTGGCACCTACAAATGATCCATTTGAACCTACGGGGCCATGAGAGGGGTTCCTACAAAATCCTATCTCTGTTTTTCAAGATTCCCTACGGTTTTATTAGGGCAGCATTTTTTCAGTTGGCAAAAAAATCATCAGTCTCATTCAATCAAATGTTGTTGTGTGGCCAATTTCGCATTCTTCTCATCGGGATCACGAACCATCAGTTCTGACATGTCTAGTTAGGAATTATTACCCTATGCATGCTCCTATTCCCCCCCCCCCACTCGGTCAAATGCTTGGGGTCATACCCTACTGGTGTCGTCCCTTGAGCACCCTAAGTGCTAAAAATTGTCAAACTTTGACGGGCACAAACTCACATTTAATCACATTGACAAAGTGAGGGAATTAGTGTTTATGCACAAAATTTAATCTCATTAATGCACAAAGGAATATGTACCATCACCAAGAATAAACTAGTCAACGGTGAATGATCTAGCATGAACCTGTATTTTTAAGAATTGTTAGTCTACACATAAAATGCCTACATGAACATAAAGGCTTTATGATAATCACTTCAACTGAAATACATGATAATAAATGAAAAAGTGGGATTATATACCATAAAAATACGTCCCTTTGAATTATATCAAGAGAACCCACTATGTTGACGCAAAAATCATAATGTGATAGTGTTGTATATCATCAAAAAGACCTGCATGAGCATAAAGGTTTTGTGATAATTATATCATCAAAAATTGTCAAATAGTGTTTTCTAATAACAAAAATTGTAAATCTCATCAAATGCATGATAATAAGTCGTATTGCAAAAATACGTCCCTTCGAATTATATCGAGTGTACCCGCTATATGCATGCAAAAACTGTGTTGCCAAAAAAAAGGTTCATCAATAGACCTGCATTTTGAACACATCCTTAATATACACATAAAAAACTTGAACATTAAGGTTTTATGATAATTGTTTGAAATGAAATGCATGATAAAAAAAAATAAGGCACCATTAAAGACCTACTACTCAATTATGCCTGAAGGGTCATCTCTTTGCTTAAGAGTATCCAATATTGCTTCATGATCAGCAGTAGTCACTGTCCATAGGTCTTTGGTCTTTGGTTTTGCTTGATGCTTCAACAAATTGACATTTGTAGCTTTAATAAGGTGTGAATGCATGAGAATGGTTTTGTGTCTCTAATAGTCTTCAAATACAGGTATACCATTCTTTCTAATCATGTATGTTCACAACCAAGTTCCCACAACAACAACTGAACCTGTAGAAAATGTGAACCCCTAATCATCTGTCACTAGTTGTGTTAGCTTCTTTTTTCCCTATACACATTATGCCAACCAAGATTTAGATCTCTCTTCATTCCCTTGTGGTGCAACAACTGCAAAAACATGTCCTGGTTGTACAAGATCTGATAGACATTCATACTCAAGTGAACTTTCCATGTCATCATTTGACAAGGATATTGTTTGTGATAAAGGAGTTAGATATTGGGGAACCCACGTATCAACCCACTCACTTGACTCGCATTGATCCCAATCACATCGAACACAACTCTGAAAAAAATAAGCCAACACCCGTGTCCAAATGGTCCATGTACTTGCATATGAGTTGAGAAATGAATGCATCTTTGAAGAATATTTAATTGTTTGACAATCCAATCTGTATCCCACTGTGCCCTCCTCAACAAACCAAAATAATCTAGTCACTGCTGGATCAAGAGTACCTCCATGTGACAATGTTGAACTACACCAATCAACAATAAAACATGCATCAGAAAAATTTGCACCTAAAATCCTCAATTGCTCCTTAATTAGAGCTCTCTTCAAACATGCACCTGCTCCATCATGCTCCCCCTTCCCATGCCCTACCTCAAAAAAACACCAAAAATGAGGTATACGCCTCTCTACATATATTCTACTCAACCAATAAAACATACTGACATTCATGAATTGACCCATATAGTTATCTGACCATATGATATGTCGATCAATTCCAATCTCTTTCTCATGCAAGAACTCAAAAAAAATATTGAAAGAATGTTGCACATACTCAAAGGAGTGTGATCTATCATCACTCATATAAAAATGATTCTCCTTGATTATCTTCATGTCCTCTTTTTACTATCAGGAGCATGTCTATATGTAATATGAACAAAAATAACAATCTGGATTGAATTGTATTACTGAGATTGTACCTCATTCTGTAGTTGCAATGTATAGTTCTCGATAAAATCAACCACCGATACAACAGTGCCAATTGGGAAAGAGTTCTCACACATCCTTAACTATTGATCCAACCATTGAGACCTATGGGCGTGCCTTGCATACTTGTAGAAAATATTTTCCTTAAACTCCAAATAAAATCAGCAACACTCACTTCTCTAGAGACTAATTCGCATCTAGAACCTTCACCTCCACTCTTCAAAGTATATTTCACTATCTCATATCTTTTTTTTCTCAACATAATTCTTTCCAAACTCATGCTCGCTACCCTCATTAAAACATGAAACAAACTTTGATAACTCACCACATTGTGAGCAGTTCTCATTCAAACAATCATTTCTATAGAAATAGCAACTGTCATCTCTAGGGTATAAAAATAGATCTTGCAAGTCTCTTGATGATCTTGAAAATAGCATTGCACCACACTCTTGCAACATCTCATTAGTATACATCATAGAATGAATGTGGCATAAAAGTTCATGGTACATTGAAAACTCCACATGATACTTGCAACAACAAGTATTATGAATCTTAATAGGTACACAATAAAATGGCTTCAAAGATTCAAAGGCCCTTTGTGATATTTGCAAAGTTGGATGTACTTCACAAAAAAAAATTGTACAACATTGTTTGGTTTGATTCCAAGAAATGTTTGGGATTCGGTGTGTGGTCTCAGTTGCCAATTTTTAATTTCAAAATGTCCTTTACATTGGGTGATACTCTAGAATTAGAGTGCCAAAATTGTTGAATCTCCTCCTTCACATTGTCAGTCAACTTTCTATCAACACATGGAAGCCACCCACCAAAAGCTCATGTATCATGTTGAAGTGGATCATCAATTCTTTGTCTTCATGCAAATGCTCTATCCAAAGTTTTATAGTTTATGTTTAAATCAACACAAGTTTGTCTCATTTGATGATCCTTCCTCAATTGATGGCTTGCTAAGGAGGTTGTAATCACTCTTCAAGTGACTCTCTTATCTCTTTCCTTGGTATTCTTTCCAATAGAATTGAGAGCATCAAATAGAATTTTGGCAATAATAGAATTTCTCTCCATCTTCTTGTTCATATGAATCTTTAATTTATTTAGCAATGGTCTCATCTTTATCATCTTTAGCAATTGAACAAAAAGTTGGCATTGCTCAATCAATGTCTTATTGCTAAAATTTTGGTCAAAAAGTTGTGTAGCCCACAATCGAACGGTTCTTTTTGACCTCTTGCCTTCAAGATTCACAATAATGTTCTCATCAATTTCAAGTAACCATTTTGGGGATCTTGAAGGTCTTGGATTTGGAATTTGCCTTTCATCCATGAGAGGGTCTTCATTTCTGAAGTAATTAGGTGTTACATATTGTTCACTTGGCTGAGCAATTCCACCTTCAATGTCAAAGTTTTCCACATTTTCACCTCCAATGTCAAAAAATTTCACATGTTCATCTCCTATGTCAAAATTTTCTACATTTACACCTCCAATGTCAAAAAATTTCATATTTACACCAAAATTATGGACACCTTCATTGTCAACTCTCAAATTTTCACTTTCCATTCTCATGTCATGTTGAGCATTTTCATTATCACTTTCAACATTTTCAACATGTTCAACATTTTCACTTTCAAAATCTACATTTTTCATGTTCAATAACTTGTTCAACATTTTCAAATTCAATTTCCTCTTCACTTGAAGTAACATTAGCAATATTTAACATACCTTGTCTTCTCCTCCTATGAGATTCTCTATCCCTTTCTCTATAAACTTCAATTTGGTCATTTGAAAGCTTTCTTTTGCGTTTAGACTTTCGACGACTGCTACTCCCCATTTACCTTCACAAAGATGCTCCTAAATGATTGACAATGTAAGATTTGACTTTAAGAATCTCTCAAAAGCACAAATTTGTCTCAACCTGTCTGAAAACCTATGATTGTTGACATAAACTAGAATGTGAATAATGTGGGCCATTGGAATCCACAAAATGGCCCACAAGGCTCTTTTTTATTTACAAAAATCAAATATTCGATATAATCCGATATCAGATTATATCAAATATCCAATTTTAATGCATAAATTTGGGGTCCCAAAAATAATTCTCGTTGCCGCCTTTTTTTTACTGTTGCCACATTAATGACAATGGCAAAAATTGGATATCTGATTTTTGTACTCATATTTAAGAGAGAGAGATTAGGGGAGAGAGGGGGGAGGGGGTAGGGGGTAGGGGGAGAGACAGATTAGGGGACAGAGAGAGAGATTAGGGGAGACGGAGAGAGAGATATATTAGGGGCGAGAGAGAGAGAGAGAGAGAGAGAGTAGGGGATAGGGAGAGAGATATTAGGGGAGAGAGAGAGAGAGTAGGGGACAGAGAGAGATATCTTTTGACTAATGATTTAAACACTTTGATAGTAATGGTTCAACTATTTTATCTTAATTTTCACTATCATGATTTCGGAGTGACTCAAGGATGTCTCTAACTAGAGAAACAAGGATGGAGCATGATATTTTCTTGTCTATTGTTTGTAAATTGATCGTTAATATGTGTAAATTTGTCTCAGGACATGATCATCAGAGTATCATCAAATACATTTTAGATTTGCATATAGAAATGGTTAATACTGCCTATTTTATGCAAGAAACACTCAGGTCATCTTGGTTCAATTATACCTCAATTCTTGTGCTAACTTGCAATATCAAAACCTAGGAAAGTAGTGCTTGGGTCATCATGGTTCAATTATACCATCAATGTTTTCACTCACTTCCCATATTTTAAAAGCTCAATGATGACAAAAAGCAATGACCAAGTGACTAATCTGAACGCAATGTTGCATCTCATTTGCATTTGCATTATTTAAAGTAGATTGTATTTCATTTTGTATGGGATCACAAAAGCTCATCTTTTTTCAAGTCCAAATGCTTCAACGAGTATTATCTCTCTTATTACATGATTGAGTACATTGGACATTAACAAAAATAATCAATTCATTCATTCGGCATAATAAGTTAGTTCATTTCATCACATGTCAACATTACATAATAAGACGTCATTCATATAGATCCATCATCCATATAGATCATTCAATCTTTCATTCATTCATAAATATCAATCATGTCAAAAGACATCATCATTGCATTCTGTTGCATCCATCTCATATCAACATGCATGGGAAAAGTCAGAAAAGCATCATACAATTAAGAAACATTTCATTGCACATGAGTCACATAGTACATATAGCATCATCTTGCATCATCATATTAGAGGCATGCATCCATCATCTAGGGTCCATAATCATATAGCAATTAGAATGCATCCATAATCTCATAGACCATATAAGGAAAATAGGGTTGACTGCATATCATATCATTAGAAATAATGAAGGTCTAATGTACAATGATATCACAAAAATATCAGATTATATCACAGGAATGATCAATGGTGTAGACAAAATCAAACCAATGATCAATCTCTCATATCAATGTCCACTAGGATGATGACCAAAACTTTCTCTAGATGTTGTCAGCCTAAATGAATCTCATGCTACTCCCCCGAATGCACCAACATTAGGACATCTAAATATTCCTACAATGGGATATCAATAAAATGTAATTTCTTTATCCAATAAGTCTCTTTGATCATTTGATCTACTATCCTATCCACTCATTGGAGATTTCCATCTGTATACACCTAAAAATGGTCTGAAGATAATTAATTGAATAAGCAATTATTTAATTAATCCTCCTCCCCAATTTAATTGAATTATTAGCAATTTGATTAAATTCTTCCACACGTCTACTTATTAATAAATCTAAGGATTTATTTAATAGGTTCATTTCAATAGTCCCCTTTGATTAATTAATTCAAATTCATATAATCCCTCCCCATTTAAATTTAATTCTTATAAACCCTAATTAATTAAAACAAATCAATTTATGAGTTGTTGAAAGTTAATTAGTCTTTTCCCATTATTTGAATTTTTAAATTCAAATTACCCACATGCCTCCTAACTTCTAACCACCTAACCTAACCACTTCTAAACCTAACCCATTTCATCTAACCCTGGGTTTAATTAAACCTATCTTACCTTGCACATCCTAACCTCCTTATCCTAACCTCCTATGGTGTGGATACTCTCCCCTTGAGACACATGGCATTCTTGGGCCATATGTCCCCTCTCTTGGAAGCCCCTTAACACTTGTCACCATAGAGATGACAAATGTCCCCTTTCCTCCAACCTCTTTTCCAACCTTCTCCAATTTCACCATTGATATCTTCAAACTCAATCTTGACCGTTGATTCCTGCCACCTCACCCTTGGCCTTGGAAATCCTATAAATATCCCCCATTTTGGAGAAATAATCATCCCATCTCATTTGCATCTTATGCATTGTTACTATAGGCATAATATCTCTTAGCATATCATTTGAGCATTATTATTATAGGCAATTGCATCTTAGATCTAGCTTAATTTAATCATTTTCTAGCATAATTGTTGAATCATGTAGCTTAATCATTCTCTTTTCTAGCTTTATTGCATCATTATCATTTCAAATCCTCCATCTAGGTGTAGTGAAGTCACTAGAATTTTCTTATCCAAATCTGAGAGCAAATCCACACTCGCATCTCTTAAGAGGCGATAGATTGCTTTGCCATGATTTTATCTTTCTTTGTTTTAAATTTGCTAACCATGCTTGTAATGATCTATTGAGTGTTTTTGTTGTAGCTACAGGTATTACACTTCACAGGCATGACACCATCAATGATTCTCATTCATCATGAGGTCACGCATCTAGTATTTTCAATCTTGAGTTTACATCATTGACTCTCATCAATCATGAAGTCAATCAAACTCATCCTATCAGATCATCAAAACTTGAGTTTATATCATTCACCCTCATTGATCATGAGGTCAATCAAACTCTATCAATCATCAATTCAATTAAAACATCAAAGTAATCAGAGAACTGACACTTTCATCAACCAAAGTTGCACGAATCAAGTAAATTTTATTGGGAAATCAATTTTGCACAAATCGAGACAATTCAATCATCAATTCTCTCAATTGATCTTGCAAGGGGGCATCCTCGTATCTTCATCTATCAATCAACATCTGGGGCATCCTTACATCATAATCTATCAATCAACGTCTAGGGTATCATATCAAAATCATATCCGCATCAAATCGAGATTTTTCTTCGAACCAATGTGTCGTCACACATCTCTTCAAAGAGGGGCAAAATATATATAACTAAAAATGGTTTGAAGATAATTAATGAAATATGTAGTTATTTAATTAATAACCCTTCCCAATTAATTAAATTCATAAATAATTTGATTAATTTCCCTATTCAGTCTACTTATAAATAAATCTAAGGATTTATTCATTAAGTTCATTTCAATAATTCCTCTTTGATTAATTAATCTAAATTAATTAATCCTCCCCCATTTTAATTCACTCTTATAATCTCATAATTAGTTAAAATAAATCAAATCATGATTTGTTGAAATTAATTATCTTTTCCTAATATTTGAATTTTTAAATTCAAATATGAGCACATGGCTCCTAACTCCTAACCACCCTCTAACCTAACCCATTATATCTAATCCTAGGTTTAACTAACCCTATCCTATCTTGCACATCCTAACCTCTTATGGGTTGGATATTCTCCCCTTGAGACACATGGCACATTTGCCACGTGTCTCCTCCCTTGGACACTTGCCCTCTCATGAGCAAGGTTCCTTGACACTTGTCACCATAGAGATGTCAAGTGTCACTTCCTCCAACCTCTTCTCCAACTTCCCCAATCTTAGCCCTTGGTATCTTTTGATCAAATTTGGATCGTCGATTCCTGCCACCTCATCTTTGGCCTTGGAATTCCTATAAATTCCCCTCATTTTGGAGTAATAACGATCCCTTGCATCCTAGATTTTAGCATCATTACTATAGGCATTTGTATTTCAATCATTTATTATAATTAGAATTTTGGATTAATCATGCATACAATCATGCATTTCATATCATTTGCATAATCATGAAGTAGATACTCAACTCTTGAGTTGCCACTTTGGGGATTATTGCTCTGCTGAGAGCCAACAATCCAATACCTTCAAGGTCCTCAAGAATAGAGGAAGATGAGATCTCAAAGGATCTTATGGTTTTATTTTGTGTAGTTTCCAATTTGCTTCATAATACATTATATTGTCTCATCCATGTGTATGTTTTCTTTCATTGAACTGTATTTTTAGCATCACAATCATTGATGTCAAACTTGTTGTTCTAGATAGTTGTTGGTCCAGAATGTCTATGGTGCAAATATATCTTGTTGTATTGGTGTTGAATTTATTCTATTGGTTGTTCTAGAAATGTTCGGGTTCGGGAAGTGTTGCTAATATTGCTTGGTGTTGTTATCTTCTTTAGTTATATTTTTGGCATTATGGATATGATTGTTTCATGGTCCAAAAATACTTTTGTGTTCTTCGGAAGTTGTAGTATGTTTCATTGTTGGTTTTGATAAAGTATGCTAAATCCTACCTTTTAGTCTAGATATGATTTGTGGAAAGTAATTCGATGTGTTATGGGTCTCACCATAGTGTGTGGAGATTCAGATAAGAGTAGTTTGCATTGGAGAATATGTTTTGGCTCGATTAGTTGTTTATGTGGACATGTTACATGTTGGAATGATGAGGTTTTTGTTTTGGTGATTGTGGATCAGTCGATTGAGCTTAGGAAGATGTGTTTTGGTCCCCTCTTTCTCTTGCAGTGGATCATCGTGTGTGTTTTTTGTCCAAAAGGTGTATTTTTGTTTCAGGTCGACTTGGTTCAAGCTATGATTACCTATTTTGTATATAAATAATGTATGTAATTGAGTTGCATGGAAGGTGTGTGAGAGAGGAAGTATGTGATGTGAAGATAAGCAGTGAAATTAAGTGAAGAGCATAGAAGAAGAGTTGTGTTCGAATGATATGCAAGTTGTTTAAGATTGTGGCAAAGGTATGAGACAGTGTGTTGACATATAAGATTAGAATTATGTGAGTTGAAGTTGGTCACTTGATGTAGAGTTCATGGATAGCTTCATGATTAGGAGATCCTTTTTTCAAATCATTTTATCGTGTCTTCCCCTTGTTGTAGTTAGCATTAGGTCTTTGATATATATATATATATATATATATATATATACATACATATACATATATACATATATATATACATACATATATATACATGTATGTATGTATGTGTAGCATAGAAATTAGGAATCATCACAAGACAAGTAGATCAATCAAAACACTAAACAATCAAAGCAATATCATGAGAATGCTCATTGAAATGAACCTAATTCCAAAGCACATTCAATAGAGGTATGAAAACAAAGTATTCAAAATGAAAATTATGCAAACCAGACATAGAATTGAACACTCCTTCCATGCGGCTCCATTGTTGTTCTTTCCTCTTCAATGGGTTTGTGGATCTCACCTACAAGTGCTCACACAATTGAAAGCAAAAAGCTCAAGAGTACTAGAAACGAAAGTTCGGTAGTTTGATAGAAATTCGGACTAGGTTTGATTGTAAATCATCCAATTTATAGAAGAATTGGATAAATGAGCAAATTAGCATGAAAGAGATTTGAATAGAAATTCAAATCAATAATAGCAAAGTTATGACATACCTATGACAAATTGCTATGCAAGGCTTATGACAATTCATGACAAATTTCTATGTCAAGAATTTATGACATTTTATGACATTTTATGACAAATTCTATGACACTTTCTATGTCAAGAATTTTATGACAATTTATGACAAATTCTATGACAAATTTCTATGTCATTGCCATAAATTTAGGAAAGAAATAGGAGGAAATTGAATTTAATAATTAAGAAATTAGGAAATTAGAAAATAATGAAAATAGGAAATTAGAAATTAGTGAATTAATCAATAATTTTTCATTTATTAATTAATTCACTCACAAAGAGGAATAATTAGCCAATTAAATGAATATTTAATTGTAATGAGAAAACTTAGGATTAATAAATAATTTAGTAATCCTAAAGGAAGAAATGACACATTAGGTTAAATGATTAAATCATAAAACCCTAGAAGGCGAATTAGAAATGCGAGGATGACAATTAAGTCTTGATTGAAGATAATTAATGTCATGATTTTGAATTGATAAATGACCAGTGTGATAAATGATTTAATTGATAGATGCGCCAATTGACGAGGAACAATGACAAATTGATCCAAATTGACATAATTGAGACAGACAATGATCAATAGTGAAATGATCGCAAAATGACAAAATCCACAAGAGGACAAGAATCGACAACAAAATAGATTGCAAGATGACAAGATTGGAAATGACCATGATCGATGACAAATTGATCGCAAGATGACAAGATTGAACATGACAACAATCGATGACAAATCGATCGTTAAAATGACAAGATTGATAAACTGATCGCCAGATGACAAGATCGAAAAGAGGGCAAAACCCTAATTAGGATTGACGATGTCCAAAATGATGACAAATTAGCACGCACATTAATGCAACAAGATAAAATCGATCAAAATCATGACTGGATAGTGTTGTCGACAAGACCAAATTCGAGGACGAGATGATTGAAGAATATAGAAGAATGACTCGATGTTCGCAAAATGATAAAAATCAAGTGCATGACATAGGAGAAATGTTAATGCGGTGCAAAAACCTAAAATGAGGCAATGCGCAAATGTTAAAGTATGACTTCGCAAGCGTTGACCATTTTTGGGTGTCTACATTTTGCCCCTCTTTGAGACAATGCGATTTTAAGCGTTGTTTCAAAGAACAATAATGAAAATGCCCCAGACAATAATAATGACATATGCATGCCCCCTCGAGGAATTGGCTGAAAACATGCGGAAAAGAGGCCAATTGATCGATAAAAATGATAGAAAATGATAGGATCAAACGGACTGACAATAGGAGATCAGATGCGTGAAGGACAAGCAATTTAAGGTGCACAAGACCGCGACCAACATAAGATGGAGAGGATGCATGTCCATCTAGGCAATGACAAAGAGCTATAAATGAGACCAAGAGGGTGAAAATGACTCATTTGCACTAGCTAAAGAGGAGGATTTGTTGCTCTGGACAAAGACACTTGCAGACAGATGGTGAACCTTCCAATAGCGGATCACCTTGGGGAACATGTATGTACATTCAGATGACCGAAGGACGCAGGAGCAGCGGTATGTATCTCGAAAACCCATGTTTTTTATTTCATGAATTTTGATGGCTTACGGGACATTGCGGGGCCCACAGAGGATATCAAAATGGACTCCTGCGCTTGTGTGGTCTAATCCTGCGCTTGTGTAAGGAGTTCTGTGCTTGTGTAGGAAGACACAGGCGCAAGTCACCTGACACAAGTGCAGTTTCTCTTACACAGGCGCAAGTGTTCATAAAAACCCTAGTTTTGACTTGAAATTGCATGCAAATGACCTGACAAGGGGGGGGAAGGGTAGGATAGGGTAATGTACATGAAAAACACCCCAATTTGGACATGAAAATGAGGAAATGCAACCCGTAGGAGAAAACCCTAAAACTGACAAAATGATGCCCCGATTGTGATGCAGAGTCGACAGTATCCATTGATCACGCGAGAGAATCGACCAGATTGCTTCATGTTACGACATAGACTCAGGAGCACAAAGAGAGACACATTAGCTGGACTGGGATTGTATTACATCACATATATGCCCGAGATTAGGGCAAACACAGGATTGCTTACCGCATTGGCAGAGTGATGGCATTCGGAGACTTCCTCATTCCATTTGGCGACTGGCAAGGCGACGGTGACTCTAGAGGATGTATGGCGCATCCTCCGCATTCCTATACATGGAGAGATGATAGAGTATGACCCAGTGACAGGGAGAGATGCATTGTGTAGACTGTTTGAGTGTGATGTAGATGATCTGGACATTGTCGAGAGGGAGATCCGCTGGGAGACTATGGCGGCCGAGTATGAGCAGCGATGTGTGGTGATAGTAGTGGTGATAGCATGTCTTCTAGCTGGTGATAGATGAGGACATGGATTCCCTATTGGTTGGGGAAGAGTATTAGAGCAGATGGTGACAGAGGGGACAGTGTACGCGTGGGGACCATGTGTATTGGCTATGTTATATTTCCAGCTACATCAGATAGCATATTAGGGAGTGCAGACGCTGAGTTGTGGAGTCACATTGCTTCAGGTATGGGCATTCGAGCATATTGCCATATGTCGGCCGATTATAGATAGACAGGTTGTACCACACCGACCATACGTGTACAGCTATGGTGGAACACTGAGACAGGGTCCTTTTGGATACATATTATACTGGCGACATGAGCTAGACAGACTTAGAGAGTTCATATGGAGGCCATATCGAGATTGCCCCGGATGGTCAGATGATCATGAGGAGTTACCATACTGCCGATAGGAGAGGTACCTGATTGGGCGACCAGTAAATCGCCAGAGAGTGATTGAGTTATACCTTCCAGAGAGAGTCCGGCGACAGTTTGGAGAGACACAGGATGTTCCTTGGAGGACTGCATGCTTTGCCCGATCTCACGGAGAGACGAGTCAGTGGGGTAGTATGATTCAGCCACGTATAGCATATGCCGACTTTGCACAGTTACAGCAGAGACAGTGGGATTGGATGTTAGATGTGGTGGATACTGGGACTACAGAGGAGTATGAGACATGGTTCGCACAGCGACGGCCAGTGCCTTTGACTGACCCGGACATTCCAGTACCAAGGAGACAAGAAGACTTCTCACTCACAGGAGAGGAGGGAGATGATGAGGACGAGGAGGATGAGGAGGGTGATGATGATGAGGGTGATGGAGATGAGGACAGAGCTGATGGAGGTGATGAAGAGGATGAGGGAGATGATGGTGGGGAGGATGATGAGGAGCCAGACACAGGGGATCAGGAGACTTTGCAGGATATTCCCATAGAACCAGAGATAGCTAGGACAGAGGAGATAGACATGTATAGGGCTACCATAGCGAGCCAGCAGGATTATATTGCGACATTAGAGAGACAGAATGCCATTTTGAGGACAGAACGAGATACAGCACTAGCTCAGGCACAGCGAGAGGGACAGAGAGTCACTGAGTTCATTGGGTTGATCAGGGATGCCAGTGCACGGGAGATGGCACAGATGCTGGTAGAGACCGGCGAGGAGAGACTGTACTGGAGGACACTATATGAGGGTGCAGTTCCACCGGAGCGGAGAGCACCTTCATATCGGGCACGATCGAGGATAGAGAGCAGGTCACGCTCTCGGAGATCATTGAGCAGCATAGGAGGGAGTGGACCGATGAGACCACCGCAGCCAGGACCAGGAGGGACATCATCTGCGAGACATGGCAGGGATGAGGAGGACAGAGGGAGCACCCAGTGACAGAGGCACGTGCTCCATATGACAGACAGTGGACATCATGTAGTTTTCCATTATGTAGTCAGCTCGCGGGCCATACTTAGGACAGATAGTCCGGTTTTGTATTCCGACATTATTATGATATGTGATATGATATGCATCGATATGATGGATGCAATATGTTGTGACTTATGGTTTTTTGCATGTATGGATGACTTATGCACCTGTTTATGAACATGTATGGATGTATTTTTATGTATTTTGGATGTATTTATGAAATGAAATGGATAAAATACTCGATGTAATATGTGATGGAATGCAAATGTACTAACCAAATGGATGCAGGATATAACATATGTGTGTGGATATCGGAGCACTAGACCGAACTGACTATCCGACCGGACGGAAGAAGTGTTAGTAAGAAATGAGATAGAAGACAGTTAGAGATGATGAAAACTTGCTTTCAGTAATGCACTTTGTAGGTGAGAACCTTTATTTTTATTTAGCAAAATGGATGCGTAGCATCATGGCATTGAAGGCCAGAGCTGAAATGCAACCTGATTTGCATAAGACAGACACATCACAAACAAACAAAGATCACAATCAAAGAAAAAGACCATGAGCCATCCCGGTCACTCTAAATCACTCAGTGACATCATCGAGCAACATAGGAACATGATCAAAGTCAAAGATAAATCAATAAAAAAGATAAGACTCACAAATTCAAGCAAATCAAACAAACATCTTGATCTTTATTGTCAAAAAAATTGAACGTGCTGTTAGGACGATCATGCTGTCTGGTTTCAGGAAATGCGGTACCCCGTCTAAGACAGGACACAGTCTGGTTTCGAGTATACCACACCCTGTATAAGACCCATGATATTAGTAGAGACAAGGACAAATGATTTTGAGGTTGATATTCGATTGTATGACAATTGTGATCAGTTTGAACGTTTGATTTTGATTGAAAAGTTCATCTGGTTAAAGCATGATTTCATTAAAGCACAGTGTTTGATTGCAAATCATTGGAGGAATGCTCAGTGATCTGTCGATGCATAAAGGGAATACTCTATTGCAAAATGCGTGTTTTTGTTTTTTTTTTGCTTTTCGAGTTTTACAATTTTTTTTGTGTGATTTTTTTGACTTTTTTCAGGACATTTTTCAATTTTTATGGATTTTTTCGGGACATTATTCGATTCAAAAGCTCCAGTGACCGATCATGACAAGGAGAAGGCACCTAATGCGCATTTAAAAGACACATAGACTAGGACCAACACATATGTACAAGAAACTAGAGTAGACAAGACAGCGATGTTGACCAATAACAGACTTGGAATAGAACATTAGGTCGAGATCAAGATAGGCATGATAAAGTGGTCAAGAGAAAGCATATCTAGAAGTCGTGATAGATGACAGAGCAATAATCTCATTACTCATGGCGCCTGATTGCCAGGTTTTCACCATGGTACTTGCCCAAAGTGCCTGTTTGCCAGGTTTTCGCTAGAGGGTGAATCATTTTTTTGCTTTTTTGCTTTTTTCATTTTTTTTGTATTTTTTTGCTTTTTTCATTTTTTTTTTGTATTTTTTGCTTTTTTCATTTTTTTTTTTGTATTTTTTGCTTGTTTTCATTTTTTTTTTTGTATTTTTTTGCTTTTTTCATTTTTTTTTTTTGTATTTTTTCAGGATCATATTTGAAGAAATATCTGACAAAAAACTATGCCCAGTACTTGCGAAGATGCATGCTATTAATAGGATCAGACAGAGGTTCACCTTCGGGAGTCGCAAGCTGATATGCCCCCGAGCCATAGGCTGCAGTTACTATGAAAGGCCCAACCCAATTGGGTTCAAACTTGCCCTTGATGACGTCAGTAGACTGTGCATTCTTGGGATTTGCCTTTAAAACCAAGTCTCCCACTTCGAAGTGTCGCCCTTTGACCTTCTTATTATAAGAGCGACGGAGACGGTTTTGGTATGCTTGCAAATGTGTCAGAGCTGTCTGATGTTTTTCATCTAACATCTCAAGCTGATGTAGCCGAGAGACTCTGTGTGTCTCATCATCAATCAGGTGTTGCAAGGAAACTCTCAAGGAAGGAATCTCGACTTCCAAAGGTAAAATGGCTTCCGCACCATACACCAAGGAATAAGGTGTTGCGCCAGTAGGTGTGCGGATAGAAGTGCGATAGGCCCATAGTGTTGGATTTAACTATACGTGCCAATCTCGACCAGCGTCATTGACAACTTTCTTCAGGATCTTGATAATGGTTTTATTGGATGCTTCAGCTTGACTGTTACCCTGTGGATAGTATGGGCTAGAAAAACGGTGTTGAATATGAAATTTTTCACAAAGCTCTTTAACATCTTTATTCTTGAAGGGTCGACCATTATCTGTGACTATGGCAAGGGGAACCCCATATCTGCATATGATATAATTTAGCAAGAATTTTGAAATTTGGACACCAGTGATATAGGTCATGGGGATGGCTTCAATCCATTTTGTAAAATATTCTGTAGCTGTAATAATGAACTTGTGTCCATTTGTAGATGTTGGCTGAATCTTGCCAATAAGATCCAATCCCCACTGAGAAAAGGGCCATGGAGATATAACAGAATGAAGCTCTTGAGCTGGTGCATGAATATAATCTCCATGAATCTGGCACTTGTAGCACTTTTTAACAAATTCATGAACATCTTTTTCCAAAGTGGGCCAGTAATACCCAACACGAATCAACTTTTTGGCTAGGCTAAGACCATTGAAATGGCCCCCACATATACCATCGTGAACCTCGTGTAAAGCCGTTTGTGCTTCGTCAGAATCCAAACACCTGAGGAGGGTATGGTCAAAAGAACGGCGGTAAAGGGTGTCAACGATGATGACGTATTTGGCTGTTTGTCGAATGAAGGCTCAGCGTTGGTTAGCGGAAAGGTTAGGTGGTAAAGTCTGGGATTTCAAATACTGATATATATCATTATACCAAGGGGAATTGGGACCAACAAGAACACACATCACATCAGCGGTCGGAATGTCAAAAGAGGGGACTAGCAATTGTTCGACTAGGAATTCACACTTGTCCATATTATGAGGCATATTTATCATAGAAGCAATTGTAGCCATTGCATCTGTCGACTTGTTTTGTATTCTTGGCACTTGACTGAAATGGATAACTGTGAATTTGGTCTTGAAGAAGTCTACCATGTGCTTATAAGGAATGAGCTTTTCATCCTTTGTCTCGTAGTCATCATTGACTTGTCGGATGACTAATTGAGAATCTCCATAGACTTGCAAATGCTTGATGTTCCAGTGAACTGCCACTCGGAGTCCTATAACCAATGCTTCGTACTCTGCAATGTTATTGGTACATTGAAAAGTTATTCTGTATGACTTTGGAATAGCATCACCTTGAGGGGTGACAAACAAAATGCCTACGCCGGATCCGAACTTGGTGTGGGACCCATCAAAGTATAACTTCCATTCATTGGATGGTGTGAGAGCAAAGACTGATTCATCTGGAAAATTAGTCAACATGGGATGATCGTCTGAAATAGGAGCATCTGCTAGTTGATCTGCGATGACTTGTCCTTTTATCGCCTTTCACTCCATATACTCAATGTCAAATTCACTGAGAATCATGACCCATTTAGCTAGGCGACCTGTTAAAGCTGCTCGGCTGAGCAAATATTTTAAAGGATCAATTTTGGCAATCAGCAATGTTTGATGGCTTAGCATATAATGTCAGAGCTTTTGTGTTGCAAATACCACTGCTAAGCATGCCCTCTCAATAGTTGAATAATTTAGCTCATAGCCTACCAGTGTCCGGCTGATATAGTAAATAGCTCTTTCTTTGCCGTTCTCATCTTGTTGAGCCAAAAGAACTCCTAATGTTGTTTCAGTTGCAGAGATATACAATAGAAATGGCTTTCCTTCGATAGGAGGCATTAGGATGGGTGGCGACAACAAATAGTCTTTAAGAGCTTGAAAGGCTGATTGGCATTGCTCAGTCCATTTAAAAGCGGCACCTTTGTGCAATAGATGTTGGAATGGATGACATTTGTCGGCCAACTGAGCTATGAAGCGATGAATTGACTGGAGCTTTCCTTGCAAACTTCTTAATTGCCGGAGGTTGGAAGGTGGAGGCATATCCATGATTGCTTTGACCTTGGTGGGGTCGACCTCAATGCCTCGGTGGGAAACAATATATCTGAGCAATTTTCCAGCTGTAACACCAAAGACACACTTTTTTGGATTGAGCCTGAGTTTGTAGGTCTCCATTCTGTCAAAGATTGGGCCCAAAATAGCTAGATGACTATCTCTGGTGACAGATTTGCACAACAAGTCATCAACATAATCCTCCATCAAAGTATGCATGAAATTATGGAAGATTGTCGTCATTTCTCTTTGATATGTCACACCGGCATTTTTGAGACCGAAGGGCATCACATTCCAGCAATAAGTGCCCCAAGCACAGGTGAATGCTATCTTATGCTGATCTTTAGGTGCAATATAGATTTGATTGTAGCCAAAGAAACCATCCATTAGTGAAAGCATCTCATAACCAGCCGTCATGTCCACTATGATGTCTATGTTTGGCAATGGAAAATCATCCTTAGGGCATGCTTTATTCAGGTCCCTAAAATCTGTGCAGATGCGGATGCCCCCAGTTACTTTGCTAACTGGTACTAGATTTGAAATCCAATCTGCATAATCAATGGGTCTAATGAAGCCCACATCTAGTAATTTTTTCAATTCCACTTTGACCAATAGAGCCACTTGAGGATGCATTTTTCTAAGTTTTTGTTTGACGGGTTTCGCACCTGGTTTCAGTGGCAAATGATGAAGGACTAACTCTAGATCGAGGCCAGGCATATCTGCATAAGACCACGCAAAGCTGATCTTCTTCTCTAGAAAGAAATTAATAAAATCAATCTTCTCTTGTTTTGACAAGGAGGCAGCAAAGTGGATGACCTTAGGGTTATCAGGTGTACCCAAATTGATTTCCTCGGTCATCTCTACCAGCAATGTGGATTTGTCCTGAATTGATAGGGGTACGTCCACTCTTCCACCTTTGGGCGCCTCAGAAAGGTTTTCACCCGCAGGTACGTCTTTTATTTTTACTTTTGTACGATCAAAGAGCGCCTTACGGTTTTCACTCAAAGATCTATTCTTTTGATTTTTCTTTTTCATGACTGGAAGAGGGAGTTGACTCCCCAAAATATGCTGTTGAATCCAGGTCAATAGCAAAGCCTGCCTTATGGTCGCCTTGTGGTATACCTTCCCGTAGTCCCAGGAACTCTGCAATTGCTTCGTCATTCTGAAAACAGTCCAACGTGAGCGGTTCTTGTTGGTCATATTGGATAAGTTGGGGATATATGAGGGGCATGTCATCATCGATTGTAAGGACAGAGAGGGCTGATATGGTAAAAATGTGAATGTCTGTGGTGTCACTATCCGAACTGCTTGTGTCGGATTCAGAGCTGGGATCCCAAAATGACTCGATCCAAGCATGAGGATAGGTTGTAGGAAGAGGAGTTATTTCATGTTTATCCTCCATAGGCAATTTATCAGGGTCAATGAAGATATTGTCAAGCGCATAGGAGCTGGAAGAAAGAGAACTCCACTCCCATTCATTAGAATCAGTCTCGGGTCGGGTATCCTCAGGTGTTATTTCATCGTCAGAATCACGCCCTTTTCGACACGTGGACCTTTTGGTAGATGTGGATCCAATTTGTAATGGTACAAAACCTAACCCTAAAGTTGGGGGTCGCCTCTCAGGTATGATGGGTTCTAGCCTTCCATTGTTTTTCAAGCCTAAGCCACTGCAGCCATCATATCCTTTCTTCTGCAGCATAGTAAATCCTTTGCCATATAATTCCACTGGCAACTTGACAGGTGGAGTTTCAGTTGGATCCTTATAGAGCCAATCTATGACATCATCATCTATAGTTTCTTTGTCAAGTTCCCCCCATCTTGCAAATGTAGTAGGAGGCTGATATTGAATAACGACCTTGGGATCCTTTTGCAATAAATGCGGTTTTCCATATGATTTTGGAGACATTGGCAAATTTCCAATGAGAAATGTTTGGTCCATTGAATATTCTCCACACCCTTGGTCTTGTATCTTCAGTTTTCCTTTGACAACATCCAATAATGCATTAGGATCCACATAACTGTCTGATTTGGCCTCTCTATTGACTGGTATTTGCCGCTGAGGAGTATCTTTTAGGGTAGCACAGAACTGGAATGGATTAGGGTCTCCTGGAATGGTTATCTCAGTTCCGTTGTAAGGATATTTTAGACATTGATGATAAGTGGACGGAACTGCTTTCATGGCATGGATCCACGGGCAGCCAAGGATCATATTATAAGGGAGATCAAGGTCTAGGACTTGTAGGAAAGTGTTTTCTGTCACTGGACCAACTCTGATGGGCAATACAATTATCCCTTTGGATGGGCGTTTAGCATCATCATAGGCTTTGATTGTTATCCTTTTGGAAGAATCTATGCCATTTTCTAAATATCCGAGGCCAATGACCACTCTTAAGGTGCAGATATTAAGACCTGCTCTGCCATCTATCAGGACTCGCCGGATTTTGCAATTGTGGACAAAGACTTCTAGGTGCAAAGGGTCATTATGGGGAAGCTTGTCAGGTGAGATATCACTATCGAAAAATGCGACACTTTGGGAAATGGCTAAATGTCCAATCCGTGCTTGAAATTGGTCAACATCAATATCTGTCGGGACAGTGGATTCAGTCAAAGCTTTATCTAGGACTGCACAATGCATGGGAGACATTTTCAACAACTCTAGAATGGATATTTGTGCAGGCATTTTTCCTAGATGATCCAAAAGATTATACCAACTTGCAGGAGTTGGTTTGGGAGGAGCAGCAGGAGCTCCTTTCACGACTATTTTAGACCGACGAGTGGTAACCGCACAAGAAGGATCTTGTCCTTTTATCTGCAAGGTGGACACATACTCATTTGATGCATGAAAACAATTAATGACATTGTGATAACCGGTATTTGCATAATTAGCCGTTTGAGCAGAATTGGAAGAAGACGCTTTACCCTTGTCATGATCAAGCAAAGGAGTTTTGAAAATAGTATGATTAGTATTAGAGGTCAGATGGGTTGGATCTATCTCAATTACTCCTTGTTCCAATAAATCTTGAATCATATGTTTTAATTGAAAACATGAAGCAGTTTTATGTCCTTTAGACCGATGGTATTCATAGTACGCATTATCATTCCACCATTGCGGTTTTACTGGTGGTTCTGCCTTAATATCTGGTAGTTTGATAAACTTCGCTTGTATTAATTGCTTCATGACTGATTCGATAGGCTCTCCCAATGGTGTAAACTGTCGAGGAGGCCCATCCCGCGATCGGAAGGGTCTGCGTTGTTGATTTTGTTGTTGGCCTTGCTGCTGATTATATTGTTGAGCATGTTGTTGTGGAACCTGTTGTTGACTATATTGTGGCTGTTGAGCATGCTGTTGATATTGCGGCTGTTGAGCATGCTATTGATATTGCGACTATTGAGTAACATTGTTCCTAGGTGCTTGATTTTGTTCCATAGTCGACATGTTAGGAACACTCAACTTCTTGATTGTGAATGGGGGTTGATTTGCATTCACCACTCTCGCATCAACAACACCATCATTAGTGACGTTCTTGTTCTTATACCAAAATCTGTTTCTATCCCCTAAATAATTTGTGTTGTCATTGTCCTTATTGAGCTTGATAATTCCTTTAGCTACAAGAGCTGCTTCAATATTCATTCCTTTCTTAATGAGTTTTTCTATAGTACTAGGACTTTTCAATTTTAGCTCATACATCATTTCTGGGACTAGATTCTGGATAAACAGATTCACTTGCTGTTCTTCAGGTATATCGAGAGAAGAACGACTATACAAACTTCGCCTTCGTTGCAAAAAGGTCACTAATGGTTCACCTTGCTTTTGTTTGGTATTGCATAAATCCAACATAGTCACATCACTGTCGATGTTGAACGCGAAATGAGATATAAACTTCTGCGCCAGTTCTGACCAAGTCTTTATATTTCCTAGTAGATGAGAATACCAATCCATAGCTTGTCCAGTGAGACTTCGTGCAAATAATCACATTAAATATGTGTCCTCATAGTTTATTTCTGTGCATGCCGCATAAAATGCTCGAATATGATCTCTTGGATTGCCATTCCCTCTATATTTCTCAAAGTGGGGTGCCTCAAAATGCTTAGGGAATGGAGGCATGTACACACTCTTGTCAAAGGGATTAGGACATAAATCTTGATCTGTATACAACTTCTTTGTTCCTTTAGTTTCTAATGCGTCAACTTTTCGTCGCAACATCTCAAGTTGTTGCGCAATTGTATCAGATTGTAGAGGTTCATCATTAATCCCAGTTGGTATTCTTTGTTGATATATCGCTTTTCCAATTGGCTGTTGATACTCCGCAATGGCCGTTTTTGGCGTCTCCTGCATATAAAGTTCTTGGTACTTCTCTTGTTGTTGCGGTTGTGCTATGTCTTGATATTGACTTTGTTGTTGTGCTTCTTGGAGCCTAGGTTGATATTGCAATTGAGTAGGTTGTTGATATTGCATAGGCGCCACTTGCGGTCGTGAAGTAGGATAACTTGTTTGTCTTGGCACATATTGTGGCACATATTGTTGGTGTTGATGAATTGGAATTTGTTGACTTTGTGCCAATTGTTGTCGCGGTGTATATCCAATCATTTGTAAAAAAGCTTGTTTAGATGATTTTCGTTGCTTCTCCTTAGGATGGGGTATAGCACTTACATTAACTTGTTGTGTTGTTTTTCCAATCCCTTGTGATGGTTGCAAGTTTGTGTTAACTTGTAATGGTGCCGAAGGCGCTGCAATTTCTTGTCGAATGCAACATTGTTGTTGTTGCACTTCATTTGTTTTCACATTCGATCGTACCTTCTGCATATTACTCAATTGTTGTAACAATTGCTGATGGTGCACACCACTATCCATAGCTCTTTGTGTAGCCATTATCGAAGGATTTGTCGCAATAGTGTTTGACAAAGATACATAAGAACTTTGTTGCATCATGGAAGTTCTTTGGACATTATTGACATTAGGCATTCCAGTTGTGAAACTTTCTTGTATCTTAGATGTTGATCCAATTTTATGCATATGAGGAACCACTTCTTGTTGAGGAACCACTGTCGATATTTGCATAGTCTTCATTTGATCTTGTATTGCAGGCGTTGTATTGAATAATGGATTATTTATCGTGTCAAACAACGACTTTTGAGGAATAGTCACTGTCAATGCCTTTGACGCACGTTTACTCATAAATGTAGGTTGAAGCTCTTGTTGCACATTTTCTTCATTGAGATGCGAAGAGAAACTTAACGGCTCACTGCCTTGTTGTGTTTGCACATTAATTGGTTCATTTAAGGGAACCATATCACTCATCATGTGAAGATACTTTTGAGGATACATTTTAAAGACTTTGCTTAGGAATTTATCCATCCTTTTTATTACCTTTGGATCTTGAAGGAACATGTCAACCTCATCAGAAGCATCAGAATCAAATGAAGAATCTGGTTGGACATTTGGATTCATTTCTTGTTGAATACCTTGGTCTGAACCGAATCCTTGTGAAAGAGTTTGGTCTTCATACAATGTTTGAGTTCGAATATCATGTTGCAAATTTGGTTGATCCCAATTAAAAGGTGCACTTCCTCTTGGAGTTGGTGGAACACTCCCATGTCCTGGTTTCATGGGTACAAATACTGGTTCATATAATGGAGGTGGTCCAAGTTGAACCGTTCCATATGGTGGTAGAGATGTGTTTAATGAACCTTCAACTTGCACTGTTTGACTAGTTTGACACTGCGAATTTACTACGTTATCCATGGATTGATACATTGGTTCACTCATCTTCTTAGATCTTGATCTTGTCTCAACAGGCATGTCACTTATGCAAATGCAATTTTTTTTTTTTTTGGAAATTTTCAAGGATAATGTATGATATGCAACTAAATGCAAACTAAATATATGAAAATGCAATCTATGTTTTTGGTTGTTTTGAAGATTTTGAAAAACTTTTGAAATGCAAATCTAAGAGATGGACCCTTAGGAAATTGAAATGATGTCTAGACCTCAAAGGACAAAAGGACTTAATTGACAAAGGACAAGATGACAATGTCTCCCCTATATGCTTGGATACTAAGCTAGGTTTGATGAAATGATATTGATGACAAAAGGACAAAGGACTTCGATAAGGTCTAGACCTCTTACAATGACTTAGGGTTTACCAAAGATTTGGATTGCTCAAGTATGACAAGACCTAGGTTTGATACTATATGCAAAAGGATAATTAATATGCAAATGATCTTAATATGATATGACAATGACTTAGGCTTAATGAAGAGGCTTGGGATATGCAAATGCAAATGTATGACAATGTCCACCTAAGATGAAACCTAAGGTTTAATTATGAAATGATATTGCTCTTATGCAAGAGGACATATGCAAATGATCTTAGGTTTAATTATGAAATGACATATGCAAATGTATGACAATGTCCACCTAAGATGAAACCTTAGGTTTAATTATGAAATGACATTACTCTTATGCAAGAGGATATATGCAAATGGATGACTCTAATTGGTATGCAAAAGAAGTATGACTTAGGTGAAACCTCACTTTGATATTTGATAATGACTTTTGAAAAATGCAACCTAGGATGAACCTAAATGTAAGTGACATAAGAGTTGAGACAAGTTTTTGAACAACGTTGGATAACCATTCTTGAAGGTGTGTTTCAAACCTTGTTGAATGTTTGTTGGATGAATGTCTCTTGTGTTTGATCTTATGTTTGATCAATGTGTTTTGCTTTTGAAATGGGATAACATTCAACTTTTGACAATCAAAGAATACAAGATGTTACAACTTAGACTCAAGGCAATCATGCTCATTTCCACATTCCTTATGGTAGGCAAAGACATTAGGTACTTGAGAGGTAGACTCATTATGGGATTCAAGGAGAATACATAGATGCTTGACCCCACGGGCTCCCCTCCACGGCACTCACTTCTTAGGGCAGCCAAGCATCAGTTCCCATGGAATCTCCCCATGGTGAACTTAGTATCTCTTCCAAGTATCCGAATTTGTCCTTCTCAAGCAACTAGAAGGGTTTTTGGCCTCTAAAAACAAGGTATGTAGTAAGGATTTCTGTTAAGCATTACTCCTTGATGTCATGCAAGCATGATTGAGACATTAAGCCCATCAAGATACCAAACAAATTTAGTCACGCAAGCGCGATTTAGACCAAGAGGCCCTACTTAGATGTTGATATGAGAAAGAGTTTCAAGGGGCATCACTTCCCAAGTAACTGCAATTCCCACGTAACACTTCCTTCAAAGCTTTCGCTCATCAGGTATTTGTTTATAGTGAGTTAGAATGCCAAGGAATTCTAGCCGTACTCACTTTGGGTCGTTCCCTTCTCACGATTATCACTCGCTTGCTAAAGCAAAGTGGTCGAGAAGGCAGGCCCTCTAATGGAGACAAACAATCAGCAACACAAGCATGGTATTGAAGATCTGGATTTTTGATCACCCTATAAAGGATGAGAGCATACTCTCCTACTCCAATGTCATACTTAACAAACAAAGCAAACAAGGGTTCATTTCCACCTACTTATAAATCACTAAATGCCTAATTAAAAATCTCAAACACACGATTTGGTTGTTTCTCCAAGGCAACCTGCAAAACACATGTCAGAAGTTTGATTTGTTGTCTTTGGCCATCGAATCTACATAACACATGTTAGTAGTTTGATTTTTAGTCTTTGTCATGCGTATGCCAAGATCCTGCACAAATAATCAGTACCAAAATCCAAAGCATAGAAAACAGAAAGCAAAAAACATCAAAAATTTCAAGTAAACTGCATTTTTTTAACCTTTGATCTGGACTTTACACAGGCGCAAAAGATAGGACACAAGCGCAGGATGTCAAACACAAGCACAAAAGTCTTCAACACAAGCGCAAGATGCTTCAACACAGGCGCAAAATTCTTCACATAGGCACAGGATGTGTCCAGAATGCACTGCACGGCTCTTTTTTTGAGTTTTTGACCTGCAAATCAGCTTAGAAGCACTCCAAAACACAGTAAGAGTGGCAGTTCACCAGTTAATGTAGCATAGAAATTAGGAATCATCACAAGACAAGTAGATCAATCAAAACACTAAACAATCAAAGCAATATCATGAGAACGCTCATTGAAATGAACCTAATTCCAAAGCACATTCAATAGAGGTATGAAAACAAAGTATTCAAAATGAAAATTATGCAAACCAGACGTAGAATTGAACACTCCTTCCATGCGGCTCCATTGTTGTTCTTTCCTCTTCAATGGGTTTGTGGATCTCACCTACAAGTGCTCACACAATTGAAAGCAAAAAGCTCAAGAGTACTAGAAACGAAAGTTCGGTAGTTTGATAGAAATTCGGACTAGGTTTGATTGAAAATCATCCAATTTATAGAAGAATTGGATAAATGAGCAAATTAGCATGAAAGAGATTTGAATAGAAATTCAAATCAATAATAGCAAAGTTATGACATATCTATGACAAATTGCTATGCAAGGCTTATGACAATTCATGACAAATTTCTATGTCAAGAATTTATGACATTTTATGACATTTTATGACAAATTCTATGACACTTTCTATGTCAAGAATTTTATGACAATTTATGACAAATTCTATGACAAATTTCTATGTCATTGCCATAAATTTAGGAAAGAAATAGGAGGAAATTGAATTTAAGAATTAAGAAATTAGGAAATTAGAAAATAATGAAAATAGGAAATTAGAAATTAGTGAATTAATAAATAATTTTTCATTTATTAATTAATTCACTCACAAAGAGGAATAATTAGCCAATTAAATGAATATTTAATTGTAATGAGAAAACTTAGGATTAATAAATAATTTAGTAATCCTAAAGGAAGAAATGACACATTAGGTTAAATGATTAAATCATAAAACCCTAGAAGGCGAATTAGAAATGCGAGGATGACAATTAAGTCTTGATTGAAGATAATTAATGTCATGATTTTGAATTGATAAATGACCAGTGTGATAAATGATTTAATTGATAGATGCGCCAATTGACGAGGAACAATGACAAATTGATCCAAATTGACATAATTGAGACAGACAATGATCAATAGTGAAATGATCGCAAAATGACAAAATCCACAAGAGGACAAGAATCGACAACAAAATAGATTGCAAGATGACAAGATTGGAAATGACCATGATCGATGACAAATTGATCGCAAGATGACAAGATTGAACATGACAACAATCGATGACAAATCGATCGTTAAAATGACAAGATTGATAAACTGATCGCCAGATGACAAGATCGAAAAGAGGGCAAAACCCTAATTAGGATTGACGATGTCCAAAATGATGACAAATTAGCACGCACATTAATGCAACAAGATAAAATCGATCAAAATCATGACTGGATAGTGTTGTCGACAAGACCAAATTCAAGGACGAGATGATTGAAGAATATAGAAGAATGACTCGATGTTCGCAAAATGATAAAAATCAAGTGCGTGACATAGGAGAAATGTTAATGCGACGCAAAAACCTAAAATGAGGCAATGCGCAAATGTTAAAGTATGACTTCGCAAGCGTTGACCATTTTTGGGTGTCTACAGTATGTATATATGTGTGTGTGTGTGTATATACATACATACATATATATATACATATATATATACATACATATATATATACATACATATATATATACATATATATATATACATACATATATATATATATGTATATATACATATACATATATATATACACACATACATATATATATATACACACACACAAATATATATGTATGTGTGTGTGTGTGTATATATATATATACATAATGGAAAAATTTTGTGAGCAAGGCTCATCGTGGTTTTTTCACATACAAAATCTTGGTGTTGATGTGTTGGTTTTATATTGGTATTTAAGTGTTTATGTGCAGCATTAATTTTTGGGCAAGACTGATTCACCCCCCCTCTCAGTCTTTCGTTGGGTTCAACAATTGGTATCAGAGCATGGTTGCTCTTTAGTAAGCTTAACCGCTTGAGGTAGATTTGGTATGGTGCAGTTAATGCATTACAAAGTTTTGATATTCGATAGTACAAACTTTTCATACTAGATAGAGAGAATGGAATCACATTTGGAGACAGTACATAACGAAATATGGAAAATCATTCAGACTGGATATACACCACCACAGGATGGTCCTTAGACTCTAGTGTTGGCAACAACAATGAAGGAAACCTGAGAGGGGAGGGGGATGAATCAGGTTTTACCGGATTAAACAATTTAATCTCAACTTCAAATCTGATTAACTGCAGCAAGAGCAAAGATAAATACAATAATGACAACACATATAACACCAAGATTTTGATGTGGAAAATGTGGTTAAGGGAAAACTATTGGCCATTTGGTGGAATTGATTATGTGTTGCATTGATGTTTTGTCATTGATGTCAACACTAGCAATTTGGATACTTTACCGGCACCCTTCTAGTCCCAATAGGTTGAGTAGTTTTTGGTTAACTTGGATCTAGCATGATCCGGTTGAATCCGGTATAATCTGGTGATGGAATTGACTTATTCATAATGCTTATACTCATTTTTGGTCAGTTGGTTTTGGTCTGGTGATTGGATGCTATCCTTCTTTCTATGAAGATTGGTTTCTGGTTCCGGTAGGGCTTTCAACAATAGAGCTTTTGGTGGAATTTTTTGATGCATTGCATAATTGGTGTAGGTGCAGCTTCTGATAGAGTTTCAGGATGTTGTTGGTGATCATGTTCAACACTTAGCCTTTGGAAATCATTGCTGAAGTGTGTGGACCTATACTTGGTCCTGTTTGATCTAGGTTATGGACCGACATTAATGTAACATGTGGATAGGACCTATTGTTGTATTTCTGGGATGTCTTATATGTTGGATATTATTTGTTTTGGTCTAAGGATGAAATGGTTTGTAATTATGTAATTGTTTTATCATTTGGTGGCCGATGTGATTGTTTATGGTTGAGGGTTTGTATAAATAAGATATAAGATATCATTGTAGATCATCATGGTTATTATAAGAGGTCATGGTCAAGGAATGTAATGTGTGAATAATGCAATATCATTTAGGCAGAGGAGTTGGTCGATCATTGTAGATCAAATTGGGTTTGTAGAAGAGGATTTTGTCCTTTGGTATTGAGCTTAACCAAAACTGTACTCAGGCATAGGAGATGCTATCTTTTGTAGTTCAACACTTCTCTGGATTGTAGTCTGGATTTGTATGTAGTCAATGAGACTCCTTTTGTGTTGAGCAGTGTGCTCTAGGTTGTTGGCCTTACTGCAAGTGCAGGCTCCTTCACTATAAATTCACATACTTACTGCAGAAGTATTATCTGACTATGGGTAGGCTTCCCACTGTGGTTTTTCCCTTTACTAGGTTTTCCACATACAAATCTTGGTGTTGTGTGGATGGCTTTTATTCTATGATTATTGTTTATGCTTAATTGGATTAACTACTATTCTGGTATTATTATTTTGGGTTCCGATATTGTTGTTCTAAATTTCTAAAGCTTCCGGTAATCTGTGACAACTGATTCACCCCCCCCCTCTCAGTTGTCTTCTGATTATCTAAACTATCTAACAATTGGTATCAGAGCTTTGGTCCTCTCTATTGAAAGCTTAACCGCTTGAGGAATATCCTATGGTGGCTAACAATTCAAGTTCATCCAATTCATCTCGAGCTATCTTTCAAAGGGATCTACCGAGGCTTGAAGGAACAAACTATGCAATATGGAAGATTCAGATGGAGACTCATCTGAGATGTCTTGGCAAGGAGCTTTGGGAGATCACACAGAATGGTGTCACACCCTTTAATCTGAGATATGGTAATCCTCCTTTGGAAAACCAGGACAAGGAGCTTGAGAATGATTGTAGAGCAAGAGAAGCCCTCTTGTGTGCACTTTTTGATCAGCAAGTTATGAGATTAACTGACAAATCCTCTGGAAAGGCTATATGGGATAAGTTCGAGACTCTTAACGAAGGTCACCCTACAATGAAGATTGCTAAACTTGATGGTTACTGGGTGAGATATGAAAACCTGAAGACAGAACAAGATGAAAGGATTACTGCATTCATGGAAAGAGTAAATGAGATTCTTATGGGAATTCAATGTTGTGGTGGAACTCTGAGCGAAAATGAAATTGTTTCTACAGTCCTAAGAGCCCTACCACCGTCTTCCAAAATGAAAGCTACTACTATTAATGAATTGATAAAAATGGCTAATACATTTGTCAACAAAGATAACTTGGTTGGGAAACTATCTTCTTTTTTGCTTGAGGAATTTGGACCTTCTGGAGTTGTGAAGATTGAACCTGTTTTTCATGCATCTACATCTAAAATCGATAAGAAAGACTAGAAAGCTTTATATGCAAAGGGGTTAGAAGATATGAAGAGAGAAGATGATGAGTTTGAGAAACTTGAAGCACTATTTGTTAGAAGAGTTTTGAAAGGACCGGTAGGAAGTAAGTATGAAGGAAAATCACCTTTTAAATGTTTTGCATGTAATAAGATTGGTCATTTTTCATCTAGATGTCCTGAAAGGAATTCAAGATTTGAAGAAATAGTTAAAAGATCATTTAAGCCTAACCCTAGATATCAGAACAAATATAAGTATTAAAAAAACAAAGACAAATCATGCTACATAGCAGATGAGGAAGGCATAACTGATTCAGATGATGAACCGGTAGAAAACTCTGCTAGTGGATCTAGCAATGGGAAGGAGTGAATATTCCTGGCTATCAAGGAAGATAATCCATCACTGGAAGAGAATGTACCTAAAGAAAAGGCACTTGCTTCTAAAATTGAAGACAAGGATGAATGGGCAATTGATAGTGGTTGTTCACATCATATGACTAGAGATAAAGGGAATTTTATGTCTTTGCAAGAATTTTATGGTGGACTAGTTAGATTTGGAGATGACAAGGCATGTATGATCAAAGGAAAAGGAACTATATCATTGGATGGTAAGAACAATACTGACAATGTTTATTATGTTGAAGGTTTGAAGCATAATATTTTGAGTGTAGGACAATTGGTAGATAAGGGATTTCAATTATAGTTCAAGGATGGAAAATGCAAAATCATTAACAGATCTGGCTTGGAGATCGCAACCGGTACACAGACAAAAAGTAACATATTTCATTTGAACTCCAATGAGAAGAATGTTTGATTACATAGATTGATGAGAGTTTTTTATGGCATAAAAGGTTATTTCATGTGAATTTTGATTGCATTATAAAGATCAATTCAACTAAGGTTGTTAGAGATATATCTAAGATTATGAAGCCCTATAATCCGGTATGTAAAGAATGTCAAATGGGTAAATAGGTCAAAGCCTCTTTTAGGAGTATACAAGATAAATCAAATGATATTATTGATCTTATTCATATTGATTTGTGTGGCCCTACTAGAGTTAAAAGTTTTCATGGTGATAGATATTTCATGCTAATCATTGATTATTATTCTAGAATGATGTGGGTTACTTTTTTGAGAGAAAAATCTGAAGCATTTGAAAAGTTTAAAATCTTTAAGGATAAAGTAGAAACTGGGATAGGATGGAAGATTAAATGTTTGAGATCAAATCATGGTGGAGAATACACATCCGGTGAGTTTAATAACTTTTGTGACAAGCGTGGTATTAGAAGACAATTTTCTACTCCTCGGACACCTCAGCAGAATGGAGTTGTGGAAGGAAAAACAAAACTATCTTGGATGCTGCTAGAACAATCATGATGGAAGCTAATCTACCTTATATATATTGGAGAGAAATAGTTAGTACAATGGTTTATACATTCAACAAAATACATATCAAAGGAGAAACCGGTAAGACACCTTATGAATTATGGTTTGGCAATACACCTATAGTTAAGTATTTCAGAATTTTTAGTAGTAATTGTTATATCAGGAGAGATGATACTATTGGGAAATTTGATCCTAGAAGTGATGAAGGCATATTTCTTGGTTATTCTAATGAAAGAAAATCATATAGATGTTATAACCAGAGATTGTAGAGAATTGTGGAGAGTGCTAATGTCAAAGTAGATGAGCTGAGAAAAAGTCAAATAAGAATTTATGAGAAGGACCCGACAGTGGAAATGATTATATCTTAACTGGTAGCACCTTTATCAGAACAAAGAGTTGAACTAGTTACTCCGACAACATTAGAAAATTATACATTAACTGAAGAACAAGGAAAAGGAATAGAGAGTCAAAAGATGCCTAGGTATGTGAGATTGAATAACTCTGAAGATCAAATCATCGGGGATAACAACAATGGAGTGATGACAGGAAGAAAACTGGAAACTAATGAGGTATGTTTAATTTCACAATTTGAACCGGTATCAATAATTGAGGCATGTAAAGATAAATTTTGGTTAAAAGATATGGAAGAAGAATTAGATCAAATTGAGAAAAATAACACATGGACTTTGATTTTGCAGCCTAAAAATAAAAATATTATTGGAACTAAATGGGTTTTTAGGAATAAACTGAATGATGAGGGTCAAGTTATAAGGAATAAGGCTAGATTGGTTTGTAAAGGATATTTTCAAAAGGAAGGAATTGATTATGGAGAAACTTTTGCACCGGTACCTAAGATTGAAGCTGTAAGATTATTTCTTGCCTATGTTGCTTATAAAAACTACAAGATTTATCAGATGGATGTTAAATGTGCATTCTTGAATGAGGATCTTGATGAGGAAGTTTATATTGAGTAACCTAATGGTTTTTCACTTTTAGATGATACACATATGGCTTACAGGTTAAGGAAAGCTTTATATGGATTGAAACAAGCACTTGGAGCTTGGTATGCAAGGTTGGATAAATATCTTTTGAAGCTTGGTTTTACTAAGGGCAGTGCTGACAGTAATTTATATTATAAAATCACTAATGATGATATATTGATTATTGAAATATTTATTGATGACATTATTTTTGGAGGTGAAGATAAATTATGCATAGAATTTTCTAAGAACATGGAGAAAGAATCTGAGATGTCTATGATTGGTGAGATGAACTTTTTCTTAGGTTTGCAAATTACTCAGACTAACAAAGGTATTTTTATCTGTCAAACTAAATATGCTAAGGAATTGTTAAATAAATTTGGTATGGGAGATTCTAAACTGGTAAGTACACCTATGGTTACAAGTGAGAAATTGACAAGGAAAGATGTTTCTACACCGATAAATCCTACAAGATACAAATCTATGATTGAAGGTCTACTTTATTTGACTTAGACTAGGCTTGACATTATGAATGTTGTTTGTTTTATTTCAAGATTTTAGAGTGAAAAGGATTTTTAGATACTTGCAAGGTACATCAAAATATGGTTTGTGGTATACTAAGGATGATAAATTTACTTTATGTGCATATACAAATGTTGATTGGGTTGGAGATGTTGATGACCGAAAAAGTACTTCTGATGGAGCTTTCTTTCTTGAAAAGAAGTTGGTTTCATGGATCAGAAAGAAACAGTCATGTACTTCTTTATCTACTGTTGAAGCTGAGTATGTTGTTGCTACCACTAATTGTAAACAAGTTTTATGGATGAAGCAAATGTTGAAGGATATAAAGGTGTATTGTGATGCACCAATAGTTATTCATTGTGATAACCTCTGTTGCTATTTATATATCAAAGAATCTGGTATTTCACTCTAAGACAAAGCACATATCTATCAAGTATAACTTTTTGAAGGAGAAGGTGGAAGCAAATGAAGTTAAACTGGTTTATGTGAACACTAAAGAACAGATTGCAGATATTTTCACAAAACCTCTATCCAAGGAATCATTTGAGTACCTGAGAGACAGATTGGGGGTTTCTACCCCTCCGACAGAGACTTGATTGATGTGGCTTGGCATCAGTCTGATATGCATTATTAGATATACTATTCATTATGGCATTGATGTGGGATGCTACTGTTCAGGGGGAGTAGTCAGCTTTGAGTTTCAGAAGCTTATGGTTTTCCTTTGATATTTCTGTCAGATTTATGGCATTGATGTCAAAGGGGGAGAGATAGTGATGTGAAAAATAAATTCAAAACTTTACAAAGATATTATTAAGAGGGAGAGACATTGATATTCAGAGCTATATGTAGGAGATTATTGGTTGTCTTCCATAGGGGGAGACTTGTTGGGCATTTCTTGGTACTTAGATGTTTTTCACATCTAGCGTTCCCATCAATGCCAAAGGGGGAGATTGTTGGCCATTTGGTGGAATTTATTATGTGTTGCATTGATGTTTTGTCATTGATGTCAACACTAGATGTTTGGATGCTTTACCGAAACCCTTTTGGTCCTGGTAGGTTGAGTGGTTTTTGGTTAACGTGGATCCGGCATGATCTGATTGACTATGGTATAATCTGGTGATGGAATTAACTTGTTCATAATGCTTATACTCATATTTGGTCAGTTGGTTTTGGTCTAGTGATTGGATGCTATCCCGGTTGCTATGAAGATTGGTTTCTTATTCCGGCGAGGGTTTCACCGACAGAGATTTTGGTGGAAATCTTTGATGCATTGCATAATTGGTGGTTGTGCAACTTCTGATAGATTTTCTGGATGTTGTTGGTGATCATGTTCAATACTTGTCATTTGGAGATCATTGCTGAAGCGTATGGACCTATACTTGGTCTCGATTGATCTAGGTTATGGACCGACATTAATGTAACATGTGGATAGGACCTATTGTTGTATTTCTGGGATGTCTTATGTGTTGGATATTATTTGTTTTGGTCTAAGGCCAACATGGTTTGTAATTATGTAATTGGTTTATTGTCTGGTGGCCAACCTGATTGTTTATGGTCGAGGGTTTGTATAAATAAGATGTAAGATCTCATTGCAGAACATCATGGTTATTATAAGAGGTCATGGTCAAGGAATGTAATGTGCGAATAATGTAATTTCATTCAGGCAGAGGAGTTGGTCGATCATTGGAGATTGAACTGGGTTTGCAGAAGAGGATTTAGTCCTTCGGTATTGAGCTTAACCAGAACTATACTCAGGCATAGGAGATGCTATCTTTTGCAGTTCAACACTTCTCTAGATTGTAGTCTATATTTGTATGTATTCAGTGAGACTCCTTTTGTGTTGAGCAGTGTGCTCTAGGTTGTTGGCCTTCCTACAAGTGCAGGCCCCCTCATTCTAAATTCACATACTTACTGCAGAAGTATTATCTGACTATGGGTAGGCTTCCCACCCTGGTTTTCCCTTTACCGAGTTTTCCACATACAAATCTTGGTGTTGTGTGGATGGTTTTTATTCTATGATTATTGTTTATGCTTAATTGGATTAACTTCTATTCTGGTATTTTTTTTGGTGGTTTCGGTATTTTTTTTTAAAATTGATAAAGCTTCTGGTAATCTATGACAACTGATTCACCCCCTTCCCCTCTCAGTTGTCTTCTGGTTATCTAAACTATCTAACAAAAACCATGGTGGGAACCTACCCATAATAAGATGATACTCTTCAATAGTATGTATAAATATTATAATGGGGAATGCTTATGCATTCAGGCACACTACCTAGAGCTCACTGCTCAAAATATAATTACCCAGAAGGCTACAATTCTTAGGGAAGTTTCACTACCTTACAATAACATTCAGACTACAATCTGGTTTAGATGAACTAAAAGAATAACATCTACTAATGCCTAATGATGGTTCCGATTAAGCACAAATGTCTACCCTACAAAATACTCTACTCTACACTTCACACCGAAAGATACATTTTCTTGTTTGCACATACACCACTCTCTGATAATGTAAACACAACACCTCTACCCAATTACATCAATATAACACCTATTTATACAATTCATCAACCTTGACTACAAGGTCAGCTCAACCCTTAACACCTAATCAAAAATTACACCACATGATATATAAATTAACCACCAGACCAATGCAATGCCGTGACAACATAGCATGGACCCAAATCAAGTCACCAAATATGCAGCACCACCAGAAATCTCGCCAAGATCATTCGTAACACACTACACCACCAAAAATATCACATGACATGAAGATTATCACCGAACCCATAAGATCTTCAATAACATGCACAATGATCAATACGGACCACCAAAACAAATAGGACATGATTAGGAAAAACCAACACGTACATTATAGCCATCTGCAATAGTTGCACCAACACCACTTAATCAAATCTTCATCGATCAACACATTGATACTCAAGAATACTTTAACAGAGCAACTCAGACTAGAAAGATAACTTGCAAAGCACCAAATCACAAACCACCTAAATTGAAGATACACATGAACATCCTAAACACTCTCCCAAATCCGCAACCCAAGATATAAGAATTTTGGAGCACATCGGATCAAATACCAAAACACTCCAACATTGAACACTAAAAAACCAATCTTCATATCGGAATCCATAACCCAATCAAATCACCACATATCATTATGAAACCAACACTGAATCAAGTATCTCTAGTTGATTCAACATATCAAACAGATAAACCAACCAGATCAACTCTTGGCAATCACTGGAACACCAAAACAACTCTTTGCAACACCAAAATATAGGAATATGTTGACATCAATGACAACTACATATCCTAGCAATAGTAATGTCCAACATCCAAAAGAGAAAAAAATACAAGAGACTAATGTGAAAGCTAGAGCTATAATTTTTAGTTGTATAAGTGATTTAGTGTTTGGAAGAGTAAAAGGATTAAAAGAAGTTAAATTTGTATGGAACAAGTTGTGTTTGGCATTTGAAGGAGATCCAAAGACAAAATGGGCTAGGATGATGAACCAAAAGCATAGGTATGAATATCTGAGAATGCTTGAAGATGAAGGGGTTGAGAACTATATTCATAGAGTGACTCAATTTGTTGATGGTATTAGATTTGTCCATGGGCATTTGGATGAAAGTGATGATGTTCAAAAATTCTTGTTGACCCTACTGAAATCCTATAAAGAATCGAGGTGTGTGATACAAGAAAGCAATTATTTAAGCGAGTATACAATTTATTAGCTTATCGGTACCTTATCAAGCTTTGAAATCTCTAAAATGAAGGAAGAGAAAAGAGAAAAGAAAGAAGCAGTGTTTAATATTTCAAGACATGATGATCCATAATGTAGTAGAGACATTGATGAAGAAGAAGTAAACTTTGTGAGAAGATTGTAGGGAAGCACTAGAAAATACAGAGGTAAATTACCTCTGAAATGTTTTTCTTGTGGTAAAATTGGACATTATGCTTCTAAATACACTTACAGGGAAGACTATAAGAGACCAAATGATGATGAGAAGAAGAATAAAACTAGAAGACGCAACTTTAACAAAAAAGAGAAAAAGGGCTTTTGTTCTAAAGAGGAAAATTCATATGAAGATGAACTTGATAATGACTCAAATGAAGAATCCTTTTTTTTGGCAATTGAAGAAAAGAAGAATGCATCAAAGAAACTGAAATAGGATAAAATATTTGAGACTGCATTGCATGCTAAAATGGAACCGAATACATGGATCGTTGACTCCATATGTTCAAATCATATGACCGCTGACAAAGACAGGTTTATTAATCTTAAGAAATATGATGGTGGATCAATGAAATTTGTTAGAGAAGATGGAGCAGTTATTCAAGGTATTAGAAGTGTTTCTATTGATGGTAAGCATAAAGCTAATTATATTTATTATGTTAAAGGATTAAGACATTTTCTGTTAAGTGTTAGTCAGATGTGTAGAAAGGGTTATGAAGTTTTTTTCAGTAGTATTGGATGTGTGATCAAAAAAGAAAAGACTGGTAGAAAGGTTGTAGAAATAATTAGAACAAATGAAAATGTATGCTACATCTAAGATAAAAAGGAGAGCAAGTATTTTCTAGCTTAGAGTAATGAATGTTGGTTGTGGCACAAAAGAATGGGACATGTGAATTTTGATAACATGATTAATATTTGTAGATCTGATGCAATTAGAGGCCTACCTAGACTTGTCAAACCTACTGATACAGTGTGCAGAGAATGTCAATTGGGGAAGAAGACAAAGAGAAGATTCAAGAATAACAAGTATTCTACTACAAAACCACTAGAGCTAATTCATATAGATTTGTATGGACTGACAAGGACAAGATGATTAAATGGAGAGAGGTTTTTCATTTTGCTTATTGATGATTTCTCTAGAATGACTTGGGTTACATATTTAAAAGATAAATATGAGGCTTTTGATAGATTCAAAATTTTCAAATCCATGGTTGAAAATCAAGTAGAAGCTAATATTAAGTTTTTAAGATCAGATAGAGGAGGAGAATTCACTTCATGGGATTTTGATGATTTTTGTGAAATACATGGGATTAGAAGGCACTTTTTTGCTCCGAGGACTCCTCAATAGAATGGTGTTGTAGAAAGAAAGAATAGAACAACTATAGAGATGGATAATAATTTGTTGAAGGATGTTAATCTAGCAAATGTGTATTGGAAAGAGGTAGTACATAGTGTTGCATATCTTCTTAACAGGGTGCAGATCAGGGTAAATCTTACTAAAACACTTTATGAACTATGGAGTAGAAGACCACCTACAATGAAATATTTCAAAAAGAATTGAAGAAAATATTATATCAAAAGAGATGAGGATAATCTTGGGAAGTTTTACCCTAGAGAAGATGAAGGGATCTTTATGTGATATGTTACTAATATCAAGGCTTACTAGTATTTCAACAAAAGGCTAAACAAGATAGTAGAGAGTACAAATGTGAAGGTGTGTAAAGAATGGAATCAGATTGAACCTAATACTGAGACCGAGGTTGAAATTGTTCCAACAATTACAAAGAAGACAAGTGATCCAAAAGAGAACAAGGAGAAGGAAACAAAAGAAGAAGAAGAAGAAGAAGAAGAAGAAGAAGAAGAAGAAGAAGAAGAACAACAACAACAACAACAACAACAACAACAACAACAACAACAACAACAACAACAACAACAACAACAACAACAACAACAACAACAAGACACAACAAAAACTCTTGTCAAGTATGTCTGGAAGTATAATTTAGAAAATCGAATAATTAGAGATAAGACAAAAGGTCTTCAGACAAGAAGGAAAACTGCAAAAGCACAAGAACAAGCCAATTATGGTTTTCTATCAATGACTGAGCTGAAGACTTATGAGGAAGCAAGTAAAGATGAAATTTGGGTTAAAGCAATGGAAGAAGAACTAAACCAGACATAGAAGAACAAGACTTGAGAGTCGGTACCTAGACCGATGGACAAGAATCCGATAGGAACTAAATGGGTATTCAAGAACAAACTAAATGAGCAAGGGCAAGTCATAAGAAATCAAGAAAGACTAGCATGTAAAGTATATTCTCAAGTGGAAGGCATAGATTTTGAAGAAACTTTTTCTCCAGTAGCAAGGATGGAAGCTATACGTATGTTTCTTGCATTTTTTTCTTACAATAACTTTAGAGTTTATCAGATAGATTTCAAGTCATCATTTTTGAATGGATATCTAGAAGAAGAAGTGTACAGTAAGAAACCAAATGGGTTTAGACTATCAAAAGATCCAGATATGGTGTGCAGACTAAAGGAAACATTGTATTGGCTTAAATAGGCACCTAGGGTCTGGTATGCAAGATTGGACAAGTATTTGCTACAATAGAATTTCAAGAAAGGTACAACAAACATTAATCTTTATTTTAAGATTGATGGAGATAAGTTACTAATTGTTATAGTTTATATTAATGATACTATATTCAGAGAAAATGATAACTTATATAAAGAAATTGTTGGAGAGATGTAGAAAGAGTTTGAAATGTCAATGATTGGTGTTGGTTCTCCAAATCAACAAAATGCTAGGATTTAAAAGATAGTCAAATATTATATTCAATCCTAACACTAGACCTGGATAACTAACAGGAAATAAACATTTCCCTTCACTTTAGGATCTATAGGACCTAGGGTGTGACCCTTTTAACAATACCTAAGGATACACTCACACATACTCAATAGGGTATTATTCAACAAATGTCGCTCTCACCAAATTATGCCAAGAAACATGAAATATTACTCATAATTGGCTCAAATCTTGAGAAAACTTCATTGATTTGCATGGAGAACATAATAATTACAATAATTTACAAAGCAAGAAAAAACATAAAGAAAAGAAAAGATTCATCATATTTTAAGATATTTCTAACTAGGGTTTGACAAGAAGAACATATCATACCAATTCCTTATCCATTGGGGAATACAAAAATGAAGCAAATCCATAGATAACAACCTGAACACAATTCTAGTGGCCACAGAAACACTATTGCTTTACAATAATGAAGCCAATTGTAGGAAACATATAAATCTTCTTATAAATCCCACATGCTTAACACATAATCACCAACATTTAATTGAAAGAAAGTTTAATTTGTTCATTGAACAAATTCCATCAATTACATGCTCATTGCAGCAAATGTGCACTGAAAATATTCATAATCCTTGATTATTCTAACTTAAATGATAATGTGCAACACTAAGGAGACATTTACAATGAGCCATTTACCCAGTAAAGCTCAAATTAAACTATATATTATTCAGTAAAGCTCAAATTAAACTATATATTATTCTTTGAGGAAATACAACATTATAAACCATAATTTCAAAGAGTTCCTAAATTTGAGTTATCCGTCTGCCCAGAACAACCCACACTCAAGAAAATTGGACCCTCTATAATGAACCAGAGAAAACAATAAAAGAAAATAATAAGTTCTACAGCTAAAATCTGGTGGCATCTTCTAGAATCTAGAACCTTTTATTTTCCTTCTCCTTTTTGTTTTCCCTCCATCTGAAAGTTTTATTTGATATGTAACAATGGATTCCTTGTCTATTCTCTTTGTTCACCTCTTCATTTTTTTTGCATTACCGCAAAAATATTTCAACTAAAAGAAATATTTAGTTGCACCACTTTGTTCCCATGTAAAACAATTCCACTCCAGCAAGATATTTTGGAGTAAAAAGAATATCCATCACACTTTTTACATTCTTGTTAATAATTTTCACTTGAGTGGAAACAATGATTCTATTTATGTACTTTTACTTCCCTCTTTGAAAATATTTGATTTTCTCTTGTGCTTTGTCCTCTTTCTATCCAAAAGAAAATAATATTCCCCTTTTTTTAATACATTGTCACTTTTACATAACTAGTTTGACCACACTGTTTTATTAGAAAATCTCATATCATGGTGAAAATATGTTTTGCTGAGTAAAAAAAGTATTCCTGTAACACCATGGTTTTACTCCTAATAGAATATTTATTTTTGTTGGGATCCAATAACATTGAGAGGGGGGGTGTCAATCAGTGTTTAGCCGGAATGAACAGTTTTTTCCTTTTTATACCTTTCGACATAGTGGGGGGCTAGAATGACACTAGAATAACAGAGGTAACGGTTATATACCCATAGCTAGAAGCAGTCGAGAATAGAGTAGGGGGGATCCAGATCCGAACACTCGACCAGGGAAACTATCGAGCCCCACCCAACCCGAAACTAGAGTTTCCCACCCAGTATGATGGTTTTAATGATGATCTTACATGTATTTCACATTTATTTAATAGGTGGGTTCAAAAAACCTCACGAATTAACTTGGGTTACGAGTGTAATTCTAGTTGTTGCCTACCTCAGTCATGGGTATGCACATTACAAGCTGGAGTCTATGTGAATTAAGTACCACTATGGGAAAGGCGGCTTTCAATTACTCATCAGGAAGAGGGGGCCTGCTAACCTATCTCCTTTCAGAAATTAGGGGCCCCCACCTGCCCTTCGAGACCGACCTGAGGCAAGGAACTCCCCAAGTGTGGTCCAACTAGCCCGACCAATGTGTGTAAAGTCGACCAAGATAAAAGAGATAATTGGGAAGCTAATAGCGTCACCTTTCTCTAAAGGCATCTCCCCCAATAAGTGCTCTCTCAAATAGTAGGGGGTGGCCCTACTATCATATCCCCCGCCCAATTTAGTTGGGGCTGATTAATGGTAGTGGGCCCTACTATTCTATGTTGGAGAATATAGTTGCTTCATAATGTGCTCTGGCATAGAATAGTAGGGGCCCACCCTGCAGAATCCTGAACTTCTCTTTTGTTTGGCTCCCTTCCAAGCATCGGTGTCCTAATTTCGGACCCAGCACGACTGATTCCCAATTTAGTTGAGGCATGCCAGTTCGCCCTAATTTTTTAGTTGGAGCTAAGCAGCCAGTTGCCTTCCTCTCTCACTGGAACTAGTTCTCAGAGACAAAATAGTCTTGCCCGGATGAAGGGTCAAGGTCTTCAAGGCACTAGACCGCTTCGCTACTTTACTACCATGAGGGAGTCATGCATATATAAATTGGTAAACAAATAAACATATAACAAGAAGCAAATAAACCATCCACATAAATGAACATCATAACACATAGAACTTATATGTGGAAAACCTCAATGAGGAAAAACCACGGTGGGATTTGTGACCCACAATATCAGTTCACTGGCCATATGAAAAGATATTACATATAATAGGGGCTTGCACATGCAGGAAGGCACACTGCCTAGAGCATATTGCTCATCACTAAAGAGTCTCACTGACTACAATCTTTCTGCTAAAGTAAATTACTGAAAATGAACTCAAGAATGCATTTGCTATGCCAAATAGAGTTCTGGTTTTTTCTCTGCTCTATACCGATTCATAAACCTTGAACTACTACCGGTATCTCTTCTCCTCCAAGAATGTTTTCCAAGCTATCTACAAATCATTGCATGATATAAAATTTGCATACAAAATGATCTTCATACATATATTTCACATCATATAGTTCTGTTATATTTTTCTATATCCACACATTTCATATCTATTGTTGCTCTCAAAAATAGCCTAGTAGACTGACCCTTATACCTATTACAAATAATATGCCTTATGTCGGCTTACAATACATTTACAAAAGATATTCAATGTCAGCCTTGACAATAATTACAGAGTGATTTATTAAGTGAATCCTCCTTGATGTCAACTTCCAATGAAGTATTGATGTCGATGTCGGTGTTGGTGTCGGTGCAGCCCTAAATGCTCCAAAGTTAGTATCTGTTGGTATATGCCTCCTAGTGTTGGTATATGACTTCATCTAATCTTGTTATCATCAATGACAACAAAATGAATCCAATGTGTGTCAATTGCCAACAATCTCCCCATTTGGCATTGATGGCAACACTCATGTGAAAAATGGATTCCTTGTCGGTATGCTCCCTTTGAGCAATACATTCCATCTGATAACCTGATATCCTTCCCATGTGTTTTTATCTGGTATTTTCTGATATTTTTCACATTTATGCATACTCCCCTTTTGACATTAATGCCAAAGACTAGTGGAAGAATTGAAATAATTTCAAAACAAAAGAATATTGTTAGTTTCACTGGAGCTTAGTCATCTTTAATATTTTTGGGTATGCCTTTTGCAATAATTGAAGATATGTATCCCAGCCGGTTCTGAAAGTATCTGAAATGGATGCTAGTACACTTAGTAAGTGGGCATGTGTTTCCTTCTCTTGGACATTATTCGGTGTGGGTTTAGCTATCATATCTATGCACTCTCTCTTATGAACACCCAATGAATCTAATTTAGGACTTACCAGTCCTCTTAGAATTCTTTCTCTTCGTATGATTTTATCTCTCTCCTTCTCAAAAGAAAAAATTTGGTTCTCCAAGGACAAAATTTGTCCATCAACAGATGAGGTAAGTGCATTCAATCCATCAAAAGATTTAGCAATTTTAGTTATCTTATCATATAACTCCTTTATTCTGCTATCTACATTAGTTGTAAGAATTTCTATGTTACAACACCATCTGTAGATATTTGTATATTGTTTTAAACAAACATCAATAGAAATAAGTTTGTCCTCAATTTTCTTCTTCTCTGTTTCTATAATCTAATCAAAAGCTATTGTTTTAGCTGTTGTGAATTTATCCAAAGCCTGTCGGTCTGCAATCTGTCTCAAAGATTGAAAATTGTTAGAGATATGTTGTGTTAGAGTCTTGAGCTTGCCGAAAGGGCTTGCTTCATCTTTAATCTGATAGTCAGGTATTAATCTGTGCAACACTATGACCGATTGATCAATTATTCCTTTATATGTAGTACCTTCCTTCAGTAATTTCTGAGTAGCCATCATCATTAATTCAGTTGGACTCAACTTAGAGACTGATTTCTTCTCAACTTGAGAAGTGTCAATTTCCAATACCTTTGTCAGGGAATCAGTTTTACCTACCGGTATGGACTCACTCGATAGCTTTTACCTTGTTCATCTTAGTTACTGTCGATGGAGTATTATCCACAGTATTTATAGTGTCATGTACATTTCCTTGGTCAAAAATTATTTGTGCTAGTATAGACTGTACACTCTCCTTAAATGTTGATTGTGTCTGAGTATCTATAGTTATTGTCAGTTGTGTTAAAATTGGAGTTGAACTACCCAAAATACCTTTCCCTTTTGATTTTTTAGGAATGGTGGAAGATGTTGCCCTTGCAAATTCTTCTTGAGATGTGAGAAAGTTTGGGTTTTTTTGAAAGAATTTGGTCCATCCCTCACTAGTCTCATTTATCACCTCATTCACTCTCCCCATCATGAGCCTTATCTATCAGGGTTTACTACTGAAAACTGTCCTATTTGCAATATCTATGCATCTTTTCATTTCTTCATTATTTACAGCACCACACAATTCCAAAAGTGCTACTTCCTTGATCTCCCTATCTCTCTTGACAGTGTCAAGTCTTCTAGCCTCAAGTTTATTATACAAGGATAAAGGTATCTCCTTCAAAATTTCAACTAAGGCTTTCTTATAAATGTCTATTTATAACAAAATAGCCTCTTCCAATTCATTTTTCTCATTCTCTTCTAAATCCTCATAATATTTTGATACATTTTTCAATATTCCATCTCTTGTAATTTCATCAATAAGCTCAACACAGGTCATTGTGGTCTTACCAGTTTTAGTAACATCGGCCTTCTTCTTTTTGCTTGTAGTTGCCAATGTAACTGGTTTCCTCTTTTGCATAGGCTTCCTTGCCAATGGTGGACGTGCAGTAGGCTTAGTTGTCTTTCTAACAAGTCTCCTCCAAGGCTGAGGCTTCTTCTGCTCTACCAGTGGTTTTACCACATTCTTCCTTTGTACCCTTTTGAAAGCTAGAGGTTCATTATCCTCAAAATTAGAATCAGAAGTGATAGGGGAAATGTGAACTTTTGGCTTCTTCACTTCTGCAATACCAACCTCTTTTGGTTTAGTTGCCTATTTGTATTTTGAACCCTATTGAGTGTCTATCTTATAAATTACATCTTGTACATATACAAACATCTTTTCTATTTTCTTCTCTCTTCTCTTCCTGTTAAAACTTGTTTTCACTTCTAGAGCCTTCTCTCCTGTTGTACCAAAATTCTCTCTCTTATCATCTAATGGGGAATCTAACAACATTTTTGCATAGAGCTCAAAAATGCTAGCATCCACCTCATATCCAAGCTCAGTAATTCATATTTTCCTAGGTCCAACTACTTTCATAAGAGTTTCATCAGTTTTTACCATGAAATAGATATCAGTGGAATATTTCTCCACAGTGTTCTTTGATATTCTCTCCCTTTGCCTCATGTTTTCTTGAAATGTCTTGAAATACCCCCAAAGTTTCTCATCCATGTCGATACCAAGATCAGTGATTGCTTCCTTGATCTGCATACCTATTGGTATGTCATGATCCCAATGCTTCTTCCCTAGATCGGGTAGCTCATTCGGGAAGTAAAGCATTAAACAAACAATCAAATTTCCATATCTAAAAGTTCCTTTCTTGATTCCTTTGATCTTACCAAGTTTCAACATCAATTCACTCCTCATCCATTCGCATTAATCATACTTCACATTGTTCCTTAGCATATGATATGCAACATGAATGCATGAACTAGCAATAGAATTCAATCGGTTGGATTGAGTTACATTGTAACCTATTATCATGCTTGCAAACTTTACATTAATGTCTATGATTGTGTTGATCCTCATTGATTTGTTATCAGGAGTAGCATTGGTGAGTTTCTTGACCTCTGTGTTGGAAATTTTCTTGCCTGGTTCTTATTCAACCTTGGGTAAGCTGGTGACTGCTTGAATAACCTCCTTCATGATCATGTAAGGCCTATCTAGCCAAATAAATTCATTGTGAACTCTTTTCAGAATGTATCTGATAACCTCATCTTTGAATTCTGGTATGTACAAAATACCAATTAACCCTAGATCCTCAATAGCTTTGTATTCCGGTTTGATAGTTCTGGAGTCTCCCAGTATCATGGATCGATACATGTTTTTGTTGTCCTTTGTGCCCAAATCCTCTTGGGTGCAGTGAATGTATGCCCTCACATCTTCAACATACATTAAACCATCTGGAACCCTAGAAAATGCTCTTGCAGAGTCTTCCTTTTTAGAAATTTCAAGAACCTCCTTAAATACTAGCCTTAACCTATCCTTGACTTCAACAATGATGGGATTTGCAATGAATGTAGGAACTGAAGATCTAGATTTCATTTCAAAAAATACCTAAAAGTGAATGCTGGTGGAAGATTGATTGCTTCAGATAACTGCTCAAAATCCTTTCACAATTCTTTTGCTCGCTCTTAACTCACCTTTTCTTCGCTCTGAATGCTTGAATTCTCAGTGAGTGAAAATGATTTCACTTACCCCCTTTTATCAGTAAATAAAACCCTAATCTTTCTCTATAATAAATGGTTCACCAACAACCCTATAGATGTCGGTTTCATAGTCATGTTTCAGGTGAACCTTCATTGATGATGAACACAATTCTCTTGATCTCTTCCCAATCTCCTTAGATCTTTTCTAGGGTAATATACAAAATTTAGCAATGACTTTTCTAACTCCTAAGGCTTATGCCTCAGTTATCGGTGGAGGAATACCCTGTTCTATTAGTGGAGTTACCGGTGTAGATCCATCTCCACTTGGTTCTTCGGATTTCCTAACCCATCTCTTGGTGTGATCTTGTTGTATTTCATCTACCTTCTTATTTCCTTTCTCATTATCTTTCTCATTATTAACCGGTTGAGTCTTACTTCTACAATACTTAGCAATATGACCTAATTTGTTGCATGCATGAAATGTAACATTGTTCTTCAGAATTGCTCTAACATATCCTGTATCATTCTTGACCTACAATGATTAGCAAAATATCCAAACTTTCCACATGCATGATATTTAACATTCATTTTGCAATCTTCTGATCTATGACCATATTTCTTGCAATTTGTGCATTGACCGAGAACAGAATTATAGTTTTGATTTGCCTTATTTCTACATTGTTTAGCCATATGCCGAAATTTATTGCAAACAAAACATCTACCATTGAATTTATAAACATTAGATTTCCTTACTAGTTTCTTTTGTTCTAATGAGTTCTGCATACCGGTTGTCTGATCTTCATTTGCAGTACCAGAGCTTTCACCTTGTACAAATCCAAGTCTTCTAGAATCATCAATCTATCTTTGTCTTTTCAATAAGTCATACAATTGTGTAGCACTGATCCTAATCTTTTCTTTATACTCACTTGCAGTAGTCAGATCATCTCTTAGAGTATTTATTTGTCTTTCAAGTTCTTGTTCATTGTTCTGGGAGTGTGCCAAATAAGTTCTCAACAAATTATTCTCATAAGTAAATCTTCCACATTCATCAAATTTGTTCTTCAGAGATATGACAAGATTATCTTCCTTCTTCCTTCTATCCTTAATATCTTTTGATAACCTCATAGTCAGATCTTGCATTTCATTCTTCATGAGCATGTTTGTTTGACTTAGTTTCTAACATTGTTCCTTAAGAGCATTCTTCTCCTCATCATCTAGTTTTTGCAAAAGTTTTTTTTTTTGGCTTGAGCAGATGATAACCTTTCTTGCAGGATAAGAATGAATTCATTTGTAGAATTCAATTATTCTTGCAATTTCAAGTTCTTCATTCTTTCAGCATCATAATCCTCAAGGGCCATCTCAAGTTGCTTCTCCATAGCCATGTTTAAAGATTCTAGTTTCAAGATCTTCCTCAAGTTGTTAAACTTCTTCCAAGGTACCAAGCTTTGATACCAATTGTTGGGATCCAAGAACACTGAGAAGGGGGGTGAATCAGTGTTCTGTCAGTATAAAGAGTTTTTAACTTTTTATACCATGCATATATAAACTGGTAAACAAATAAATATATAACAAGAAGCAAATAAATCATCCACATAAATGAACATCATAACACATAGAAATATAACAAGAAGCAAATAAATCATCCACATAAGTGAACACCATAACACATAGAACCTATACGTAGAAAACCTCAATGAGGAAAAACCACGGTGGGATTTTTGACCCACGATATCAGTTCACTGGCCATATGAAAATATATTACATATAATAGGGGCCTGCACATGCAAGAAGGCCCACTGCCTAGAGCATACTGCTCATCACTAAAGAGCCTCACTGAATACAATCTTTTTGCTAAAGTAAATTACTAAAAATGACCTCAAGAATGCATCTGCTATGCCAAATAGAGTTCTGGTTTTGTCTCTTCTTTGTACCGGTTCATAAACCTTGAACTACTATCGGTATCTCTTCTCCTCCAAGAATGCTTTCCAAGCTATCTGCAAATCATTGCATGATATAACATTCTCATACAAAATGATCTTCATACATATATTTTGCATCATATAGTTCTGCTATATTTTCTTATATCCACACATTTCATATCTATTGTTGCTCTCAAAAATAACCTAGCAGACTGACCTATATACCTATTAAAAATAATATGCCTTATGTTGACTTACAATACATTTACAAAAGATATTCAATGTCGGCCTTGACAATAATTACAAGGTAATTTATTAAGTAAATCCTCCTTGATGTCGACTTCTAATGAAGTATTGATGACGATGTCGGTGTCAATGTTGGTGTAGCCCTGAATGTTCCAAAGCCGGTATCTATCGGTATATGCCTCCTAGTGCTTCTATATGACTTCATCTAATCTTTTTTCCATCAATGACAACAAAATGAATCCATGAATGTCAATTGCCAATAACTTTCACCCCTGACTAAACAAAAACCTACATTGCAATCTTGTTTTGTCCCTAACTTTTAGTGAATTTTATTTTCCATTGGTCCTTCTCACGAAAGCATTCACCCGTGGATAAAGACACCTCATATTGTAATATTTTACACCCTAAAATGAATAATTCCTATTCATTGTGGGACTTCACATAGCTAAAAAATCTTACCTGAGTGAGAGTAAGAACCCCTTTACTAACCATTACCATGACATGAAGCAAAGATCATCCTCTTAAGTTTCTTACTTATCAAATAATATATTCCCACTTTTCAGATTGTAGTTATTTTATTATTTATTTTCACACTTTGGAAAAAGTATTTTGTTGTTGTATAAACTCATCCATTCATGTTGATTTGACCAACAAACAAAACACACCACACTTGAATGTTTTGCAGCATACTTCATCGATTTAAAAATTTTGAGATCTTCCTCTTATCGCAACATTACAAACAATCCACAATCTGTGAGTTTTGGCCAACAATTGGAAATTCAATGGCCTACCCTCAATTAAATCTATATTTCAATAATGAAAACTGTACTTTACCATGGAGAGATGTGTGGGCATTTTATCACTATACAACCATGTGATTGAAAAATATACAATCTCATTTGCTAAACACATGCTTTCACTATGATTAGCATAAGTTGCAGCATTTTATGTTTTACTAAAATTCAAGGCATCCCACATACGATCCACAAGCACCAAGGAAAATATCCAAGACACTGTGGTGTGCAGCCAAATACAAGCAAGCCTACAATATTGAGATACATTCCAAAATGCATCATTAATTAGATGATTTTGGGAGTCTCTTCACGTAATTCTATTGTCTTGTTTATTTCATGTACAAATTGTTGGAATCAAGGAACACTGAGAGGGGGTGAATCAGTGTTCTACCAGTTATCTTATTTTCATATCTAACTTTAAACCACCAGAAGCAAATGCATGAAACTAAAATGTAGAAACTCAAAACAACCAACCACAAAATCATAACACCAATATTTTTATGTGGAAACCCAAATGGGAAAAACCACGGTGGGATTTGAACCCACAATATTATTTCCACTATGGCCAGTACAAAAAAAATATTACATGAGGGGGAATGCACAAGTATTCAGGCACACTACCTAGAGCTCACTGCTCAATTACAATAAGGGGTACAACCCCAAAAGGCTCACTGCCTTACTAATCAATTACAGTAATGAAATACAGTGAAAGAAATCCAAAATAGCATCTAACAATGCCTAGATGAGTTCCAGTTAAGTTCCAAATCTTTGACTGTATCTGTTATGCAACTCTACTATGTTTCCTATCTCAGTCAGCTACCAGATCAAGAATGTGCATGTGAAACTACACTACAAAAGATTATCGATCACCACTTGCTCACATATTAATCACACCACATACCAAAAAGATCTTCAGCACTAGTCTTATATATCCACAATCACAAAATAGATCATTCACCAAGTTGGCCTGCTAATGTAATGTGTAGTCATATGTCAGCTTGACCGGATCACCAAAGATAAATGTTGATCACCACATAGGTTATAAAATGATGTCTCTGTGTCAGCCCAATCATCCTACACATGATTCATATCACCACAATCACTGGAAAGCATCTAGACCAAAACTACTCAACTCAACTTGAAATACCAGTTAATTGGCTACCGATTGACATCCATTTATGGATATCAAGATCTATGATTATCGGATAGGAATCTCATGAAGAGTTGCCATCAATGACAACCCTAAACCATTAATCAAACATCAACATCCACCGGATGAGTGTCAATTGCCAACAGTCTCCCCCTTTGGCATTGATGGAAACACTTGAGAAAAATGGCCAAGTGTTGAAAACTTGTATACCAGATCAAAAATTGCTAAGGCTCCCCTTTAGCCAAAGAGTTTTGAAACTTGTGACATGCTCTATACATTACATTCTACTGTACATTTTTCACCTTTTCTCTCTCCCTTTGATAGCAATGCCAAAGATGGGGTGTTGTCCAAAACTTATATACAAAGATATCTACTAGAGATTTTACAAGAATTTGAAGATATCAGCAAAAATGGCCTTCTAAAATCCTAGGTGAGTGTCCCACCCACTCTTCAAGTTATCTAAAAATGTAATGAATGCATTGAATCTATATGCATGAATCTAGACCTCATTCTATTTAGAAGGAACATGTTGTCCCATAACCTTCATACAATCAACCTTCAAAATTTTGTCCTTATCCGCATTGAGGCTCAAGATTTGATCATTGAGATCCATTACCTGCCCTTCTATATTGCTGGTTAGGGATACATTAGAATCAAAGGACTGTGAAATACCAGCAAGTTTACCCTGGAAAACACTTATTTGCTTGTCTATGTCTACTATGAACTTTGGAAAAATTAGACAAGACTTATATATTTTACCACCTTCTGATAATGCATCTAAAATAGTCTGCAAACTTTCATTCAATCTGACTCTGTCATTTTCTATCATTTTTTGGAATGCCTACATTCTTCCCTCCTTGAATCTTTCTAATAGTCGCTTATTAGTAGACTTCTCCAAAGAATCAAAAGTGGTATTTACATTATTAATCAATTGTATTAATTTACTGGAGGGGTTGGAATTAGGGTCAAGTTGTACTCCTAGAACCACCTTTTGCAACACATCAATAGACATCAAAATAAGCTTTTTGTCCTCAGACTTTGATTTGACTAGATCCTGACTGGCCTGGCCTTGTACAACAACTACAAGCATCAACTTCTCAGTAGGATACATTTGTCCAAGATCTAGAGGACCATCAAGATTGATATAAGTTTGGGGCAGGGTCCTTGTGACTTTGACTGGAGGAGTGTCAATTGACGGATCAAAAACTCCCTTCCCTTTATCTACCTATGCATCTTGTACTCCAGTCTTCTCAAGATCCTTCACCTCAACACTATCCCCTTTATCATGTGCATCGGTGTTACTACTTGGTGTAGTATCATCCTTTTGAATCTCAGGGACTACTTCAGTACTCTCAACCACGGAAGGATTAGCATTGATCTCAACATCAGTGGTTACATTGCCTTGGTCTTTTGGATGCTCCTTGGTTCGAGTTTCATCCTTTTGATCATCGAAGACACCTTCTTTTACTTCTATATGGGAAGTCTGAACTGCATCATAGTACAAGGGGTTGTTCTTCATGATTTTTCTCCAGATATCCTCAGTCTCCTTCCTTACCTCTTCAACCCTTCATCAACCTGTTCACCCCTATTTCTGCTTGTGAATTCCTTTTTGTTTTCTTCTTCAATGAGTCTTTTGGCTTCATCTTTGGATACATGGGTGTAAATAGTAATCAATTCCCTTTCTTTCATTTCCTTATCAATTTTTCTAGCAGTTAGTCTTCTTGAATCAATAATGTTTTATAAATCTTTAGGGATATTGTGCTCCAACTCAATGAAGGTCTTACTAAAGTTATGAAAATATAGAAAAATAGCTTCTTCGACTTTTCTCTGATCTTCCTCATCCAAATTTTCATAATATACACCAATATTTTTTAGATTTTCATCAACAATTATCTCATCAATCAATTGATCTAGTGTCAATGGAGGAACAAGTGTATATTTACCTTGATGGTCACCGAATTTGAGATCTTTGTCAAGTTGGGTTCTAACCTTCCTTCCCCTCTTGGGTCTTCTGGTAAGGGCAAGTTCAGATTTAGCTTTCTTGTTCTACTTCGCACCAGCGGATTGTGGTTTCCTCACAATTCTGACAAACTCTCCTTTCTTCTTAACCTTAACTGCTTCTTCCTCTGACTCTGTTTCAGAGGCCATTGGAGATATGCAAACATTTTTTCACTTGGGCTTCTCCTTTTGCTTCAAAATTCCCTTTCTAGATGAGCTTTGTCCTAGAGGAGAAGACTTAGTCTCCTTTGGTTTAGCTTTAGAAGGAATCGATTCAGACTTAGGCTTTTTGGTTTCCTCCTTAGCCTCCATATGTGCATTTTTCTCTCTATCTTGCTTCACCTCCTCCTGGGTAAATCCCATCTGCACTGCCACTTTGATCTTGGATACTTTCCTCTTCCTAGCAGGAGTTGTGAACTGTTTGTGCAACTCTAAGTCTTTCTCCTTAAATATACCAAATCTCTCTTATTTTTCATCAACCAGCTAACTCAACATATTTTGAGAATAAGCATATAAGGTAACAGCATCAACTTCATAACCCATTGGAAGAATCCACAGAATCCTTGGCTCAACTACTTCCATTAGACATTGGTCCTTATCAACCATGAAGCAGATTATTTTCTCATACTTGTCCACTATCTCCTTTGGGATTCTTTCTCTACTCTTCATTGTGGATTGAAAAGTTTTGAAATAAACCCATAGAGTAGATATCCTCATTGTGGCATCACCAATCCCCATAATCCCTTCCTAGACTTGCATAACAACCAGCTTGTCATAGGCCCATTGGACCTTTCCTTAAACACCAAAGATTTCATTCATGAAATATAGAGCCAAACAGATAATAAGGGTGCAAAACTTAAAGGTGTTCTTCTTGTCTTGTTTAATTTTCTTCAAATTTCTTAGCAACTCATTCAAGAGAACTATACATAAGTCATACCTCTTATCTTCCTTCAACATCAGATAGGAAGAGTATATTGTTGTACTAGAGATAGATTTTTGTCTACTTGACTATACTTTATATCCAACTACCATTGACGCAAACTTGACATCATGCTCCAGAATGTCATTGATTATCATCACTCTACTATCAAATTGAGAACCAGTGGTGGCAATCACAGTGTTGTTTCATATTTTCCTCAAGCTAGGAACTTCACCAGATGCGCTTAAATAAGTCACAACCTGGATTGCTTGCTAGTGATCTTGTAAGGTTTATTCACTCACATAAATTCATCATGAATTCTACTAAGTACGAACTGGATCCATTCTTTCTCATCAAATGTCAGAAAGTCTACAAACTGGGAGAAACCCTTGGCCTGTAGATGTTGATATTCTGGCTTGAGATTCCCCAAGTTGTCTTCCACATGCAAATTTTTATTTATTTTAGATAAAAATAATAATTTTTATTGGCGAATCTTTCATTATTTGAAAGAAAAATATTAATTTTACTGGCAATTTTTTTTACATTAAAATTCTTTGGTAAAAATCCTTGGCAAATCTTAGAAAATAATGTGTATGCATTAATTACTTTTGCAAATAATTTATTTTAAAAAAATCTTATAGAAAAGAAGGGGCCTAAGGTGGAAATCATTAATGAGTTTAAAGGGTAGACAATACTTTATTTAGTTACTGTCATTAATTTAAATTAATCTAATAGTCCTCTTTGTATTTTGTCAAATAAAATTTACTTAAATTTGTAATACTCATGAGGCCCAAAATTATTTTTATACAATTGAATTCCATTGAGGTCAACAATTCAAAATTCACTCAACCCACATGAGCATTACAACTCGAAGGTACAATTTACGTCATGGAATGCATTGATGAATATTAGATTAAATTTTGAATTAATGGTGGCAACTAAATATTGTTGATAAAACCCTAAAGTAACTAAAAATTATAATGTATTCTTGGCAAATTAATTTAATTTTATATAATAAATTATAAATTTTGGCGATTTTGGGCCAATCATGTATCGAGTATTTTGGTGAATCTTTGAGTTAAAAAATTTAATAAAATAAGCTCTCTGGCGATTTAAATAAGACTAAAATAAAATTTTGTTAATAAGTGGCAATTTAGGTCACCTAAAAACTTGAACTATTAGCCAAATTTTAATTTTCAAATTTTAAAAAATAACCAATTGGTGAATATTAGCCACTAAAAAAATCACTAATGTCAGTGCTTCTGAGTTCATCAAGATCATAGTGGATATAAGCCTCGATGTCCTCATTATGAAGAACATCATAGGGTGTAGAGGAAAACGCTCCTTCAGGACCATCCTCGACTGATTTGAAAGGATGATTCTTGAAAACGAGTCGAGCCCTATCCTTAATTTCCACAACCAGTAGGGTAGCAATTCCATATACTAAAGCCATTTAAAACTTAGGGTTTTTTAGAAACTGATAGCCTGAAACGGATAAATACCTCAATTCACAACCGGGAAGAGGAATTCACTTTAGGATCACTATAATCATTGTTTGGATCACCAAATTACTTCTCTCTACTGATCTGCGCCTTCTCTTGATCACTTTGTGATAAATAAAGCTTTCAAATGCCTCTTTATCCTTCGAAAACTTAATTCTTCATTGTAATAAATGTTGCAACCGGTTACCTTGATTTCTATAGAGTCTCTTACCAAAGCATCAAATATTCACTAAATATTCTGAATAACATCTACATGTATGATTTAAGCTTTTGCAACCTTCCAAAATCAATTACAGATCACTGAAGAGGGGGTTCTTAGAATCTGCATGAAAAGTTCTGCCTAAGACAAAAAACCCTAGTTACCAAATGAAGATCTTGTACCGAATTCAGGTGTAGATCCATTATCTATTTTGGATTCATCTTTTCTTGCCCACATCTTCTCATTCTTGTCTCTAATCTCTTCTACCTTTCCTTTCTTGTCTCATCTAATTTGTTTTAGTCTATTGGAGTACTATTCTTGCTTCTACAATATTTTGCAATGTGACTGGTTTTATAGCATGCATGATAAACAACATTTTTCATTGGTCTTAATTTCATCTGATTTGGTCTCATCCTACATTGGTTAGAGATGTGTCTAAGCATCTTATATGCATAGTGATGCAAAGATTCTTGGAGTTGCTCTAAACACCTAGTTGTCTACCTTTCTCTCTCCAACCCACTAGCTTCTCAAGCCCATCCAATGGTACTTGGTAAGGGTTCTACTGGTTAGACCTCCAAGGTCTAATCCACTTTGGCTTTCCTCCAAGGTATAGCCATTGATCTTTAACAATCTAACTTCCTATTGAGGATTCTGCCTCAATCCCTAACACCACTCTTAAGGGCTCCAACAACCTCTACAAAGGATCACAATACACCAACTCATTATAGGTGTGCAAAATGAACTTACATAGGGTCTTTGATGTCTTTGAGGGGTTTTATCACCTTCAAGCCCATCGCCAATCCTTCTCAATCTCACTATGTCTCTATCGGGCTCAAAATAGGCCTAATGCAATTAGCCCTCCTATCATGTTTTGCAAGGCTTAGTTTTAAATATTCCCACACAAGGCCACAAAAAAACTAAATTTATGGACACCCTTTTTATAATTGCATACAATATTTCAAAATTCTATCTGGGTTCTCTGTACACATGGGGTAACCAAAACTATCCTATTTTCAAGGGTTTTAGGCCTACCCGAGTGACTTGCAAAGATGGCTTTGGAAAGCTTCACCCATCAAAACATCTTCCAAAACTAATCATGGATTATTTAAGGTAATTCACAAAGTTCTTCAACCATGTCTCAACTTTTCTTCTACCAATCCACATGTGTTCTGAAAATGCACATCTTTTGTTGTCCTAGTCTCACCAACTCCTAGCTGTGAGCCTAGGGTATCATTGTAACTCCACCAAAAAGGTCTATAAAATCACACACCCTACTCTAATCATATTTACTAACCCTAACCTATCATTCCACATGATTTCAATTGGTACCATTAGTGGATCCTTGGGTTAGAGCCATTTTTGTTTAAACCCTAGTTTGAAAGGGTTTTACACCTAGTCACAGAGAATGGATTAGATCTCTGCAACCAGACATAATTAAATTTGCTAATCTACCTTGTTGGAAATTAGACTCAATAATATTTTATCCCATTTCAGTAAAATTCCTCTAGCAAGTCCGTACTGGACCATACCACATAGCAAAAACAAAGAAAACTGTCAAAAATGTGTTAAAATGATATTTCCTTACAACTCAAAAACTTGCTTTTGCATTCCAGATCTTCTAACTCATACAATGAAGTTGTTTTTTTTCTTATATCAACATGATTCAGTTGGTTGGAACCAACTTCTTCACCGCCAATCAACAAAAATGCAACTTTTAGATTTTTGAACCTTAAGATGCAGCTTTGCATTCAAGTGTTCTTGGAGGCTCTAAAAGGCCCTCAATGCATTCTAGGAGACCTAAGACAATGCCCTGCACCCCATTACATGATGACTTTGTTCTAGAGTAGTGCATCTATGAACAACATCAACATTACAACTTTCTAGACTAATAACATCCTGAACACAACCAAAACTTGGATAACTCAACCATGGCTCCATTGAGTCCCAAATGGTTGGTCCATTATTACAGCTTCAAAGACAACACAAAAACTTAGAACAAACCAAAATTGCTTGGAGTGATGTGTACCCTGCACCATACTCCCCTGGGACAAAGAACTCAAGTCCCTTGAGTTAAGAGGTCTGCAATTTCTAGCTGTGCAGAAGTATATATGATTCTGACATCCAAATAGCATCTGGTTCAGGTAACCCTACCCACTTGACAATATAATTCTTGTATACTCCTTTCCTTGTCTTCTTTACTATCTTGGTGTGCAAGATATTTTCCAACTTGACCAGTTGGCTTGGTGGCAAATCTCTCACCTAATCTTCATTAGCCTATGATGAAGTGTCCAACTGATGTGTTTATGACTCTCCCTTGTATGGATAGAGATCACATACATTAAAGATAGGAGAAATACCCAAGGTGGGAAGGAGTTCAACTTCATATGCATTTTGTCCATATTTGTGCACCACCTTGAGAGGCCCAATCTTCTTCATCAAGAGTTTAGTAGGCTGCCCTTTTGGAAGTCTCTCCTTCCTTAGGTATGCTAGGACCAAATCTCCAATCTTAAATTGCACATTCCTTCTTGTTTTATCAGCATTCATCTTATACTACTTAGACTTTTGTTGTAAGGTCTGTCTTACCTTATCATGCACTTCTTTGATACCTTCTACAAAATTCTCACCTTGTGCACTCTTAGGAGTCATAGAACTAAGATCCATGAGCTCTAGTATGCCCCTAGGATGGAAACCATACACTATTTCAAAGGGACTTTTACCTGTACTTCGGTTAACTAAGTCATTGTATGCATATTTTGCCTAGCCGAGTACCAAATCCCAAGTCTGCCCATGTTGTTTGGTGAGATATCTTAATAATATACCTAAGGATCTGTTGACTACCTCTATCTGACCATCTGATTGAGGATGATAAGAAGATGAAAAGGATAATTTTGTGTCCAACTTTCTCCAAAGTGTCCTCCAAAAGTGGCTTAAGAAATTTGCATCTCTATCACTGACTATGCTTATTGGAAGGCCATAAATTCTAACTATCTCTTTGAAGAAGAGTCCTGCAATATAGGTGGCATCATTGGTGCTCTTGCAAGGTATAAAATGTGTCATTTTTCTGAACCTATCAAACACTACATACACACTATCAAATCCCCTTGGAGTTCTTGGTAAGCGTAACGCAAAATCCATGCTCAAACATTCCCAAGGCCTCTGAGGTATGACCAAAGGTTGGTATAGAACTTCATTACTTGATGAACCTTTTGCTCTTTGACAAATTGCACATTGTTCTACAAACCTTCTCACTTCTGATTGCAACTTGGGCCAATGGTAAAACCTAGTAACTTGCTCCATAGTTTTAACTATACCAAAATGACCTCCTAGACCTCCTTGATGCTTTTCTTGAATAATGTTTGGTCTCATAGAACATTGGGGAATGAAAAGAAGGTGTCCTTTGAATAGAAAACCCTATTGTATCATATATTCTAAATAAGAGACATGCGAGGTGTTAGAAAAACCAGAACAAACAACATATATCTCTGCCAGATATTTATCATCCTTGTAGAGGTCATTTAAATCAGTCAATCCCATACTTCGCAACTGTATCTCCTGCATAGTCATGACTCTCCTACTTAATGCATCAGCTACCTTGTTTGCAATGCCCTTTTTGTGCTTGATAGTGAAGGTGTAGGATTGTAAGTATTCAACCCACTTTAGGTGTCTTTGATTCAACTTATCTTGCCCATCAAGGAAAATAAGGGCATGGTTGTCAGTGTAAACTACAAACTCTTTGGGCAGCAAGTAATGACGCCACTTCTTCAATGCTTGCACCATGGCATACAATTCCAAATCATATGTGGAGTATCTTTGCTTGGATTCATTTAGTTTTTCTGAGAAGAATGCTATAGGATTACCTTCTTGGCTTAAAACAACTCCTATTGCCCTCTGGCTAGCATCACACTCTACTGTAAACAACTGACTGAAATCAAGCAATCTAAGGGTTAGCAACTCTGCTATCTTAGCTTTCAACAATTAAAATCCCTTATTGGCTTCCTCTATCCTCCTAAATTGACATTTATTCCCTCCTTTAATAGTGTTGAGTATAGGAGCACAAACATGGCTAAAGTTTCTCACAAACTTCCTATAAAAAGATGTCATTCCATGAAAACTCCTAACATCACTTATGCTCTTAGGTATAGGCCAATTAAGTGTTGCTTCTACCTTATTTGGATTCATCTTTAAACAACCTTGTGAAATGACAAAACCAAGCTAAACTAACTCTGTTTTCAAGAACTCACATTTTTCAAGGTTGATTTTGAGTTGAGCCTCCTTCAACTTCTTCAAGACCATCTCCACATTCTTAAGATATTCCTCCTTGGACCTGTTGAAGACCAAAATGTCATCAATATACACAATAACTAATTTTCTAATAAACTCAACTAAGACTTCATTCATGAGCCTTTGAAAGGTACTAGGTGCATTGGTGAGGCCAAAAGGCATCACCAACCACTCATATAGGCCTGCATTGGTTCTAAAGGTTGTCTTATATTCATCACCAGGTATGATCCTTATCTAATGATAACCATATTTCAATTCCACCTTTGTGAAGTAGCATGATCCACCTAAATTGTCCAATAGGTCCTCTATCCCTGGCATGGGAAACTGGTATCTTGTAGTGATCTTATTAATTGCCCTTGAGTCAGTGCACATCCTCTATTTTCCTCCTTTTTTAGGCACTATAACTGTAGGAATAGTACAAGGACTCAAGCTCTTTTTGATAAATCATTTGTCTAAGAGTTCTTGAACTTGTTTGGCGATCTCTTCATTTTGACTAGGTGTCATTTTATAAGCAGCTTTTTAGGAAGATTTTCCCCTGATATCAAGTCTATTTGATGATTTACATCCCTCATTGGAGGCAAATAATTAGGCATATAATCTCCTATAACTTTTGCATATTTATTTAGTAAACCTTGCACTTTTTTAGGCACTTCACTCATTGGATTTGTCTTAGCTTCATCTTTAGGCTTTAGCACTATAGCTTGACCCTGATTACCTTGTTGTTTTAACACTTTAAGGAACTCTTTACCACTCAGTAACATAAAACTTGACCCTACTTGTTTTTCCTCCTTTGGATCAGGTAATGGATCCATCTGATACTTCTTTCCATGCTTGGTGATGAGGTAACTATTCCTTTCTCCATGATGATAGGCTTTCACATCATATTTCCATAGACGGCCCAAAAGCAAATGACGAGCATCCATAGGCAAGAATTCACATAGAAGTTTTTCTTTATAGTCACCAATTTTAATGTCCACCCATGCTTGTTCATCAACTAAGATATGTTGACCCCTGTTGAGCAATGACACCTTATAGGGAGTGAGATGAGGTAATATTTTCAGTTTGAGCTTATCCACCATTTCAACTGAGATAATATTCTCTGTGGAACCAGAATCCACAATCACCTTACAAATTTTACCATGTGACTTACAAGTGGTCCTAAATAAACTTTTCCTCTATGGTGGCTCTTGAGCTTGGGGTATCTTTAGCATTGTTCTTCTCATCATTAAATTTTCTCCATCTATCACTGGCCCTGCCTTGCTAATTGGGAAGGTCTCACTTTGAGTATCCTCCTCTTGCACTAGCTGAGTCCTTCTTTCACCCATGTATGAGCTTGTTGAGCTTGAGGCTTTTCCTGGGCACCTACTCATGGTATGTCCAACTTGGTTGCCATGGTAACATCTACCGGTGAAGATTGTATTTCCTCTTCCTGAGTTTCCAAACCTACCCCTAAAATTGCTTCTCCCTCTAAAGGATCTTCTATATGTTCCTCTTTGTGAGTCCCCACTTCCTTCTTGGTTTTGATGTTCTCCATTTCTTGTATCATTCTGCCCTCTACCTCTGAAGTTCTTACCACCTCTATGTTTCTGATTTTTCTCACTTCTCCTTTTGATCTTTTCCTTTGCCCTTAATGCCAACTAAAAACACTTATGAATAGTGTTTGGTGTGAGGATGTTTATTTCATCTTGTATGTTTTGCCTAAGGTCATTCATGTATCTGACCAATTTCTCCACTTCATTCTCATGTTTCCTAGCCCTCAAACTTAGCTTGTGGAGTTCCTCAGTGTATGCATTGACATCTAGTTCCCTATGTTTTAAATTTTGTAGTGTCTTTTGGATTTGAACTTCATAATCTCCTAGTAGGAATTGAGATTTCATCCTTATCTTCATACGCTCCCATGAAGTTATATTTTTCTTACCTACCTACACCCTTTCTTCTTGCATCATGTTCCACCAAACCAGGGTTGATCCCCTCAATCTTGACTTGGCCACATTTACTCTTTTCTCCTCTGCTACCTCCTTATAATCAAAATGATTATTCAGTGCTTCTATCTAATCTAATATCTCCTCTCCATTTAGATTTCCTCCATAGGTGGGTAATCCATCCAAGTTATCCTTGGAGATGGATTTGACTGCATCCAAGAATAGTTTTTGGTCTTGAGGAAATTCTACTATTGTCTGGTCCTCCTCATCTTCCACTTCTTCATATGTCTCATCTCCCCATTTTATCTTAACCTTCCCCTTCTCCTTCTTAAGGTCTCGAGTTCCTTTACTTCCTTCCTAATCTTTCAATCCTTCTAACATATCTGCCACCATCTGTCGGATGGCTTCTAGAGTTAAGGGTGTCTCTGATACCACTCTGATGTAGAGATTCTTGGAGTTTCTCTAAACACCTAGTTTTCTACCTTGCTCTCTCCAACCCACTAGCTCTTTAAGTCCATCCAATGGTACTTGGTAAGGGTTCTACTGGTTAGACCCCAAGGCCTAATCCACTTTGTCTTTCCTTCAAGGTATAGCCACTGATCTTTAACAATCTAACTCCCTATTGAGGATTCCACCTCAATCCCTAACACCACTCCTAAGGGCTCCAACAACCTCTACAAAGGATCACAATACACCAGCTCATTCTAGGTGTGCAAAATGAACTTACATAGGTTCTTTGATGCATTTGATGGGTTTTATCACCTTCAAGACCATCGCCAAGCCTTCTCAACCTCACTATGTCTCTACCGGGCTCAAAATAGGCCTAATGTAATTAGCCCTCCTATCACAATTTTCAGGGCTTAATTTTAAATCTTCCCATACAATGCCACAAATAAATTACATTTATGGACACCCTTTTCATAGTTACATACAATATTTCAAAATTCCATCTGGTTTCTTTATACACATGGAGTAACCAAAACTGTCCTATTTTCAAGGGTTTTAGGCCTACCGGGTGACTTGCAAAGATGGCTTTGGAAAGCTTAACCACTCAAAACATCTGCTAAAAATAATCATGGATTCTTTAAGGAAATCATAGAGGTCTTCAACCTTGTCTTAACTTTTCTTCTACCAATCCACATGTGCTTTGAAATTGCACATCTTTTGTTGTCCTAGTCTCACCAACTCCTAGCTGTGACCCTAGGGTATCATTGTAACTCCACCAAAAAGGTCTGCAAAATCACACACCCTAATATAATCTTATTTATAGACCCTAACCTATTAGTCCACATGATTTCAACTGGTGCCATCAAGAGATGCTTAGGTTAGAGCCATTTTTGCTTAAACCCTAGTTTGAAAGGGTTTTACACCTAGTCACTGAGAATGGATTAGATCTCTACAACCAGACACAATTAAATTTGCTAATCTACCTTGTTGGAAATTAGACTCAACAATATTTCATCCCCTACCAGTAAAATTCCTCTGACAAGTCTGTACTGGACCGTACCACACAGCAAAAACAAAGAAAACTATCAAAACAATGTTAAAACAAGATTTCCTTACAACTCAAAAACTTGCTTTTGCATTCCATATCTTCTAACACATACAATGAAGTTTTTTTTGGCTTATATCAACATGATTCATCTGGTTGGAACCAACTTCTTCACTGCCAATCAACAAAAATGCAACTTTTACATTTTTGAACCTTAAGATGCAACTTTGCATTCAAGTGTACTTGGAGACTCTAAAAGGCCCTCAATGCATTCTAGGAGACCTAAGATAATGCCTTGCACCCCATTACATGATGAATCTATTCTAGAGTAGTGCATCCATGAACAACATCAACATTACAACTTTCTGGACTAATAACATCCTGAACACAACCAAAACTTGGCAACTCAACCATGGCTCCATCGAGTCCCAAATGGTTGGTCCATTATTACAACTTGAAAGACAACACAAAAACTTAGAACAAACCAAAATTACTTGGAGTGATGTGTGCCATGCACCACATAGCATCTTTTTTAAAAAAATTTATTCATTACTGCTCTGCACATATTTGACTTGTGACCAAAGTTATTGCATATGAAACACTAACCGGTAAAGGTAGGACCATTATTCATATTTTTCATTTCATTATTCATACTACTTCTGCATTGATTCACCATATGACCAAATTTATTACAAGTAAAGCATCTACCATTAAATTTATGAGCATTGGGTTGCCTTATCCGAGGATTCTTGCTCTTCTTCTGATTAAGTTTTGCATTGCTTTGTCTAGATCTGGAGGATTCTCCTTTCTCAAATCCAAGTCCTCACATGTCCTTTTCATGTCTCTGACTTTCCAACATCTCATCAAGATTTTTTGAGATAGCATTGCATTTATCTTTATATTCATTTGTAGTAGCAAGTTCATTTCTTAGAGCAACAATCTGTCTTTCAAGTTCTTCACCATTATTCCTTGATTGTGTCAACTCAAGCTTTAATTGATCATTCTCATAGGTAAGCCTGGAGCATTCATCTTCTCTTTCCTTCAATGATTGAGTCAAATTTTCTTCATTCTTCTTCTGGTCCTCAATTTCCTTAGTCAACCTCATCACAATGGATTGCATCTCATTCTTTAATGCAATGTTCTCTCTTTCAAACTTGTCAACTTTGTCCTGATTATCCATGCATTGATCTTCTTTCTCCTTTAGCTTGTCCATCATCTCTTTCCTCTTATCTCTTGAAGTGTTCACTTGATCCTTCAAGTCATTAATGAAGTCTTCAGCTGCATTCAGGTTTCTCTTTAAGGAATTGATCTCATTTCTTGTTGTATCAAGATCCTCAAGTGCCACACTAAGTTGTCTCTGAAAACCGAAATCCATTGATTCAATCTCTCAGACCTTCCTCAAATGATTAGCTTCCTCGGACGACCTAGGCTCTGATACCAATTGTTGGAATCAAGGAACACTGAGAGGGGGGGAAGGTGAATTAGTGTTCTACCAGTTATCTAATTTTCAGATCTAACTTTAAACTATAGAAGCAAATACTTGAAACTAAAATGTAGAAACTCAAAACAACCAACCACAAAATCATAACACCGAGATATTTACGTGGAAACCCAAATGGGAAAAACCACAATGGAATTTGAACCCATTATATTATTCCACTATGGCTAGTAGAAAAATAATATTACATGAGAGGGAATGCACAAGCATTTAGGCACACTGCCTAGAGTTCATTTCTCAATTACAATAAGGGCTACAACCTTGGAAGGCTCACTGCCTTACTGAACAATTATAGTAATGAAATATAGTGAAATAACTCCAAAATAGCATCTAACAATGTCTGATGAGTTTTGGTTAAGCACCAAATCTCCCACTATATCTACTCTGCAACTCTACTTTGTTTCCTATCTTAGTCAACTACCAGATCAAGAATGCACACGTGAAACTACGCTACAAAGGATTCTCAATCACCACTTGCTCGCATATTAACCACACCGCACACCAAAAAGATCTTCTCCATCAGTCTTATATATCTGCAATCACAAAATAGATCATTCACCAAGTCAGTTTGCTAATGTAACATCTAGTCATATGTTAGCTTGACTGGATCACCAAAGATAAATGTGGATCACAAAATAGGTGATAAAATGATGTCTCTATGTCAGCCCAATCATCCTACACATAATTCATAGCACCGCAGGCACCAGAAAGCTTCCAAACCAAAACTGCTCAACTCAACCTAAAATACCGGTTAAATGGCTACTAGTTGACATCCACTTCCGAATATCAAGATCCGTGATTACTGTATAGGAATATTATGAATATTTTCCATCAATGACAACCCTAAACCATTAATCAAGCATCAGCATCCACTACATGAGTGTCAATTGCCAACAGAAATAAGAAATTACATACAGCATTCGATGCCTCTAGAGTATATAAAATTTGCAATCAGTGTTGTTTGATTGGGAATCATTAAGCCATCATCAAAATATTATTTCCCACTCAATGCAAATTCATTACAAACCTTCCTCAAAACTATGACCAATGACAATCACAACTTATTGGAAGAAAGGTGAATTAGTGCCCGAAGAAGACGGAGGCATAGGGTAGAAATTCACTAAGAAACCTAAACTATTTACCTCCTACAATCATCCTACAAAACCCCACTTAAAACCTTGTTTCCCTAATTATTTCATGAGATAGCAGGGTTACCAAACCTTATCATGCATCCCTACAAAAAAAATTATTTTGATGTCATCATATGTGCGGGAGAGCAAGGTTGGAAACTCTTTGTCGTGTATCAAACTTTTTGATTTCAATAAAGTTTATAAAGTAGAACTTTATAAAACTTTAAATAGTTTGATTCTTACACACTTTCCTCAAAATTTTATTTAAAACATTTAAAAAATGATTTAAATCGCTACATAAAAACTATAGAAAATCGATGAATTTTTAATTTAGCTTGTAGCTATTCCAGAGTATTTTCATCGTGAGTAAACTAAGTATCCTAGAGCTATGAAAACTTTCAAGTGATCATAATGAATTATTTAAAACATGGGTTTGTTGCCATATTTTGAGCAGCTCACAAATTTGGGGTACTTCCTTTGTAAACTGACTTGTCAGGGCTAGCAGCAACAAAATGTAAACTTTAAAATAATACATCAAATGGGCTCAAAAGTTGACAAAATAGAAATTAGATACTTCTAAGACCATACCAAGACCCATGACATTCTCCATTTTTTTAATTTTGCCACTTTTTTGAGACGCCAAATTTAGCTTGGGAGCACTCATGAAATAATTAAATACCATACCAACCTTCACCTATAGACCTCGATGTTGAGCACACATATTCTCCCATACCTCTAAAATAACTTCACCAAAGGGATTTTCTTGAAGTAAGTTGCTAACTCAAAAAATTTCTAACAGTCCACATACTGAACCTATTTGAGACTCTTCCAATCACTACTTTGAAAAAATATTAAACTTTGGTTTTAGAGGTTGCCACTTGGCAAAATGATACACCTAGATACCATGAGCATGCATGCCAAGGGGTTTGGATCTAATTGATCACATGCAAGGTATTAACATCCAAACTTGCCTACTCTGAATTTTTTGGAAAAACTGATTTTCAACCCTTACAAAGTCCATTTGGATTGGCCTTTAAAAAAATATCAAATGAAGTGTTGGGGTGCTACAAACTTGTGAAGTGTTAGATAAATATACAAATAATAATTAAGAACACTCACTTTGACATGAAGGTAATTATACCATGAAATAAAAATCAAGATGTAGGGCTACTTTAGAATATTTTACACAGTTCATCCTACAAATCTGAACAAATTGCATATGGATTTGACCTAGAAAACATGTTAAATGGATTCATAGGGTTCCAAAAACTGAAATGGAGCTTCATTAAGATACCAAAAATTATTCATCCAACATAACACTCAACCGGTAACAAAATACAACTCTCCAAAGATGGCCACTCAGAAAATTTTAACAGTGTGCAATAGAAAACATACCTTCTAACCCCAAAACAAGAACTCCAAAATTTCATCAAAACTAATCCTGGGAATCTACAAATGAACATATTCCATCTATGATAAGAGGTTAACAAGATGCCAAAGTGGTTTTTCATGAAAGTCAATGGGTGTAAAATTACTCACCCTCAAAGTGGGCTACTTGGACTGAAATTGCAGGGGTGCCTCTAAGTGTGTCAAGAAAATTTCTCAACATGGGCCCTCAAAATTTTACATATTTTGGAGGTCCCATCAATTGGTGAGTTATATTTCTTTCTTGTGTTACAATTTATTCAATCTAAAAATGGAATTTTTATCTCACAAAGCAAATATGTGAAAGAAATGTTGAAGAAATTTGAGTTTGATGGTTGTAAACCTATTACAACTCCATTGATCATTGGATGCAAGCTGAGAAAAGATGACGAGTCTCTGGAGGTTGATTATAAGTATAAATCTATGGTTGGTGGATTACTGTGTTGGACAATGTTGACCAAATATCATGCAAGATGTTTTCTTGGTGGCTAGGTTTTAGGCAAATTCGAAGGTTACACATGAACAAGTTATGAAAAGAATTTTTAGATACTTGAAAGGTATTGTAGATTTTGGACTCTAGCACAAAAAAGGTGGATATTTCATGTTAAAAGATTATACTGATGCAAATTGGGCTAGAAGTGTTGATGACCAAAAGAGTACTAGTTGTGGTGCTTTCTTTTTAGGAGATGGATTAGTCTCCTATTTCAGTAAGAAACATGACTCAATTTCCCTATCTACTGTTGAAGTAGAGTATATTGCAACAACATATTTTTATACTCAGGTAATGTGAATCAAATAGACTCTTAAGGATATCAAAGTAGCATATGATGAAGCAATTCCTATTATGTGTGACAATACAAGTGCAATAAACATTTCAAAAAATCTAGTTATGCATTCAAGAACAAAACAAATTTCAATCAAATATCACTACTTAAGGGAGCAGGTTGCTGAGAAGGAAGCTTGGTTGGAATATATTTTTACAAAAGAATAGGTTGCAGATATTTTCACCAAGGAATTGGCAAAAGATAATTTTGAGTTTCTTTGGGAGAAGCTAGGGGTTATTGCCCCTCCTTCTAGCTAGGTGCATTATGTGGGTGCATCTTTCCAGGAAAGATTTCATGACTATTATTTTTCCTAGATTAATGTTGTGGCTGCTCTCAGGGGTAGTAATGGAGTGTGTATTGGTGTTGTGGCCTTTGTCCTTGATGAAAAAGGGGGAGAGAAAGAGAAATATTGCGAGAGTCAGAGGAAATTTATCTAGGTAGTTTTGCAGTTTTTCTGATAGAGCAGTATTGTTTTGCAGATTGGTCGAAGTGTTGCCACCAATAAAAAAGGGGGATATTGTTGGAAACATGTGTTGATGTGGTTGTAACTGATGTCAAAATTTTTGTTATGAATAGATGTTGTTTTGGAATGTCTATGGTGCATAGATATCTTGTTGTATTGGTATTCAAGTTATTCTATTGGTTGTTCTAGAAGTGTTCAAGTCCGAGAAGTGTTGTTGATGTTGATTGATGTCGTTATCTTCTTTGGATATTGTAGACACCTAAATTTGACTAATTTAATTAATTGAATTTAGTTCTCCTGAGCACTGGTTATTAAATAATTACATATTATTTAATTAATTGGTAATTTGTCCTCTATCTAATTAATCTTATTAATTATGCTCTATTCCGCTTTTAATTAATTAATTGGTAATCAAAATCAATTAGTTAATTGAATTTGACCCTTCTATTAAATATGTCAAATTTTGCAATTTGATTATTTAATTAATGTTGAATTTTTTTCTCTCAATTCCCTCACAGAATTAATTAATTAAATTAAATTTCTATTTCCCCACATGTCTCCTAACCTTAACCCCCATCTAACCCTTCCTTTAGTCTAACCCAACATGCCTAGTTAGCCAAAAGGTTTTAGTCAACCTTATCCCTTATCCTCACCATATGTGTTTACATTCTTAAAATATGTCAAATTTCCTAAAATTTTGGAAATGCATTTGAATATGGGAGAATTTCCTAAAATTTATGAAAAATATTGCAAATATCCTACAACATGGGAATATCATTGTTTTGTAATCTCTTTTGGAATAGAACCTTCCTGTTTGGGTGTCTCATTCCCAAATGGGCATGTGCCCTCAGGGACATATGTCATTCCTTCTAATGACAAATGTCCTTCTCAAGGACACATGTCACTCTCATCCATGACACTTACCCTTCTCAGGGACATGTGTCTCCTTCTCATGCCCCTCCATCTCTTATTTAAGCCTATTTAAACCCCTCATTTTCCTTCTCAAATGCATCCACTTTCATTTTCATACCCTCATAATGCAGAAATGCTCACTCATATTTTGCACATTCATATTCACTTATATCCATCTTTGCATATCATTTTAGCTTAATCCCGCTTGCATTCACTATCATGGAGCATAATCAAGTATCTACTATATAGAAAACACACATCGAATCAGGGGACTATCTAATAGAAAGAGGAATATATATTTTGTACTTTAATTAGTTTTATGTCTATTAATCTAGTTTTCTTCCTTCCTAGCATCCTAATCTTGAGTGTGGTTGAAATATGTGTTCATTGACTGCTTAGTTTATATTTTTAGTCTCTTAGTTTACATTCACAATTTTTTGCATACAAATATGATGGTTTTGTGGTTCGAAAATAATTGAGTGTTCTCCAGAAGTTGTAGTATCTTTCATTGCTGGTTGTGATTTTCTATGTTAAATCCTACCTTTTGGTCCAGATATGGTTTGTGGAAAGTAATTTGATGTGTTATACATCTCACCATAGCGTGTAGAGATCCGAATAAGAATATTTTGCATTGGACAATATGTTTTGGCCTGATTAATTGTCTATATGGACACATTACGTGTTGGAATGTTGAATTTTTTGTTTTGGTGATTGCAAAATAGTGGATTGAGCTTAGGAAGATGTTTTTTGGTCCCCTCTTTCTCCTAGAGTAGATCAGCATGTGTATTTTTGGTCTAAAAGGTGTATTTTTGTTTCAAGTCGACTTGGTTCAAGTTGTGATGATCTATCTTGTATATAAAGAATGTATGTAATTAAGTTGTGTGGTGTGTGAGAGAGGAAGTATTTGATGTAAATATAAACAACAAAATTCAATGAATAGTACAAAAGAAGAGTTGTGTTTGAATGATATGTAACTTGTTTAAGACTGTGGCAGAGGTATGAGATATTGTGTTGATCATAATTGTGTGAGTTGATGTTAATCGCTTGATGTAGTGTTCAAGGACATCTTCAGGATCAGGAGATCCTTCTTTTCAAATCATTTTGTTGTAACTTTCCCTATTGTAGTTAGCATCAGGTTTGCAAGTCATTTTTGTGGGCAGGTGCTCACCGTGGTTTTTTCCCATTTGGGTTTTCCATATACAAAATATTGGTGTTGATGTGTTGGTTTTATGTTGTTGTTTAAGTGTTTATGTGTTGCAATAATTTTTGGGCAAGACTAATTCACCCCCCCTTCTTAATCCTACCTTGGGTTCAACATACAAAAGATTATATCATTGGAGACAAGCACAAAGGAGTTCAATCAAGAAGAAGTCTTACCTCTAGGTAAATGAGAAAACTAATTTTTGTTTTCTTTCACTCATTGAACCTAAATCATATGAATAAGTGAACAAAGAAGAATGTTGGGTAAAAACAATGGAAGAAGAATTGAATCAATTTCAGAAAAAACAAACTTGGGAGCTAGTACCTAGACTAGTGGATAAAAATGTGATAGGAACTAAGTGGGTGTTCCAAAACAAACTGAACAAACAAGGACAAGTCACAAAAAATAAGGCAAGATTGGTATGTAAAGGCTATTATCAAGTAGAATGTATTGATTTTGAAGAAACTTTTGCTCTAGTTGCTAGGATTGAAGCTATTAGAATGTTTCTTATTTTTTTTGCCTACAAGAATTTTCGAGTATATCAGATGGATGTTAAGTTAGTATTTATGAGTGGAGAACTAGAAGAAGAAGTATACATATAACAACCAGATGGATTTAGATTGGTAGAAGATTCAAACATGGCTTGCAAATTAAATAAGGAATTGTATGGACTCAAACACACACCTAGAGCATGGTATGCAAGACTAGATAAATATTTGTTACAACAAAACTTTAGGAAAGGAACTGTAGACAACAATCTCTATTTCAAGGTTGAAGGCATTAAGTTGTTGCTTGTTGTTGTTTATATTAGTGACATTATATTTGGAGGAAGTGGTGGATTTTGTAAAGAATTTTCAAAAGAGATGCAAAAAGAATTTGAGATGTCTATGTTTGGAGAGATGCCATTTTTTCTTGGTCTTCAAGTTATTCAGTTCAATAGTGGAATATTTATTTCTCAAGATAAGTATGTTAAGGAGATGTTAAAGAAGTTTGATATGGAGAATTATAAAACTATTACTACCCCTTTAGCTATTGATTGCAAATTAGGAAAAGATGATACATCTCTAGTTGATCAAAAGAAGTACAAATCTATGATTGGAGGGCTGCTATATCTTACCGCTTTTAGGCTTGACATTATGAAAGTTGTATGTTTGGCTCAAAGATTCCAAGCTAGTTCGAAGAAAACTCATGATAAAGCAATGAAGAGGACTTTTAGGTATATGAAAGGAACTCAGGACTTAGGCCTATGGTACAAGAAGGATGGAGGTTTCATGTTGAAAGCATATACAAATGTTGATTGGGCCAAAAGTGTTGATGACGGGAAAAATACTGGTGGTTGTGCATTATTTTTGGGAGATAGATTGGTTTCATAGATGAGTAAGAAACAAGAATCAATGTCATTATCCATTGTAGATGTTGAATATATTACCGCAACATCTTGTTGTACTCAAGTTTTGTGGATGAAGTAGACTCTTAAGGATATCATAATAGTATATAATGAAGCTACTCTTATTATGTGTGATAATACTAGTGCTATAAATTTTTTGAAGAGTTTGGTTATGCATTCAAGAACTGAACATATCTCAATTTGTTATCATTTCTTAAGATAGAATATTGTAGAGAAAGAAGTCATACTAGAATACATTTCTACAATAGAGTAGGTAGCAGACATTTTTACTAAGGCTTTGGTGAAGGATACTTTTGAGTATCTCAGGCAAAAGTTAGGGATTATTGCCCCTCCTTTTTATAACTAGATGCATTTTCAGTGGTGCATCTTTCTAGGGGGAGATTTAGTGCTTATCATTGTCTCCTGGACTAATGTTGTTGTTTCTCTTAGGGGGAGAAATGATGTGAGTTGGTCAATATGGTTTGCAGCACCCTTTGTCATTATTGTCAAAGGGGGAGAGAGTTGTTATGTGATTATTATAATCAAGTAATGTGTCATGTTGTCTAGAAAAGGATTATATTGGTGTTGCCATTAATTATAAAGGGTGAGATTGTTGGAGATTATTGGAGTTTGTTAATAGCATGAGCTTGTATGGTTGTCATTGATGTCAAACCTGGTAATCCAGATGGATGTTGTTCCGAATATGCTTTTGGTTGTTACAGAATTATGTTTTATGTTGTAGTTAATATTTTTGGTGTTGGTTGTGTCATCGTGTATTCAAGGTAGTCTAGAAAGCTTTTGGTGCCCTTTGGATATGTTGCAAATTGTGTTGTGGTTTAGTGGGTCATATTCTTTTGGTCTAGATATTTATTGAAAGATATGTTGAGATGTTTTTTGGGGTCTCGACATGGTGTGTGCAGATCCATATTGAGTATTTTGCATCAAAAGAGGTTATGTGACCGACTGATTGTTATTTCTATATGTTACAGCTTTGCAGTATGTGTTAGCATGTATGGATTGTTGGATAAATTGTGGAAGTATGTATTGTAATATATTTTGGTTCCCTCTTTCTCCTTGAGTGGACCGATTTAAGTATTTTAGGTTTGAGTGACTTATATTGTGTAATATTGCTTATTCTATTTCGGCCGACCCTTAATTAGGATTTCAATTTTGTATCTCATTTTTAACATGTAAATGAATGGATGAATAATGTGCGGATGAGAAGTGAATTATGTGAGAAGTGCATGTGAATTATTTGCAAGCATATTTGAGTTTGTGGTGATGTAAAAATCAATTTGAGAAGAGATTTGAAGGTGATATATTTTGCACAATAGTGTGTTGTGATAGTGAATATTATCACAAATGTTTTCCATGATGTTAGTTGCTTGATTCAGTTGTTCAAAGACAATTTCATGTTCAAGAGAATCCTTCTCAATTTCAATTTAGCTATTTCATTTGTTGTTGATTGACAGTATGTCCTTCAACAATAATTTGTATCTTGTCCTAAAGAAGTGATCTTCAATTGAGCAAGTCCTCTTTGTATCTTTCCTAAGGTTGTGTGCCTTAATTCTACAATTCCTTCAAGTGTTGGTTCTCCTTGGTAGTAAGCCTAAAATATTGTAAACATTGTTATTCATATTTTAGAGTTAGATTCTCACCATGGTTTTTCCCTCTTTGGGTTTTCCACGTAAATTTGGTGTTCATGTATTGATGATTGATGCTTATGTGTGTATATTTAATGTGTTATTGCTAAGTTAATATCAGCACCATCTTTTATCACTTTGTTGTTGAGCTCCTTCTCATCTCTATAACTAGGTGTGGAGGGGAAAAAGCGAGACCGGGTGACTAGGACCTAATCCCACTTTTGCCAGCACATTGGGAATACGAAAGAGCCTAGGGAGATAGCTCAATTTGGATACATCTTGTGAGAAAGAGAGAGCCAAGGATTATCTCTTGTGGTTTCTATTCCTCTTATTCTATATGAAGAGAAGATGTGAAAAATTGGGTGTGATTGATCAACTAGACTAGGAGATGAACAATGAAGCATATATGAACTAAAATTGCAGAAACTTGGAAGACTAAAACTGAGATACTAAAACCAGAGAAGGGGGAGGAATTTTAATATGTACCTAGCACCAAAAACTAAGTCAATCTTCTCAGGACAAGGGTGCCATGCCCTTGTCATGATTCTGCAAATAGGAAGTTGCAACTGAGAGACTGCAATCTTGATGTTCTGAATTTCTATTCTACCAAATTTCACCTGAAAGTGGGGGGACAAGGGCACCACGCCCCTATACTGTGGTGGAAAAGGGTGCCACACCCCTATCTCTAATGATTTTGGGATAGATCTAAGGCCTCAAGACAGTCCGTGTGCCTTTTAGTAGTCTTGAAAGTCTTCTGGGTATCTGTACCTACACCTGCAACTGAAAATAGGGTTTTGGGTGGCTATCTGGGGTTTTTCCTTAGTCAAACCCCTATTTTTGTGATTTCCACCTCAACAAATAGCCGATTTATATAATAAAATAGTGTGTGCAAGACCCTAAAATGATGAATGCAAATAATCTAGAGTAACCCTATACTTTAAAGAGTAAACTCTAAATGCTTGTAATTGACAAAGTAAATGCTCTAAATCAATGATGCTAAGTGATCTAAAGCATAAATATAAATCTATAAATTGATGTAATGAATCTCATACAAAGACATGAAAACAACATGAAATCATACCCAACCCCAAGGGAGGAGTACATGCCAATCTTCAGTCGATGATCTCCTATTGCTTTCCTACATCTTCAAAAGCCCCCAATTGATGAAAGAATGCTTGATGAATGTTTGATAGATGTTGAATGTTGTTGAAGATTCCAAAAGACCTGCTCTTTCACTACATAGAAGGCTCCTTGTGATCGCTAGAAAAATTAGCTAAAAACTTACAAGCCTTCAAATGAAGAAAGAGAGCTCTTATGTATGAAACCCTAGATCTTAATTTCCTCTTTAGGCTGACCTGGGATTTGAATTTTCCACCAATTTATTGGGGTTAAGAATTATGATCCTGAAACTTTGATAAAAATGTTGGGGATCGTGCATAACTTACGCACGATTCGACCAACTTTTCACCAAATTTTCAGGGTCGTTAGATAGATGATATTAGAGTGAATCCCAAAGTTACAGTTGATTTGGAGATTTTTTGACATGAGAAATCGGACCTCAAAGGTTGAAATAAGATATAATTAGGGTTTATGATTTAATGGTTTATTGGAGGAATAAAATAAAAGGGGCACACTTAAAGTAAAAGGGCCCAATTTTATTGTTGGCAATTGACACTCAATTGGTTGGTTTCACTATGTTGTCATTGACGGCTGTAATACCCTAAAATTGGTCACCTAAACCATGAGCCCCTAATTTCGACAACGTCACCAAGGTCCTAATCAAAGGCAATTAAAATAAATCTTGAGCCAACGGTTAATTTTTAAAATCATCAATGTCACATGGTAAATTAATCAACCAATATTAATAAAATGTTTATTTAATTAATTGATCATTCCAAGTAAATCATTTTTAAAACAATTATCCTATTTATTTTATTAAACATATTTAATTAAATAAATCAAATTGCCATTAAAACATTAAAAAAGGAATTAATTGACAAAAAAAGAATTAAAATTTGAGAAAAGAAATCAATTGGAGATAATCTGGAAAAACAAATTAAAAATTGATAAATAATCTCAAAGAAAGGAATTAAAACAATTAAATATTAAAATTGAATGAAATAGAGAATAAATCAGTTTTTTCCTGATTTTATCTTAATTTTAGTTCAATTTCCTTTAAAACTGAGAAAAGCATTCAATCACATCAATTCACCTGGATTGTGCTTCCTCTTGGAAAATCTTGACTGCTCATCATCATTTGATCTCATTTGCTAGTTTCTTTCTGAATTTTCTATAAATTCAGGCTCTCATCTCTCATTCAAAGATCCTGGAGAATATATTGTTATTATGTTGTTTTTGCTCTAGGTTCATTGAGAATTTGCATTGAGATATTGCATATTAGTTATTTCATATTGCTTAAATCATGTTAGATTAATCTTGCATGTCTAGCTTAAATCTTGCATCCATCTAGCTTAAATCCATGCTCATATAGATTAAAAGTCCTTCGTTTAGGTGTTGTCTAGTCACTGGATAGCTTAGCAATCTGAGAGCAATCTAAACTTGCATCTACTAGAAGGCAATGGGTCACTTTGTAATGGTTTATTATTTATTGATTATTGATTTACTAACCATGCATCTAAAGACTTGATTGAAGTGTTGTGTATTCCAAATGCAGATACAGGTCCACTTTTCACACACACATTTCTGGCGCCCACCGTGGGGCAGAAGACTACTTTTTTTTTGGCCTCAATATTTCTTTTTCTATCCTACAGGTCTCGTCTATATAGTCACTACTAAATATCGTACGAGTCTTATCACTACATCGTACGACATTCTGTCAAAGTCTTTGTTTTATCGTACGAATCAGGAAATAGACTCATACGAATTTCTGCTCTAAATATTTGATTATGCACTTTGTCATTTTATGCTCAGTTCTAACTCGTACGATAAAAGGCTTTTGTCATTTTCTTCTGTGAGAATTGTCGTACGATTATGTATTCTGTTGGGTTAAAACAATTTTCATTCTTCAGGTTTTCTGTTGAATTTTGATTACACTGATGCTAACCCTGAATTGTCTTCTGTCCACCTGAGATTTTCATAGCCTAACCAGTTTCTTGCAAAACACTTGTCAAAGAATTTATCAATCAAACATACGCTTGCCAAAGAATAAAAACAACATGATTACTGATATGTTATTTTTGCAGGTTGCCTAAAGAGAATCAACCAAACATCATGTATTCTTTAAATTCATTTTTAGGCACCTAAATTGCTATCTGGTTAAAGAACAAATTTGTATTTCATGTTTTAAGAAAATTCTGAGAGGCAGGAGAGTATGCTCTTGTCTATATAGACAATCACAAATCCAAACCCTTGAGGTGTTTTCTTTAAAGTTTGAGATTTTTATATCTTTAGCGGGCCTACCCTCCTGAGGAGCCAATAACTCTATAGCCATTATGGTCGGTGAGAGGGGTGTTGGCATATGGACACTCCAATGAGACATTGTGTGTGATTGAAGGTTTTGTCATTGATGGCAACCTTGCAATCCTATGGCATCGGCAAGACATTATACCGGAAAAAGCATTACACAGGAAACCTTGCAATCCTATGGCACCGGCAAGACATTATACCAGCAAAGCATTATTCAAACAAGACAGTGCATCAGCATCAGCAAGATCAATCTACATCGGCACTAGCACAGAGGCTGACAGGATTTTTGATATGTAATATTTTGTTTATTATTGTAAGCTGACTTGGCAAATTGTAAAATGACTCTTGTATATAAAAGAGATCATTGTAGACATTTGTAGGATATGGATAGGAAGCATAATTAAATTATAAGGCAGACCTAATGTGCGAATTGTAGGTCAAGGGTATATGTAAAGAACAGAGCAAGAACCGGTACTGAATCTGGCATTGAAGATGCTATTGTAAAGTAGTACAGATCATTGGATTTGCATAATCCTCATTGTAAGTCAGTGTGACTTCTTATTGAGTAGTGTGCTCTAAGCAGTTGGCCTTCCTACATGTGCAGCCCCCTATTGTAAGTAATATTCTCTTATTGGCTAGTAAGTGAATATTGTGGGTCACAAATCCCACTGAGGTTTTTCCCACACTGGGTTTCCTCGTTAAACATCTTGTGTTATGGTGTTCTTTTCATGTGGATGTTTTTGATTCTGTTATTTACATTAATTCTTGCATACTGGTATACTGTTACTTTATGTTCTGCATATTCAGTTTTAAGAAAATCTCATTACCGTTCAGATACTGATTCACCCCCCCCCCCCTCTCAGTATCTGTGGGAACCCTAACAATTGGTATCAGAGCCTGGTCCTCTATTTTCAAAAGCCTAACAGCTTGAGGAAGATCTTGACACTGGTAAAGATGGAAAATCTGATGAAGCAACTTGAAGGAGCTCTTACTAACTATGACGCAGAGAAGTTGAAAAATATCAAATTAGAAGATGATTTAAAAGCAACTTGGGACATTATTCAGGCACTTCAAGAAAATCTTACTATTACAAGAAATAAGAGGAGAGAACTTTGTGAAAAATTGCAAAATGAGAATGATGAAAAGGAATCACTAAATGATATGATAAGCAAATTGAAACAAGAGATCATGACAACAAAAAATGAAATGCAGGATATGACTATTAGATTTTGCAAAGAGATTGAGGATAGAAAGAATAATGAAGAAGAATTGACCAGAAGACTAAGTGATGCAGCAAATGAGAACACAAGACTTAGCTATGAAAATGACATGTTGAAGACAGATCTGATGCATACTCAGAATGACTCGAATGAACTAATGAGACAAAAAGAAATCTTGGAAAGGGAATTGGAAACTGCAAATCAACACAAAGAAAAATTCAAGAAAAGCTCAAAAGAACTTGGTACCTTATTGAAGAATCAAAAACCCAAAGGTGACACTTCTGGAATTGGATTTGAAGTTGGAGAAAGCTCTGGTACTACAAATACCCAAGATCACGGCAAACCGGTAAGACCTTCTAATACTTACAAATTCAATGGAAAATGCTTTAACTGCAATAAATTTGGTCATAGGGCAAATGAATGTAGATCTAGGAATTATCAAAACATCAATCCTCCCACCGGTCAATGCACCAAATGCAACAAAATTGGTCATAACTCTGAAAAATTGCATAATGAATGTAAGATGTTATGTTTGTGGAAGATTTGGTCATTTATCAAACAAATACAGAACACAAACCGGCATAGGTTATGGGAAAGCTATTCAGAAAAATAATGTAACTTGTTATGCATGTAACAAGATTGGTCATATTGCTAAATTTTGTAGAAGTAAAGGTACACCGGTAGACAACAAAAGTACTAGTTTGAAAGGTAAATAAAAGGTTGAAGAGGTTAAGCAAGAATTTTCAAAGCAATGGATTAGAAAAGGTAATCTAAATATTAGGGATACTCCTCCACCGATAGAACCAACAAATGCTCCACCGGCAGGACAATATGATGCTCCACCGGTAGGACAGAGCAATGCTCCACTAGCAAGATGTTCTTCATCAAATTGAAGAAAATTATCTTGAGGGTTTGGCAATCTAATGACACATGTGCTATTATTCCCTCGGTTAGAGAAAAGAAGTTGAAAATAATTCATTACCGGCAAGAAATTAATGTGGTAGGTAGCAGAAAAGACTTTATAAAATAAGGTTTTGGCTCCATTTCATTTCATCATGAATTCAAACTTTTAGAGAGCGCGAAGATTTTCGAGCTAAGGCATTTTCGAGCAAAGAGGCAAAGCACTTCAGCAATCAATCCATTCAAAGGCAGAAAAAGGTATTTATCATCATGGCATCCTCCTCTACACCTAAATTCATAGCAAACCCTATAGTAAATTCATAGCTAAGAAAGATGACAACACAGGTGCTTTTTCAAAAATTCCAAAAGGTGTTGTTTATGCAGAAGACCCTAGAATGTATATTCATTGCAACATAGAGGAATTAGGTGATGAAGAAATCAAAAACATGTATAAATCTGTTATATGTGACAACTCCGAAAATGTGAAACCTGAACATAAAATTGTTGAAACCCTAGGATTCACTGAAATCCTCTGCATTCCTGGATTTCCTAAGGAATTGGTTAGGATAGTTTTAAGCAGGGTACATGGTTCATTCTTTTGGCTTGAATCAGTGCATAAAATTACAAAGGAAGTTGTGAAAGCAGTAACAAGGTTACCCTCCACCGGTAGCAGACCCGACAAAACCAAGAAGGTTTCCAATGACTTAGTAACAAACTTAACTGGTGCAACATCTGACAAGAGATCATTGAGGGTTAATGATGTGACCGATACAAATGTTAGATTTGTTAGCATGATTTTAGGTTACAAAGCAACTCATGCTAATAGGCTTAACTTAGTTTCCATCTTATGCATAAAGAGTGCTTATGACATGGTTAAGGACAATGTAAAAATTGATATCTGTGAATGGTTAAAGGATGAGTTAATTGACAACTTAGCAAAAATCAAGAAGGATAAGAAAGGAACCTTTAGATTTGGAAATTTACTTGTATGCTTAATGCTACACATAACCAAATAGGCTCCTGGTATAGGCAACAAGGATTTTGGATTTGACCTACCGGTAGGAAAACAATTGTCTGACTTATTCAATAACATGGGTGAAAATACAAAAAAAAAATATCAATGAGTATTTTCAAGCACTAAAGGTCAAAATGAATAAAAGAATCAGGCTATCACAGGAAATTGTCAACAAATACAAGGATGATATATGTTTTGTAATAAAAAAGGATGAGATCTAGATGGAAGCAGCCATCCCAAGAACAATCTGGGTAACAAAGATGGGGTATGAAATAGATGACCACATAGTGGAAACTTATGCCAAAGCACTTCTGGAAGCCCCCAATGAACCAAAGGAAGAAGTATTTGGTAGTGCTGAGCCCATCGAAAGTCAAATTCAATCTAAGAAGAGAGTGAAAAAGGTTGAGGCATTTGTGAGAAAAGGAACCAGACAAGCAAAAGCCATAAAAGAAGATGTATTAAAGAAAACTGGCATAACTAAAGATGAGTTGGCAGCCCAACAACCTGAAACTCATCTATCACCGGTATGTACTTCCTCAGAAGGTGATATGCTAGCAACTTTCAAAAGAGTTGTCAAGAAAAGAGACCCCTCACCGGCAACCACTTCTTCACCTAGAAGGACAAGACAGAAGCAACAAGTCGTAAGATCTTCGGTCAAGAAAGTCACACCTAAGAAGAAGCTGACCCCCAAAAAGAAGAAGAAGACAAACACTGACTTGGCCCCTCTTGACATATTACTGAATGAGATCACAGAGGAAGGTGAATTGAAAAACATAGGGAAAATCTATGACACCCTATCAGATGATGAGAAAGGACAAGTTGAAGAGAGTGTCATATTACACATGGACATGTATAAAAAGTTTTTGTTGCAAGTCTTAAATGAAATTCTTGATGAACTATACAAAAGACTTGAGGCCAAAAGGCAAGGAATAATTGAGTTGGATAAGAAAATTAAAATAGAAAAATTACTTGCAGTATACCTGGTTAACTCACCTAAGGAAATTGATGATCTGATAGCTCAAGCCAACCGGATAGTTTTTTCCACTGCACACCGGCAAATATCACTAATGGTAGGTAGAGTTACTGAAGTTTCAAAGGAAATAGAAAATGGTTGGGATACATTCTTGATTGAAAAAGAAAAACAAGAAGAATATAGGAATCCCAAGCCCATTCTGGTATATCAAAAGGACAAAGGGAAAGGTAAAGTTGGTGGACCACCAAGTATCAAGATTAGAGACAACTTACCCCCACCTCCTTTAAATACTCCACCGATAAAAACAACAACCACTGAAGATCAACCAAAAGCTGAGAGTATGGATACAAAGGATAATAATCCTAATCTTGAAGTCCTATATAATGTGAATGTTGATACTCAAAAGATCAACATAGTAGTAGATAAGGATACACCAGATAAATCAGGAAAGATAGAACAACCGGTACTAGATACAAAGAAAAAGATGGAATCTAGAATACAAACAGAGAAACCATCAGAGCTAAAGGCTCTAGAACAGATGCCACCGGTAAGAAATGATGCAGGAAAACCAATGCTTAAGGAGATGGAGACACAAACAGACCTACCAGAGGTCAATACTAGCATGGTCACTTCCACCGGCACTCAGTTTGTTGGATCACCATCAAATGTAACGAAGGTATTGCTTGAATCTATCAAGAAAATAACTGATTATAGCTCACAAGCTTATAAAGCGATAGATGATTCAATTCCAGTTTTGAAATCAATAGCTCCCAATTGTAATATAGACAACAAAGATTCTTTAGGCCAGTTGGATACACTTTGTAAATATATTTCTGGAAATTTTGAGCAAACAAAGGTAGAATATGTAAAGGAAAGTGTAGAAAAAGAGAAACAAAAATTCTTTGAGGAAGGAATAAAGAAGTGTAACAAGGAATTTAACACACTTCTACCGGAACTATGCAATTTATTGAAAGAGCACAAAACTCTGTACAAAGACACTTGTAAGATAAACTTTTTGACCATAGATGTAGACAAAAGATGAAAAAGGTACAGGAAGAGATAAATAAACTTGCAGATAATTTTGTTAACTCACTCGATGCATTATCAGTTTTTGAGGAAAAGATAACAAATTTTGAGGAAGAATTGCTCAAATTAGAAAGAGAGAAAGAGAAAATAATAAACAAGGCAAAATCTTGAGATCTAAACTAAGTCCAAGATTGGACTATTTAGCATCTCTGTGGAAGGAAATCTCAGAGGCACTAACTCAGGGAAGCAAAACACCGGTAGAGCACTTGCAGCATCTCACCAGTATAGTATACAGAACTGAGACAACAATAAAAGATAGCAAGAAGTTTATGGATGGTATAAACTTAATTTTGGGAGATATTCTTTAGATAATAACTACTCAACTCCAAGGTTGAGGTTATGGATTGGTACAACTACAAAATCTACTAACCTTTGCCATTGATGCCAAAGGGGGAGTAGTAGGATGAGAAAATTCAAAGCACAGGGATCACATGCTCAGGGGGAGCTCTCACATTTTTGGTAACATTTTTGGTCTACACATTTTTGGATATCTTTTTGAAATTTCTCATGAGTGTTGCCATCAATGCCAAAGGGGGAGATTGTTGGCATATGGACACTCCAATGAGACATTGTGTGTGATTGAAGGTTTTGTCATTGATGGCAACCTTGCAATCCTATGGCACCAGTAAGACATTATACAGGCAAAAGCATTACACAGGCAACCTTGCAATCCTATGGCACCAACAAGACATTATACTGGCAAAGTATTATTCAAACAAGATAGTGCACTAGCATCAGTAAGATCAATCTACATCGGCACCAGCACAGAAGATGTATACCAGCACAGAGGCCGACAGGATTTTTGATATGTAATATTTTGTTTATTATTGTAAGCTGACTTGGCAAATTGTAAAATGACTCTTGTATATAAAAGAGATCATTGTAGACATTTGTAGGATATGGATAGGAAGCATAAATAAATTATAAGGTAGACCTAATGTGCGAATTGTAGGTCAAGGGTATATGTAAAGAACAGAGCAAGAACCAATACTGAATCTGGCATTGAAGATGCTATTATAAAGCAGTACAGATCATTGGATTTGCATAATCCTCATTGTAAGTCAGTGTGACTTCTTATTGAGCAGTGTGCTCTAGGCAGTTGGCCTTCCTACATGTGTAGGCCCCTATTGTAAGTAATATTCTCTTATTGGCCAGTAAGTGAATATTATGGGTCACAAATCCCACCGAGGTTTTTCCCACACTGGGTTTCCTTGTTAAACATCTTGTGTTATGGTGTTCTTTTCATGTGGATGTTTTTGATTCTATTATTTACATTAATTCTTGCATACCGATATACTGTTACTTTATGTTCTGCATATTTAGTTTTAAGAAAATCTCATTACCGATCAGTTACTGATTCACCCCCCCTCTCAGTATCTGTGGGAACCCTAACAAGGGGAACGACCCAAGTGGGAATGGCTAAATGCCAAGTACTCCAACCCACTATAAAACAAACGTGATTTGATGAAAATCAAGTCAATGGTAGTGCTTGGGAATAGCTCTCTTATGTGCCTTTGGGTATATTAAATCTTGGTTTTCAAGGCTGGGAGACCTCTTAATTGATTTTATACCTCGATGCACCGAACGGACCCCTTACTAGTTCCAATTCAAATTAGAAGCTATGTGATTCACCTCCGAAAGGTTGATAATATTTATGCAAGAGAGATAGTAACTCTCCCAAGACACTTTCCATATCATGCCCCCATTAGCATTTGGAGTCAGCTAATACGGCATTGAGAATCCATTGCGTGAGAGTCAATGGTCATATTCTTATTAGCTATTGCGTGTGTACCTAAGTCACCAAGCAAAGGTTTTCTTCTCTAAGCCAGCTTCCATAGGGTGTGCATGTTGTGATTGGATTTATTATTCGTATTACATGTTTTCTATGTTTTCATCCCTAAAAATGAAACTGGAATACCAAAAATGGAGAAAACAATACCAAATAACTTAGTGATAAACTCTATTAGTATCAAAAACTAGTCCTCGTCAGTCATCGAAAACTCTATCTGCCTCAAAACTGGTCATACTCAGTAATTGAAAACTCAGAATTTAACCTCTGTCCAGAAACAGTCGTATGAGTCTTCTAATTTATCATCCTGCTTCATATTCTGTGTCGTACAATATTCCATCAGTCCTAACAGTCTGTCATTTGAGCCTCCATCCTATGTCGTATGAGCCCTAATTGTCTATCATCCAGTTCTAAGAATTGTCATTTCATCCTGAATCTTGTGTCGTACAATAAACCTTTGCACTAAATAGTTTGTCATTCCAGATAGACCCATCTGCCCTATGGTACTAGGTAGCAACTTGTATGAAACAGTATTGGCATTTTCCTGAAGCTATTACACTATCATCTAGTCCTATAAAACTTGTCGTACGAATCTTTCATTTTGCCAATCTAGAAAAGTCAAACTTGCCTAAAATAGTCTACAGTGAGCCTAAAACTAGTTATCCTCCTCCTGAGCATAAACAACCTTGATAGTGTACCCATGTCGTTGTGTTGCACAATTTTGTTGATCGTCTTCCAACTAGTTCAATCAACATCTTATCAAACCTAAGTTAACTTAGATAACATCTTACACAAGATAGATCATTCTTGAAACCAGACCAGATCTTAGTTACTTCACTCAATCACTATGTTAAATGAAGAACTAGCTACAATTTGATCTTGACTTCTGCAACACATCTAGCTCTCAGTCCCATCGGTTTTAATGCCCATTCAAACTAGAAGTTCTCACAGCAAAACAGACAAAGGAAAAGGAACACCCTTTTCATCAAATGACAATCCATTCTTTGTAGAAAACCTCCTCCCAAATAAACCGTCATCGTCACAAATACCAGTTTACGATCTACCAATATTCGGTCAGCCCCTATCTCCCACCATGTCTGGAGAAAGGCAGGAAAAACAAGCTGCTAAACACAAAACTTATGATGACATCAGTATCCATGATACCAACATTGATTCCTCATCAAGTGAATCTGAAGCCTCTGAACCTCCAGAAAAATATATTCATAAATGTCAAAAGGATAAAGATTTCTGAAAAATGATGAAGGTTATCATGGCTAGAGAAAAAGAAGACTATTTTCTGGAACTAGCAAAATAAGGTGCTAAGCTTCCTACTGGTTATGATGTGGAGACCCTCATCACTAAAGAGGAAGAGACACCATTGGGAATGCTAAACAAACAATTACAAGTGTTGCGAACTGAGATCACAGAACTGAAAAACAAGGATAAATCACCAAAACAATATTCTCTGGACACAATATGCCCATTCCCATTTGACAAAAACCTTTACATGCCTCCATTTCCCTCAAATGTAGAAATTCCTAAGTTTGACAAATATGACAAGAATACAGATCCTCAAGATCGTATCAGAGAATTTTATGCTTTATGTATGGAGTTCATGCATGACCAAACGTATCTCATGCACCTTTTCCCAAGAAGTTTATGGGGGCAAGCGATGGAATGGTTATCAAGTCTACCTATGGGAATAAAAACTTTTGAAGAATTAATCCAACTACTTCTACAAAAATACTCCTATAACATTCGTCACCCAGTCACTATGATAGATCTTTGCAATACCAAACAAAAAATAGGAGAACCCTTTCTCACTTTTCTCCAACGATGGAGAAAGATGTTCTATAGATATTCATAGACTATTCCATATTTTGAGAAGATGGATATCTTTGTTAACAACTTAATCCCTGAATTGAAATACAGCTTCCAAATGCAAGTACACCCTTCATTCAACAAAATGGTATATAATGCCCTCAGAATGGAAGATGTGCTTATAAAAAAGGGAGATATATCACTTTGGAAAGAAACATCGCAAGGTTCTAGTTCTAAAGAAAAGAACAAATACTCGAAATACGGCAAAGATAACAACAGAAATGTTGTTAATGATGGAGTAGTAGACACTGTTAAAGAAAAAACAAAATCCACAATATTTAACTTGGCTAGTGGCACGCAAGTGGAAATTGCAGTAGAAAATCCACCAAAAAAATCAAGAGGGGTTTAAAGAGAAACCTTGGCTTTCAAAGCCTAAGCGTGAGTTTACTCCTCTAGATGAATAATATAAATCAGCTTTTAAAACTTTATTGGCAAATGATCTGATAACATTGCCAGACAATTCTAGACCATATGATCTAGAAATTAAACCCAAATGGTGGAGAGAAAATGAATACTATGACTACTAACTGCATGAAACTCCATGATCGAAACAAGGGACATAACACAAACAACTACATGAAACTCCGACATGAAATTCAAGATCTCATCGACGCTGGAAAAATCATTGTTGGAAATCACGCGACTAATGTTGATCATAAGGCCTTTAAAGATCCCTTACCGACTTATGAACAACGAGATTCCTCAAAATCCAAGGGAGGTGCTAGAGTCAATTATACCTACACTAACAATGACCACATGATCAACATGATTGAATCTTGCCAACCTGAACATTGCAATATGATCATAATCAAAGATAAACAAAATCAAGCACAAACTGCTAATGTTGTGACCCGTGCTCAAAAGAAGGTTACTCTCCAGGGAGCTAGTTCCTCCACTTTCGCTCAAACAACATCAAACCTACCAACTCCTTCAAATAGACAAACAGACACAATCACGGATGAATCAAAATAGCTAGCTTCATCTTCCTCTCCTGGTTATAGTATTGTCAAACAATTGAAAAGAACTAATGCTCAAATCTCCATTTTGGAACTGCTTAAGATCTCTTCTTCTCATAGAGAGATCCTGGACAAGGCTTTTCTCACCACTAGCGTCCCTAAAGATTTAGACATAGATCAGTTTCAATCTATGGTGGGTCACCTAACTTTGCCTCATTACCTCACTTTCTCTGAAGAAGATGATAACTCACTAAGTCACCTACATAACCATCCATTACACATTGAAGCTATGATCCATAAACACCGAGTTAAACATGTTTTGATAGATGGAGGCATTGGGTTGAATATTTGTACCTACAATCTATTAACACAGCTGGGATTTTCTAAAAATGTTATTGATCCAACAAAGAAAATAACAATCAAAGCTTATGATGAAGAAGAAAGAACCTCTAAAGGTCTGGTACTACTACCAATCAAGGTAGGACCTACAGAAAGAGATGTCATCTTTTAGGTCCTTGACCTTCCTCTTTCATATAACATCTTACTGGGCAGGCAATGGATTCATGAAATGAAAGAAGTACCATCTACGTATCATCAGTGCTTGAAATTGCCTTATAATGGAGTTGAAGTCAGTATTCCTATCAATACAAGCTATACTTGCAATGCATTAACACGGAGTGTTGATGCTTTTGTTCCTCATAATAGACCAGCCTCTATAGCTAAAAGTTTGGAATATTTGCTGAAAGATTTAGAAAAGAAATTGAAAATCACAAACACCAGCATGGATGGCTACAAGATAGAGCCTGTACTCTCACTAATGTCTCTTCCTCCATCACCAAGATAGTCAGGAAAACCATCAAAGGTTATGAAGCCACAAATTTCAACTCCAAAAGTCATTTATGATGGTCTCTTTATATAGTCCTCTACTTTCCTTGCAAATGAAATAGAAGAGGATGTTGCTCTCAAATGGCTTTTCAAAGAAGATAGTGCAAACAAAGAAATACGACATTCTGAGATTTCCCCAACACAATATGGTCCAGGATATAAGATGCTTCAACGCATGGGATATTCAGGAACTGGTCCTCTAGGTGAGCACCAAGAAGGTATTGTTGAACCTATTCAGTTACAAACTAAGTCTACAAACAATAAAGTTGGACTAGGATACGATCCAAGAAATTCATCAGATCAGAAATGTACTCCTCACCATCAACCTAAGTGGAGGAAAAAGTTACTACCTTCAACATCACGAGAAATTAATACTCAACAAACTTAGGATGAGTGTGATGATGAACAAGAAGAATTACCAACCCAAAGAGAGAAAGCAGATGGTAATCAAGTTCTGATTGTATCAGCTATAACACTATAGGAAGTAGAAGTCCCAGAGGATATGAGAGAAGAAGTATACAGAATTAGAGAATTGTTTGAACCATTGAATATTTCGGTCACATATACTGGAAGACAACAAGTAGATGATTCAGAAACTGATTCAAATGAGTATGAATGGGGTCCAGACCACCTCTCAAATACATCTACTATAGAAACCCCTGAAGAATCCAGTGATATCATAGATGACACACAAGAGCTGATATGCTTAAATATGCAAAAGGAAATAGAAGAAATCAAACTAAAAAGACAAGAAGACTATGAACAACAGCTGGAGGAAGAAAGGACACAAGAAATTTCTTCGCCTACTAACTCTCTCTCTAATGAGATAGGACAAATCAGGTATGGAACTACAAAAGAAGAATTAGTAGCTATAGAAGCAGAGCCAATTATCAGCCTAGAGGAAGCTGAATGGAAAAGGTGACAGGGATTAACAGAACCATCAAGGTTATGTCCACAAGTGGGTCAAATACAAGTGATCAATGAACCAAATCATGAAATAACTTGCAGCATCAAAGATGTAGGTATTGATACTATATATACTTTTACTAAACCACTTGAAGATGAGTTAAAAACTTCATCTTATGACTCTGATAACTCAAATAAAAGCTCTATTTATAACAATAACTATTCAACAACACATTATGACTACTATGTCATGAATGTTGAGATGTTGTTTGTTGACCCTATTACTGTCACACCATGGTATCTAGTCCAGTCTAAAGTAGGTGACGATGCTAGAAGTAGGCCAGTTAGGTTAGGTCCAATAAATACTAACATGAATTTCGATAATCATGTTGTAACTCTTCCTGGTCTCGAGACACATACGCAAGGTAGTCTTGTGGAACTCGACTGGCTGGTTTGAAGTCATGATGATAGTACTTTGAACTCCCTTGAACCTATTCAAACCTTATCTTTAATACATCATGAACTGATTGACTGTACTCTTTATAACCAGCCTTTGAATATATCCACCTTTGCCAATGACTACACACTATCCTGCTATCTTAATGCATTAGAACCAATGAACTCTTCCACCAGTGAGCAAAGCGAGAAAATGATTGAAATGGACATCAAGTATCTCAGTCAAAAAAATCAAAAAAAAAGAAAAATAAGAGATCTGATGGTGAAACCCACATTGTGGCGATGTCAGAATCAAGGATGTACCTAAAGGTGAAAACCTCTCTGAGGCACCTAAAGGTGAGATACTTGATATGTTGCCAAGTCACTTCCAAGAAAGGTCTTCGATATTGATTGAACCAACTCAACCAGTCAATATTGGAAGTCAAGAAATGCCACATATCATTCATTTATCTCAATCACTATTAGCAGAAGAGTTAAAAGATTTCAGCAACCTCTTTTCAGAAAAGAAGACCAACTTTGCATGGACATACTCCAATATGCCAAGAATGGATCCTGATCTCATCATGCATCATCTCTCTATTACACCAGGAGTTAAACCATTCAAGCAAAAACTTCATAAGATGCATCCTCATGTGGCACTACTAATCAAGGTTGAGCTTGAAAAATTGTTAAAAGTTGGATTTATCATAGCTATAGACTATGCAGAATGGATATCAAACATAGTACCTATATCAAAGGCAGACAAAACTATTAGAGTTTGTAAAAAATTGAGGGATCTCAACAAAGCATGTCTGAAAGATGATTTTCCATTTCCCAACATTAATATCATAGTAGATATGACTGTTGGATATGAAATGTATTCATTAATGGATGGATTCTCTGGTTACAATCAGATCAAGATAGCTCCTGAGGATCAAGAAAAGATAGCCTTCACATGTGCATGGGGCACCTTTTGCTAGAATGTTATGCCACTTGGGCTAAAGAATGCAGGAGCAACTTACCATAGAGCAGTACCCACTATCTTCCACGATATGATGCACAAAAACATGGAAGATTATGTTGATAAAACCCTAGTAAAAACCATGAAGAGATCTACGCATATTCAAACCTAGGCCTCATATTGAATAGAATGGAATGATTCAAGCTCCAGCTAAACCCTAAAAAGTGTGCATTTGGAGTAACATTAGGAAAAATTCTTGGTTACATAGTTTTAAAGAAAGGAATTGAGGTTGACCCTGAAAAGGTCCAAGCTATAATGGAAATGCCTCCACCCAAGAATATCAGTCAAATGAGAAGTTTACAAGGATGTATTCAATCAATAAGGCACTTTATATCTCAGCTAGCAGATAAAGCTCAACCCTTCACAAAGGTATTAAGGAAAGGAGTTCAATACAACTGGGATAAAGATTGTGAACAACATCTAAAACAAATCAAAGATTATCTTTCTAATCCACCCATATTCATGCCACTGATTCAAGGTAAGCCATTGATTCTATACATATCAACTATAGATACTTCACTGGGGGTACTTATGGCACAACAGGATGAGAATAAAAAGGAAAGAGTCATATATTATATCAGTAGAACATTGGTGTCTTATGAAATGAACTATACAATCATAGAAAAGGCATGTTTGGCACTAGTCTTTGCATCACAAAAATTAAGACACTACATGTTAGCACACTCTATTAAGTTGGTGGCTATGATTGACCCCCTCAAATATCTTCTTAGTAAAGAAACACTCATAGGAAGACTGGCTAAATGGGTCATGGTTCTTACAAAATTTGATATTAAATATGTGGAACATAAAGCCTTTAAAGGACAGGTTATTGCAGACCAACTTGTTGATGCTCCACTTGAAGACAGTCAACCTCTGCATATAGAATTTCTGGATGAATCAATCATGCAACTTACTCAAAAATCATGGAAGATGTTCTTTGATGGGTCTTTCACTCAACATGGCTAAGGTTCCAGAATACTTTTTATTACACCTCAAAAATATTTAATCCCAAAAGCTTACAAGATTCTCTTCCCTTGCACAAACAACATTGCAAAATATGAAGCTTTGGTAAACGGGATCAAGTTGGCCATCAAGTGGAAGATTGTTGAATTAAACATCTATGGAGATTCTCAACTCATTATCAACCAAATTGATGGTCTATATCAAATAAGAGATGAGAAATTGATGCCTTATAATAGGCGTTCTCTTATCGACCGCATTGCGTCGGCCCCCTAATCCCTCGTAGGCTCTCTGCCTCCATCGCCTCCTCCATCTTTGCCTTTGGCTCCCCCTGCTCCTCTCTCCTTTGTGTGGCATGTCTCAGATCTTCTCTCTCCTCCTCTCCACCACCCTCCTCTACCCTCACTCTGCTTAGCCTCACTCCAATAGCCCCTAGGGATCCACCCTCTCCTCTCTGGTTCTGCCTACCACCAGCTGGTACCCTGCTGCTACTAGCACCAATATCACCACCTTCCCACCTCGGAGCCTCGGTTCTCTGTCCCTACCTCTGTCCATGTCCATTTCCCTATGAGAGGGCATCATCCTTTACCTCCTTTATGTGAGGTTCATGCTCTATTGGATCCATAAATCTTAGGAATGGATGTTGCTGAAACCAATCCCTATACTGGGGTAGTACCCCCACATCTACAATATCATTCAGGGAATCCCACCTAAGCCACTGTAACCAAGTTAGCTTCTACATGCCTAAGGTGTATGATAGCCTCAGTCCCCATCCCCACCTCTCCTCATCTACATAACTCGCATATGTAGTAAACTCAAATCCCCTGAGGTCTACCATATTGCCTCATCACTCGAGTAACAACAAAATGCTCAACTACTGGCATTGATCTACCAATAAGAGGTTGGGTCATGAATAGATCTCTATGCACAACTCTCCAATCATCCCAAGGCTCCAGAACCTTGTAAGATCTCCATGTGACAACTATAAGATCGTCCAACTATCATCTCCAATAATCGGTCTTACCCAGATGGGGTTGCATCACATATCTAGCATATCTATAAACTATGGGTTGTTGTGGATCTCTGGCCTCATCGACAATCAGCCTGCATGCTAGGAGATGCTCCTAGGCCCATGCCTGTAAAATCAATACCCCAGTAGCCATACTCTTCCCCTCCCAATAGATGATCTCATGCATCTCACAATACATGTGTGCCAATATACATGAAACCCATCCTAATCTCTAGGGTGCTCAATGAGTCTCTCCAACATACTACCCCATCCACATAAAAACCCCTATTGTCCCTGATCTAACATAAGAAAATAGTTGATGAAACCTGCCAAGACACAAGCCAGTGGAAAGTCCTCACTATATCTAGTCATCATCTCATCCCAACTGATCGACCATGTCAGAATGTCTACATCATGAAATACCTACCTCAGGGCTAGAAGGCCAAGACACTATGCTGAATCATAATCTACCTTATCCCCAACAAAAGGGATATAGAGAATCTTGTATACATCCTCGGGAGTGATGGTCATCTCCCCAACTGGAAAATGAAATGTATTATGCTCTGAATGGAACCTCTCCACTAATGCAGTGAGCATTGTTGGCATTTCTGATGTTCATGTTGTGATTGTCATTGATGGACACACACTTGCACTAAGATCCTCTTCATATGTGTGCGTTAGAGCACAACCGGTATTTGTTCCAACCGGTATGTTGTATTATAGTCTTTAGACTATTGATGTTTTGTAGAATGTGTTTACTAGTCTAAAGCGGCATGTCAACCCCAAGCAGTTCATGGATACCAAGTGGTATGAGGGATTAAAGTGGCATAACACATTTTTACCAATCTTCATTTTGACAAACCGACAACTGGTATTTTGTATGAACTGGTAATACTCTGTGATGAGTTACCAATCGGCATTTTGTGATGAGTTACCATCCACCGATCGTTTGACGGTGCCGACTCTCTAGCGATGCTTTTTGTGTCATGTTACCAGATATGTCTAGATGCATTGAACCTAGGAAATTGTATTGTAATCCTATTGGACCTACATGAAATCATATTCCTTTATAAGGACATTATGTCTAGGATTCTAAGGTTGTTGTTGAGGTTGATGTTGTTGCTAGGGTTCAAGGTAACTGAAGAGTTACAGAGAGTATGAATGTGTAGAAGACTGAAGTAATGTTGTAATGCATTAAGATCAAGCTATCAAGGATCTAACCAAGCAATCTGTGCTATTTGCTAGATCACTCACTTTTTGATTATTCACATCTTTGACAAGTTTGTAGCCCTTAACCGGGTAGGCCCAAAAGCCTCTTGTAAATCCTCTAACAAGGTGGTTCACATCTGTGGATCTAAAATCCTCTAGCAAGGTAGTCTTTAATCGGACTTATCTCCTAACAGAGATTGAGATTCCTAATAGGATCTGTTCTGGTAAAGAACGTTGTAAGACCTTAACCGGTCTGGTTTCTATTATGCAAATAGTTACTTGTGAGTTCCATCTCACCGTGGTTTTTCCCATTTGGGTTTCCACATCAAAATCTCTTTTTTTATGGTGTTTGTGCTTTTGTGGGTGAATACATTATTAGCTATTTGGTTTGCATGTTTGTTAACCGGTTTGTCTGCTAAATTGTTTTACTGGTTTACTGTTAGTCTTGGAAAGTGTTTAAGTGCAAAGATTTTTGGCATACTAATTCACCCCCCCCCTCTTAGTATTCATCAAGCATACCATGATTCACACAGATATCAGGCAACCTAAGAAGATGAGTCAATCCACACGCATCAATATGGGCCCGGTCTATATCTGATAACTGACGGACTAATGTCATAGTTGGTAGATATACACATCATGCAAATCCAATTCCATCAACTGCAAAATAAAAATTTCAAGTTTACACCTTCAAAAATGCTCACTATTTTCCAAACGACAAAACATCACAGAGGCATCAACTCGTACGAGTCAGTAATTGGTCTCATACGACAAAATAGTCTGATACGATACAAGACTAGCCCTAAAATGACAAAATGGGCTCTTTTTGAAGGTTCTCGTACGACAGAAGGGTGTATGTAGAATGACAAAACTAGTGACTTTAAATGATAAAACATATTTAATCAGTTTTTCGTACGAGACAGGATCCTTCCTCACACGACAAAATGAGATTGCCCAACTTAAACATGCCAAAAACATGTAAAACTCAACAGAAAAATTCAATTTTGAAATGATTAACAGGCATAAGATCAATCGCTTACCACTGGTTCATAGTTCCGAGATCGATTATATCATCTCTAGTGCTTGAATTGATGCTCATATGTGGGAACCACCATTTTTCTTCACAGAAGGCTTTTTGAATTTTCAAACTTGGAGAGTTAAAATGAATTGAAAATGACACTTTTACCCCTTATATAGCCAAAACCCTAATTTTTCAACTTGCTCTGATGAACATGAAAATTGTACCCTTAGCTAATTTGCCCATCCTAATTCCATTTTTGGGATTGAAATCAAAATTCGAGGTCATTCTACTAGTCAATTTCCAAAATTTGGACCACTTAGCACTTTCATGAACTTCTCATTCTCTTCTTCAATTTGCGCTCAATGCTAAATCTCAATTTAATTCTCACATTAACTTTAATTTTAATCTTCAACATTAATCTTTGTGCTCAAATAACTTATAATCACTCAAAATAAATGCTTAAAATCATTGTGCAACCCTTGCTATCTTTCAATTTCGCTCCCGAGGGGGCATACTCATGACCTCAAAGTTGAGAATTTCTTCCAAAAATCTTCGTTACAAGTCGAGTAACTAAGCTTCATAAAATCAATCGCTAGGGGCATATCAGTTTTATCACTTCATATCAAGCTGACATTGTCTTTATCTGAATCAGACTCTTAATGTTAATCAGTTTCATATCTTTTCATCAAGTTGATTATTCGTTTAAACTCAATCAAGGGTTTAAAGAGTATCTTCAATCACACACTCAATCTAAGCAAGTGTTCAGTTTCATCGTATTGAATCAAGTTGGACAGTTTATCTTCGCTCATCGTATCTTGATCAATCAAGTTCAAGATTGATTTTATCTTCACTCACTATGTCTAGTTCAATCAAGTTCTAGATCAGTAAGATCTGCTTCTTGATCAATCAAGTTCAAGTTTGGTATCTTTTCTCTCTATTGGTCCTAGTTCAATCAAGTTGAGGATCGGTTTCACTTTAATCAACTCTGTTCAGTTTCATTGCTTCAAAACAAACTGAGTACCTCGCTCTTCATCTAGTTCGTGATCAATCAAGTTCAGAACTGGTATCTCCTAGACATCAAATTTTCTTTGAACCAACGTGTTGCTCGCACATTAATTCAAAGAGGGGCAAATGCAATACCCTAAAAAATGGTCATCTAAACCATGAGCCCCTAATTTCGACAACGTCACCAAGGTCCTAACCAAAGAAAATTAAAATAAATCTTGAGCACACAATTAATTTCTAAAATCATCAATGCCACATGGTAAATTAATCAACCAATATAAATTAAATATTTATTTAATTAATTGATCATTCCAAGTAAATCATTTTTAAAACAATTATCCTATTTATTATATTGAATATCCTAGCATATTTAATTAAATAAATCAATTTACCATTAAATCATCAAAAAAGGAATTAATTGACAAAAAAGAATTAAAAATTGAAAAAAGCAATCAATTGGAGATAATCTGGAAAAACAAATCAAAAATTGATAAATAATCTCAAAGAAAGCAATTAAAACAATTAAATATTAAAATTGAATGAAATATAGAATAAATCAGTTTTTTCCTGATTTTATCTTAATTTCAGTTTAATTTCCTTTAAAACTGAGAATAGCCTCCAATCACATCAATTCACCTGGATTGTGCTTCCTCTTGGAAAATCTTGACTGCTCATCATCATTTGATCTCAGTCATTGGTTTCTTTCTGAATTTTCTATAAATTCGGGCTCTCATCTCTCATTCAAAGATCCTAGAGAATATATTGTTATTATGTTATTTTTGCTCTAGGTTCATTGAAAATTTGCATTGAGATATTGCATATTAGTTATTTCATATTGCTAAAATCATTTAGCTTAAATATTCATATATTGCTTAAATCATGTTAGATTAATCTTGCATATCTAGCTTAAATCTTGCATCCATCTAGCTTAAATCCATGCTCATATAGATTAAAAATCCTTCGTTTAGGTGTTGTCTAGTCACTGGATAGCTTAGCAATCTGAGAGCAATCTAAGCTCGCGTCTACTAGAAAGCAATGGGTCGCTTTGTAATGGTTTATTATTCATTGATTATTGATTTACTAACCATGCATCTAATGACTTAATTGAAGTGTTGTGTATTCCAGATACAGATACAGGTCCACTTTTCACACACACAATGGCAACATGGTATCTTGTTTTGGCTTCATGTTTTGGTTCACTTGTGTACCGGTAGGCACTTCACAGACACTACACTGGCACCAGCACCAGCAGGTTGGAAGGAATTCTCAGGTTACCAACAATGTAGGACAACATGGTTTACATTTAGGTTATCGGTATTAGAGGCTGACATCTTTTGGATCTAGGATCGACAATTTTTTTTGATATTCATGTATTTATATTATCTGGCCGAGATGTATATTGATATTGTAATTATCTTTGTAAGCTGACATAAGGCATGATAAATTGTATATGGTATATAGATTAGTTGAATTAGATCATTTTGAAATAGAGATGGATATACAGATATGTGGATGTGATATGATGTGAAATATATCAGAGAGATTATGTATGTGAGGATATTTATGTAAGGGTTATTTAGGTAAAGGGTTTAGGGTTTTAGAACAGAACAAACAGAGCTTAACCGGAACTGTATTTTGGCATAGAAGATTCTATATTAGCAGTTCACTCATTTCTCCAGATCGTAGTCTGGATTTATATGTAGTCAGCGAGGCTCCTTTTGTGATTGAGCAGTGTGCTCTAGGTTGTAAGCCTTCCTGCAAGTGTAGGCCCCTTATAATTTGTGATATCTCTTCATATGGCTAGTGAATTGATATTGTGGGTCACAAATCCCACTGTGGTTTTTCCTCTTTGAGGTTTTACCTGTATAATTTTATGTGTTATGGTTCTCATTTATGTGATTGGCTTATTGGTTGCTTTACTTCTTTCAATTCTTTATGTACCGGTATACCAATTAGTGTATACATGTTTTAATAAGGTTAAAATTGATCGTACTGGTAGAACACTGATTCACCCCCCCCCCCTCAGTGTTCTTAGATTCCAACAATTGGTATCAAAGCCTTGTGCCTCGAAGGAAGTTTAACAGGTTGAGGAGGATCCTAAATCCGGAATCCATGGATATGGGTTTGGAAAAGCAACTTGAGATGGAACTTGAAGATTATGATGCTAAAGGATGAAGAACTTAAAGCTACAAAATAAATTGAATTATGCTCAGGAATTCATTTTGGTCCTACAAGAAAGTCTATCATCTATTCAAGCTAGGAGGAAGGAACTTTTGCAAAATCAGGATGATGAAAAGAAAGATGCACTTAAGGAACAGTGTGAGAAGTCGAGTCAGGAGAACATGGTTATGAGAAATGAAATTCAAGCTATAACTATGAGAATTTCTAAGGAGATTGAGGACCCGAAGAAAAGGGAAGAAAGTTTTATTGTATCTCTAAAGAACAAATTTGAAGAATGTGGTAGGTTGGTTCATGAGAATGATATGTTGAGAACTAATTTATTACAATCCTAGGGTAATGAGCAAGAGCTTGAGAGACAAATGATAATTCTGAGAGATGATCTAACTACTGCAAGTGAACATAAAGAAAAATTCAAGCTAAGTTCAGCATAGTTAGATGAGTTATTGAAGAGATAAAGGCAGAATGGAGATTCCAGTGGACTTGGATTTGAGCAAGGGCAGAGTTCTGGTACTGCTAATGAAGATCAAAACCATAAGGCACTGATAAGGCAGTTTAATGCTTATAAATTTAATGGTAGATGCTTTGTTTGCAATAAATTTAGTCACATGGCTAGGTAATGTAGAAATAGAGAAAATCAGAACCCTAATTCTACTCTCGGTCAATGCTCTAAATGTAACAAGAATGGTCATAAGACAGAAGATTTTAGAATAAATGTTGAATTCTATGCATGTGAAAAATTTGGACATATGGCTAATTAGTGCAGATCAAACAATTATACCAGTTTTAACAAGGCAATTGAAAAGAACAATGTTACATGTTGTGCATATAACAAGGCTGGACATATTGCTAAATTCTATAGAAGCAGAAATCCACCCATTGGTAATGGAGGATCAAATGAGAAAGGAAAAGAGAAGGTTAATGAAATTCGGCAATATCATACCCAGAGATGGGTTAGGAAGACTAAATAATAATCAGCAGATGGGAATACACCAGTTTCTTATCTAACAGAGGAGGTTGTTCCTGCACCAGCAGGTAGCTCATCCAATAACTAAGGAAGATGCCTTAGGGGTAGGAAAAATTCATGAAGATGTTGCATATGCCCCGGGAAGATATTTTGGAAGATGTTCCAGACATTGGAAATGCTTATCCGGCATAGAGATGTTTAATAGAGATCTGATATCTTTCACCGAAAGTCATTTATATCAATGATGGATTAGGGTTTTTCTTGGAGGATATAAGGTTGAATCCATTTCATTTTTAATCACCTTGCATTCAGAGCGATCAAAGGTGATTCAGAGCGATCAGATATCTTCTTGAGTGATTTCACCGACGATTGGAAGAGTTTGTTAGGGTCTCACCTACAACAATTAACAGGTACTTATCTTTCATCATGGAAGTAGGATCATCATATGTTCCTATCTTTGTTGCAAGCCTAAGTGTTGTTGAGGTCAAGGACCATCCTAGGACAACTTTCAAGCGATATCTGCATTTAGCTACACTAGATGACTCGATTGGAGAATTTTCTCGTGTTCCAGAAGGAGTTGTGTATGTTGAAGATGTTAGGGCATACATACACTATCACATTACGGATTTGGGGACATCTTATATAAAGGGAATGTACATGAGCAAGCAAATGGGAGATTCTGGGAAGATCAAACCGAAATACAAGCACATTGAAGACTTAGGGTTTACCAAAATTTTGGACATTCTGGAATTCAAAGATGAAATCGTTAGGTATGTTTTGAGAAGAATACATGGAGAGTTTATCTGGTTGGACAAACCATACAAGATCACCAAGGAGGCAATTAGGGCACTCACCAGTTTACCATGGGTTGGGCAACTTCCAGATAAGAAGGTTTCTAATGATTATGTAAATAAAATCATTAGTGCAACATTAGACAACCGATCCATAAGAATTAGCACTATTACCGACACAGACATCAGATTTGGTAGCATGGTCATCGGTTATAAGGTAAATCAGTCAAACCGACTGAATTCCATTTCTAGCTCCTGTATTTTTTGTAGCTTACAAGATAATGAGAGATTAGACCTATGTGGATGGATGTTGGATGAACTGTTGATAAACCTAGGAAAGATTAAAGGAGAAAAGAAAGGGACTTCCCAATATGGAAATTTAATTGTCTGTTAAATGGTATTTTTCATGAATGAGACTCCCAGTTTTGGGAAAAGACATTGGGCATTCGATATTCCAGTAGGGAGGAAACTGAAACAATCAATTGCTACATTAGGTGGTCAAAGAGATGACAAAGTATGGGGATAATTTAAAGCATTCCAGAAAGCTATGAAATCTAGAGAAAGGGTTCCTAAGCACATTGTTGAGAAATAATCAACTAATATATGCTTCATGGTGAAGAAAGATGAAATACTCATGGAAGCAGTCAAACCCCAGAAGATTTGGATTGAGGAAATGAGTTATGAAGTTGATGAGAAGATTCTAGATGCTTATGCAAAAATGTTGATTGATACACCTATTGATGAAGCTGAGAAGCCCTGTGGTACTACAAAGTAGAAGACATAAGAGGTTGAAACTGAGTTCAACCAAAAGAAGAGAGAGAAGTAGGAAGAAAAAGCAAGCAAGTTTGTGAAAAAGGTTTCACAGGACATCTAAGCGTTGATTAATGCTCTTCCGGAGAAAGGTAGGAAGAGGAAAGAACCAGAAGTAATCATTGAGTCTATTGCAACATAGTCTACATCTGAGGATGACACACCCCTGGCTTTCAAAAGGGTTATAAGGAAGAAAACAAAGGAAACCAAGGTAGAGGCTAAAAATCAACCAGTTAGGAAAGTTACATTCAAATTAGCGGCATAGAAGCAAGCACCAAAAGAAACACCTTCAGCACCATCCAGTACTACAAAAAGGAAGAAGAATGATATTGATACGGCAATTCAATCTGGTAATGTAACTATTATTCCACCAAAAACTTGTGCAGAGTTAGTAGATAAAATCACTAAGGATGGCATGTTAAAGAAGGAACAGTTTCACTATGATCGTTTAGATAATGATGAACAAAGAAAGGTAGAGGAGGAAGTATTGTTATATTTGGATATTTATAAGAAAGCCTTGATAGAAATTGAAGATTAAATACCAACAGAATTATATGAAATGTGTAACACATGCTAGAATTCATCTTCAAATAAACAAAGTTATCAATTAGAAGCACAACGGAAATCACGAATCCCTATCTAATCAACAAATCTAACAAACCAGACAATGAAATGATACAATCAAGCAAAATAGGAATTATAATTTCAATCTATAAAAACTCCCTATTCCCTGACTGCGTATTGCTTCCATTGCTCTTCTCATCTTCATGGTATGATGGCTCTCAGATATTGCCCTGGTAACTTGCAAGTGACACAAAGATTCAAAGTTCGTGATTGTTGAAAATGGAGATTGGATGCTCAATTTATAGAAAATTGGATGAGATTGATTGAAAGGTGGAACAGATTGATCAAGAGGTGTGAACTCAGGTGAGCTCAAATGCAAGTTGATAGTTGAACTGTTGATTGTGGGAGTGAAACTCAATAGATTGAATAGATTAGTGGAGTCAACTGGTTGAGAAAAAGCTGACTGGAGGAAGAAAAAGAATGATTGGAGGAAATAAAGAGGATGACAAAGAAAGCTTAATTTAGAAAAAGCTAACTGCAAGATGAAAATAGAAGTTGGAGAGATAAATGATTTAATTAATTAATTGATTGAATTAATTAATTTAGCATGTGCTTGCATTTAGATTTAGATTATTAATTTAATCTTTGCATGAGATATTTATTCAAATAATTGAATTTATTAATTCAATTTAGCATTTGAATATATTTAGAACTTGACTTTGATTTTCAATTTGGTTTTTGAAATCATGCACATGTAATTGAATTTGGAAGAAATTAGAAGAATATGAAATTAAATGAAATTAGAATTTGAGGATTTGAAAATGGAAGAATTAATTAGGTAATTAAATAATTTAAAGAAACTATTTAATTATTTAGAAATGAAATTTAATTAAATAATAAAGATTATTTAAATTAAAGGATTAAATCACAATTAATTAAATAATAAATATTTAATTAATATTTAGAAGACGGTTGAATGATTAGATGATGATAGGATTGAGATAGAAATTGAGAATTAATTTATTTATTTAAATAATAAAGATTATTTAAATTGGGGAATCAACCATAATTAATTAAATAATAAATATTTAATTAATTTTGAGAAAATGATTAAATGATGATAGAAATAGAAAATAGAAATTGAGAATTAATTTATTTAAATAATAAAGATTATTTAAATTGGGGAATTAACCATAATTAATTAAATAATAAATATTTAATTAACATTTAGAAAATGGTTAAAATGATTAAATGATGATAGAAATAAAAAATAGAATAATTAGTAAGATTATGAGGAAATATGAAATTAGAAGAATAAGATTAGTTAACTTAATTAAATAATTAAAGAATTATTTAACTAATTAGATGAATAATTAGTACATGATCAATGAGACATTTTTAGGTGTCTACATTTGCCCCTCTTTGAGACAAAGTCAAAATGACATTGTTTCAAAGAAAACGAAAAATTTATGCCCCAGTATGCCCCGATGATACTTAGGGTGTAATGCTCCCTCGAGAGATTGTTTGTGCATTAAAGATATGAATGATCTCTCAAAAAAAGAAAGAATGTGAGATGAAAGATAGAAGAATGGTTAGTTGATTAGAGATAAAGATAGGTGATGTGAAGATGATATTGAGATAGAATATGAGAGAATAGATTGATGAAAGAAATAGATTGATGTTAGATAATAGAAAATGATTTAGAACGAGATGATGAGAAAAGAATCAGCAAACTAGAAATAAGCAAATGAGATGAAAATGAAAATGAAATTGAATGAATCACGAACCTATGTCATATATTTATTGCACCAATATATATTCATCACTGAGCCTTACTATTGAACAATGAATCTTATCACATCAGGGTATAAGGAACCAAGATGTAAAGATATCTCATTGTAGAAACAAACACGTAGAAGACAAGCAACAAACAAAGAAAAAAAAAGATAATGCCCATCATGGGTCCTCTAGTCACTTGTGGACATCCTTGAGTAGCATAGGAACAATATCTGTCGCCAAAGGATAAAAAGATAAAGACTGACCTAGACAAAATTCAGCAACTATACTAACCTTGTGCCTTCGTTCTCAGTTGTTTGATCTGATGGTTGATAATGTCTGATCTCATAAAGTTGCAAACCTCATTTGAGACTAACCTGTCTAATTTCGAGTGTATCCTCTTCTGTTTAAGACAAGATAATGATCACTTTGATATGGATATGATACGATTGATAAGACAGTTTGATCAGATGATTGTAGATGTTTGACTGGATAGTCGTATCCTTTGTTAACTCCATGCAAAGTGTTTGTTGGATATCTGCTAGGGTATTTGTTTCTTACAAGACACTCTATTACAAGTTTTTTTGATTGATTGATTTTCAATTTTTAGTTCTTTTCCAAGAGCTTTTTCGATGTTTTTGGATTATGTAGATCGATATTTGAATGTTTTTGATTGATTTTTTAAGGACTTTTTGCAGATGTTTTTTATTTTTGAAGGATTGTTTTGCAGATGTTTTTGGTTGATTTTTTCAAGACATTATATGAATGTTTTTGGTATTTTTTCAAGACATTATATGGATGTTTTTTGGTTGTTATGTAGGATTTTATATGATTTTTAGGATTTGTTTAGGACTTTATATGATTTTTTGGATTTTTTTGGGACTTTATATGATTTTTAGGATTTTTCCAATTATGCCCCCAGTGTGCAGACCTGTATGACATGATGATCTACAAAATGTATGTGGAGACAAATGAATTTTTGACATGACCTATGTGAATGCAACATGCAGGATGAAGATGCATTTCCTATTCGAACAAGGTTGACTGTGTTTGTTTTGCATTTGAATACACCAATTGAAATGGAGGTACAAAACATTTCATAGATAAGCGGTCAATCGATCTCTAAGGCCCTTCGAAACATTCTTCTCAACATACTTAGTGACTAGGATTTACAAATGGAGATGCAGAAAACTTCCCCATTGATTCTTGAAACTTTGATCTTCTTTTGCACATGTGTGTGCAAATGTGTTAATTCTTGCTCTTATGTTCACTAAAGATCCTTAGCATCCTATATGACTAGCTACATGATTTTTATAACTTCAAAAGCATCTCGAATAGAGCCTCACTGCCAACAAGCCTTGAGAGCTCCGACGAGGTTATAGACTGTAATTTCTCAAATATTGCTCTATTGCCAGTAGGCATTCATACCCCTAATGGAGTTACTTGCATGTTCCCATAGTCAAGCTTTTTTTATCGCATTTTGTATACATGATATTTCAGTTATATATCATTGTTCTTTTTGCCTTTAGATGGATATCTGGCTTTTTCTTTTTATTTATATTTTCTTGCTTTGACTTGTAAGTAATGAAACCTACTTGGGTGTGACAATTACAGTGGCGCTGAAGTAGAATTTTAGATTTTTCACTAGTCATATGATCAACTAGGTGTCTAGAATGAATTAGAGATTTTGTTAATGTGTGAAATATAGCAATTGATAGATTGTGGGTTAACAAGTCTCAAATAGTGAAATCACTACCCATCCATAAGTAAAGCGTCATCATAGGGTAATGTTGAGAATGAATGACTTTAGAACCCCAAAGACTTCATGTCCGAATATCTAAGAAAGGCGATGACCCTTGTTTTCTTTAGATGCAAACAAATGATAAACTTGAACAGTTGCCTTGTTTTATTTGATGCTTCTATATAAGAATGCAAAACTTTAAGAATGCAATGCGTCTAAAAAGGAAACTACATGGTATGCAGTGTTTTAAATGATATGATATGAAATGCGGAAAGTAAAAGCTAAACTACACAGCCCTTAGGTATAATATCGCTTAAGGTGCATGATGTTCATAGGGTCAGAGATTGGATCTCCCTCCATGGTAGCCAAATGATAGGCTCCATTGCCTATGACCCTTGTTATAATGAAAGGGCCTAACCAATTAGGTTCGAATTTCCCTGGCCTTTCTCTTTCTACTAAGTTCCTTTGATTCTCTTTAAGTACTAGATCTCCCACTTGAAAGGTTCATGGGCGGACCCTTTTATTATAACTTCATCTCAATCTGTTTTGATATCCTTGTAAATGATTGAATGTTGTTTTTCATTTTTCATCAAGGGTCTCTAGTTCTTGCAACCTTGCTACCCTATAGTCTTCTTCTGATATAATTTTCTATAAGGAGACTCTTAGAGATGGTATTTCTATTTCAATGGGGAGTATTGCTTTTGTACCATAGACCAAGGAATATGGTGTTGCTCCTATAGGTGTGGGCACTCCTGTTCTGTAAGTCCAGAGAGCGGGATTCAACTAGAGATACCAGTCCCGTCCTGTGTCAATGACTACTTTCTTAAGAATTTTTAGTATTGTTTTATTTGTAGCCTCTGCTTGTCCATTACTTTGTGGATAATATGGCATGGCAAATCTCTGTTGTATGTGGAACTTGTCACACAACTCTTTCACTTCATGGTTTTTAAATGGACGCCCGTTATCTGTAACAAAGCACATTGGAACTCCATACCTATATATAATGTAGTTGAGCATAAATTTTGATATCTTCTTTCCAGTAGTGTATGTTAAAGGAATCACCTCAACCCATTTTGTAAAGTATTCGGTGGCTGTCAAGATAAACTTGTGCCCGTTGGACGAAGTAGGGTTGATTTTACCTACGATATCTAATCCCCATTGTGACAATGGCCATGGTGATGTGATGGGTTGAAGATCTTGTGTTGGTGCGTGAATAAGGTCTCCATGCATTTGGCATTGTTTACACTTTTGTACATACTTATAAGCATCTTTTTCCATGGTTGGCCAATAATACCCTGTTCTCAGTAGTTTCTTTGACAATGGTGGACCACTTTGGTGAGCCCCACAGATTCCATCATGGACTTCTTTTAAAGCAAGGTGTGCTTCATTCTCATCCAGAGATCGAAGAAGAGCTCCATCGAAACCCTTTCTATACAGAGTATCAGCTATAATGGTGTATCTAGATGCCTGACGAATAAAGGTCTTCTTTTGATTTCTAGACAGATCTGGTGACATGTATTGGGTATACAAATATGTATATATTTCATTGTACCAAGGTGATTCTGGACCCATAATTGCACATACATAGTCTGATAGGGGGGTCTCATATGCAGGTAGCATTAAATGTTCTATGATAAACTCAAACTGAGTTTCATTAGCAGACATATTCAGAAGAGATCCTATGGTTGCCATTGCATCTGTTGCCTTGTTTTGTATTCTGGGGATTTGTTTGAAGGTAATTTTGCTAAAGTGCTCCTTGTAATCTTTGACCAATTTCTTATAAGGCATGAGTTTTTCATCCTTCATATTGTAATCATCATTGACCTAGTTTACAATTAACTACGAATCACCATACACCTGTAAAGCCCTATGGGGAGAGCTTCGTATTCTGCCATATTGTTGGTGCATGGGAAATTGATCCTAAATGACTTAGGTATAACATCCCCTTAAGGAGTAATGAAGAGAATACCTGCTCTAGATCTGTGATTTGTATATGATCCATCAAAGTATAACTTCCACATTACTAAGGCATTTAGTGTAAACACGGATTCATCTGGAAAGTCTATCAGCAATGGGTGACTATCTTGTATAGGAGCCTCTGCTAATTGATCTGCTATGATTTTTCCTTTGATAGATTTTATGTCTATGTATTCTATATCAAACTCGCTCAAGATCATAACCCACTTGGCCAATCGCTCGGTCAATGTCGCTCTGCTCAATAGGTATTTGAGTGGGTCAAACCATGCAATGAGTTGTAACTTATGACTCAACATGTAGTGTCGGAGCTTTTGGGTTGCAAATATTACTGCTAAGCATGCTCTCTCTATGGGGGTATAATTAAGCTCATAGCCAATCAAAGTCCTACTTATATAATAAATGGCTCTTTCTTTTCCATTTTTATCATGTTGTGCCAATAGAGCTCCCAGCGCTGAGTTCGTTGCTTATATGTATAATAATAGAGGTTGTCCTGGAGTAGGAGATATTAACACTGGTCTGTTCAAAAGCTAATCTTTTAGAACTTGGAAAGCTTCCTGGCATTGTTCTGTCCATTTAAAAGTAACTCCTTTTCTGAGTAAATGTTGGAATGTGTGACACTTATCTGCCAACTATGCTATGAATTTCCTTATGGATTGCAATCTTCCTTGTAACCCTCTGAGTTTTTTAAGTGTTGATGGAGGTTGCATATCAATGATTGCCTTGACCTTGGCAAGGTCTATTTCAATTCCTCTGTTTGATACTATAAACCCTAATAGTTTACCTATTGTTACGCCAAACACACATTTCTTCGGATTTAATCTGACATTATACTGTTCCAACCGATCAAATATCTGTGTAAGAACTGCAAGGTGACTTTCTCTGGTTTGTGATTTAGCCAATATGTCATCCACGTAATCTTCCAGTATGTTATGGATCATGTCATGAAATAATGTTGTCATGGCTCTTTGGTATGTTGCCCCTGCATTTTTAAGACCAAATGGCATCACATTCCAGCAGTACGTTCCCCATGGGCATGTAAATGCCATTTTATGTTGATCTTCTAGTGCAATTTTAATCTGGTTGTATCCTTAAAAACCATCCATTAAGGATAGCATCTCATTTCTAGCTGTGAGGTCAACTATCATGTCGATATTGGGTAGTGGGAAGTCATCCTTAGGGCAAGCTTTATTTAGATCTCAAAAATTGGTACAGATTTTGATGCCTCCTGTGGGCTTAATCATAGGTACCAAGTTTGATATCCATTCCGCGTACTCAATAGGTCTAATAAAACCTACATCCAGCAACTTTTGTAATTCTATTTTAACCAGTAATGCGATACTTGGATGCATTTTTCTCAATTTTTGCTTGTAAGGTTTAACTCCTAGTATCAATGGTAAGTGATGCAACACTAACTCAGAATCTAAGCCCAGCATGTCTGAATAGGACCAAGCAAAGTTGATAGGTCATTGTTTGAAGAAATGAATGAATCTATCTTTTTCTTCTTTGCTCAGTGATTTTTCCAGATGAATGTTATGTACAATTTCCCCTTCTGCTATGTTTACTTCTTCTGTTTCCTCTGTAAGTAATGTTGAACTTTCTCTTTCCATAGGAAGATTACCCAAATCACTTTTGTCATTATGGGTAGTTTGATCCTTATCTTTTGTTTGAGAATTACTTTCTTCTCCAAAGTATGTCGCTCTATTTAGGTCTATAGCAAACCCTTCTTTATGATCACCTTGCGGAAATCCTTCTCTGACTCCTAGAAATTTTGAAATCGCTTCTTCGTTTTCAAACCAATCCAGCGTTGGTTTTCCTTCTTGCCCCCAATCAATCAAGTGTGAATGTACTAGGGGTAAATCATTACTCCCTTCTTTAGTAGACTTGGATAGCATGAAGACTTGATTATTTGACTAGCTCTGTGTATCTTCATCTTGTATAAGCCTTATTTGATTCCTTAATATTACACTTTCTGGTGGGCTAGAATCATGGAGTGATAAGAATTCGTAGTCATGTGAATCTATCTCACTGTCAATATATGTTTCATCATATGGGCTATCATCACTTATTTCTTCTTGTTCCTATCCCTGATTTTGTTGTAGATTGGTTGGTCTTCTTTGTGCATTAGTGACCCTTCTTAAGCCAGGTATAAGCCTTTGCAATCTTTCTTCATTTGTTTTGTTAGGTTGAGCCTAAGTTGCTTCTCATGGTAGAAGTAGTGACAATAACCATGGGTGGGATTCAGGTGGTGGTGGTAATCCTACATCTGTTGCCACATTAGCTTGTACTGTTGTGTCAATAACTGCATCATTTTGTAACTCCGTGGTGGGTTCTTGCAAGAGTTGTCTCATGTCTTCCCCATCTGATTATGTGCTTGGTAATGTAGGTACCTAATTGCTTGTTTGAGATGAAGATGGAAGAGCCTGTGTGGACCAATTCCTTTGTGATATGTAATCTGATGGTTTGCTTGGTCAATTTAGGATATCAAGGGTACATTGTCTAGCTTGTGTGATATGTTGTACATGCTTGTATCCCAATCCTTTATTTCCTGGATTATCATTAGGAACAACAGGTTCTAGTCTTCCTTGCTTTTGTAACCCCAAGCCTATGGTACCATCATATTCATGTCTTTGGATTATTTTGAATCCATTGCCATACTGATCTGTGTGTATTATGGGTGTTGTCATATGATCTTCTTCTCCATGTATCCAATGGTTAACATCTTTGTTCAAGGATTCTTCCTCTAAGTCTCCCCATCTAATGAAAGAGCATGAGTCTGAGTATCTGACAATTTCTTTTCCTTTGTCTTTCTTTTGTACTGTAGTGTGAGGTTTCCCAAAGGACTTAGGAGAAAAGGGAAATTGTTTCCCATTTAAAGTATTTGCAATAGAGTACTCTCCACAACCCATATCCTTTATTTGTAAGGAGGATGTCGTAGGAATATCTTGTTGTATTTCTGTGATCTTTAATGTTTCCAACTGTGTAGTGAGAGGTGCAGCCTGATTGATAGGTACCTGATTATCAACATTGTCTTTTAGATAATTATGATGTTGAAACGGATTTGGATAACCCTTTATGGTGATCTCAATACCATTGTATGGGAATTTGACACACTGATGAAATGTAGATGGTACCGCTTGCATGGTGTGGATCCATGGGTGGCCCAATAACATGTTATATCCCAGCTCTCTGTCCAAAACTTGAAAAGTGACCTCTATCATTATTGGTCCTACTTGTAGAGGTAATGTTACAATGCCTTTAGATGGACATTCTTCATCATCGTAAGCCTTGATGTTTATTCTTTTAGAAGAATCAATGTGAAGTTCAGAATATACCAGTGCTTTGACCAACTTTAAGGTACAAATGTTCAGACTGTCTCCCCCATCTATAAGTACTCTTCTGATTCTTTTCTTGTGAATGTAAACTTCCAGATGTAGTGGGTCATTATGAAGCAATTTATCACTAGGAATATTGTGTTCTATAAATGCAATATGTGTATCGTGTGTCAAATTTCCTAACCTAGACTGGAAGGCACATTCATCTATATCTCTGTCCACTACTGAATCTTGAAGTGCTTTGTCCAGTATAGCTCTATGATTGGGTGAAATACATAGTAGTTCGAATAAGGATATATGTGCCGGAGTTTTCTTAAGTTTCTCAACTACATTGTAAGTCCCTACTGCTAGTGGTTGATTTTGTGGTATCCCTTGCAAGGTTACCTTTGACCTACGAGTAACCACTGCACAGTCTCTATCTCTGGGAGTAATTGTGATTGTAGCAATTGTATCATTTGTATCATAGGTTGTCTTATCTAGATTTATATTAAATCCTTCTTCATAGTCCCAATGTGTATGTTTGACATTCATAATATGTTCAATGAGTTCATCTTCAAACCAATCTGAGTGAGATGGCCGATCCCATCCCCAGTCCTGGAGACAAAGATTCATATCATCATCATACTTTGGTCCTTTAGATATCATGCAAATTTGGTTGTCATCTTTATGAGTATCTTGATATTGGTCCTCTTGATCGGGTGTTTCTTGTGAATCATTATTTGTTGTATCTCCTGAACTAATGGCATGAATAGTGTAGTCATATGAGACTTTCATGTAGTTAGTCGTGTTGTCTTGGGTACCTAATGTGGTCTCTTTTCCCTTGTCATGATTAACAAAAGGATCTTTACAAATCATATGATTCATGTTTGTTGAGGCCTTATCCATATCAATTGTGATGTCCCCTTGGTCTATCATATCTTGGACCAAGTTTTCAATTTGTAGCAACTTGTCATTTTGTGACCTTTAGTCCTATGATAATCACATAGATTATTGTCATTCCACCATGTAGGTTTGAAAGGACCTGGTCCATATACTCTTACTTTAGGTAGAGTGATCATGTTTGTCTGTATTAACTTTTTGAGCGCTAACTCAATAGGTTCTCCTAAAGGTGTGTAATTTCTTCTTGGAGTGTTTACCCTGGGGTATCTTGTGTTTGTATTTTGCATAGAATTTACATTGGTTGAGTTTGTGTTATTCCCGGTATGTGGATTTGTTGACTGACTCGTTCCCAGTGATAAAATGGGTTGAGTTATGTTTATTGTTCTGGCATCTACAATACCATCATTGGTCACATTTTTGTTTTTTAACCAAAACTTAGTGTACGTTAGGAAATAGGAAATCATCACAAGCATTATAAACATTAATCAATAGCTCAATCACAAAAACTCATTGCAATGATCTATCCTAAACAACACTCAATAGAGACATGAAAATAAAACATTCAAAACTAAAGATTATGCAAACCAAAGATGTGATTTGAATGCTCCTTCATGCGGCTCCATTGTCCTTCTTTCTTCTCCAAATAGTTTTGTTGTAGATCTCACCTTCAAGTGCATAAACCTAATTGAGAAAGCAAGATTGACATTGACACAAGAATACTAGAAGCGTGATTTGACAAAGTGATTAGAAATTCAATAGTCTGATAAGGGGTCAAGAATCAAGGGTTTGATTGAAGAAATTCATCCAATTTATAGATAAATTGGAGAAATGATCAAATTAGCATGATAATGATTTGAATGGAAATTCAAATCAAGAATAGCAAAATTATGACATGTGTATGACAAATTGCTATGCAAGGATTTATGACAATTTATGACAATTTATGACAAATTGCTATGCAAGGATTTATGACAAGATTTTGAAATAGAAATAGACATTTAGGAATTTAGGAGAAATTAGAAAATTAGGTTAGAAATGATGACTTGGAAATTAGGAAATTGATGAAAATTAGGTAAATTAATTAATAATTTGTCATTTATTAATTAATTCACAAAAAAAAAGAATAATTAGCCAATTAAATGAACATTTAATTGCGATGAGAAGACTTAGGATAAATAAATAATTTATTAATCCTAGAGAGAGAAATGACAAACAAGGTTAAATGATTAAATCATAAAACCCTAAAAGATGAATTAACAATGCAAGAATGACAATTAGGTCTTGATGAAAGATAATTGATGTTGATTTGATTATGATCATGATTCTGATAAATGCTTTGATTGATAAATTCGCCGAGGAACAATGACAAATTGATCCAAATTGACATGATTGAGAAGGACGACAATCGATGACAAATCGATCACAAAATGACAAGATTAACAAGGACAAAGATCGACCAAAATCATGAATGAAGATTGTTATCGACGAGACCAAATTCGAAAGCGAGACAACTGAAGAATGTAGAAGAAGGACTCGATGCTCGTAAATGATAAAAACCAAGTGCGTGACATAGGAGAAATGTTAATGCGATGCAAAAACCTAAAATGAGGCAATGCGCAAATGTTAAAGTATGATCCCACAAGCGTTGACCATTTTTAGGTGTCTACACTTAGATTTGTCATTGTTGTTGGTATTGCCATACTTAATAAGACCTTATTCTACCAAGCCCTTCTCACATTTGAGAGCCTTTTCTGTGATTTGTTTGAATGTGGTAAGATACTGCATTTGTATCAGATATTTTATCTTAGGAATCAAATTTTCTGTAAACATGTCCACTTGCTCTATTTCTAGGATAATTGTCTTGCATCTCCTATAGAGAGCCCTCCATCATTGTATGAAGGACGCAAATGTTTCATTCTCGTATTGCTTAGTGGCACATAAATCCATCAAAGTAACTGGGGTGTCAATGTTGTGCAAGAAGTTTGCAATAAATTGTTCAGCTAATTCCCCCCTTGACGTGATGGCTGGTGGTAGATGTGAAAACCACTCTAAAGTCGGACCTCCCAGACTTTTAGGGAATAGTCTCATTAGGTAAGTATCTTCTGAGGCAACTTCTATACATGCCATAAAAAATTCTCTGATATGATCTCTAGGATCACCCTTCCCTCAATATCTATCAAATTTGGGCATTTCGAAATGTTTTGGGAAGGGTGGCATGTATAATGTGTGATCAAATGGATAAGGACATAGGTCTTTTATTGTGTAGCTCTTTTTATCGTTACCAGTTTGCATGGTCTTCATCTATTTTTTGCAAACTTTGTACTTGTTGTGTCAAAAAATCTGTTGATGTCAAAGGTATACCTTGTGTGTGTGTATGTCCCACAAAAGGATTCGTGGTTGCATAACTAGGAGGTTGTTGAAAGGTGCCAAGATTATAACCTTGTGTGTTGTGTGTTCCAATAGGTACTGTGAAATAGGCAATATGTGAACCCATGTTTGGTTGAGTTATTCTTGTTGTATAGATTTGCATTTTGATAACCATATGTGGATCCCATAGAATAGGAAACTGGAGGTTGGGTTACACTCGTTGATTGCATTTGAATAGGTGCTAAGACACTTGACATTATCGGTATGCTTTGTGATGGTATACTAGCATTGATCGTTGAAGATGACACCCTTGTTTGAAAGTTTTCATTTGTGTTGGCATTTGTTGTAAGAGGTACATTTTAAGGAAGACTGGAGGTCATTGCTTGTATTTGCGTCAAGGGTGGTGTTTGACTATTATCTTGACCTAAAGTTTTTCTTGGTGGTAAAATCTTTGTGACATCAAAATCCTCAGGTAATTCTGCCCCATTTTGTATTAACAGTGAAAGATACTTGTCCCTATCGCTATGTATAAGTGCATCTAGGATCATGAGGACATGTGGGTCTTGCTGTGCGGACTCAATTTCTTCCTTTGTTAGATGTTGTTGTAATTCGTTTATGGTGGACATTGTCTGTGCACCTAAGTGTTGACCTGTCGACATGTCCATGTTCCAAGTAGGGTTTATAGACTGTGTGTTGTTCAGGTCCATTATTCCTTTTGCTTTTTGGGACCTTGTGATGGGCATCTAAAATTGCCTATATGATGATGGTTCTATGCAAGATGATGACCTAACACTAGACAGTAGATGTAAATATGAGGTATGCAATACTATACTAGACTATCTATTAAGGATTTTGATGTGAGACCTTTTTAGCCTTTCTAGCTTTCTCTAATGCAAGTCTTTCCATTTGTTGATGAAGTTGTTCAGCCTCAATCTCTCTATCAATCGTACAGGCAATCCTAGAGTCAATATCTATCTCATATATAACTCCCATATATTGGGGTGCGCTTCTTCTTAAATCCAGAGCTAAGTTAGCTATACCATCAATGATTTCTTATTGACCGTCGTTTGGAACTAGATTAGGTTTCTCGAAGGGGAGAAAACCATCACCTGGGAGACCCATGAAGGTACATGCTATGAATCTATAATTGATAATGGAATTAGACGTATATGAGGTCTAGGTGAAGACATATGTGATAAATGGTGGACTATGCAACTAATATGGATGATAATGAGGACGTGAGTGGGACTATGCAAAAGACTATGGATGATAATGAGGACATAAATGGGACTATGCAAAAGACTGATGTAAATGGGACTGCCTATGGTCATAAGTATGTAAGGATGTTTTCAAGAATCAGTTTCAAAATGGACTTTGTTTTTGGTAACTTCGTGTGTAGGACAATGTTTTACACTTTTCCAAATCTGAGAACAATGGTTGGTAGGTATGTATAGCTGACTGACTCAAATTTCATACAATCTCAGAAAATTTGGAGATACATGGGATAGGGCCTGAAATAGCCCAAGGGACTGACTCAATAATGGTCTATCACAATGATACATAAAAAGGCATGGAATACAATCTTAGGTTGGATATTGGACACCATTCAGTGAGGCCCACACAGCAAAATACCAAAACAAGATGGACAAATAGAGAGTCTGGCAGCACTGGCTCCACTCCACGGCACACACTTCTTGGGCATACCAATCTCTCTTACCCCGAAGATCCAAAGATCTTATCACCAAGGGATTTCTATCTCATAATGTAAGCTACATGAGGAGTATCTATGGGGTATGATCTACACTCTCGGAACTACTGAATGTAGGATTTTTGGTAACTAAATTGGTTCTTAGTATTAGGTTTTGAGGGGTCCCGATCCAACGATGGATTCTCAAAGCAAGCCACTTAAGGCTTTAGTTGAGCTTATCGATGCAAGGAAGGCCCCCACATACGTCTAATTCACTCAACACTCTCGCCGCCTGACCAGTATATTTATATAGCGACTCGAAAAACCTGCTCGAGAGTACGCTGGGAGAGATGATATCCCCAATGCATCCCAATTCGAAGTACCTCTATGGGGTGATGAAATTCCCAGTCAAAGATACCCCTCACTACGTAGAACAAAAAGAAAATTTGGATGTCATTGTCACCTTCCTTCTTTCTCCCAAAAGCCCAATGGTGAGTAGAAAGTCAGTTAGTGCAGCTGTAGGTCCACCCCAGACACAATGAAAAGTTCTTTTCCCTTAATAAAATGAAAAAATGATTTAATCTAATGCAGCCTGATTCATGTTCATTTTATAGCCCAAATTTAGGTCTTAGATCTGCATGTGCATGTCAATTTTAAACACCAAATCCAAGAATGAAGGCATACATGTCAATTTTAACCATTTGTTGATTTTTTAAGCACCAAAAACCAAGTGCAAGATGCATGCATGTCAATTTTAGCCCATGCTCATTTTAAGCACCAACAATGAAGTGTGAGATTATCCATGCATGTCAATTTTAACTGTTGTTGATTTTAAACACTAAAAATTGAAGTGTGAGATTATCCATGCATGTCCATTTTAATTGTTGTGAGATGTGCATGCAAAATTACTAATCTAATCCTCTTCGTGAATCCACCATAGGATGTAAATAGAAGATTAGTAGTAAAATAAACCAACAGAAAATAGAAACTAAGAACTTTACAGAGGCGATTGCGTAATACTACCTGAGCAATTACATGATACTTACTGAGCGAATGCTTGAATCTGACAGATCGAATGCATAAATATGACAGAGTGAATGCATAAACCTGACTGAGCGAATGCGTGACTTTATCTGCTCGATTGCGTGATAGAATGTAAACAACAAAAAAAATAAGAAAAATACAAGAAAACTAAACCCGATCAGGAACCTACGAAACCAATTGTGAAGCCCTAGCCAAATCCCTCATCATCCATTCAATATTGATTAGATCATATTTAATTGTATAAGAAAGAACTAGGCTATTATATCTATCTAAGGCCAGTTGTTCTTCTAAATCCTGTATCAATTTTTCTGCCTGGAGAACTTTTTGATATTGTTTGGCTTCTCTCCTTTGTTGTTTCGTCCTTCTTGCACCTGAAATCTTGAATTGAACTTTTCTTACCATAAACTGTGTTAATCAAATCCTGAAAATAAAAAAGTAATTTTGATCTTGGATTAACCAAATTTAAGACAGAATTATACACAAGCAATAACAGATAAAAGAAAAATAAAACAACAATTAACCCTATGGATGCGTGACCCAGAAAGGGCGATTGCGTGATCTGGACAGGGTGATTGTGTGATCTGGACAGGGCGATTGTGTGGCCCTGTCAGAGCAAATGTGTGACCCCAAAGGGTCAAATGCATAATTTTGTCTATGGGATTGCATGACGATGTAAGCTCAATTGCGTGACGGAAAATCTTTTCTTGAAATTCGTGCAACCTGCAAAAAATGAACAATTCGTACAATCTGCAAAAATCACACAGAACATAGAAAAAGGTTAAATTGTTGCTAGTTCACGTTGGGTTCACCAAAATGTAACGCATGCTAGAATTCATCTTCAAATAAGCAAAGTTATCAATTAGAAGCACAAGGGAAATCATGAATCCCTATCTAATCAACAAATCTAACAAACCAAACAATGAAATGATACAATCAAGCAAAATAGGAATTATAATTTCAATCTATAAAAACTCCCTATTCTGTGATTGTGTATTGCTTCCATTGCTCTTCTCCTCTTCGTGGTATGATGGCTCTCAGATATTGCCCTGGTAACTTGCAAGTGACACAAAGATTCAAAGTTCATGATTGTTGAAAATGGAGATTGGATGCTCAACTTATAGAAAATTGGATGAGATTGATTGAAAGGTGGAACAGATTGATCAAGAGGTGTGAACTCAAGTGAGCTCAAATGCAAGTTGATAGTTGAACTGTTGATTGTGGGAGTGAAACTCAATAGATTGAATAGATAAGTGGAGTCAACTGGTTGAGAAAAAGTTGACTGAAGGAAGAAAAAGAATGATTGGAGGAAATAAAGAGGATGACAAAGAAAGCTTAATTTAGAAAAAGCTAACTGAAAGATGAAAATAGAAGTTGGAGAGATAAATGATTTAATTAATTGATTGATTGAATTAATTAATTTAGCATGTGCTTGCATTTAGATTTAGATTATTAATTTAATCTTTGCATGAGATATTTATTCAAATAATTGAATTTATTAATTCAATTTAGCATTTGAATATATTTAGAACTTGACTTTGATTTTCAATTTGGTTTTTGAAATCATGCACATGTAATTGAATTTGGAAGAAATTAGAAGAATATGAAATTAAATGAAATTAGAATTTGAGGACTTGGAAATGGAAGAATTAATTAGCTAATTAAATAATTTAAAGAAACTATTTAATTATTTAGAAATGAAATTTAATTAAATAATAAAGATTATTTAAATTAAAGGATTAAATCACAATTAATTAAATAATAAATATTTAATTAATATTTAGAAGAGGGTTGAATGATTAGATGATGATAGGATTGAGATAGAAATTGAGAATTTATTTATTTATTTAAATAATAAAGATTATTTAAATTGGGGAATTAACCATAACTAATTAAATAAGAAATATTTAATTAATATTGAGAAAATGATTAAAATGATTAAATGATGATAGAAATAGAAAATAGAAATTGAGAATTAATTTATTTAAATAATAAAGATTATTTAAACTAGGGAATTAACCATAATTAATTAAATAATAAATATTTAATTAACATTTAGAAAATGGTTAAATGATTAAATGATGATAGAAATAAAAAATAGAATAATTAGTAAGATTATGAGGAAATATGAAATTAGAAGAATAAGATTAATTAACTTAATTAAATAATTAAAGAACTATTTAACTAATTAGAGGAATAATTAGTACATGATCAATGAGACATTTTTAGGTGTCTACAATATGTTAGATGCTAGGAGGCTATCTGAAATGCAAGAAGACAAGCACATAAAAATTCAAGAGTTGTTATATGTTTGTGTTTCTATTATTCCAGAGGAGATGGAAAGGACACTTGAGGTTGCAGATAAAAAAATCGTTAACAACAAACATAGATAACCAGTCTTATGTTAGGAAGGGTAAATGAGATAAGCAAGGAGACCCACAAGGAATGGGTTAAGTTATTTGAAGAGAATTGTGGTTTCTTTACTTCACTGGAATCAAAAACAAATACTGTAGACACCCCAGTTGAAGGAAAAGGAAAGGGAATTATGGATACTTCACCCTCAATTTTGAAAAACATTAAGATAGTGGAAATTAAGCCCCCGGTAGATACAAATGTACAAGAAAATATTACGGTACCGAAAAATGTAGAGAGTGAAAAGGTTGATAATATACAGGATACTAATGTTGAGGACAACAGTCCTCCAGATACAGATGTACAAGATGAGGTTATAGTTCTTAGAGAGCAACCGACAGTTACAGAGACTATACCTAGTGAAGAAGCCACTGGTGCAAGTGAGGAAATAGTAAAGGATAAATCATCAGAGGAGAAGCAAGAGGAATGTGGCAGGGAACCTATAATGAGTCCATCAGTGTTGTCAATTGACACCTTGCAAGTTGAAAAGAAAAAAATAACCGAGATGAGTCCTACTGAACTCATGATGATGGTTGCACAGAAATTGATGAAGGAGGGATCTATGGATAAAGGGATTATTGATCAGTCTATCACTGTTTTGCATAGACTAGTCCCAGAGTGCAAGATTGACAAAGAAGCAAGCCCATTCAGCAAACTTAAGACAGTTACAGAGCACATTTCAAAGGATTTTTAATCCTTGCAGCAAATTTCAAACCAGCAAGCACTGGAGAGGTTCACACGGGCTAAAAGAGCTACATTTGATTAGATGATTGAGTCCGAGAGAAAGGAAATTGATGAGAAATTAAAATTCATAGATAATTCTTTGAAGCAGTGTACAAATATTTACAGAGTATGTTGTAACATAGATTGTCTTACATTTAATTTGGATAAGATTAAGGAATTCAAGGAGAAAATTGCAAGTATAGCTAATTCTGTTGATGGATTGAATTCATTAACTACATCCATTGATGGTCAAATTTTGGTTTTGGAAGCCCAAGTTTCTGTTCTTGAGAAAGAAAAAGACAAAATCATAAGAAGAGATAGAAGTCTTAGAGGTTTGGTGACTCCCCGGTTGGATTCACTTAGTTTACATAAGGAGTGTATAGATATGGTTGGCAAGCCCACACCGGTAGAGCTAAATGAGAAAGAGTATTTTTCCCATATGCTCAATGGACTTGTATCTATTTCTGGCACTTTAAAATATGGTTGGGATACTTATCTTGAGCTTTTGGAGAAAGCATACCCAGATATTTTCAAATATATTAAGCTCTGGTAAGATATTTTTGGGATATTCATTGTACAGTCTTCGTCCCGGTTTTGGATCTTTGGGATTCTTTTTGGAAATTTTGATGGCATTGATGTCAAAGGGGGAGAGATATAGATGTGAAAAAGAAAAAGAGGGATTTGTATACATTAAGAGGAGTATGGAGTATTTTGTATTGATGAGAAATATTCATCTCCGGGGGAGCAGGCAAGATGAAACTGGCAGATGAAACCATGATCATTTTTCACATGAGTATTGTCATCAATGCCAAAGGTGGAGATTGTTGGAAATTGAAACTCAATTGGTTGGTTTCACTATGTTGTCATTGATGGCAACATGGTATCTTGTTCTAGCTTCATTTTTTGGTTCACTTGTGTACCGGCAGGCACTTCATAGACACAACACTAGCTCTGGCACCGGCACCAATGGGTTGGAAAGAATTCTTAGGTTACCGGCAATGCAGGCTGACATGGTTTAGAATCAGGTTATCAGTATTAGAGGCTGACATCTTTTGGATCCGACATCGGCAATTATTTTTGATATTCAAGTATTTATGTTATCTAGTCGACATGTATATTGATATTGTAATTATCTTTGTAAGCCGACATAAGGCATGATAAGTTATATAAGGTATATAGGTTAGTTGAATTAGATCATTTTAAAATAGAGATGGATATATGGATATGTGGATGTGATATGATGCTAAATATATCAGAGAGATCATGTATGTGAGGATATTTATGCAAGGTTTATTCTGATAAAGGGTTTAGGGTTTCAGACCGGAACAGACAGAGCTTAACTGGAACTATATTCTGGCATAGAAGATGTTATATTAGTAGTTCACTCATTTCTTTGGATTGTAGTCTAGATTTATATGTAGTCAATGAGGCTCCTTTTGTGATTGAGCAGTGTGCTCTAGGTTGTAAGCCTTCTTGCAAGTGCAGGCCGCTTATAATTTGTAATATCTCTTTATATGGCCAGTGAATTGATATTGTGGGTCACAAATCCCACCGTAGTTTTTCCTCTTTGAGGTTTTCCACATATAATTATGTGTGTTATGGTTCTCATTTATGTGATTGGCTTATTAGTTGCTTTACTTATTTCAATTATTTATGTACCAGTATGGTGTATACATGTTTTAATAAGGTTAAAATTGATCATATCGGTAGAACATTCACCCCCCCCCCCCCTCTCAGTGTTATTGGATTCCAACAATTATAATGTATGAAGTGATGAAATGTGAATTTAGATTTAATTAAATTAATTAAATAAATGCTTAAAGGCAAATTACAATACAAGATGCAAACACACTAAGGCAGGTGCTAAACCAAGCGTGGAATTGTACTACCCTAGCAAGGGTGTACAATTTCCGACGTTACATTTAGCACCCACTTTAGCGGTCATATAACACTACATTCATATGCAATATAAAGTAAAGAAAAGTAAACATTCATGAAAAAGTATATGTAGCATCGTAAATTGTACACCCTTGCTAGGGTGGTACAATTCTACGCTTAGTTTAGCACCCACCTTAGTGTGTTTGCATCTTGCATTGTAATTTCCCTTTAAGAATTTAATTAATTAATTTAATTAAATCTAAATTAATATTTTATCACTCCCCAAATCATAAAATTGGGCCCTTTACCCTAAGTGTGCCCCTTTTTATTGTATTCCTCCAATAAATCATTAAGTCATAAACCCTAATTATGTCTTATTTCAACCTTTAAGGCCCAATTTCGCATATGAAAACATATTGAAATCAGTTGTAACTTTGGGATTCACTCTAATATCATCATATCTAACAGCCCTAAAAAATTTGGTGAAAAGTTGGTCGGACCGTGCCTAAGTTATGCACGGTCCCCGACATTTTTCCCAAAATTTTGGGAGCATAATTCTATGATATTATAATTCTTACCAATGGATACATGTTAGTGAAACAAGAGGTTATGAGCACTTCTTTCAAATATCTCCTTCCTAAGCATGAATCTTTGGAGAAAGATGTTCATCTCCCTCCTAAAGAATACTCCCCTCATGAGGATCATTTTTCGCAAGAAGATTTTATTGTTCCTACTTTTCCTAGTGATGGCATTTCCTCTTTTGACTTCAACAAATTTCCCACGAGAGATGATGCATTAATGAGAAATTCTTCTCCTTGCCTTGAAGCTTGTCTTACCCATAAAGATGTTACTACTTATCAAATTGCCATTAGTTTTTATATTCAAAGTCATACTATATATTCTAATCGGTTAGCACTACCAAATCATGCAGTCGGTATACATAGAGAAGTTGGTATGCACAGTCTAGTCAGTTACAGCAGAAAGCAATCACAAAATGCAGTACACACCTAGTTGTCTACCGAGTATCTTTTTGAGACTACCGAGCAGTAAAGATGACACACCGAGTTGACATACACCGAGTGAAACGTGTTACCAGATACATTGAACCTGGACATGCATATGAAAACGTGTTGCAAGATTGAGGCACATCTAACCGTTATTACATTGGAAATTGCACCAAAACATTGTGTATGATTACAAGGACAATCCAACCAATGAAATATTTTGTTTAGTTATTCATTCGAGGAATCTTGTTTATAAGATCGAAGCAATGAATTAGATCACCATTTTAAGAGATCTATTTATACAGCATGAGTTAAGTGCATGTATGCATGAAGGAAGACTGTTACAAAGACACAAAGGTCACTGAGAAGGTTTTCAAAGAACAGTTGAAGAATAGAGTAAACAGAAGGGTTTATCGAGTTACTATATGGGTTACTGAGGTATGCTATAAGCAAGGTAATCTATTCTGAGCACATAGAATCTGCTATAACATTTTAGATGTAAAGTTGCAGATATTTGTAATGATTTTATTGTAATATTGTGAAGTTGTAAGAGAAACCTTTAACAGGGTAAAAGACTCTAATCAAGTCTATAAATTGTAAAGCCTCTAACCAGGTGCAGCATTCAGAATAAATGTTGTAAAATCCTTTAGCAAGGTAGATCTAACAGATCTTGTTACTCCTAACAGGGTAAGCTATCATAAATAGCTAATTGTAGCTCTAACCGAGCATTCTTTATTATTGCAGTAGTGAAGTTGTGGGTGCCATCCCCACCACAGTTTTTCTCTCTAACCAAGAGTTTTTGCATAACCAAAATATATGTTGTTATGGAGTGAATCATGTATGATTGTTATCTATTTGTTTTATCTTTATATTATGTTACTGTACTATTTGGTTTATGCATAACAGTAAAGTTATTATTGAAGAAAAGTTTTGAAGTACTGATTCACCCCTCCCCTCTCAGTACATTAGCTTTCCATATTGGGCCTAACAAAAGATGCCTTAGAAAAAGAAGATGAAATCATAATCAATTTCCTTAATTCTCTCTCCCCTAAACATCCTATTTAACACATTTTGAGGCAAGATGATGATTTAAACACATGTAGTGATGCTCTCCCTCCTAAGGATGAAGAATTAATGAACAATGTTATTCCTTCTCCTAAAATCAGCAATAACAATAAGGACATCTTTGTGCAAGATATTTCTAATACTTTTCTCAAAGACCTCACTATTTGGCATGAACCATTAGAAGAAGGTGTTTATTATTCCTACCCTATGAGAGTAACCCCCTTGATAGCATCTCACCTCTCATGAATCTCAATCATTCTCCCTCTGTAGGTAAAGCATCTCCTTCTCCCCAACTAGGTTCTACTCATAGGGATACCTTAGTTCAAGAAGAGATTGTTAACATCTCTTTCAAAGGTCTCCCTCTCAAAGGTGAAACTTTAGAGAGTAATGTTGATCCTTCTTCTAAAGAGTCAATTCCCCAGGTATATCCTTTGATGATAAAGGATGATATGACTGTAATGGTGGAAAAATGGTGAATGATAGATCAAGAGGAAAACTACCCTTTCCCTCAAAGAGAGATGAGAGTTTCACTATTGATAACCCTTCAAACACTTTTCACCAAGTTACATTTGGAAGAGGAGAGGAAATTCACTAGATTCAACCTTCAAAGATGAAGATTGAATTCTAAATGAAATGGGAATGACAAGTTGATCCCCTCCTCCTTATTTGAAATGGAAATGAGATTGATTGATTTATGTAGCGCAAAAGTGACAAAGAACTGATTATAACTTGAGATCGGAATATGGGATGAAGTTGTGCACCTGGATCTGGCAACAATATGTTGAGACAAAGTCACCCTATGAATTTGAGGAAAAGTTGCCCAGACCGTGGCGGGAATGTACACGGTCCTCTAAAAAATTTGCAAAACGAAAAGGGTTTTTTCGCCTCTGCAATTGGAGCCTAAATCTGAAAGTACAGTTGCACACATGCAACCTACACGCAAAAAAAAGAGAAAAATGGGTTGGGATTGGGGGTTTGCCTTTAGGTCAAACCCTAGTTTTGGAATTAACCAAGTAATGAAAGAAAGTATTTGCAAGTAGTTGTAAATGAATTACCTCAAGGGAGATTGTAATAGCAATGTTGATAGAAATGATTGTGTAGAATTGAATGTTGAAATTAATCTCCTCTTCAATGGTTGAATCCTTGACTTGAATGCAACACCTAGCCTTGAAGGGAGACTTGAGAATTCTTAATGCTGGAAAATAAAATTGGAATGCTTGAATGCTCTTGAATGCTTGATCACCACCTTATTGAACCTCTATTCAAGTTTTCCAAATCAGAGGATGAATGCCCCATAAATACATGTTAGTGTATTTTATTTTCATCATGGGTTGGCATTGGGGGAGTTTCCCGCCTGATTCATAACCAACAATGCAACCCTAGGAAGGGTCATGCCCCAAAATAGGGTAGGGATAGGGACACCACACCCCTATCTTGCGAGGAAAAGGCTGCCACACCCCTGTCCTACCCCTTTCTCCAAGGCAGAGTTTGGATAGGGTGATGCAGAGACCAAGGAAGAAGCTATTTCTCAGGGCTAAGAAATCTCTGATCTTCGATCAGGCTAGAGGATTCTATCTCGCGTGCATGAGGACCCTAATGAAATCAAAAATTTCTAGGGTCACAATTTTATGATACTACAATGACCTTTCCTACTAATACTCCTCCTTCTAAAACATCAATGCCTACTCCTAGTCTACCTCCTAAAATTGATCTTATCCATGATAACATTTTAATGGAAGAAGAGACTATCAACAATTCTTCCAAAAATATTGTCCATTCTTATTCTAAAATTCATAAGGACACCTTTGATATCCCTAAACCATCTTCAATCAATTTGATACATGTGAATGAAACACCTAATAGATCCCTCTTCACAGTTCAAGGTGCTTGTCCTTCTCAAAATTCCCAACATAAGCCTATCTTAGTGGTTCAAGGTGGTTATGCTAATGATTCTTTTTTCACTCCTAAGAAACCTATTATTACTATGCAAGGAGGTTATCCTACTAGGAGCTCTTATGAGTATCCTAAGAAAATCACTAAAGAGAGTTATCATGTGGTTGCTCATACCTACAACACAAGAAACAATAGGCAACCTAATCCTCTTCTAGTTACCCCAACTTCACTTCCTCCCTCTCAACCTACTCTTCCACAAGTACCTCGTATATCATAGACTCTTAGTAAGGAGTATGATCTTTTTCAGTAACTTAAAGCTAATCCTACCAAGATTTCTATTTGGGATTTAGTTCAAACTTCACCTGCTTATCATGGAATGTTACAAGATGCTTTGAAAATATTAGATGTCCCACCTACAGTGACACCTAATAACATGGCTTCTTTGATTGATCCTACAAACAATCCGAAAGCTCAAATTGTATTCACAAAAGATGAGTTACCTTCTCATGAAATCCAACATCAATATTTTCCTCTTATGATTGTAGTTATTATCAACGATAATGCTATAATACAAACCCTTGTGGACAATGGATCTGGCCTTAATGTTTGTAGTGTGGACTTATTAGATAAGATTAATGTGGATTGTTCTCTCATTGAACTTGCTTCTATTTCTATTTGAGGCTTTGAGAATGTTGCTAAACAATCTTTAGGAATCATAATGTTTCCTATTAAGGTAGGTCATGTTACAGGGAGACTGTGGATTCATAGCATGCAAGTTGTCCCCTCAACTTTGCATAGGCAAGTTAGGTTCATTTATGACAATAAGACATACACCTTGTTAGTTGATACCAATCTTCAAGCTCCATTAAAAGTTGGATCTTCTTGTTCAAATACTTCCCATTCTTCTCCCAATCCTCCTACTTCTTCAAATACATCTATTTCCTTTAATTATCTTGTTCCTTCTAATACTCTTGATTCTTCTACTCATTTGGAATCTCCTCCCAAAGATATCTTTTCTCCTAAAGGAGTTCTCTCAGATGATGATTGGGGATCTCTAGACTTTAACCCTAATTTTATACGAGAGTATAGAGTATCTTGGAAAGAATCTAAGACTAAGAAGGAGAAATCTAAGGAGGAACCTAAAGAGAAACCCACTTTGTCTAAACAACTTTGGGGCTGCTTCTAATTCAAGTAATTCTTCAAATCCTTCCTCTAATTCATAAAGCACTGAGACCTATGAGGTGCAACCATCCCTTTCTGATTTGGCATCCCTTTATGGTCCTGGTTTTCACATTTTAGCTAAGAGTGTCTATAATGGCAATGGTTGTGGCACAAATGAACAAGGAATTAAAGTTACTTTAAAACATAACACACATGAAGCTTCATTTGGACTTGGATATAATCCCTCTAATCTCACCAAAGCATCTAAAATACCATCTCTCAATGTCAATGCTATATTTAGTAGCAATGATAACCTCACCTCAATTAAATCATCTTTTACTTCTTTCAACACTCATCCCCCTCATAAGAAAATCTTGGGGATGAACAAATCTCTTTATGAATCTCCTCAAGAGATTTCTAATCCCACTTATGAGACTTTATCTTCTACTCATTTTAAAATCCCTTCTTCTAGGAATAAAGGTCTAATGAATTACACTTATCCCTCTCCTAAGATTTCTTGTGTGCAAGAAAAGTATGACTTAGTAGCCTATTATTCTCCTATAAACATCCCTCTTTATAAAGACTTTTTAACATTCATCATCTTATATATGTTTTTAATCTCACTTATAGTAGAGCACTTAACATGTCATATTCAAATACCTCATTCAATCTATCATATCTTTAAATAACATTAATGGCTATTATGTTTCTCATCATTATGTGACATTGGTAGGTCACTTACTGGGGCTCATTCTCATTCGTGATGGTACAATTTTATGTGCAATCATACTTTTGGAAGCAACATAATAGCCTATTTCTATCTCATCTCTTCTCCCTACATATGGGGGGAAAGAGTGATTTCAAAAATCTCTCCTTAACATTAAAATTTCCTCTTTGAGAAGTAGTGTCTTCTATAAGGATTTCTTATTGATTGTAGAGGTTCATTCATATTTGAATTCCTTCTCTCATATTGGAATAATCATCCCTAATGGGGATCTTAAGTGCATATCCTTAATTGGGACCTCCTCCTTGGGGTTGGAAGTCTTTGATCATTCATCAATTTCTTTTCTTCATTGAGTATTATCTTTTATAATAAACCCTTCTATTTTGTGAGCGTGCATGTCCCTGATGAGGATCTCTTGCATTCTTTTAGAAGAGTGTTGATATAAATAATCTCTCTTAGATGTCATTTCACTCCTCTTTTCTCTCTCTCATGGATCACCAAAGTGTGTATTCATGCTTTCTATCTCTTCTTCCTTTTCTTCTCTTTGCATTTGTTTCCATTTAAATCTTTCATCTTGTGTTAGAGAGCTCTCAAATCCTCAAACTCTTTGTTGTGCTAGAATTGAGGTTTAGACCTCTTTCTAACCAAATGATTCTCCATTAGTTTTTGATCTTGTATCGAATCTTCTTGTGATCGTTTGTCATCAATCTTCTTCACAATTCGATGCGGTAAACATGATACCTTGTTTCAACTCACTAAATTAGCAAGCCAAAATAGGGGGAGCATATAGCTGCCCTCGAATTTTCATCACCTTCCTTAGTAAGCATTTAGGTGATTTTGTGATTTTATCTAATATGTGGTTTTGTAGGGTGCAGTTCCTAACTATGTACTGCAGATACCATTGGGGGCTTCATCCAACAACTTGTGGATTTATCCTTTTCATGAATGTTTACTTTTATTTACTTTAGCTTGCATATGCACGTAGTGTCATATGACTACTAAAGTGGGGGCTAAATGTAGCATCGTAAATTGTACACCCTTGCTAGGGTGGTACAATTCTATGCTTAGTTTAGCACCTGCCTTAATGTGTTTGCATCTTGCATTGTAATTTCCCTTTAAGAATTTAATTAATTAATTTAATTTAATTTAAATTCATATTTCATCACTCCCCACATCATAAAATTGGGCCCTTTACCCTAAGTGTGCCCATTTTTATTGTATTCCTTCAATAAATCATTAAATCATAAATCCTAATTGTGTCTTATTTCAACCTTTAAGGCCTGATTTCACATCTCAAAACATCCCAAAATAAGTTGTAACTTTGGGATTCACTCTAATATCATCATATCTAACAACCCTGAAAATTTGGTGAAAAGTTGGTTGGACCATGTGTAAGCTATGCATGGTCCCTGATATTTTTCCCAAAATTTAGGGAGCATAATTCTATGATATTATAATGCTTAACCCCAAGAAATTGGCAAAAAATTCAAATACTAGGTCGACCTAAAGACAAAATTAAGATCTAGGGTTTCATAGATAAGAGCTCTCTTTCATCATTTGAAGGCCTGGAAGTTTTTAGCTAAGTTTTCTAGTGATCACAAGGAGCCTTCTATGCAGTGAAAGAGTGGGTCTTTTGGAGTCTTTAACAACATTCAACAATATTTATCAATCATTCATCAAGCATTCATTCATCAATTGGGGGATTTTGAAGATGTAGGAAAGCAATAGGAGATCACCGATTGAAGATTGTCTTGTACTCCTCCCTTGGGGTCGGGTATGATTTCATGTTGTTTTCATGTCTTTGTATGAGCTTCATTACATCAATTTGTAGATTTACATTTATGCTTTAGATCACTTAGCATCACTGATTTAGAGAATTTACTTTGTCAATTACAAGCATTTAGGGTTTACTCTTTAATGCAAAGGGTTACTCTAGATTGTTTGCATTCATCATTTTAGGGTTTTGCACACACACAAGATTCCTAGGCACACTATTTTACTATAAAAATCAGCTATTTGTTGAGGTGGAAATCACCAAAACAAGGGTTTGACTAAGGAAAAATCCCATATAGCCACCCAAAACCCTATTTTCAGTTGCAGGTGCAGGAACGGGTACCCAGAAGACTTTCAAGACTACTAAAAGGCACAAGGGTTGTCTTAAGGCCTCAAATCTATCCCAAAATCATTAGGGATGGGGGCATGGCACCCTTTTCCACCCCTAGATAGGGGCATGGTACCCTTGTCCCCCCACTTTCAAGTGAAATTTGGTAGGTCAAGGGCCCAGAACATCAAGTTTGCAACCCTTCAGCTGCAATTCCCTATCAAACAAAATAGGACCAGGGTGTGACACCCATGTCCTAGGAAGATTGACTCAGTTTTTGGTGTTAGGTACACATTCAAATTCCTCCCCCTACTCTTCTCTCACTATCTCAGTTTTAGTCCTGCAATTTTATGCAATTTCAGTTCATATATGCTTCATTGTTCATCTCCTAGTCTAGTCGATCAATCACACCCTATTTTTCACACCTTCTCTTCATATACAATAAGAGGAATAGAAACCCTAAGAGATAATCCTTGGATCTCTCTTTCTCACAAGAAGTAGCTAAAGTGAGCTATCTCCCTAGACTCTTTCATATTCCCAATGTGTTGGCAAAAGTGGGATTAGGTCCTAGTCACCCAGTCTCGCTTTTTCCCCTCCACACTAGGTATGTAACTATTGTCACAAAAGTTTGCACCCTTTTTTAACACAAATGTTCAACAACCTCCAAGTGTGGGACCTTGCGCATGAGAGGTTGAAACTTTGGAGAAGGACGACTTCCTTTTCAATCAAGATGCAATGTTGGACCAATCCAACTTTTGTAAGACCTACTACTAAGCCTATTCTAACTACTTGCAGAGGAAAAGGGAGAAGGAATTATACTGAAAGGGAAAAGAGAGGTGATACACCAAGATTGAAACATGTTTCTTTCACTTCCTATGAATACACAAGACATCAATGAAACAACCCAAAGCATACATAGGTTCCTATCCTTAATCAGTCTCTATAACATATATAAGATCATATTTTAATAGAGTATTGGGAGGGACTCAAACATCCACAAACAATTATCATAAGAAAAGTTGATACAGCATATAGATCAAACAAAATAAATTAAGAACGCATTCATAATAGAGGCAAGATGATTTGCACAAGGTAAATGAACTTAGAAAGAAGTACAAATAGCTAACTTTATTGATGCAAAGGCAAGGTATATTACAAATACAGAAAAACAAGTTCTATATCAAAATGAATGGAGAAGAGCCCTCAGAAAATCATATAAAATAGCCTTAATAGGTTAGGCATAACTCTGGTTTACATTGAGTCTAGAAACCCTAACCGACTAGGGTTAGGTTACAAAGGAAAATAAATCAAATCTGATCTGATTGTTGTGTGTCTAAAAGTATCCCGCGGAACTAGGGAGGAGTCCCAAGATGCACCTACACCTAAGAAATATCAACAATTCCTTGAAAATCCAGTTGCGCAATCCACAAAATGGTAATTGGTGTCTTTTCTTAGACCAAAAAAGTCTTTTGTGTGTCATAAATGGGCATGGGATACCTTGAGAAACATCTACAGAATCTGGAAGCAATGATGGCAATTACCTTGTGACATCAGGAAGTGGTTGGAGTGAAATCAAATTTGATTTGGGTCATCGATGAGGTCAGAAATAAATTTTGACCATCAAATCAACAACCGCCCTGAGCACCTGTTTGAATTCCAATGATCATCCACAAGTTTGAATATGGGTCATTGATCTCTCCCATTCACATGTGGATGAACGACTGAGTTGTACCTAGAAACCCTCATAAGGATCTTCACTGATCAAATAAAACACAGTTGTTGATCTTTCCCTTAAGAGAAATCGGATGGCTATCCTTTACATGTGAAGCTCTATTGGTCCCACCATCTAGGCCGAAACCATCATATCTCACTAACTGGACTGGACACATGTAAGGAACTTATGAGATCACATGTTAGTCGAAAATAGTTACATAGAACTTGTGAAGATGCAGTTAACATTTTATTTAACCGTCAACTACCAATCACATTGAATGCATCTCCAGATCAAACTCTTGTAAAATAGCCATCCATTTCACTTGACATTATCCCAACTCTGACTACATAAGCAATGATTTAACCGCTTGATCGGGTACAATCATGTACATTTTACTCCTCAGGGTATAATGTCTGAATTTCTTGACCGCTCTTACCAAAGAAAAAGTTTGTTTCTCAAGAGAAGAATATCTCACCTCAACACTCTTGAAAAGGGAACTCATGAATGCAATGGGTTTCTCATCCCTTGCTTCCCTCTACATCAAAAAATTCACTCCTAAATGTAACAAAGCAAAAGAATATATATAAAATGGCAGAGTATAGTCAGGACTAGTTAATACGGGAGCTTCAGCGATGGACTTCTTGATCTAGGTGAAAGACTCTTTGGCTTCACTAGTCCATTCGATCTTATCATCCTTCTTCATCATTTCATTTAATGGCTTGACTATCTCTACAAACCCAGTGATAAATTTTTTGACAAAATTGATCTTCCCAAAGAAAGATCTCATCTCTTTTTTATTGCCAGGCATTTGTAATTTCAAAATTCTACTCGATCTGGGTCTATAGATATCCCTCTTTGAGAGATTACATGACCGAGGAGCTTTCCTTTAGCCACTCCAAATACACACTTCTTGGGGTTAAGTTAAATCCCATATCTTCAGCACCTCTCCAGAACTTTATGGAGGTGGTATGGGTGATCTTCTCTGACCTTGAAAAATATAGTAAAGTCATCCATATATATATAGTAATACATTTGCCAACCAAATCTTTGAAAGCCGTATACATTTCTCTTTGGAATGTTTCTCCAGCATTAATTAACCCAAACGGCATCCTTCGATACATATATGTCCCCCATTTTATAGTAAATGTTGTTTTCATGCGATCTTCATGGTTCACCAAAACTTGGTTATATCCAGAATAACCATCTAAGAATGACATCATTTGTGAACCATTAACAATCTATAGTACCTCATCTAAGGAAGGGAGTGGGTAATTATCCTTTTTAGATGCCTTATTGAGGTTATGAAAGTCAACACAAAGCCAAATTTCCCCATTCTTTTTCCTTACTGGCACCAAATTGGCAACCCAAGTATAGTGACGTACCGGGAAAATAATCCTAGCCGAGTGAAACTTTTGAACATCCTTGAAAATCAAGGGTTCTATCAATGAATTAATCGATTGTTGCTTCTTTCTGAACAGCTTTATATTAGGTTTTAAAGGTATAACATGAGTGATGATTGATGTATCAAAAGTTTTCAAATCTTCGTATCCCCATGCTATAACATCAATGTATACTTTTAAGATTTGCAGAATTTTCTCTCTTTCATTGTGAGTACAAATCTTCCCAATGTACATTATCTTCTCTTGCCCTTCTGGACCAATATTATGGGGTTCATATTTCCTAGCATCTGAATCCGTTGTTAATATCTCTTTTACCCCAGCATCAGAATCAAAAAGCCTCTCTAGAGTGACCATACCCTTGGGAATAACGTTTGTAGGCAAATTCATAATTTCTTCGTCACCCCCTTCATTAAGATCATCTGATCTATCCTTCTCATCAATGATTTGTTCTTCAAAAGCCCCTGAATTGGCAAGAAAAGCTAGAACATTTGTATCATCCTCAAAGACTTGAAATTTTTTGATGTTAGCGGGCACAAGAGGTGTGGAGACCAACTTTATAGAAAACTTCTTCAAAGGAGATTGGCTCACTGGTTCTAGTGTACTTATTGCTACAGCCAATGCATCCGATATCCCATTTACTTTCTTGGGCACCAGCTGAATATTGAAAGCATCAAAATCCTCAATCAACCCCCATACTCTATTCCTATATGTTTCTAACCTTTTTTTGTGACATTGATATTGGCTTCTTACTTGTTTAACCACCAATTAAGAATCTCCTTGCACTTGTAACCATTTGCATCCCTTCTTATGAGCAAAGAGTAGTCCTCTAATTAGGGCCTCATACTTCATCATATTATTAGTGCAAGAGAATTGGAGTCTATAGGAGGCTAGAAAGGTTTTCCCTTTGGGACTTGTTAACTCTACACCTGCTCCACTACCTTGCTTGGATCTAGATCCATCAAACTTTAAAACCCATATTTCATCTTTCAGTTTCTTTACATTCTTCACCTTAGGATCAGTGATCAAATTAGTTTCTAGAGGTGATTGTTGTCCCTTAGGTTCAAGGTCTTGCAACACCTGAGGTTGTTCAATTACAAGTTGCAAGAGTACTTCAAGGGTGTTAGGAGTGGACTATTCTACTTGAGGCTGCACTTGAGATTGGGTTTCTTCATTCTCCTTCTTAAGTGGGATATCCTCATTCTCTTGTTTACCAATCTCAACCATGAAGATATTCTTGTTGCATTGTCCTGGCAGGGAAGTTTCTTTTATAACATCCATTGTTTGGGGTATTACTCCCTCGCGACTTGGAATTTGAATTTCTTCTATGTTGGTGACATGATCAGCATCCTCGCATGGGACTGGGCTCATCAACTTTGTAACCTCATTCTGACATGGGCTACATGATATCTTTGAGTGCTCCTCATGATGTATTCAACACCATTTTGGAAGAAACAAATATTGTACTTTCATAGTATCCCCCAGCAAATACATCCCCTCTTTTACTATTGTAATGAAACCTTTGACCCGTCCTCTATATGTGGTCATATCTGCTTGACATAACTAGGGAATGGTAGGTGCAGAGAAAGTGAGAATCTCATTTACTCTATAGACTCCTAGACTCACTTCAGCATATGCCACCTCATTGGGAGCTCCATAATTTGTGACCAACTTCTTCAACTTGGGTTCACTATCAATTTGAATCTGGTTACTCACCCCCTTCCATGGAAGCCATAAGTATGTAAAATAGGTTGAAAAATAGCTTCCCAAATTTTTTGACCAATCCCTACTGAGGAGCATCTCATATACCTCTGGAATATCCACCACTTGAATGTTGATGGAATGGGATATGCAGGGATCAACACCCAACTGGATGTATACATATTTTAATTCTCCAATTACATTGACCTCAGTCTTGTCCAATTGTACCACCTTACTATTTTCACATACCAAGTTGAGACTAAGATTCTAACATATAGAGTATGGCATTACATTTCTAGAAGCACTTGATTCTACCAAACAGTTGTGCAAATTATTTCCACATATCTTCAAACTAAGTAAAAATAGTGGGTTCTTAATTGCATTGCTACTAACATTAGCATTGACTTCATTCAGGTCAGCCATCTTAACCTCATTGCTCTGGGATTCTAGTAGTTCCAATTTCTTAAGGAGAGCCTGCTTTCGTTCAGGGCAATATCTCAGTGCCTCCATTAGGGACATAGTGGCAGAAGTCCTCTCCATCTCCTTGGTAACATCAAAAGATTCTTTAAAAACATATTCGTGCCCTTGATTTTGTCTAGGACGTGCTCCTTGAAAATCCTAAGGAGGGGGAGGATTGTTGCTTGCATTCACATCGGGAGGTACAAATCCACCCTTTGGGGGAGGTGGTTCTGTTAATGGAGCCTTTCCTTGACTCCTAAGGTTGTAATTATTTATGGTCTACAAGGCTTGAGCATCATAGACATACATTTCACCTTCAGCTTCAACTTGAAACTCTTTACATAGGAACGTATCAACCAACATTGCGGTATTAACTTTCTTAGGTTCTTCATTAGAGAAATCCTTTGGCTGAGAATCAGCTTGAGTGATCCTTATGATCTTTTTCGAACTGGGCACAATTAACCTCGAAATGCATTTTTGTATCATGCAACCTATACCAATTAGTCAATAAATTCATATCAAGAAGATTAACACTTTGTGTGTTATTTGGTTTATCTCGTGCATTAGAATGATCATGGTTCACCCCATCATTGTTTGGACCCATGTTCCATTGCCTATTGTATGGTTTGTTGTTATACCTTTGGTTTTGGTTCTGATTGTTGTAGTTTCACTGATTATTGTATGATTGGGGTTGGTTTTACCCTCCTAGAGGATTCGTCTTCAACTGGCTCAAATCTGAAGTAACTTGTGAAATCATTTTCTTTAATGCATCTACTTCAGCAGATATATCATCTCCTTAACTCTCAGGCATCATAATTGGAGGTTGGCTTGCTGCATGAGAATTACCAAATTGTTGATTTCCCCCTTGTACTTGACCAACATATTGTGTTTGAGTGGGAGCGGCATTGGTATTAGTCTGCCAAGTTAAAGCTTGGGCAGCAAACTATTGATTAGCTTGAGGTTGAGAAGCATAGATTGGCACCGAGTTCATTGTTGGGGCTCCTATAGGTAAAGGCGAGGGTACCCCAGGGTGTTGGTTATAGCTCCCTTGATTCACTCCTATGGGTAAATTATATCTAATTCCCCTTGGTGCTTGATTCAACTCATGATTCATGTTGATCACCAACGCATAGACCTTTGCTAAGGTGTCCCTTTGATCTTTGGGAACACTCTTTTTGATAAAAATAGCAGTCCATGGGTCAATAGCCCTTAGATATGAGTCAATTGCTACATTGGGTGCTACCTAATAAGGAGCTTGTAACCTCTTAAATTCCCTTTGAAAGCTAGTATTAAAAGTTGTTAAAGATTCATTCGGTGACTTCTTAAGAGAGGCAAATTGATGGTACAATGTTTTAGGGTCAACATACACCCAGAATTGATTGATGAAAGCTTTCTCCAAAATATCTCAGCTAGTGATAGAATTTGTTGGTAGAGTCAAATACCAATTATATTCATTCTCCCCAAGTGAATATGGGAAGATTCTACATACTACTTCTTGGTGTTCAGTGTTGTTATGAATGACTGCATCTTTGAATGCTTTGATATTCTCATCAGTCATCCTACCCCCCAAATAATAGAACTTACTGCAAAATTTATCTGGGTTTCTAGGTAAGTCATGTATGCCCCTTGGTATAGTTCCTAGCAGTGTGTGGTCTTGGTTAAAGTAGTCCATTGAAGGTGGTGACGGTGGACGTTGAGTCACAAAAGGTGCAGTGATAGGCTAAGGACTAGGGATCAATTGATCTTCTACATTGGGTATGGATGACTACGCTAGTGAGGATGTTGAAGGTTATCCCTTAGCTTTATTTCTCCTTTTCCTAGTCGCAGCTCCTAACTCTACTAAGTTGGATGGTGAAGAATTGCTCCTAAGGATTCTGTGGAATCTCTTGGGAGAGAAAGATGATATATGATCCAACTTAATACCTCAATTTCTTGGTTGTGGAGGTGGTTGTGGGTTTTCTTGTGGAAGAAGTTGCCTTTGTGCATCTACTTCTATATGTATACTTTTTATCTTTCGTTGTCAAGGACTTGTCATGCTTGCAACCAATCACTATAATCCCTTCTACTATCCCAAGCAAGATCATATAGCTGGGTAACAATGTCATCTTTCTTTTAGTTGAGGTTGGGTTGTGTGAATGGTAAAAGTATATCTCTTGGAAGCACCATATGTGGTTAATCAACGAGGGGACTAGTATGGGGCCCTCATTCTAGGATCAATTTCTGTTGATGATTGTTTTGACACACTCGCTAATAGTCAAGTAGCCAATGTGAACACTCACCACCTCTCCTAAAAAGCAATAAGTTCTGGGGAACTAATCACTCCAAGGTCTATATAGTTCGGTCTCGATGGTGATGGGAAGCCTAATGGTTGATGTGGTTGTACCTGTTGAGGGGCCTGCTAGTTAAAACTAAATCCTAATAATCATTAATAACTTAACTTCCTTTTTTTTATGATTTTAAGTTTCTTCTTGAAATAAATTGCAAGAGATGGGGATACAAGAAAATAACAGTGAAACCAATTTAATGACATCTTAACGAAATACTTAATTAGTACCTTGCAATCCAAAAATCATCAAATATTATACAAATCAGCATTCAATAACGGACCTCTAGTAAACCTACAAAGTCAGCAACCTTACAGACTTATGGAAAGAATATCACCATAATATTGTCTATCTCAATAATTCTCAATGCACCACTTATGTGTGTAGCATGAGTCATAAAGCAATAAATGGAAGATCAGAACACATTGTTGATTTCAAACAATAGACATTACCAGATTACAAAGAATAAACTCATAGAACATATGCATAGATCAGGCAATCTATAAGTTGCTTCTTGTATTAATTTCAAAGAATGGGTAAAAAAAATAACTCAAGTTCATAGCAATCTGCAAAAATAATCTAAAATTTCTAGGTGGGCCTCAAATCATCAATTTGTGGACCCTTAAAAATGAATCAAACTCCTCAATTTATAGAGCTTTATGCCCTACTTTCTAGGAAATAAACCTAATATAAATTAAGAACTCAAAAGCTAGGAGTCGTTGTTAACTTGCAAGTTTCTGCCTCTATGCTCCAGTTAACTACTATGAAACGGAGGTTCGGTGAGCACTACGAAGACCATGTTGTATGAACCAGGCTTTTGTAGTCATGCATAATTTAGCTCAAAACTGGAACGTGAGTTGGAGATGTAGTTGGAGTACTAGTGGTGAAGCCATGCAAAAACTCCTCTCAAAAGTCTTTCTATCTTTAGTAACTATACGTTTATCTTGTACTTCTTTTTATAGGACTTATAATTGTTGATAAGACATGCAACTACCTCGGTAGGAGAATCGACAAAATGCTTAATTCTGAATTTATACTTTTTCAAAAATTCCTCTACATTCTTTGTTTTCTTCTCCAACTCCCCTATTGTTTATGTCAGCTCTTGAAATTCTGTAATTAAATATGTATATATATCCATCAATGTAACAGTGAACTAAGCTGAAGGTCCCAAATGTTGGGCCTCATATGCATCCCACTGGCTGAGTACCTGCTCTTCCTCCATAACTCCACACTGGTTATCCCCAACCCAGAAACTCCAAGTAATTGTCTTACAAAATCTTCATACTTTTCTACCATCTTAAGGAGAGGAACTTGAATGTCTGCTACATCCTTCACATACTGTTGAAGCATTTCCATCTTCAAATCCAAAATGTATGTGTAAGACTACAAATTCTTACAACTATCTCCACCCAGGAGGTCCTCCTCTATAATCACTTCCTCACCTAGGCGCAAAACCTTACTCAATACCCGGAACTGCTTGCCAAACATGTTGAGCTTCTGCTCCCATTGATGAGAGCAGGAAGCTAATTCTCCTCCTAATTGTACTACCTTCTTATATTCCTTCATGGTATTTTGCAAAAATAGTCTAATTTTGGATGCATTTATCTGTGCCCATGATTTTGTTGTGGCAGCCACCTATCTTACCTCAAGCAATGCTTTTACCTCTCCTTCTTGGGAGTGATGAGGTTGAAGGTAAATTATAATTTTTACAAGTATCTAACTCCTCCCACTTCGTCTTCTTACCCATTTTTACCTAAGATACTTGGTATTTTGGGGAGCTTTGACCTTTTACCTACAAAGGAATCGCTACATTTGCAACCACCTCACTAGAGGTTGTTCTTGACAGATGATACACAGTCTTGGCTTTCTTAACTTTCCTTGGTTCCTTTGTGATTGCCTATTGTATTGTAACCTCCGATAACACTACTTTCCTCTTCTTTATCTCAAAGGTCAATTCCAACCATTGTGGCACATCCTTATCTTTATCACCTTCGTGAAGCACTATGTCAGCAGTCACAATGTGCACATCTAATTGTTCCTCTGCTTCATCTTTCTCTTCTTCCTCTGTGTGCTTAGGCCCTTGAGGTGAAGCAATTTGGTGAGCTAGATTAGTTTGGAGAGCAATCTCAATGTTCAATTGTTGTTGCTTGTGAAACTCTCCCAACCTATCATTGACCTCTTCCCCAAATCTCTTGCCATCCTTATCTATTTCTTCCATACCTTTCCCAGTAGCTATCTCTTTCAAGAGATCTTCTTGGTCCTGAGGGGTTAAGATTAATCTTTTGTTCAACAAATCTTCAACCTCATTTTATTCTTTCTCCCCTCCAAGTGGTTGTTGTCCCCTAGGTTGTTCCTCCTCTTGGTTAGAGTGTTTCAATATTACGGACAATTACAGTTTCTATGGTAGGCCTAAATGTCTGTGTCCTAGGAGGCATTGTGGTTGTATCAACTAGTGGTGGCATAGGGGCATTAGTAACTGGGGCTTGTGTTGTAATTGTTGATGGAGGCTGAGTGGGTGTACCTTCATCTATTTTTCCTTGTTCTTCTTCCTCTTGAGAACCTTCTCCTAGAGTTTGTCCAATTGTTGTTCTCACAGGAAGTACCTCTGCTAGTGGCATAGCACCCAGCCCTTCTGTCACTCCAAAGTCTGTAGCCTTTTTCAATAGTTCACATTTCCTCATTTACTCATGAAGCTTCTTCAACAATTCATTAGTACTTTCTTCAGGCTCAACAACTTCATCTGGGTCAGTGGATGTATTCTTCCAAGAACTAGACCTCGTTTTATGAGCATACTCCTTATAACCCCTTGATTGGGGCACACCCGAGGTAGATTCCCTCTGCTTCCCCTTTGAAGCACTTGGACTAACCCTCAAACTGAGCCATTGTCTAGTTCTATTTATAACCATTTGATTTATTTGTTCTATATCTATATCTTCATGTGTAGACCACCTTATGGGAGACAGAGGCTTCTTGTCAACTTCTTGTTCTTTATATACATAAACTAATAACTCTCCATCATCCCTCAGCTCTTTGGGGAGATTGGTTTCTATTTCAAAATCCCTAATCTGAGGTACTGACAGTCTATAATGATTATTCTCTTACCTCAAAATTGTCTTGGAGGTTTTCCCAAAAGTCCTCTAATCTAGGCTTGTGCCCCTCATATGCTTTAGGAATGGTTTGTTTGAGCTTGCCATAGGGATCATAGTACTCCCTTGCATAATTAAATTCCTTTAAAATTTAGATCTTGTAGCTCCTCTGTCGTCTTCACTACCTGAGTTTTTTAACAAGATAAATAGCCGATGGAAACTGAGAAATATATCCCTGCCTTGTGTTTTGAGGACAAAAGGGATTGGAGGTTGAGCATTTGCTTGGCATATTCTAACAAAATGATGTGGTCATTGCAATATCGTGGCAATAGCATCGGGTTCCCTGTAAACCCACTGACCCCGAGAGAGCATTGGTTATGTTGGCATTGCACACTCCAATGATAAATTGTAGGTGATTGAAGGTATTGTCATTGATGGCAACCTTGCAATCCTATGGTACCAGCAGGCACCGGCACCGACAGATAGTTTACCAACAACAACAAAGATGTTTATCAGCACCCCAGCCGACAGGATTTTGTTTATTGCATATTGTATTTAATTATAATATCTTTTTGTAAGCCGACAAGGCATATTGTAATAAGACTCATATATAAGTAGGAGATCTTGTACATCATTTAAGATGTAGACATTGAAGATTATTTGTAGACGTAGTATGCAAATATTAAGGTAGATTTTGGAGTAAGGTTTATGGTTATTGTATGAGCTTAAACCGGTACTGAACCTGGCATAGCAGATGTTGAACTAAAGCAGTACATTATACTGGATTTGCATAATCTATTTTGTAAGTCAGTGAGACTTCCTTTTGTAATTAAGTAGTGAGCTTTAGGTAGTTGGCCTTCTTGCATGTGTAGGCCCCTATTGTAAGTAATATCCATTCATTGGCCAGTGAGTGAATATTATGGGTCACAAATCCGACCAATATTTTTCTTACATCACGTTTCCTTGTTAAAAATCTTGTGTTATGGTGTGTTTTCTATGTTGTGCTTATTGTTCATATTTGCTGCATCAATTCTTGTTTACCGATACACTATTTTGGAATGCAATTTATTTAATAAGGTCAGAAAATCTATTAACTAGAAAGATACTGATTCACCCCCCCCCCTCTCAGTATCATTGGGAATCCTAACAGGTTCTAGATGAACCAGCATGCCCATTCTTGAATTATAGCCATTACTTCAGGGCTTATCCCGTAACCTACATCACCTATGAGTTTAATAATAATAGGGAAGAGGAAGGCATCATTGATTCTCTTAAAGTGAGCCTTCGCATTTTCTAGAGGCAGTTGTGAGTAATACTCCCAAACTTTCTTCTGCCCTTCCTCATCTCCTAGTTGGCCCTCTACCTGTAATCCTGGGAACTTACTTGCTCGGGCGCCCACCCAGATAACATAGGAAGTGAAAAATAATTTCTTTGTTTGATGTACTTCCTTCATTTTCTTATGGATGTTGTTGGAGAGGATTTGAGCTAAGTCAAAGTATTGCTTCCCTATAAGGATAGTGGTCATAAAATGGAACATCTAGGGATGGAAATGCTTGCGATCTGGCTTGCTAAAGGCCTTTCTCAGCATGATGATCAAATCTCATTGTGACTCCTTAAAGTTTGTCCTCAACACATATGTGGCTTTTAGCCCTATTTTTCTCTCCTCCTCTAACGATTTCTCATTCATGTGTCTCTTATTTGAAGCAATATTGTTATTCCATACTCTGAGGGCTTCTTCTTTAGTAGTTAGGAGTACTTCATCCCTCACAAGGATGCCAAACAAAAATCCCATCATATCTACAAACAAGTCAATTACCATCCTACCATGACTATCTGTGCACTTTCTTGTATCTGCATCGTAGAACTATGCAATGGTCATGATAAATTCAGGAGCTTGGAGTGACTGTGGGAAGATGGTTGCCTCCACCAGGCCTGATCCCTTAATCCTCCTTAGCGGGGCCTCTAGCCTTGGTCATTCCAATTGTGTTTTAATATCCTCTATCTTGATGTGCCTCACCTCTGTGTTTGTCACCCACTTAATCTGGTCATCCAGCTTCGAAACATACACCTTTCCTTGATATTGATATTTCATTGTCACGGGAAGTTTGTCTAACTCCTTGCCCCTCTTGCTAGAAGTTGGGTCCATCTAAATTCTCTGATCTACAAGAAAGAATCAAGAATTAATCCATTGCATAGATAAAAATATCAATAACATCATCCACCTCAGGACTCTGGGGTTCCAGGGTGGATGGGCTTACAAAAAGGCAAACTCCAGAAGTCCGAGGTTCCGATCTTCCGGGGTAGATAACTGAACAAAGTCTGGAACTCTAGGGTTTTGAGTTTTTGGGATGGATGAGATAAATGGACTCTAGAAATTCAGGGATCTAGGGTTCTAGGGTGAATAGAAAAGGTTAACTTTGGGACCTTAGAGTTTCGGGGTTTCAGGGTAGATCAATAGGGCATCAAGAAGATATTTCAGAACTTCAGGGATGCGGGGTTTCGAGCTTAAAGCAATGGCCTAATAAGAAAGAACATCAGAACTCTGGGGTTCCAGGGTAGATCAATAGGGCATCAAGAAGATATTTTAGAACTCTGGGGATCCAGGGTTCCGAGGTTAAAGCAATGGCCCAATAAGAAAGGACCTCAGGACTCCAGGGTTACGGGGTTTCGGAGCCTGGGGTGATTCACTTTGAAATTTAAAAGCTGGTCCAAAACTCTAGGGTTCTGAAGTTAATAGGCATGACCAAAGGAACCAACCTCGAGACTCCGAGGTTCTAGGGTTTTGAGGTGAAGAAAAACTACCAAGCCTGGAACTCCGGGGCTCCGAGGTTCTGGGGTTGGGAAAACTAGGGCACGTGAAAAACACAAAAAATGAGGAAAAACAAAAACAAAATCTAAAACAAAAAAACTAAAATAAACAACAAGATCTAAATGCGGAAACACAAGGAGGGAGAAAAAATTGCCACACTAGTGAGAAAAACACACAAAAGGCTCGGCAACACGGGGGCGCAAAGTTGGGAGGTTGCAACTAGGAGCTCTAAAAACTTGAGTGCACAAATGAACTTATAAAAGTTGATTCCACTTATTTATATCCCCCCCCCCAACTTCATTCATACGATCATCTTAAACATGACCTCGGGAGTCTAGGGTTCCAGACTTCTGAGGTGGCAAACAAAAGACAACAAATTTCACCTCGGGACTCTGTGGTTTCGGGGTGAATTATGAAAATGAATAAAACACGCAAAAGACCTCAACACTCTAGGGTTCTAGGGTTCTGAGGTAAAAAGGGACAAAACAACCTTGGGACTCTAGGGTTCTAAGGTTGAAAGACAAAACAACTTCAGAACTCTGAGGTTCCAGGGTTCCAAGTTTGAAAGACTAACCAAACATGAAGAACTTGGGACTTCGGGACTCTGAAGTTCTAAGACTTCAACGAAAAAGAATAAGGCACGACTTCAGGACTCTGGGGTTTCGGGGTTGCACACAAAAAAACAAACACCTACTTCAAGACTTCAAGAATTCGAGGTTCCATGGTAGGACTAACAAAAAATAAACAAAGGAGACCTCAAAACTCTAGGGTTCTGAGGTTGCCAGGCAAAACTAAAAATACAAACCTACAAAAAAAAAAAAGAGGGACCCATATTTTCAACACAAGGAAACTAAAGGGAGTTAGGTATGCAGGGCATAACAATAACAATGACCCTTCTATTAGCCCCATGTGGCCTATATATGCCCTTCCCTCACCCTTTTGTGGCCCATTCTCCATTGCATTTCCCTTTTTATCCATCTCCTTCCATTCTTCTCTCCTCTCCTCTTTTTTCCTCGCTTTTCTGTTATTTTCTTCTTTTTTGAGAATTTTCACATAAATTTCAAATTTTTTGGTTAAATTCTCAAAGGGGCATCTCTTAACTGTGTTGGTATTATAACAGACAAGAAGAAGGTTGGCATTCCAATTATAATGAGAGATTGTTGGCATTTCAATAAGGATATTGAGAAGGTTGTTGATGACTATGGATATAACTGATTAAGGATAATTACTGTCTTAATATTATTATTTTGTCATTGATGTCAAGAAATTGATTTTCTAATTCAATATGATGTTGCCATATCTTAAGAAGTATGATTTGATGAGTATAAAGATGTCGGTAAAAGACACAGAAAGAATATGATGAATAAGGGGATAAGTTATTCAATGGGCAACTATTACCGAGTTAGACAATGATGAGATCATGATGTTTAGATTGTTTTGATATTCTACTTATGCTATTTTTTGAAAGGTTAATACTATACTATGTTACCGAGTAAAGAACCTAGTCGGTAAACCCTAAGGTTATCGCTATCGGTTAATGAAGGTAGAATGTCTACCGAGTGAAGTTTAGTATTTACCGAGTTACAACCGAGCTATAACAGAATGCATTAAATGTTTACATGTGATATTTAATGAAGGAAGCTGATGAGCTAGAGTGGATTAAATGATTGGTAAGTCGTGTATGAAGATTTTTAAAGAATCTATGGTAAAGAAAGATCGGCAGGAAGATCTATAGATCAAATTGAACCGCAATACCATAACACAAGTTCTAAGGTGAAAATGCAAGTTCCAAGGTGGGGTAAAACATTTTCAAATCGAAGGATACATTGAACCTAGACAAGATTGAAGATCTGATGGCTGTGATTGATCATGGGAAATGTGATCAAGGAGATTAAGTGGTTGGAAGATTGTTTATAAATAGGAAACTGTTGATAAACAATGTATGCGAGCAAGTGTATGCATAGGGATGCTACATAGTGATTATCGAGCACAGAAGCTTGAAGACCTATTTTGATAACAGAGTATAGAGCCCAACAGAGGGACAAGATAAGTCCTATGAATTGATTGTATTGAGCAAATAAGAATCTGCTTCAACATTTTTAGATGTGAAGTTGCAGACATAATTTTTATTACTGTTATTTTGAGAAGTAGCAGAAAATCTCTTAACCGAGTGCACTTAACAGACTTATTTGTAAAGTCCTCTAGCAAGGTGACATTCTTATTGAGTGTTTGAAATCTTTTAACAAGGTCACTTCTAACAAGGTGAAGATCCTAACAGATATGAGGGAAATCCCTTAACCCGGTCACATCTAGCAATGTGTTTGTAATCTTTAACAAGATTTGCTTTTAACTGAGCATACTCTAGAAGAGTATATTTCTTAGTGGTCCGAAATCCCACAGTGGTTTTTCCCTATTTGGGTTTCCACATAAAATCTGGTGTTATATGTTTGTGATCTTATCTATTTATGGGTCTGCATGCATTACTGTTTTTCTGATAAGGTTACCAAGGTTGAATCTGTTGTTTTTATTGAAGATTAAGTTTGAATGATTCGCCCCCCCCCTCTCATAGTGTTGGCTTGGCATATGTACTAATCATATCTAGTATCAGAACTATCAATTAGTATCAAAGCTTTGGACTCTGGAAGAAAAGTTTAAAGGCACTTGAGTTAAAGATCCAAAAGATGTATAAGAGGGATGCACCGAAGCTAAATAAGTCAAGTTTCTCTACATGACAGAAAAGGATGAAGCTACATCTATCAGGAATTGGAGAATATGTTGTCTATTATCTGGAGAATGATTTCATTACACCAAGCACCTATCCATTGACAATGGAAGAGATAAAGGCAAAGCAAGAACATATTCAAGCAATGATTGAAATAACATCTGTGACCGACTCAGAGTTTAATGATCTAGAAGGATGTATTGATGCAAAGGCAATGTGGACTAAGCTCATATCTGTGTAAGGTGGAGATGAACATGTTCAAAGAGCAAAAGTGGATAGTCTAAGAGGACAACTTGAATCTATGAGGATGAATGAAGGTGAGAACATAACCCAGTATAGTACAAGACTAAAGGAGATTGTAAATCAAATCAAAGGAGCAGGAGGAACTATTGAAGAAAAGGATGTAACAAGTAAGATGCTTAGAACCCTTCTACCTTCCTATGCAATCTAAGTCTCTGCAATCAATGAATTGAGGTCTATACCCAATATGTCAGTTTCTTTAGATGCTACTATTGGTAAGCTACATGCATTTGAGTTAAGTAACTTTGATAACAGTGGGTCATCGGTAAATAAAGTTGAATCTACATTTAGTTCTTTTCATATTGATGAAATTGATGATTACAATGATAGAAAGTATAAGTACTCTGAAGGGAATCACAGTGGAGCAAGTGAAAGATTTCGCAAAAACATGGAGGAGGTACACAAACTGTATGAGGAAATCAGAAAGCAAGAAGAGTTTGAAGCACTATTAGCCAGAAGGCTACCGAGAGGAAAAGGTAAGTATAAAGTAAAGCTACCTTTAAAATGTTTCAATTGTGATAAGATAGGACATATGGCTTCTAACTATCCTGACAAAGAATCTAGTGAAAAGATAAATTATCGAGATGACAGACAGAAAGATAATCATTACAGAGAACACCGAGACTTCGGGAGAAGAGATAAAAAGACATGCCTAATAGCTAATGAGGAATCTAATGATGATAAATCAAATGAAACTGATACAAAGGAAGTTGTTTATGTGGCTATCAAAGATGGATTAGATGAAGAAAGGTATGAAGAAAAATCTTTAATAACTCATATAAATACTAATGATTCTTGGATCATAGATAGTGGTTGCTCGCATCACATGACAGGTGATAAACACAAATTTATTACATTAGATGATTATGATGGAGGCTACGTAAGATTTGGTAATGATGCACCATGTCTGGTAAGAGATAAAGGATCCATAACACTTCTTGACAATGCTAAGTGTAATGATGTTTATTGGGTTGAAGGTTTGAAATACAATTTGTTGAGTGTAGCACAACTAAACAACACAGGTTACCGAATAGAGTTTGAAAAAGGAATTGTCAAAGTTCATGATAAGCATGGAAAGTTAGCTACTACTGGGACACAAACAAGAGGTAATATATTTCATCTTGACTCAACTCGGAATAAATGTCTATATGCAAGGATAGATGATACCTAGTTATGGCATAAAAGGTTTTGTCATGTAAATTTTGATAGTCTGATCAAAATAAGTAAGAAGCACCGAATAAGAGGTCTACCGAGTCTTGAAAAGCCTGACAATGCTATGTGCCAAGGATGCCAGATGGGTAAGGTGACAAGATCAACCTTTACAAGTAAGTCTTACACTTCTAAGAGAATTTTAGATCTTGTGCACACTGATCTTTGTGGTCCTATGAAAGTTCAAAGTTATTATAGTGATAAATATTTCATATTATTTGTGGATGACTATTCAAGGATGATGTCATTTATGTTTTTAAAAGAAAAATCATAAGCTTTTCAAATGTTTAAATGGTACAAGGCAAGAGTTGAAAATGAAATAGGAAGACAACTGAAATGTCTTAGATCAGATAGAGGAGGAGAGTTCACATCTGATGAGTTCAACTTATTCTACAATGATCATGGTATTAAAAGACAAGTCTCTGCACCGAGAACTCCACAACAGAATGGAATAGCTGAGAGAAGAAACAGATCTATTGTGGATTGTGCCAGAACCCTAATGATTGAAAAGAAAGTGCCACAAACATTTTGGAGAGAAGCAATAAGCACAATAGTTTACACCCTGAACCGAGTACAACTGAAGAAAGGTACTTTGAAGACACCATATGAAATCTGGTATGATAAGAAACCTAATGTAAGTTATTTTAAAATCTTTGGAAGTAGATGCTATGTACACAAAGATGATAGAAATGGCAAGTTTGATCAGAAAAGTGAAGAAGGAACATTTCTAGGTTATTCTTCTAGAAGCAAAGCATTTAAATGTCTGATCAAATCATCTAACAAAATAGTAGAAAGTGTAAATGTGAAAATTGATGAATTTGCAGAAAGAAATGATGAAGGAAACTCCAAAGAACCAAAATATTATGAAGGATTTGTCTATGCTCAACCGAGAAGTCCTACCGAGAAGACTGCTGAAGAAAATGAAGAGAATATCCAGTTATCGAGTGATGAAGAAGATCATACAGAGCCTACCAAACCTATATTAGCCAAGTATGTCAGAAGGAATCATGCACCAAGTCAAATTATAGGAGATAAGAATGATCCAGTGATGACAAGGAACAAACTGAGACATAACACATGTCTAATATCTGAATTTGAACCGAGAATAGTGAAAGAGGCATTTAACAGTGAAGATTGGATAAATGCTATGATAGAAGAGATTGATCAAATCAAGAAGAATGACACATGGACACTGGTCCCAAGACCAAATGACAAAAATGTAATCGGTACAAAGTGGATCTTCAGAAACAAACTAAATGAAAAAGGTGAGGTCATTCGAAAAAAAGCAAGACTAGTTTCCAAAGGTTATGCCCAAGAAGAAGGAATTGATTATGGTGAGACTTTTGCACATGTGGCAAGACTTGAAGGAGTAAGAACATTGTTGGCATATGTTTCTTACAATAATTTCAAGGTATATCAAATGGATGTCAAATCTGCATTTCTGAATGGTATATTAGAAGAAGAAGTTTTCATTGAACAACCTGAAGGATTTGTTGAAGGAGAAAATAATGATCAGGTATGTAAATTGAACAAAGCTTTATATGGTCTGAAACAAGCACCTAGAGCATGGTATGAGAGATTGCACTCATATTTGATCAAAATTGGTTTCATAAGAACAAGTGAAAACAGCAATATGTACATGAAGAATGATGAAAATGGAATACTGATCTCAGCCATATTTATTGATGATATTATCTTTAGTGGAAATGACTCTCTATGCAAGAACTTTGGAAATGAAATGAGTAAAGAATTTGAGATGTCATTAATCGGTGAGATAAAATATTTTATAGGTCTACAAATACTACAAATGAAAGATAAGATTTTCATTACCCAATCCAAGTACATAAAGGAAATCCTGAAGAAATTTGGAATGGAGGATTCAAAACCAGTAAGTACTCCTATGACTACCAACTGTAAATTATCAAAGAATGATGAATCTGCATCTGTTGATGAGACACTTTACCAATCTATGATTGGAAAGTTGCAATATGTTGTTCACAGCAGGCTAGATATAGCACATGCAGTAGGTATTGTTGCAAGATTTTCTGCAGATCCTAAGGAAACACACATGATGACAATCAAAAGAATTTTCAGATACTTAAAAGGCACTGAAGATTATGGCTTAGTATATCAGAAAGGAAATGTTTTTGATTTAAAAGTTTATACTGATGCTGATTGGGCAGGCAACATTGATGACAGGAAAAGCACAAGTGGAGGAGCTTTCTTTTTAGGAGAAACACTAGTGAGTTGGCTTAGCAAGAAATAAGGATGTGTTTCTCAATCAATAGCAGAAGCTGAATATGTTGCTACAGCACTGAATTGCACCAATATAGCATGGATCAAACAATTGTTGGAAGGTATAAATGAGCAAGTTACCGAGCCAGTAACTATATTCTGTGATAACACTAGTGCCATTAACATTTCAAAGAATCCTGTTATGCACTCTAAGACAAAGCACATCTCTATCAAATAGCATTATCTTAGAGAAGAAGTTCAAGAGAAGAAAGTGGTTTTGGAGTATGTTAGCACAAAGGAACAAATTGTAGACATCTTCACCAAGCCACTGCCAAAGGACACTTTTGAGTATCTCAGAAGTCTATTAGGGGTCCTACCCCTATCTTCCATTCACTGACCCAGTTCGGTGAAAGCATCAATTTGATGACTCTATAGAATATCTTTTAGGAGTTGATGTTGATTTACACACTTTAGGAGGTTTTCTAAAGGTGTGCAGGAAACAATAAATAAGCAATAGGAATTGAAGACAAAATGCTCTAACCGAGACTGAATTGATACATAACAGCATGGAATTCACTTCTCAGAGGAAGAACTTATGTTTTTAGTTCTTTTCATTTTTGGCATTGTTGTCAAAGGGGGAGAAGACTAATGTATGGGGGAGAAGTCTACTGACCGAAGGGGAAGACTACATTTTAGAACTAGGGAGAAGACTAATGACAGAGGGAGAGCATTTCAGAATTTCACAACAATCTGAATCCAATCTGAATCCAAATCAATAAATTCAAATCAATTGGTTTTGCCATCAATGCCAAAGGAGGAGATTGTTGGCATTATAACAGACAAGAAGTAGGTTGGCATTCCAATTACAATGAGAGATTGTTGGCATTTCAATAAGGATATTGAGAAGGTTGTTGATGACTATGGATATAACTGATTAAGGATAATTACTGTCTTAATATTATTATTTTGTCATTGATGTCAAGAAATTGATTTTCTAATTTAGTATGATGTTGCCATATCTTAAGAAGTATGATTTGATGAGTATAAAGATGTTGGTAAAAGACACAGAAAGAATATGATGAATAAGGGGATAAGTTATTTAATGGGCAACTATTACCAAGTTGGACAATGATGAGATCATGATGTTTAGATTGTTTTGATATTCTACATATGCTGTTGTTTGAAAGGTTAATATTATACTATGTTACCGAGTAAAGAACCTAGTTGGTAAACCCTAAGGTTATCGCTATCGGTTAATGAAGGCAGAATGTCTACCGAGTGAAGTTTAGTATTTACCGAGTTACAACCGAGCTATAACAGAATGCATTAAATGTTTACATGTGATATTTAATGAAGGAAGCTGATGAGCTGGAGCAGATTAAATGATTGGTAAGCCGTGTATGAAGATTGTTAAATAATCTATGGTAAAGAAAGATTGGCAGGAAGATCTACAGCTCAGATTGAACCGCAATACCCTAACACAAGTTCCAAGGTGAAAATGCAAGTTCCAAGGCGGGGTAAAACATTTTTAGATTGAAGGATACATTGAACCTGGACAAGATTGAAGATCTAATGGCTATGATTGATCATGGGAAATGTGATCAAGGAGATTAAGCAGTTGGAAGATTGTTTATAAATAGGAAACTGTTGATAAACAATGTATGTGGGCAAGTGTATGCATAGGGATGCTACATGGTGATTACCGAGCACAAAAGCTTGAAGACCTGTTTTGATAACAGAGTATAGAGCCCAGAAAGGGGACAAGATAAGTCCTATGAATTGATTGTAATGAGCAAATAAGAATCTGCTTCAACATTTTTAGATGTGAAGTTGCAGACATAATTTTTATTACTGTTATTTTGAGAAGTAGCAGAAAATCTCTTAACCGAGTGGACTTAACAGTCTTATTTGTAAAATCCTCTAGCAAGGTGACATTCTTATTGAGTGTTTGAAATCCTTTAACAAGGTCACTTCTAACAAGGTGAAGATCCTAATAGATCTGAGGGAAATCCTTTAACTGGGTCACATCTAGCAATGTGTTTGTAATCTTTAACAGGATTTGCTTTTAACCGAGCATACTCTAGAAGAGTATATTTCTTAGTGGGTCCGAAATCCCACAATGGTTTTTCCCTATTTGGGTTTCCATGTTAAATCTAGTGTTATATGTTTGTGATCTTATCTATTTATGGGTCTGCATGCATTATTGTTTTTCTGATAAGGTTACCGAGGTTGAATCTATTGTTTTTATTGAAGATTAAGTTTGAATGATTCACCCCCCCCCCCTCCTCATAGTGTTGTCTTGGCATCTGTACTAATCATATTTTGTATCAGAACTATCAAACTGCGTCTTACCTATGATGCTCCATTTTACATGCTAGGGCATCTTTTTGAGGAATTTTTAATTCCCTTTCTCCTTCCCAGGGAATTTTTAATTCCTTTCTCCTCTTCCCAGTGTACTTGGGGATCTCTTTCTAATGTCCTACAGGAGTGTGGAGACAAGAAATACTTTATGGAAAGGATCTCTTGGATCTCCCACTTGTCCTCTCCAAGCCACCTCACCTTCATTCAATCCTAGCCCTCCATTTCCTTTCAATCTCAACCATCCATTCTGAGCCCCTCAAATCTATAAATTGGAGTCTCCTCCCTTCAAAATCTATCCACTTTATTTGTATTGTCATGTTGTCAACTTGATTCAAAGAATACATCAATCATACCCACATTATTCTCAAATATAACCACACCCAGTCCTCATAATTGTAACATGCCCATTGTTCTACCCATATATTAACTAAGTTTTAAACCACAAGTGAATGAAATAAATTTCCAACATACAAGTAATAAAAAATTTCCATTCCCATTTCATAAACAAGATGCATATATGAAATAAATCCCATCTCAACTTTTCCATTTCATCATAAATCATATACAATATGATTTTCATGATCTTGTGAAAGTATTTACATTTTTCCTTTCCAAACTTCCATTTACTTAAGGAATATTTGAATACATACAAAGCTTCTATGAGTTTAATGAAACATAAGTAATAAAAATGGTCCAGATGTCCTTGCTAGCATACATCCTCAAATATCAGTCACCAACTGCATGAGGAAGAGCATCACCCAAGTGCTTTTCCACCCACCCAAGACTTTTCAGTCCCTTGTGCCTCTTCTAATAGAAGTGACCCAATCCTTTGACGAAGAGATTGGTTTGGTGGGCTTGTAATAATAGCCTTAAGAGAATAGCGTTATGTCCTACATAACTAGAGCTACCATACATTGGCTACAACCTACATGTATGGTGTTCCTTGTCTAGTATGTAAACTTTGATCATAGTGAATTGACAATGTAGAAAGTGGCAACCTACACTACTTTGACCAAATAATTCATCACTCAATACTTTGAGTGTGAGTCATATGTCCACCCACTTCATTTATCTATTTGGTAAATTTACCATTTATTCAATTTCTATAACATTCTCATAAGGTTGATAATGTTGCCATTCGCATAAAGATTGCATTAATGATATGTTATGTTGTCACTGATGTCAATTGAACCGGTAATGGTATTTATAATATTGTTGATATTGTTGTTATTATTGATGTTGGCTTGTAACTGGTAGGAAGAGCTTTGTCGAAGATGTTATAAATAGGTATGTTAAGTTTGTGAGTTGAATTGGCAAACCAGTGTATAATGTTAAACCCTTTCTATGCAATGTAACCAGTAAACCCTACCGGTTATTTTTTTGTTAAAATCTAACCGATCAATTTTGTTGCTTTAAAATCTAATGATGAGTGGTAATGATGGAGACATGTGTGATCATTGTATAAGGATAAGTTCATATTGTTCTATCTTGTTTTTTCATTTGTTTGATTGTCTAGGGCATGAGAAAAGTGGATTTCATCTAATGCATAGCACGTGATGAGTTACAAAGTCCGATGAAGTAGTGATCATGGAGCGGTTGGAATTTTCTTGAAGAATGTGAAGAGATTGTTATGATTTCCAATGGTCAAGATTGAACTGACTTGTTTGTAATCTCTATGAGAGAATTAGGTTTTTGTTTTTTTACTAACCTAATTGATTTATATTTAAGGTCGATGAAGTTGTTTATAAGAGTGTTGGCAAAGTGTTCTTTGAAACCAATTGAGTGTGTGGTTTCCTAACAGAACAATAGATCTGTAGTTTTTGTAGAAGCATATTGAAGCTTAAAAGGATTTGATCAAGCAAATGTAGTGCTATTCAGACAGATCAAGAAAACCTATTCTTTTCTAACAATTACAATAGAATTGAAATCCCCTAACCGGGTAAGCTCTAACAAGCTTAATTACTTCTTAAATCCTCTAACAAGGTGGTCCATTAGCTTGGATTCTCAAACCCACTACCGAGGTTACTCCTAATAGGGTATTTTTCTTTTCATCGAGGCACTTTGTAAATCTTTTAACCGGGTGATTCCTAACAGAATCAGTTCTTAACAAGACTTATTGTAAAAGCTTAACAGGCTTGGATCCTAATAGGGTGAACTTCAGAAGAGTTTAGATAGCTATCCTTGTGAGTCTCATCTCACTATGGGTTTTACCTATTTGGGTTTTCCACGTATAAACATCTGTGTCAAGTGGTGAATGTTTTTGTGGTTATGATCTTATTTGTTGATTTGATTGATTACTTAACTATTTTGATAAGGAATGATAACTGGAAGCATTGAGAGATTGAATATGTTGAGATATGATTAATCATTTTGATGTTTACAAGATTGAAGTTGTTTACTATTAAGTTGTTATAACAGTTAACCAGTTGATGTTGAGTATTGATCTTGATAAGTGAAAGTACTTTGTGAGTTTGAATTTGAGATTGGGAAGTTTGTATCAATTTTTCAGTATACTGATTCACGCCCCCCCCCCCCTCTCTCAGTATTCTACCGGATACTTATTCTTTCATCATACCATCAATTGGTATCAGAGCATCTCAAGTCCTCTTTAACCTAAAATCCTAACAGCTTGAGGAAAAGATCTTGTAGATCATGATGAAGAAAGAAGGTCTAAAGTTCAACAAAGATAACTATAGGATATGGAGAGACAGAATAAAGATTTACATTAAGAGTCTGGGAAGTCAGTATTGGGATCATGTAGAAACTAAGTATATTGCACCTACTGGAACTCTGACTGATGATCAGAATAAAGAACAGCAAGAAAATCATCAAGCATTGGAGGCTATTATCAGTTCCCTATTTGATGTTGAATATGTAGATGTTCATGGTCTTGAAATTGTATATGAAGTATGGAAAAAACTTGAAGATGTTTATAGCGGTGATGAACATATTAAGATTGCTAAAGAGGAGAGCCTAAGAGGAAAGTTTGATGACATGAGAATGTCTGAAGGTGAGAATATCCAATAGTATGGTCAAAGGATAAAAGAGATAGTTGGTGCAATAAAGAATGCAGGAGGGAAAGTGGAAGATGCCACAGTGATCAATAAGGTACTGAGAATCCTGCTACCGGTCTATGCTATCCGAGTTGTAGATATTCAGGAGATGAAGTCTATTGACAAAACTAAGGTAATTCTTGACTCTATCATTGGCAAACTTACTACTTTTGTATTAAATGGTTATGATGGTAGTGTATAGAAATCAGAATCTGCATTCAGAGCTTTTGTCTCTAACCCATCTATGAGAAAAAGTAGAGATACTTGTCATGGTTATGAATCTAGATCCAAAAGAGATGTTGGTGATGAAGATAGCTTAGTGGAACTTGAAGCATTATTGGCAAAATGACTGCTTAGAGGCACTGGGAAATATAGAGGCAAGCTACCTTTAAAGTGTTTTGCATGCAACAAGATTGGTCATATAGCAGCTAACTGTCCTATTGGTGAAAATGAATACAAGAGAGACAAATTCAAGATGTATAAGGGTAAAGGCAAGAGAGATTGTCTTATTTCTATTGACAGTGGTATTACTAATGAAGAATGTGATGATGATGTTAGGATTCCCAAAGATATCTTGTCAGTTAACAGATTTTCTAACCTTATTAAATAAATTGCATTCCAAAACAGTGTGCCGGTAAACAAGAATTAATGCAGTAAATATGAACAATAAACACAACATAGAAAACACACCATATCACAAGATTTTTAACAAGGAAACCCGGTGTGGGAAAAACCTCGGTGGGATTTGTGACCCACAATATTCACTCACTAGCCAATGAATGGATATTACTTACAATAGGGGCATGCACATGCAGGAAGCCCAACTACCTAAATCTCACTGACTTACAAAATGGATTATACAAATCCAATATGATGGACTACTTTAGTTTAGCATCTGCTATGTCAAGTTCAGTACTGGTTTAAGCTCATACAATAACCATAAACCTTACTCCAAAATCTACCTTAATATTCGCATATTACTTCTGCAATAATCTAAACATGTGCGCATCTTAAATGATCTACAAAATCTCATACTTATATATGAGTCTTATTACAATACGCCTTGTTGGCTTACAAAAATATATTATAATTAAATAAAAAATACAATTATCAAAATCTTGTCAGCTGGGGTGTTGATAATCATCTTTGTCACTATCGGTAAACTATCTATCGATGTAGAGTCTGTCGGTGCCATAGGATTGCAAGCTTGCCATCAATGACAATATCTTCAATCACCTACAATTTCTCATTGGAGTGTGTAATTCCAACAATATACCTCTTTGGAATTAATGGCAACACCCATGAGAAAAATTCAAAAATGTGTCCAAAATTTGAAGTCCAAAAATCTTACCAAAAACTGTGCCAAAATTGTTTTCTCCCCCTAAGCAGATGATCTCTTTTGTCCATCATTTTTCTCATCTCTACCACTCCCCCTTTGACATCAATGACAAAGGCTGTCAAAAATGTCAATTGAACCATGTAACCGGTTGGTTACAATCTGAAATATATCTGCCAATGCAAAATTTAGGCTCTGAGTGAACCTTTCACTATCCTTCAATGTTGCTTCAGTCCTTTGAATTGTACCGGTGAGGATGTGCATTTTCTCTTCTGGTGTCTTTAGTCCTGGAACAAGTTCCTTTGAGATCTCTTTTCTCAAAGAGATGAGGTTGTCAAGTTTAGGACCAAGTCTACATTTAAGCTCTTTTGCCCTGAACTTTATTCTTTCCTTTTCTTTTTCAAATTTTTCAATTTTCTCCTCAAAACCTGCTATTTCCTACTCTAGAACCGATATGGTTTTTGATGAACCGATGAGATTATCAGCAATATCATTTATTTCTTTATGTGCTTTACTGATTTTTATGTCTATATCCACTGTCAAAGTATCAGTCTTACATTTGTCTCTGTACAACTCCTTAAATCCCATTATTGTTTTGCTTAGTGCCGGTAGGAGTGTGTCAATGTGTCCCATGCACTTCTTTATTGTCTCATCAAAGAATTTTTCCTTTTATCTGTTCATTTTCTCACTGAATGTCTCCTCATTAATTTGATCAACTGTTAATAGGTTGTCGGTGATATACTTAGACAATGTGTCTAATTGACTTAAAGAGTCTTTAATTTCCACATTGCACTTGGGTGCAATCAATTTCAAAGTAGGTATGGTATCATCAATAGCCTTATAAGCTAGTGCATTACACTCTGTGATTTTCTTAATTGAATCCAATAATACTTCTATTACATTAGTTGGTCTAAATTTTGTCATGAAAGAACCAGATGATTGTCCAACTACCTTAACAATCTGCATTCGGTCAGTGTGGGTAACCTCTTTGCTTATGTTGACCTCTGATAGGTTAGTTTGTGTCTGCATCTCAACTAGAAAAGGCTTGGGTTTCTCGGTTGTTGCCGGTGGCACTGTCTCAGTTTGAACCTGTACCTCAACCATTTTCTCTTCCTATTTCTCAGTGTGTACCTCAGTTTGTTTCTTTGTGCTTTCTACTACCGATCTCTCTAATGTTGTGTCAGTATTCAATATCGATTTCTTAGTATGCACCTCTAAACTATCCACTATTGGTATCTCAACTGGTTTCTCTGTGTTATCATCAACCAGTTTTTCTAAATCAGTGGGTTTTTCAATGTGTGCACTAGTGGTATCAGTCACCATTCCAGAAGTCAGGGGATCAACTGATTGTTCAGTTTGTGTCTCAACCCCAATTTCAACATTTTCAACTGTATGCTCTACATGTGTTTCCACTGCAATATTCTTAGTCGGTGGCTCAATAGCCACATCTTTCTTTTCACCAGTGGTTTCCTTATCAACCACAATATTTACCTCTTGTGTATCAATATTCATAGTATATAAAACTTTTGAGTCAGGATTGGTGTCCTCATGTGTTGATTCCAACTCAACATTATCAGTAGTCGATGGTGTATCAACAGTCTCAACCGATGGAGTATCAGAAGGAGGTGGGGGCAAGTTGTCTATCACTTTTATTTTTGGAGGTCCACCTACCTTGCCTTTACCTTTATCCTTTTCCTTTTGGTAAACTCTAAAAGTTTTGGGTCGTTTGAGCTCTTCTTGGTTTTCTTTTTCCACAAAGAAGATATCCCATTTATCTGTTGTCTCTTCAGAGATTTCATTCACTCTTCCAGCCATTAAACCTAAATGTTGGTAACCACTGGAAAATACTATCCTGTTTGCCTCACTTATTAATTCATCAATTTCTTCTACTGATTTAACTAGGTGAACTACAAGCAATTTTTCTATCTTTATTCTCTTGTCCAATTCCATAATAGCTAGTCTTTTTGCATCAAGTCTTCTATACAAGTCACTTGGTAAATCATCTACAACTTCTATCAAAATTTCTTATAAATGTCTAAGTGTAGAATGATACAATTTTCTATGCTTTCCTTGTCTTCGTTTGTAAAAGTATCATACAATTTGCTGATATTAGACAAGTTTCCTTCATCTTTTATTTCATTCAGTAGACTATTTAAAGGAGGAATAACTTGTTTTTCCTTCTTCTTCCTTGGTGTCATTTTCTTTACTAGGGGCCTTACTGCCTGTTGTTTCCTTCTTGTTCTCTTTGGTGTAGGAGAGGGTGCTAGTGAAGGTTTTCTTTTCCTTTCTACTCTCATAAATTCAGCTGGGATTTCACTATCAAATGAAGTTCCAACTAGTGAGAGGTGAGCTTCCAATTGTAACCCTTCCAAGTCACTTTCCTTAATACCAGTGATATTCAATATGTTTTCCTTGATCTCTTTAGCCTGTTTTGTTGCTTTTCTGATAATTTTCTCTCTTTTCTTTCTTCGTTTAAGTGTTTTCACTTTGCTCTCAATGGTTTCAGCACTACCAAATATTTCTTCTTCAGGTTCTCTAGGGGCTTCAAGTAGGGCTTTAGCATATGTCTCAATTATGTTTACATCAGCCTCATAACCCATTTCTGTCACCCAAACAGTTCTAGGAACCACTGCCTCCATCTAGATTTCATCTTTCTTTATAACAAAACATATTTCCTTTTGATATTTGTCAACTATGCTTTGAGATAACCTTTTCCTTGTTTTCATTCTAGCCTTAAATGCTTGGAAGTATTCAATTATGTTGTTTTCCCTATCATCTCCCATGCCGGTAAAGTATCCAAAAGTTGTTTACCTACTGGTATGTCAAAACCAAATTCTTTCCTGCCTATATCGGGAACTTCCTTAGTAATGTATAGCATTAGGCACACAAGTAGATTACCAAATCTAAAAGTACCCTTCTTATCACCTTTAATTTTCTTCAGATTGTCAATCAATTCATCCTTTAGCCATTCACATATGTCAATCTTAGTGTTATTGTTCACCATGTCATAAGAACTCTTGATACATAAACTAGAAATGGAGTTTAATCTATTAGCATGTGTAGTTTTATATCCTAGTATCATGCTAATGAATCTAACATTTTATCTTTCACATCATTGACTCTCAAGGATCTGTTGTCATGGGTTGCACCATTTAGTGTCATCCCAGTGTTGTTTGGAACTTTCTTAGATTTGTCAAGCCTGCTACCGGTGGAAGATAAACCAGTCACTACCTTTACTGATTCTCTAGTGATCTTATGGATGGAATCAAGCCAAAAGAATTCCCCATGAACTCTACTGAGTACAATTCTCACAACTTCCTTAGGAAAATCTGGAATATCAAGTATTTCCACAAAACCTAGGGTTTCTATGATCTTATGTTCAGGTTTCACAATACCATTCTCATCGCAAATTGCAGTCATATACATGTTCATAATTTCATCATCACCAAGTTCCTCAATATGACAATGTATGTATATCCTAGGGTCTTCTGCATATGCAACTCCTTTAGGGATTTTAGAGAATGCACCTAGGGTATCATCCCACTTCGCTACTTTGGGTATGATTTTAAATACGGGCCTAGGGCATTTAACCACTTCAACAACAGTAGGGTTTGCAATGAATTCAGGTGCAGAGGAGGAAGCCATTTGATAAATACCTTAATCTGCCTTTAGGTTTGAATGTTTGAAACATTTTGCTTCACTTCTCGTTGTGGATGCCTTCGCTCGGGTTTTTCGCGCTCTTAGGAAATTTGAATGCTCGGTGAGTGAAAAAGAGTGAAAAACACTTGCTTTATAATGTCATTTCTTTCAACTACCACAATAAATGTATGTCGGTTAAGTGAAACTTAACTCATCTGCCGGTAAAGAAGCAGTTCATCTTCTTACCATCAACTGAGGGTAAACTAGCATGATTTTCAATTAGTTGCCATACCCCAAAAAGGTTTCTTTTCAGTTAGATGAAGAATCTCCTGCTAGTGGAGTGATACTCTGTTCTACCAGTGAAGGAATAGTCTCATCAACATTCTAATCTCTCTTTCTAATCCATTGTTTTGAAATTCTTGTTTTACCTCTTCAACCTTCTCTTTACCTTTCAAACTGGGTCCTTTGTTATTTGTCAGTGATGCCTTCTACAAAATTTTGCAATATGTCCAATCTTGTTACAAGCATAATAAGTCACATTATTTTTCTAAATAGCTTTTCCATATCCTATGCCGATATGTGTTCTGCATTGATTAGATAAGTGTCCAAATCTTCCACAAACATAACATCTTACATTCATTCTGCAATTTTCTGAATTATGACCAATTTTGTTGCATTTTGAACATTGACAAGTGGGTGCATTAGTGTTCTGATAGTTTCTAGATCTACACTGATTTTCTCTATGACCATACTTGTTATAGTTAAAGTATTTCCCATTAAATTTGTAGGTGTTAGCTTGTCTTACCGATTTATTGTGATCATGATTGTTTGTAGTACCGGAGCTTTCACCAACTTCAAAGCCAAGACCATTAGTGTCTCCATTAGGTTTTTTATTTTTCAGCATGTTATCAAGTTCTTATGAACTTTTCTTGAATTTCTCTTTGTGTTGATTTGCAATAGCCAACTCATTTTCCAAGAAATCTTTCTGCCTCATGAGTTTAGTTTTATCATGTTTTTAGTGAATCAGATCTATCTTTAACATATCATTTTCATGACTGAGTCTTAGATTTTCAGTTCCAACATCATTGATTCTCCTAGCCAAGTCATCTTCATTCTTCTTTATATCTTCAATGTTGTGAGATTTTGCCAAGATCAAGAGCTCAATGAAATGTACAAAATAGAGACACAATATAGGACAAGAATAAATTGTATTCTCATCAATAGAAAATGATCAATAATAAAATTACATACAATGTAGATGAGTTTGCTTATATAGGCAAGGCTAGGGATATGTGAGCACACAAACATGACATGTGGCTCAATAAGAAACAAGGGTAGGTAGGAAATAGGTGTGGGTAGGTAGGAGAAATAATATAATAGTCCACATGAGGTGGATCACCCACTGAATGTGGAGTGTAACAACAAGATCACACCATAAAAGGTGGAATTTCTCCTACACACACTATCCCAATGTGGCACAAACACCCGAGTGTCTCATACCCAAACTACTATGAAATGCATTTCCTAAGTAAACTTAAGTAAGTGTAATAATATCCAAGATGAATAATTATTTACACCAACACCCCCCCTTAAGTGCAACTTAGGGGAATGCACTTAAGTCAACAATGCAACTAAGCAATGCAAGATGGGTCCCGACTACTAGGCCATGTTAGGTACCCATGTACAAATGCAAATGAATGCAAACCAATGCAATGAAAACTCTCACAAAGTGGGGAAAGAGAGAAAAACCCAATGGGAAAAAACCCTCCCCCTAAAGAGAGATGAAAAACATACAAGAGAACTCTCATAGAAGAATGTGAGGAACAAAACCCCCCATATGAGAGAAGAAGAGAAGCAAGGAAGCCCCCCCTCAATGTGGAATCAGCACCAATGATAGAAGCTCAATGTATGAAGAAACTACTCCATGAACGTCGAACAACATTCCTCCCCTTAGGAAGAAACAAAACCAAAGGTGTATCCATGAAGTCTCCCCAATCATGAAGGGAAGATGTATGAAGAAAACTCATGATGAAAGGAATCTCTGAAAACTGCTCAAGTGTCCCCATGTCGATGCTGAAAGATACCCCCTCCAAAGGTGGTAAATTGTGCCACACTGCTGAAAAGTCACTCCAAGATCTAGTGGAGATGGATGTAGAACATGTCCCAAAGACTCAAATGTCTCCTCAAAACATAAAGAGACCTCCTCCAATTGTTGTACATAAGTATCCACAATCATGTCAACCTCCAAAGAATGATCATGTAGAGAATGAACAAGAGGGTCAGAGTGTGCCCTCGCAACAATCGAAGAAGGATCACCTTCATCAAAGAGAAGATGAATGTTATCAATGATGTCTCCCAAATCTGCAATGTGGGATTCCACAAATAAACCGGCAATGTCTGTCAAGTAATCATCCCATGAATCTGAAGCTGGAAGACAATGAATATCCTGTTGCACTGAATCACATGAAGGCAAAACTGTCGCACTATCCGCATCATCAAGTGCAATAGGTGATGTGATATAAATATTAGGAGATGAAATACAAGACTCAAGAATAGATTCACATGTGAGAATCCCCATGTTCAAGTGTCCAAAGTTCTCAAAAACTGAACCATCACAAGAAGTGTGATCATCATATGTAGAATCATCAAATGTGAAATCATCATCATCAACAAAATCTGAAAAGGAGTATAACCAAGATGCATGATCAACCACCCCAGTCGCAATGATAGCTCTAGTCTCCAAGTCTCTAATGAAAACTGAGTCAGGTGTGAACTCCACAACTCTCTTAGTTGTGCCATGTGTGATTTGATAGATAGAAAGGAGATTGTTTATCAAGTGGGGTACACACAACACATCATTGAAGGAGTTATCCCCAATGTCAATAGATCCTTTCCCAATCACATCCATGTATGTATGATTGCCCATCAAAATCTATGGCATGGTGCAAGGCTCAAATGTAGAGAACAGAGACTGTGAAGATGCCATATGATGAGAAGCCCCTGAATCTAGAAGCCATCTCTCTGAATCATGACTGATAGTAGCACATAGAGCTTTTCCTTTTCTTGTTCCAAAAGAGTGAGTCTTCCCACTTGTAGAAGCCATGAATACTTGCCCTTTTCCTTTTGAATGTGAGGAAGTGGAAGTTGATGAATCATCCTTCTTGTAGACTTTAGGCAAATCAATGTTATGCTTTTTGATGATATGTGTAAGCTCATCAATCTTCTTAGAATGGCAATGATGCTCCTCATGACCAATCTTTTTACAATAAGAACAAGTAGGTCTCTCCCTCTTTGTTGAATTATCTCTCTTGGAAGAGGATGAATCTCCTTGTTTTGAGAAGATGGTGCTTTGTCCTTAGGCTTTGATTGCCATTTCTTCTTGTTTGAGTTGTCCTTTCCTTGATTTCCTTTGTTCCCTTGATTTGCCACTAATGCTTGAGACTTAGAAGTCTTAAGAATGCCCATGCTTATCAACTTAGTTTGTTCCATCATCAACATTTCATTGAAAGCATCAAATGTAGGCATTTTGTAGCTTGAACCCATTGTCATCCTATGGGTTTGGAAACTAAAAACAAATACTGCATATTCTTGTGGAAGCTTGCCTATCAAGTTGAATATCAATTGAGTATCCTTTTTATCAATGCCACAATCTTTGAGTTGTGCCCTCAACTCATTTGCCTTAGTGACATAATCTTGTATAGTATCAAAGTTCTTGGGATCTAACATGGTGAGATCACTACCAATTTGATATCCCCTAATCTCATCAACTTGACCATACAAGTCTTGAAACTTTTGCCAAGCATCCTTGATTAGAGTACACTTCTCAATATGAAAAATGAGATCCTTTGATACATACTTTCTTAAGGTACCAATTGCCATGATATTTTTAGTGAGCCAATCCAAGTGACCAACTGGATCAACCTTAGGATCAGTGGGAGCAACAATAGTTCCATCAATGTAATGAGTGAGTCCTTTTTTCCATAAGTTTACTCCATGCATCAATTTTCCAAGTAGCATAATTATGTGGAGTTAAGAGAGGAAACTTAGAAGAACCCATAGCAGCAAAAAGGAAGGAACACAAGAGCACAGAAGCACAAGAGACACCCCCCAAATTCACTCAATCAAAGTACCCCCCCAAAGTGATGATTTTGGCACTTTATACTTAGTGCGATTACAATGAGCCACTTGCAAAACAAGGCAAAGTGGACTTATGATGCAAATTTTACAACTTCTCAAATGAGATACAAGAGATTTCAATCAATAGTGCAATGAATCTAACTGAGATTCAAGCATATATACAAGTACCAAGAGAGCCAAAAATGGCCAAACTCTGAAAGTACAATTTTTACTTACAATGGCATCAATCTGATAGCATCATGTGAAAGTAGATGAAAAAATACGCACTTTCAAAAACAACGGCACCTGAAAAGGAGGTCGTATGACCCTAAACGAAGCCTCTGAAGTTGCAAAAACTGGGATTACTCAGGTACAGTCACCAAAAAATGTATTTTCTAAAAAATCAGTGCATCAAAATCAAAAAAATTCTTCACCACTACGGAGAGCACGAAATTCTAGCCCATTTCAAAAAAAATTGCTCAAAAAATGGAGCAAAAATGAGCAAGATATCATCGTCTGAAGTTGAACTGCAAAATCAGAAATGCAAATGAGAGGGGGGTCCAAAAATTTTCAAACCCTGCTGACATGTGCTGACATCAGCAAATCACCTGATTAAATTTGATGGCCGTATGACCGTTGCAAAAACTTCGCCTCCCTGCTGACTGGGCGTCCATACTATACGGACTGCTGACTATGCAGGTCGTACCGTACGGATTTGCTGACGTGAGCGATGACCTGTGTGTACGGAGGTTGACTGTGGGCCAGTGGCCGCTTGCCACGCAGCAGACGCGGATTCGCCGGTTTTAGGTGGTCGTCGGCGGACGGAGCGGCCGGAGGCGGAAGAGACCGACGGCAGACCAGGAACCGCGTGTTGCCGGCGGCGATGGCTGAGGGGGTCGGCGGGAGCATCGACAGCGGCGGGAATACACGTCGTCCAGAGCGGTCAGGGAGATCTAGGCGCTCGAGCGGCGGCAAGCGATGAGGACGGCGGGTACCGGTGCGAGCGGCGGCGGGTACAGGCGCGGGCAATGGCTGGTACAGGTACGCGGCCTGGTCACAACCTGCAGAAAGGGTACGGCCCTACACGCAGGGTGCTGCAGAGTACGGGGGGTCTGCGGACCCCTCAAAAATGCAGAAAAAAAAAAATTGATTTTTTTTTTTTTTGATTTTTCAATTTTTTTTTTGAATTTTTTTTAACGAAAATTTTTCGAATTTTTTTTTTTTAATTTTTTCAAAAAATATATATAAAAAAAAAATTGAAATTCGTACAATAATAGCAAAATTGGCGAAAAAAAAAATTTCTCACCAAAATAGGCCGACTTTATAACCAAAATTCATGGAAACGGCCTTCTGGATGCAATGGCGGGGTCGGATCTGGTCTAGGACGCCTCCAAAAGATGTTGCTCCTTAGATCTGCCTCTTGACGTCGCAATAATGCCTCTTCAAGACGAATCAATGAAGCCCCAATGGCTCTGATACCATGTGAGATTTTGCCAAGATCAAGAGCTCAATGAAATGTACAAAATAGAGACACAATATAGGACAAGAATAAATTGTATTCTCATCAATAGAAAATGATCAATAATAAAATTGCATACAATGTAGATGAGCTTGCTTGTATAGGCAAGGCTAGGGATATGTGAGCACACAAACATGACATGTGGCTCAATAAGAAACAAGGGTAGGTAGGAAATAGGTGTGGGTAGGTAGGAGAAATAATATAATAGTCCACATGAGGTGGATCACCCACTGAATGTGGAGTGTAACAACAAGATCACACCATAAAAGGTGAAATTTCTCCTACACACACTATCCCAATGTGGCACAAACACCCAAGTGTCTCATACCCAAACTACTATGAAATGCATTTCCTAAGTAAACTTAAGTAAGTGTAATAATATCCAAGATGGATAATTATTTACACCAACAAATGTCTTTACAAAATCTCATAGTCATATCTTGCATCTCATTCATCAAGGTCATGTTTTCTTGCTTTATCTTGCTTACAAGATCATTGAGAGTTTCCTTTTCATCATCATCATTTTGTATCTTCTCATAAATTTCTCTTCTTTTGTTTCTAGCAATAGTAAGATTCTCCTGAAGTACTTGAATGATTTCCTATGCAGCCTTCAGATCATCTTCAAGTTTGATATTCTTCAACTTTTTTGCATCATAATCTGCAAGAGTTGTTTACAATTGCTTTCTCAAGTTTTCCATCTGTATCAGTGTCAGAATCTCCCTCAATCTGTTAGACTTTTGAAAATAGAGGACCAGGCTCTGATACCAATTGTTAGGATTCCCAAAGATATTGAGAGGGGGAGTGAATCAACATCTTGTCGGTTAACAGATTTTCTGACCTTATTAAATAAATTGCATTCCAAAATAGTGTGTCGGTAAACTAGAATTAATTCAGTAAATATGAACAATAAACACAACATAGAAATCACACCATAACACAAGATTTTTAACAAGAAAACCCGGTGTGGGAAAAACCTCGGTGGGATTTGAGACCCACAATATTCACTCACTAGCCAATGAATGGATATTACTTACAATAGGGGAAGGCCAACTGCCTAAAGCTCACTAATTAATTACAAAAAGGAAGTCTCACTAACTTACAAAATGGATTATACAAATCCAATATGATCTATTGCTTTAGTTCAGCATCTACTATGCCAGGTTCAGTACTGGTTTAAGCTCATACAATAACCAGAAACCTTACTCCAAAATCTGCCTTAATATTCGCATATTACTTCTGCAATAATCTAACCATGTCCGCATCTTAAATGATCTACAAGATCTCATACTTATATATGAGTCTTATTACAATATGCCTTGTTGGCTTACAAAAAGATATTACAATTAAATACAAAATACAATAATCAAAATCTTGTCGGTTGGGGTGTCGGTAATCATCTTTGTCGCTGTCGATGTAGAGTCTGTTGGTGTAGAGTTTGTCGGTGCCATAGGATTGCAAGGTTGCCATCAATGACAATACCTTCAATCACCTACAATTTCTTATTGGAGTGTGCAATGCCAACAGATGATGCTAGTGAAGATATTGTGTTTGTATCTATTAAGGAAGAGATATCAGATCAAAAGGCACTTGTGTCCAAGATGGATAATTTTGATCATTGGATCATTGATAGTGGTTGTTCACATCACATGATCGGTGATCAGAGAAAATTTCTTTCCTTGAAGGAATTTGATGGTGGTGTTGTCAGATTTGGCAATGACTCACCCTGTATGGTTAAAGGTAAGGGATTTATTTCTCTGAATGGGGAGAGCAGTGTTGATGATGTCTATTGGGTTCAAGGCCTAAAGCACAATCTTCTGAGTGTGGCATATCTTAATGATAGAGGATACCCACTAGATTTTAGAAATGGTATGTGCAAAATCTTTGACAACAAAGGTGAATTGATTGCAACCAGGAAACAAACCAAAGGTAATCTATTTCATCTTAATCCTAAAGTTAGCAACTATTTGATTGCAAAGATAGATTATAGATGGCTTTGGCATAGGATATTTTATCATATAAACTTTGATAACATTGTTAAAGTGAGCAAGTCCAAGACAATAAGAGGTCTACCTCAGTTAGACAAACTAGTTAATGCTTTTTGTAAAAAATTTCAACTAGGAAAGATGACTTCTTCAACTTTCAAGGGAAAGTCCTTCTCAGGCACTTGTTCGATTTGGTTCATACAGATCTATGTGGACCAGTAAGAGCAAGAAGCATTCAAGGTGATAGATATTTCATGATCTCCACTGATGATTGTTCAAGGATGATGTGGGTCACATTCTTGAAGGATAAGAATGAAGCTTTTGGTAAATTCAAGTCATTAAGGGCCTTAGCTGAGAAAGAAAGTGGCAAAAAGATCAAATGTTTGAGAAAAGATCAAGGCGATGAATTTACTTCTAAGGAATTAACTAAGTACTGTGATGAGAATGGTATCAAGCGGTAGCTTTCTGCACCAAGGACACCACAGCAGAATGGTATAGCAGAGAGGAACAACCGGTCAATGGTTGAAGCAGCTAGGACAATGTTGATACAAGGAAATATAGCAAAAACTTTTTGGAAAGAAGTTGTAAGTACAATTGTCTATACAATAAACTGAGTTATGATGAAAAGAGGTAAGGATAAGACCCCTTATGAATATTGGTATGGAAGATCACCTGATGTTAGTTATTTTAAAATATTTGGTAGAAAATGTTTTATTAAAAGAGGTGATTACATAAGAAAGTTTGAATCTAAGAGTGATGAAGGCATATTTCATGGCTATTCCACCAAGACTAAGGCCTATAAATGCTTCAACAACTAGACACAGAGAATTGTTGAGAGTGTTGATCTTCATGTAGATGAATGTCCTAAAGTCTCAGAAAGAACTAGTTCAGAGAAAAAGGATGAAGATCCTTGCATTTTGGTTTTGCAACCTGAAACTGTTAAATCAGAAACCGGTAAAGCAAATTATGATATACTTGTTCAACCAAAAAAAAAATTCAGAAGAAGATGATAATGAAGAAGTTGAACCTGAAGAGAATGATCATGTTATTCCTAGGTATTTGAGACTGAACCATAGTCTTGAGCAGATTATTGGGGATAAGGATGTTGGAGTACTAACTAGAAGGAAACTAAGAGAGAACTCTTGCATGATCTCCACCATTGAACCTAGAAGTGCTAAGGAGGCATTTGGTGATGATTATTGGGTTAAATCTATGGAGGAGGAATTTGATAAAATTGAGAAGAACAACACTTGGACCTTGGTACCTAGTACCCCGACTGGTAAACAAGAATGTTATAAGTACTAAATGGGTATTCAGAAACAAGTTAAATGAAGATGGTGTTTTAGTTCACAACAAGGCAAGATTAGTCTACAAGGGTTATGCTCAAGAAGAACGAGAAGATTATGGCAAAACTTTTGCACCAGTAGCAAGATTGGAAGGTGTCATAACTTTACTTGCATTTGTAGCCCATAAGAAGTTTAAGGTATACCAAATGGATGTTAAGTCTGCATTTTTGAATGGGATATTGGAAGAAGAGGTATACATAGAGCAGCCTGATGGTTATGCATTGACTAATGAGAAAGACATGGTATGCAGATTGCATAAAGCTTTGTATGGATTAAATTGGGCACCCAGAGCATAGTATGAACGGCTTCATACACATCTGATGAAGATAGGCTTTGCAAGATCCAGTGATGATAGTAATATTTATCTCAAGTCTGGAGAAGATGAAATACTAGTCAGTGAAGTATTTGTTGATGATATTATTTTTGGAGGTAATGATGTCATGAGCAATAGCTTTGCAAATGAAATGAAAAATGATTTTGAAATGTCTTTAGTAGGGGAAATAAAGATTTCATAGGCTTGAAGATACAGCAAATGAAGAATGGTATTTTCATTACTCAATATAAGTATGTGAAAGAGGTTTTGAAGACTTTTGGCATGAGTTACTATAAACCAATTGGAACACCAATGGCTACAGGTTGTAAGGTGTCCAAGGAGGAGGCATCTAAGTTTGTTGATGAAAAGGAATACAGGTCAATGATTGGCAAATTACACTATGTTGTTCACAGCAGACCGGATATTGCCCATGTGGTTGGTATAGTTGCTAGATTTCAGAATAATCCAAAGGAAGCACACCTGATTGCAACAAAGAGAATTTTTAGATATCTGAAAGGTACAGTTGACTATGGATTATGGTATCCATATGGAGGAAACTTTGATTTGAAGGCATATACTGATGTTGATTGGGCAGGAAATGTTGATGGCCGTAAAAGTACTACCGATGGAGCATTCTTTCTAGGAGGAAGGCTAGTTTCATGGAGTAGTAAGAAGCAGAGTTGCACTTCACAATCTACTACTAAAGCTGAGTATGTTGCAGCTTATATGAATTACACACAAGCTATTTGGATAAGGCACATTTTGGAAGGTTTTAAGATGAAGATCTCATAACCTATAAAGATTTTATGTCATAATACAAGTGCCATTAATATTTTTAAGAATCCTGTTTTGCACACTCGCACCAAGCACATTGTATTGAAGTATCATTCTTGAGGGAAAAAGTTCAAAGTAAAGATGTTATCTTAGAGCATGTTTCTACCCAGGAATAGCTTGCAGATATCTTTACCAAACCTCTGCCTAAGACCACTTTTGAGTATCTTAAAAGTCAGTTGGGGGTTGTCCCTCTTCATGAAGTTAGTTGAGCATGATGTTGATCACATCAGTCCCTGAATTACTTATAGAATTTTACATGGATTGATGAAGAAGTTGATGTATTCCATAGTGGGAGCATCAAGGTGTAGTATGTTGTTGATGCACAGTGAAAATTGTACATTATATGTTTTACTTTCAATTTGGCATTGTTCTCAAAGGGGGAGAATAATTATGTGACTAGCAAAGGGAAACCAGCGATTGGTTGAAGACAGACAAAGCATGGTGAATACTTGGTAATGTAAACCAGGATTCCTATTCACCAATCACAGCAACAATCAGAGGAGTTGATATTTGTATTTCCAGCAATGCCAAAGGGGGAGATTGTTGGCATTTACATAAAGATTGCATTAATGATATGTTATGTTGTCATTGATGTCAATTGAACTGATGGTATTTATGATATTGCTGATATTGTTGTTATTATTGATATTGGCTTGTAACCAGTAGGAAGAGCTTTGTGGAAGATGTTGTAAACTAGTATGTTAAGTTTGTGAGTTGAACCGATGTATAAGGTTAAACCCTTTCTACGCAATGTAACTAGTAAACCCTACCAATTGTTTTTTTGTTAAACCTTAACCAATCAAGTTTGTTGGTTTAAGATCTAATGATGAGCAGCAATGATGGAGATACATGTAATCATTGCATGAGGATAAGTTCAAATTGTTTTAGTGCATTTATTCATTTGTTTGATTGTCTAGGGAATGAGAAAAGTGGATTGCATCTAATGCATAGCATGCGATGAGTTACAAAATCCGATGAACTGGTAATCATGGAGTGGTTGGAATTTTCTTGAAGAATGTGAAGGGATTGTTATGATTTCTAACGGTCAAGATTGAACCGACTTGTTTGTAATCTCTATGAGAGAATTAGGTTTTTGTTGTGTTACCAACCTAATCGATTTGTATTTAAGGTTGATGAAGTTGTTTGTAAGAGTGTTAGAAAAGTGTTGACTGAAACCAATTGAGTGTGTGGTTGCCTAACTGGAGGATGGATGTGCAGTTTGTATAGAAGCATATTGAAGCTTAAAAGGATCTGATCAAGCAAATGTAGTGCTATTCAAATAGATCAAGAAAACCTGTTGTTTTCTAACAATTACAGTAGAATTGAAATCCCCTAACCGGGTAAGCTCTAACAAGCTTGGTTACTTATTAAATCCTCTAACAAGGTGGTCCATTAGCTTGGATTCTCAAACCCTCTACTGAGGTTACTCCTAACAGGGTATTTTTCTTTTAATCAAGGCATTTTATAAATCCCTTAACTGGGTGATTCCTAATAGAATCAGTTCTTAACGGGACTTATTATAAAAGCTTTAACAAGCTTGGCTCCTAACAGGTTAAACTTCAGAAGAGTTCAGATAGATATCCTTGTGAGTCTCATCTCACCATGGTTTTTACCTATTTGGGTTTTCCACGTATAAACATTTGTGTCAAGTGGTGAATGTTTTTGTGGTTATGATCTTATTTGTTGATTTGATTGATTACTTAACTATTTTGTTAAGGCATGATAACTAGAAGCATTGAGAGATTGAATATGTTGAGATATGATTAAGCATTTTGATGTTTACAAGATTGAATTTGTTTACTGTTAAGTTGTTATAACAGTTAACCGGTTGATGTTGAGTATTGATCTTGATAAGTGAAATTTTACTTTGTGAGTTTGAATTTGAGATTGGGAAGTTTGTATCAGTTTTTCAGCATACTAATTCACCCCCCCCCCCTCTCAGTATTCTACTGGATACTTATTCTTTCATCATACCATTAGATAATGGAATGACTAACTAGGTTATTCTCATCCATGGATTATCCTAACCCCAGGATTAACCAAATCAATCATTCTTATTTATCAAAGAAGCATATCATATCATAGCACTAACTTAGCTATTTCATACATGTACACAAATATATTCATAAATATTATCAAGTTTCTATCAACTCAAGAATGCATATTCTACAAGTAACACAATCTTAATCATTGATTTAATTAAGCTTCTAAAATAACTTATTCTATATACATACATATCTCAATATAAAAGAAAAGATAGAATCCTCATGCCTAGTTTATAGCTTCCATGCAAATATTCATTCCTTCCCACAAACATGCTAGCTTCACATCTTATCCACTAACATAATAATTCCCAAACTCTCAATGATAATAACTATCATATTCTCTCATTGTATGATAACTATTCTCTTTCTCTCACCGATGAAGATCAATGAAATGATGAACAATAAGAAAAATGAAAAGAGATTATCAAGGTGAAAAGAATAAAGGTGATCAAATCAATATTCTCCAAGAAGAAATAATGCTCCTCTATTTATACATATGTTTGAGAGACTTAATGCTATAATTAAGTTCTCTGAATTTCCACCACTCTCTCTCCCATCACCACCACTAAGACGATGTGGCTACTCTCTAACTATAAGGTTGATGCATAACAGTCCAACAAAATACAGCTACAAATCATCCCTAATATTATACTTAGTAAAATATGATTAATTATGATTAATCATTCACCTAAACAATTAGGCTTCTATCTCTAATTACCACATAGCTATTTACCCATATTTATTTGCTATGAGTATGGTTGTGTTTACACACATGCATTTTCATTATTAAATGGGTTGATGCTTGGTCAAAGGTATCGATCTCTATAATGCATCCTTCCCTTTAAAGTGGGGAGAGGTCGATGACACATGGCGCTTATCACTTACCATAGTAATAGAGAAAGAAAAAGGTGGTGACTTTTACCACTGCTTCACCCTCCTTTGGAGTAGGGTGTGCCACCTTCCATGGTGGGCGCCCCTTCCCCATATCACCCTCCTTCATATCATGGCATGCCAATGGGGTGTTGACCAATTGATAGTATGCATAGAATTCGTAAAATGCAAGTCGGTTCATATATATGTATGTATATGTATGTATATATATGTATGTATAGATATGTATGTATAGATATGTATGTATATATGTATATGTATTTATATATATATATGTATGTATATATATATGTGTGTGTGTGTATGTATGTATGTATATATATATATGTGTGTGTGTGTGTGTGTGTATATATGTATATATGTATGTATGTATATACATACATATACATACATACATACATACTTATATATATATATATATATATATATATATGTATGTATGTATGTATGTATGTATATGTATGTATGTATGTATGTATATACATACATATATATGTATGTATGTATGTATGTATGTATGTATGTATGTATATGTGTGTGTATGTATATATGTATGTGTGTGTATGTGTGTATACCAAATAAATTAACTATAATCTAAATAATTTATGTATATATATATAAAGATTTAAACCCATCTGTAATAACCCACCATAATTAACTCAACAAAATTGACCATTCTTTTTATTTTTGTGTTTAATTTAATCATTATGTTTGATTCAATTGCATACATTGGGCATCCATCCATTTGGATTAGGCATTCATCCATCCGAGATGAGCATCTAACCATATAGGTTAGGCATTTTTCCATACGGGACATAAGATTTCATCTATCATAAGATTTCATCTATCCAATATGGGATATGCATCTACCCATACGGGGTAGGCATCTATCCAATCAGGATAGGAGGTGCTCTGGCCAGAGACTTAGACTCATCGGGACCATTCGGGTCCTGAGCCACTCACTAAGTACTACACTCTTCTATCAGAAGTGCACCAAGTCATCATCCTTAGGAGTAATTAAATAACATAATACAAGCTTGAATTGTACCTTGAAATTTGGCTTAAAGCCTCGAGAAGTCAAGCGAATCCATACAGGATTCCTTCCGAGTATGCATTGAATTACTTTTTCCAATTTAATTATTTTTATCTTTCAAAATAGGATTCTTACTCACCCCTTCCTTTACCAAGCCTAGACCCCACCCACAAACGCCTGAGTACGAGGGGCAACTCCATCCCAAGAATGTCTACATACCCACTTCGGCACGGGATCAAGGTGTAAAGTATGTAGTTCTATTTTCGACTCTATCCTTTGATGTAAATTAATTAGTGGGTATGCAACCCTTTCTAGGGTCAATGTCCTAGACAATTTCTCTACGGTTGCTACCCACGGTGGTAGCACTTAAACAAAGGCTCAAGATGGCCTATTGTTTGTGACCTAACAACTACATCCTAACACCTATCATGAGTGTCACCCTTGACCAAATTTTCAATCACCAAAATATATTCAAGATTAAAAATCAATTTCATAAAAGCATTTTACTTAACCAACCCTAAAGGGGGTTTACTATGGTTTATCTCAACGGATGTAAAATCATTTAAAAAACATCTTATTAGATTATCGATCCAAGAGGGATTACCCACCCCTTGGATTTTAACTTCCAAGTGTCCCTTATTACTCCCCAATGTTTTATAGGGATGATGCCACAGACGTCGTTGATGTAGCTTTATTAGGCATTAAGTGCAGTAGTTCAACACGATGGCATTACTCGTAAGCGTGACCCAGAGGCACTGTATATACCAAACGCTACTATGTTTTGGTTTCCATCTTCCTTTATTTAGTTTTCTAACTACGAGCTATGAAAACATCATACTTGAAAACAACTACTAATTGAACGCGCAAAATTTAATTAATTGAAATAACTACTTGAAATATAACTTGCATAACAATGACCCTCATGAAACTTGCATATCTATAAGTAATTTGCATGTTATAAGAATAATGCATCTTGCATGAAAACGTCAATAAATGTAATTAATCTATAAGTAATTTGCATGTTATAAGAATAGGGTACTTGCGTGCATGATTAAGTAATGCATGATTCCTTATGGTCCTAGATTCCAAAAATAGCGATTAATTCAATCATTAGATTCAAATCATGATAATGTGCCATAATTGCTTTTCCAAGAGTCCAAATACCAACTAAGTAACCCAACGAAATTTAAGTAGTTTTCCAATTATAAAATTTAATACAATTACAATTTGAAAATTGCAAAAAGAATTTAAATTATTATTATAAATTTTCCTAAAGCAATTATACAATTTAATTTGCAATTGGAAAAGGAAATCTAAAATATATATATATATATATATATATATACTTTCCGAAAATTACCTAAAACCTTTTTTTTTATCAACAAAAAAATATAACAATAACCGTGTTTAAAAATAGTATTTTTGAGGGGGAAGTACGTGGGAGTGGGACCCATGGGTCCCATCACCACTGTGGGTCTGCGGAAGCAGGCCTGTAGTGGTGAGGGGACCCTGTGGTCCCCTCCACTTCCCTGCGGCCACTATTGTGATAGTGACCACAGGGGAAGTGGAGGGTACCACTCCCCCCCCCCCTGGCGGTTACAATAACCGTCGGCACTACCCTGCATGCCGCCTGATACCATAAAAAAAGATTTTCAAGAATATGGCCTTTGCAAAATTTAATACATTCATCATTCGAATTAAATTTAATGTATTTTATCATTCAAAATAATTTTAATATGTGTGTGTGTGTGTGTGTGTGTGTGTGTGTGTGTGTGTGTGTGTGGTTTATATCTCCAATTATTTAATGATATATATATATATATATGTAAACAATAAAAGAGTATTTATTTATGAAAATAAGAGCATGAGTGAAATAGATAAATCAACAATTGTTTTAGATGGATTTTATAGTAAACAAGAGGTTATTATTTCCAGTATTCACAGGGGGATAGAGAGTTTATTTCCAGCACTCACAGGAAGATTGCTTATCTCCAGTATTCACAAAGAGATCTTATTCAACTCACAGGGAGGTTTATTTAATTAATAATCATAGAGAGAGTTTTTTAAATAATCACAGAGAGAGATTTAAAATAGTCATAGAGGAAATAATCACAGAGATTTAAAATAATCATAGAGAGAGATTTAAAATAATCACAGAGGAAATAATCACAGAGATTTAAAATAATCCCAGAGAGAGATTTAAAATAATCACAGAGGAAATAATCACAGAGATTTAAAATAATCACAAAGAGAGATTTAAAATAATCACAGAGGAAATAATCACAAAGATTTAAAATAATCACATAGAGAGATTTAAACAAATAAGAGAATATGATTTTCTTTTTGCTAAAATCTTTGGAAAAAGGAAAAAAAAAAAAAAGGTAAGATCTTATGCATATTTTCTTGAGGGAAATAAAATAAATAAATAACTATCCTTTACGTGAACTATAGGAAAGCATCATCATTATCAGTTATCCCCAAATAAAAGATTAACAATCAACTAAAAGAATTTCTTTATATGAAGGAAGATCTATAACTATTGATAATACGAATTTCTCATAAGCGAATGTGAAATAACAGGGAGAGAACTTGGTTTATCGAGCTTGATGTTGGATCCACTGGTTATCCTTTTGATCCTTCCTTGCCACTTGAGAGAAATCCTTCATCAACAACTTAGAATTCCTGCAACGAAAAAAGAGACTACCAAAGAAAAGATCTATTTCTAAAACTTAGGAAATTTTCCTTCAAAACAAAATCAACCCCCTTCTTTGAAACTTGCATATAATTTTATAAGAAAATTCCCTCTACTCCACTATCTAGATAATTTAATTAAAAAGGAGATTCTTTCCCAATTTTGGACTTCATGCAAATTTATTAGACTTAGTGGAGGAGTTACATGCAAGGTGGTGGAGAATCCTCTAGAAGCTTCTTATTCTTCCTACAACATGTGCCATAATTGGAAGTGGAAATTAGATAAATAAAAATAATGAATATTTTCCATGTGTGTGTGTGTGTGTTATTATTTTCATTCTTTTATAATATTCATTCAATCATTTAAATATCTTATCCAAAAATATAATAGAGTTGTATTTTAAATCAAAAAGTGATAAAGGAGGGTTGTGACATCCTCCCCCCCTTAGTTTGTGCATCATCCCGATGCACTTATTGAACGCATCCAAAAGAGTCTATAATTCATTATTAAAACAAAAAAGGAAACAACTGTTGCATTTCCTTAGTATCTTCCCACGTGGCATTCTTTTCATCATACTTGTCCAATTGCACTTTGCACTGATCAACCTCTCTATTGTGCAACTGGCACTGGTGCCTCTCCAAGATTCTGAATGGCTCTATCATTATTCCTCCCGTTTCCTGGACCTGTAAAGCATCCCAATTCAAAATGTGTTTCTCATCAGGTACATACTTCTTAAGAAGAGATACATGGAAGACATCATGGATTCGGCTCAACTGGGGAGGTAAGGCCAACTGGTATGCAACTAGATTAATTCTTCCTAATATTTCAAAGGGTCCAACATAACGAGATGCAAGCTTAGTCTTTTTCCCAAATCTTATGGAACTCTTGTGTGGCCTAACCCTTAGGAAGACTTTCTCTCCCACCTCAAACTCCATTGGTGTCCTATTTTTGTTTGCATAACTTTTCTGCCTATCTGAGGCTTCCTTCAATCTTTGCCTAATTTCCTTAGTTTTCCTTCCATCTCCTTCAACATATCTAGTCCAACAATTACTCTATCTTCAAGACTATCCCAACTCAAAGGTGTTCAACATGGTCTACCATACAATGCTTCGAAAGGTGTCATTCCCAAAGATGTTTGATATATATTATTGTAAGAAAATTCTACTAGAGGTAAGTATTCTTCTCATTTCCTCTGTTGGTCCATGCAATACATGCGAAGTAGGTCTTTTATAATATGATTTGTCCTTTCTGTCTTACCATCAATTTCAGGATGGTATGTGGTGCTAAAATTTAGTTGAGTTCCTAGAGCTGATTGAAGAGTGGTCCAAAACCTTGAAGTGAATCTAGCATCTCTATCTAATATGATTTTCTCTGGTATTCCATGCAACCTAAATATTTCCTTAACAAAGCACCTAGCCAAGGTAGGTGCATCATCCGTTAGGTTCCCTGGTATAAAGTGTGCCACCTTAGTGAGTTTTTCAATTACCACCATTATTGCATCATGCTTAGAAGGTGACATGGGTAACCCTTGTACAAAATCCATGCTAATAACTTGCCACTTGTGTTGAGGTACATCGTGCAATTATAACAATCCAGCTGGATGTCTATGTTCTGCCTTTACCCTTTGACACTCCAAACATTTAGCCACATACTTGACAATGTCATTCTTCATCCCTTGCCAAAAGTATAACCTCTTTAGATCTGCATAAAGTTTGTTAACTCCTGGGTTCCCTAAATAAGGGGCATTTTGAGCCTCCGACAAGACTACTTCCCTTAAGTTCCCTGAATTAGGAATATAGATTCTATTATTGTATCTGAGCAACCCATCTTTGTCTAATTTATACCCTCCAATCTTAGGATCGGTTGGATCATATTCTAAAGTCAATTTGACTTGCTCATACCATGGGTCATGTCCTTGTTCATCCATTACTTCCCTTTTTAAAGAAGTTTTGAATGTTGTTATAGTCATCAAGTGTCTCCTCCTACTTAAGGCATCTGCCACCCTATTTTCCTTCCCCTTAATATATTCAATTTCAAAATCATATTCACTTAGAAACTCTAACCACCTTCTTTGTCTGGCATTTAAGTGGGGTTGGGTAAAGATGTACTTTAGTCCTTGGTTATCTAACTTTAACTCAAAGGGTTTCCCTAGTAAGAAGTGTCTCCATTTTTGTAGGGCATGCACAATCGCTGCCAACTCTAAGGCGTGGGGTGCATAATTGACTTCATGAGTCTTTAGCTTTCTGGATTCGTAAGCTACTACCCCTTCATCTTGGACAAGTACTCCTCCTAAACCTTCAATAGAAGCATCAGTTACGACTATGAAGTGTCCATTTGGATCTAGTACCTTTAGAATGGGTGCTGAAGTTAGTTTCCCTTTCAAAATTTGGAATGCCTTATCACTTTGTTCTATCCACACAAACCTTTTACCCTTCCTTTGTAATGAGGTGATGGGGTTTTCTATCTTAGAAAATCCTTCCACAAACCTCCTATAGTAACCTGCTAGCCCCATAAAGCTTCTTACCTCCGAAATATTTTTAGGGACCGGCCATTCTATTATTGCCTTTATTTTATCTGGATCAACTGCTATTCCTTCCTTTGATATTATATGCAAAAGGTAGTGAATCTTTTCCTCGAAGAAGGCACATTTTGACAATTTCCCATATAACTTATGTTCTCTCAACCTTTGCAAAACAATTTGTAGGTGTACTAAATGTTCCTCCTCATTCCTAGAGTAAATCAATATGTCATCCAGAAATACCAAAACAAATTTATGCAAGTAGTCATGGAGTACACTATTCATTAGGTTCATAAATGCAGCTGGGTCGTTGGTTACACCAAAAGAAACTACTGTGAATTCATAATGCCGATATCTAGTCTTGAAAGTTGTTTTCAGAATGTCTTCCTCCTTAATTCTGAGTTGATGGTACCCTGACCAGAGGTCTATCTTTGAGAAAACTGTTGCTCCTTTCATTTGGTCAAAAAGATCCTCTATGTGAGGTAAGGGATACCTATTCTTTATGGTGACCTTGTTCAACATCCTATAGTCGATGCATAGTCTTAAGGTTCCATCCTTCTTCTTAACAAATAAGACTGGTGCTCCCCATGGTGATACACTTGGCCTTATTAATCCCTTAGCTAAGAGTTCCTCTAATTGCATTTTGAGCTCTTGTAATTCAGTTGTGTTCATTCGGTAAGGTGCCCTTGATACTGGTTCAGCTCCTGGTAGTACTTCGATAGAAAAGTCAAACTTCCTTTTAGGGGGTAAGCCAGGTAATTCTTCTGGAAAAACATCCTTGAATTCTTTTAAGAAGGGAGTATTTTCAAAGGTTGGTGTATTTTCCTCTTTTCCTTCATCAATTTCAACCATATAGATTAAGCCTCCTCTTCTCCTTTCCTTCTTTAATTGCATGGCTAGGATGGTTTCTATATTAATGGGTTTAAACTTTCCTTGGATTTTGACCTTTTTCCCCTCATCATCCAAACATTCAACAACTTTGTTATAGTAGTCTACATTAGCTTGATGGTTTGTTAACCAACTCATTCCAATAATTACATCATATAATCCCAAGGGTGCCACATAGAGATCTACCCTTGTTTCAAACTCAGGAAATTGTACCCTTGCCCTCGGCAAACACTTAGTTACTTCCCTAGTTGCCTTATCCCCATATTGAACCATCCATGATGGCTCCATTTGATTAACTTTTAATGCATATTTTCTTACTAATTCAGGTGAGATGAAACATTCAGATGATCCAGTATCAATTAGAATTGAAATTAGTTATTCAAATAGTGTACCTGTAGTTTCCACGGGGACATTCTAGTATCTTCCTCTTCGGTTCCTAACTGCTGCATGAATCCTTTGTTGGGGCCCTTGTTGGGGTTGGTTGGCCCTAATCTATCCTTGCATCCTAGGGCACTCTCTGGCAAAATGGTTTTCCCCACACATAAAGCATCCACCTAGAGGACCCCTCCTGCCTTGATTCCTAAGGGGATCATTCCTTGTTTCATTGGCCCTGGGTGGATAAGTTATCCTATTTTGCTGGTCATTCCTGTTATAGTTGCCTCTACTATTATTGCCCCTATCATTATTATTATTATTTCCATTCCTCTGATATTGATTAGGAGGTGGCCTTCTTTCGGAAGAATTATTCCTTTGACCTTTGTTGAAATTAGTGTTCCCATTGAATTCCTGCTTCCTTTTAAATGAGTGGTTCCCATTATAGTTTCGCCCTGCTACTGTTTGAATCTTCCTCTCTTGCCTTAGGGACTTTTCAAGTACTTCGTTCATGTTTTTGGGTCCATACATGTCCACCTCTTCCCCTATGTTGGTATTTAGCCCCAAAATGAACTTCCTTGCTTGGTCTTCTTCATCTTTCTGGTACATAGGTATATATTTAAGCAACTTGGCGAACTTATCCCAATATTGTTGAATAGATAGGGGCCCTTGACGTAGATTATGGAATTCTGTCACCTTCTCATCAAAGAACAATTGAGGGAGCCACCTATCCTGGAAGTGGTGAACAAATTGATCCCATGTGACCGTATCCCTGCTATACCCATTTTGTTCCTTGGTGTTGGTCCACCAACTAGCTGCCTCCCCTATGAGTTGATAGGAACCCCATAAAGCCTTGGTTGTTTCACTAAAATCTCTTAGTTAAAAATACTTTTCCATTTCATTTAACCAATTCTCAGCTCCTTCACCAATTTGCCTCCCATCGAACTTAGGAGGGGTGATTTTCTTTAAGTCCTTGGAGAGTTCCAATATGTTATTTTCCTTTCTATTACCCACCTTATTCCCTTGATTGCTACAAGGGTTTCCATTTTCGGTACCACTTCTATTTTCAAAGTCATTCTACCTTTCCCTAAGGTCCTGCATTGATTGTTCCAAGAAGTTGATTTTATCTCTTTGTTCAGTTAGAAGGTCGATTATAGCTTGGAACCCATCTTTGTTATTTCCTGGGTTGTGTCGATCGTCTTTATGGTCTTCCTCATAGTTTTCTTCATGTTTTTCCTCATGGTTTTCTTCCCTTTGACTCCTAGTACATCTTCCATTACCCCTTCCTCTTCCTCTTTCTCTTCCTCTATCCATTCTAGGTTTTTACCTGAAAGTTAAATTATGTAGTTAGTTCTTGGTTTAGGATTTTAAAATTCAATTTCTACCATTGCAAAACATTCCCTTAGTTGAATAAATTGAAGTGAGCACAAGGCCTAGATTTGAACCTTTGCTCTGATACCACATGTAATAACCCACCATAATTAACTCAACAAAATTGACCATTCTTTTTTTTTCGTGTTTAATTTAATCATTATGTTTGATTCAATTGCATACTCTGGGCATCCATCCAATTGGATTAGGCATTCATCCATCCAAGATGACCATCTAACCATATGGGTTAGGCATTTGTCCATACGGGACATAAGATTTCATCTATCCAATACGAGATAGGCATCTACCCATATGGGGTAGGCATCTATCCAATCGGGATAGGTGGCCAGAGACTTGGACTCATCGAGACCATTCAGGTCCTAAGCCACTCACTAAGTACTACACTCTTCTAACAGAAGTGCACCGAGGTCGCCGTCCTTAGGAGTAATTAAATAACATAATACAAGCTTGAATTCTACCCTAGAATTTGGCTTAAAGCCTCAGAAAGTCAAGTGAATCCATACGGAATTCCTTCCGAGTATGCATTGAATTACTTTTTCCAATTTAATTATTTTTATCTTTCAAAATAGGATTCTTACTCAATCCTTCCTTTACCAAGCCTAGACCCCACCCACGAATGCTTAAGTATGAGGGACAACTCTGTCCCAAGACTGCCTACATACCCACTTCAGCACGGGATCAAGGCGTAAAGTATATAGTTCTATTTTCTACTCTATGCTTTGATGTAAACTGATTAGTGGGTACGCAACCCTTTCTAGGGTCAATGTCCTAGATAGTTTGTCTGTGGTTGCTACCCACGGTGGTAGCACTTAAACAAAGGCTCAAGATGGCCTATTGTTCGTGACCTAACAACTACATCCTAACACCTATCATGAGCGTCACCCTTGACCAAATTGTCAATCACCAAAATCTCTTCAAGATTAAAAATCAATTTCATAAAAGCATTTTACTTAACCAACCCTAAAGGGGGTTTACTATGGTTTATCTCAATGGATGTAAAATCATTTAAAAATTATCTTATTAGATTATCAATCCAAGAGGGATTACCCGCCCCTTGGATTTTAACTTCCAAGTGTCCCTTATTACTCCTCGACGATTTATAGGGATGATGCCATAGACGTCATTGATTTAGCTTTATTAGGCATTAAGTGTAGTAGTTCAACATGATAGCATTACCCGTAAGCGTGACCCAGAGGCATTGTATATACCAAATGCTACTATGTTTTGGTTTCCATCTTCCTTTATTTAGTTTTCTAACTACGAGCTATGAAAACATCATACTTGAAAACAACTACTAATTGAACGTGCAAAATTTAATTAATTGAAATAACTACTTGAAATATAACTTGAATAACAATGACCCTCATGAAACTTGCATATCTATAAGTAATTTGCATGTTATAAGAATATTGCATCTTGCATGAAAATGTCAATAAATGTAATTAATCTATAAGTAATTTGCATGTTATAAGAATAGGGTACTTGCGTGCATGATTAAGTAATGCATGATTCCTTATGGTCCTAGATTCCAAAAATAGCGATTAATTCAGTCATTAGATTCAAATCATGATAATGTGCCATAATTGCTTTTCCAAGAGTCCAAATACCAACTAAGTAACCCAACGAAATTTAAGTAGTTTTCCAATTATAAAATTTAATACAATTACAATTTGAAAATTGTAAAAAGAATTTAAATTATTATTATAAATTTTCCTAAAGCAATTATACAATTTAATTTGCAATTGGAAAAGGAAATCTAAAAAATATATATATACTTTCCGAAAATTACCTAAAACCTTTTTTTTTTATTAACAAAAAAATATAACAATAACCGCATTTAAAAATAGTATTTTTTTTTGTTTTGAAAAAAAGTAAAGAGGGGGAAGTATGTGGGAGTGGGACCCACGGGTCCCACAGTGGTGAGGGGACCCCTTGGTCCCCTCCACTTCCCTGCGGCCACTGTCGTGACAGTGACCGCAGGGGAAGTGGAGAGTACCACTCCCCCCCCCCCCCCCGGTGGTTACAATAACCGTCGGCACTACCCTGCACGTCGCCCGATACCATAAAAAAAGATTTTCGAGAATATGACCTTCGCAAAATTTAATACATTCATCATTTGAATTAAATTTAATGTATTTTATCATTTGAAATAATTTTAATATATTTATATATATATATATACATACATTTATACATGTATATATACATGTATATATGTATATATACATGTATATATACATATATATATGTATATATACATGTATATATGTATGTATGTATATATATATATATATATATATATGGTTTATATCTCCAATTATTTAATGATATATATATATATATATATATGAACAATAAAAGAGTATTTATTTATGAAAATAAGAGCATGAGTGAAATAGATAAATCAACAATTGTTTTAGATGGATTTTATAGCAAACAGGAGGTTATTATTTCTAGTATTCACAGGGGGATAGAGAGTTTATTTCCAGCACTCACAAGAAGATTGCTTATCTCCAGTATTCACAGAGAGATCTTATTCAACTCACAGGGAGGTTTATTTAATTAATAATCATATAAATATTTAAAATAACCACATAGAGAAGTTTTTAAAATAATCACAGAGAGAGATTTAAAATAATCATAGAGGAAATAATCACAGAGAGAGATTTAAAACAAATAAGAGAATATGATTTTCTTTTTGCTAAAATCTTTGGAAAAAGGAAAAAAAACAAAAAGTAAGATCTTGTGCATATTTTCTTGAGGGAAATAAAATAAATAAATAACTATCCTTTACGTACACTATAGGAAAGCATCATCATTATCATTTATCCCCAAATAAAAGATTAACAATCAACTAAAAGAATTTTTTTATATGAAGGAAGATCTATAACTAATGATAATACAAATTTCTCATAAGCGAATGTGAAATAACAAGGAGAGAACCTGGTTTATCAAGCTTGATGTTGGATCCATTGGTTATCCTTTTGATCCTTCCTTGCCACTTGAGATAAATCCTTCATCAACAACTTAAAATTCCTGCAACAAAATAAGAGACTACCAAAGAAAAGATCTATTTCTAAAACTTAGGAAATTTTCCTTCAAAACAAAATCAACCCCCTTCTTTGAAACTTGCATATAATTTTATAATAAAATTCCCTCTACTCCACTATCTAGATAATTTAATTAAAAAGGAGATTCTTTCCCAATTTTGGACTTCATGCAAATTGATTAGACTTAGTGGAGGAGTTACATGCAAGGTGGTGGAGAATCCTCTAGAAGCTTCTCATTCTTCCTACAACGTGTGCCATAATTGGAAGTGGAAATTAGATAAATAAAAATAATGAATATTTTCCATGTGTGTGTGTGTGTGTGTATTATTATTTTCATTCTTTTATAATATTCATTCAATCATTTAAATATCTTATCCAAAAATATAATAGATTTGTATTTAAAATCAAAAAGTGATAAAGGAGGGTTGTGACATCCTCCCCCCCTTAGTTTGTGCATCATCCTGATGCACTTATTGAATGCATCCAAAAGATTCTATAATTCATGATTAAAACAAAAAAGGAAACAACTGCTGCATTTCCTTAGTATCTTCCCACGTGGCATTCTTTTCATCATACTGGTCCCACCGCACTTTGCACTGATCAACCTCTTTGTTGCGCAACTGGCACTGACGCCTCTCCAAGATTCTGAATGGCTCTATCATTATTCCTCCCATTTCTTGGACCTATAAAGCATCCCAATTCAAAATGTGTTTCTCATCAGGTACATACTTCTTAAGAAGAGATACATGGAAGACATCATGGATTCAGCTCAACTGGGGAGGTAAGGCCAACCGGTATATATACAATTTATGTATATATATATATAAAGATTTAAACCCATCATAGAGATTCAATCCAGCATTCCAAACCAAAACATTATGAAACATATCATTAATCGACCAAAGGTAACTCAATAAGGCACATATATAAAATTACTGAGCCAAGTTCTTCTCCCGAGTGATACTCTTCCTCCCTTCCAGAGGCTTGTCCATTTCCTTCATCGAACTTAGCACGTCACAATAGTAGTCAGTTGTTATTAACACACACACACACACACACACACACACACACATATGTATATATACACACACACACACATATATATACATACATATTTATGTGTATGTATATATATATGTATGTATATATGTATGTATATATGCATATGCATATGTGTGTGTGTATACGTATACATACATATTGTAGTACCCCTGCCCTAATCAGATTTTTAAACCTAGTTTGACCTTGGTTGACTTTTTAAGTGGCCTTCTTGGATGGTTGATTTCCCATGTTGTGATGTTGTAGTCCGGTATTATGCTTAATGTGTGTACCTGTAAATGTTGATTTCGCATCAATTATTATGTAATATTAATTGTTCTTCTGATTCGTGTTATTAATCTCGGGCTAACACTTTCATTCAATATATATGTATGCATGTGTGGTTCATTGTTGAAGGAGATTGCAGGTAAAGTACTGCATAGGTACAAGGTTCATCTCCACCTGGCTTCGCAAGTTTGAGTGTACCTCATTGGTCCTAAGGAATTGGATTAGGTAGTTGTAAGACCCTATGTTGTACCCTAGTCATGCTCAAGTGAGCGTCGTCAATCATCCGTCAGTTTCCCCTTTTGATTGGGTATGTGGGTTGTGTATTAGTTTGGCTTCTTGAGTTTCATGTTGTGCGTTTGGTAAAAACTGATTATTAAATTTTAATTATTTAATTAAATTAATTGTGTTTTTACGCATTCGTAAGTTAAAGAGACTAAATTAAATAGGACCCCTTTGTGTGATTAATCAATAATCAGATTGCTAAATTCATGTTTGTAGCAAGTTTGGTTAAATGGTTATTTTTAAATGATGAATAAATTAAGTATATGTAATTTGAAAGAAAGGTTAATTAGAAATTGGAAAATAGAAATATCTTACCCTCATTAGCATTTTGAAATAGAAATGTTAGTTTTTATTTAATTGAGAAAATCAATTTTGGAAGAAAAGCAATTTTTGCATATTCAGTTGTTGGGAAATAATTTTATTTGGTTAAAAATAATTTCAACCTTGTTGGTAAACAAATTTTTCACTGCGGTCATTTACCTGAAACTGACCCTATTTGCTCGATAAGCAATGACAAACATTCCAACAATTGGAGAGATCATTCTATGAAACACGATCTTCCTCTACATTTGAGAGGGGCAGCTCCCTTATATGATAGGGGTGTTTAGGATTTTCATGTACTTTTAACCTGAAAGTACATAAAGGAGAAAACGTAGAACTTAAACAAGACTAATAACAGAAATCCTACTAGAAGACATACGAACAACAAGTAGGATTCCATAAATGATAACAATCACGAAAGGGGTTACCACCAAAAAGGTTCGTCATGCAACAATGATGAAAGAAGTACAATAAACCTTGACACACGAAGAGATAGGTTGCACTAGCACATACAAGTCAAGATACCATGAAATGATGTGTTTCATCAATGGATTTTGCCATTAAATAAAGGGATTACTAATTCAACATATGAGAAATTAGTAACAATGACTCATGAATACATTCAAGACACATGAACTCAATGCATTCTTCATTATTCTTTTTGAAAATACACAAGTTCAAAAACCCCTTAGTCAAAGGTATGAATATCAAAAGATCTCACTTAGTTTCTCTACAAAATTTTGCAGAGTTTTCCCCCTCTGTAAGAGTCTCCCTTTACAATGCAAAAGCCTTATATTTATAGGCTTCTTCATGATCAACACCTAGTAACTACCCAAATAACTAATTTCTAACCACCTTTTTGAAATATAATAAACCTTATGTTTTGCATCTGTTTTTGAAAATAAGGTCTATTTTCTAACTTTTAGTTGCATTAAATGAAATAAGTCACTTTTACAAAAAATTACAATAAGGTAACTAGAAACTTGAAACTTTTGAAGAAGGAACAAGTCATATATTTGTTGAAGTAGGTATCATGTCTTCTCCCAATCCATGAGTTGCATTCTTAATAATGATTTCAACTCCGAGGAGACATATTCCAATTTTATTTATTAAACATATTTTCCTTCCATTGAAATCAATTGATCTTTCCTCTTCGAAATTGAAAAAAAACTCTTCATCCCTTACAATTCGAAAGATATCCATACATAGGTATTATAATGTTGAGGGTCAATTTCCAATACACTTTGATGTCAATTGATACCATTGAAGTAAAACAAGAATCAATCCTTTTAAAATAATTTTAAAACAGTCTCATGCTCTCTTTGTGAATTATAACAATTATTTAAGGAACATGAATCTCGATGAGATAAATGATTAATTACAATTCCTGAGCTAGGTAACCTTTTTCATGATATGAACCTATTTAGCACCCTCTAACTTACTACAATTTTAACACCTTCTACCATGTTCAACACATCCACCAATGTCTTTTCCCGTTCTTACAAGGGTTTAAATGATGCCATCCTCTCTGGTATAAACATAAGTGCTTGTCCACAACTTTGAGTCATTTCTCAAGAGATGTAATTGGAAAGACTTTGATCCTTTTCATAACACAACAAAACCATCCGCATATTTAGATAACTTCGAGTCATATGCATATCTAGAATAAGATATTGATATCCCACATGAATTTACTACAAAATTGGTTGAAGAGATCCATGGTTATTCTATCAAATGATGAATGCCCACATGCTAGTTCAAAGATTTCAATTTGGCCCAAGGTGTTTTAAAACCTTTGCAATAGAAAAATTTTGTGCATATCTAGGATTCCATGTGAGCTTATTTTATGAAGGCATTTTGTCAAACGTGTCACTTGTAAAGTCTCTGCAATCCTTTCCTATCATTCATTGGTACCGTTGATGCATTTATTCAAACAATTCATGTGTCTCATTGATGATTCCAAGGTTCACAGCCATGTCTTCTGAACATTTCCAATTAAATATTTGACAAAGGAAATACCTCTCATTATGCTATTTGAATGTCTATACTCTGTTCTAGAGCTACCATTTTAGCACAGGCAATGGTTGTGGAATTTGGTTTTACGTCTGCCAATTGCATTTGCTAAAGTTTCTAAAGCTTTTTCAACAAGTTCATTTGGTACAACCTACAATATTTGCATCCGATAGGATGGCATTTCTTTGAGGCAACCTATCAAACAATTAAGGTTGTTGTCTTTGATCCTACATGTTGCATGGTAGTCTATTGAGGCATTCTGTCAAACGTTTCACATGGCTCCTCTATGCTTCCACCTCTATGTTATCTCGTGAAAGTTAATGTCTTTTCCACTAATTCATTTCGCGCATATCGTGTGGTCACTGTGTTCCATGCGATGACATATCTTGGAAGTATTATGTCAAACAGTTACTGTGTGATATCCATGCTTCCATGTCTATCATTCAACCTAGGCAAATTGCAGTTGCTTGAAAGTTTCTAAAGCCTTTTCAACAGACCTATCATCCTATTCCATGGGTTTCCTATTTTTTTGAGACATTTCATCAAATGGTTCAAATTCTTTGTCGATACATTCACATTTTGCATACATCCATAACAATGGTTGCCAGTACGAGATATGATAAAATATTACTATCCTTTATGTTGTGAGGAATGTCAATGGCTGGGATGATGCGGCCAAAAGTCACAGAAGATTTCATGAACCTTACCAACTACCATCACCTAAAAAATTTCCAATTGCAACCGCAAGATGGAAACATCTTTCTCTTCATTACATCTAATTAATATTCATAATTTGGAGAGTGAAGCTTCTTCTTCCTCTCTTTTTATTGTTTTCTTTTTGATGAAATTTATAAGAGGTTAAGAATGCTCAAAAAGTGAGCATTTCTAACCTTCTTGACAAACTGGGGCCCGCGAGGTTAGAAATGCTCAATTTTTAGCATTCCTAACCTTTTTGTGATAGGTTAGGAATATGGGTTATAAATGCTCAAAAAGTGAGCATTTCTAACCTTCTTGGCAAAAGGTTAAGAAATGAGGTTAAGAATGCTCAAAAAGTGAGCATTTCTAACCTTGTGCTTCAACGAGCTATCCTTTACACCTTGGAAACCATTTTTCATTGAGAATGAATCAAGGAAGAATGCCACCAATGCTTGAAGATGATTTTCTTATCGCAAATGGCCAAACATATTGAAATAATTTAAAATATTAAATCATCATTTGAGAAATAATTTAAATATTTTAAATATATCGCTTTGGTTGGAGAAAAATGGCATAACTTTTAAACGGTAGGGAGTTAGGTTCTAAAATTCAAAACACACATCAATGAAAGGGAAAAAGGTCCACATAATTATTTTCACCTCATGACGAAGCCTTAAATGAGATATTTTAATCATTTGGGAGCAACAGACACCAAAAATTGAAAGTTTAAAATATGACAAAGTAAGAACTGGGTTTAGGTGAAAGTTGGCCATGTGATACAAAATGATGTTTAGATCCTAACTATCAATTGATTTCCCTCAATTTGTGATAATTTTCAAAATTCTTTCATTTTTCATATTTTGACTAGTAAGGACCTTGGATTGTGTGTTCATTGTTTACGCAAAAAAAGCTATTGGATCTTTACTCGACTCTAGGATCGATTTGAAATTCAAATTTTAGGTATGCCAAATATGGGGGCAACAAACCTAAAAGATGGACTTTTGGTCAAATACTTCCCTTTTAACCTAGGTTTTGAAAAAATATTTGAGAGAGTTGTTTTTGGAATGGAAATTTTGGGCATTTGGGGGAGAAGAAATTCTTGAGCTTGCAGGTTGGGCTCTTCATCAAATCATTTCCAAGATTGCTGATAGAGGTTGGATTCTTGTTTACCTCCTTGGTTTTTTGTTTAAAAGAGATTGATTTGATTTGGAATAAATCTGGGTGTGTTTGTTTGAAAATCTCATAAGTTTGTGGAATAAGGAAGAGTTGTAGTTAAATCTTGAATTTGAATCCTCCTTGCTTTCATTTCCAACTTCCAGATCAATTCTTGTTTGTACAAATTGATTTTTATACTGGAAATGGGTGTGGTTGTTCTCAGTGGGTTTTGTTAAGAAATTGTTAAGAAATTTTCAATTTGGATCTCTTATTTTAGTTCATAAATTTTGGAATTAGTTTGTGCTTGGCAAAATTAGTTGGATGAATGTGTGTAAATTGATTCCATTTGCCCAAATATGGAATATTGTTGGAGAAATTTTCCCAGTTTTAACTTTCTGGCATTGGTTATAAATATATATATATATATATATATATATATATATATATATATATATATATATATATATATATATATATATATATATGGAAATCATGGTTATTCTGGTAATTTATCTCTATTGTGTCTCAGTCTAAGACTGTGCAAGTAAATTGGGGGTTTTCTATTTTTTTAATATATATATATATATATATATATATATATATATATATATATATATATATATATATATATATATATATATATATATATATATATATATATATATATATTTTAAATAAAGTTTTAATATTATCTAGTTCAAAAGTTTATTAAATAGTATTTGGCTATTATTTAATTATTAATTAATGTATATAAATAAATATATGTTAATTAATATTTAAGTTTCTTTTTTATTTATATGCAAGGAAATTTTATTTTATTGGGAAAATGATTGTCTATTTTAGTTTCTTTTTAAATGTATATTTCCGTATTCTGGAAAGTGTAACTTGGTTTTGGAAACGATGAGATTAGATAATTTGTTTCGAAAAAGAATGGAAATGATGATTTTATTGGAAAAATAAATATCAATTTTAGTTAATAAATATAAATTAAATTATATCTTTGTATGTATAGCATATGAATATAGTTATATTAATGGGTTTTTGGTTTGAAAATTCATTGTGAGGTATTTATTTTAGTTTATGATGTAAATCATATTATAGTTGAATTAGTAAGCCATGGGTGACATGTATCTTAACAAAGTAGACATATTGTAATCGATTTAGATCAATTAGAAAACTGGATCGATTTGTATTTTTAAGCGATATGGAATAATGATTGTCATTACAGATTTATGTCAATGCATGTTTAATTTTCTATATTCGCATTTGATTAAGAAATGGAAAGTCCTTGATTGTGATTGTTGGGTATTGTCATATGGTTATTTTGGTATCTTCTTATGTCCTTGATCTGGAGTATTGACTATTTTCATGTGATGGTTTGGTATCTGGACATGTCCTTTATGCGAGTGTTGGATACTGGTATGTGGTTGATTGTAGCCGGTCATGTCTCTAAGTCAGGGAATCATCAGTCAGTGCACCTCATGTGAGGACTTGTTTGGCCAAGTGGTTATTCCTACCATATTGATCTTTGTAAACTAGTCCTTGTGTATACCTTGGTTTTTGGAGCTTCATTTGATTGCAGTTTAGTGTCATACGGGAGAGTGGCTTTTGAGTGGGGGTCGTGCCCAAAGTGGCAGCAAGGTAACCCATCAAAAGTGTATCTAAGTAAGTGATAACTTAATAGTTTATTAGGAAGTTTCATAGATAAAAACACTAAGATAAGTGTGCCTCGCGCATGGGATGAGTGCTAGTATAGACTCAGAATGCAGTGAGAAGGCCTGAAATGGAAAACCAACAACCTTGTCTTCACGAAAGGATGTGTTTGGTCCACATGAGACTTGGATGGGCCAGAGGTTCGGGAAAGGTTGCCAGGGTAACCCAGTGGATGGGGTCAGGACCTATGGAGACCTGCTAGGGTAACCATACCAAGCTATGTGATGACACTCGTCCCTTTTGCTCACTAGTGTGCAGTTTGTGTTGTCCTTGCTAGGAGTACTATGGTGGAGTCATATTTGGTCGTTTATGTCCTTATGAGTACCTGATATTCATGTTAAGCCATGGGTTGCTTATGATGGGTTGTGAGGACTTAGTTTCACGGGTGCTCCAGTTGTTCTTTTGTAATTGCTTCTTATCATGTTTCAAATGGATCCTTTCCCTTCTTCTAGGATCATTCATGTATTTTTTGACCGGTGTGGTCATACATATTATTTGTTTATGTATGCCTTATTGGCAGGTTGTAATTGATGTGAACCTTATGTATTCTTCACCCTATTATCTATTAGAGGGGTCTTGTAGTTGAGCATATCCGGAGATGTAGCCCATTAGGGGTGAACTCCGATATCAATTTGGTGTTATGTGGTGTTTGTGTTCATCTGTTTCCTTTTTATTTTGCATGTATGGATGGCATTATGGTTAAAATGTATAATGTGGATTAGGTGATATTAATCTTAAAGGTATGCATGAAGTTATTAAATGCAGTAATATGGATCATGAAGCATGTATATTAGCATAATTGAAAGTATTCATTAGTTTTTAATGCAATTAAAGTATGTATGGAAATTAGATGCATGGCTATGTTTTAATGTAAGATTGGATGTAATGTATGGCTAAATTATAATGGATGAACTTAATCATGTTATCTATATTTTTAACCTATCGGATAAATTTAACCATTGTTTTAGTATAATCATTTCATTAAGATAATCAACTTAATTGTATTAATTAGTGTGAGTTGAGTTAAGTGTCGAAACAAGTAATCACATTGGAAAACCCTTTAGATGCTAGTTAAGTCTTTCGCTGTGTAATCTAAACTTAATGTTAACTCATTGTATCATTATGTTGTTTTAACTTTTTTTTTTTAAAATATTTTCACTCTATTCTGGTGTTTTAGTGTAATCCCTTCGGGGTTTCCTGGCAAGGTATCACACACACACACACACACACACACACACACACACACATACATATATATACATGTATATGTATATGTATATATATGTATATATATATATGTATATGTATATATATACACATATATACATATATATGTATATATATGTATATATGTGTGTATATATACATATATATATATATATATATGTATGTATGTATGTACGTATGTATATATATATATGTGTGTGTGTGTGTGTGTGTGTGTGTGTGTGTGTGTGTGTGTGTGTGTGTGTGTGTGTACATACACACACACACACACACACACACACACACACATATATGTACACACACACACACACACACACACATATGTATGTATGTATGTATGTATGCATGCATGTATATATGTACACATATATGTGTGTGTGTGTATATAGGTATGTATATGTATATATATATATGTGTGTGTGTGTGTGTATGCATATATATATATATAGAGAGAGAGAGAGAGAGTATGTATATATATATATATGTATATATATGTATGTATATATATGTATATATATAGATATGTATATGTATATATATGTGTGTGTATGTATATATATGTGTATATGTATATATATGTGTGTGTATATGTATACACACACATATATGTGTGTGTGTGTACATATATATATATACACATATATGTGTGTGTGTATATATATGTATATATATACATATACACATATATATATACATATCTATATATAGATATATGTGTATATGTATATATATACATATATATACATACATACATATACATATATACATGTATATATATGTATATATACATATATATATATATGTATATATACATATATATATGTGTGTATATATGTATGTACATATATATACGTATATATAGATATACGTGTGTCTGTGTGTGTGTGTGTGTGTTTCATTTTTAAATATTCAAAATATCACAATGATTGCATATTCAATCATTGGATTTATAATCAAGATAAATATTGTTGTCACAAAAGTTTGCACCCTTGTTGAACACCAATGTTCAACAACCTTGTGAAACATAGAAACACCCTCCAAAGTGTGAGACCTTGTGCATGTGAGGTTGAGTCTTTGGAGAAGGCTGACTTCCTTTTCAATCAGAGTGCAGTGTTGGATTAACCCAGCACTTGTAAAACCTATTCTAATCATTTAAGGGGAAAAGAGAAGAAGAAATGTTGAAAGGGAAAGGTGAGGTGATGCACCTCGATTGAAAGTTGATCCTCCCTACCCATAACTACACAAGACATCAATGAAAACTACCCAATGATATGCACAATTTTCTATCATAATTAGCTCCCTAAGAATATGCAAAGGTTAGAATCCTGCAAGATGAAGAGAGGAATTAAAAAAATTCACAGACATCTATGGGGGTGTTAGCACAATCACATAAGCTAAGAATAAGAAAAGAATACATTCAAATAAGAGGTAATATGCATTACACAAAGTATTTGAACTAAAAGAGAGGCAAGATAGATAATTTTATTGATATAAAGGTAAGGAAAAGTTTACAATTGCAAAATACTATAAATTACAAATTACAAAATTATCCTTTATACGTCAGGCATAACTCAGATGAATACTAGGTTCAAAAAACCCTAACCAGCTACGATTAGGTTATAAAAATTGAGGAGAATTATATTTGATAGATTGATCTAGTGGTTGTGTGCCCTGAAAACATCTCACATAACTAGGAAAGTTGTTAGAAGGGATTTGATTTGATTTTGACCTCTAACGGGGTCAAAAACTGATTTTTGACCCATTAAGTTAGCAACCACCCTTGGGCACCTGTTTGAATTTCAATGATCATCTCCATTTTAAATTTGGGCCACTAAATCCTCCCCTTCATATGTAGGTGAATGACCAAGATTGTGCCACTAAGTCTTCAAAAGTCTCATAAAAGAAGTTTTAAAACAAGGTCATCGATCTAGGTCATTAGTGAAATTGAACAGCCTCGATTAGTTGTTAAATCAGCTGGTCCCATGAGCCCTATTGTTATTTCTCAGGGTGGACCCTGCCAACAACCTTCCTTTATATCTTCCTGGCCACATCACTCATCACTATGTTGCATGACAAATAGCATAGTCATCGAATGGAGAATTGTTCTTATTTGTGGAGAAAGAGTGATAGGCACCTTCTAAGTGATAACAACCTCTAACTCCCAGCAGCATCGCTCATCGTAGTGTTGTGCAAAAGAGGAAGATCAGAATAGGGAACAAAGTGGAAGTTCCTAACCAATGTGACAAAGTGATAAACAAGAACTCCCGCCAGTCGATAGTGAGTGAAAGGGGTTGGTCCTGCCATGAAGAAGGGACCCACTAGCTAGTAATTTTTAAGTGAAATGATTGCCTGAGTCGGTCAACACTGAGAAAGTACAAGTCTAAAAAATGGTTAAGGGAAAAATGCCTTAAGTGTTTAGGGTTTAATCCTTAGGGAGAAATATAGGGTTTTATCCATTTGATATTTCCTCATATCGGTTATCTGTATGGCTAAAGTTAAGACAAAAATGGTCAACAAATATATTCAAAACATATTCATGAGCTAAAGCATTTTAACTAAAACAAGTAACAGTAAATAGTAATATCACAATAGAGTGTAACAATAATCCATCATATCATTATGTATCTTGAAGAGCAATCCACATCAACCCACTAAAAGGAGAAAATCAAGTGGAGAAAGGGCATATTCCACTTCAAGCTCAATTGAAGGGAGTAAGAAAGGTATAAGAATAGTTGTCTTTTATGTTTTCATTGATTTTATGAATTTGAATGCTCAACTAACCTTGTCACTTGTTATTGCTTTCAATTCTATTTCTCCACCTATCTATTATAATTTTACACCCCCATCACAATCCAACATGTCCAACTCCGATTCATCCAGCAAAACTACTATAAACAATTTGACCATCTAAAATGTTTCATCTTTACAACAACAATTGGCTTATATAACCTAATTTAAATTCAAACTTTTTTACATATGATATCACTAGCCCACTTTCTGATGACATCATCCATACTCTTGTCCCACAATACATGGAGGTTCCTCATTTGGAGACATACAATGGAAAAGGTGACCCTCAAACTCATGTGTAAATATTTCAAAATTTGTGTAGTGACTTCCCACATGATCATAGACTCATGGTAAAACTATTTACTCATACCTTATGAGAAAAATATTTGCAATGGTTTTGCTCCTTGCCTCCTTGTTTAATTGACTCTTTTCAAAAAATATCTAATGCATTTGTGCAACATTTTCAAAATAATATTGGCCCTTAAATTACATTGATTGATTTGATGCATTGTAAACAAGGAGTTAAGGAAGAAGTGACTGATTTCATTGGTAGATATAAACATTTGCATTCACAAATTGCTTATATTGTCCTTGATGGTGATGTTCAAATAATTTTCATTCATAATTTATAAAATGATATTAGAGATAAGATTTTATTTTTTGATTATGAATCTCTCACACAATTATGCATAGTGCTTCATGTAGACGTCTAAAATTAATTAAATTAATATTTAATTAATTTAAGTCTTTCTACATAATTAATTAATTTAATTATTTCTATCCCATTCCTCTTAAAATTAATTAAATCAAATTTAATTAAATTTTATCATTGTAGTCTAATAATTAATTTATCAATAAATTAATTATTTCCTTATTCTTCTAAAGTCACCTTCATCATTTTATTTCTTCAATCCCACTTAGTTAATTAATCTCAATTAATTAACCTAACTATATGATTCCTACAAATCACTTTGTCTAATCTTCATCTAGCCTAATTAATTCTTCTTTAATCATGCTTATCATTATTCTTTAATTTTATATTTCTCCACTCATTCTCTCTTTTCATGTCACATCCTCCTAACTTTCTCATTTGCACTCTAACCCCCATTAACCCACCTAATCACTCCTAATCATTTTCACATCCCTAATCACCTTGATTAGAGATGAGTCAACTTTTTTCCATAAATGACTTTCCCATCTCACTCTCCAAACCTTAAATGCACCAACTTTGGTCATGTCAAATAATTTCAAAACCTTTGTACATCTCCATGCCCTCTCTTCCCAATGAATTTTTAACTTATCCCTTTATTCTTCCCACACAATCTATTATTCAAGAATTTTTAATTCCTTTGTCCTCCCCCAAAGAATTTTAAATTATTTTTAACTCTTCCAATGTACTTGGGGATCTCTTCCCCGTATGCTTGAGGAGTGTGGAGAAAAGAAATGCCTTTATGGCAAATCTTTTGAATCTCACACCTTGTCCTCTCGATCCTCTCCCACTTTATTTCAATCTCAACCATTCATTCCAAATCAATCTTGGCCCTTCATTTTGGCCTCCTCTAATATATAAATTGGATTCTCCACCCATCATACCGATATCCATCATCCATGTAATCTTATGTTGTTAGTTTCAGCTCTTAATCCCTCAATCATACCCATATTATGTCCAATATGTGTCACACTTAGCCAAATCCATTCACCTCCATCTTATTCCCATTCAATCCCTTGTTGTGTAGTGGAGAGAAATCCACGATAAATCCATCCAAAGGAGAAAAACTCATCAAGTAGGGCAATAGGGTGCATCCACTTCATCATTTGGCTCAATCGGAGGAGGAAGGAAAAGGTATAAAGGTTTATTGCATGTTTTGTGATTCATTTGTGTTTTATAATTATTACATGCAATTTACCCTTAATACCATTTTCTTGTCTTCATTTTGGCATGCCTAGTGGGACCCACGTCCCTAGCATTTAACATTTTTTAGCATGTGTTTTTATATTTTTTCTTGTAGGTTCACGAAATGACGTCTCAATTTGTACATCAGTGTCTCTACCACTGTTTCAGTGTCTGTGTGTGCACAAAATGGCATCTTCATTCAAATTATTTTTCCTGCCTAACTTTTTGTTTGCAAGAAAATTATTTTAACTTCTTTGAATCTAGAATGATGTCTTTGCTATTATAGTTTCCTTTATATTTTTTATTTGATAACTAGTTATAAAATACAAAAAAAAACCATGTATAAGCTTAAAAGCCAAAATAAATAAAAAATAGTAGTTAGTTGGTCTTATTTTCATCACATTTAGCTAGTATTCAAATTTATTACAATAAAATTTACTCATTTTAGGCTAACTATGAAAACTTTTTTGGGAACACTGCTTCAGTGCCTACGTAGACATCACCATCGGTGTCACAGATCAGTGTCTCCACTTTGTAAAAAAAATTGATTTTTTGAATTTTTACGCTAATTGTTGCAGTAGAGAACCTGTTTTGGCATTTGCACAAAGGTTGTCGTCTGCGCCTGATATTTCAACGTCTCTGTGCAGGTATATTTCTCGCCTAGTTTTTAAATTCAAAATTTTGAATTTTTGTCTGTTTTTGCTCTGTTTTTGCGTAGTGCCCTGTTTTAGCGTTTGCATTGTAGGTAGATATTTTTAGGTTTTATTAATTCAATTTGGGTTTTACAGACTCTTTTTCCCGAATTTCCAAGACATAATATCATACTACTAACATTTTATTGCAAGACATTTGTTGAAGGCCCTAATTTTTTATCACTACCTTAGTTTTCTTTTTTCATATCTTATATTAGAAAACATATCTGTTACAGTTAAAAAGAACCACTATTTTATGTGTTTTATGCATTTGCATGCGTGTAGGGTGGACCCACCATTACGCTTAGTATCCACTATTTTTTTTGTAGATAATTGCCTCTTGGATGCCTCATCACCCCAAGGGAGTAGTTCAAAACTGGGACATATCAGGAATATCGTCTCTCCTGACGTAATCTCAAGCAGGTTTTTCAAGCCGCTATATAAATATACTAGTCAGGGGGCTAAAGTGTTGAGTGAATTCAATGTATTTGGAGGCCTTCTCTGCACCAATAAGTTCAATAATATCCTTAAGTGGCTTACTTTGAGAATCCATCGTTGGATTAGGATCCCTCGGAACATTATTAGAAACCTTGTTGTAGTAGCCAAAAATCCCTACTTTTGATGGTTAAAGGTGTGCAGATCGTACCCTGTAGATACCTCTCATTTACCCATTCATGATGAGATAGGAATCCCTTGGTTATAAGATCTTTGGATCTTCGAGGTAAGAAAATCTAGTATGCTCAAGAAGTGAGTGTTGTGGTGGGGGAGTCAGTGCTACCAAAATATCTATATGTCTGCTTGCTTGTGGTATTCTATTGTTGTAGAGGCTCCATTGGATGGTTTCTACTTTCCATTCTAGGTTGTATGTATTTTTCATGTCTTCATTGTGCAAACTAGTAAATTTTGTAACATCAGGCTAATCTAGGCCCTCCTCACTTTCATGCTTAGTATAAGAATTACCTTGGCCAATGTGTTTGTCACTATCTGATATTTCTTGGCAAGAGTAGACAAAATCCTAAACTTACCAAAATTTTATCAATTTCACTCATGCACCATAAATCTAAGTCCTTCAAGCATCCCAAAAGATTCATTCACCACCAAGTTAAGAAGAAGAAGCCAAGTTACAAGCAAATCCTAAAGTGTCAAAAATTTGTGTACATCAACCGTAAACTCTTGTTGAAACATTGCACTTTCTTACATCGTTTCCACGATTAACTTCATGGTTTCAACAATGAGTTTGATGAGGAACCTTTGAGAACCAATTCTTTCCACAAAAGATTAGAATTATCCCAAAGCATCAACAAGAGTGTTTGTATCCCATTGTCCATTTTGCCCATACTAGAAATCACTTATTGAGTCACACCCCATGTAGGGTAACCTTCATTTTGTCTCTTTTATTCAATCCACCTTCTTCTATAATCATTTCCATTTTGGTCTTTTGAGGACTTAGCACAGCAATCAATCAGTTTCCAATCCATCATCAACATTAATCCCACTTCAATCAATCAACCTCCCAATCCAAGGTCAACACTTTGCAAAGTCTGACTTAGACCTTTTATCATTCATCAACATTAACCTTGTGCTTGAGAAAGAATCTATCTCAAGTATACCGTTTAATTGATCCTAATCATTTGAGTTGATAAAAACTCTAAATCTTTTCCCCTATTTTGCTTAGGAACGAAGTCTATCCTAAGTAGAAGAAGGTTTGATCCAATCTTATCCAAGGTCTGAGTTTAGTCAGTTTTACCTTGCTTTGCCGCCTACATCATTGACCACTACACCTTATCTATGTCCTAATCCAAGGGCTAAGGTATCATCCAATCAATCTCATCCTAATCCAAGGACTATCCATGCAAAGTCACCCTAATTCAAATCAAATCAAATCCAAATTTGTGAAGTCCTTCTCATCACTTTTTCTCACTAAATCCAAATTATTCCAAAGTCTTTTCTTGTCACTTTCATCTTTGAGTTTACCCGTGCATGGTTTTGACTTGCTCCCAAAAATCAAAGATGGTCACCGAGGGAAATGAGATGCCTAAGACTAGTCACCTCTTTGATCATGATCCCCAACAAGTGGAACAATTTGTTGACCAACCTAAGCACTTCCTACGCTTGAAAATGTTCATGGATGATCCCTACAATTAATAAATGATAGAAAAATTATTCAAGGTTCATCCCAATGGACTCATAGCTCATCTTATTAGTCAAGGGGCACGTTTGCCCTTGGGTTTTGACAGATCCATTCTTGACACCCCTGTGGAAGGTGACCTTGTGAATCACCCTATTCTCGATGACATTCTTCATCTACCACTTGCAGTATCCACACCTACAACCTCCTTTCCACTGATTGCTATACCTCCAAGAACTTCTAATCCTACCATCTCCCAACCTCCTAGGTCATTTGCACCTCTTTATAATGTGGCCAACAACATCAATTCTAACCTACCTTCTATCATATCACATCCTCAAATCACTTCCCAACCTCTCATTTTCTCTTACCAATATATTGGTGGTGGTATCCCATCCATCTCCACTCAAATCCCAGAATCTAATTCAAGCCACTACATCCCTAATGTCCAAAATCAACAACTTGACCTCATGAAGGAAATTCAGGACATGAAGCACCTTATCAATAATTTCAAAGATGGGACTCATAAGAGACCTTACACTTTATTTTCATTGCTCCATACCCTCCAAGTTTTGAAATGCCTAAATTTGAAAAATACAAAGGCAAAGGTGAACCAAGAGACCATGTTCACAAAAATTACATCATTTGCCAAAATGTCTCTTATAGCGATGTCTACCTTAGAAGATTTTTCCCTAAGATTCTTAGTAGAGATGGTCTTGCTTGGTTCTCCACCTAACCCCATGGCTCCATCAAATCATTCATAGACCTCATCGAAAAGTTTGTGTCCCATTATGTGTATAGCATTGATAATGATGCTTCTATGATGGACCTATGCAACACAAAGTAGAGGCCCGAAGAAACCTTTGCCAGTTTCCTCCAAAGGTGGTGACATCTCATAAAAAAATCCCTTGGGACATACCAGAGTCATACCAAATTAAGTTGTTTCATTATAACCTGGTACCAAAAATTTCTCATCCCTTAACCTATCAATGCTCGAACTCATTTGAGAAAATCATTAAGAAAGCTCTAGCCTTAGAGCATGTTCTCTTAGAGGAAGGTTCATTTAAACCTTATCAAAAATCTAATCAAGGTTCTTCCTCAGATAATGATAAGCCCAAGTATTGGTCCAAAAATAAAAATGTCATTAATGATGGAGTCATTGATTCCAAGTGTATTCAAAATGTGACCATCCCCGCTAAACCCACCACCACCAATAATCAACTCAACAACAAATATAATCCCCATGACCAATCCCAACTCCATAATAACATCTTTGTTCAAGGTCAACCTCCCCATTCCAACAACCAATCCCAACGTGATTACACCCCACTTGTCAAACCCATAGAGGTCATCTTCCAAAAGCTTGTCAAGATTGGAGTCATTGTCTTTCCAATGACTCATCCTTTTGATGCAAATCAACCAAAACCTAGATGGTACAATGAGAATAAATATTGTGACTACCATCGTGTCCAAGGTCATAATACATACAAGTGTATGAAACTAAATAATTATATTTAGGACCCGATTGACAAGGGTGATGTTGAGGTTGCAACTGCCAAACCTGGTAATACAAGTAATACACTCAAGATGTACCAAGATCCCTTCCCCAAGCATGGAAAGGATAAATCTTCATCATCTCATGAAGTCCACTATGATTACACTAACCACATCACTGGCTTTGACTCCTTGGTAAGCCACATAGAACCCATTGATACTCATGTCAATACTATTACAATTCAAGGAGTTGATCCTTCATCCACCCCTTGCAAACCTAGGATAACTATTCAAGGTTCCCCTCCCCAGTAATCATCAATCAAGCCCTTCCAATAAAAGATTGTCATTCAAGGTGCCTCACCCTCCATATCACATCCCCAGAATGATTGTAATGTCACCACCCACAGAGGGAGATTAACCATTCAAGGAGCTCCCCTTCCTCCTCTGCAAGCCCCCATATCATCTAACCCTTGTTATGATATCCTTGATCACCTCAGGTTGTTACCTTCATAGATCTTGTAGACACCTAAAATTAATATTTAATTAATTTAAGCCTATCAACATAATTAATTAACTTAATTGTGTTATCCTTATTCCTCTCAGAATCAATTAAATCTAATTTAATTAATCCTATCACTATAGTCCAATAATTAATTTATCAAATAAATTAATTTCCCCTATTCTTCTAAAGTCCCCTCCAATAATTATTTCCTCTAAAACCCACTCAGTTAATTAATTCTAATTAATTAACCTAGTCATGTGATTCCTACAAATCACTTTTCCTAATCCCACTCAACCTAATTAATTCTTCTAGAATCTCTCATAATCATGCTTATCATTATTCTCTAATTTTTAATTCCCACTCATGTCACATCAACTTTGAATCTCTCAAAGAAATTCAAATTTCTTTGAATCCCTCAATGCATCCTTATTTTGGAATTTTTAATTCCTCAAGTTTGAAATTCAAATTTCTCCCCCCTTTTCCCAATGAATTTTATATTCTTGTTTATTTTCCCAAGGCACCCTTGATCCATGCCTTCTATCCAAAATCAATCTCAACCCTTCATAATCAAATCAATCTTGGCCCTCCATTGGCCTTCTCCAATCTATAAATTGGAGCCAATCCTCCTCACAAAAAAAAATATCCATCTTCTCATGCATCCTTGTGTTGCTATATGCTCCTCTCATCCTCTTCTAAATCCTCTCTCAAATCTATCAAATCATAATCCATCACTCAAATCCAACAATCCAATAATCCATCAATCTATCTTGTTGAGCAAAGGAGAGCATTCCACATCCAAAATCAAGCAAGGAGCATATCAATTGGAGCATCATCAAGGGGCGCCTTCACTTCATCAAGCTCAATCTAAGGGAGAGGTAAAGATAGCAAGGTATAAGCATTATTTTCATATTTTTATGTGGTTTTATGCATGCTTCATGTTCTTATGCTTTTAGTGTTTGATTTGTATGCTAACCGCCACTAATCCACCTTGTTGGCTTTTCCCCTCTTCAGATCTCTATCTTGAAACTCCTCAAAGATTCACCTGTTCATAAGGAGATACTCGAACAAGACCTTTTGGAATCCTCTGTCCCAAATAACTATCGATAAACTTATAAGGCACTGAGAGGGGGGTGAATCAGTGCAAGCAAAAACAATGACACAAATCTGATCACCACTTTAAATAACTTAAAGCCTAATAAACATAAAATAAATATCACCTCATAAGATAACACCCAATATATCAAGCTCCACATAACACAAATATTTATACGTCGAAACCCAAAAGGGAAAAACCATGGTGGGAGTTAATACCCACAAGATTCACTATCTGCAGAATATAAATCTTTGACCGGTTAAGGTCTTACAAGTATGCCCGCTTAGGAGAAGACCCTGTTAAGAGTCACCTAGTTAAGGGATTTACCTTGCCCCTATTAAAAGCTTTTCCCTATTAGGAGCAACCTCGCAAGAGGATTTAGACTCAAGTTAATGAGCTACCCTGTTAGGGGATTTATAATTTCAGGCCTATTAGGACCTACCTGGTTAGGGGATTTGACTACTACAACTGTTAGGAAAACAACAATAGAATGATCTGCATGTAGCACCTATGTGCTTGATAAGATCCACTTCAATTCCACTCAATACATCAACAACACATCAATATAGAGCTTCTCAAATTACCGCACAATCAAACTATCAATATTCTCTCACGATCTCATACAACATCTCATAAGTCATCACACTTTTTATAAGCATCAACTTAGTCGGCTACTAACCTTGGAACAATTTCCTAGGTTCAATGAATCTAGTCAATCTTGTACTACACACTTTACTTATATCAGCCACCGACATAACAACTCAAAAATAAAACATTATGTGTATCGGTTTACCGATCTTAGTGACTTTGTTCTACCGATTAGTTGTTCTTCATGATTGACTACTTTGTACAACATAGCTCGCTCATCTTGTTGAATTTGTTTTGTGGCATGAAACATAGCTACCTGATACAATCTCCAACACTCCTATAAAACTGCATCACCTAACTCTTCATTGATCGCTCATATCGGTTTCTTGAATACAACTTTGTTTTTGTTTACCGGTTGAAGTCCTATTTGCTAGTTCACTGATAAATTGTCTCCTCTACCGGTTATGCCTTATCGGTTGGCCTAAAAGACTTAGGTGACTATCAAAACATAGTTTCCATCTTTTACAACATAAAACAAGTCATCAATCAACCTATTACATCAAAACATCATCATCAAGCCAACAATAACATCAACATAGTCCAATTCCAATCCCTCATTGGCAACCTTGTTGTGCAACACCATCTCCTCTTCACATCCAAAGATGATCCATCCACCGACCCATCCCACAACAAACCCCTTCACATTGAGGCTATTATCCAAAAGCATAAAATCAAGAGGGTCCTTATAGATGGTGGATTTGGCTTAAATATTTGTACATACAAATTGATTAAACAACTAGGCATCTCAGAAGATTTGGTTGACACGTCTAGAATGATCATAATTAAAGCCTATGATGATGCAAAAAGGGTCTTTAAGGCACCATAACATTATTTCTTCAAGTGGGCCTTGCAACAGTTGAAACTACATGTCAAGTCTTAGACCTTGATCTCCCTTACAACATCCTCCTTGGTCGTCCATGGATCCATTATGTTACCCTCCTCATTTTCTTGAGGCATTTTGTGCTCATGTTATTTAAAATAAGGAGAGTTTATTTAGTCCAGGTTTGTGTAATTCTCGGGTTTGATCTTATTAGATTTTGTCTTGAATTGAACCTCTCCATTGAACCTTTTCAAAAGTTCAAGGTTCAAGTTCAAGAGGAACATGTTGTATCGCGGATTTGTTCTAGTTTAAAGGTTAACGGGCTTAGCGTCAATTGTTATTGAACTTGAACTATTGAACCTTTTCTAAAGTTCAAGGTTCAAGTTCAAAGTTGAGAAAGTCGAGTCTTGTCTAAGTCCTATTTTTGTAACATGTAAGTCATGGCCTTGTGTTGTCTTTGTCTTGGTTTGTCCTTATACTGTTATTTTGAACTTGAACTTTTGAATTACTTTACGAAGGGTTCAAAGTTCAAAGTTCAAGGATTGATTAACTTTAGACATAAAAGTGGCAGACATGAAAATGATGAAGCATCAACATGGAGGGAATATTCTGGATTTAAAAGTTGAACTTCGAGGGAATGTGTCATAATGAAGAGCTATACTTGAGAATAATTATTTCAAGGAAGGATTGGTGGGAAAAGACTTGTAATTAATGATTGTCAAAATTAAGTCTTTTCGGAATAATTTGGCACAGATAAGCATGCAGTTATGATTACATCAAATCGTGTGCCCGATTTTTAAGCCTGTTCTCAATTGCTTTATTTTTTTAAAAAATAAAATATTTACCTTCTTCATTTGCCTAATTTGGTAAGTAAGGGATTTGCACAAGCGGTATTTTTTGTTTTTTTCTCTTTGGATTCTGAGCTCTGCATGAAAGCTGAGTTCAAAATCTTTGTCTCGTACCTATGATTTCTTAAATTGGAATCTTTGTTTGGTTTTTTATTTGGTTTAGTTTGAAGCTTTTCTTAGTTGTTCAGTTGGTTCAGTTCGTCTTCCTAGTTGTGTTTTCTTTATGTTGGTAAATTCAAAATGAGACCTAAATTTCTGAAAATAAACCAGAAGTCTTGGTTAGTTTGTACCTTGTCGAAATTAGGAGACACTTTTCTACCATCAGTAGACCTAGATGAATTCCATGAAAGGGCAAGGAATCCCATTGGCTCTCCTTTAATGCAGAGGATTCTGGATAGTGGGTTAGTGGAAGCAGTAACTTTCCCTTCAGCAGTGTCATGTCCTGAGCTGGTTCTGGACTATATGAATGGATATGATCTTGTTGAGAGATGTATAATAAGCGCAGATGGTGAGGTTTTTCTTAGGGTTAGTCAGGAGGTTGTTGCTACTGTTATGAAAAAACTTGAGAAGGAGCAATATGAGAATTGGATGGTGTGTAATTCACAAGGGCTTTTCTCATTAAAGACATCATTCTATAGGAATGTTATTGCAAGGAATTGGCTATTAAAGTTTCAAAGAGGAGGTTCTTAGCTCCCAAGTCCATTGACCCAGGAACATCTGATCAAAGAAGTCAGGGACATAATCATTTTTTTACATAGAGTGAGAGGGAATAAAATTGCCTTTTATTGGGAAGATTGGATGTATTTCTTCATATAGGTTATTTTTTGTGAGAAAAGATATATTGACTAGGCGGAATTAATTACAGATAGGTTGCATGAAGGTATGAGTTGCTTCGGTAACAAAAAATTCTACATGCCATCATATATTTTCTCTATTATCTGGAATGTATTAGACCATGGTCTGGTTTGTACCATGAAGCATGGGTGGATAATATGAGAATATTTGAATATCATCCACATTTTCAACAACAAAGGTCCTATGAAAATTATCGTAAATTGCATGGCATTTTCTTGGGCAGGATAGTATATGAACTAAAGGGAAACATTCATAAAAGATTATCAGATGAATCAATGCAATTGATTGGTACTTATGGTAGATTCTTCATACAGTCTCCCAAGTTTACTTACCTAAGGGTAGGGGGTTTTGAAGGAGAACTGTACAGACTGCCCAGATATGCATTTGACAAACATATTTTAATGGAGATATGCAGGCAATTGTCCTATATTGACACAAAGTATAGAGCTAGACATCAATCAGGTGTCTCATTTCCCATTGAATTAACTTATTTTATTTGTAATAGTGTCTCTGATGCCTTGAACTTAGAACTTGAATTTAAGAAATTGAATTTTCCATTATATGGTCTATGAGTAAATTTTGATGCTAAAGGGTTTGCCGCCGCCTACTTGACATTGAGAAAATATTTTGTCCATGTGCCAAATATTGAGGATTTTTGGGCTAATTGTTGTGATGAGTTTGAAGTTAGGAAGAGGACACACTAAAGGTTCACCCTGCAACAGGTCATGGCCTTTGAGTTGAAAATGAACATTGCTAATGTCAAGGATGATGAAAATGAATTGATGGATCCTCGGTTTGTGGATGATAGGCAAAAGGGAGCCATTCCAAAAGTGGATTGGGAAAAAGATGAGGAGGACCAGATCCAACTAAGGACATTTCCAATTATTAGAAGAACTGAAAAGTGGTTAAGAGAGTGAAGAATGGGAAAGGGCTCAAAGAAAGGTTCAACCTCATCCTCTGAAGTCCCATTGTCTAACTCTTGTGTTACATCTTGTGTTGCAGGATCATCTAGAACAAAGACTAAAGTTAGTCAGAGTGCCAGGCCGGTGGAAATCAAAAGAGAACCAGTTCCTACCAAGGTTACCAGGGCTAGAACTAGAAGTGGAGCTAAGAAATCTCCTACATATTTAGTGGTAGTTAATTTAGAAGCCTCACTTGATATGAAAGATCCTTTGACTCATCCAGAATTGGAGGTGCTAAATATTGATCATACAAATGACACTCAGCAGGTGGATATTTTGGCAAACACTATTACCACATTGGTAGTAAGAAATGAAAAAGAAACTATAGTTGGCTCAAATGAAACCTCTATGCACACTGGACCTCTTTGGTTAGAAAATACCTTGAATAGCAAGAAAAGGAATATAGTTCTAGTTTCAGTCCCTTTCAAAGACATCATGAGCAAATGCTTGGGGAAGACTCCCAAAGTGAAGAAATTAAATTGACTTTCATGTTGACACTGGGAATTGGAGTGCAGAGATAGCATGTCAATTGACAGATGAGAAAACAGGGGAGCTTACAGTCCAGGATTTTTCTATCAAAAAGGTGAATATTGGTGCAGCTTCCCCGACCACGGGTGTTCGTTATCTTGAAGCCTCCACAAAAAAAAACATAACGAGGACCTAGAAGGATGAAAAATATAAAAAAGAAACCTTGAGACAAATGGTGGAATATATTGATGCAATTCATGGTCCAGATCCCCAACCATTGTCTGCACGACTAGCACTCTTTGATCGTAAATCCCCTAGCAATCAGAAGTTGCTCGTAGAAGTTAAAAGGAACAAAATGGTGCATGGGGTGTTCCTTGAATGGTTAGATATGGTCAGGAAAGAGGGAAAAGAATATATTGGCCATTTTAGCAAGGTGTATGATGACGTTGCTAAAGTTAACTAAGAATTGGGAAAGGAAAACACAGCCTGGAAGAACAAAGAAGCCAAATGGGCCCAAACAATAGCTCACATGGAAGAAGTTCAAAAGCATGGCGTGATGAAGTTCCTTGCATAAAAGCCTATATAGGGATTCGATGACAATTGAAGCAAGGGAAAATATTTGCAAGGGTAGATTGTTAATTCAAATCCAAACAAACATCAAAACATTCAAATAAAAGACAAGAAAACAAACGTTTATACCCTTGCAATATAGCTCTCTTGTTCCTTCGATTTGGACTCTTGTTGAAGCCAAGAATGTACCCCTTCTTAGCTTGTTTGGATTGGTCCAACAGTGATATGTGATTGGCTCTCCAAGAATTGAGCACAATGGATGGACAAGGAAGGATGAAATGACTAAGTATGGATGAATGCAAATTTTGGCATAATGTGGGTATGAGGATGGTTTCTTGAACTCAAACTAGCAGCATAGACTTACTTGACTTGGAGATGATAAACAAGGGGATGGAGTCCTCAATTTATAGGAGAAGAGGAGAAGAAATAGAGGGCTAGGATTGATCCAAGATGAAGGGTCAGGATTCCATGTGAGTCCACACATGGCCCAAGAGGAGGTGGCAAGACAAGTGTGGAAATAAAGAGATATGCCTTAAAGGCATTTCTTGTCTCCAAACTCCTCAAGGCTCATTGGGAAGACTTCACAATGTGCCTAGGGAAGAGAAAGGAATAAAATATTCCTTGAGAGATGGGGATGAGGAATTAAAAATTCTTCAAAAAGGATGATCATAGGGATTGGAGGAATAAGGAGGAATTAAAAATTCCTTGGAGAAGGGGATGTCTAGCTAAGAAAAGAGCATTTAAGGAAGGTGGTTGGATGGAAGGGACAAGGAGTTGACTTTGTAGCTAATCATGAGGATTAGCCACTAGCAACTCATTAGGAGAGTGATTAGAAGAATTATTAGGTGGGATTAGGGCAAATGGGATTTGTAGGAGGATTTGACTAGGAGAGAGAATGAGTGGAGGGAATTAAAAATTAGAACAATAATGATAAGTGAGATTAGGGGGATTCTAGAAGAATTCGTTAAGTTAATGATAGATTAGGAAAAATGTGATTTGTAGGAATCTTCTAGGTTAATTAATTAAAAGGAGGAATTTGGTGAGAATTAATTTTTAGGGATTTTAGAAGAATAAAAGGTAGATTGATTTATTAAATAAACCAATCAACAAACTATAATGAAAATATTAATTATATTTAATTAACATTGAGAAGGAATAGGAATTTGCACAATTAGTAAATTAATTATGCGAGGAATTTAAATAAATAAATTAAAATAATTAATTTAAGTGTCTACATTTTGCCCCTCTTTTATGCAGCGAAAAATTTGGCGATGGGTAAAAGATAGAAAAAATATGCCCCAGCGTAAAACGCGGGTGGTGTATGCCCCCTCGAGAATTTTTTCGGCATTTTTTAGAAAACTGACGAAAAATTCTCGAAAAGAAGAAGAAAGAAGAAGGGGTGAGAAATGAATGAGAAAGAAAGATAGAGTGGATTGAGAAGAACAAAAGAGGAGATAGAAGGAGGGAGAGTACGAAGGGAATGGGCCCACAGGGGGGTCCATATAAGCCACAAAGGGCCCCATGAAGGGTCATTGTTACACACAAGCATTAGAGCAACCTAGAGCCTAGAAGAAGAGAAGGAGAGATGGATCGCATTCCCACATACGATCACCATGTTGAGAGGGTCCGACGGTACGAGAGACCCGACGGCTATGGACCATCAGTATGCACGACTATCCACCTCTATGTTTTTGTAGGTTTAGAGTTGGACTAGGGCATAAATTAGAGTTAAAGTTTAGCGAGGCATATGTGTTGATCACTGTTTTAGTGTGTGCGCCTCAAGGGTAGCGCGAGCGCTAGTGAATAGCATGAGCACTCGCGACTGGAAGGGGATATCTTGGGGTTTTGGGGCAAGCACTCTCATTTCGTGTAGGCAATCATGTTTTGGCATGGGAACTTGTGGTGGGGGGGAGTTAGGGTTAGGAAAGGGTAGCACGGTGCGGGCGGTCACGCTAGGACAGGTTAGGGTTATGTCGAAGAGGGAGGAAAAGGTTGTGTGGCATGTGCACTTGTGCTAGTCTAGTCTAGGGTCTCATTTGGGGGTTTGTTAGCACGTGCACCTATAGAATGGCGTGAGCGCCACTGGTTTGGTGCGAGCGTTGGTGAATCAGCCCGTGCGCTAGGGAAGAGAGGGATGGAAAATAGGCTTAGAATTTTTTGGCTTGGGGTAAGGTATAGGTGCATTAGGGGGCAAGATATGGCTTAAGGATATGAGATGATGAATTCTATTATTGGATGCAGGTAGATTTGGGGTCACTAGCGTCGAGGGAGCACTGGCCAGCGACCATGAGATTATATCGATGGTTGAGGTAGGATGAGTTAGAGATCCTAGTTGTTGTGGGGTTGCATTTTGTGGGTAGGTGTCCGAGGATTTGAGCCCTTACTGCAATGATGATGGATTTAGTTGAGAGGTGGGACAATAGATATAACACCTTCCACCTACCTACCGGCAAGGCAACGGTGACTCTGCTAGATGTATGGAGGATCTTGAAGATCCCCATTCGCGGTGGCACCTGGACTACCGATTAGATGCGGCAGATTTTTACCTATGGGAGATTTGCGAGTATGAGGCCCTGCCGATGCTGGATAGAAGAAGGATGCATTTGGGTAGGGCAATGGGTATCCGGCATATACCTCATCTAGTACTTGTGATTTGCATATTTTTGGGTGGACGGATTCTACCTAATCTTGGAGGACATGGGTTTCTGGTTGGATGGAGCAGGTGTGTTTATTTCATGGTACATGATTGTGTATAGTATGCCTGGGGAGCTGCAATGTTGTCTTAGTTGTACCATGATATGCATCTTGTGGTGTACAGGGAGTATGCCAGCTTATCTATAGAAGTGACACTTCTCCACATCTAGGCTTGGGAGCATATTGCAGTTACTTGGCCACTAGGTGTATAGGATAGGTAGGTCTGATGGCCATATATAGACAGGTACAAGGGCTTGTTACATTATACATGGATAGGATCGATATGGTTTTGGTGCCACATTTTTATGAGCTTATGCAATTCACATGGCACCCATTTCTGGATAGTAAGAGATGGAGGGCGAACTGGGAATTACACTGGGTCGTAGTGGAGATGTGGCTATTTGGCAGGTCTATATATATCATGGAGTATTATGCCCCTTACAGAGTAGAAAGATAGTTTGGCTTGGTCCAGGACATAGTGGGATACACACCATTGTATCCTCAAACAACATGAGAGGAGAGGTTTTGGGGCCTGACAACGAGTCCATTGGAGGATGGGACCAATTTCCAGAGGGCACCTTATTTGGTTTGGGATGAGCGGCCTAGGGCAGGAGAGGATCTAGGGACCATCGGAGGATACATGAGCTGGTGGGAGGGACATTTTCGAGTGCGCCTTACCATTGTTGGCATTTTGGAGGATAATGAGTTGCAACTGGCAGTAGATGAGATAGTCAGCGGAGAGGATGATGGACCTAGTGAGAGGATTGTGGTTACAGCAGGGAGGGGTGTTGGCAGACAGTAGAGGAGGGTTAGGGTAGTATGGAGGAGAGAGCCTGAGGTAGGATAGGGATAGGAAAGGGAACTAACTACCAGTAGGGGAGGTAGCAGAGGGAAGGGGTGGTGGGGGAGAGGAGGTCGTATCATTCTAGATTCACAGGTACAAGGTGTAGGGTTAGAGGCTAGCGGAGGAGTGTCACGGGTTGATTTTGATAGACTCCAACAGTAGAGAGATGCCACTCAGGTGAGACTTAACTTGCTCAAGGATGAGTTACAAATAGAGAGATGGGAGGCAAAGCCTGGAGGAAGATGTGGAGCGGTTGTGGCGGGAGATAGCAGATTTGACAGAGAGCCTCCATATAGCGAGGACAAAGGTAGATGCTCTGAGAGGGGAGAGGGAGGAGTCTGAGTGGATATTAGAGGAGGCACGGTCAGGGACCGCTATTGAGGCCTTACAGGACGTGCTCCACTGATGGGATGATGAGCTAGAGGAGCTGTGGGGTAGGGTTCAGAGGACAGAGGTAGATGTGACATGACTACGAGGGGAGAGGGATGTGGCCCATCGGATGTTGGTCCCTGCAGGGTTTGGGCAGTTGTATTCTGATATGACATAGCAGAGAGAGAGGGCGGAGAGGGAAGATCGGGAGGCGGCCTACTACAGGGGGCTATACCAAGGAGTGGTACCTGCAAAGCAACGAGGAACCTCGTACATTGAGAGTGTGCAATCCCATAGGACACATAGCCAGTGGCCCATACAGAGCCAGCAGACAAGTCGATCGATGGGTTTTAGGCCACCTAGAGGAGGGGGAGCAGGAGGATCTAGGGGAGGAGGTGTTGAGGAGGGGGTCGGGGAGACAGGTGGGGAGAGTTAGCTCCATTTTGGCTTATGTATTATAATTTGACCCTTTGGGGTGATCATTGTATTATGATAGAGACATTCATCTTTTTGAGCTTATATATATATGATTTGTGGCAACGGTGATACATGTATCGTATTATGATGGACTCTATTTATTATTTTATGATGTGATCCATGGATGATGATTATGGATGTATTGTGCTTACCTATTTGTGATGTAGGGTGGATTCTTATATATGTATGCTTATGATGCGTTACTGACATGTTTATGGATGCAGGATGAGTGATTATGCAAGTCCACATGTTTTTATGTGCATATAAGTTGTATATGAGGATGTGTAATGTATGATGAATATGCAATGCAATAATAGATGGAGATGATTTATGGTGAATGATAAATTATTCTAAATGCAATCTACATGAGGAATGAATGATGAATGTAATGCCACCTACATAGATAATACAATGTAAATGATCAATGCTATGAAAATGATGCAATCTAAATGAATGATGAAATGAATGAATAATGTAACGTAAATGTAAGATGGACAATGAATGTAATCTAAGTGAATGATGTAATGCCATCTTAATATAAATGGATAATGTAACCTAAATGACGTATGCAATGCAATCTAAGTGGTTAATACTTGTGAAAATGATAATCTAAGTGAATAGTTTAATGAAATAAATAGATAATGTAACCTAAATGAATAGATAGTGTAATCTATATGAATAATGAAATGAATGATGCCACCTAAGTGAATAAAATGAATGGATAATGCAATGAGTGATGCATTCTAAATGCATATATGTTTTTGTGAATATGTCGGTAGTAATACAATGATCTTAAATAGAAAAAGAAGAATAAGGGAGGGAGGGGGGAATTGAAGACTCCATGGGATTATTAGATTGGTAAAATTAGGACTTTATGGAATGATGGGGAGAGTTGTGCACAAAAGATGTGGAGAGAAAACCTAGTTTAATATTGCCCTAGGTAACCGGCACCACTAATTATAGGAACTAGGATTCTATGAGAAACCCAAGGCGTGGACTGACTCACAGTCAAACGAGAATTCCTTACACACAACTATGCAAGTGTTGAGGAACATTGATGCAAAGTTGTGGGTACATTCAAGGAAACCCTCAAACATACCGATACCTCTTGTACACAAGAAGGTAAGTGTTGATAAACACTAGTACCAGGTCACTAGTTCATTCAAGAGAGATCCAAAACATGCCATGCTATGACAAATATGCCCCAGTATGCACCTATTGTAAACATACCTGGATATGGAAGATCTGGGAAGTCTCAGATAGATGCAATCGTAGGGAAAAAGATACAAGTCAAAATGAAAATCCAAGAAATCAAACAAGTCAACTATACATGACCAATTGATGTCTCTTTCCAAGAGTAGGATTAGGATGGAGGATTAAACTACCAAGCAAGGGAAGGATTCATCTCTAGGGAAAATGATAGGGCGGGTGGATTTTGGACTAGGCAGTTAACCAGATAACCTTGAACATTGACTTGCAAACTCAAAACTGACTTCAAGACTAGATGAAGCTCACATAGAGGCACAAGCTCAGGGAATGGGAGACAAAAGCTTAGTTTGATGGGACACTTTTTATTCACAATTTAGGCAAAGACTCATCATCATACGAGTGATTATTCCAATGGGAGTGGGGGAACGTCATCATGGGAAAATTGGATAGTGAGGATGACGAAACGCTGACTTGATAGAAGATGGATCTAGATTATTTACCTTAGCGCCTATATGTAGGTTTTCACCAAGGTACTTGCCCATAACGCCACAAAGTGGTTTTCACTAATGGACGAATTGATTTTTCTTTACTTTTTTATATTTATATTTTTTGTGTGTGTGTCATAAGGCACCTTTACCAGGTTTTCACTAGAGTGACGATCTTTTTTCAGGATCTTTTTCTCATTTTTTTTGTATTTTTCCTAATTTTTTGATTTTTTTGATTTTTGGACAATTGATGACTTTCTGAGGACTAGGTATAAAATCTTTTTAGGTGCATGATCACATATTTTGCTATGATCACATATGGTCCAAGACAATTAGGCTCAAACTTGCCTTTCGTCTCTCTTTCTTGAAGGTTTTTCTGATTTTCCATGAGGACAAAGTCACCAATTTCAAATTCTCAGGTTTTGACCTTCTTGTGGTAATTCATGCATAGGCAATTTTGATATACCCGGAGATGGTTTAAGGCCTTCAGACGCCTTTCATCTAGTAGTTCTATCTCTTGTAGTTTGGCAATTTTGTATTCCTTGTCTAGGAGGATATCATGTAGTGACACCCTTAGAGAGGGGATCTCAATCTCAAGAGGGAGGATGGCTTCAAAGCCAAAGACAAGGGAATAGGGGGTGGCACCTGTGGGTGTGCAGATGGAGGTGCGGTAAGCCCACAGAGCAAGGTGGAGCTAGAGGTGTTAATCATGACCAACTTCATTGACTGTCTTTTTGAGGATTTTGATTAAGGTTTTGTTAGAAGCATCAGCTTCATCATTGCCTTGTGGGTGATATGGGGTGGAGAAGCGATGTTGGATGTTGAATTTCTGACAAAGCTCTTTAACATCCAGATTTTTGAATTGTTTGTTGTTGTCTGTAATGATAGCTTCTGGGATTCTATATCAACAGATCAAGTAGTTCAGAATGAATTTGGAGATCTGCTTACCAGTGGTGAAGGCAAGAGGGATGGCCTCCACCCACTTGGTGAAATATTTGGTGGTGGTGATAATAAATTTATGACTGTTGGAGGATGTAGGGTGGATTTTCCCAATGAGATTGAGCCCCCACTGTGAAAAGGGCCAGGGTGTAATGAACGGCTGCAATTCTTGTGATGGTGCATGGATCTTGTCACCATGTTTCTGGCAAGGGATACATTTCTTCACATAATTATATGCATCTACTTCCAATTTAGGCCATTCGTATCCTATTCTTAAGAGATTTTTTAGCCAACGTGAGCCCACTTGAGTGTACCCCACAAATACCTTTGTGCACATCAGGTAGTGCCCATTCAGCCTCTTGTTTATCTAAACACCTTAGGAGGGAACCATCTAAATGCCTTCTGAATAAGGTGTCTCCAAGGATAGTGTAATGAGCACATCGGCGGATGAAGGTTTGTTGTTGGGTTTTGGTAAGGTGTGGGGGAATAGTGTTATCTTTTAGGAAAGTGAAGGTCTCTTGTTACCAAGGGGATTCAGGACCAACGAGTATGCACACCATTTCATATTTTGGTAAATCATATGCTGGTATGAATAATTTCTCGACCAAGAACTCACACTTCTGACTATGTGTTGGCATCTGAAAGAGGAAGCCAATGGTGGCCATTGCATCTGCAGCTCTATTATTTGTTTGTGGAATTTGATCAAACTTGATTGTTGTGAAATGTTGCTTAAGATCTTCAACCATACTAAAATAGGGAAGAAGTTTGCCATCTTTTGTTTGATATTCGTCATTGACTTGTTTTATGACGAGTTGGGAATCACCATAGACTTGTAATTCTAATATCTTTCATTAGATAGCCAAGCGTAGTCCAGTAATCAGTGCCTCATATTATGTGATGTTGTTGGTACATGAAAAGGCTACCTTGTATGACTTTGGGATGCAATCTCCTTGAGGTGTGATTAACAGTATTCCTGCCCCCAATCCATTTTGGGTGCAAGAGCCATCAAAGTACAACTACCATGTGGAGGATGTGGTGACAGTCATTATGAATTCATCTAGAAATTCTATAAGGATCGAATGGTCACCTAGAAGTGGAGCCTCAACCAATTGGTCTACAATTACTTGTCCCTTTATTGCTTTTTTGTCTACATATTTAATGTCAAACTTGCTTAATAGCATGACCCATTTAGCAGTCCTACCAGTGAGGGCAGCTTTTGACAAGAAATATTTAAGAGGGTCAATCTTAGCAATCAGTTTTGTTTTGTTGTTTAGCATGTAGTGCTAGTGTTTTTGTGTACTAAATACCAATGCTAAGCATGCTCTTTCAATAGGGGTATAATTGAGCTCATACCCCACGAGTGTTCGAATGATGTAGTATATGGCATTCTCTTTTCCCTGATCATTTTTCTGTGCCAATAATGCCCCCAATTCCACTGTAGTAGCACATATGTACAAAATAAGAGGCTTTCAAGGAGTAGGAGGCATAAGAACTGCAGGTGATGTCAATATTCTTTGAGTTTTTCAAAAGCCTTTTGACACAGGCAGTCCCATTTGAATTTTATGTCTTTGCGTAATAGGTGTGCAAATGGATGGCATTTATCTACAAGCTGCGAGATGAAGTACCTGATAGATTAGAGTTTCTCTTGGAGGTTGCTCATCTATCTGAGGGTCTTTGGGGGACGCATTTCCAAGATGGCTTTCACCTTTGCAGGATCAACCACAATGCCTTTGTGGGAAACAATGAAACCTAGCAGTTTTCCCAATGTGACACCAAAGACACACTTCTTAGGATTGAGGTGCAGTTTGTATTTTTCCAATCTTTCAAAGATCTGCCTTAAAATAGGATGTGGTCATGTCCTATCATTGATTTTCCTAGAAGATTTTTCACATAGTCCTCCATGATTTTGTGCAAGAGGTCATGAAAATTTGTTGTCATTGCATGTTGATATGTAGCTCTAGCATTTTTTAGGCCAAAAGGCATGACTTGGTAACACAAAAGTCCCCCATGGTGTTGTGAATGTAGTTTTGTGTTGATCTTCCTCTACAATCCTGATCTGATTATATCTAAAAAATTCGTCCATAAGTGATAGCACCTCATGTCCCACTATAAGGTCCACAATCATGTCTATGTTGGGGAGAGGGAAATCATCCTTAGGGAAAGCCTTATTTAGATCTCGAAAATCAATATAGATACGGATGCCCCCAACGGGTTTGTTGACAGGTATAATGTTGGATACCCATTTAGGGTAGTCTATTGGTTTGATGAATTATGCATCTAACATCTTTTAGAGTTCTAATTTGACCAGAAGTACAATATGTGGATGCATCTTGCGTAACTTCTGTTTTACGGGTTTTGCATCTGGATGAACAGCAAGATTATGAACCACAAATTCAGGATCTAGATGTGGCATGTCAGTGTAGGACCAAGTGAAGTTGATTTTTGTCTTTGTGAGGAAATTGATGAAGTCTTGTTTCTCTTGATCCGTGAGGAATTTGGCAATGAGCATGTTCTTTGGAATGTCTTTGATGCCCATATTTATACTATTTGTGTATGCGGGAAAAGCGGGTCGATAGAACTCAATATGTGAAAAACCGAGCTCTATGGAGCCTTGCTCACACACCCACTAGACTTCTTGGTGCAAGCTATGGAGTCATGAAGCATGGCTCAGCTTCCCAAGGATGGTTCCATGGTTCTCTATCTTGCACGGTCCCTCAAACCAATGTTTTTGCTCTCAGATCACTGAGCAAAATGGTTTAGGGATGGCAAATGCAAGAACGAGGGATGCTTTTGTTGATTTTTAATATGAGATGCATCCTAAGCTATGCATGATGCTACAAATGCAATAAACTAGCTATAAGATGACAAGGTTAGTAAACAAAGCTATCCTAGCATGCTATATTAGTTCATGATTAAGCTAAATGATAAGGAACATACTCTAAATTAGCATATTTAGATTAATTCTTGATTTAAAAGAGAAGCTAAATGATGAGCATATAAAATATGAAAGCTTGAATGGATTTGAGTATAAGTGAGATGTTAAAGTCTTGGATCTCTAAAATGGAGGAATGAGAGCTCTATTTATAGCAAAAAACAGGGCAATGGATGGCCAGGATTGAAAGAGTTAATCAAGGGCCAAGTTTGAAAGTTGGGAATCCATGTTTGCAATTGGCACCAATGAAATGGTGACAATTGTCAACATAAGGTTGGTTGAGAGGAGGTGTAAGAAGCATTAAATGCTTGATAAGACCTCATGGTTACCCTAGGGGTTAAGGGTTAAGGTTAGGTTAAGGTTATCCATTGGATAAAGCTTTTACCCAAAGAATAAACTCTTGTGCAAAGGTTTAAGGATAACCATGGTCAAAGCAATAAATGCTTGATGAGACCCTTGGGTTAGATGGAGGTTGAGTTTATGGAAATTCTTTAACCATGTAAGAGGGTTTGAGTTAACCATAAATGGTTATGAAGACTTTGGGGATAACTTTGTAAGAGTCCTTCCAAATTTGGGGGCATTCAACAAGTTAGCTTGTTGAATGGATAAAGGCTTTAATGCATTTTGAAGACTTTACTCCAAATTTAAGAAGTGACCTCCTCAAATTTAGGGAAAAAGGATAATGGATGGGTTTGGGTTAATTAATTAGGATTAAAAGAATCTAGAAGAGGTTAAACAGAGGGTTATGTATGCAAGTGGAAGGTGTAGGATTTTGCAAGTGGGTGAGGGAAAATAGGTTTTAATTGAATTTAATTCAATTTGGTTGCAATTAAATAAATTAGATTTATTTAATTTAGGATAACTATTTTAATTAAATTTGAATTTTTAATTAAAAAGTGGATAGAGGCTTTAATTGAATAAAATGGATTTATCCTATTAAATGGTATAGTGAATTTAATTGAGTAATTTACTTAATTAAATAGAGGAATGTGGATATTTTAATTAAATTGGATTTAATTAAATAGAGAAATGAACATAAAATATTCATTTAGGAATATGGTCATTTTTATACGTCTACATTTTGCCCCTCTTTGAAGTGACGTGTGTGCACATGTTATTTCAAAGAAAATGATGTGTTGTTGTGATTTTATGATCGATGTTGTTTATGATTTTTATGATTTTTATGATTTTTATGTCGTGCCCCAGATCTGATGTGTGATGCCCCAGATTCGATAAATGATGGTGATAATGCCCCCTCGGGAGATGAATCAATATTTTAAAAAATTTGATTTGATTTGATGATTTGTGTTTGCGGCACAAGATTTTGGCTAGGTGAAACGTTGAAATTGATTCATCTCCCGATAATTGACATGTTTTAGGGTAGGAGGGAGACCGCGAGAAAATTACATGCTCATTGCCCTAACCCTAATTTCATTTTTCTCCTATAAAAGGGGAAAAGTGCTTTGATTTGTTTCATTTGTGCTTTGTTGACTTTTGAGAAAGAGATTTTGGAGAGAAGTCAAAATGCCCATTCCTTATTCTAGGCATCGTTTTGAGCGCGTTCGGAGGTATCGGAGACCTATCGCATATGGCCCACCAGTAAGTCAACGCTTTTGACCCTTTTTTGCTTTTTTATTTGATTGTTTTTGGTTTGTTTTTTATTTTTGAAATTCGGTTTTAATGGTTTAGCGCATAGAAGTCATAGTTTAGCACATGCGATAAATTAGGTAGCGCATAGGGTATAAATTTTAGGGTAGCATCCAAAATTTAATAGGGTAGCGCATTAAAATTTTAGGCTAGCGTATGGTCCGAGAGTAGCGCATGATGAACATAGGGTAGCGCGTCAGGCTAAAAGGGTAGCGCATAGGTTAGACCTAGCGCATAGGGTACGTAGGAGGTCGCATGGGTAGGGGGATTTAGCACGTAGGTTAGACCTAGTGCATAGGGTCAAATAGGTAGCGCTAGCATGGGATAGGTTAGCGCATAAGTTAGTTTTAGCGCCTAGGGTAGGTTGGGTGGCGCATGGAGGAAAAAGAATAGCGCATAGGGGAGACACAATAGCGTGTGGAGAAAACAACGTAGCGCATGGGTGCATTTTAGCGCATAGCCAAGTTTTTGTAGCACATGGGTCGAGTTTTGCAAGAGTTAGTAATTTTTTGAATGTGAAAAATTCCATAGGAAAAAAGTCAGTTTTGCCTGGGGGATGGATTTTTGTCACTTGCTTGGTTTTTTTATTATGGTTTTGAAAATGTGTCCAATATGAGTGTTGATATAACTTGATTTAAGTTGTGATTTGTTTCAAGTTATTGATATAGATATGAATGTGTTGTTTTGATCGAAGCATGATTTGTTTTTGCACTGTGTTTCAAGTTCAATGTGTGGAGCCTGATTTGTGTTACAAGCTGATATGGGTTGGAAACTTGAGTTGTTTTACAAGCTGATATGGGTGGGAAACTTGATTTGTTTTACAAGTTTATGTGATGTGGAGACTTGAGTTGTTTTACAAGTTTTGATATGGTTTTTGAAAACTTGAGTTGTATTACAAGTTGATATGATATGATGTGGAACTTGATTGGATGAGCAAATTGTTTCATGCTTTTGATGTGATTTTGATTTTTGATAACTTTGTTTGGATGTGGAAACTGATATTGGACTTGTTTTGCATTTTGACAGGAGCGATTGGGAGTGTTGCAATCGCGGGAGCGGTTTCCCAGACCTTGGGCACTGATACCACGGTTGGCACAGGCTGACCTAGATGTGATTGATAGATGCGGGTTATCATCTTTGCTAGACATGTCGTGGTTCACTATGAACCGAGGTCTACTGACAACACTTGCTGAGAGGTGGCATAGTGACATGAACACCTTTCACTTTACTACGGGCGAGATGACAGTCACTCCAGAGGACTGTTATAGGATCTTACAGATTCCAGTAGTAGGTGCTTTATTGCCCTATGAGTAGACAGAGGAGGGTGGTACTGAGGCGTTGTGATGCATTTTTCATGATGAGATGGTATGTGGGTATGAGATCCCATGGCAGGAGTTCCTAGATTTAGACTATGCCCCCCTCCCGTCAGTACTAGCAAGGTTTATCGGTGGATTTCTTTGTCATGATCGTAGGTCAAAGGGATTCTCTGTGGGTTGAGGATTGGTTCTGGAGGAGATGGTGACCCAGGGCCGCAGGTTCACTTGGGGATCAGCCATGTTAGCCCACCTATTCAGGGACCTACATGAGGTGGTGTATCTGGGTTATGGCAGTTTGTCGACTAGAGTGACACTTTTACAGGTATGATGCTGGGAGCACATTCTGGCAGTGAGACCACTGGTAGATAGAGACAGGCCTGCTAGGTAGGCATATGCTTATGGTTATAGGGGTCTAGTTGTCCAGCGTAAGCTAGGCAAACTGGAGCATTGGAGGAGGGTCCTGGATGACATAGATACGGTCGTTTGGCTACCGTATACAGATTGCGAGGTCTGGGCAGAGGATGGGTTGGAGATGTCATTTGTATTTATGAGCCAGTTTCTGATAGGGCGGACGCCCTTTGTGATAGAGAGATTCCAGGTGCGCAGGGTGCTGAGGCAGTATGGTCGGCAGCAGGGTATACCGCAGGGGACCTACTTGTATGCGCGGCGTAGACAGGATGTACCTGATTGGGGTCCCACTATTGACAGTGGGGAAATCATAGAGGAGTTCTCGAGCTTAGCAGCTTAGATATGGGACTATGCTCCTGAGATACTTGACGCAAGGATGACCCATGTGTTCGTGGGTTTGTTCACAGGGCGTGTTGTATCCGGGATATCAGATCCTGAGGAGATGCGGCCAGCCTTTGATGATGATGAGGAGGATGTTGGGGGAGATGGCGATGATGGGGATGATGGAGGCGGAGGTAGACGATGGGGGAGAGGATATAGGGGGAGGAGAGGAGACAGGGGTAGGGATGAGGGAGGTTGAGTGGAGAGAGTAGTTTGGTGAGCTATGATGGACAGGGGGAGAGGAGGGCTAGCTATTGGAGCAGAGGAGGAGGGGAGAGTGGGAGAGGTGATGGCAGTGGTGGGAGGGACAGATGAGTGGAGGCGACCGACACAGAGGAGGAGGACTGATGAGTTACCTCCCCCAGCACCTAGGATAGGCAGAGGGATAGGGGGTACCCCCTCATAGGTGCCCCTACGAGTCTGAGTCCCAACACATGTGGAGGATGCACAGATTAGGACCCTACAGTTGATAGTTCAGCAACTACAGGCACAAGTGTTGGCGCAGTAGTGTCAGATCACTCAGTTGATGCTAGACCGAGACACGGAGATACAGTGGCATGGTCAGGCAAAGGAGCTGGCAGCTAGTATTCAGAGAGCGGTAGCAGGGGGGCCGATGAGGGATATCATGAGGGAGCTATCCTCGAGAGTGAGGGGGGCGGAGTATTATAGATGTCATTATGAGGATGTTGTGCCCAAGGAGTGCAGAGTACAGAGCTTCACATAGGCAAGATCGAGTCGATCTTGAGAGACTGGGACATAGTCAGAGAGCAGAGGCGTGACGGGGCCTTCGAGACAGGATCCTCCTGGAGATCCAGGAGCTGGGACATTAGCTGCAAGACCATCCCCCTCAGGAGATAGTCATACCTGAGAGACGATGTCTCTATTGTATTTTTAGATCATTGTTTTGCTTGTACTGGGCACAGACATGACATATTTTGTACATTTTGATCATTTTTGAGATATATATATATATATATATGGCACCATTTTCTTTGATCATGTGATGTGTTATATGGATGCATGTTCTATGTGCTCTTTCTTTACTTTATGATGATGCAATGCTTAGATAGATGATATGATGCATGATGTAAATGTATGATGTATGCTTTGATATGCTGTGAGATGTATCTTGAAAATGATTTGATAATGATGTGAGATGTATCTTTAAAATGATTTGATAATGATGTGAGATGTATCTTGAAAATGAGATTTATGATTTGATAATGATGTGAGATGTATCTTGAAAATGAGATGTATGATTTGATATGCAAAATGATATGCAACTACTTTTAAAATGATATGCAACTATGTTAAAATGATATGCAATTATGTTAAAATGATATGTAACTATGTTAAAATGATATGCAACTATGTTTTTGGAGCATCCTCATTCTGCATTTGTCATCCTGATATAACCATATGTTATTTGCTTTCAAGATAAGTATCATCATTGAGCATTAATTTGTTTTGGATATGTTGAAAATTTATACAAGCATAATGGTATATTTGAACCCTAATGACCTGAGAAAAATTTACATGATGTTTGATTTTGCAAGATAGCACAAGCGTCAAGGTATAATTGAACTAGGACGACCAAAGTGCGGATTGCGTAAAAACAGACAAGATTAAAGCATTCGTATGTGTAAAGTGGCATCATGTCTTTAGTGATATTCAATGTATCACATCTCGAGATAAGTATTTACATAGTACAAATAATCGCCTCCCAAACAGAAGACTAAGAAAATATTGGAGTTTCCCCATGATCTCTAGCTTTGAAGCATTTAGTGAGAAAATGCAGAGAATCCAATAATTTAAAAAAGTTCAAAATGCAAAAATAGTCAAGATTTTATGCGATAATGCAACATTTAGTACTTCAGAAAATCATCCATCTTTGGTATTTATGTGATTCTTTGTTTTGTTTTGCGATGAAGTGTAGTTTTGGTCGTTGGATGTGATGTTTCTGATTTTTGTAAATAGTTTTGATGTCTTGAATATGTTGCAAGTTTTGACGATTTATTGCCCCTAACTGAGTGTGCCTCTTGATGTGAATATGTACAGTGATTTCGAAGCCATGGTGGAATATGGTAAGAGGATATATATGGATAGACCAGGATAGTGACTACGCTAAGTATGTCCTGAATGGATATTTGCTAAGTGTCGGGCGATGGCCGATAGTACTTTATTGCAAGTTTATAGATGTAGATGGAGGAGTTGTTCTTTCACAATAGTGCCTATTACCAGGTTTTCACCAATTGCTTTTATTGTACCTTTTTATTTGCTTTTTCTGGATTTTTTTGATTTTTTTGCTTGTTTTTTATTTTTTCGTGCATTAGACTACTCAAGTGTAGTATTTCTTCAGATGAATGTTGTTAGTTGGTTCTTCGAGCACATCTCCTTCTGAGGTTGTGAGCTGATAGGCACCTGATCCATAGACTAATATGATGACATAGGGACCCAACCAGTTAGGTTCAAACTTCCCTTTCTTTTCTCGATCTTGTTGATTTCTTGGATTTTCTTTGAGGACTAGGTCCCCAACCTTGAAATTGCAAGGGATGACCTTGTGATTGTAGCTTCTACACATGCATTACTAATATGCTTTGAGATGAGTGTAAGCATGCTGACATCTTTCATCTAATAGTTCCAGTTCTTGCAGTCGGTTGACCCGATACTCTTCATCTGGGATTAAGCCTTTTAAAGAGACTCTGAGAGATGAAATTTCTACCTCCAATGGTAAAATAGCTTCGGATCCATAGACCAATGAAAAAGGTGTTGCTCCTGTAGGTGTACGGATGCTAGTTCTGTATGCCCAAAGTGCTGGATTGAGTTGGATATGCCAATCTTTGCCTGCATCATTTATTGTTTTCTTGAGAATCTTCAGTATTGCTTTGTTGAATGCTTATGCTTGACCATTTCCCTGGGGGTAGTATGGTGTAGAGAACCGATGTTGTATTTTGAATTGTTCACATAGTTCTCGGACATCTTGGTTTTTGAATGGTTGTCCATTATCGGTGATGATGGAACTTGGAATACCATATCTACAAATCAGATAGTTTAGGATAAAAGATGCAATTTGCTTTCCAGGTACTATGGTCATTGGGACTACTTCTATCCACTTGGTAAAGTATTTTGTTGCAGTTATAATGAACTTGTGTCCATTTGAAGATGAAGGATGAATTTTTCCAACCAAGTCTAGCCCCCACTAACAAAAAGGCTAGGATGTTGTAAATGGCTGCAATTCCTCTGCTAGTGCATGTATCAAATTGCCATGGATCTAGCATTTAGGATACTTCTTGGCGAAGTGGTAAGAATCTTTCTCCATTGTAGGCCAATAGTATCCCATCCTTAGAAGCTTTTTGGCAAGAGTAGTCCCACTTGAATGTGTTCCACAAATACCTTCGTGAAGCTCATGTAAAGTGAAATCAAAACCATTACGATCAAGGCAACGAAGAAGAGTACCATCTAAACCTCAACGGTACAAAGTATCAGTAGTAAGGGTATAACGGGTAGCTTGTTAGATAAAATTACATTTTTGGTTTCGGGATAAGTCAATGGGCAGGATGTTATTCTTTAAATAATCATATATCGGTCCATATAAAGGTGAATCCAAACCGGTTAAGGCATAGACAACATGGGATCCGGAGTGGTCATAGGCTAGGGAGAATAGTTGCTCTACCAGGAACTCATAACAACTCTATTGCTCTAGAATTTATAGTAATAAAGTGATAGTAGCCATGGCATCGGCTACTTTGTTGTTCAACCTTGGTATCTGCTTGAAGGTGATGTGTACAAAATACTGTTTGAAGTCATCCACCATTCGTTTGTAGGGTAGTAGCTTGTCATCCTTTGTTTGATAGTAGTTGTTGATCTAATTGACGACTAGTTTTGAATCTCCATAGACCATTAACTCTATGATCTTCCATTCTATGGCCATTTTGATGCCTATAACCAATGCCTCATATTCAGCCACATTATTTGTGCATGGGAACATAAGCCTATATGATCTTGGTATAGTGTGTCCTTCAGGAGTGATGAAAAGAATGCCAGCACCTAAACCATGTTGAGTGTAGGATCCATAAAAGTATAGAGTCTATTACGTGGTAGAAATAGCAAGAACATCCCTGTCTGGAAATTCAATCTCCATAGTTTGTTTTCCTGGTAGTGGTGCTTCAGCTAGTTGATCTGCAATTGCTTGTCCTTTGATGGCCCTTCGTTCTGTGTATTGGATGTCGAATTCACTGAAAATCATGACCCACTTAGCTAATCATCCAGTAAGAGCTGCCTTGCTAAGTAGATATTTGAGAGGATCAATTTTTGCTACTAGCTTAATTGTGTGTGCTAGCATATAATGTTAGAACTTTTGAGATGCGAAGACTACTGTTAGACAAGCCTTCTCAATGAATGTGTAGTTGAGTTCGTAGCTATTCACTATTTTACTGATGTAGTAGATGGCTCGTTCTTTTCCTTGTTGATCTTCTTGTGCTAATAGTGCCCCCAGTGATATATCCATTGTTGAAATGTATAAAATAAGTGGCTTTCCTGCGACTGGTGGTACTAAAATTGGTGGGTTCATCAAATACTATTTGATTTGATAAAAATATTTTGTGCACTTGGTCTCCCATCTGAAAGGTACATTCTTATGGAGCAAATGATTGAATGGTAGGCTTTTATCAGCTAAATGAGTGATGAATCACCTGATTGATTGCATTCGTCCTTGTAGATATCTGAGTTGAGTGATATTCTTTGGTGGTGGCATCTCCATAATGGCTTGTACCTTTGTTGGATCCACTTCAATACCTTTATCTGAGACAATGTAGCCCAGCAACTTTCTTGATGTAACCCCGAAGACACACTTCTTAGGGTTGAGCCGAACTTGGATTTTCTCCAATCGATCAAATATTTTTGTTAGGATGTTGAGATGTTCTGCTCTGGTGAATGATTTAGCTAGCAGATCGTCCACATAGTCTTCCATGAATGTGTGCATCATGTCATGAAAGATTGTTGTCATTGCTCTCTGATAAGTAGCCCCCGCATTCTTTAAGCCAAAAGGCATAACATTCCAACAGTACGTTCCCCAAGGATAGGTGAATGTTGTTTTGTCTTGATCTTTCGGGGCTATTTTGATATGATTATAGCCTAAGAAACCGTCCATTCGTGAGAGCATTGCATGGCCAGCTGTGAGGTCTACAATTATGTCAATGCTGGGTAAAGGAAAGTCATCTTTTGGACAGGCTTTGTTGACATCTCTGAAATCAGTGCAGATTCTGATACTGTCATCTGGTTTTGATACTGGCACTATGTTGGAGATCCATTCTACATAGTCGATGGGTCAGATGAATCCGACATCTAATAATTTCTTTAGTTCAGCTTTGACCATGAGTGCCACCTGTGGATTCATCTTTCGTAGCTTTTGTTTGACTGGCTTAACTCCTGGAGAGATGGACAAGTGATGCATGATTAAGTGTAAATCAACTCCGAGCATATTGGCATATGACCAAGCAAAGTTAATTTGCTTTTATTTAAAAAAAATGATAAATGTCGATCTTTCCTCTCTATCAGAGATTCTGCAAGGTTTATGTTTTTTGCTGCTTCTATGGTACGAATGTTGATTAATTGAGTGGGCTCAATCAATATGGGTGATCGCTCATGAAAGTGTTCTGGAAGAGTGTCAACTCTCCCATCTTTAGGTGCCTTGAAAAGGTTTTCACCCTCAGATGCATCCTTTATTTTTACTTTTTTGTGATCTAGAGCTACCATTGACTAGTTTTCAGCATCAGATCTTTTATTTGGTTCATTTTTGTGATTGAGAGACTTGGCACTCCCTGGTTTGCAGACATCGTTACTTTGTTCGCTGGTAGAGCCTGTTTCCAATTTAACGGTACATAGGTAATGGATAATAGATTCATTGTCTGGGAAAATTGGTATATCATGTATTTCAGGTTCGTCCCAGTCAATGAGGTCAGGAAAGACAAGCGGTAAGGAATTGTTTGGTGGATCAAGTTCTGCTACTGTAAGTGTCAAGATAGAGGTTTCATCATGATTGGTTTTGGTAAAGAAGCCAAGGATTTCATCGAGGTCTTCGATGGTATTATCTTCCGTATAGACTTGTTCATAATGCTTCTGTTCGCTTTCCTTGGCATCATAGATATTTTGTGGTCCAAATTCAAGAGATCTATCGTTTCCATTATGTTCTTCCTAAGAAAGGGATATGGTGCCAGTATTATTAGTGATATCTGCAGTAGCATTTGAGCAGCTACCCCATTCATATTCATTTGAATCAGTCTCTGAAGCATCATATCAGATTCTATCAGTGTTGTAAACAGGTATGTTGTAGGGTGAGAATAGATTTTTGTTGATTCGGTGTCAGATCTTGCTTCTACTTTCTGTATTTGTTCATAAATTGTGCCTCCTTGGGGAGGAACAATGGTATCAGGAGATGATATTATCAGTTCTTGAGATATTGGTGTTTGAATATGAGCTACTACTGCAGATATGGCCTTCTTGTGGCTTAGAAACTTTTCCTGATGTAACTTTTGTTCTTGACGTTCACGTGTCTTGCGGATTGTTTCTGTTGACTCAAATAGTGCTTCCTACCAGGATTCTTCTTTGTACTTCTTCTTTTCTTTCCATTGAGGTTTTGGAGTTATGCATGGTGTCTTTCTTAATAGGAAAGTGAGTTTACAACCCAATCATGTTTTGTCTCTACTGGGCTGTGAAGGAAGATCTATGGCTTTAGTGACTCCTTTGCATTTTCCAATAGGTCCTTTACCATCATATCCCATTTGCTACATGATTAAGTAGCCCTTTCCATATAGGTGTGTTGGTAGAACTATGTCCAGAGTAGCTGCTCTATTATCTTCTTCCTCATCTTTGTATAACCAGCTAAGAATGTCTTTATCTTCTGATTCATGTGCTAGAGTGCCTAATTGGATGAAGGTACCATCAAATTTGGTGATGGGCTGAGTGACCTGATGTGTCGACAGAGTGGGCAATCCATGAGATCTGGGTGATGTCGGTAATTTGGCCAAACACAGGGGTTCCAAAGAGTATTCTCCCATACCTTGGTCTTTGATTTGCATTTTCTGCTTGAAATCTCCAGATAATGATTCGAGTCTTCCCTTCTGTAGATCTGATGTTGAGGATCGTTGCTTTTCTCTATTATGAGGAACTAAACTATCCTGGGCTACCCCCATTGCGTTACAATATTGAAATGGATTGTGATCAGCAAATATAGAGACCTCTTGTCCGTTATAAGGAAATTTGACACACTGGTGATACGTAGAAGGCACTGCTTGCATTTCATGTATCCAGGGTTGACCTAATAAAATATTGTAGGTAAGGTCTATATCTAAGACCTAACACATAGCATCTTTTTGCACTGGTCCAACTTGAATGGGTAACATCACAGTTCCTTTAGATGACCTTTCCTCATCATCATAAGCCTTTATGGTAATATTTTTACGGGGATCAATAGATTCCTCCAAGAAGCCTAATGCATGGATAAGCTTTAAAGTACATATATTAAGTCCAGCTCCTCCATCTATTAAGACTCTTTTTACTCGATGTTTATAAATGATGACTTCAATATGGAGAGGAGTGTTATGTGAATGACTCAAGGAAGTATTATCATGCTCTAAGAAGGTGAGATTATGAGGCCCTGTCATATGGGCGACCATGGCTTGAAATTTGTCTGCATCCAGATCTTGAGGTATATTTGTTTCCAAGAGCGCTTGTTCCAATATGTTTTAGTGTTTGGGTGATAGTTTCAGCAATTCTAGTATAGATATCTGAGCTGGAGTTTTGCATAGTTGGCTGACCAAATCATATTGGATCTTTGGTGTAGTGTTTGTAGGTGCGGTATGTCCTTTCAAGATATATTTCTGAGTTCGGGTTGTTACATTGATAGATTCATGATCATGCTGGTCTCGGATGGTGATAACGTTTACCTGATGATCTTCAGCTGATATGTGATTGATGGTGTTATTGTAGATGTGGTTGATATGAGCTCCACGTGTATCATTCGAGGTTGAAGCTCCATCTTTGTTGTAATTTGGAAGAGGATTTTTAAAGGCTCCATGGTCACCATTTGTTTTGAGACCATCTATCATTAAGTCACCTCTATCAATCATGTCTTGAACAATGTTTTTCAATCTCATGCAATCATTCGTCCGATGACCCTTGTTACAATGAAAATCACAATAGTGTGAATCATTCCACCAAGGTGGTTTGATTTGGGGTTCATAGTTGCTGATTGCAGGCAAAGAGAGAATCTTGTTTGCCAAAAGCACTTTGAATGCTGATTCTAGTGATTGCCCCAGTGGTGTGAAGACACGCTTTTGGAAATTGTTAGTGTTGTCACTCAAATTGTTATTAGGTCCTTGATTCGTGGTTTTGTTTTGAGTATCATTGGTGTTGTTTGTGTTGGGTTATCCTTGATTGGTTTTTGGTACATATGTGTTAACGTTTGGATTAGCACCTTTAGGATTTTTTGTAGCCTAAGGATTTCTGGATAATGCGAGCACTGGTTGCTTAGATTTTGTTGTATGCGGGAAAAGCAGGTCGATAGAACTCAATATGTGAAAAACCGAGCTCTATGGAGCCTTGCTCACACACCCACAAGACTTCTTGGTGCAAACTACAGAGTCATGAAGCATGGCTCAGCTTCCCAAGGATGGTTCCATGGTTCTCTATCTTGCACGGTCCCTCAAACCAATGTTTTTGCTCTCAGATCACTAAGCAAAATGGTTTAGGGATGGCAAATGCAAGAACGAGGGATGCTTTTGTTGATTTTTAATATGAGATGCATCCTAAGCTATGCATGATGCTACAAATGCAATAAACTAGCTATAAGATGACAAGGTTAGTAAACAAAACTATCCTAGCATGCTATATTAGTCCATGATTAAGCTAAATGATAAGGAACATACTCTAAATTAGCATATTTAGATTAATTCTTGATTTAAAAGAGAAGCTAAATGATGAGCATATAAAATATGAAAGCTTGAATGGATTTGAGTATAAGTGAGATGTTAAAGTCTTGGATCTCTAAAATGGAGGAATGAGAGCTCTATTTATAGCAAAAAACAAGGCAATGGATGGCCAGGATTGAAAGAGTTAATCAAGGGCCAAGTTTGAAAGTTGGGAATCCATGTTTGCAATTGGCACCAATGAAATGGTGACAATTGTCAACATAAGGTTGGTTGAGAGGAGGTGTAAGAAGCATTAAATGCTTGAGAAGACCTCATGGTTACCCTAGGGGTTAAGGGTTAAGGTTAGGTTAAGGTTATCCATTGGATAAAGCTTTTACCCAAAAAATAAACTCTTGTGCAAAGGTTTAAGGATAACCATGGTCAAAGCAATAAATTCTTGATGAGACCCTTAGGTTAGATGGAGGTTGAGTTTATGGAAATTCTTTAACCATGTAAGAGGGTTTGAGTTAACCATAAATGGTTATGAAGACTTTGGGGATAACTTTGTAAGAGTCCTTCCAAATTTGGGGGCATTCAACAAGTTAGCTTGTTGAATGGATAAAGGCTTTAATGCATTTTGAAGACTTTACTCCAAATTTAAGAAGTGACCTCCTCAAATTTAGGGGAAAGGGATAATGGATGGGTTTGGGTTAATTAATTAGGATTAGAAGAATCTAGAAGAGGTTAGAAAGAGGGTTATGTATGCAAGTGGGAGGTGTAGGATTTTGCAAGTGGGTGAGGGAAAATAGGTTTTAATTGAATTTAATTCAATTTGGTTGTAATTAAATAAATTAGATTTTTTGAATTTAGGATAACTATTTTAATTAAATTTGAATTTAATTAAAAAGTGGATAGGGGCTTTAATTGAATAAAATGGATTTATCCTATTAAATGGTATAGTGAATTTAAGTGAGTAATTTACTTAATTAAATAGAGGAATGTGGATATTTTAATTAAATTGGATTTAATTAAATAGAGAAATGAACATAAAATATTCATTTAGGATATGGTCATTTTTATACATCTACAGTTGTTTCCTCTATTAACAAGTTTGACTTGTCCTATGGAAGATGACCAATGATAGGGACATCAATTCCTTCATCCTCAAGTTCCTTTCCAGGTTTTCACTTTCGGATACGCCATTTGTTTTTACTTTTTGCTCATCCAAAGGTTCCTCGAAGAGGTTTTCACCTATGGAATCATGTTTTTTCTTTTTATTATCTTTTTTGTAATGAAGGGCATTGACCTGACTACCAAAGTATCCCTTTTCATGCAATTGAATCTCATGCACTCTGTTGCGATCTTCCAAATTAAGCATAGTCGGGAGAGTTATGAGAGTGTTATCATTAGCGCAGAAGTCTAAAGTGGGTTTGTCTCGTTGGCCCCAGTCTATAAGTTTGGGATGGACAAGATGTAGCTCGTGTGGAATGGGAGAGGTTATGGAAGTGATGGTGTTGATGTGGGTTTCAAAGAAGATGTCATCTTCGTATTCAAAAGGCATTTCATGGAACTCCTCTTCATTAGAGTCTTCGATATCCAAAGAAGGACTTGAAGGGACACCAGTGATAGTGATCTTATTCACTGGAGTGTACCGCAAACCCCTGTTATACTTGTATGAGATAGGATTTATTGGTGTTTTTCTTCCTTTCTCCTCTGGTCCCAAGTTGTGTCCTTTGTAACCCATCTTTTCTACTATAGCTAATGCTTTCGGATACATTTTTTTAGGTATTTTTGTTGGGTCTTCATCTTCTTCTCGGTACAACCATGAAGAGACATTTGTGTCAAGGCTTTCCTCATCAAGTGGACCCCATTGCTGAAAGGTGGTATCTTTGCATTGTATAACAGGTTTTTGATCTTTTTTATTTCTTTTGGTTTGTTGAGTGACTTGGGAGATAAGGGGAGATTGCCTATTAATAAGACATCCTCGAGTTTGTATTCTCTGTAGTTGTAGACGTATAAAAATGACCATATTCCTAAATGAATATTTTATGTTCATTTCTCTATTTAATTAAATCCAATTTAATTAAATTATCCACATTCTTCTATTTTGTTAAGTAAATTACTCAATTTATTTAAATAAAATTCACTATACCCATTTAATGAATAAATCATTTTATTCAATTAAATCCCCCCTATCCACTTTTAATTAAATTCAAATTTAATTAAATAGTTATCCTAAATTGAATAAATCTAATTTATTTAATTTCCCCAAATTGCAACCAAATTGAATTAAATCATTTAATTCAATTAAATCCTATTATCCCTCCATCCACTTGCAAAATCCTATATCTCCCACTTGCCTTCCCAAACCCCTTTCTAATCCCTTCTAGAATCTTCTAATCACTTCTAATTAACCTAACCCCTCCTCTAAACTTTGTCACATCCCTAAGCAAAAGGAAGTCACTTCTCAAACCCTCAAAGTCTTTGATAACCATTAAAGGCTTTCAACCTTCAACCACTAAATTCCTTCCCAAACCCCTTTCTAATCCCTTCTAGAATCTTCTAATCACTTCTAATTAACCTAACCCCTCCTCTAAACTTTGTCACATCCCTAAGCAAAGGGAAGTCACTTCTCAAACCTTCAAAGTCTTTGATAACCATTGAAGGCTTTCAACCTTCAACCACTTAATCCCCAAAGTCTCCAATAACCATTAATGGTTAACTCAAACCCTCCTACATGGTTAAAACATTTGTTTTGACTCAACCTCTACCCAACCCAAAGGTCTCATCAGGCCTTTAATGCTTTGACCATGATTATCTCTTAATCATTTGCACAAAGGTTTATCCTTGGATTAATTCTTAATCCAATGGGTAATCCTAACTTAGACTTGACCCTTAGCCTCTAAATAACCATGAGGTCTTCTCAGGAATTCAATGTCTCCAACCCCTTCTTTCAAACCAACCCTATGTTGACACTTGTCATCATTTCATTGGTGCAAATCATGCACATGGATCCCAAACTTTCAAACTCAACCCTTGATTAAACCATTCAATCCTGGCCATCCATTGCCCTATTTTTGCTATAAATAGAGCTCTCATTCCTCCATTTTCATATATAGAATCCTCTAAATTTGAAGCATTACACTTATGCTCAAATTCTTTCAAGCTTTCATATCATTTTATGCTCATCATTTAGCTTCTATTTTAACAGGAATTAGACTAAATATGCATGTTTAGAGTACTTTCTTTATCATTTTAGCTCAATCATAGACTAAATATATTATGTTAGGATAGTATTCATACTAACCTTGTCATCTTATCATCTAGTTTATTGTATTTCTAGAATCCAGCATAGCTTAGAATACATCTCATTCTAAAATCAATCAAAGCATCCCTCGTTCTCGCATTTGCCATCCCTAAACCATTTTGCTCAGTGATTAGAGAGCAAAAACATTGGTTTGAGGGACATTGTGAGATAGAGAACCATGGGACCCACCTTGGGAAGCTGAGTAATACATCATTACTCCATAACTTGCACCAAGAAGTCCTGTGTGTGTGTGTGGACTAGTATTTTGAAATATTTTCACATATTTAATTCTATCAGCCCACTTTTCCCGCATACATTTCTGGCGCCCACCGTGGGGCCCGACCCCAAATAACAAATCGGTTTTTCAAACTAATCACTTTCGCAGGTCCACGGGAAATAGAAATCAGTGTGTGGGAAACATTCCCTAGCGCATCTGATTAACAGTCTAGCACATCTCGCTCAGTGTTTAGCGCGTGGGGTCTATACTCTAGCGCTTAGAGTCCTTACTTTAGCGCATAACCCCACTAAACTTTTCCTGTAGGTCTTGACGCTGGCAAAACACAGAGTAGCGCATGCAATAAACAGAATAGTGCATCCAATCCACAGTTCAGCGCTTGTAGACCATCATCCAGCGCGTACATTTCAAACGTTAGCGCATCATATTTCTAATTTTCCTACAGGACTCAACGCGGGAAAGAGAAAAAGACAGAACAGTGCTTCCAACACACAGAATAGCGCATATAGAAAACAGAGTAGCGCATTGATCCTTAAGTTTAGCGCATCAAAAATATATTGTAGCACATGCAGTTTATTATTTAGCGCATCGAAGACAGAAACAAACATTATAACCGGAACTGAAATTTTAGACTTGTTGAAATCCACAAAATCCTTCGTTTTTCCTAACTATTGTGGTGATATTTTGTAGGATTTCTGACATTTTATTGCAGGGGGAGGAGCTTAGTAACTTTTTTTTTTTTTTTGTTAGAATTATAAATTGTTTAAATTTTACTAGCTTGTTCAAGTTAGTTAAAATTTAAAATCCTTTTAATTCTAGTTAAAGAAAATTGAACTCACCTTACTTTGGGCTATAAAACGAACCACAACAAAAATCTTTATTTTTACAACAAAGGGATTTAAAATGAACTTCACCATCCTTTGGTGCATAAAAGGATTCACTTCAAATTTCTATCAAGTAAAAGAATCACACAAGTCCAGAGTCAGTTACAACTAAAGAGGGAAGATCTTCCCCTTTTAGCGATTTCTTTTGCTGACCAAAACATCGAATTTGCTTTGTTGACTATTTATTTTTCATAGATCAGACAATCATTGCTTTGAAAGGATAAAATGAACACCATGTGTTTGTGGAGCAACATCTCCACATAGATTTTAACAAATCACTGATTTGAAAGGATAAAATAAACCAAATTGATTGCTTTGTCTCAAAAGTGGAAGGAATATGCTCTCCCCTTAACTGGGTGATCAAAAATCTAGACCACTCTTACAGCTTTCAGTACTTCAAGCATTACATCCTTTAGCAGGCCTGCCTTCTCGAGGAGTTGCAATCAACTCTTAAAGCCATTTATGGCCGGTGTGAAAGAAACGACCTAAGTGGGGAACGGCTTTGACGCCAAGAATTCCAACCCACTATAATCAAATGTGAAAAGCGACGAAAGTCCTTTTCAATGGTAGTGTGCAGTGATTAGCCTTCCCCCAGTATCCTCGAGATACGTAAAGCCTTTGTTCTAAAGGTTGGGAAGCCTCCTGAGGGAGTTTATCACTGACGGTCGAACGGGAAGCTTGATTACGAACCATAGAAATAGAAACTTTGAGCCAAGTCAGTAACCAGACATTTATAACATCATAGTGCAAGGGTGGGGAAGAATCCGCCCCCAAGATTACTCACCATATATCTCCCAAGATAACTACTCAACTGTGAAGCAATTCAATTTGGGTTAATTTCTGGCAAAAGGCAAAAAAACGGGTGCCCTCTAGGGGTGACACGGCTGTTTGAGCTGACGGAGTATCGAGACTAGTGGGCTATGGTGTTATTTATGACCCTTGACTAAAGAGTCTTTATGAAGTGTATTACTTGTATCCAAACCTGTTAAAACATTGGGGATTTGAACACATCCTGGCAAAAACATACACTTTTTGTTAGATTAGGCAAAATAGTTGTATTTTTTGTGCCGTGCTTGCATTTATTACTTCAGAAAATCATCCATCACATTTGAAAATTTCACAGCAAAATTCAAAATCCACAAGAAATCAACCAAAAGGAAAAATCAGCGCAGTTTAGCGCATCAGAGCAATCTTTTAGCGCATGGAATACTTCTGTTAGCGCATCCAAACCTCAAGTTAGCGCGTTGGTTCAAAACAGTAGCGTTTTCATCTAAAGGCAAAACAGTGTCAAGTCCTTTAGCGCATCCGACAAACAGTCTAGCGCGTGGAAACCAAACATTAGGGCATGAGTCAAATAGTTAGCGCTGCACAGGCCCAAGGTAGCGCATAAATTTTTTAACAGTTAGACAACAATTTTTAAACAGTCCAAACTTTAGTGCGTGGAAGAAACAGCTTAACATGTGGAAACCAAACATTAGCGCATGAAGTCAAACAGTCAGCGCGTAGAAAACCAAGGATAGCGCATAGATTTTTCAACATTTAAACAGAAATTTTCCATAGATCCAAACTTTAGCGCGTGTCTCGAGGTAGCCTAGCGCGTGTGCTTATTCTTTTAGTGCATTGAGAAATTTAGGTAGCGCATATAGACTCTATTCTAGCGTGTGATCCAAAAACAAAAAAAATAGAGAGCAAAACTGGAAAAATTTTGAAATTTTCAAAATCATTTTTCGAAGCATTTTTCATCAAAAATCATTTTTCATCACAACAGAGTGACAAACAAACCAATAAACCTATTTCTTGAGCAAAATTTGTGTCGAAACAAAGTTGTCAAAATCCTAAATGAATCGCACAATAGAGGATGTCTCTCCTATCATAATCCAGAAGATTTCATCATCAGTATCAACAAAATCCTTTACCATCTTACGGATTTTTATCTCAAAAACACTTGTTTAAAATTTTCAAATTGTCAAATCCAGTTTCCAGATCGGGAAGCTTTTATCCATATCATTTGACACGCTTTGTCGTGAAGGGGCATCTAAACCTTCACTCTGATAAAGTAAGATTTGAAAATTTTCAAACAAGAATCAACTGAATCCAAACAAATCAAAGGAAACCATTGATCACTCATGCATGACTAATCCCCTTATTCTGAGAAGAAAGAACCTCTATCGTAACATCACATTGAAGAAACAGCAACCTAGTTTTTCCAAATTTATCAAGAGAAATAAGTTTTTATACATCAATCGTCAACTCTTCAAATCTCATCGGGTATTCCTTCATCACATCAAAAAGTATATCCAAAACAAATCTAGCGAATTTGACAAAGAACCCTTGAAGACAAGAGCATACTATCAAAAGTCTGCTTTTAATCAAACCATAAACCGTGACGGAAAAATCAATCCAGCATTCTTGCCCAACGAGTGCATCACATATAACACATCTCGACCAAAACCACCGACCCCTAAGCAACACATCGAAGAGACTTTTGTCCCTTTCATCACTGAAAGTTTCTACTAAAATGCTTGTTACTCGCTCTCAAAGAGACAAACAAAGCGAGACACACGTAGAATCAAGTATAAATTGCAGATTATCAAATCCTTTTGAAGTTCCACGCGTAGAAGAACCTGAAATTACTGAAGCCCTTCTTCGGGAATGTCAAGAAAACCCTTCCTTCCAAAAACTTGTAGAAAAGCTCATGGAAAATGACAAAGAAAAGTATCTGCTCATGCTTACAAGTAAAGGCGTTAAACTTCCTGAAGATTTCGATGCAAACATTTTTCAAACTGGGTCTCGACAATATACATATCAAGAACAACAAAGAGAAAAAGAAACTCACATACCTGAACAACACATTCCAGAACAATGCATACCAAAAATGCGTATACTTGAGCTAGAAACATCAGAACAAAACATACCATTTACCACACCTTTTCAGCTAAGAACAAATACGAGAGAAGAACTCTTTCCTCACCAAGATAATGCGCCTTTGGTTGCTCTTACTCAACAAATGCAAATGTTGCAAAGGCAAATACAAGATATGCAATAAGGGACAACAGTACGGTACTCTTTAAACAAAATCTGTCCTTATCCATTCGACAGAAGGTTGAACATGGTGCCTTTTCCTCCAAACTCGGACGTTCCCAAATTTGATAAATACGATGGGAAAAGTGATCCCCAGGATCATGTTCGAGAATTTTGCACACTGAGCCTTGAATTCTCTCATGATGATACCTATTTGATGAGGTTATTCCCCAGAAGCTTGGGAGGGCAAACCATGGAATGGTTATCCAAAATTTTGCCACCTGTTAGATCATTTGATGAATTGGTTAACAAATTCATAACCCACTATTCCTACAACATCCAACATGCCATAACCATGCTAGATGTTTGCAACACCAAACAAAAGAACAATGAAACATTCATGGTGTTTCTTCAACGCTGGCGACGCATGGTATCCAGATATCATCGAGATATTCCTGAAAAAGAGAAAATGGAAATCTTCATCGACAACCTGAATGGCAAAATGAGTTACAGACTAAAACTTCAATGCATACCATCTTTTGCTAAATTGATTGAAAATGGCATTCAAGTAGAGGAAGCCTGTGTCAAAAAGGGAACACTCAAATTCTATAAGGAAGGAACAAATTCATCAAATTACAACAATCAGAATAACACCAACCTTGACAAATTTTGATTTTGGACTCAAAACAAAAACGAAGGCAACAATGAATTATATGATCCCAAATCTAAGCAACCAATGCTTGCATTATCCGGAAATCCTCAAAATCCGAAAAATCCTAAAAATGCTACCCCCAGTGCTAACACATATGCACCAAACACTGATCAAGGACAACCCAACACAAACAACACCAACAATACTCAAAGCAAAAACATGAATCCAGGACCTACCAACAATTCACGCAACAACACGAACAATTTCCAAAAACGTATCTTCACACCACTAGGACAATCATTAGAATCTGCATTCAGAGAACTTTTGGCAAACAAGATTCTTTCTTTGCCTCCAATCAACAACTATGAGCCCCCAATAAAACCACCTTGGTGGAATGATTCACACTATTGTGATTCCCATCGCAACAAGGGTCATAGAACAAACGAATGCATGAGATTGAAACATATAATATAGGACATGATTGATCGAGGTGACTTAACGGTGGATGGTCTCAAAACAAATGGTGATCACGGAGCCTTCAAAAATCCTCTCCCAAATTACAACAAAGATGGAGCATCAACTTCCGATGATACACGCGGAGCTCGTATTAATCACATCTACAACAACACCGTCAACCACATATCAGCTGAAGATCATCAAGCCAATGTCATCACCATTCGAGATCGGCCTGATCATGAATCTGTCAATGTAACAACCCGAACTCAGAAATATGTCTTGAAGGGACATACCGCACCTACAACTACCACACCAAAAATCCAATATGACTTGGTTAGCCAACTACGTAAGACTCCAGCTCAAATATCTATCCTGGAATTATTGAAACTATCACCAAAGCACAAAGACATATTGGAGCAAGCGCTATTGGAAACAAATGTACCTCAAAATCTGGATACAGACAGATTTCAAGCCATGGTCACCCATATGACAGGACCTCATAACCTCACCTTCTCAGAGCATGACAATATTTCCTTGAGTCATCCACATAATACTCCTCTCCATATTGAAGTCATTGTTTGCAAACACCGAGTGAAAAGAGTCTTAATAGATGGAGGAGTCGGACTTAATATATGTACTTTAAAGCTTATCCATGCATTAGGCTTCTCAGAAGAATCTATTGATCCTTGCAAGAAAATTACCATAAAGGCATATGATGATGAGGAAAGGTCCTCTAAAGGAATAGTGATATTACCTATTCAAGTAGGACCAGTACAAAAGGATACTATATGTCAGGTCTTAGATATTGATCTCACCTACAATATCTTGTTAGGATGACCCTGGATACATGAAATGCAAGCAGTACCTTCTACATATCACCAGTGTGTCAAGTTCCCTTATGATGGACAAGAAATCTCCATATCAGCTGATCACAATCCATTTCAACATTGCAACGCAATGGGGGCAGCCCAAGACAGTTTGGTTCCTCATAATAGAGAAAAGCAGCGATCCTTAACATCAGATCTACAAATAGCAAAGCCCAACTCCTTATGGGGAGACTTCAAGCAGAAAATGCAAATCAAAGACCAAGGCATGGGAGAATATTCTCTGGAGCCTTTATGTTTGACAAAATTACCAACCTCACCTAGATCGCATGGTTTGCCTACTACATCAACACAACTAGCTATTCAGCCCATCACTAAATTTAATGGTACCTTCATTCAATTGGGTACTCTAGCACATGAATCAGAAGACAAAGATGTTCTTAGCTGGTTATACAAAGATGAGGAAGAGGATCATAGAGTAGTCGCTCTGGACATTGTTTTACCAACACACCTATATGGAAAAGGCTACTTAATCATGAAGCAAATGGGATATGGTGGTAAAGGACCTATTAGGAAACGCAAAGAAGGAGTCACTGAACCTATAAATCTTCCTTCACAACCTAGTAGAAACAAAGTAGGATTGGGTTCTAAACTCACATTCCTATTGAAACGACCACCACACACAACTACAAAACCTCAATGGAAGGAAAAGAAGAAGTACAAAGAAGAATCCTGGCAGGAAGCACTTTTTGAATCAGCAGAAACAATCCGCAAGGCACGGGAACGTCAAGATCAGAAGTTACATCAAGGGAAGCTTCTAAGTCATAAGAAGGCCCTATCTACAGCAGTAGTTCATATTCCAACACCAATATCTCAAGAACAAATCATACCATCTCCAGATACCGTTATTCCTCCCCAAGGAAGCACAGTCTATGAACAAATCCAGAAAGTAGAAGACGGATCTGATACAGAATCAACAAAAACTATCAAAATGGTATCCATCATCAAAGATTTATTTTCACCATACAACATACCAGTTTACAGCACAGATAGAATTTGGGATGATGCCTATGAGACAGATTCCAATGAATATGAATGGGGTACCTGCTCCAATACTACTACCGATATCCTGGATGATACTGATTCTATATCCCTTTCTCAAGAAGAACATAATGCAGAAGATAGACCTCTTGAGTTTGGACCACAGCATATCTATGATGCCCAGGAAAGCGAATAGAAACATTATGAACAAGTCTATGTGGAAGATAATACCATCGAAGACCTCGACGAAATCCTGGACTTCTTTAAAACCAAGAACAATCACGATGAAAACTCTATCCTAACACTTACAGTAGCAAAGCTTGATCCACCCAACTATTCCTTACCACTTGTCTTTCCTGACCTCATCGTCTGAGATGAACCTGAAATCCATGATATACCAATTTTCCCAGATGATGCATCTATTATCCATTACCTATGTACCGTAAATCTCGAAACAAGCTCTACCAGTGAACAAAATAACGATATCTGTCAATCAGGGAGTGTCAAGTCTCTCAATCGCAAAAATACAACAAATAAAGAATCTGATGCTGAAAACCAGTCAATGGCAGCTCTAGATCACAAAAAAGTAAAAATAAAGGACGCATCTGAGGGTGAAAACCTTTTTAAGGCACCTAACGATGGGAGACTTTACACTCTTCCTGAGCACTTTCATGAGTGATCACCCATTTTGATTGAGCCCACTCAATCAATCAACATTGGTACCATAGAAGCAGCCAGAAACATACACCTTGCAGAATCTCTGACAGAGGAAGAAAGATCGGCATTCATCATCTTCTTTAAAGGACAGCAAATCAACTTTGCTTGGTCATATGCTGATATGCCCGGAGTAGATCCACACTTAATCATGCATCACTTGTCCACTTCTACAGGAGTTAAGCCAGTCAAGCAAAAACTACGAAAGATGAATCCACAGGTGGCACTCATGGTCAAAACTGAATTAAACAAACTATTAGACGTCGGATTCATTCGACCCATTGACTATGCAGAGTGGATTTCCAACATCGTTCCAGTATCAAAACCAGATGGTAGTATCAAAATCTGCACTGACTTCAGAGATGTCAACAAAGCTTGTCCAAAAGATGACTTTCCTCTGCCAAGTATCGACATAATTGTAGATCTCACAGCAAGCCATGCAATGCTCTCATTAATGGACGGTTTCTCAGGCTACAATCAAATCAAAATAGCTCCAAAAGATCAAGATAAAATAGCATTCACCTGTCCTTGGGGAACGTACTGTTGGAATGTTATGCCTTTTGGCTTAAAGAATGAAGAGGCCACTTATCAAAGAGCAATGACCATAATATTCCATGACATGATGCACACATTTATGGAAGACTATGTGGATGATTTACTAGCTAAATCCTTCACCAAAGCCGAACATCTTGGCATCCTAACAAAAAATTTTGCTCGATTGGAGAAATTCCAAGTCAGGCTTAACCCTAAGAAGTGTGTCTTCGGGGTTACATCAGGCAAGTTACTAGGCTACATAGTCTCAGCTAAGGGTATTGAAGTTGATCCAGCAAAGGTGCAAGCCATTATGGACATGCCACCACCACAGAATATCAGTCAACTCAGATCTCTACAAGGACGACTTCAATCAATCAGGCGATTCATCGCTCAACTAGCAGATAAAAGTCTCCCATTTAACCATTTACTACACAAAAATGTACCATTCAAATGGGAGGCCAAGTGTGCGGAATCTTTTTACCAAATCAAACAATACATGATGAATCCACCAGTTCTAGTACCACCAGTCGCAGGAAAGCCACTTATCCTATATATCTCAACAACAGATATATCAGTGGGGGCACTATTGGCACAAGAAGATCAACAAGGGAAGGAACGGGCTATGTATTACATCAGTAGAACATTGAATGGCTATGAACTCAACTATACATTCATTGAAAAGGCTTGCCTAACAATGGTCTTCGCATCTCAAAAGTTCCGACATTATATGCTAGCACACACCATCAAGTTAGTTGCAAAAATTGATCCTCTCAAATATCTACTCAGCAAGGCCGCTCTTACAGGACGATTGGCTAAATGGGTCATGATTCTCAGTGAATTTGACATCCAATACACAAAAAGATGAGTCATCAAAGGACAAGCAATTGCAGATCAACTGGCTAAAGCACCGCTACCAGGAAAACAAACCATGGAGGTTGAATTTCCAGACAGGGATGTTCTTTCTCTTTCTCCCAAGCAATGGACCCTATACTTTGATGGATCCTATACACAACATGGTTCAGGGGCCGGCATTCTATTCATCACTCCTAACGGACACACTATACCAAGATCATATAGGCTTATGTTTCCATGCACAAATAATGTGGCTGAATATGAGGCATTGGTCATAGGCATCAAAATGGTCGTCAAATGGAAAATCATAGAGTTAAAAGTCTATGGAGACTCACAACTGGTCATCAATCAAATCAACAACAACTATCAGACAAAGGACGACAAGCTACTACCCTACAAACGAATGGTGGATGACTTCAAACAGTATTTTGCGCACATCACCTTCGAACAAATACCAAGGTTGAACAACAAAGCAGTCGATGCAATGGCTACAATCACTTCGTTACTACAAATTCCAGAACAACAGAGTCGTTATGAGTTCCTGGTAGAGCAACTGTTCTCCCCCGCCTATGACCACTCTACATCCCAGGTTATCTATGCCTTGACTGGTTCAGATTCTCTGTTATATAGACCAATATACGACTATCTCAAGCATAATATCTTACCCATTGACCAATCCCATAACCAAAAATGTAACTTTATCCGACAAGCTGCCCGTTATACCCTTACCACTGATACTTTGTATCGTCGAGGTCTCGATGGTACTCTTCTTCATTGCCTTGATCGTAATGATTTCGATTTTGCTTTACACAAGATTCATGAAGGTATTTGTGGCACACATTCAAGTGGTACTACTCTTGCTAAAAAGCTTCTAAGGATGGGATACTACTGGCCTACAATGGAAAAAGACTCATATCACTTCGCCAAGAAATGTCCTAAATGTCAAATCCATGGTAATCTCATACATGCACCAGCACAGGAACTGCAGCCCTTTACAACATCATGGCCCTTTTGTCAGTGGGGACTAGATTTAGTTGGCAAAATTCATCCGTCATCTTCAAATGGACACAAGTTCATTATAACAGCAACAGAGTACTTTACCAAATGGATAGAAGCAGTTCCCATGACCACAGTAACCGGGAAACAAATTGCCTCTTTTATCCTAAATTATCTGATCTGTAGATATGGTATTCCAAGTTCAATCATCACAGATAGTGGATGACCCTTCAAGAATCAAGATGTCCAAGAACTATGTGAAAAATTCAAAATCCAACATAGGTTCTCTAAACCATATTACCCACAGGGAAATGGTCAAGTGGAAGCATCTAACAAAACAATACTGAAAATCCTCAAGAAAATAGTGAATGATGCAGGAAAAGATTGGCACGTACAACTCAATCCAGCTCTTTGGGCATACAGGACCAGCATCCGCACACCTACAGGAGCAACACCATACTCATTGGTATATGGATCAGAGGCTATTTTACCCCTGGAGGTAGAAATTCCATCTTTCAAAGTCTCTTTGAAAGGCTTAATCCCAGATGAAGAGTATCGAGTTAACCGACTGCAAGAACTTGAACTATTAGATGAAAGATGCCAACATGCTTATACTCATCTCAAAGCATATCAGCAACGCATGTGCAGGAGCTACAATCACAAGGTCATTCCCCGTAACTTCAAGGTTGGTGACCTAGTCCTCAAAGAAAATCCAAGAAATCAGCAAGATCAAGAAAAGAAAGGAAAATTTGAACCTAATTGGTTGGGTCCCTATGTCATCATATCAGTCTATGGATCAGGTGTTTATCAGCTAACAACTTCAGATGGAGATGTGCTCGATGACCCAACTAACAGCATCCATCTAAAGAGGTACTACACTTAAGTGGCCTAGTGCACGGAAAAAGCCAAAATAAACAAAAAAAAAAAAAAAAAAAAAAAAAAAAAAAAATCCAGAAAAAGCAAAAACAAAGTACAATAAAAGCAAATAGTGAAAACCTGGTAAACAGGCGCCCTTGTGAAAGAACGGCTCCTCTATCTATTTTCATGTCATTTTATCCCTCCAAACACTATCGGCCATCGCCCGACACTTAGCATATATTCATTCAGGATATACTTAACGTAGTCACTATCCTAGGTTATCCACCTGTATCTATCCTCTTATTGCATTCCACCATGGCTTGGGAATCACTGTACATGATCATATCAAGAGGCACACTCAGCTAGGGGCATTAACTTGTTCAAAACCTTACAAACATTCAAAACATCACATCTAATGAAAAACGCAGAAGATAACATCCAACAAACCAAAACAACGCTTCATCACAAAAACCAAAACAAAACAATTCACACAAATACCAAGGATGGATGATTTTCTGAAGTACTAAATGTTGCATTCTTGCATAAAGTCTTGACTGGTTTTGCATTTTGAACTTTTTGAATTATTAGATTCTCTTCCTTGTCTCACTAAATGCTTCACAGCTAGAGATCGTGGGGAAACTCCAATATTTTCTTAGTCTTCTATCTGGGAGGCGATCACTTGTACTATGTGAATACTTGCCTCGAGATGTGATACATCACATATCACTGAAGGCCTGATTCCACTTCACGCATACAAATGATCTAATCTTGTCTGTTTACGCAATACGCACTCTGGTCGTCCTGGTTCAATTATACCTTGACGCTTGTGCTATCTTGCAAAATCAAACATCATGTAAATTTTTCTCAGGTCATTATGGTTCAATTATACCATTATGCTTGTATAAATTTTCAACATATCCTAAACAAATCAATGCTCAATGATGATATTTACAAAGAAAGCAAACAAATGGTTATATCAGATGGTAAATGCAGAATGAGGATGCTACCAAAAACATAGTTGTATATCATTTTACAATTAGTTGCATATCATTTTTACATCATTAATTGCATATCATTTTAACATCATTACATATCATTTCACATTAACTGCATATCATTTGAACCATAATTCAATTCATACATCCTGCATATCAAATCATACATCTCATTTTCAAGATACATCTCACAGCATATAAAAGCATACATCCTGCATCACACATTATATCATCTATCTAAGCATTGCATCATCATAAAAAGAAAAAAATAGCCCACATAACATGCATCCATATACACGCATCACATGATCAAAAATGGTACCATATATATATATATATCTCTCAAAAATGATCCAAATGTACAAAATGTGTCAAAACTGTGTCCAGTACAAAGAATACAATGATCAAAAATACAACAGAGACCATGTCTCTCAAGTATGACTATCCCCTGACGGAGATGGTCTCGCTCCAGATGCACCCGCCCCTGGATCTCTAGGCGGGTCCTGTCTCGGTGGCCCCGTAACACCTCGGCTCTCAAATCGTGACCCAGTAGCTCGAGATCGGCTGGATCTCGACTGTGCAAAACTCTGTACTCACCAGTCCCAGGGTACTGTTGCCTCATAATGCCGCCTGTAATACTCTGCCTCCTGGGCTCTCAGTGCCAGCTCTCTCAGGGTGTCTCTCACGGGACCACCCACCGCTACTCTCTGCATGCTGGCCACCACCTCCTCCACTCGTCCCCGCCGCTCTATCTCGGTATCTCGCTCAGTGGTCAACTGAGCAATCTGCCGCTGATACGTCAAAATCTGTGCCTGCAACTACTGCACAGTAATCTGTAAAGTCCGGATTTGAGCATCCTCTATATGACCTGGGACTCAAACCCGTAGTGGTACCTGTGCTGGAGGAACCCCTCCCACTCAGCCTGTCCTCGGTACTGGAGGTGGGAGTGCATTCGTCCTCCTCCTTTGAGCTGGTCAACTATGCTCATCGTCACCCCCCACCACACCTAGCACCTCCCCCACTCTCCCCTCTCCCCCGGCTCTGATAGCCAATCCACCTCTCCCCCTATTTATCCTCCCCTGTCTAACTGCTCGATCCACACCTCTATCTCCTCTCCTCACTATACCTCCCTGCCTCCCTCTGGCTCCTCTAACTCCTCCTCCTCCTCCATCCTCCCCATCATCTCCATCATCTCCCCCGTCTCCCTCCTCCTCATCTGAATCAAATGATGGCCTCATCTCCTCAGGATCAGAGATCCTAGCCACTGCCCGCACAACAAATAATCGGGAAAACTCATCTGTCATACCCGCATCCTGGATCTTCGGGGCATAGTCCCATATCTACCCAGCCAACGCCACAAACTCCTCCACCGCCACAGCGCTATCAATAGTCGGCCCCCAATCAGCCACATCCTACTACCGCCGTGCATATAAGCACGCTCCCTGAGGAATACCCTGCTGGCGTCCGAACTGCCTCAAAACTCGGGTCACCACAAACTGCTCAATCATGAACGGGGTCCTCCCAATCAGATACCTGGTCATAAATACAAAGGGCATCTCCAACCCATCCTCAGCCCACACCTCACATCCTGTATACGGTCTCTAGGTGACCGTATCTATATCATCAAAAACCCTCCTCCAATGCTCTAGTTTACCTAGCTTACGCTGGACAACTAGACCCCTGTATCCATAGGTGTAGGCACATCCTACGGGCCTGTCCCTGTTTGCTAATGGCCTCACTGCTGGAATGTGCTCCCAGCACCATACCTGTAATAGGGTCACGCCAGCTGACAAAATGTCATAACCGAGGTAGACTACCTCATGCAGACTCCTGTATAAATGAGCCAACATTGCTGACCCCCATGCAAACCTCTGCCCCTATGTCACCATCTCCTCCAAAACTAACCCCCATCCCACCGAGAATCCCTTTGACCTGCGATCAGGACAAAGGAATCCACCAATAAACCCTGCTAGAATGGATGGTAGTGGTGCATAGTCCAGGTCCAAAAACTCCTGCCATGGGATCTCATAGCCATAGATAGTATCATCCTGGAATATTCGGCGTAGTGCCTCTGTGCCACCCTCCTCTGACTACTCGTATGGTAGTAGTGCACCTACCACAGGAATGCGCAGAATCTGGTAACAGTCCTCAGGTGTGACTCTCATCTCTCTAGTGGCAAAATGGAAGGTGTTGGTGTCGCTATGCCACCTCTCTGCCAAAGCTATCAAAAGCCCCTGGTTCATAGTGAACCAAGGCATATCCAGGAGAGAAGTCAATCCACATCTCTCAATAATATCCAGATCCGCCTACGACAACTGCGGTATCAATGTCCATGGTCTAGGAAATCTCTCCCGTGACTGCACCACACCCAATCGCTCCTGTCCACAAGCAAAACGAATCCAATATCAGTTTCCACATCAAAACAAAGATGTCAAAATCAAACTTACATCAACAACATGAAACAATTTGTTCATCTCTATCAAAGTTTAAAATCCTATCATTTCATATCAACTTGTAAAACAACTCAAGTTCTCAAAAACCATATCAAAACTTGTAACACAACTCAAGTCTCCACAATCACATAAACTTGTAAAACAACTCAAGTTTCCCACCCATATCAGCTTGTAAAACAACTCAAGCTTCCAACTCATATCGGCTTGTAACACAACTCAGGCTTCACACACATTGAACTTGACATAGAACACGCAAAAAAATCATATTCTGATCAACACAACACATTTGATATCTATACATAACTTGGAAAATCGCAAATCAAAACAAGTTATACAAACATTCATATTGGATAAATCCATCACATCACGATAGGCAAAGCACAACAAATTTTCAAATCGGCCCATCCTGCAAATTTTTTTCAGATGCGCTAAAATAGTTATTCAATGCACTAAAAACCTCCCACGCACTAGGCTACTTTTCCTACGTGCTAATCTATTCACCCTATGTGCTAGACTGACTCTACGCGCTAATCTTTTCCCCCATGCGCCACCTAACCTACTCTATGCGCTAGATTCTGTCTACGCGCTAATCTATTCCTCCTAGGCGCTACCCGCTTAGCCCTATGCGCTAGGTTAATCTTACATGCTAAACCCCCTTCCCTATGCGAACCCCTGCGACCCCTATGCGCTAGGTCTACCCTACGCGCTAACCAATTGACCCAACGCACTACCCGACGGCTGCCATGCGCTATTATACCTATATGCGCTAACATATTTTTTCTATGCACTATCCTATCTATTTCGGACGCGACCCCTAAAAATCAACTTGATGCGCTACTTTAAAACTTCGTATGCGCTAATCTAAGCCCTAGACGCGCTAAACCGTAAAACCCAAACTTTGAAATTCAAAAACTGACTAAAAATGACAAAATGAAAAGTCAAAAAAGGGTCAAAAATGTTGACTTACTGGTGGTCCACGCGATGCAGGTCTCCGGTACCTCCGAACGCGCTCGAATCGATGTCTATGATAAGGAATAGGCATTTTCTCTCCAGAGCAAATTCTCCATAGCTTGCACCAAGAAGTCCTGTGTGTGTGTGTGGACTAGTATTTTGAAATATTTTCACATATTTAATTCTATCAGCCCACTTTTCCCGCATACAGTAGTCATTATCCAGGATCTTGATTTTGGGCTTTGCTTGGGATGAGGTGGAGATGGTGTTTGATGTGTCAAATGGAGGAGTTGGAGAAGGTCTATTTGGTGGGCAGTGATATGGATGCTTCCCCTCTAAGAGCTTTCAATATTGAAAGGGATGTGGATCACCTTTGATAGTGATCTCTTTTCTATTGAAGGGGAATTTGATGCATTGATGATAAGTAGAGGGGATGACCTGTAAGGAATGAATCCATGGGCAACCGAGGAGAATATTGTAAGGGAGATCAAGATCCAGGACTTGGAAAGGGGTCTCAATTATAATAGGGCCCACTTGAAGAGGCAAGGTGATCATGCCTTTAAAAACTCTTTTTGCATCATATGCTTCTATTGTGATTCTTCCTGATGTATCTACCAGGTCCTCAGAAAGCCCCAATTATTTTATTAATTTGTATGTACACAAATTGAGTTTGGATCCACCGTCTATCAAGATACATTTGACCTTGTGCTTCTGGATAAGGGCTTTGATGTGCAAAGGTTTATTATGATCTTCATCTGAAGGAGCATCATTGGAAGTGAACATAACGTGTTGCTTGGTGGAAAGGTTTCCAATGAGAGCTTGAAATTGGGCAGCATTAATATTATCAGGAATGAGAGATTCAGGGAGGGCTTGATCCAAAATTTTCTTGTGGATAGGGGAAGTCTTGAGAAGTTCTAGGATTGAGATCTGCATGGGGTCTTCCCAAGTTGGTCAAGGAGATCATATCGGCGGGTGGAAGACATGGGGGGAAGGTTTGGTGGGGGAAGTGCCCCTTGGACAGTGACTCGACCTCGGCGGGTGGTTACATTGCAGTCATTCTTAAAGAGGGAAGCGGAAGGTGTAGCACCTTGAATGACTATCTTAGTAGGGTTAGGTCTACTTTGGCAAGGGGGAGGGTTATCTTCTTGTATAGTTATGACATTGACATGGTTGTCTGCAAGCTCAATGCAACCCACTAAAAATTCAAAGCCCATTATGTGATTAGTGTAGTCATAGTTCACAGCGTTAGATGATGAGCCTTTACATTTATCTCATTTTGGGAAGGGTTCCTGGTACATTTTGAGTTTGTCATTATTGTTACCAAATTTTAAATTTGCTACCTTAATCTCACCTCTATCAATGACATCTTGTATATATATTTTAAGCTTCATGCACTTTCGTGTATCATGCCCATTGATACGATGATACTCGCAATACTCATTGTCATCATACCACCTAGGTTTGGGTTGATTGGGGTCAAACAAGCGAGTTATCGGGAAGACCATTGCGCCCACTTGGACAAGGTATTGAAACACCACTTCAATGGGCTCGGCAAGAGAAGTAAAATCTCTTGGAGTCTTGTTATTGGATCGGGGTGGTTGCCCCTGGACTGAGACATTGTTATGGGGTTTTTGAGATTGATTTTGATTATTTTGATTGTTGAATTGGCGATTGATGGTGGTGAGATTTGGAGAAGCGGCCACGGTCTAGACCTGTTGTGCATCAGTCACACCATCATTGACTACATTCTTGTTTTTGGACCAAATTTTTGGTTTATCATTATGGTAAGAGGAAGAATTTTAACTTGATTTTTGGTAATGTTTTAAGGTTACTTCCTCTAACAAGACACGTTTGAGGGCTAGGCCCTTGTCAGTCAATTTTTGGAAAGATTTAATACATTGAGATGTCAAAGGTCTTGATAGTTCAGGCACTAGATTCTTTTGAAATAATTCGATTTGATATTGTTCTAGCATGTCCCATTAGAATTTCTTGATAAGATGTCACCATCTTTGCAAGAAGTTAGCAAAAGTCTCTCCAAGCCTTTGTTTTGTGTTACAAAGGTCCATCATGGAAACATCATTGGCCATGTTGTAGGCATAGTGAGCCATGAACTTTTGTGCTAAGTCTACGAAGGAGGTGATAGAACATAGAGGTAAGGATGATAACCATGCAAGATCATCTCCTGTGAGACTCTTAGGGAAGAGTATTTGAAGGTATAAGTCACTATAGGAGACTTCTTGACATAATATGTGAAACTCATGAACATTGTCTCGGGGGTCCCCTTTGCCTTCATACTTCGTGAACTTAGGCATCTCAAACCCTGGTGGGTATGGTGCAACTGATATAGATGGGTCATAAGGACAAGGATATATTTCCTCAAACAAGTATGGTTTTCTCTTGTTAGTCCCTTCCTTTCATGTCTTTGATAATGTTTTTTATGTCCTGGATTTCTTTAATGAGGTCTTGTTGTGGATTTTGGACATGATGAATTGTGTTTGCCCCTAGAATCGGATGAGTCATGGAAGGTAGACCACCCCCAATAATGTATTGATATGGTGAGGAAGTGGGGATGTGAGATGTGATGACCGATGTCACAGGGACTTGAGTGACAGTTGGTTGCGACCCACAAATTTTTGTGACAGGAGGAAGTGAGACTCGAATGAAGTTAGCGACATTTTTGAGAGGAATGGAGGATTGTGGAATAGAAATGTATGGTCGGGTAGAAGAAGATGGCATAGAAGCATGTTGGAGAATAGATGAGATTGGATTTGATATTGGCATAGATGCTAAGAAGGAGGAAGGTGGAATGGAGACCACGAGGACAAATGTTGCAGATGCTATTGATTAGGGTTGAATGATGGGTGGGGGTGCAATTGATTGAGTTTGAATAACGGGTTTGACATTATGAGTAGGAGCAAGGTCTCCTTGTGGTTGTTGACCAAGAATGGATCTATCAAAATCGAGAGGAGTTGAGCTCCATTTTCAAGGAGAGTCTTTAGAAGAGCACTAGGATTGTGTCGGATAAATTTCTCCAATATTTCTTGTTTATAAGTCTTCTATGAAATTTCGCACTTCCGAAGAGAGTTCATCTTGATCAACCATATTAAGGTCATGTGGTTGATTTTGAATGCTAGATTGCACACTTTGTGTAGGATCTTGTGTAGGGTCTTCATATAAGACACTAATGTCCGGCATGTCATATTGTTGTTCGGCCATATTTTTCTTTTGAGATCAAGTTGTGACTATACAAGAATAACCTTAGAAAGATTGATTAGAGGAGGAAGAGATTTAATGAAGGGACTTAGCAAGGATCTTGGATTTTGGATTTGGATTTGGATTTGATGAAATTAGATTTTGATTGATTAGTAGAGTCCTTGGATTAAGACATGAGTTTGATTAAGATTGCACCTTAGTCCTTGGATGAGGATTGTAGGTGGGAGATGTTGATGAAACCATAAGCAAGGTAGTGACCAAGTTAGGTAAAATTTAGAACTTGAGATGATGATCAAAGTCTTTCTTCTACTAAGGATTGACTAATGATCCTAAGCAAAGTAAAGACATGAGATAAGAGTCTTGATCGACTCAAAAGGATTGGGCAAAGGTACTTGGAGAGGATTCTTCTTCAAGCACAAAGCCAAATGATTGATTGATTAAGGATGAGATCTAAATAAAACTTCACAAGCCATAAAATCTTAATGTGAGGTTAAATTGGATTAAAGGATGATTTGATTTGGATTTGAGAATTGATTTAATGATTGATAATGATTGATTTCTAATGAATTCATGTGCTAAGTCCTTAGGAAAAGATTCAAGATGAATGATCAAAGAGAGATGATAGTGAGGATTAGAAGAAATTTGATGACTAGGTTATCCTTGGCATGAACATGACTCAATAGATGATTGGTTTTGGATGGTAAGTTGTATGAAGGGATGCGACCACCCTGATTCTAATGATAGTTGGTGTTAAAAGACAAACCTGAACCTTGATGGAGGGCACGGACTCTTAATTCATCACTAGCATCAAACTCATTGCTATGACCGTGGATGTAATCATGATAATGGTGCAAAAAGGTCTTATGTTTAAGCAAGAGTTTGAGATTTGTATACCAAAACTTTCGACGTCTAATAAGTTATGCTTGTGTGAGCTTCTTCTTCTTCTTGATAGGTCGGTGGATTGAGTTCTTGGGGTGCTTATATGACTTGGGATTATAAAATATGAGATGGACAGAGTTCTAACGTAGTTTGGAACTTGTTTGGTAGACGTGAGTTTGTTATGACTTGGACTTGATTGATGTTGCTTCAAAAATATTGTGTGACTAGGACATGACCTTGAATATGACATGAACTAGATTTGAATTTGGTGATAATGACTAGGATGTTGACTAATTCTACTCTTGCAAGAAGATAAAGCAAACACATTGGACATTAATTCAAATACCCATATCAAGCATATCAAGTTACCCTAAGGAATTGGCTGAGGAGGAAAACCTTTGCTTGTTGAATTAGGTACACACTCAATAGCTAATTAGAATACGGTCGTTGGGTCTCATGTAATGGATTCCCAATGTCATATTAGCTGACTCCAAATACTAATGGGGCATGATATGGCAAGTCTCTTGGGGGAGTTACTATCTCCCTTGCATAAATATTATCCACCTTTTCGGAGGTGAATTGGGTGGCCTCTAATCCTAGAGTTCTTAATATGGATTTTCATTTGAAGACTACTCCTTGTAGTTGTACAAGCATGATTGAGGCCTATAGCCCTACAAAGTACCAAGAAAGATGTAGTCACACAAGCATGATTGAGACCTTAAGACCCTACAAAATGCCCAATATGAGAGTGAACTCCCAAATAGCTCCGTCCTCCGAAACTTTTGTCTCAAGAGGCCTATTTATTATAGTGAGTTGGAATGCCCAGGTCCGGTCGTACTCACTTGGGTCATTCCCCTCTCACCAGTGCTTAAGAAAATCGGGAGGGCAAGCCTGCTAAAAGAAAGCACACAATAAACTAGAAAAAATGTCAAAGGTTGGGATTTCTGATAGTCTAGATAGACAAGAGCATGCTCTCCTACTTTCATACATTCCCCCAAACAAAACCAAGCACTTTAGTTCTTTTACTTTCCTAATTAAATCTAGGTGCCTAAGAAAAAGAAAGACACAAGATTTGTTTGTATCTCCTTGGCAACCTACAAAACAAAATGATTAGTAGTTTACTCAATGCATTCTTTGGTAAGTGAGTTGCAAAACAATTGTTAGTAGTTTATAGTGATGTCTTGGACTAATTGAGAAACCTGCAAAAACCTCAAAATTTTGATCAGTAGACAAAGGTCTGCAGAAACAACGCTCACGTTGTTCTGTAGACACCCGCACTGAAGCATCTACACAGGTGCTAAAATGCCTTCGTACATGTTAAAAGGGGCCGAAATACAAAATAACAGAAAAATACAAAGTCGTACAAAAATTAAATAAAATGTTGAATATACCTGAGTGGTCGCATTGTTATGCAGTTGGATACACTGAAGCGCGAGCGTACACACTGAAACGGGTTAATAAAGACAGTAGAAATTTGAAATTAAAAAAAAAAAAAAAAACTAAGCAGGAAACCCGGTAGAGTGCCCGTGCTATTCATAGGGCGCTCGCACTAAAGCGAACTACCAAATGAAAATGATAACTAGCCTAAAAATAACTAAGTTTTTTTTTTTTTAGATTTTTCTACTTTTTTTTATGTTTTTAGGTTATCAATTATGAATAACAAGAGAAGGAAGAAGAGAGAAAATTGTTGAGACTAAACAAGAGAATTTTGCAAACGGACGCATTGATCCCGCAGCACTCACGCTGATGTGCAAACCTAGAAAACAAGCAAGTTAAAAATTCAAATTTTTAGCATTCGTGCAAAATCGTGTGTGCACACACTAAAAACCCTGTTGCTCACATTGAATGTGAGGCGATTGCACTGATTTGCAGCCTCTTGCGTTGTTCTCATACCTGCAATCAAAATCTCACAAAAACTTGAAAAAAGGTTAAATTTTTGGGACGTGGGTCCCACCAGGCGTGCCAAAATGAAGTAAGGGAAAATATTTTCAAGGGTAGATTGTTAATTCAAATCCAAACAAACATAAAAAAAACATTCAAATAAAGATAAGAAAATAACCTTTTATACCTTTGCAAGAGAGCTCTCTTGTTCCTCTGATTTGGACTCTTGTTGAAGCCAAGAATGCACCCCTTCTTAGCTTGTTTGGATTGGTCCAATGGTGATACGTGATTGGCTCTCCAATTTTTGTGCACAGTGGATGGACAAGGAAGGATGAAATGACTAAGTATGGATGAGTGCAAATTTTGGCATAATGTGGGTATGAGGATGGTTTCTTGAACTCAAACTAGCAGCATAGACTTACTTGAATTGGAGATGATAAACAATGGGATGGATTCCCCAATTTATAGGAGAAGAGGAGAATAAATGGAGGGCTAGGATTGATCCAAGATGAAGGGTTGGGATTTCATGTGATTCCACACATGGCCCAAGAGGAGGTGACAAGACAAGTGTGGAGATTAAGAGATATACCTTAAAGGCATTTCTTGTCTCCACACTCCTCAAAGCTCATTGGGAAGACTTCCCAATGTGCCTAGGGAAGAGAATAGAATAAAATATTCCTTGAGAGATTGGGATGAGGAATTAAAAATTATTCAAAAAGGATGATCATAGGGATTGGAGGAATAAGGAGGAATTAAAAATTCATTGGAGAAGGGGATGTCTAGAGGAATGTGAAAATCTCACATTCACCTAGGAAAGGGGCATTTAAGGAAGGTGGTTGGATGGAAGGGATGGGGAGTTGACTTTGTGGCTAATCATGAGGATTGGCCACTAGCAACTCATTAGGAGAGGGATTAGAAGAATGATTAGGTGGGATTAGGGCAAATGGGATTTGTAGGAGGATTTGACTAGGAGAGAGAATGAGTGGAGGGAATTAAAAATTAGAAGAATAATGATAAGTGAGATTAGGGGGCTTCTAGAAGAATTCATTAAGTTAATGATGGATTAGGAAAAATGTGATTTGTAGGAATCTCTTAGGTTAATTAATTAATTGAAGTTAATTAATTAAAAGGAGGAATTTGGAGAAAATTAGTTTTTAGGGATTTTAGAAAAATAAAAGGTAGATTGATTTATTAAATAAATCAATAAACAGATTATAGTGACAACATTAATTATATTTAATTAACATTGAGAAGGAATAGGAATTTGCAAAATTAATAAATTAATTATGTGAGGAATTTAAATAAATTAATTAAAATAATTAATTTAAGTGTCTACAACAATGTTTTGTACATTTGCAAGAAGAACATTGATTGGAGAAATTCGGTAATCAAACAGGGCTATGAGGAATTTGTTAAACTTGGGCAAGAATTGTCAAAACTGATACAAAACATGCTTAATGATCTGAAATGCATTGGAATGAAATATATGAAGGAGGATGGACAAACCGTTGACACCGCTAAAGCCATAAGAAAATCTTATGAAGTACAAATTGATATGGTCAAGAATGCAACATTGGTCGCAAAGAAAGATTTTTCCACCATCGCTAAAATCAAATCCTTATTGTTTTTATGCATAGATCATTTGTGTGAGATTTTGCCAAGATCAAGGGCATAATGAAAAGCATAAAGAGAGACAATAGAATGATAAGAACAAACTGTATTCTCATCAATATGAAAATGATCAACTGGATTAACCAATACAATGAATATAGGCCTGCTTATATAGGCAAGGCCATATGGATGTACGAGAACACAATCATGACATGTGGCTCAATGAGAAACAAGGGTAGGTAAGAAATACTAGGGGTAGGTAGGAGAAATAATATAATATTCCACAAGAGGTGGATGACCCACAGAATGTGGAGTGTAAGAACAAAATAAGACCACAAAAGGTGGAATTTCTCCTACAAGCTATATCCCTATGTGCACACTTCCCTAAGTGTCTCAAATCCAAACTATGAAGAGGTGCGTTATCCTAAGTTAACTTAAGTAAAGTGTAATAATATCCATAATGAATATTTAGTTACACCAACACCCTCCCTTAAGTGCAACTTAGGGGAATGAAGACTCAAGTCAACAATGCAAGATGGGTCCCAGTTACTAGGCCATGATAGGTACCCATGTACAATATGCAAATGCAAGCAAAACTATGTAATGCAATCTCTCACAAATGGAGAAAGGGAGAAAACCCAGTGGGAAAAAACTCCACCCCAAAAGAGAGATGAATGTACAAAAGACTCTCAAAGAAGAAGGACAAAACCTTAAAGAGGAAAAAGTCCCCCCATAAGAGAGGAAGGAGAAGTTAGTTGACCCCCCCTAATGAGACATCTCGCACCCCCAAGAGAGCTCGCACTGCTGGCACTTACTCTCGGTGAAAGGTTTGGTGAATATGTCTGCAACCTGCTTTGTTGTAGGACAATACTACAAATCAATGACCTCCTCCTGAATCAGCACTCGGATATAGTGCATATGGATATCGATGTGTTTGGTCCGTTGGTGTTGGACTGGGTTCTTCGAGATTGCAATAGCACTCTGATTGTTGCAATGTAGAATTGTCGGTCATGGAGTGGTGAACCCAAACTCTATGAGAATCTGTTGAAGCCAAATGGTCTCGATCGGTGCATTAACAGCTCCTCGATACTCACCCTCAATCGAAGAGAGAGCAATAGCATGTTGCTTCTTGCTCTACCAACAAATAGGGCCCGAACCAAGGTGGAAACTGTAACCTGAAGTAGACTTACGATCATCAAGATCTCCAGCCCAATCGGAGTCTGTGTAATCAAGCAAGTGAAGTCTTGTGCCTACTACATAGTGAATCCCATAGTGATGTGTACATTGGATGTAATGAAGGATGTGTTTGGCAGCTTTCCAATGAACCTCATGTGGTTTCTGCATTAAGCGGGAAACCATGCCAACCGCAAATGAAATATCAAAGCATGTGTGAGTCAAGTAGATGAGACTACCCACAAGTTGACGATACAATGTGGCATCAACTGGTGGAGAAGAGCACTAAGCCTCAAGCTTGACTCCTAAAAAAAAGGGAGTCGGTGTAGGCTTACAATCAGCCATATGAAAGCATGCAAGTAGATCAAGAGCATACTGGGCTACGATAGTGTAATCCCGGAAGGTGACTGTGAAATCTCTATCCCAAGAAAGTAGTGCAAAAGACCCAAGTCAGTCATAGCAAATATGTCATGCAAAGTAGATTTGACCCTGCTAATGATGGATGCGGTGCTCCCTGAAATAATCAAATCATCAACATAGAGCACAAGTATCAAGTGAGAGTCATCCTGTTGCAAAATGTAGACATTCGGATCGAAATGACACCTGGTGAACCCTGCTAAGAGAAGAAAGGAATCCATCTTGGCGTACCAAGCCTTGGGGGCCTGCTTAAGGCCATAGAGAGATTTCCTTAATCTGCAAACCAAGGATACTTCACTCTTATGAATGAGAAAGTAGACCCAAGTGAAGTGGGAGTAGTCATTGTAGACACCTAAAATTAATTAAATTAATATTTGATTAATTTAAGCCTATCAACATAATTAATTAATTTAATTGTGTTATCCTTATTCCTCTCAGAATCAGTTAAATCTAATTTAATTAATCTTGTCACTATTGTCCAATAATTAATTTATCAAATAAATTAATTATTCCCCTATTCTTCTAAAGTCATCTCAATAATTATTTCCTCTAAACCCACTCAGTTAATTAATTCTAATTAATTAACCTAGTCATGTGATTCCTACAAATCACTTTTTCTAATCTCACTTATCCTAATTAATCCTTCTAGAATCTCTCATAATCATGCTTATCATTATCCCTCAATTTTTAATTCCCACTCATGTCACATCAACATTGAGTCTCTCAAAGAAATTCAAATTTCTTTGAATCCCTCAATGCATCCTTATTTTGGAATTTTTAATTCCTCATATTTGAAATTCAAATTTCTCCCCCCTTTTTCCAAGGAATTTTATATTCCTATTTATTTTCCCAAGGCACCCTTGATCCATGCCTTCTATCTAAAATAAATCTCAACCCTTCATAATCAAATCAATCTTGGCCCTCCATTGGCCTCATCCAATCTATAAATTGGAGCCTATTCTCCTCACAAAGAATCCACTTCTCATACATTGTCATGTTGCCCATTTCTCTTCTATCTTCTTCCTATCATACCCTCATAATGCCCAAATATCCTCTCATCTAATCCAATTCATCTCATTCATCCTCATCATCCAAATATAATCGAAACATAATTTCGTTGAGCATTTGGAGAGCAATCCACATCCACATCAAGCAAGGAGCACATCAAGTGTAGCATCAAGGGCGCATCTTCATCATCCACTTCATCAAGCTCAATCTGAGGGAGAGGTGAAATACAAGGTATAAAATTGGTTGTTTTCATTCGTATTGTGTCATTGTTTGGTTTATTTTCATTCTAACCTCCTTTTGTCCCTTCATTCTTCTTCCATCTTTTTCCCCTCTTCAGTCATCAATGAAGGTGAGGACATAGTGGGCCTTGCTAAATGAAGGTGTTGGAAATTGACCTGCTACATCATTGTGAACAAGTTGAAGAACTTCCAAAGCTCTCCAATCTTTCCCCTCATCAAAATTCTCCTTGGGATGCATGCCCATGGAACAACCTGAACATACACCCTCTGAAAAACTGATTCGAGGTAGACCTGTGACCATGTCTTTAGTCCTGAGCTATTGAAGATAGCGGTAGTTGAGGTGACCAAACTGCTCATGCCATAGCTTACTTTCTGAATTTGAATGAGTAAGCAAGGCTCTAGAAAGAGAACTTGGCACAAAGTGGGAGAATGAATAAAGCCTTGAGTTTTCATTGACTTGTCCCACTGCTACCAAGGCTTCATCATCAAGTTCCTTTACCATAATTGAATCAGGTGTAAACTAAACCTTTTTCTCATTCCCATAGTGAGTGATTTGGTAGATAGAGAGAAGGTTGGTAGACAAGTTAGGAACATAAAGAAAATTCTCAAATGTTCCATCATCCATGTCAACAGAACCTTTCCCTTCAACCTCTACTTGTGTATCATCACCTATGTAAATGTGAGGTACCTTAGATGGCTCCAATGAAGAAAATTGCTCCTTTGTATAACCCATGTGATAAGAGGCACCCGAGTCAAGTATCCACTATTGTGAAGAACCTGTTGTAGCCACAAATGCTTGCCCTTTTCCCTTAGACTGTGAGGAAGGGGAAGGAGATGAATCCTTCTTTATGTAGGCGGATGGCAAGTTGATGTTGTTTTTCTTAAGAAGATTTGTCAACTCATCAACTTGCTTGGTCTGGCATCGATGCTCATCATGACCATACTTCTTGCAACATGTACAAGTTGGTTTATCCTTCTTAGATGGAGTCCCCTTCTTTAAAGAGGATGAAAAATTGCCTTGTGATGGAGAGGATGATAGTCATTTTTCCTGTTGTGGCTTTGACTTAGATTGCTTCTTCTTCTTGTTGGAATCTTCGCCTTGACTCCCTTGATTAGCCACCAAATCCTTGGACTTTGAAGACTTAAGGAGCCCCATGTTCAACAACTTAGATTGTTCCAATATCAACAAATCTATGAAAGCATCAAATGAAGGCATAATGTAGTAACTCCCCACTGTCAAACGATGAGTTTGGAAGCTAGACACAAATGTTGCATATTCTGGTGCAAGCTTGTCCAACAAGTTGAATATCAACTGAGCATCATTTTTGTCAATTCCATAATCCTTAAGCTTTGCTCTTAGCTCATTTGCTTTGGTGACATAATCTTGGATTGTATCAAAACTCTTGGGATCCAAGTTGGTGAGCTCATCGTCAATCTTGTAACTTTTGATTTCATCAACTTGACCATACAATTTATGAAACATATCCCAAGCCTCTTTGATTGTTGTACACTTCTCAATGTGAAAAATGAGGTCATCTGATACATACTTATGCAAAGTTCCAAGAGCCATGCAATTCTTAGTGAGTCATTCTAACTGAGCATTAGGATCGGCCTTAGAATCAGGTGGTGCTATTATTGTTCCATCTATGTAATGCGTGAGACCTTTTTCCATTAATTTGCTCCATACTTTAATTTTCCATGATGCATAATTATGTGGAGTTAAAGGTGGAAATTTATGAGGACTTGTGGAAACAAAAATGAAAGAGCACAAGGAAAGAGAGACACAATCACACAAGACACCCCCCCCCCCCGAATTCACTCAATCAAAGAACCCCCCCCCCCCAAAAAAAATGATGATTTGGCACTTTATACTTAGAGAGTGTACAATGGGCCACTTGCAAAAAAATGGCAAAATGGACTTCTGATTTCAACTTTACAATTGCCTTAATAAGGCCAAAGAAGACTCAAACTAATAATGCAAGAGATCTAAACTAAGATTCAAGCAAATTACAAGTACCAAGTAGGCCAAATAAGACCAATATCTGAAAGTACAATTTCCACTCAAAATCTAAGAAATCTGATTATAGATTATGAAAGTAGATGAAAAAATATGCACTTTCAAAAAAAATGGAACCTGAAAAGGAGGTTGTATGAGCTCAAACGAAGCCTTTGAAGTTGCAAAATTGAGGATTGAATAGGTACAGCTGAGAGAATCCGAAAATTTCTAAAAAACCTATGCAGAAAAATTAGAAAATAACCACACCACTACAAAGAGCACGAAAAATTATCCCAAATAAAAAAAAATTGCACCCAAAAAGGAGCAAAATTGAGCACGTTATGAGCCTCCAAAGTTGCCCCAAAAAACCAAACTGCTCAACGGAGAGGGGTCTAAAATTTTTCAAAACATGCTGACTGGGCACTGACTGAGTGGCTGACTATGCATTGTTGATTGGGCGCTGACTATGCGCTGCTAACTGGGCAGAAGGTACAGACCCGCAAAAAAAAAATTCAAAAAAAAATCTTTTTCAAAACTAGAAAAAAAAATTTAGAGAAATTTTTTTTTTTTTTTGAGATCCAAAAATTTCATACCGTACCGCCCAAATTGGGCAAAAAATTCCTCCAACACCCAAAATTTGATTTTCGCTAAAATAGGTCGAGTTTATACTCGATTTTTATGGAAACAGCCTCTCGGACGCAATGGTGAGGTCGAAAACACTCTAAGATGCCTCCAAAAAATGTTGTCCCTCAGATCCGAAAATAGAAGTCTTCCAAGATGTCTCCAAAAACCCAATCAATTGAAGCCCCAATGGCTCTGATACCATGTGAGATTTTACCAAGATCAAGGGCACAATGAAAAGCATAAAGAGAGACAATAGAATGACAAGAACAAACTGTATTCTCATCAATATAAAAATGATCAACTGGATTAACCAATACAATGAATATAGGAATGCTTATATAGGTAAGGCCATATGGATGTACGAGTACACAATCATGACATGTGGCTCAATGAGAAACAAGGGTAGGTAAGAAATACTAGGGGTAGGTAGGAGAAATAATATAATATTCCACAAGAGGTGGATGACCCACGGAATGTGGAGTGTAACAACAAAATAAGACCACAAAAGGTGGAATTTCTCCTACAAGCTATATCCCTATGTGCACACTTCCCTAAGTGTTTCAAATCCAAACTACGAAGAGATGCATTATCCTAAGTTAACTTAAGTAAAGTGTAATCATATCCATAATGAATATTTATTTACACCAACAATTTGAACAACCATGTGGATAAAGTTAAACAGATGTGTTGTGATAAAGAGGTTTGACAACAACGGATTTTACACGTAGGCATTCCAAATGAACCTATCATCCAGCAATTCATAGAGTGGAAGATGTATCAGATTGGTCGCCCATTGCCATGAATTGGATAATTGTTCTCGTGTTTTCTTTTATTTCTATTGTTTTTAGTCAAAAAATGGTTTTATAAGTTAGTTTCAAAAACAAATTGTTTAAACTTACCCTCGGGCAGAGTGGTGTAACTCTATGGTTACCGAATGGTTAGGGTAGAAAGTTTAGATTTCTATAAAAAAAAGGTCCGAGAAATTTTGAAAAGATTGACAGACTTTGTTTTAGATACTTGTGGATTTTCAATGAAGGCGTTTTATTAGTGAATAAAAATAGACATTTTCAGCAACTTTCAAATCTGTGTATTTGAATGCAAAAAAGAAAATCTCTATTAGGATAAATTTGTTTGTTTTGAATCTATTGCTTCTTTGATTATCCACTTTCATACGTTTGTAAATGAATGTAATAAGTAATTTTGTTGTTACGATTGTGTGGATCTGATTCCCCTTGTCCTAGGAGACATGAGAGAGACTCAATTAAAGTCCATGATTTTATCGTTTCTTTAATTATAGTTTTTTGAAGTAAAGTTATTTTTTATGGTACATTTGTGGGTTTACATATAGAGTGTTTATCTTCCTGGCATTCATGTGGTGTTGACTGATGAATTTGAAAAGCTTTTTTTTTGCTTTCTGGTTAAAAGTGAAGTTAATATTTGTGTGTGTTTAAAAATTCATTGAACATCATACGGGAAGCTACACCCTTATGCAGAGGGTAAACAATTTATTGAATTACCCAATTGTTGGTTCTTTTTGTCTTTCACAAAAATAAGGGCATACATGAGTCATTTATCATAAAATCATGAAAGGCTAAATTTTTTAACCAACACATTCCATTCAAGTTGTTCCATCCACCTACCATCAATGCCTTAAATTCCCCTACAATGGTAGAGAGATCACCATCCTGGTTGATTCACAACCCTTTTAGAACTACAAACTCCTCGAAGGGAAACACCCTTTTCATTGCCCACTCAATACACCCATTCCTCCACCTCCATTTGATCCATCAAATGTCGCATCCACCTCTTCCCAACCTGAGATCAAGGTTAAGAATATTGACAATGGTTATGGAGAGAACACACTTCAAAATGCACTTTATGTGGTCAACTTCTGCCCTCCCCTAAGTCATATGGAAAACCTAAAGAAATCAAGATCCAAAAAAAGCCCACCATGAAATGCAAAAAGACCACCTTTGAGCAATGGGGCCCACTCGATGAAGAGAGATTGAAAACTGATGTCACTTCTTGGTTGTACTAAGAAGAAGATGAAGCACCAACATATTTCCCCAAGCAAATGTATCCTAAAGCATCTTCTATTATAGACAAGATGGGCTACAAAGGACATGGTCTTGGACCTCAAGAACAAGGAAGGAAAACACCCATCTCTCTAGTTTCCTACAAGCATAATAGGGGCTTGGGTTATTCACCAATGTCTAAGGTCACTATCACTGGTGCTTTGACAGACCCCCCACTCTGAAATCAAAGACTCCGACGAAGAAGAATTTCACAAAGTGCCTTTCAAATACCTTGACAATTTCGTGACGATTTCTTTGATGATACCTATGTTAAAACTACCACTCCTATCACCCCTTCCAACCCATCAGAACTCCAACTCATCCAACCCAAACTCATTGATTGGGACCAACAAGGACCACCTACCCTGGACATCTATGTTGACAATAATGCCCTCTTGGCACTACTCAACATGTGAGACCTCAGGATCACACATTTGTGAATGGAATCCAGCTCAACAGAGAGGCATAATTTGGTAGTCAAGTCAACTCCCTTAGTTGCAAAAATGAAAATAAAAAATAAAAATCAAAGGTTAGACTCAAAAAAAGTAAGAATAAAGGATGTATCTTCTAGTAAAAACTTGGATCAGGTGCTAGAAGATGGGGGATTTGACCTGAATACCATAGTTCCCACATATCAGAAGAAATAATCCTTACTGGTCAAAGAAACTGACACCATCAACATGGGTACCAATGATAATCTAAATAATGTGCTTATTGCAAAGTACCTAATAGATAAGGAGAAACAAAATTTCATAAACTTCCTCAATGAGACACAAATCAACTTTGCCCAGTTTTATGTAGACATGCCAAGCCTTGATCTAGAACTAGTAGTCCACAATCTCACTGCTATACTAGATGCTAAACCAGTGAAACAAAAACTTTGTAAGATACATCCACAAATTTCCCTATTGGTCAAAGTAGAAATACAAAAGATGTTGGATGTTGGATTAATTAGGCCCATTGATTATCCTAATTGGGTCTCCAACATTGTACTTGTCGGCAAGCCCGTTGAGGGCATAAGGGTTTGTACAAACTTTAGGGACCTCAACAAAGCATTCCTAAAAGATGATTTCCCCTTTCCAAACATAGACATGATTGTAGACCTAACAACTAGACACAAGATTCTTTCCTTGATGGATGGTTTCTCTAGGTACAATCAAATCAAGATTGTTGAAGAATACCAACACAAGACAACATTCACCACTCCTTGGCGAACATTTTGCTATCAAGTCATGCCCTTTGAGTTAAAGAATGTAGGTGCAACTTATCAAAGAGAAATGACAACCATCTTCCATGACCTCTTGCATAAAATTATGGAAGACTATGTGGATGACCTCCTCAACAAGTCTAAGACATGTGAAGACCATACCCCTGTCTTGAAAATTTTCTAAAGACTAGAAAAATACAAGTTATGCCTTAACCCTAAGAAGTGTTTTTTTGGGGTTACATTTGGAATTTTTTTGGGATTCATAGTGTCTCATAGAGGAATTGAAGTAGATCCAGCCAAAGTCAAAGAAATCATGGAAATGCCTCCACCTAAGACACTTAGGCAGCTTCATAGTCTCTGGGGCAAGCTTCAATCCATCCGCTAGTTTATAGCACAACTTGCAAATAAATTTCATCCGTTTGCACATCTCCTATGCAAGGACACCGAGTTTAAGTGGGACTTCCTATGTCAAAAATATTTTGACAAACTGAAAGAGTATTTAGCCTCCCCTCTAGTATTGATGCCATCTATTCTAGGATAACCCCTTTTTTTGTAGATATTAGCAACTACGGTGGCTCTGCAGGCATTGCTTGCACAAATTGATGACAAAGGAAAAGAGCATACAATATACTACATCAGTCATACTCTTATGGGATATGAACTCAATTATACTCCCATAGAATGAGCATTCCTTGCAGTGGTCTTTCGTACTCAAAAGCTTTGCCACTACATGCTTAATAACAAGACCAAACTCATAGCAAAAATTGATCCCCTCAAGTACTTGTTGTCTAAAGTTGCTCTCATTGGAGGTACAACTAAATAGGTTATGTTACTAAGTGATTTTGACATATATTAGGTGGACAAAAAAGAAATAAAAGGACAAATCATAACTGATCAATTGGTTGACACACCCATTCATTGAGATCACCGCCTCATAGCAGAATTACCTGATGACTCCATCATAATTGTCACACAATCAACCCAATGATAGTTATATTTTGATGGTTCCTACACACAACATGGATCAGGGGCAATTTTTTTGTTGATCACACCTCAAGGAAATTTCATTCCTAAATCTTACAAGATAGCCTTTGCATGCACAAACAACATAGCAGAGTATGAAGCTCTTATTTTTGGACTCTATTTAGCTATCCAATGGAAGATCACATAATTGTAAGTCTATGGAGATTCCCAACTTGTCACTAAACAAGTTAATGATGAATATCAGACAAAGGATGACAAACTCTCTCTTATCGCTGCAAATTAGAAGACTTCAAAAAACACTTCACTTTCATCCAGTTTGAGCAAGTTCCTAGGACAAAAAATAGAGTTGTTGATGTAATGAATACAATTGGTTCTCCTCTGTAGATGCCTACAAACAGTTAGAAATGTGAGTTCTTGGTTGAGCATCTTTTAGTACCATCATATGATGTCCTTGAATCAGACATGGTATGTGTCCTTGTTGGTCTTGATTCTCCATAGTACTAAGACACCTTGGCTTACCTTTGATATAACACCATCCCCCCTCATCTTACCAAAACCCAACAATAGACATTCATCCGCAGATCTGCTTGCTACACTATCCTTGGTGATACCCTATTTCAAAGGCACTTCGATGGAAGCCTCCTAAGGTGTTTAGACAAAGAGGAGGTTGAACAAGCATTATGTGAAGTGCACAAAGGTATCTGTAGAGAACACTCAAGTGGCCTCACTCAAGCTACGAATCTCTTGCACATAGGATACTATTGGCCTACAATACAACATGACACCTATCACTATGTGAAGAAATATATCCCTTGTTAACAATAGGGTGACAAGATTCATGCATCTTCTCAGGATTTGCAGCCTTTCATCACACCTTGGCCCTTTTCACAATGGGGACTCAATCTCATCAGAAAAATCCATCCCACCTCATCCAATGGCCATAAGGTCATAATAACCACCACTAAATAAGTTTGACTAAGTGGGTGCAAGTCATACCACTCACCTTCACCACTAGCAAATAGATTTCCAAGTTTATCCTGAATTATTTAATCTACCACTATAGAATACCTAAAGTTATCATTATAGACAATGACAGACCCTTCAAAAATAAAGATGTTTAAGAATTATGATAGAATTTTTCCATCCAATATCTCTTCTCCACCCCATACTACCCACAAGGTAATGGCCAAGTTGAGGCTTGAAATAAAACTCTTATCAAGATCCTCAAGAAAATAGTTAATGAAGTTGGTCATGATTGGCACTTGCAACTCCATCCCACCCTTTGGGCCTACCACACAATCATCTACCCCCTTGAGATTCAAAATCCCTTCACTTTGCGTATCACTGTAGAACATCCTTCTTGATGGAGAGTATAGAGTGGATAGGCTACAAGAGTTGGAATTTCTAGATGAAAGGGGTCTCAAGGCCTTAAATCACCTTCGGGTTTATCAAAATCACTTTTGACTGAGCTACAACAAGAAAGTCATGACCCAAGAATTTGGCATTGGTGACCTTGTCCTTATGGAAAATCAGATAAATATCCAAGACTATGAAATGAAGGGCAAGTTTGAACCTAATTGGCTTGGATCTTATGTGATCACTGCAAAGTATGGATCAGGAGCCTATTAGTTGGCTACACCTAAAGGAGATCCTTTCGATGAGCCCATGAACACCATGCATTTGAAGGAATTTTACACCTAATCTTTAGAGATTCCAATTTTCAAACATCATAAAAAGGTCAAAAAAATAAAAATAAAAATACAAAAAAATGAAAAAGCAAAAAAGTAAAGAAAAATCAATTCATCCATTAATGAAAACCACTTTGTGGTGTTATGGGCAAGTACCTTGGTGAAAACCTGATTCCAAACATCAAGATAAATAAGTCAAAACCACTGTCTATTTGGACATCTATCCCCTGCATTCGACATCCATATTTCTTAGTAATGTAAGTCATTAATTTGCCACTTAGTTCGTCATCTGCTCCCCTTATCTATGCAAGTCGCTTTCATCTTGATCACCCGCATCATTTTCCTTGACTCCTTACATTCACTTCTCCATCATGAGATGATGATAATTCATCCAAGCTATGAATAAGGATTGACCCAATACATTGATCTTTTATTCCATCACACTGAGATTCACCCGCTATCTGAGCTTATCCCATTAAATTGAGCTTCTTCTTGACTTACGCATCACCCAAGCACCCATCCACACCATGATAATCAAATCTTAGCAATGAGTTTCCCTATCTGCATCCATGTGCACCTCCATCTACTCTATTGCCTATGTCAGTCCTACCAGTTACCTTTGTTCATTGGGATGCATCCATCCCACATCTGGCACGTTATCACAATCATAGTCCTACTCTTGGTAAGAGATGTCAATTGGCCATGTGTATGTCATTTGCATGATTGGTCTTTTTACTTTGATTTGCATTTTGTGTCCTATGACTACTCTTATCTAGGGCTACTATGATCATCCTATATTTTGGTATGTCTTGGGTTGGTGTATTTTGGGGCCTCTTTTGTGGTATGGCGTGGTTTGAGGGTTTCTCTTGTACAATCTTGGAGTCCCACATCTACATAATCATGGTGTTTGCGAGCATATTTTCATTGAGACACCTATTGTTTGAGAGTCTAGTCCACGCCTTGGATATTCATAACTCCTGATTCCTATAATCAATCATGTAAATCATTCTTGGCAATATCAAACTAGGTTTTCTCTCCACATCTACACAACAAGAAATCCAAATCCTCCCCCCATTCATTCATTCCTATCATTCACCCATCTTGGAGACTCCAATTTATTCATTTTTTCTCATCTCTTTCATCTATCTAATCCTATTTATTTTATTATGGTTGGCTCATTACAAAAATTATCCATTTGTATTTCGTTGCATTTCCACATGCATCCATATTATCATTGCATGTCATATCAACATTCACCTTTTGCACCATGCCATTACATACATTTTAGATGTTCATTATCATTTAGTTGCATATTGTATGATTGAATTAGGGTTCATTATATATCATATGTCCACATGATTCATTAGTTATAATATGTGTATGCATCTTATTCAAGTATGTAAGTTCATTACGTTAGTACTCCATCCATGGCCATCTCAATTTGCATATCATAATAATAGTATATACATTTTCATGCAACATCATTATATATCACTACATATCATTCAGTCTCATTGCATTCATTAAACATTCATCTCAAATCACAATCACATGCACATATATATCATACATAAATCCATATATATCAACATCATACATATCACATCCTGCAAACACCATAGGTTAGACGTATTCATCACATATCAAAAACCACCATAGCATTTTAAATCACACAAATCAAATAAAAATCATGTATCCATCCTGAACCCACACCATGTTAGGAACATGGCATATAAGCACTATAAAAATAATCCAAAAATATGTGCATACATCATATAGGCATACATCCATCCTGCATCACAAACATGTCAAATAATCACCATCATGCATCATCATAATCATACAATCATCCATCATAACCCATCAATTATCATATAGAAATCAAATTCCATAATAAATTACACATATACATCGCTGCCAAAAATCATTTCTCATCTCATACATATCAAAAATAATGTTTCTAATCATGATACAATGAATATCCTCGAAGGGTCAAAATGTCACACATATAACTAAGAGCTAGTCTATGCTCTCCCTGTCGCCTACCCTTGGGTTGGCCTAACCACTTGATGGACCTATTGGTGGTGGCCTTGGTGCTCTAATACCCACTGACTCTCTTGAATTATGTGTTTGGGTTTGTCTAGACTAATTCCTCTCTGCAAAGGAGGGAGCTCGTTGATCAGTAGGTACTACATCCTGATACAACACCTAATAGTATTGTGCCTCTAAGAGAGCTCTCGCAATCGCTCTCCTCACATCCATAGACTCTATAAAAAGAGTCATCATCTACCCCAGATCTATGGCTCACTAAGCCATGTCTCTCTCCCCTTGCAACTACATGGCATTTGCCTCTAATCGGGCTAGCGCCCTTAGTATCTGTAGCTCCTCATCCATCCTCTCCATATCCTATGCCATGGCTTCCCCTCTGGCTACCTCTAGAATATTTGAGGTGTTCTCTACCTTAGTCCTATAGCTATCTCACTCTACTATGGTAGCCTTGAGTTCCACCCTCAAGGCATCCTCCTCTGCTCTAACCCTCTCCAGCTCTGTCTGCAGGTTGTCTTCCCTAGCCCTCTCCTGATTGGCTCTAGCCCTCTCTACTACTAATTGATCTTGCAGGATCTATCCTCAAGCCCTCTCCATATCCCTCTCCAAAATGGTCTGATCTAGAGTGGCCTAAGGAAGTTGTCCTTGCCCATGTACTTCTTACACCTGTACCTCTACTACTTGTGCCTATGGTGGTATTGGTGGTGGCAGTCCATGTACTTGTAGAGTTTGCCTTGCCTGCTCTACTGTATCCTGAACATGTACCTATATCGATACATATCCCTATCCTCTACCTCACCTCCTAGGCACTCATCACCTAATCCTCAGGCCTCCTACCACTCCCACCTCTCCTACTCCATCCCCCTCTCCCCCAATCATGTTGTCAACCAATGGTGCAATCTCATCAACCTCCAAAACTCTTGGTATAGTAAGGGGAACTAGTCCATGGGCCTTCCACCATGTTGTGTGTACCTCAGTACAACCTAGATCGATAATATCTTGATGCTCATCACAAACGATGATCTTGACACTTGTCCAACTAATGTGGACCTCAAATGATTTGACAGCATCACCCCATGTCATAGTCTATCTGATAATGCAAGGATGAGTGTGATCCTCACCCACTATGTCCTATCTCTCTCTGAACTGTTGCATGACCTTGTGTGGCAGATACTAGTCTATGATATGTACTACCACCCAAATAACCAACACAAATTCTGAGCCCAAGCAAGAAAAATGTTGTAACTCCATTGCTCACAATCTATATATGGGTGTCAGGTGAATTCCATCATCTCATAAAAAATGTGTCGCAAAACTAGATAGCGCCCACCCGAATATAATGCAGAAGACCTTCGTATCTAGCTACTTAGGGATATCTCCTCCATGCCTGTAATCCTAATGGTTGGGTGACTGCTATGTGCTCCCATGCCCATATGTAGAGGAGCGTGACACCTATCTCGAGGTTCTTATAACATTGATATACGCACATGTGTATATCATGATATAGTTGTCCTAGTATGGCAGCATCCCAAGCAAAAGAGACCCCATCCTCGAGCATATAATATACACCTAGACCACCCTATAAAAAACCCATTCCCACTAAGATTAGGCATCATCCTACTGCTAATTAGGTCACACATGAACAAAACAAGTCATGGAATCCGCTAGTGTCGCTCCATAGCTCTCTAAGATCATGCATGTCCGATCAATCAACAAATCATCTGTGTCACAAACACTCTAGAGGTACCACTCATCGCCCTTTAATTTGTACTCTAGTATAATCCTATAGATTGATACCTTCACGATCTACCAAACATCAAGAAGTGTGATGATAGCTTCAACTATAGGCAGGTGGAAGGTACATGTCTCGTTGTACTAGCGCTCAACCAGTGTCATCATCATCCTAGTGTGGCATCAAATATGAGGCCACTATGAAATAAACTCCAGACCACACCACGATAATAGATCCTGCCCATCGCTATGTAACTGGCTTCATAGCACCATGGTGGGAGGCTAATGCTCCTATGATCCCAATATTGTAGGATCCTCCTCCAACCATTCAAACCCACTAGCCCTTTCTTCTAGCATTCTAGCCTTGGGCCATCTTATTGAAGCCTTGTATCCTTTGCTTTGCTTTCTTTTATCTCTATTTTTCCTCTCAGGTGGAGACGCTTTTCCTCTCAGGCAGAGATGACACTTCCTTAAACGGAGACGCTGAAACCGCGCCCTGTGCACCGTTGCATAGGGTGGAAACGGTGTTCTGCAGTCTCCTCCACTATCCCCTTTTTTCCCAGAGCGTAGATGCTAATCTAACAATCAATGTTTGCCCAAATGTTTCCACACCTGTGCATGCAAGGATCATCTACACAGACGTCGATCCTTGAGCGTAGACATCGATTCGATGATCAATGTTTGCACCCTGCTAGCTTTTCTCCCCCATTAATGATTACTAATTAATGTGAACCTACTCAATTAACCAATTCAAGGTTAGTGTACCTACCGATGGGTTGTACTTAGGCAGTCTCTGGTAGTGGCGGACCCTCTCTTCTCAATGCTCGTGGTGTGGAATGTATGCCATGCTCTCCTTTGCTTTGATCACCTTGGGCTTGATAAACTATGTGTGTGATAATTACCCCTCCTTGGGCCCCATGTGGCTTATATAGGTCCTCCCGTCACTTTTCGTTATCATTTCTCCATCTATTCTCTTTCTCTCCTCTAAAATTCTTCTTAGCTCTCCCTTTCCCCCTTGTTTCTAATATTTTTTCACTTGTTTTCTTCTTTTTTCAACAATTTTCATGAATTTATTTGAATTTTTCAATTAAATTCTCGAGGGGGCATACACTACTCATGTCTTTACGTCGGGGCATCTTTCTTCATCTTTTACCCATCGCCAATTTTTTTGCTACATAAAAGATGGGCAAAATGTAGACGTCTAAAACTAATTAAATTAATATTTAATTAATTTTTAAGCCTTTCTTCATAATTAATTTATTTAATTGTGTCTATCACATTCCTCTTAAAATTAATTAAATCAAATTTAATTAATCTTAACACTATAGTCCAATAATTAATTTATTATTTCCTTATTCTTCTAAATTCACCTTCATCATTATATTTCTTTTAATCATTATTCACTAATTTTATACTCCTCCACTCATTCTCTCTCCTCATGTCACATCCTCCTAACTTTCCCAATTGCACTCTAACCCTCATTAACCCACCTAATCACTCCTCCTAATCATTTGTACATCCCTAATCACCTTGATTAGGGATGATTCGACTCTTTGTCCCAAATGGCATTCCCAGATCTCACCCTCCAAACCTTAAATGCACCAACTTTGGTCATGTTAAAGGATTTCAAATCCTTTGCACATCCCCATGCCCTCTCTTCCCAAGGAATTTTTAATTTATCCCTTTATTCTTCCCACACAAAATATTATTTAGGAATTTTTATTTCCTTTGTCCTCCCCCAAGGAATTTTTAATTCTATTTTATTCTTCCAATGTAGTTGGGGATCTCTTCCCCATGTACTTGAGGAGTATGGAGATGAGAAATGCCTTTATGACAAATCTCTGGAATCCCACACCTTGTCTTCTCAATCCTCTCCCACATTGTTTCAATCTCAACCCTTCATTACAAAACAATCTTGGCCCTTCATTTTGGCCTCCTCCAATCTATAAATTGGAGTCTTCGCCCCTCATTCATATCCATCATCCAAGTAATCTTATGTTGTTAGTTTTAGCTCTCAATCCCTCAATCATATCCATAATATGCCCAATTTATGCTACACTTGGCCAAATCCATTCACCTCCATCCTATTCCCATTCAATCCATTGTGTAGTGGAGAGAAATCTGTTAGGTCCCAGAGGCAACTGAGAGGGGGGGGGTGAATCAGTTGTCTATTAATTTTAAACCAAAACTAACTTAACCAAACTTAGTGAATAATACTGTTAAACCAAACTTTAATGTCGATAGACAGTTTAGTAGTTAATAACGGTACCGGTAAAGTTTAATGCATGAAATAGAAAGACAAATAACATACACAACACATAACACAGTTATTTGTACGTGGAAACCCTGTAAGGGGAAAACCACAGTGGGAAACCTTACCCACAATCAGATGATACTACTACATATAGTATGTGTGTACAAATGGGGTATGCACATGCAAAAAGGCCAACTGCCTAGAGCTCACTACTCAATCACAAAATGGGAGTCACACTGACTACAATTGGATGGTTAAATCCAATGATAATGTACTGCTCAAAATAACATCTTCATATGCTGGATTAAGTGTTGGTTAAGCTCTGATTTGCCTTCTCCAAACCTTCCTTGAATCTTGAAATGATGTATACGTGTATAGCTCTGCTTATATTCGCATATACCTTGTTACAATCCTTTTTCACACACTCCTCTGCTTCTGCATAATCTCACAAATGAGATCTTACATATATACCAAAACCTAAGACCAAATGTGTAGATCAGCTCACTAAGATATTACAATAAAATCAATTACAAATGAATCAATATGCGATGCATGATGTCAGCTCAATGCATTTACAACAATAACAAATCATCTCCATAACGTGTCGTGCTGATCTGGAATAGATAATGTTTGTCGGTCCATAACCTAGACCTATTTATCGATAATAGCAAATATGCAAACTCAATTGTACCAATAATAAAATCACCAAAACCAAGTGTCCAAACAATGTCTTCAACATAACCAAGTAATCTCCAGATGATAACAGATCATCCTTAGTGTCAGTGAACAATAACCTGTCGATGAACCAGATACCGGTGACTATGTATAAGTCACTGAACATGTTGGTGAACATAAACAAAGATCTCCAAGTGTTGACAAGTGTTGACATCAATGACAAAACCAATGCAACACATCCATAATACCAACAATCTCCCCCTTTGGCATTGATGGCAACACAAGATGGAAAAACCATCTAAGTGCCAAAGCAGAAATGCCAAAAACCAAAAACCAACAATCTCCCAAAGAGATGATTAACTAGAACTCAAAATACAGATACAGAGAGTAACAATCTCTCCCCAATGAATAATCTCTCCCCAAAAGATAATGTGTTTTTCCATAGATATCTCTCCCCCTTTGACATCAAATGCCAAAGCAATACAAAACCAAATACAATCAATTCATAGAACTTGTTACAAATACCAATTGTTATAACCTCATTTATTCAATCTACTCCCCCTAAGAAGTATCTCTCCTTCATCAAAGCCGGAAAAAATATTTCTCTGTTAATTCTATCGATCTGATGCCATGCTCCAACTGTCTAAGTTTCCACCAATGAGGGTATAACTCCAAGCTGCTCTCTTAGATATTCAAAAGTTTCTTTAGGCAAAGGTTTAGTAAAGATATCTGCAATCTGCTCTTTAGTATTCAGATAAACCAATTTCACTTCTTTTGCTTCAACATTCTCTTTCAGAAAATTGAATTTGATAGAAACATGTTTAGTTTTAAAGTGAAATATCGGATTCTTTGATATATCAATTGCTGCCATATTATCACAGTAAATGATAATAGGTTCTTTGCATTTTACCTTTATGTCCTTCAACATTTTCTTAATCCATAATACCTATGTACAATTAGTTGTTGCTGCAACATATTCTAATTCTGTTGTTGATAAAGATGTACAACTTTGTTTCTTGCTCAACCATGAAATTAGTCTGTTGCCAAAAAAAAATGCTCCGTCGATGGTGCTTTTTCTGTCATCTACATCTCCTACCCAATTTGCATCTGTGTATGCACATAAATCAAAATTTTCATCTTTAGGATACCATAAGCCAAGATTTGTTGTGCCTTGTAGGTACCGAAAAATCCTTTTCACTGTTGATTCATGATTTTCCTTAGGATTACTCTAAAATCTTGAAACAATACATATTGCATTCATAATATCAGGTCTTGTTTGTGTCAAATACAGTAAACCTCCTATCATAGACTTGTATCTTGTCAGATTGACAGGTGTTGATTCATTCTTCAATGATAGTTTATCAGGTGTAGTCATAGGTGTACTTACTGGTTTAGAGTTTTCCATGCCAAATTTATTAAGTAATTCCTTCAAGTACTTTGATTGATTTATGGATATACTTTTATCTGTCTGTGAAATTTGCAATCCTAAAAAGAAGTTTATCTCTCCAATCATAGACATTTCAAATTCTTCCTACATCTTATTAGAAAAGTCTTTACACAATCCATCTTCTCCTCCAAAAATTATATCATCAACAAAAACTTCAATAACCAAGATGTCATCATTAGTCACTTTGTAATATAAGTTGTTGTCAGCATTACCTTTAGTGTAGCCAATCTTCAAAAGATATTTGTCCAATCTAGCATACCAAGCTCTAGGAGCTTGCTTCAATTCATATAAATCTTTCCTTAACCTGCATACCATATCTTTGTCATCTATCAAAGAAAATCCTTCAGGTTGTTCAATGTAAACTTCCTCTTCAAGATCACCATTTATAAATGCACATTTAACGTCCATTTGATATACTTTATAGTTCTTGTGTGCTGCAAAAGCTAAGAATAATCTGATTGCCTCAATTCTAGCTACCGATGCAAAGGTTTCATTGTAATCAATTCCTTCTTTCTATGAATATCCCTTACACACTAATCTTGCTTTGTTTTTGATTACCTTACCATCTTCATTAAGTTTATTTCTTAATACCCATTTAGTTCCAATTACATTTTTGTATTTAGGTCGGGGAACCAATGTCCATGTGTTATTCTTTTCAATTTGTTCCAATTCATCTTCCATAGCCTTAATCCAATGTTTATCTTCACATGCCTCATTAATAGTTGTTGGTTCAATTTGAGAAATTAGACATACCTCTTCATTTGCCAGTCTTCCTCTAGTCATAACACCTTGATACTTATTCCCAATTATCTGACTTTAAGAGTGATTCAATCTTACATACATGGGTGTGTTCACTTGTTGTTGTTCTTCAATCACTGTGGAATTTTCAGATGATGTCGATGTGACTAGATCAACATTTTGTATCAATGTACTCATAGTAGGTTCATTTGTGATTATCTCAACTGTCAATTCAGAGTCTATAGACCTTCTAAACTATTCATCAATCTTCACATTTGCACTTTCAATGATTTTCTGCAATCTCTTATTAAAACATCTATATGCTTTGCTCTTAGATGAATAACCAAGAAATATTCCTTCATCACTTCTAGGATCAAATTTGCCAATATAATCATCTCTCCTAATATAACATTTGCTTCCATATATTCTGAAATATTTAAGAGTAGGAGTATTACCAAACCATAGTTCATGAGGGGTCTTACCAGTTTCACCTTTGATGTGAACTTTGTTGAATGTATAAATAGTTGTGTTGATTGCTTCTCTCCAATACACATGAGGTAGGTTTGCTTCTAATATCATGCTTCTAGCTGCATCCAAAATAGTTTTGTTCTTCCTTTCCACAACTCCATTTTGCTGGGGTGTCCGAGGTGCTGATAATTATCTTCTGATTCCATTCACTTCACATAATGTATTAAATTCCTTAGATGTGAATTCACCTCCTTGATCTGATCTCAAGCATTTGATTTTATTACTGGTTTCATTCTCTACCATCACCTTGAATAGTTTGAATTTCCCAAAAGCTTCTGATTTCTCCCTGAGAAAAGTAACCCAACACATTCTAGAATAATCATCAATGATTAGCATAAAATATCTATATCCTTGTAAACTTCTAGTTCTTGTTGGACCTCATAAATCAGTATGAATTAAGTCAAGAACATTATTGGATTTCTCTGGAATACTCTTAAAAGTTGTTCTAACTTGCTTTCCAAATTGACATTCCTTACATATCGAATTGTGAGGTTTAACAATCTTAGGTAAATCTCTTACTGCCTTAGTTGTACTGATTTTCACAATGCAATCAAAATTTACATGACACAGTCTCTTATGTCATAACCAACTTTCATCAATATGTGCAATCAAGCATGTCTTCTCATTGTTATTTAAATTAAAGATATTACCTCTAGTCTGATTACTGGTTGCAATTTCCAAACCAGTTCTATTCATGATTTTGAAATTACCATTCTTGAATTGTAATTGAAATCCCTTTTCAACTAATTGACCAACACTCAAAAGATTATGCTTTCAACATAGTAAACATTATCAGTATTGTGCTTACCATCAAAAAATATAGTGCCTTTTCCTCTGATCAAACAAGTTTTGTCATCTCCAAATCTTATTAGACCTCCATTGTATTCATGAAAGGTTAAGAATTTTCTCTTATCACCAGTCATATGATGTGAACATCCAGAATCAATGATCCATTCATCCTTTTCTTCAATTTTAGCTGCCAGGGCCTGCTCTGCTAGTTGAACAGTAGGTGTCAGTTGATCTTTTGTTATTGCAGCAAAAGCCCATCCATTGTCTGTTGGTTCCTCATCAGAATCATCAATAACTCCTTCATCAGCATAGTAACATGATTCATCTCTATTCTTCTTAAATCTATACCTTTGATATTCAGGGTTAGGCTTATATGTTCATTTAGCTTCTTCTTTCAATCTTGCATGTCTATCAGGACATCTAGAAGCCATATGACCAATTTTATTGTAGTTAAAACATTTAAATGGTGCTTTACCTTCATACTTGCTTCCAACTGGACCTTTAGGCATTTCCCTTGCAAATAGTGCTTCAAGCTCTTCAAGTTCTTCATTATCTCTTCTGATTTCTTCAAGTTCTCTAGCATAGAGTGCTTTCCAATCAGATTTTTCAGATGATGATGATGTTGTTGCAGATGATAAAGCTTTGAAAGCCAAATCTGTCTTAATTGTAGCAATAGGACCAAATTCCTCAAGTTCAAAAGCTGAAAGTTTTCGAACCAAAGTATCTCTAGATACTTATGCATTAGGCATTGTTCTCAATTCATTAATAATAGTTACTTTCATTTTGAATGTTGGTGGAAAAGCTCTTAAAACTTTAGAAACAACTTCATCTTCACTTAAGGATCCTCCACAACATTGTATACCCAAAACAATTTCATTAACTCTTTCCATAAAAGCAGAAATCCTTTCATCTTCTTCCATTTTCAGATTTTCATACCTGACCTAGAAGCATTCCAATTTTGCAATTTTGACAGTGGTATCACCTTCATTCAATGTCTCTAATTTATCCCAAATAGATTTAGCAGTAGATCGATCTGATAATCCCATGATTTGTTGATCTGACAATGCTCTCAAAAGTGTTTCTCTTGCTTTGCAATCATTTTCTTCATCTTTAGCCAAGGTTGGTGGATTAGGTTGACCTTGTGTAGGAGCAACATAGCCATTCTTTGTAACATCCCATATGTCTTTTCCAATGTAATTCAAATGTGTCTCCATTCTGATCTTCCATATACCATAGTTAGTTCCATCAAGCTTTGGACTGTCCTTCCTGAAATAGTTAGTAGACATAGGATCTCCTCAAGCTGTTAAACTTCTACAAAAAGAGGACTATTCTTTGATACCAATTGTTAGGTCGCAGAGGCAACTGAGAGGGGGGCTGAATCAGTTGTCTATTAATTTGAAACCAAAACTAACTTAACCAAACTTAGTGCATAATACCAGTAAACCAAACTTTAATGTCGGTAGACAGTTTAGTAGTTAATAACAGTACCGGTAAAGTTTAATGCATGAAACAGAAAGACAAATAACATACACAACACATAACACATTTATTTGTACGTGGAAAGCCTATAAGGGGAAAAACCACGGTGGGAAACCTTACCCATAATTAGATGATACTACTACAGATAGTATGTGTGTACAAATGGGGTTTGCACATGCAGAAAGGCCAACTACCTAGAGCTCACTGCTCAATCACAAAATGGGAGTCACACTTACTACAATTGGATGGTTAAATCCAATGATAATGTACTGCTCAAAATAGCATTTTCATATGCTGGATTCAGTACCAGTTAAGCTCTAATTTGCCTTCTAATTTGCCTTCTCCAAACCTTCCTTGAATCTTGAAATGATGTATGTGTGTATAGCTTTGCTTATATTCGCATATACCTTGTTACAATCCTTTTTCACACACTCTACTTCTACATAATCTCACAAATGAGATCTTACATATATACCAAAACCTAAGACCAAATGTGTAGGTCAGCTCACTAAGATATTACAATAAAATCAATTACAAATGAATCAATATGTGATGCATGATGTCGGCTCAATGCATTTAAAACAATAAAAATCATCTCCATAACGTGTCATGCTGATCTGGAATAGATAATGCTTGTCGGTCCATAACCTAGACCTATTTGTCGGTAACAGCAAATATGCAAACTTGATTGTACCAATAATAAAATCACCAAAACCAAGTGTCCAAACAATGTCTTCGACATAACCAAGTAATCTCCAGATGATAACAGATCATCCTTAGTGTTGGTGAACAATATAACCTGTCGATGAACTAGATACCGGTGACTGTGTATAAGTCATTGAACATGTCGGTGAACATAAACAAAGATCTCCAAGTGTTGACAAGTGTTGACAAGTGTTGACATCAATGACAAAACCAATGCAACACATCCATAATACCAACAAAATCCACAATCAATCCATCCAAAGGAAATAAATTTATCAAGTGGAGCAATAGGGCGCACCCACTTCATCATTTGGCTCAATTGGAGGAAAGAAAAGGTATAAAGGTTTATTGCATTTTTTTGTGACTCATTTGGGTTTTATGTTTATTATATGCAATTGACCCTTAATACCATTTTCATGTCTTCACTTCATAATTATAAACTTCAAGTGAGTCAACTTGAATCCTCTTCATCATTGGCTCCATTTGATAAGAATGAAGATGCTCATCAATCTTTTCAAAAATTTCCAAAACAAAGTAATAATTTTATCAAGATCAATGATAATTCTTCCAATCATATTGATTTTTAAGTGACAGCTAAAACACTAGTTGTAGCCTTTTATTATCAAATTTCGCATGTGGTAATTTTACTCCTCTTTCTAAATCATTGCATAGTACCATTCTTAAATTGATTAATTCTAATATGATAAAGCTTCATCCAATTCATCCCATAGATACCTCTAAGCCTTTGTCACTTTCCTTTGATCCCAAATCCTTTTGCCAATACCATCTTCAAGTCGACCATGATACTAAGAAGTACTATAAATTGCAACATGCGATTCAAGATCTTATTTATTCTAATACTATAGTTGTGGAAGGTGTGAATGATAAAATAAATAAATCTATGACACCTCCTAATCAAAATTTGTAAATCTTTACCAATCCTTTTCCTTCTCATTCTACCAATACTGTTGAGCTTAAGGATCCAGGCTTTATAGCTGATAGTGATATGTATACTAAAGCCAACAATATAGTGAACCTCATTGAGCAATCTAAAGCCAAGTATGACCCTTGCATCACCTTTGACTTAAGAGAATATTAGAGCACCTGATGGATTGTTATATATTATTGCAAAGATTAAAGGAAAACTCTCATGAGGAGTACTCATTGATCTAGTATGTATGGTGAATGTTATCATGGAAGAACAACTCTTTACACAACAATTTCATCAAGATACATATGATAAATCTAATGTTATGATTAAGATGCATGATGGTTTCACTTGCACCACTATAGGCTCCATCATCCTCCTCGTAGAGGTTTGTACGAAATGTTTAGATGTTACTTTTGTCATTATACCTACCTTGAACCAATTTTGTGTGAAGTTGGGAAACCCTTAGCTCAATTCCATGAAAGTTATACCTTCCACAAATGTTTGAATTTCCCTCACAATGGGTGTATTACAATGATTAATCATAGCTTTTATCAACCCTTAGCTAGATGTGGAAACTTCACCCTTGATTGATTTTGGCCTCAAAAACTTGAACCTTTGCAATACAAAGAAGATATCATTTTCTTATCTTATCAAGAATTAAAACATGGAAGGATATCGACCTTGATTAAGCCTAACGATTCTTCACCTATGGATATAAATATTCTTCCTTCACATCTCAGACCTAGACTTCTTCCTACCCATGATATAGTCCCACCTCTTGCATCTTATAAAGGTCAAAGAGAAAAGAGCACAAAATCTTGTATCTCTCGACCTATTGAGGTTTCTGTAGACACTTAAATTAATTAGTTTTATTTATTTATTTATTTAATTTCCTCGCATAATTAATTTATTAATTATGCCAATCCCTATTCCTTCTCAATATTAATTAAATATAATTAATATTGTCACTATAATTTAGTGATTGATTTATTTAATAAATCAATCTACCTTTATTCTTCTAAAAATCCCTAAAATTAATTCTCTAGAAATCCCCCTTTAATTAATTAATCTTAATTAATTAATTCTTACAAATCACCTTTTCCTAATCCATCATTAACCTAATGAATTCTTCTAGAAGCACCCCTAATCTCACTTATCATTATTCTTCTAATTTTTAATTCCCTCCACTCATTCTCTCTCCTAATCAAATCCTCCTACAAATATCATTTGTCCTAATCCCACCTAATCATTCTTCTAATCCCTCTCCTAATGAGTTGCTAGTGGCTAATCCTCATGATTAGCCACAAAGTCAACTCCTTGTCTCTTCACTCACCCACCTTCCTTAAATTCCCTTTTCCTAGGTGAATGTGAGATTTTCCTCTAAGTATCCCTTCACCCAAGGAATTTTTAATTCCTCTATATTCCTCCAATTCCTATGAGCATTCTTTTAAGGAATTTTTAATTCCTTCTTCTCGTCACTCAAGAAATATTGTATTATTTTTCTCTTCCATAGGTGCATTGGGAAGCCTTCCCAATGAACCTTGAGGAGTGTGGAGACAAGAAATTACTTTAAGGCGTATCTCTTGGACTCCACACTTGACTTGTCATCTCTTCTTGGGTCATGTGTGGGCTCACATGCAATCCTGACCGTCCATCTTGGATCAATCCTAGCCCTTCATTTTCTCCCCTCTTCTCCAATAAATTGGAGGCTCCACTCCTTCATTTGAGATCTCCAAATCACTCAAGCTTATGCCATCAATTTGAATCTAGAATATCCACCAAATACCCAAATGCTAGCCAAATTGTCATTCATCCATCACCTAGCCAATTCAATCCATCCAATTCCATCCTCCCATATCATTGTGCACAAGCTTGGAGAGTCATACACATCTAACAAGAGAGACAATCCAATCAAGCCAAGAAAGGGGTGCAACTTTGGCTTCCTCAAAAGCTCAATCTGAAGGAGAAGGAGAAGATTACAAAGGTATAATGGTTTCTTAGATGTTTTTATGTGTTTATTGCATATTTTATTATATTTGACCATTGTATCTTCACTCCAAATCATTCCCCCTCATCATTTTGGCACGCCTGATGGGACCCACGTCTCTGAATTTAACCCTTTTTTAGAGTTTTTGTAAGTTTTTTTATCACAGGTATTGAAACAGCACAAGCGGATACAAATTATCATGACTGTCCCAGGACCAGCGTGAGCGTTTCCTACTTCGACACTTGTGCACGCACTTCAATGCTGGTAATTTAAAATTCAAATATAACCCGCCCTTTTTGCAAGATCCCAGAACAGCACGAGTGATACTGAAATAGTGCGTCCGACATTGGTATTTTTATACGTGTTTTCTGATTAGTGTTAGTGCATATTTTTTGTTTCTTTCCTTAATTAGTAGTTAAAAACACACTAAAAAGTGGAAAAAGTTAAAAGAACAAAAAAAATTAAGTTAGTTTCATCCAATCATGTTTTTCATTTAAAAATCTCGGTTCAGCGCGACTGCTCTGCTAATAACGCAAACGCTCTAATAGAGTTCTTGCCTATTTTCAATTTTTTAAATTTACAGATTTTATTTCATTTTCTATATTAACTTGTTTTAGTGCATATGTCTATGCTTCAGTGCCTCTGAAAACCTATCAGCGCGACGGTTAGGTATATTCTGCATTTTTTATGTTCTGTACTTTTCTGCATTTTTCTGTTATTTTTATTTTCGCCCCACTTTAGCGCATACGTAGGTGTTTCAGCGCGGGAGCCTACAGAATAGCGCGAGCACTATTTCTGCAAACCTTTGTCTTATAATCAGATTTTATGAGTTTTTGCAAGTTTTTATGATTGGTCCAAGGCAGTACCCGAGACTACTAACCTGTGTTTTTGCAGGACGTTGGCCCAAGAATCTACTTGTCAAATATTTCGTTGATTAAACTTTAAAAAACTACTAACATGTTTTTTTTGTAGGTTGCCAAGGAGATACAAGCAAATTTTGTGTCTTATTTTTTTTTTTTTAATCTTAGGCACCTAGATCTAATTAGGGGATATAAAGAACATTCGTTTGATCTTTTTTGAGAAAAGTGTGAAAGTAGGAGAGTAAGCTCTTGTCTATCTAGACAATTAGAAATCTAGAACTTTGGCACTTTTCTAGTTTGTTGTGTGCTCTCTCTTAGTGGGCTTGCCCTCCCAGATTTTTTAGGCATTGGTGAGAGGGGAACGACCCAAATGAGTACAGTCGAACCTGTACATTCTGACTCACTATAATAAATATCCCTCTTGATATGAAAGTTTCAGAGAACAAATCTATTTGAGAGTTCAATCTCATATTGGGTGTTTTGTAGGGCCTTTAAGTCTCAATAATTCTTGTGTGACAACATCTTTATTGGTACTTTATAGGGATATAGGCCTCAATCGCGCTTGTGCGACTACAAGGAGTAGTCTTCAAATAGAAATCCTTATTAAGAACTCTAGGATTAGAGACCACCAGGTTCACCTTCAAAAGGTGGATAATCTTTGTGCAAGGGAGATAATAACTCCCCCAAGAGACTTGGCATATCATACCCCCATTAGCGTTTGGATTTATCTAATACGGCATTGGGAATCCATTACGTGAGACCCAGTGACCGTATTCTGATTAGCTATTGGGTGTGTACCTAAGTCAGCAAGCAAAGGTTTTCCTCCTCGGTCGATTTCCTAGGGTACCTTCATATTCTTGATGTGCTTATATGAATTAATGTTCAATGTGTTTTCTTTGTCTTCTTGCCAATAGTAGAATTACTCAACATCCTAGTTATTATCATCAAATTCAAGTCTAGTCCACATCATATTCAAGTCATACCCAAATCATGCCCTAGTCATACAAATTGTTAAGATAGTTCAAATAACCGGAAGACAACTGAGAGGGGGGGTGAATCAGTTGTCACAGATTACTGAAACCATTAGCAACTTAAACTTTAATACCAGAACCCAAAACATTAATACCAGAATAGCAGTTAAACTAATTAAGCATAAATAATAATCACATAATAAAATCCATCCACATGACACCAAGATTTGTACATGGAAAACCCGTTAAAGGGAAAAACCACAATGGGAAGCCTACCCACAGTCAGATAATACTTTTGCAGTAAGTATGTGAATTACAATTGAGGGGCCTGCACTTGCAGGAAGGCCAACAGCCTAAAGCGCACTGCTCATCAAAAAAGGAGCATCACTGACTACATATAAATCTAGAATACAATATGGAGAAGTATTGAACTGTAAAAGATAGTATCTCTTATGCCTGAGTACAATTATGGTTAAGCTCAATACCGAAGGACTAAATCCTCTTACGTAAATGCAATTCAATCTCCAATGATCGACCAACTCCTCTACCTAAATGATATTACATTATTTGCACATTACATTCCCTGACCATGACCTCTAACAATAACCATGATGATTTACAATGAGATCTTACATCTATATATACAAACCCTCGACCATAAACAATTAGGTCGGCCACCAGATAATAAACCAATTTCATAATTACAAACCATGTCAGCCTTAGACCAAACAAATAATATCTAACATATAAGACATCCCGAAAATACATCGATAGGTCCAATCCACATGTTACATTAAAGTCGGTCCATAACCTAGATCAACTGGGACCTAATATAGGTCCACACGCTACAACAATGATCTCTATCCACCAAGTCTCGAACATGATCACCAACAACATCCTGAAACTCCACCAAAAGCTGCACCAACACCACTTATTCAATTCATCAAAGATCTCCACCAAAAGCTCTGTCGGTGAAAACCTCGCTGGAACCAGAAACTAAGCTTCTAAGCAAACAGGATAGCATCTGATCACCAGACCAAAACCAACTGACCAAATATGAGCATGAGTATCATGAACAAGCCAATTCCATCACCAAACTATACTGGAGCCTACCGGATCATGTCGAATCCAAATCAACCAAAAACCACTCAACCTATCGAGACCAGAAGGGTGTTGGTAAAGCATCCAAACAGCTAGTGTTGGTATCAATGGCAAAACATCAATGCAACACATAATCAATTCCACCAAATGGCCAAAAATCTCCCCCTTTGGCATTGATGGCAACACTAGATGTGAAAAACATTTAAGTACCAAGAAATGCCAAACAAGTCTCCCCCAATGGAAGACAACCAACAATCTCCCGCATACAACTCTGAAATAAAGACCAAACTCCCCCTATAAATAATATCTCTGTAAAGCTCTAAATTTATCCTTTATCAATATCTCTCCCCCTTTCTTTTTCCTTTTCACTTTCTTTTTCTTTTTCACATCAATATCACTCCCCCTTTGACATCAATGCCAAAAATCTAACAAAAATGTCAAAGCAAAAACATAAACCATTGAATCATAAAGATGACTACTCCCCCTGAGCATTAGCATCCCACATCAATGTCAAAATGAATAATATCTCTGATAATGCATGCCAGACTGATGCCAAACCGCATCAATCATGTCTCTACCAGAGAGGCAGAAACTCTCAATATGTCCCTTAGGTAGTCAAATGATTCCTTGGGCAAAGGTTTAGTGAAAATATCTGCAATCTTCTCTTTAGTGTTCACATAAACCAGTCTAACTTCATTTGCTTCCACCTTTTCCTTCAAAAAATTATACTTGATAGATATGTGCTTTGTTTTAGAATGAAATATCGAATTCTTTGATATATCTGTAGCGTCCTAAAATTGCGACACTTACAATTTCGACTGCATTTGGGTCTTCACGATGGCGATGCAACATGGAACCTGAATGGAGACCCCGAAACTTGTTCATGACATCAAAAACTACATTTTTCAGCACCCTGGCCTGATCCTCCTTGCACCCCGTTGTCCCTGGAGGTGGGACCATGGTGCCCAGTGCCCTGGTCCTTCAGGACTAGGGCGCCCAGCGCCCTGGTCCCCCAGGAACATGGCGCCCAGCGCCCTGGTCCCTGGCCCTATTTTGGGCCCGGTCTCTTTTGGGGCATCGGGTCTTTAAGTTTGCAAATTGGAAAATATTGTTTCCTGGTCGGCCTAAGGTTGGGAAAATCAGTCTACCAACCCTAATTGGCAAGTATATAAACTACATTTCCTCTCTCAAAAAGGAGGAGGACATATGTGTGCAAAGAGGCGAAAGCGATATTCAAACATTCAAGCATTCAAGCATTCCTTCAAGCAATTGAGCATTCTAAGTCTCCATTCAAGGCTAAGTGTTGCATTCAAGACAAGGATTCAACCATTGAAGAGGAGATCACATACAACATACAACATACTACATACATTACACCTTCGCATGTAAGAATACAAACATTCTTACAACAAGGTATCAGTACTTGTTTACATTACAAACATTTACATTTACAGCATTCTCATTTCTTGGTTAATTCCAAAACCGGGGTTTGACCTAAAGGCAAACCCCTCATCCCTAACCCCCCAATCATCCTCTCTTTTCTGTGTGTAGGTTGCAGGTACGCGGCTGTAATTGAAGATCTGGAATCCTTGTGCCGAGACAAACAGATCCCCCTTCGTTTCGCAGATTTTTCGGAGGACCGTGTGCACGTCGAGCGCCATCATCCCGTCAACTTTCGCTCAAATTTGCAGAACAGCACCATCTTGACATTTTACTACTAATTCCAGGTCCGCATCTTCATCCCATATCCCTATCTCTGTTTATAAGCGAATCTTTCCTACTTTACATGCATTCCTAGTTCAATCTTTCTATCTACATTCTTTACAAAAGAGGGTATCCTTGATGTCTTAACCCTTGAAACTCATATAGAATCCAATCTTGCATTGCGTGGGATTGGATCTTGTGGGTTTCAACCCCTCTTTTGAATGTAAAGTCTCCCCTAAGTGAAAACCATCAACCCTAGTGACTCTCCCTTCTCTCTCCTTGGAGTTGGGGAGGGGAGAACGACTAGGGTTCGATTTTTCCGCTTTACATTTTGGTGAACCCGACGTGAACATCCTCATTCTGATTATTCATGGTTAGATCTGAAAATTTTGCGTTCCTAATTATATTTCCATGTTTGATCTTTTGCAAATTTTAGAGGTTGATTGCATAAAAACCCTAAAATTTCTTTTTGGTAATTAAGCTTGTGAAATGTTTAATTGTTAATGCTTGTTTCAGATCTATCCTTCTATTGCAAATTGTCAATTCATGTTTGTGCTTTAATTCTGAAAATTAAGTGGTTAAATGTCAAAACCCTAATTTTTAAGACCTTCTTGATTCAACCTTTGACTGATAATTTCACTAATCAAAACACCTCCAAATCAGCTGTAACTTGGGATTCCGCAATAAAATCACAATATCTTTCATCCCTAAAAATTTGGAAAAAAGTTGCAAGGACCGTGTGCACCCCGAGCGCCATCGTCCCCGACATTTTTTCTGAAATTTCGGGAGCTAGATCTTACTGTATTTTTCTGCTAAAATCTAGAATTTTGGCTGATTTTATCAATTCTAACACTTTCAAAATTACAGTCAAAGTTGGTCTAGCGATTGCTTGGATTGAGGCTTCTAATCATTCAAAAATTGTTGAAATTGAAATTCATATCAAAATTGTGTTTCTTACAGTCCTAAATCCGAAAAGTGTGTTGGCATTCGTTCGAAATTTTAGTGCTTTATTCAAATTTTTACAATTTGTGACTTTTGAAATTAAGTGTTTAATTGCGATAACTCTGATTTCTGCTTTCAAACTCGAATTGTTGCATGAAATCGAGTCAACTTTAAATTTTGAAACTTGCATTGCTTTCAGCATTCCCTCTAAAATCATAAAATTCAAAATTTCAGTTTCCCTCTCTTTTTCAAAATTCAAAATTTGCATTTTTCAACAATCTTGGTAGGGTTCAATTTCGAGATTGCAACTTTAATTTGGCCTATCTACAGATCGTAAAATCACTCAATTTTTTCAGATTAGCTTTAAAATCATCATTACTTTCATCCCTGAAAATTTCGAAAAAAGTTGCGAGGATCGTGTGCACTTTGTTTGCCACGGTCCCGGACATTTTTTCCGAAATTTTGGGAGATTGTCCTGATTGCATTTAACAGCTTAAATCTAGGAGATTGGCTGATTTTATTGAAATTTTCTACCTCTAAAATTCAAAATCTTCTCTCTCTTTCTGTAGTGCATGAGTTTTACAACAATAAGCCCTACTTACACTATTCCCGTTAGACGAAGCCTTAGAATTAAGTCCTTCCAAGGTGTAATTACCGAGGAGATGGAACCTAATTTGAATGGCCTTTTTAACGAGGACATGGGTAATTCCTCTAATCCTCTTAATGATGAAGAAGCTCTCCATGAGGTTTCTGTAGAACAACTTTCCAAATTGGATAACCAATTTGATGATTTTCGACAATGGATGTCTCAAGAATACCCTGATAGTGAAGCTCTTTCATTAATTGAGGGTCTAAAACGTATGGTTCAAAGTGATAAGAATGGAATTGATATTTTGCATGGTATTGCACACATTGTGGATTCGAATGTGATGCCTATGAAGAGTTGTGCCGAAACTTTGGGTTATACACAACCTCCTACTCAAGTTAATCATTCTATTCCTTTGACAACTCCCATTGCTAGTATACCTACTTTTACATCAAACATAATGACTACTTCAATACGAGACATTCCACCTATGATCACCAGTCATGGGGGAAATCCCTCTTCTTCAATCAACCCTCTTCCTTCATTCAATCCAACTTCTTCATTCATTCCTTCAATGAGTGTTCCTATTATATCTCCACAAATGAACATGACGCAAGGGGGCAATTCGTTTAATCATTCCATTCCTCCTTGTAGTGTTCCTCCTTTCCAATCATCTCCTATGACTAACTATCATAGTGTCCCACCACCTTACTCTCTACCTTCTTTCAATAACATAACACCTCCATCACAATCTAACACGTCTAATATGAACTCTTCGACTAAAGCGACCATTAACAATCTGGCACAAACTGTCTCTTCTTTACAGCAACAAATTGCCTCTATGAATCAATCTAAGTTTAGTGTGCCCACATTTGATGTTGCGAGCCACTTTCTCTTGACATTGTTAGAGCTATCCCCTCTAAACATGTTTAAATTCCGCATTTGGAGCTTTATAATGGTAAGGGTGATCCTCTAACACATGTTAAGACCTTTCAAACAATATGTACCAATTTTGCTTATGACCAAAGGTTGCTTGCAAAACTGTTTACTAGAACATTAAGAGATAAAGCCCTACAATGGTATTGCTCGTTGCCTTCTTATACTATTTCTTCTTTCGAACAACTTGCAAATGCTTTTATTCAACAATTTCAAAACAATATAAGTCCTAAAGTTACTTTGATTGATTTAATGCATTGTAAACAAGGTGTTAAAGAAAAAGTGACTAATTTCATTGGTAGATATAAGCATTTGTATGCTCAGATTTATTTTCCGGTACCCGACAATGATATTCAAAGAATATTTATTTCTAATTTACAAAAAGATATTAGACAAAAAATTCTATTTTCTGAGTTTACTTCTTTCCAACAGTTGTGCGCAACTCTTCACAATTATCAACTAACTGTGAGTCAAATGGAACAAGCAAATCCTATGACTCCGAGTGATAAGGGTGATAGTAGTCGACAACCATTTGGGAAGTTTAAACCGAACAGAGAGTCCATTAAATTCAATGAAAACATCATCAACAACAATGTGAATGCGGCATCAGGTGTGCCTCCTATTTCTAAGTTTTTCAAGAAAGAAAGAAAGTTTACTCCTTTGAATGAATCATTGCATAGTATTATGAATAAGTTATTGGAACAAAATGTGCTTACCCTTCCTCCTATAAGGCAAATAGATCCTGCAAAAATTAATTCACCCTATTTTGATAACAAATCTTTTTGTCAATTTCATCGTCAACCTGGGCATGATACTAGAAAATGTTTCGCTTTGAAGGGTAAAATTCAAGATTTGATTGATAATAATACTATCTCTGTTTCTGGTGTGAATGATAAAGGCAACACATCTGTAGCTCCTCCTAACCAAAATCTTCAGATTTTTACTGATCCATTACCTTCTCATACCTCTAATGTGATTGATACTAATGATTCATCTGTCTCACCTAATGATCTTGTGTCTATGGCTCCGAATGTGATTAACTTTGTAGAGCAGCAGAAAATCCCTAAAGGACCTTCCATCACATTTGATTCCAGTGAAAATATCAGGGCACCTGATGGTCCTTTATATATAGTTGCAAAAGTCAAGAATACACCTTGTCGTGGAGTGCTTATTGATCCTTCTTGTATGGTTAATATCATTACTGAAGAATTTCTTTTTACTTTGCAATTGAATCAAGTGATCTATGATGAAACAAATGTGGTTGTGAAACTATTTGATGCATTTTTTTCTCCTGCAATTGGTTCTATTACATTACCTATTGAGGTCCATAACAAATCCCTTGATGTGGACTTTGCTATTATTCCATCGTCCGAACAATTTCGTGTGAAGCTAGGCTATCCTTGGCTATCTTCCATGAAAGCTATTGCTTCTCCTATTCACAAGTGTTTGAAATTTCCCCATAATGGTGAAGTTGTTACTGTCAATCATAGTCTCTTTAAACCAGCTGAAAGAACTTCTAGCATTTCTATTGATTATTTTTGGCCTAAACAATTCCAATCTCTTCCTCCGCGAAGTGATCATCTTTTCAAATATTATCAAAAGTGGAAAAAAGATATGATCCTATCTCTAAGTGAGCCTAGAACACCCAAACTTGACATTCCTATCATTCTTGAGAAGGAAGTTCTTCCTTTGAAAGATAAAACGAATGTCTTTCCTCAAGAAAATTCCCAACCCATTCCTATGAATGTGACTATGCCTATGACTAATAAACTTTTTAAAAGTAGACCTATACCTCCTCGTCATGATGGACTTGGTCTCCTTCCTAAACCAAATATTCTTCCTTTATATGGAGCAGTTCCTCCTCCTTCTTCTTATGGAGAGAAGAGACCTTCCTCTTCTCCTACTATTCAACCTAAGAGACCACAACCTAAACACCCAAGTGATAAGGATGAGAACATTCCTCCTCCTCAATCTTCTCAACTTCCTACTAAGACTAGACGAAATCATTCTGCACGTGAACGCCGACGAAAGCGTCGTCTTAGAGCTCATGCAGCTGCTTCTCAAACTTTGCAATCCCCAAAAACACCTTCAGCCAATATTATTCCATTTTCTCCTCAGCCGGAAATTGAGCCAAAATCTCCTAAACATAAGATGCATGATGGTCTTGATCCTGTGCGAGTTAAAGATCCTATTTTTATAAATCTTGATGATGATATAGATGAAAATGTTATTCATGATGAAAATGTTATTCCTGTTCATTCTGATAGTGAATATGAATATGTTGATGTTGATAACCATTTATCTAACGCATTTTCTAAAGCACTTATCCTAGCTCCTAGACAAGAACAACGTGGCTCGGAACATGAACATAGCCCTTGTTTGGATCTTGTGATAGCTCCATCTACTGTGTTGGATGTTCCTCCTCTAGCGTGTTTCCTACCTTCCTGAAATATTGATCAGCAAGATCAGGGGGTAGATGACGTGCTAGACTAGTTTCATTAGCATAGCAGATTCTCTCCTCCTCTCTTTTGTTACTTCTTCTATGTGTTATTCTCATTCTTCTATTTTTTGTCCTTAGTGTTGTCTACTTGAGGACGATGCAAAGCATTGAGATCTCTTTTGGTCTCTCTCATGTTGACTCAAAAGACACATGTGTTCCCTTCTTCTAGGTGACCTTCCTTGATTGGGGAATGAATAACAATTATGCATACATACATATGATATACATGAATTATCATACAGCATACTAACCCCGAGGAAAGCGAAGTCACCTTGTGCTTTGTGTTTTGTGTCTATTATCCTTGGGCTTATCTCACGCTTGGGGGCTAAATCCTTGTGATAACGTGCTCCTTTTCCTTCTCATTCTTATATGCATCACTACCTTAAAGCAATCACCCCCGGTGAGGCGTGTGCGATCGCTTTAACGTAGGGGGGCATACACCCTGTTCATATCTCTTCAAGATACTTGAAAATTTCTTGACAAATTTAGCTTTGCCTTGAAAATTTTTGATATCTTTCTTGCATGACTCATAGTGAGGGAACCTTACTACTAACAGTCATGGTTCTCCCTCATGATCTTCCCTTTTACTTTGTCAATCGAATTCGTAAGATCCTTAGTCCACTGGGGGCTTGGTGTATCTTGCCTCCTTGACGTGGTGAAAGTTTTTCAATGTTGTTTCCTTGTACTTTACCGGAAGTATGAGCGTACGCTTATACTCCCGCTAAAGTGGGGGCTAAATGTAGCATCCTAAAATTGCGACACTTGCAATTTCGACTGCATTTGGGTCTTCACGATGGCGATGCAACACGGAACCTGAATGGAGACCCCGAAACTTGTTCATGACATCAAAAACTGCATTTTTCATCACCCTGGCCTGATCCTCCTTGCACCCCGCTATCCCTGGAGGTGGGACCATGGCGCCCAGTGCCCTGGTCCTTCAGGACTAGGGCGCCCAGCACCCTGGTCCCCCAGGACCATGGCGCCCAGCGCCCTGGTCCCTGGCCCTATTTTGGGCCCAGTCTCTTTTGGGGCATCGGGTCTTTAAGTTTGCAAATTGGAAAATATTGTTTCCTGGTCGGCCTAAGGTCAGGAAAATCAGTCTACCAGCCCTAATTGACAAGTATATAAACTACATTTCCTCTCTCAAAAAGGAGGAGGACATATGTGTGCAAAGAGGCGAAAGCGATATTCAAACATTCAAGCATTCAAGCATTCCTTCAAGCAATTGAGCATTCTAAGTCTCCATTCAAGGCTAAGTGTTGCATTCAAGACAAGGATTCAACCATTGAAGAGGAGATCACATATAACATACAACATACTACATACATTACACCTTCGCATGTAAGAATACAAACATTCTTACAACAAGGTATCAGTACTTGTTTACATTACAAACATTTACATTTACAGCATTCTCATTTCTGGGTTAATTCCAAAACTGAGGTTTGACCTAAAGGCAAACCCCTCATCCCTAACCCCCCAATCATCCTCTCTTTTCTATGTGTACGTTGCAGGTACGCGGCTGTAATTGAAGATCTGGAATCCTTGTGCCGAGATGAACAGATCCCCCTTTGTTTCGCGGATTTTTCGGAGGACCGTGTGCACGTCGGGCGCCATCGTCTCGTCAACTTTCGCTCAAATTTGTAGAACAGCACCGTCTTGACATTTTACTGCTAATTCCAGGTCCGCAGCTTCATCCCATATCCCTATCTCTATTTATAAGCGAATCTTTCCTACTTTACATGCATTCCTAGTTCAATCTTTCTATCTACATTCTTTACAAAAGAGGGTATCCTTGATGTCTTAACCCTTGAAACTCATATAGAATCCAATCTTGCATTGAGTGGGATTGGATCTTGTGGGTTTCAACCCCTTTTTTGAATGTAAAGTCTCCACTAAGTGAAAACCATCAACCCTAGTGACTCTCCCTTCTCTCTCCTTGGAGTTGGGGAGGGGAGAACGACTAGGGTTTGATTTTTCCGCTTTACAATATCAATAGCAACAGAGTTATCATAGTACATAACTATCAGTGCATCATAATCCACCTTTATATCCTTCAACATTTGTTTCATCCATAAAAATTGTGTACAGTTAGTAGCAGCAGCAACATACTCAGCTTCAGTAGTAGATAAAGAAGTACATGATTGTTTCTTGTTGATCCATGAAACCAACTGCTTTCCAAGAAAGAAAGTTCCACTGGAAGTGCTTTTCTGGTTATCAATATCTTCAGCACAATCAGCATCTATGTATGCACATAAAGTAAAGTTATCATCCTTAGGGTACCACAAACCATATTCTGATGTATCTTGCAAGTATCTAAAAATCCTTTTCACTGCCATCTCATGATTTTATCTAGGATCACTCTGAAATCTTGAAACAATACAAACAACATTCATAATATCAGGCCTAGTCTGAGTCAAATAAAGCAAAACTCCAATCATAGATTTGTATCTTGTAGGATTTACCAGTGCAGTTACATCTTTTCTTGTCAACTTCTCACTTGTAACCTTAGGAGTACTTACCGGTTTAGAATCTCCCATACCAAATTTCTTCAACAATTCCTTAGCATATTTATTTTGACAAATGAAAATACCTTTGTCAGTATGAGTAATCTGCAAACCTCAGAAAAATTTCATCTCACCAATCATAGACATCTCAAATTCTTTCTCCATATTCTTACAAAATTTTATGCATAACTTATCTTCACCTCCAAAAATTATGTCATCAACAAATACTTCAATAATCAATATATCATCATTAGTGATCTTATAATATAAATTATTGCCAGCACTGCCCTTAGTAAAACCAAGCTTCAAAAGATATTTATCCAACCTTACATACCAAGCTCTAGGTGCTTGTTTCAATCCATATAAAGCTTTCCTTAACCTAAAAACCCATATTTGTATGATCTGATAGTGAAAAACCATCAGGTTGGTCAATATAAACTTCCTCATCAATATCCCCATTCAAAAATGCACATTTAACATCCATCTAATAAACCTTGTAGTTTTTATAAGCAGCATAGGCAAGAAAGAATCTTACAGGTTCAATCCTAGCTACAGGCACAAAAGTCTCTCCATAATCAATTCCTTCCTTCGTAGAATATCCTTTACAAACCAATCTAGCCTTATTCCTTATAACTTGACCATCCTCATTCAATTTATTTCTAAAAGCCCATTTAGTTCCGATAACATTTTTATTTTTAGGCCAGGGAACCAAGGTCCATGTGTTATTTTTCTCAATTTGTTCTAATTCTTCTTCCATAGCTTTTAACCAATATTCATCTTTACATGCCTCAATTACTGATACCGGTTCAACTTGTGAAATTAAACATACCTCATTAGTTGCCAGTCGTCTTCTTGTCATCACTCCATTTCTCTTATCCCCAATGATCTGATCTTCTGAATGATTCAATCTCACATACCTGGGAGTCTTCTGACTTCCTATTCCTCTTCCTTGTTCTTCAGTTACTATAGAATTCTCTGATATTGCCAGAGTAACTGGTTCAACACTCTATTCTAGTAAAGGTGCTACCGGTTCAAATATAATCATTTTCACTGTCAGTTCCTTCTCATAAACTCTAATTTGACTTCTATTCAGCTCATCTACTTTGACATTAGCACTCTCCACAATTCTCTGCAATCTCTTGTTATAACATCTATATGTTTTTCTTTCATTAGAATAACCAATAAATATGCCTTCATCACATCTAGGATCAAATTTCCCAATGATATCATCTCTCCTGATATAACATTTACTACCAAAAATTTTGAAATACTTAACTATAGGTGTATTTCCAAACCATAATTCATAAGGTGTCTTACCGATTTCTCCTTTGATATGTACTCTGTTGAATGTATAAACCATTGTGCTCACTACTTCTCTCCAGTAGATATGAAGTAGACTATCTTCCATCATCATTGTTCTAACAACATCCAAGATAGTTTTGTTCTTCCTTTCCACAACTCCATTTTGTTGAGGTGTCTGGGGAGCAAAAAATTGTCTTCTTATACCATTCTTCTCACAAAAGTTATTAAACTCACCGGATGTGAATTCTCCACCATGATCTGACCTCAAACATTTAATCTTCAATTCTATCTTAGTTTCCACTTTAGCCTTAAATATTTTTAAATTTTCAAATGCTTCATATTTTTCTTTTAGAAAAGTAACCCACATCATTCTAGAATAATCATCAATGATTAGCTTGAAATATCTATCACCTTGAAAACTTTTAACTCTAGCAGGGCCACACAAATCGGTATGAATAAGATCAAGAACATCATTTGATTTATCGTGTATACTCCTAATAGAGGTTCTGACTTTTTTACCCATTTGACATTCTTTACATACCGGATTATAGGGCTTCATAATCTTAGGTATATCTGTAACTGTCTTAGTTGAACTGATCTTCACAATGCAATAAAAATTCACATGACACAACCTTTTATGCTATAGCCAACTCTCATCAATCTGTGTAATCAAATATGTCTTCTCACCGGAGTTCAAATGAAATATATTACCTTTTGTCTATGTACCGGTTGCAATCTCCAAACTAGATCTGTTAATGATTTTGCATTTTCCATTATTGAACTGTAATTGAAATCCCTTATCTACCAGTTGTCCTACACTCAAAAGTCAACATAATAAACATTGTTACTATTGTTCTTACCATCCAATGATATAGTTCTTTTTCCTTTGATCATACATGCTTTGTCATCTTCAAATCTAACTAGACCACCATCAAATTCTCGCAAAGATAGAAACTTCCCTTTATCTCCAGTCATATGATGTGAACAACTGTTGTCAATTACCCATTCATCCTTGTCTTCAATTTTAGCAAAAAGTTCCTTTTCTTCAGGTACATTCTCTTCCAGTGTCGGATCATATTCCTTGATAGCTAGGAACACCCATTCCTTCCCATTGCTGGATCCATTAGCAAAATCTTATGTCAGTTCATCTTCAGAATCAGTAATTCCTTCCTCACCCGTTATCTAGCATGATTTGTCTATGTTTTTGTTGTACTTATATTTGTTCTGATAACCAAGGTTAGGCTTAAATGATCTTCTAACTCTTTCTTCAAATCTTGAATTCCTTTCAGGACATCTAGATGCAAAATGACCAATCTTATTACATGCAAAACATTTAAAAGGTGTTTTTCCTTCATACTTAATTCCTACCAGTTCTTTAGGTACTCTTCTAGCAAATAGAGCTTCTAGTTGCTCAAACTCATCATCTTCTCTCTTAATATCTTCTAATTCCTTTACATACAAAGCTTTCCAGTCTTGCTTACCAGTTGTAGATGTAGATGCATGAAAAGTAGGTTCAGTTTTCACAGCTCCAGAAGGTCCAAATTCTTCAAGCTCAAAAGCAAATAGTTTCTCAACCAAAGTATCTTTGTTGACAGATGTATTAGCCATTGTTCTCAATTCATTAATAACAGTAGCCTTCATATTGTAAGCTGGTGGTAGGGCTCTCAGGACTTTAGAAACTATTTCATCTTTGCTCAGAGTTCCACCACAACATTGAATTCCCATAACAATCTCATTTATCCTTTCCATGAATGCAGTAATCCTTTCATCTTCTTCCATCTTCAGGTTTTCATATCTCACCCGGTAACCATCAAGTTTAGTAATCTTTACTGTAGGGTCACCTTCATTAAGAGTCTCCAATTTATCCCATATAGCCTTTCAAGATGATTTGTCGGTTAATCTTGTTATTTGTTGATCAGAAAGTGCACACAAGAGGGCTTCTCTTGCTCTACAATCATGATGAATACTAAGAGGGGGGGTGATTTAGTATATGAAAAAACACTGAACTCAAACACTTAAACAGTTTAGCAGATAACCGGTATGACAGATTTACAAATAAACCGGTTAAGATAAATGCAAACCAAATAGAAAACAAAGCATTCACCCACAAGAGCACAATCACCATAACACAAGAAGTTTTGACATGGAAACCCAAATGGGAAAAACCACGGTGAGCAGAAACTCACAAGTAACTATCTGCAGAATAGAAACTAGACCGGTTAAGGTCAAACTGGTTAAGGTCATATAATGTTCTTCACCAGAATAGATCCTGTTAGGAATCTAGATCTCTGTTAGGAGATAAGTTCTATTGAAGACTACCTTGTGAGAGGATTTCAGATTCATAATTGTGAACCACCTTGTTAGAGGATTTACAAAGGCTTTGCTAGGCCTACCCAGTTAAGGGTTTCAAACTTGTCGAAGATGTGAGTAATCAACAAGTGAGTGATCTAGATACTATCATAGTATGCTTGGTTAGATCCATGATAGCTCATTGTTAATGCAGTTCAACATTACTTCAGTCTTCAATATCTCCACATGTCTACTCTTCACACAGACCTAATCTTCTCTTCTATGATCGCACATACAAAACCCTCATCATCAACTAAAACCCTAGACATGATGTCCTTATAAAGGAGTCTGATTTCATGTCGGTCCAATGGTATTACATTACAAGTTCTTAGGTTTAGTGCATCTAGACACATTTGGTAACATAGCACAAAATCACCGCCAAAGTATCGGTGGATGATAACTCATCACAGAAATACCGGTTGGTAACTCATCACGAAATAATATCAGTTCATACAATTTACCGATTACCGGTTGTTAAAAGTGAAGACTAGAAAAATGTTAACTATCGCTTTGTTCCTTCATACCGCTTGAGATCTTTGAACCGCTTTGGGTCTTCAGTCAGTTTGTGACCAGTAAACATCTTCTGCAAAACACCGATAGTCTAAAGACTATAATACATAATACCGGTTGGAACAAATATCGGTTGAGCATAACTCATACATCAAGAAAGTTTACACAAAGAAAGTGTGTGTCCATCAATGACAATCACAACATCATCAAAATGCCAACAATCTCCCCCTTTGGCATTGATGGCAACACTAGGAAAATTTTGACATCTAAGTGTTTTTACAACAAAATATGCCATATGCAAAATTACTCCCCCTAAGCATATACACTATCCCTTTTGCAGAAATCACAATGTATACTACTCCCTTAAAGTGGTAACATGAAAGTATACATAACATTCACCAAAAATTTTAATACTACTCCCCCTTTGCCAACAATGACAAAGTACTACAAAATAACCCCTGTTTCTCATTGTCATTAAAATTGAGTAAATGTTTAAGACAATAAGGAATGAAACTTGTCAAAAACTGATTTAAAATCTTGCAAAAACATCTTCATGTCTAATGACCATGACTCAAGTAATGAGGTAGCAACCTCACTTTTGGTCTGCATCTGAGATACCTGTTCTTCCATGGCATCAATAGTACTCATCTCTTGAGTTATCGTTAGGGCTTCCAGATTGAGAAAACACTTCTGAAGAATCTGCAGTCTAGGAAATAAGACCAGTTGAAGCTCCTGCAAATCTCTTGACCAGTTGCTGATCTCCACTTCTATCATGGCAGAATGAAGCTGAAAACGATGAACTGTTTGCCCATATGTAGTGAAGGAATCATATGGCATCTTGAAGTTGCTTATGTATGTCTGCAAATCTGATTGGAGTTTCTCTTTTTGAGTGAGCACATCATCGCAGAATAGATGGGGTTGGCTGATTTTTCTCAATAGGAGTTTGCCCCCATCCATAGAAACACTTATGTCCTTCTGTTGTTTCTGAAGTTGAGACTGAAGCTCATTCAGTTTCTTGACTAAGGCAGTGTTTAGTGCCTTTTCATGCTTCTTCTTTGCATTTTCTTCAACAGCTTCTTCCAGGCATTAGACCTGGTCCTCTACAACGATACATAGAAGTTTCAGCTTTGGTAGAGAGGAATTGGTACTGGGAAGGTTAGTACCGGGAATCAAACTGGTGAGAGTGTCAACCGCAGTTTGAATAACATCTTGTTCCTTCTTCCTCCTCAATGCTTCCAACTGTTCATGTGCAAGCTTTATTCTTTGAAGCAGCTTTGATTCATTTGCAGATTGGAGATCAATAGGACTAGCAATGTCAACTGGTTTGGCTTGACCTTCGGTTGCCTTGGGAGTCTCCGCTTGTTTGGCTTGTTCTGCTTCCTTCTCCTCTAGTGCTCTTTTCTTTTCTTCTTCTTTCTTCTTTTGTTCCTCTTCTTGATTCTTCTTTAGTTCTTCTTTCTTCTTATCTTCTTCTTCCTTTTTATCCTCTTCTTTCTTCTTCTCCACTTCTTTCCTCTTCTCCTCTTCTTTCCTCTTCTCCTCTTCTTGTTTCCTCTTGTCTTCCACTTTCTTTTTCTCCTCCTCTTTATTTTCATCTTCCTCTTTCTTTTTCTCTTCCTCTTTCTCCACTTTCTCCTTATCAGTCTTTTCCTTGTCCAGTTTTTCCTTTTCTTCTTTTTCCTTGTCTTGTTTCTCTTTCTCTGCTTTTTCCTTATCAGCCTTTTCCTTTTGTGCGTCTGGAGTGACATCTTCACCATCCAATGCATCAACATCAATAGTGTCCACCTATTCTGTAACTCTTTCTCCTTCACCATCAAATACCTCATTCGATTTGGCTGAGGATTGGTCAGGTACTTGTTTGCCTTCTTGTTGGCCTCAGACACTTGATGTAACCAAACATCAGCTTTGGCATGTAGATGAGTGCCCTTCTCCACTTCAAAGGTTTTGCCTTCTAACAGCTTGAGTCTTCTTCTTCTCATGAAGAAGAGACCTTTATTCTTGTCCATAATTTCAAATAATTCAGAATTGGAGGCATCAAGAAAGTACTGAGCAAATATTTTCTCCCTTATTTCCTATTCTTTCTCAATGGCAATGCACCATTTATTGTCCAAAGAATTGTATAAATAATCAAGTACCACCGATCTAATTTCAGATGGTGACTGGTCATTTACACATAGATATTTTATCATTTCCTGCTCTACTTCTTCCTTCTCATTATCAGAAAAATCATCAAAATATTCTTTTAGGTCATCAAGCACCTTTCTCTTAATGTTCTTTATAGTCCTCTAACAATGTGTCAGAGGCTTATAAGAAGATATGTCTATATTTACTAGTGCTGACGATGCAGGTGCATTATCGGTAGATTTAGCCTTCTTTCTTGATTGCCTAGTTTTCTTAGGCTGCACTTCTGGTTCGGTATTCTTTGACTCCGGTGAGTTATTTTTGGTCTTCCACTTCCTCTCAAATACTTTAGCGGGTGCAACTTTCGGTTTCTTCTTGGTAGGTGACCGCTTGGTCACTTTTGGGCTAGTTGAGGTAACCGGTGTCAATACCGATGGCACTGCCTTTCCCTTTTTCACTAAAGGTTCTTCAATCAGTGTTACCCTTTCCAAGTAGGTGTTGGTTTGATTTTTATTTGCATCTAAGGGTGAGGCAATCAGGGTAGAGGCATACCCATCCAACATGTCATACATTACTTCATACCCCATGGGTACTACTGCTTCCTTTCTCGACTCTACCGCTTCCATTATGCATTCATCTACCTTTATGATAAAGCAGATGTCATCTTCATATTTCTTTACAATATCTCCAGAAATCCTCATCCTTTGGCTCATTTTCCGTCTGAATTCATCAAAATATTTATTCAGAACCTCAAGATATCCAGTTCCAACGGCTTGGAGACTTTCCCTAATTTGCTTAGTAACCGATTGGTCAGCAGACCATTGAATTGTTGGCATTTGGCATTATAATAGACAATGGGAGATTGTTAGCATTTCAATAAGAATATTGAGAAGGTTGTTGATGATTATGGATATAACTAATTAAGGATGTTTACTGTCTTGATATTATTATTTTGTCATTGATGTCAAGAAATTGATTTTCTAATTCAGTATGATGTTGCCATATCTTGAGAAGTATGATTTGAAGAATATAAAGATGTCATAAAAGACACAGAAAGAATATGATGAATAAGGGGATGAATAAGGTATTCAATGGGCAACTATTACCGAGTCAGACAATGATGAGATCATGATGTTTAGATTGTTTTAACATCATACATATGTTGTAAATTGTAAGGTTAATATTATACTATGTTACCAAGCAAAGAACCTAGTCGGTAAACCCTAAGAAACCTAGTCGGTAAACCCTAAGGTTATCACTATCGATTAATGAAGGCAGAATGTCTACCGAGTGAAGTTTAGTATTTACCAAGTTATTACCGAGTTGTAACCGAGCTGTAATAGAATACATTAAATGGTTACATGCGTTATTTAATGAAGGAAGCTGATGAGCTGGAACTGATTAAATGATTGGTATGTTGTGCATGAAGTTTGTTAATGAATCTATCGCAAAGGAAAATCGGCATGAAGATCTACAACTTAGATTGAACCGCAAGAAGATTAAGCGGTTAGATGATTGTTTATAAATAGGGAACTATTGATAAACAATGCATGCGGGCAAATGTATGCATAGGGATGCTACATAGTGATTACCGAGCACAGAAGCTTGAAGACCTATTTGAATAATAGAGTATAGAAGCCCAACAGATGGACAAGATTAGTTCTATGTCTAGATTGTATTGAGCAAATAAGAATCTGCTTTAGCATTTTAGATGTGAAGTTGAAGATAGATTTTTATTACTGCTATTTTGTGAAAGTGACAGAAAATCTCTTAACCAAGTGGACTTAACAGTCTTATTTGTAAAACCCTCTAGCAAGGTGACATTTTGATTAAGTGTTTGAAATCCTTTAACAAGGTCACTTCTAACAAGGTGAAGATCCTAACAAATCTAAGGGAAATCCCTTAACCGGGTCACATCTAGCAATGTGTTTGTAATCTTTAATAGGATTTTCTTTTAACCGAGCATACTCTAGAAGAGTATATTTCTTAGTGGGTCCGAAATCCCACAGTGGTTTTTCCCTATTTGGGTTTCCACGTTAAATCTGGTGTTATGAGGTTTATGATGTTTATATGCTTTTGAGTTTGCATGTTTAGCAGTTTTGGTTATATTACTGAAGTATATGTTACCGAGGTTGAATCTGATGTTTTTATGGTAGATTAAGTTTGTATGATTCACCCCCCCGCCCTCTCATCTTGTTGGCTATTGGATCTATACTTCCATTAAGTATCAGAACTATCATTGAATATCACCTACTCCAGGAAAATAGCCTTGAAAGTAGAAAAATAGGCTGACCAAGAGTTGTCTGAACCTAAACCTTAAGGCATTATCCTGTTTGATGGACTTTAGGTTCAATAGTAGTTGCTTCTGCAAATAGGTACACAAATAAAAAGAGGCATCTTCCTGAATCATTCTGTAGGTGACATTTACTGCAGCAGTGGGGACAGAGTTTATTCTGCTGGCATAAACACCCTGTAGCCGATCACCATGCAAGCATACTTAACCAAGTCATCTTTGATGGGGTTGACAGTCATTCCCTGTTGGTCGCTCAGAGAACTGGTGAGCTTAGTCATTTTAGTCTTGATGACCTTCCTTAGAGCTGACACCTCACCAATGTTATAGAAACTGGTGATGGCATGAATTGCTTCCAGTGTGATATCATGTGTCTGCTCTAGGTACATTTTATCACCGTGTACTCTGCTCAAGATAATGCAGATGTGATCTTTTGTGAACTCTTCAAGAAAATAAACTGCATTGTGTATTTTCTTCCTCTCTAGGATGCTATATTCTGGTTTAATTTTCTTGTCATCCCTACAGAATAGACCTAGTTGGGAATGGATCACTAGGGATCCTAGGTCTTCCAATTTGCAATCAATATAAGCTGAAATATCTTACTCAACTATGACTCCAGTGGGTATCTAGGATAGGGCATTGTATTTCATCTTCCTTTGAATAAAATCCGTTGAGTCTATAGGTGCACTAGGACTAGAGTGCGATGCAGAAGCCATGATTAAATGATAGACAAAAATTTTGAGAAATACCTTCACACTTTGAAATTTAGGGTTTTTGCAATGTCGCTCACACCACTTCGGTTGTAGGATTACCGCTTTGATGTTCTTCACCTGATTGATTGAAAATGATCTCTGGATTCTTCTGCAAGATTTGAGTTCACTTTGAATCGCTTGACGAATTTCTCTTTATCGCTCTGCACTTGAAATTTCTTTGCTTGAAAACAGATAAGTGAAAATGGCATCAAAAATTTCTTTTAAACAATCTTTCACCTACCATAATAAATGCTCCACCACTAGGGTACAAACCCTAATTTTACCTTTTACCACTTCAAAATCTTCTACTGATTGACAGGTAACGTATACCGGTTAAGGTCTTTATTAATATAAATCGGGGGTTCAAATATTTCACCGATATGCTCCCCCCAAGCTTTTCTAAAGCTCAGTTTGCCAGTTCAGAGACTTCCACACTAGGTGCAGAAACTGATTCATCTTGTGACACTTCTTCAGGTTTATTTTTCCATGTTTTATTCATTCCCACTTGAATGGTTTCAACATCAATCTTCTATTCTGGAGTGATCGATATATCATCTGATAGATTCTTTCTCATTCTGCAGGTTCTGGCAGGGTGTCCCGGTTTGTTGCAATGATAGCATACCATTATAGGTGATCTCCATGAACCATTGTTCATTCTACCATTCTTCCTTCTGTATGTTGCAACAGTGTGACCGCTACCATGATAGATCAAAGAGGTTTCTCTCCAACCGGTTGCCACTTGATATCCACCACCACCTGACTGATGGTCATAGGCATTATACCGGTTTGGATTCTAGTTCACAGTGGGTTCTAGGATAACTCCTTGAGTCCTTGGAGGGTATCTCCAAGTGTTGTGCAAAACAGACCTGCATTCAAATGCTCTATGCCCAAACTTGTTGCATGCATAATAGTTTCCATTGAATCTATTGGATCTAGGCTTATTGGTTAGAAAATAAGGAAAATTATTGTAGGCCTTATTTCTACACACATTAGCAGTATGTCCTTCCTTAAGACAATTAAAGCAAATAGGTTTAAACTTTTTCTTACCTTTATCCTTTGATGTTGGTTGCTTCTTTGATGCTACATCTTTTGTTCTAGAGGTTTCACCTTCCTCATAACCAGAAAAACCAAGTCCAGTGGTATTCTTTACTGGTTTTGTTGATTCAAGCTTTTGCTCTAGCTTAGCAGTACTCTGATTGAATTTGGAAAGTATCTCCTTTGTCTCGGTAAGATCTTTAGAGATAGAAGCATTGGATTCCTTCAAGGTTGCATTCTCAGAAATAGCCATGTTTAGCTCACCTTGCATTTCTTCTTTTTCCACTTTACTCTCTTGGAGATGAGGGGTAAGGGCACTAATTTCTTGCTTCAGCTTGGAGATCTCATGATCTTTGTCTTTTACTAGATCTTTAGCTTTCCTTCGGTTCTCAAGCTCTTGACACATTCTGATAGTCAATCCTTCCAGTTCCCTTCTCAGGTTGGCATTGGATCCATTCAGTTTTTCAACTTCTTCAACTAAAGCATCCATGTCTGCTTCATCAGAAAAACTATTTTCAGTAAGCTCCATTACTTTCTCAACATGCTCTCTTCTTTTTGCCAAAGAGGATTTATACTTGACTTTGAGTTCATCATAGGCTTTCTCAGTCTGAGTGAGATGATGAGTAAGTTCCCTCACAGTGTATTCCCCCATAACTCCTTCCAAGTGGTTAGACTTATAGAAAGGTAGGCTCTGATGCCAATTGATGAATACTAAGAGGGGGGGTGAATTAGTATACCAAAAAATACTGAACTCAAACACTTAAACAGTTTAGCAGATAATCGGTATGACAAATTTATAAATAAATCGATTAAGATAAATGCAAACCAAATAGCAAACAAAGCATTCACCCACAAGACCAAAATCACCATAACACAAGAAGTTTTGATGTGGAAACCCAAATGGGAAAAACCACGGTGAGCAGAAACTCACAAGTAACTATCTACAGAATAGAAAGTAGACTGGTTAAGGTCATACAATGTTCTTCACCAGAACAGATCCTGTTAGGAATCTAGATCCCTATTAGGAGATAAGTCCTGTTAAAGACTACCTTGTGAGAGGATTTCAGATTCACAGTTGTGAACCACCTTGTTAGAGGATTTACAAAGGCTTTGCTAGGCCTACCCGGTTAAGGGTTTCAGACTTGTCGAAGATGTGAGTAATCAACAAGTGAGTGATCTAGATACTAGCACAGTATGCTTGGTTAGATCCATGATAGCTCATTGTTAATGCAGTTCAGCATTACTTCAGTCTTCAATATCTCCACACTTCTACTCTTCACACAGACCTAATCTTCTCTTCTATGATCACACATACAAAACCCTCATCATCAACTAAAACCCTAGACATGATGTCCTTATAAAGGAGTCTAATTTCATGTCGGTCCAATAGGATTACATTACAAGTTCCTAGGTTCAGTGCATCTAGATACATTTGGTAACACGAAACAAAATCACCGTCAAAGTGTCGGTGGATGATAACTCATCACAGAAATATCGGTTGGTAACTCATCATGGAGTAATACTGGTTTATACAATTTACCAATTACTGGTTGTCAAAAGTGAAGACAGGAAAAATGTTAACTACTGCTTTGTTCCTTCGTACCGATTGAGATCCTCGAACCGCTTTGGGTCTTCAATCAGTTTGTGATCGGTAAACATCTTTTGCAAAACACCGATAGTCTAAAGACTATAATACATAATACCGGTTGGAACAAATACCGATTGAGCATAACTCATACATCAAGAAAGTTTACACAAAGAAAGTGTGTCCATCAATGACAATCACAACATCATCAAAATTCCAACAAATCATTCTCAAGCTCCTTGTCCAGGTTTGCCAGAGGAGAATTGTAAGACCCCAGATTATAGGGTGTGACACCATTCTTTGTGATCTCCCAAATCTCCTTGCCAAGATAGCTCAGATGAGTCTCCATCCAAATTTTCCATACTGTGTAATTGCTTTCATCAAGCCTTAGAATATCCCTTCGAAAGATAGCTCCATAAGAACTAGATGAACTTGAACTGTTAGTCACCATAGGATCTTCCTCAAGCGGTTAAGCTTTTTGTAGACATGACCAAAGCTCTGATACTAATTTTTAGACAGTTCAAATAATCGGAAGACAACTGAGAGGGGGGTGAATCAGTTGTCATAGATTACTGGAACCATTAGCAATTTAAACTTTAATACCAGAACCCAAAACATTAATAGCAAAATAATAGTTAAACCAATTAAGCATAAACAATAATCACAGAATAAAATCCATCTACATGACACCAAGATTTGTATGTGGAAAACCCGGTAAAGGGAAAAACCACAGTAGAAAGCCTACCCACAGTTAGATAATACTTATGTAGTAAGTATGTGAATTATAATTGAGGGGCCTTCACTTGCAGGAAGGCCAATAGCCTAGAGCGCACTTCTCATCACAAAAGGAGCCTCACTGACTTCATATAAATCCATACTACAATCCAAAGAAGTGTTGAACTAAAAAAAATAGCATCTCCTATGCCTGAGTACAGTTTCAGTTAAGCTCAATACCAGAGGACTAAATCCTCTTACATAAACCCAATTCGATCTCCAATGATCGACCAACTCCTCTGCCTGAATGATATTACATTATTCGCACATTACATTCCCTAACCATGACCTCTAATAATAATCATGATGATCTACAATGAGATCTTACATCTATATATACAAACCCTCGACCATAAACAATTAGGTCAGCCACCAAATAATAAACCAATTTCATAATTACAAACCATGTTGGCCTTAGACCAAACAAATAATATCCAGCACATAAGACATCCCGAAAATACATAGATAGATCCAATCCACACGTTACATTAAAGCCGGTCCATAACCTAGATTAACCGGGGCACCATATAGGTCCACACGCTATAGCAATGATCTCCATCTGCCAAGTCTCAAACATGATCACCAACAACATCCTAAACCTCCACCAGAAGTTGCACCAACACCACTTATGCAATTCATCAAAGATCTCCACCAAAAGCTCTGTCGGTGAAACCCTCACCGGAACCAGAAACTAAGCTTCTAAGCAAACATGATAGCATCCAATCACTAGACCAAAATCAATTGACCAAATATGAGCATTAGTATCATGAACAAGCCAATTCCATCACCAAACTATACCTTAGCCTACCGGATCATGCCAGATCCAAATCAACCAAAAACCACTCAACCTACCAGGACCAGAAGGGTGTCGGTAAAGCGTCCAAATAGTTAGTGTTGGCATCAATGACAAAACATCAATGCAACACATAATCAATTCCACCAAATGGCCAACACAAATAAAATTTTAAACCAACATCAATCAAGTCCAAGTCATAACAAACTCAAGTCTTCCAAACAAGTCCCAAACTACGTTGGAACTTCGTCCATCTCATGTTTCATAAGCCCAAGTTGAATAAGCATCCCAAGAAGTCAATCTACCAACCAATCAAGAAGAAGAAGCTCACGCAAGCACAACTCATTAGACGACAGAAGTTTTTGTACACCAATCGCAAACTCTTGCTTAAACATAGGACATTTTTGCACCATTACCATGATTACATCCATGGTCATAGCAATGAGTTTGATTCTAGTAATGAATTAAGAGTCTGTGCCCTCCATCAAGGTTCGGATTTGTCATTTAACACCAAATTTTGTCAAAATCAGGGTGGTCGCATCCCTTCATACAACTTTCCATCCGAACCAATCGTCTATTAAGTCATGTTCATGCTAAGAATAGCCTAGTCATCAATTTTCTTCTAATCATCACTATTGTCGTGTGTGTGAAGTATGGTACCTGCAGCTGCAACACAGACACTCAATAGACCATTACAAGCATGGTTAGAAAATTGAAGTCAAATGAAAGATAAACCATGACAAAGTGACCTATCACCTCCTAAGAGATGCGAGTATGGATTTGCTCTCAGATCTAGATAAGCAATCCCAGTGACTTGACTACACCTAGACAGAGGATTTAAAATGATATGATATGCAAGCTAGATGAGATTAGATTGATCCAAGAGGACAATTAAGCTAATGATATGCATGATTAAGCTATGATGATGATGCAATTAAGCTATAAAAGAGATTGATTAAGCTACATGATTCAATAATTATAATAGAAAATGGTCAAATTAAGCTAGATCTAAGATGCAATTGCCTATAATAACAATGCTCAAATGATATGCTAAAATGGATACGCCTATAGTAACAATGCCTAAATTGATATGAGATGGGATCCTTTGTGCTCCAAAATGGGGGATATTTATAGGATTTCCAAGGCCGAGGGTGAAGTGGCAGGAATTAATGGTCAAGATTGAGTATGAAGATATCAAGGGTGAAATTGGAGGAGGTTGGAGAATAGGTTGGAGGGAGGGACACTTGTCATCTCTGTGGTGACAAGTGTCAAGGAGTCTTGCTCATAAGTGGTAAAGTGTCCAAGGGAGGAGACATGTGGCCTAAGTGCCATGTGTCTCAAGGGGAGAATATCCACACCATAGGAGGTTAGGATGTGCAAGATAGGATAGGGTTAGTTAAACCCAAGGTTAGGTGAAATGGGTTAGGTTAAGGGATGGTTAGGTTAGGTGTTTATAAGTTAGGAGGCATGTGGGTAATTTGAATTTAAAAATTTAAATAATAGGAAAAGGCTAATTAACTTTCAACAACTCATAAATTGATTTGTTTTAATTAATTAGGGGGTTAGAAGAAATGAATTAAATGGGGGGAGGATTAATTAATTTGGATTAATTAATCAAAGGGGACCATTGAAATGAAGCTATTAAATAAATTCTTAGATTTATTAATAAGTAGATGAAAGGGATTTAATCAAATTAATAATGAATTCAATTAAATTAGGAAGGGGGATTAATTAAATAATTGCTTATTTAATTAATTATCTTCAGACCATTTTTAAGTGTATATATTTTGCCCCTCTTTGAATCGAGGTGTGATGACGTGTTGATTCAAATAATAATCTCATTTTGATGATGATATTGGTTTGATAAGATTCCCCAGATATTGATTGATAAAATTCGGTACGATGATGCCCCCTTGGGAGATCAATTGAGATAATTGATCTGTGAACTGTTTGGATCGTTGCGAAATTGATTTGATTTTTGCAACGTTGATTGATGAAAATGTGAGTTCTTTGATCACAATGGTGTGGTTCTTGATGTGATGATTGATATAACTTGATTGAATTTGACAAGATTGATGAGATTGATGAGATCGATATTTAGTCTGGATTCAAGAATGACACCTCCTGTATAAGACAAAGATGATCAAAGCATCTGGTTTCAGGAACGATATATCCTATTTAAGACATTATCAGAACGTCTAGTTCCAGGAAAGATACATCTTGTATAAGACATGATATAATAGATCAGATGCGATCGAATGATAGAATTGATAAGGTTGATTGGATAAAGAACTGACATTTTGTTGATATCAAGTTGCAGGAAAATTCAGATATGCTGATGTTGGCATATTTGAGGGAGTAGCATAAAATTTGCGTTGGGTCGGTAATATCTAGAGAGAGATGAGTCATTGTTCTGATTGTGTATACACTTATGATGATAAATTGATGATTCTTGCAATAGATTTGACCTTGGATAAGATGAGATTTTGTGATCCCATGCAAGAATGAAATGCAAGCTAAATGCAAATTCAAAGCTACAATCGGACCAGTCATTGGGTTATTGTGTTTTGTCATCATTGAGCTTTTTTTAAATGTGGGAATTGAGTGCAAACATCGATGGTATAATTAAACCATGATGACCTAAGAACTACTTTCCTGGATTTTGATATTGCAAGTTAGCACAAGCATCGAGGTATAATTGAACCAATATGACCTGAGTGTTGCTTGTGTAAAACAGGTAGTATTAACCATTTCTATTTGCAAATTAGAAATGTCTTTAATGATACTCCAATGATCATGTCCTGAGACAAATTTGCACATATTAATGATTATGGTATAATTAAACCATGATGACCTGAGCACTACTTTCCTGGATTTTGATATTGCAAGTTAGCACAAGCATTGAGGTATAATTGAACCAATATGACCTGAGTGTTGCTTGTGTAAAACAGGTAGTATTAACCATTTCTATTCACAAATCGGAAATGTCTTTAATGATACTTCGATGATCATATCTTGAGACAAATTTGCACATATTAATGATTAATTTACAGATAGTAGACAAGAAAAATATCATGTTCCTTCCTTGTTCCTCTAGTCAGAGACATCATGGAGTCACTTAGAAATCATGATAGTGAAAACCAAGATAGAAAAGTTGAACAATCATTGATTAAAGTTCAAAAAAATCATTAGTCAAAAGATACCATTTATTGATATGTGTGTGTCGTGCTTAGACTGACATGTGATAGTTTTGATGATTGATAATTTGATCTCATGTTCAACGTTGGAAGTGTCTCAGTTTTGCTTGACAAGAGCTGCCTAAATATTGTTCTTCCTATTTGATTAAGCTCAAAATGATCAAAAATTTTGCCCCCAACTAGGTGCAGGATTTTGCCCCAAGCCTAGAAACAAAGTCATTATGATATACCCAATGATCCAAACCATGGTGAGAAATTAGTTGCGATGCCTGTGTATGTACAAAGGCTTATTATGGATATGAACTACATTGATGGAAAATGAATGCAAGCGGAAGGATGCATGAACTAATAGATGGAAGAGCTAGCTGACAGATAGCGCCTATTTGCCAGGTTTTGACCATCTGTTTTTATTGCACTTTTTCTCATATTTGATTTTTGTTTTTTGTTTTTCACTTTTTTTCGTTGTTTTTGTATTTTCTGCTTTTTCACTTTTTTTGGATTTTTCTACTTTTCCACTATTTTTGGATTTTTTGCTTTTTCACCATTTTTAGATTTTTCTGCTTTTCCACTATTTTTGGATTTTTATGTTTTTCCACTCTTTTTGGATTTTTTCTGTTTTTCCACTATTTTGGGATTTTTCAACTTTTTCAAACATAAAACTTCTTTAGATGCATGCTATTGATGGGTTCCTCAAGTTGATCTTCATCCTATGTTGATAGTTGATATGCCCCTAACCCAAATATTGTTGTGACCACAAATGGACCTAACCAGTTTGGTTCAAACTTCCCTTTATTTTCCCGATCTACGTGGTTTCATGGATATTCTTTTAGTACAAGTTCCCCAACTTGAAAGACTTGTGGTTTGACCTTGTGATTATAACTTCGCCACATTCTTTGTTGATATATATTTAAATGATCAAAGGCATTTTGTCTTTGTTCATGGATCAATTCTAACTCTTGCAATCTAGATGCTATGCATTCTTCATCGGGCATAAGGCCTTTTAATGATACTCATAGAGAAGGTATCTCTACTTCTAGTGGCAATATTGCTTCTAATCCATAGACAAGAGAGAAAGGTGTGATACCTCTTGGTGTGTCGACTGGTATGGTAGGCCCATAAAGTAGGGTTCAATTGAATATGACAATCTTTGCTAGCATCATTCATTATCTTTTTAAGGATTTTCAAAATAGTTTTGTTTGATACTTATGCTTGTCCATTCCCTTGGGGATAGTAGGGTGTGGAAAATCTGTGTTAGATCTTGAATTTTTCACATAGCTCTTGGACATCCTGATTCTTGAACGGTCACCCATTATTAGTCATAATGGCCATGGGTATTCCATAGCGACGGATGATGTAGTTCAAGATAAATGCAGCAATTTGTTTTCCTATGATATTGATGAGAGGTACTGCCTCAATCCATTTTGTGAAATATTATGTAGCTACAAGGATGAATTTGTGACCATTAGATGAAGAAGGATTTATCTTTCCTACTAGATCAATACCCCATTGGCATAAAGGCCAAGATGTTGTCAAAGCATGGAGTTCTTATGTTGGTGCATGAATCAAATTCCCATGGATCTCACAGTGTTTACATGTTTTAGCTATCTGAGAAGAATCTCGTTCCATAGTTGGCCAAAAATAGCCCAAACGTATGAGTTTTTCAAAAGGGTAAGACCACTTGAATGAGTGCCACAAATGTTGTTATGTACTTCATTTAAGGCCTTCTCAGATTCTTCTTGCTCGAGACATCTTAAAAGAGTACCGTCTAGACCTCGTTTAAAAAGGGTATCCATGACGAGAGTATAATGGGAGGATTGGTGAATAAATTTTCTCTTTTGGTTCTTTGATTAGTCGGGAGGGAGGATATTATCTTTCAGGTATGTGTAAGTTTGCCCATAGTGGGAGGAATCATGCCCAACGAGGTGATAAATAGTTTGGGAATCAAGACAATTATGTGCAGGGTAAAACAACTCTTCCACCATGTATTTGTAACGTTCTTGATTTTCCTGTGTCTGTAATAGAGAAGCAACGATTGCCATGACATCTGCTGCTTTGTTAACATTCCTTGGAATCTACTAAAAATTTATTTCAACAAAGTATTTCTTGACATCATCAACTATCTTCTTATAAGGCAATTTTTCATTCTTTGTTTGATAATCGCCATTGATTTGATTGATGATGATCTGAGAGTCTCCAAAGACCTATAGTTGTGTAATGTTCCATTCTATAGCTATGTTGATAGTTATAACCAAAGCTTTATATTTTGCTATGTTATTGGTGCATGGAAAGCTTAATTTGTATGCTTTTGGAATTGTATGACCTTGTGCTGTGATGAATAAAATGCTTGCTCCTGATCCATATTGTGTTATATTATTGATGCCTGCTCCAGGACTGATATTCGAGTGATGTATTATAAGATCTGGATCGAACCCTGGAATGTCTGCGTATGACCATCTTTTGATTTGCCTCCTTTTGAAGAGTTCTAAATATTTTTGCCTTTCTAGTTTTGATAGAGAAGTTGTTGGATATAGATCGGTTGTGCCAATGTTAACTACCTCTATTGGTTCCATCAGGATAGATGACCTTTCTTGATGGTGCTCAAGTAAGATGTCAAATCTCCCATCTTCCAGCACCTCGAAGAGGTTTTCATCGTTAGATGCATCCTTTCTTTTTACTTTTTCTAGATCTAGTGTTGCCAATAAATGGTTTTCAACAGTAGATCTGGTATTGTTTTCTTTATTTTCACTGTTGCGACTAGGAGATGTGGCACCCACTTGATTCAAAGATACGTTGGTAAAATCCTTGGTGAAAGTTGTTGTGGGTTCGATTGCATTAAGATATAAGGATATGGCATGGTCATTAGGAAAGGTATCAATGGTGGTATGTCTTTCATTTTTCCAGTCCATAGGTTCATGATGGATTAAGGGTAAAGGATCCTCAGGTTGAATTGTTTCAAAGATATTAGGGGTCATGATAGAGATGTCAGAGTTTTTGATATGCATTTCAATGTCTAGAACGATACTCTCATCAAAATGACCTCTTGCAAGGAGCTCTTGATCGTCCTTGAGTAAGTCCAAGTCAATCGAATATGATTCTAATTCAAGTGGGCTAGTTCCTAATGTTTGCCATGCATACTTGTGAACTACATCAATTCTTACATCTTCTTCCCTTTCAATTTCGAGTTTCTCTTGTTTGTTTTCCCATGATAGTGAATATTTTTCGCTCGCTCGATCTCTTAGCTACATTTGTTTTTCCATGCTTGAAAAATTTGATGCAAATGATTGTTCCTTGGATTGTGTGCTTGAAGATGTTGCCTCTCTATTATTTGGAAAAATAACCTCTGGGGCCGGTTTCAGATTACTACAACACTACAATGGATTTGAGTCTGCTGAGATCGTGATTTCCTTCCCATTGTATGGAAATTTCAGGCACTGATGATATGTTGATGGAATAGCTTGTATGTCATGTATCCATGGTCTTCCCAAGAGTATGTTGTATGGTAAGTCCAAGTCTATAACTTGGCATGTTGTTTCTTTCTACAAAGGTCCAACTCTGATGGGTAATATCACAATTCCTTTAGAGGAATACTCTTCTTCACCATATGCTTTGATTGTTATCTTTTTCTGGGAATCAAATGCATCTTCGGAATAACCTAGAGCACGGACAAAAATCAATGAGAAAATGTTTAAGCCAACTCCCCCATCTATTAGGACATGTTTAACGAGTGTTCTATGAATGACTTCAATTTGCAAGCGAGCATTATGGGGATGTTGCAAGGAATCAATGCTTGTATATGAAGAAGATGGGCTTTGAATATGATCCTCTCAAAAAGATTTGATGGCAATTATGGATATCCCTTGGGGAACTTCATCCTTGGGTGTATTGTTTGGTGAGGATGCTATGGAAGATTCTTTCAAGTTTTCAAGAGGTGTAGGAATAGATGTCTTTGGAGATTCAATTTTCTTATGGGGGGATGAGCCATTGCTAGACATAGGTGCGCGATTTTGATCTTCCTCAGCAAAATCCTTTAGGGCTCTCTTTAAGAGTTGCATAAAAGAGCCACCTTTCTTTGAAGATGCATTTGAATCCTTCTGAGGTTTTGACATAGTTGGCTTTTGATTTTGGACTTGTTTGATTTCTCTTTTATGTTGACTTGTTATGTCTTCTTCTTGTATTTTTCTTTGGTATTCCATATTTCTATGATCTTCAATTATTTTGAATATTTCTATTTCTGTTGTAGGGATTTGATTATCTAAAAGGTGTTTCGATAAGTGACCAACTATCAATGTAGATATAATAGAGTGATATGACACGAAAAGATAATTCAAGTGTTTAAAAGTTTGCAAGTTTTTTTTATCTTTGGTTTTGGAGTGCAATGATGATTATTTTGATAAAACCAAGTCCAATAAGAACGATATATCCTATGATGTGGGACAAGTTTATCCTGACCAGATGTTGTAGTTTCATGATAGAGGATGATAGATCCTGATGAGAAACTATGTTTTGAGTGATCAATTTTTCAAAGAGGGTGATAATGCACTTTGAATGTTTAGATCTTGAACTTGTTGAAGGTGAATACTTGAAAATCTTGATGGTGTCTACCTCTAGAATCAAATTTCACAGAAGATTACTTGACCAAGTGAACCAAGAAAACAATCTAAGCACAAAATGACAGATATCAGGTGTTTATGCTCACTGTATATTGACCAAGCAAACATGAAAGGTCTGAAAAAGACATGCAAGAAGATAGCTCTGGATTGACAGAGACAAAAATTCATATGACGGTTTAGACAACCCCAGACAACAATTAAGACAGATCCATTCAATAAACTAGAAATCTCACACGACAAAGGCCTAAACTTGTATGACACTTACCACAGAACCAGACGATAAAAGATAACAAAAAAGCTTCTACCAAACTAACTCGTACAACAATTCTCACTGAACCAAACGATAAACTAGATTTCTTGTATGACAAACTAGAAAGCTTGTACAACTGAGGATAGAATAGAGACAAAAAATTTATTTGGACAGATTTTTTATTAATGAAGTTTGATGTTTTGATTATGTTTTCCAGTTGTTTTAAATGTCTGATTTTTTGTTTCAGGGATGAAGACACAACAAACACGTGATATGATAAATGACCTCAAGCACAACATGTTAAATATTAAGGAAGTTGGCTAAGAGAGAAAACCTTTGCTTGCAAACTTAGGTACACACCCAATAGCTAATCAGAATACGACCACTGAGTCTCACGCAATGGATTCTCAACACCGTATTATCCGACTCCAAACGCTAATGGGGGCACTATATGGTAAGTGTTTTGGGAGAGTTACTATCTCTCTTGCACACATATTATCCCCCTTTCGGAGGTGAATCGGGTAGCTTCTATCTTAGGGTTCATAGTAAGGGTTTCTATTTGAAATTACCCCTTGCAGTCGCACAAGTGCGATTGAGACCTATAGCCCAACAAGGTACCAAAACAAGTAGTCACGCAAGCATGATTGAGACCGTGAGGCCCTACTAAATGTACGATATGAGATATCTCAAAAGAGAAAAATCAAATAATTCCATCGTCCGAGACTTTAATCTTGGGAGGCCTATTTTTTAGAGTGAGTCGGAAAGCTTAAGTCTAGGTGTACTCACTTGGGTCGTTCTCACAGGGTGATTACTTTTTCCCACTGTGACAAGCCCGCTAAAGGTAATCAAATCTCAAACATAGAAGCACTTCAAGGGTCAGGATTTCTAATTTTCCAAATGGACAAGAGCATACTCTCCTACCTTTTAGACAACTTCTCAGAAATAGAAAACAAGATGTTCATTTACCATTAGCAAAATAAGTGTGCCTAGAAAACTTAAAGAAGACATAAAGTTTGGTTGAGTTCTCCTTTAGGCAACCTGCAAAATTGATACATTATTAGTCATGTTGTTTTGATGAAATGAAGCTTTGACAAGTGTAATCTTCGACAATCGTCCTGCAAAAAACCAGTTAGGCTGCTAAAAAACTCACAAACAGACCAGGGTTAGCATTAGTAATAGCCAAATTGAGGCATAAAACCCCTAAAATATAATATGTTTTGAAAACATAGAAGTAGAAATTCGTAAAAATTTTCTCACCTGATCATACGAGTATTCTCATATACCAAAAGCTCTGTCGGTGAAACCCTCGTCGGAACCAGAAACTAATCTTCTAAGCAAACAGGATAGCATTTGATCACTAGACCAAAACCAACTAACCAAATATGAGAATTAGTATCATGAACAAGCCAATTCCATCACCAAATTATATCGGAGCCTACCAGATCATGCCAGATCCAAATCAATTAGAAACCACTCAACCTATCGAGACCAGAAGGGTGTTGGTAAAGCATCCAAATAGCTAGTGTTGGCATCAATGACAAAACATCAATGCAACACATAATCAACTCCACCAAATGGCCAACACGAATAAAATTTTGAACCAACATCAATCAATTCCAAGTCATAACAAACTGAAGTCTTCCAAACAAGTCCCAAACTATGTTGGAACTCTGTCTGTCTCATGTTTCATAAGCCCAAGTTGTATAAGCATCCCAAGAAGTCAATCTACCGACCAATCAAGAAGAAGAAGCTCATGCAAGAACAACGCGTTAGACGTCAGAAGTTTTGATACACCAATCGCAAACTCTTTCTTAAACATAGGACATTTTTGCACCATTACCATGATTACATCCATGGTCATAGCAATGAGTTTGATGCTAGTGATGAATTAAGAGTTTGTCCCCTCCATCAAGGTTAGGGTTTATCTTTTAACACCAACTATCATCAAAATCAGGGTGGTCGCATCTCTTCATACAACTTTCCATCTGAACCAATCATCTATTAAGTCATGTTCATGCCAAGAATAGCCTAGTCATCAAATTTCTTCTAATCATCACTATTGTCGTGCGTGAAGTATGGTACCTGCAGCTTCAACACAAACACTCAATAGATCATTATAAGCATGGTTAGCAAATTGAAATCAAATGAAAGATAAACCATGACAAAGTGACCTATCACCTCCTAAGAGATGCGAGTATGGATTTGATCTCAGATTTGGATAAGCAATCTCAGTGACTTGACTACACCTAGATGAAGGATTTAAAATGATATGAAATGCAAGCTAGATGAGATTGATTATGATAGATTGATCCAAGACGATAATTAATCTAATTATATGCATGATTAAGCTATGATGACGATGCAATTAAGCTAGAAAAGAGATTGATTAAGCTACATGATTCAACAATTATGCTAGAAAATGATCAAATTAAGCTAGATCTAAGATGCAATTGCCTATAATAACAATGTTCAAATGATCTCCTAAAATGGATATGCCTATAGTAACAATGCCTAAATTGATATGATATGGGATCCTTTGTGCTCCAAAATGGGGGATATTTATAGGATTTCCAGGGCCAGGGGTGAGGTGGCAGGAATCAATGGTCAAGATTGAGTATGAAGATATCAAGGGTGAAATTGGAGGAGGTTGGAGAAGAGGTTGGAGGGAGGGACACTTGTCATCTATGTGGTGAAAAGTGTCAAGGAGCCTTGCTCATAAGAGGGCAAGTGTCCAAGGGAGCAGACATGTGGCCTAAGTGCCATGTGTCTCAAGGGGAGAATATCCACACCATAGGAGGTTAGGATAAGGAGGTCGGGATATGCAAGATAGGATAGGGTTAGTTAAACCCAAGGCTAGGTGAAATGGGTTAGGTTAAGGGATTGTTAGGTTAAGTGGTTAGAAGTTAGGAGGCATGTGGGTAATTTGAATTTAAAAATTCAAATAATAGGAAAAGGCTAATTAACTTTCTACAACTCATAAATTGATTTGTTTTAATTAATTAGGGGATTAGAAGGAATGCATTAAATGGGGGGAGGATTAATTAATTAAGGGGGACCATTGAAATGAACCTATTAAATAAATCCTTGGATTTATTAATAAGTAGATGAAAGGGATTTAATCAAAATGCTAATGAATTCAATTAAATTAGGAAGGGGGATTAATTAAATAATTGCTTATTTAATTAATTATCTTTAGACCATTTTTAGGTGTATACAACTATCACCTCTCTTTGATCAATCATCCTCAATCTTTCCTAAAGACTTAGCACATGAACCAATTCTCAATAAATCTTTAATCAAATCAATCCTCAATCAACCATCTTCAATCAATCATCATTTAATCCAATTAACCTCACGTTAAGCTTTTATGCCTTGTAGAGTGTTATTTAGACCTCACCCTTAGTCAATCAATCATTTGTCTTTTGTGTTTGAAGAAGAATCCTCTCCAAGCACCTTCACTCCATCCTTTGAGTCAATCAAGACTCTTATCTCACATCTTTACTCTGCTTAGGATCATTAGTCAATCCTTAGTAGAACAAAGACTTTGGTCATTATCCTAAGGTCTAAACTTTACCCAACTTGGTCATTACCTTTCTTGTGGTTTCATCAACATCCCCCACCTAAAATCTGCATTCAAGGACTAAGGTGCAATCTTAATCAAGACTGTATCCTAATCAAAGGACTTTACCAATCAATCAAATCCAGTTTCATAAAAATCCAAATTAAAATTAAAATCCAAGATCTTTGCTAAGTCCTTTCATCAAATATTCTTTCCTCTAATCAATCTTTCTAAGGCTATTCTTGTATGATCACAACTCGATCTCAAAAGAAAAAGATTGTCGAACAACAATATGGCATGCCAAACATTAGTGTCCTATATCAAGACTCTTCACAAGATCTTACACAAAGTGTGCAACCCAACATCCAAAATCAAGCACAAGAGGACCCTAATATGGTTAATCAAGATGAACTCTCTCTAGAAGTGCGAACATTTTTAGAAGATTCTTATAATCAAGAAATGATGGAGAAATGTATCTGACATAATCCTAGTGCTCTTCTAAAGACTCTTATTGAAAATGGAGCTCGCCTTCCCCCCGATTTTGATAGATCCATTCTTGATCAACAACCACAAGGAGACCTTGCTCCTACTCATATTGTCACACCCATTCTTCAACCTCAATCAATTGCGCCCCCACCCATAATTCAATCCCAATCAATAGCGCCTGCAACATCTGTCCCCATGGTCTTTATTCTGCCTTCTTCCTTCTTAGCATCTATGCCAATATCCAATCTGATGTCATCTATTCTCCAACATGCTTCTATGCCATCTTCTTCTACCCAACCATATGTTTCTATTCTACAATCCTCCATTCCTCTCAACAATGTCTCTAACTTCATTTGAGCTTCGCTTCCTCCTATCACAACAATTTCGGGTCCCAACCAATTGTCACTTAAGTCCCCGTGACATCGGTCATCACATCTCACATCCCCGCTTCCTCATCATATCAATACATTAGTGGTGGTGGTCCACCTTCCATGACTCATCCAATTTTAGGGGCAAACATAATTCATCATGTCCAAAATCCACAACAAGACATCATGAAAGAAATCTAGGACATGAAAAACATTATCAAAAACATGAAGGAATGGACTAATAAAAGAAAACCCTACTCATTTGAGGAATTTTGTCCTTGTCCTTATGACCCGTCTATATCAGTCACACCATACCCACTATGGTTTGAGATACCTAAGTTCATGAAGTATGAGGGCAAAGGGGACCCTCGAGACCATGTTTGTGAGTTTCACATCTTATGTCAAGAAGTCTCCTATAGTGACTTATACCTTCGAAGGCTCTTCCCTAAGAGTCTCACAGGAGATGCTCTTGCATTGTTCTCATTCTAACCTCGAGGTTCTATCACTTCCTTCCCAAACTTAGCAGAAAATTTTGTGGCCCACTATGCCTAAAACATTGTTAATGATGTTTCCATGATGGACCTTTGTAACACACAACAAAGGCCTGGAGAGACTTTCGCTAACTTCTTGCAAAGATGGCGACACCTCATCAAGAAATTCCAGTGGGACATGTCGGAACAACACCAAATTGAATTATTTCAAAAGAATCTGGTGCCTTAACTATCAAGACCTTTGACATCTCAATGTATCAAATCTTTCCAAAAATTGACTGACAAGGGCCTAGCTCTTGAACGTGTCTTGTTAGAGGAAGTAAACTTAAAAAATTACCAAAAATCAAGTCAAAATTCTTCCCCTTACCATAATGATAAAACAAAATTTTGGTTCAAAAACAAGAACGTAGTTAATGATGGTGTGACTAATGCAAAATGGGTTTAGACTGTAGCCACTCCTCCAAATCCCACCACCACCAATTGCTAGTTCAATAATAAAAAAAATCAAAATAAATCTCAAAAGCCTCATAACAATGTCTCAGTTCAAGGTTGACCACCCTGATCTAACAATAGGACTCCAAGAGACTTCACTCCTCTTGTCGAGCCCATTGAGGTTGTGTTCCAAAATCTTGTCCAAGCAGGCATGGTAGTCTTTCTGATAACTCGCTCATTCGATCCTAATCAACCCAAACCTAGGTGGTACAATGAGAATGAGTATTGTGAATATCATCGTATCAAGGGTCATGATACACGAAAGTGTATGAAGTTTAAAATCTACATACAAGACCTTATTGATAAGGGTGATATTGAAGTAGCAACAACCAAACCTGGTAACAACAATGACAAACTTAAGATGTACCAGGAACCTTTCTCGAAACATGATAAAGGAAAAGGCTCATCATATAACACTATGAACTATGATTACACCAATCATGTAATGAGCTTTGACTTTTTAGTGGGTCACATTGAGCCTGTAGACAACCATGTCAATGTCAGAACTATCCAAGGAGCTAACCCTCCCCCTTCCCAAAGCAAACCTAACCCTGCTAAGATAGTCATTCAAGGCACCACACCTTCTGCTTCCCACTCTTAGAATGACTGCAACGTAACCACCCGTTGAGGCATAGTTACTGTCCAAGGAGCCCCTCCCCCACTGAACCCTCCCCCCATGTCCTCCACCTGCTGATATGACCTACTTGACCATCTTGGGAAGACCCCCACACAGATCTCCATCCTAGAACTTCTAAAGACTTCCCCTATCAATAAGGAGATTTTGGAACAAGCCCTCCTTGAGTCTCGTGTTCCTGATAATATCAATGTTGGCCAATTTCAAGCTCTCATTGGAAACCTTGCTGCCCAACAACACCTTGTGTTCCCTTCCAATGACGCTCCTACAGATGAAGACCATAATAAAACTTTGCACATCAAAGCCCTTATCCAAAAGCACAATGTTAAATGTATCTTGATAAACGATGGATCCAGACTCAATCTGTTTACATATAAGTTAATAAAACAATTGGGGCTTTCTAAGGACCTAGTAGATACATCAGGAAGAATCACAATAAAAGCATATGATGATGCAAAAATAGTTTCTAAAGGCATGATCACCTTGCCTCTTCAAGTGGGCCCTATTACAATTGAGACTGCTTTCCAAGTCCTGGATCTTGATCTCCCTTATAACATCCTAATTGGATGACTATGGATTCATTCCCTTCAGGCCATCCCTTCCACTTATCATCAATGCATCAAATTACCCTTCAATGGAAGAGATATCACTATCAAAGGTGATCCACAACCCTTTCAATATTGCAAGCTCTTATAGGGGAAGCATCCATATCATTGCCCATTAAATAGACCCTCTCCAACTCCTCCATCTGACACATAAAATATTGCCTCCACCTCATCCCAAGCAAAGCCCAAAATCAAGATCCTGGATAATGGTTGCGGAGAATACAAACTCGAGGATGTCTGATTAATAGGCAATCTCCCCGTGTCTCCCAAGTCATTTGGAAAACCAAAAGAAATAAAAAAAAAAAGATCAAAAACTTGTTATACAATGCAAAGATACCACCTTTCAACAATGGGGTCCACTTTATGAGGAGAGTCTTGAGACAGATGTGTCTTCATGGTTGTACCGGGAAGAAGATGAAGAGCCAACAAAAATACCTAAGAAAATGTATCCAAAAGCATTAGTTATAGTAGAAAAGATGGGTTACAAAGGACATGACCTGGGACCAAAGGAGAAAGGAATAAAAGCACCAATAAATCCCATCTCATACAAGTATAACAGAGGCTTGGGGTATACTCCAGTGCCTAAGATCACTATCATTGGTGCCCCTTCAAGTCCTTCTTTGGATGTCAAAGACTTCGATGAAGAGGAGTTCCAAGAAATGCCTTTTGAATACAAAGATGACATCTTCTTTGACACCCACATCAACACCATCACTCCCATAACCCCTCCCATTATGCATGAGCTACAACTTGTCCATTCTGAACTTATAAACCAGGGCCAATGAGACAAACCTTCTTTAGACATCTGCACTAATGACAATTCTCTCATGACTCTCCCGACTATGCACAATTTGGAAGACTGCAACAGAGTTCATGGGATTCAACTACATGAAAAAGGATACATTATTAGTCATGTCAATGCCCTTAGTCTCAAAAAAGATTAAAAAAAGAAAAGAAAAACCATGATTCCCTAAGTGAAAACCTCTTTGAGGCACCTTTGGACGAGGAAAAAGTAAAAACAAAGGGCGTATTTGAAAGTGAAAACTTGGACGAGGCACTTGAGGATGAGGGACTTGACCTCCTACCATTGTTCCTCCTCAACAACACAGGTCAACTTTACTAATAGAGGAAACAAATAGTATCAATATGGGCACCAAAGACACTCCAAATAACAAGCTCATTGCCAAGTCCCTCACAGATCAAGAGAGATGAGACTTCATCAGTTTCCTCACAGAAACAAAGATCAATTTTGCCTGGTCGTATGCTGACATGCCAGGCCTAGATCCTAACTTGGTAGTTCACAATCTTGCTATTCGTCCAGATGCAAAACCAGTAAAGTAGAAGTTACAGAAGATGCATCCACATATTACACTCTTGGTCAATGTTGAACTTCAAAAGATGTTGGATGCAGAATTCATCAAACCAATAGACTACCCTGAATGGGTATCTAACATTGTACCTATCAGCAAAGTTGTTGGGGGCATCCACATTTGTACTGATTTTTGAGATTTATTCAAAGCCTTCCTTAAGGATGGTTTCCCTCTCCCCAACATAGGCATGATTGTAGATCTCATAGCAGGACATGAGATGCTATCACTTATGGATGGATTTTCTAGATACAATTAGACCGGGATCGCAGAGGAAGATCAACACAAAACAACATTCACAACACCATGGGGCACCTTTTGTTACCGAGTCATGCCCTTTGGTCTCAATAATGTCAGAGCTACATATCAACATGTAATGACAACAATTTTCCATGACCTCTTGCACAAAATCATGGAGGACTATGTGGACAATCTTCTAGGAAAATCCAAAACAAGACATGAGCACATCCCTATCTTAAGGAAAAATTTTGAAAGATTAAACTGCGCCTCAATCCTAAGAAATGTGTCTTTGGTGTCACATCAGGAAAACTGCTAGGTTTCATCATTTCTCACAGAGGTATAGAAGTTGATCCTACAAAGGTGAAATCTATCATAGAAATTCCTCCCTTGAAGCCCCTCAGACAATTGTGCAGCCTCCAAGGAAAGCTCCAGTCTATCAGACGCTTCATCTCACAACTCACAGACAAATGTCACCCATTTGCTCACTTATTATGCAAAGATACCAAATTCAAATGGGACTGCCTATGTCAAAAGGCATCGCCTTCGGCTCTCATTCCTCATATTCCAGGTTAGCTACTTCTTTTGTACATATCTGCTACTAAAGTGGCATTGGGGGCATTATTGGCACAAACAGATGATCAGGGAAAGGAGCATGCTATATACTACATCAGCCACACACTAGTAGGGTATGAGCTCAATTATACCCTCATTGAAAGAGAATTCTTAGCACTTGTCTTTAGCACACAAAATCTTCGGCACTACATGCTTAACAACAAAATAAAATTGATTGCTAAGATTGACCCTCTCAAATACCTCTTGTCAAAAGTTGTTCTCACTGGCAGAACTGCTAAATGGGTCATGTTGTTAAGTGAATTTGGCATTGACTATGTGGACATAAAAGCAATCAAAGGATAGGTAATAGCATACCAACTGGCTAACGCTCCACTTCCAGGTGACCATCTAATCCTTATAGAATTTCTAGATGAATTCATAATGACTGTCACCATATCCTCCACATGGTGGTTGTACTTTCATGGTTCTTGCACCCAAAACGGATCAGGGGCAAGATTACTATTGATCATACCCCAAGGAGATTACATCCCAAAATCATACAAGATTTTTTGCATGTACCAACAATATTGCAGAATATAAAGCATTGGTTACTGGACTACACCTGGCTATCCAATGAAAGATATTGGAATTACATGTCTATGGTGATTCCCGGATTATCATAAAACAAGTCAATGATGAATATCAAACAAAAGATGAGAAACTTCTTCCCTATCATAGTATGGTTGAAGATCTCAAGCAACACTTCACATCAATTAAGTTTGATCAAATTCCACAAACAAACAACAAATTTGTAGATGCAATGGCCACTATTGGCTCCCTCCTTCAAATGTCAGAACATAGTCAGAAGTGTGAGTTCTTGGTCAAGCAAGTCTTCATACTGGCATATGATTTATGGAAGTTTGAAATGGTGTGCATACTCATTGGTCCTGAATCCCCCTGGTATTAAGAGACCTCCACTTACCTAAGAGACAACACCATTCCCCCACACCTCACCAAAACCCAACAACAAACCTTCATCCTTCGATGTGCTCATTACACTATCCTTGGAGACACCTTGTTCAGAAGGCATTTCAATGGTTCCCTCCTAAGGTATTTAGAAAAACAAGAGGCTGAATGGGCACTATGTGAAGTGCACGAAGGTATTTGTGGGGCACACTCAAGTGGGCTCACTTTAGCTAAAACGCTCTTACGAATGGGATATTACTGGCCTACAATAGAAATAGATGCATATAATTATGTGAAGAAACATATCCCTTGCCCAAAACATGGCGACAAGATCCACACTCCATCACAAGAATTGCAGTCATTCATTACACCCTAGCCCTTCTCACAATGGGGGATCGATCTCATTGGGAAAATCCACCCTACATCTTCCAACGGTCATAAATTTATTATCAACACCACCGAATATTTCACCAAGTGGGTGGAGGCCATCCCTCTTACCTTCACCACTAGTAAGAAGATCTCTAAATTTATTCTGAACTACTTGATTTGTCGATATGGAATCCCCAAAGTTATCATTACAGATAATGGCAGACCATTCAAAAATCAAGATGTTAAAGAGCTATGTTAGAAATTTGAATTCCAACACTACTTCTCCACTCTCTATTAACCACAAGGTAATGGTCAAGTTGAGGCTTCTAACAAAACCCTAATCAAAATCCTCAAAAAGACAGTCAATAAAGTTGGTCGTGATTGGCACCTCCAACTCCACCCTGCTCTATGGGCTTACTGCACCTCCATCCGCACACCCACAGGTGCCACCCCATATTCCCTTGTCTTTGGCTCTAAATTCATCCTCCCTCTTGAGATTGAGATCCCCTCCCTAAGGGTGTCATTGTAGGATATCCTCCCAGATGAGGAATACAAAGTTACCAGACTATAAGAGCTAGAACTATTGGATGAAAGGCGCCGCAAGGCCTTAAACCATATCCGGGTATATCAGAATCGCCTACGCTTGACTTACCACAAGAAGGTTAGAAACTGGGAATTTGAAATTGGTGATCTTGTCCTCATGGAAAATTAGAGAAACCTTCAAGAAAGAGAGAAGAAAGGCAAGTTTGAGCCTAATTGGCTTGGACCATATGTGATCACAACAAAGTATGGATTAGGGGCATGTCAGTTGGCTACTCCTGAAGGAGATCCTTTGGATGATCCAATGAACATCATGCACCTAAATAGATTCTATGCCTAGTCCTCAAAAGGTCATCAATTGTCAAAAAAATCAAAATAAAAAATCAAGAAAAATGCAAAAAATAAAAATAAAAAAATAAAAAATAAAATCAAAAAAAGTTAAAAAAAAATCAATTCGTCCATTAGTGAAAACCACTTTGTGGCGCTATAGGAAAGTACCTTGGTGAAAACCTACATGCAGGCGCCAAAGTAAATAATCTGGATCCATCATCTATCAAATCAAACTCCTTCACTGCCTGCCCATCTAATAGTCATAACACTCCCAACCACGCTTTTGGCAGAATAATCACTCGTATGATGATGAGTCTTTGCCCAAATCATGAATAAGGATTGTCCCATCAAACTGAGCTTTATCCCATCCACCTAAGCTTTTATCTCATGTTTCCTGAGCTTGTTCCTCTATGTGAGCTTCATCAAGTCTTGATGTTAGTCCTACATCCACAGGTTGGTCCTCATGCTCATCTGGTCAATTGTCTAGTCAATCCCAATCCACCCCATCCTTTGCCCTAGGGATGAATCCTTCCCTCACCCAACAGTTTAATCTTCCATCCTAATCCTACTTTTGGCAATAGACATCAGTTGGTCATGTATGGGTGACTTGTTTTATTTCTTGGATTTTCATTTTGACTTGCATCTTTTGTCCTATGACAGCATCTATCTACGACTGCCTAGATCTTCCATATCCAGGTATGTTTACAATAGGTGCATACTAGGCCATATTTTCATGGCATGGCGTGTTTTGGATCTCTCTTGTATGAACTGACAACCTAGTACTAGTGTTTATCAACACTTAATTTGTCATGTACAAGAGGTACCGATGTGTTTGAGGGTTTCCTTGCACGTACCCACAACTTTGTACCAGTGTTCTTTAACACTTACATAGTTGTGTGTAAGGAATTCCCGCTCGATTGTGAGTTAGTCCACGCCTTGGGTTTCTCATGGCATCCTAGTTCCTATAATCAATGGTGCAGGTTACCTAGGGCAATATTAAACTAGGTTGGCTCTCCACATCTTTTGTGCACAACTCTCCCCATCTAATAACCCCGTGGAGTCTTCAATTTTTCCCTCCTATTCTTCTTTTTCTTTTTTCTTTTTATCTACGATCATTGTATTATTACAGGCATATTCACAAAAACATTTTCCAATACTCATTTACATTGCATTATCCATTCATTTCATTATCCACTTCTATGGCATCATTCATTTCATTATTCATCTAGATTGCATTATCTATTCATTTAGGTTACATTATCCATTCATTTCATTACACTATTCACTTAGATTACATTATTGATTAATCATTTCCACAAGCATTAACCACTTAGATTACATTTAGATTGTATGGCATCCTACATCCATCTTGCATACATCATTTAGGTTACATTATTCTTTCATATTAGATGGTATTATCCATTTATATTACAATCATTCGCTTAGATTACATTCGTCGTCCATCTTGCATTTACATTACATTATTCATTCATTTCATCATTCATTTAGATCACATTATTTCCATAATGTTAATCATTTTCATTGCATTATCTGTGTAGGTGGCATTACATTTATCATTCATTCCTCATTTAGATTGCATTTATTACTCATTTAGACTAATAATCATTTATCACTAATTATTTGCATGCACATTTATTATTACATTGAATATTTATTTTCTCAGATCATCACATCCATTAAACATCCTCATATACAACATATATACACATAAAAAAATCTCAGAAACATGTGCACCCACATAATCACTCTTCCTACATCCACAACATATCATACACACATGCACATGCATCCATCCTACATCCATGAACATGTCAGTAATGCATCATAAGCATTGACATATAAGCATCCATCTTGCATCACAAATATGTCAGTGCAATACATCCATAATCATCATCCATGCATCACATCATAAAATAATAAATAGAGTCCATCATAATAAGATGCATGTATCACCGTCACCAAAAATCATATATATAAGCTCAAAAAATGAATATGTCTATCATAATATAATTTTCACACTGAAGGGTCAAAACATAACACATAAGCCAAAATGGAGCTATTTCTCTCCACCTATCTCCCCAGCCCTCTCCTCATCACCTCCTCCCCTGGATCCTCCTGCTCCCCCTGCTCTAGGTGGCCTAAAACCTATCGATCCACCCATCTGCTAGCTCTGTGTGGGCTGCTGGTTGTGTGTCCTGTGAGATCACACACTCTCAGGGTACAAGGTTGTTCGATGCTTCGTGGTATAACCCCTTATAATAGGCTTCCTCCCGACCCTCCCTCTCTGCCCTCTCTCTTTGCTGCATCATATCAGAATACATCCATCCAATCCCTACGAGGACCAACATTTTATGTGTTGCATCCCTCTCCCCCTGGAGATGTGTGGCATCTACCTCTGCCCTGTGCGCCCTCGCTCGTAGCCCCTCCAACTCCTTATCTTGTAGTTGAAGAGAATCATGTAATGTGCCAATGGCGGTCCTTGACCTAGCCTCCTCCAGCATCCGCTCTGACTCCTCCCTATCCATCCTCAGATCATCCACCTCTGACCTCATTGTCTGGAGGCTCTCTATCAAATCTTCCACCTCCCATCGCAACCACTCAGCCTCTACCTCCAAGCTTTGTCCCCTAGCTCTCTCAATCTATAGCTCATCCTCGAGCGAGTGTAGCCTCACCTGGGTGGCATCTCTCTGCTGCTAGAGTCTGTCAAAATTAGCCTGTGACACTCCTTCCCCAACCCCTGGCCCTGCACCCTGTATTTGTGCCTCTGGAATGTCCATAGGTATGACCTCCTCTACCACACCATCCCCTCCCTCGATTGCCTCCCCTACCACTAGTGCTCTTGCATGTCTTTGTCCCACCCTAGGCTCTCTCCTTTATACCACCCTAACCCCCCTCAGTTGTTTGCCAGCACCCCTCCCTGCTCCCACCACAACCTTGTCAATAGGTGCATCATCCTCTCCACTGACTACCTCATCTACTATCAGTTGCAGCTCATCATCGTCCAAAACTCCAAGGATGGTAAGGCTCACTGGAAAATATCCCTCCCACTAGCTCCTTTATCCTCCCGTGGTCCCTGGATCCTCTCTTGCCCTGAACCGCTCATCCCAAACCAGGTATGATGTTGTCTGGAAGCTGGTCCTCCCCTCTAATGGACTCACTGTTGGGCCCCAAAATCTCACCTCTCATGTCATTCGAGGATATAGCAGTATGTCCCCCACTATATCCTACACAAAGCCAAACTAGCTAGCCACTTTGAAAGGGGCATAATACTCCATAATGTATAGACCTACCAAATAGCCACATCTCCACTCTGGCCCAGTGTAGCTGCCACTCCCCTCTCTATATCTCACTATCAAAAAATGATCGCCATGTGAGTTGCAAAAGCTCATAAAAAATGCAGCGCCGAAACCATATCGATCCTATCTGTGTATAATGTAAGAGGCCCTTTTACCTGTCTATATATGATCGTCGAGCCTGCCTATCATGTACACCTAATGGTTGTGTAACTGCAATATGTTCCCAAGCCCATATGTGAAGAAGAGTCACCTCCACAAATAGGCTGGCATAATCCTGGTATACTAAAAGATGCATATCATGGTACAACTAAGCCAACATCGCGGCTCCCCAAGCATACTATGCACAATCATGAATCATGTAATAAATGCATTTGCTCCATCCAATGGGAAACCCATGTCCTTCAAGATCATGCATGATTTGTCCGCTTAGAAACCCGCATATCACGAGTACTAGACGAGGAATGTCTTGGATACCCATCACCCTACCCAAATGCATCCTGCTCCTGTCCAGCATCGACAGTGCCTCATACTCACAAACCTCTCGGAGGTAGAAATCTATTGCATCTAACCGGTACTCTGGGATCACACTGCGAATGGGGATCTTCAAGATCCTCCATACATCTAGTAAAGTCACTGTCACCTCGTGGGTAGGTAGGTGGAAGGTGTTATACCTACTATCCCATCTCTCTACTAAGGTTGTCATCATCACAGTGTGAGCTCAAATCCTCGGCCACCAACTAATGAAATGCAATCCCACAATAGCTAGGATCTCCATCTCATCTGATTGCAACTATTGATATAGTCTCATGGTCGTCGGCTAGTGCTCCCTCGACGCCAATGGTCTCAAATCCATTTGCACCCAAGCAAACCACTTTGTTATCTCATATTCTTGGCCATATCCTATTCTTGATGCATTTATGATGCCCCCCCAAGACATCTCCCATACCAAATCTCCCATTTTCTTCTCCCTTGGCGCACATGTTGATTTACTTAGCGCTCGCACCAAACCCATGGTGCTCTCACTACGCCACAGTCGGATGCACTAACCGACTTCGATTTTGGGTCCGTAGACCTAATCAGTGCGATCGCCTACATCGCGCTACCCTTTCTCTATCCCCGACTTAATCCTAATCTACCCTAGCGTGAGTGCCCCCGCCACGCTACCCTTTCTCCCTCCCCGACCTAACCCTAACTTTCCCTAGCATGAACACTCATGTCACACTGCCCTTTCCCAACCCTAAACCTAACCCTAACTGTCCCTAGCGTGAGCACCCGTGCCAAACACGAGTGCTCACCCCAGAACTCCTTGTTCTCCCCTTTGACCCATGAGTGCTTGTGCTAACCGCTAGTGCTCGCACTACCCTAGAGACGCGCACACTGAAACGACAATCAGCATGTCCGCCTCACCAGACTTATACGCTTAATCTAAGCCCTAATTCTAGCCTAAATCTACAAAATCACAAAGAGGGCTAGTCATACATATTGATGGTCCATAGCCCTGAGGTCTGTCATACCAACAAACCCTCTTGGCACGATGCTCACATGTCGGAATGCGATCCATCTCTCCTTCTCTTCTTCCAGGACCTAAAATGCTCCAATGCTTATGTGTGATAATGACCCTTCATTGGGCACTGTGTGGCTTATATGGACCCCCTTGTCGGCCCACTCCCTTTGTATTCTCCCTCCTTCTATCTCCTCTTCTATTTTCTCAATCCCCTCTATCTTTCTTCTCGTTCACTTGTCACCCCTTCTCCTTCCTTCTTCTTTTCGATAAATTTCTGTCAATTTTTTAAAAAAAATCCGAAAAAATTCTTGAGGGGGCATACACCACCCGTGCTTTGCACTGGGGCATCCTTTTTCTTCTATCTTTTACCCATCGCCAAATTTGTCATTGTGTAAAAGAGGGGAAAAAATGTAGACACTTAAATTAATTATTTTAATTTATTTATTTAATTTTCTCGCATATGCCAATCCTTATTCCTTCTCAATATTAATTAAATATAATTAATATTATCACTATAGTCTAGTGATTGATTTATTTAATAAAATAAATCTACCTTTATTCTTCTAAAAATCCCTAAAATAAATTCTTTACAAATCCCCCCTTTAATTAATTAATCTTAATTAATTAATTCTTAGAAATCACCTTTTCCTAATCCATCATTAACCTAATGAATTCTTCTAGAGGCACCCCTAATCTCACTTATCAGTATTCTTCTAATTTTTAATTCCCTCCACTCATTCTCCCTCCTAGTCAAATCCTCCTACAAATCTCATTTGTCCTAATCCCACCTAATCATTCTTCTAATCCCTCTCCTAATGAGTTGCTAGTGGCCAATCCTCATGATTAGCCACAAAGTCAACTCCTTGTCTCCTCACTCACCCACCTTCCTTAAATCTCACATTCCTCTAGGTATCCCTTCACCCAAGGAATTTTTAATTCCTTTATATTCCTCTAATCCCTATGAGTATTCTTTTAAGGAATTTTTAATTCCTTATTCTCATCACTCAAGGAATATTTTATTCCTTTTATCTTCCCTAGGTGCATTGGGAAGCCTTCCCAATGAACCTTGAGGAGTGTGGAGACAAGAAATTCCTTTCAAGCATATCTCTTGGTGTAAAGACGTAAATCGAGCTAACTTCAAATAATAGCCGAAATACTCTTTATTCTTAAATAAACTCATAAATCAGTTAATAAATCTATTTCATTCCATTTTTCCATCCATAGCTTCATTTGATCATTCCATTTAGATCGTAATACACATGAATTTCTATAAAATATAAATATTCTTTATTCAATAAATCGATAAAAGTAGTATTTCGATCATACAATACTTACGCATTTCAAGTTGTCGTAAGTTCAATAACAAAATAATACAAAGTAAAGGGTGAGATGCGTTCGTTGATCTACAACCCAAGCTATCGCCAATGCAATCTTTAGCATGAAGACGAGAACAAGATTCAGGCACTTTTTCCGCCCAACTTTGAAGCTTACGCTTCCCCGGAATTCTTGGTCAATCAAGAATACCCGACCCTACACAAATTGCTTAGCAAAAGAATTCGAAAGACAAGATGGAATCTGGTGCATGCCTAGATGATACATGCATTTTCAATTTTCTACTTCTATTAAGAAACAAGCATTCATTATCATTCAAGGATATGGTAGAGAGGATAAAATAAAATAATTCCATCTATTTCAATGGTTTATTCAATTTGATTACTCGGCCGAGTAGAATGCCATGCACAACAAAAATAGATAGTTGGAAAAGCAACTATTCTCTCTATAATCCACATTTGGCACCCGTCCTGGAAGGTAACTTTCCACAAACACAAGCCTATCTAGCTTTGTTCACATAAATCTAGAATAAATATATATAGAAGACAATCTTTCACCTTTTCAATTCTAGCTTCCTATATCTCATAAGATATTAATATAATGTTTAAGGAAGATAATCTTTCGTTGAATAAAAATAGAGAAAAACCAATATTTTGTTAAAACCAATCCTATCTGACAAGAAACAATATTTTATGGATAATCAAATATACATTTAAAAGAAAAAATAATTTTCCTTCTATCTTTCAAGCAATTTTAAAACAAGATTAAAATATTAAGAAGGTGTAACACATGTATGTATCTTACATATAAATTGAATAAAATGAGTACACATTCTTTTATTCAATTATCAAGACATAGTATAATCATTAACATGCGTTCCATTTCTTATGGTTTAGAATTCTAAGTTTATCTCATCTAAACTCTCTCTATCTTTCCAAGTGTCGTGGTTTATTTACCACTTTTCTCAAAACATCATATTTAGTTTAATACTAATATGTGACTTTTCATGATTTAAAACTTAACACACCGACTTCACTAATTTATCATATCGACAATCTAATTGTTAGGAATCCCACAGATACTAAGAGGGGGAGTGAATCAGTATCTGACTAGTGAATAGAATTTCTTTACTTAAAACATGCAGAACATAATATAACAGTGTACCGGTATGCAAGAAATAATGCAATAAACAGAATCAAGAACATCCACATGAAAAGCACACCATAACACAAGATTTTAACGAGGAAACCCGGTGTGGGAAAAACCTCGGTGGTATTTGTGACCCACAATATTCACTCACTGGCCAATAAGAGAATATTACTTACAATAGGGGCCTGCACATGCAGGAAGGCCAACTGCCTAGAGCTCACTGCTCGATGGGAAGTCTCACTGACTTACAATGAGGATTATACAAATCCAATAACTTGTACTACTTTACAATAGCATCTTCAATGCCAGATTCAATACCGGTTCCTGCTCTGTTCTTTACATATACCCCTTAACCTATATTTCGCACAATAGGTCTGCCTAATATTTTCCTTATACTTATTGTCTCCTTATTTTTATGTCTACAATGATCTCTTTTATATATAAGAGTCATTTTACAATTTGCCAAGTCGGCTTACAAAGTTTTTCAATAATAAACAAAATATAATAAAACAAAATCCTGTCGGCCTCTGTGTCGGTATACTTCCTTTCTTCTATGCCGGTGTCAGTGTCCTGAGTGCGAGTGTAGAGTGTGATCTGCTGATGCCAGTATAATGTCCTTGTCGGTGCCATAGGATTGCAAGGTTGTCATCAATGACAAGACCTTCAATCACATACAATGTCTCATTGGAGTGTTTATATGCCAAAAATCTCCCCCTTTGGCATTGATGGCAACACTCATGAGAAATTTCAAAAATGATCCAAAAATGTGTAGTCCAAAAATGTTACCAAAAATGTGTGTGCTCCCCCTGAGCATATGATTCCTGTGATATTGAATTTTCTCATCCTACTACTCCCCCTTTGGCATCAATGACAAAGGTTGTCAAGATGTCATAGAGTTTGTAGTTTCAACCTTGTAACTAGGTGGTTACAATTTGAAAAAGATTTCCCAAAATCAAGTTTATACTATCCATAAACTTTTTGCTATCCTTTATTGTTGTCTCTGTTCTCTTCACTGTATCGGTGAGATGCTGCAAATGCTCTGCCGGTGTTTTCTTTCCTTGTATTAATGCCTCAGATACTTCCTTTCGTAGAGATGCTAGATAGTCCAATCTTGGACTTAGCTTTGATCTCAAATGCTTTGCCTTATTTACTATTCTTTCTTTCTCTCTTTCCAATTTAAGTAGTTCTTCCTCAAAATTTGTTATCTTCTCCTCAAAAACTGATAGTGTATCAAGTGAGTTGACAAAACTATCTGCAAGTTTATTGATCTCATCCTGTACCTTGTTCATTTTCTTGTCTATATCTACAATCAAAAAGTTTGTTTTATAGGTATCTTTGTACAGATTTTTGTACTCTTTCAACAAATTACATAATTCCGGTAGAAGTGTGTCAAAATCTCTGTTACACTTCTTTATTTGCTCATCAAAGAATTTTTGTTTTTCAATTTCTACCTTATCCTTCAATGACTCTTCCTTTATTTTCTCAATGTTTTCTGTGATATATTTACACAGTGTATCAAGTTGTCCTAAAGAATCTTTGTTATCTATATTACAGTTAGGAGCAATTACCTTCAAAATTGGTATGGTATCATCAATTGCTTTGTAAGCTTGTGAGTTGCAGTCGGTTATTTTCTTGATTGAATCTAATAGTACCTCAGTCACATTAGTTGATTTGTATCCTGATGATGAATCAACAATCTGAGTACCGGTGGAAGTAACCAAGCTTGTATTGACCTCTGGTAGGTCTGTTTGTGTCTACATTTCTTTAAGCAATGGTTTTTCTTCTTCACTAGTTACCGGTGGCACTGTTTCCTTATGTACATGTTCCTGTTGCTGTTGTTGTTGCTGTTCCAGAGCCTTTTGCTCTGTTTGTTCCTCTATTTATTGTGTTGTCTCACTCTATGTCTGAGTCTCTACCTTTTGCTCTTTATCTTCTGTCGGTTTCTCCTGTGTGTTATCGGTTTCCTTAGCTACCGGAGGCTCACTAGCCATATTAGTCTTATCAGTTGTATCTTTGTCTACCACTATGTTGATCTTCTGAGTATCAACATCCACAGTATATAAGACTTCAGGATTAGAATTATTATCCTCTACATCCATACTCTCAGCTGCCAGTTGATCATCTGTAGTTGTTGTTTTTACCGGTGGAGTAATTAAAGGAGGTGGAGGTAAGTTGTCTCTAGCCTTGATACTAGGTGGTCCACCAACTTTTCCTTTCCCCTTGTCTCTATCTTTCTGATAAACTTTTATGGGTTTGGGGTTCCTGTATTCTTCTTGTTTTTCTTTCTCAACTAGGAATATGTCCCATCCATCTTCAATTTCTTCAGTCACCTCATTTACTCTTCCAACCATTAAAGCAATGTGTTGGTGTGCAGTAGAAAATACTGTCCTGTTGGCTTGAGCGATTAGGTCATCAATTTCTTTGGGAGAGTTTACCGGATATACAGCTAGTAGCTTTTCAATTTTTATTTTCTTATCCAGTTCTATTACTGCTTGTCTTCTTGCTTCTAGTCTTTTGAATAGTTCATTTGGAACTTCATTGACTACTTCCATTAAAAACTTCTTATACATATCCATGTGCAATATAACACTATTTTCAACTTGCTCTTTTTCATCAATTGTTAAGGTGTCATATATTTTCTCTATGTTCTTCAAGTTTCCTTCCTCTGTGATTTCATTCAGCAGTATATCAAGAGGGGCCAAGTCTTTGTTTGTCCTCTTCTTCTTCTTGGGTGTCAATTTCTTCTTTAGTGTGGCCTTTCTTACCGGAGATCTCACTGCTTGTTGTTTTTGCCTTGTCCTCCTGGGTGAAGGTGTGGTTGTCGGTGAGGGATCTTTTTTTCTTACAACTCTTTTGAAAGTTGCAGGTATGTCTCCTTCCGAAGAAGTACCTACCGGTGATAGGTGAGTTTCAGGTTGTGGAGCTGCTAACTCATCCTCTATTATACCGGTTTTCTTCAATACATCTTCTTTGATGGCTTTTGCCTGTCTAGAACCTTTTCTCACAACTGCTTCAACCTTTTTCACTCTCTTCTTAGATTGTATTTGACTTTCTATGGTTTCAGCACTACCAAATACTTCTTCCTTAGGTTCATTTGGTGCTTCCAGAAGTGCTTTAGCATAAGTTTCAACTATGTGATCATCAGTCTCATAACCCATCTTTGTTACCCAGATTGTTCTAGGGATGACTGCTTCCATCCAGATTCCATCTTTCTTGATTACAAAGAATATTTCATCTTTGTATTTGTCAACAATCTTTCGTGATAACCTTATTCTTTTCTTCATTTTGGCCTTTAATGCTTGAAAGAAGTCATGAATATTGTTTTCCTTGTCTTTTCCCATGTTATTGAATAGTTTTGTTAATTGTTTGCCTACCGGTATATCATATCCAAGTTCTTTGTAGCCTATAACAGGAACCTATTTTGTTATATGTAGCGTTAGACATACTAACAGATTTCCAAACCTGAAAGTTCCTTTCTTGTCCTTCTTGATCTTTCCAAGGTTGTCAATTAATTTATATTTTAACCACTCACATACATCAATTTTTGCATTATCTGTGATCATATCATAAGCACTCTTAATGCATAAACTTGAAACTAAATTGAGTCTATTTGCATGAGTAGCTTTATACCCTAATATCATGCTGATGAATCTCACATTAATGTTTGTTACATCATTAACTCTTAGGGACCTCTTGTCGAATGTTGCACCAGTTAGGTTTATAACTAGGTCATTGGAAACTTTCTTGGTTTTATCTGGTCTTTTACCGGTGGTCGGTAACCCTGTGACAACTTTCACAACTTCCTTGGTGATTTTGTGGACTGCATCCAACCAGAAAAATTCACCATGTACCCTGCTTAAGACTATCCTAATCACATCCTTGGGAAATTTGAGAATGCTAAGGATCTCTGTAAATCCTAGGGTCTCAATGATTTTGTGTTCATCTTTTACATTGTTGGTTTTATCACATATCATAGTTTTAAACATGGTTTTAATTTCTTCATCTCCTAGTTCCTCAATGTTGCAATGGATGTACATTCTGGGGTCTTCAACATAAACAACTCCCTTAGGAATTTGAGAAAAAGCACCTTAGGTATCATCTTTCTTTGCTATCTCAGGAACTAATTGAAATACGGGCCTAGGTCTTTTTATCACTTCAACAATAGTAGAGTTTGCTATATATTCAACTACAGAGGTGGATGCCATGATTAAATACCTTTTACTGCCTTTAGGATGGATGATTGCTTGGAGTGTTCTTCCTTCTTGCTCGAAATGCCTTAGCTCAGAATCTTTGCGCTCTTCGTAAATTTGAAATCTCAGTGAAATGAAATGGAGCCAAAACCTTAATTTTATAGTGTCTATTCGCCATCTACCACATTAATTGCATGCTGGTTAAGTATTCACTTAACATTGTTTGCCGGTAATAAGTAATTTTCAACTTCTTATCTCTAACCGAGGGAATAATAATACATGTGTCATTAGATTGCCAAACCCTCAAAGAAATTTTCTTCAATTGGATGAAGAACTTCCTGCCGGTGGAGCACTGCTCTGTCCTTCCGGTGAAGCATCACTCTGTCCTGCCGGTGAAGCATTGGTTTGTTCTACCAGTGGAGGAGTATTCCCAATATCTAGATCAACTTTTCTAATCCATTGTTTTGAGAATTCTTGCTTAACCTCTTCAACTTTTTCTTTACCTTTCAAGATAGAACTTTTGTTGTCTACCGGTGTTCCTTTACTTCTACAGAATTTAGCAATATGCCCAATTTTGTTACATGCATAACAAGTTACATTATTCTTCTGAATAGCTTTTCCATAACCTATGCCAGTTTGTGTTCTGCATTGATTATATAAATGTCCAAATCTTCCACAAACATAACATCTCACATTCATTCTGCAGTTTTTAGAGTTGTGACCAACTTTGTTGCATTTAGAACATTGGCCGGTGGGTGTGTTGATATTCTGATATTTTCTAGATCTACATTCATTTGCTCTATGACCATACTTATTACAGTTAAACCATTTTCCATTGAATTTATAAGCATTAGGTTGTCTTACTGGTTTGTTGTGATCTTGAGTATTTGCAGTACCGGAGCTTTCACCAATTTCAAAGCCAATTCCAGAAGTGTCACCTTTAGGTTTTTGATTCTTCAGCAAGGTGCCAAGTTCCTCTGAGCTTTTCTTGAGTTTTTCTTTATGTTGATTTGCAGTTTCTAGTTCTCTTTCTACGACTTCCTTTTGTCTCATCAGTTCATTTGAGTCATTCTGAGTATGCATCAGATCTGTCTTCAACATGTCATTTTCATAGCTAAGTCTTGTGTTCTCATTTGCTGCATCACTTAGTCTTCTGGTTAATTCTTCTTCATTCTTCTTCCTATCCTCAATCTCTTTGCAAAATATCATAGTCATATCCTGCATCTCATTCTTTGTTGTCATGATCTCTTGTTTCAACTTGCTTATCATATCATTAAGTGATTCCTTTTCATCATTCTCATTTTGCAATTTTTCACAAAGTTCTCTTCTCTTATTTGTTGCAACAGTAAAATTTTCTTGAAGTGCCTAAATGATATCCTGAACTACCCTTAAATCATCTTCTAGTTTGATATTTTTCAATTTCTCTGCATCATAGTCTGTAAGAGCTCCTTCAAGTTGCTTCATTAGATTTTCCATCTTTACCGGTGTCAAGATCTTCCTCAAGCTGTTAGGCTTCTGAAAATAGAGGACCAAGCTCTGATACCAATTGTTAGGAATCCCACAGATACTGAGAGGGGGGGTGAATCAGTATTTGACTGGTGAATAGAATTTCTTAACTTAAAACATGCAGAACATAATATAACAGTGTACCGGTATGCAAGAAATAATGCAATAAACAGAATCAAGAACATCCACATGAAAAGCACACCATAACACAAGATTTTAATGAGGACACCCGATGTGGGAAAAACCTCGGTGGTATTTGTGACCCACAATATTCATTCACTGGCCAATAAGAGAATATTACTTACAATAGGGGCCTGCACATGTAGGAAGGCCAACTGCCTAGAGCTCACTGCTCAATGGGAAGTCTCACTGACTTACAATGAGGATTATACAAATCCAATAACTTGTACTGCTTTACAATGGCATCTTCAATGCCAGATTCAGTACCAGTTCCTGCTCTGTTCTTTACATATACCCCTTAACCTATATTTCGCACAATAGGTCTGCCTAATATTTTCCTTATACTTATTGTCTCCTTATTTTTATGTCTACAATGATCTATTTTATATATAAGATTCATTTTACAATTTGCCAAGTTGGCTTACAAAGTTTTTCAATAATAAACAAAATATAATAAAACAAAATCCTGTCAGCCTCTGTGCCGGTATACTTCCTTTCTTCTGTGCCGGTGTCGGTGTCCTAAGGCTTTTTAAATGAGACACTTGATAACCATCTTTACTTTTCATGCAAAATTCCAAGTGTAAGTCTTTCCTTGTGATATCAAAATAACTTCATTATTTAATAAGTCGTTATCCTATTATTTCATCTTCTTCGTGGTTCAATCTCAAAGTTTCTCTCTCTATCCTCTTCCTTTATTTCTAGAGGATTGGGTGATCTATGAGAGTTTCACTAAGTTTATCAACAACTTAAGAAAGTATTTCACTATTGTATCTATATTTACATGAACGTAATTTTTGAACAATTAACAATGATTCCTTTCACTATTCTATATCTTCCATTAGAATATTGCACAGGTCTAAAACTAGATCATCCTTTAGAGAATATCTAAAGCAACCTATGATACAATTCCTATCACTCTTTAGCATTTTCCATGCATCTTCATAGTTATTTAATCATATGTACCTCATAATACATTTCTCTATAAGGCTATTCAAAAGAGAGTTCACACAATTTTGTTCTAATCATGGCTTGTCTCAATCAAACTTTATTCTAATAAATAATTATATATAACTTCATGAATCACTCACTATCCTTGCATAATGACCAAAGAATTAAGGTAGATCCTACCTCCTTATGCTCTTGTTACTGGCTTGAGGTGATGGACTTGCTTCCCTCTTCATATTTGCCCACTCTCTTTCAAGATGGTTCACAAACTCTTTGTTGATCTCCATCTGTCAATTCTTCTACTAACTCCATCCTTCCTATCACTCTTTTCTATCTCTTTTATTTCTAAACTTTACTTTGAAATTCGACTCTAAATCTGAGATGATCATGGTCGATCTCTTACGACTTGCTTGTAAACAAATCTAAATCTCACTACTTTTCTCTTCTTCATTCCATTCTCTAATCCTTGGTTGCATCTCTCTCCCTTCTCTTCCAACTCAATGGTCTATATATAGTGTAGTCGTCTACCCTCTTTCCTATTTTCGGGCTATCTCTACTAGAGGTGGATTGATTCTAAGTGACACCACTCATGATCATAATAGTCCTAATCGTATTTGAACACCTATGTGTTCACCATGTAAAGTTATCCATTATCCATTTCATGACACCACACCACTAAAGTTGTTAAGTCCATACTTATAGATTATCCATGTGGCTTTTAACTCCAAGACTAAGTCAACTTACTAAAAATGATTTCCTTAAAACATGCAAAGTTAAATTAAACTAACTTATACATGTCGATCAAGGTGTTTACGTGGGATGATAACCCATGTCTTTTATTAATTCATGCCACCTCATGTGTAATAGCCATCATGGTTTATGCTTGCAACATGGTCGATGTGAAACCAAAGTTGACTATGACTGAAATAAACCCCTTAAACTACGCCTACTACCGTATTCTATCTACAGGTGGAGTGTCCTTTAATAGGAGTGGTCATGGTTTGCAGCATATTTAAAAGGGAGGAGGGGTGGTCGGTGGTAATACCGACCCCTCCCTTTAATTAAGGGGGGTGGTCGATATTACTATCGACCACCCTCATTATTATTTAACTTTCTTAAAACTTAACCCTCCACTACCATGTGTTACGTAATTTTTAGTTTTTTTATAATTTATTTATATTTTATATATATATTTAATGACTTTTCATTAATATATATATTAAACATTAAACTTTATTTAATAAATTCTTTAATAAACCCTTTCTTTAATTAAATATATATATCGTATTTTCATTACATAATTTAATTTCATAAATACATATACAATAATTACATACATATTTACAAGTATATGATCAAATTATTATTAGAATTCACACACACACACACACACACACACATATATATATATAATGCGTATATATTTTTAATCTCAAATAATTACATATATGTATAAACAAAATTCTTGACGAAGTCAAATTTCACGATAATTGGATATTTATAACTATATAGATATACATGTATATGATTAAGTCAATTTCTCATATACATATACATTTTGACCAATTTACAAAAGTAAACTTATTAGTACAATTTTCATACATTTATACATATCTAAAAAGAACATATAACCTAGGGTCGATATTCATTTTCGAATCATCTACACATTTTTTCTCTTTTAACAATAAAGCATAATATTTCACCATTACTCATGCAACTTAAATTCAATTCAATCTACTACTCATACTAAATTTATCATTTCAATTTGAACAAACACTCAAATAAGGTCATTTAAATCATCCATCTTTCAAGATGCAAATATAAATCCTAATGTGGTGTGTGAGAGATTCCATCTATCCTAATGACATACAAGAGCTAAGACAACTCTACCTGAACCATGTTCTCGTCTTCATCATTGTTCACCTGCTCCTGCATTCAATTTGCACTCAATCACTCATTAGCTATGACGATCCCAATTTACAATAAAAATTATTACTGATCATTCAATTGTATATAAATCATATTAGTACATTCGATATCTTTTCTTATTTCATTAAGAGTTCTATTTCATTTCATTTCAATTTCATTTGAGAAATAAACATTATTTTCCTAATTAAATAATTATGGAAAAATAGGGTTCGTGACATCCTTCCCCTCTTAAAAGAGACATCGTCTTGATGTCTTATTATTCTATCACTAAGCACATACTTTCTCAATATCATAAACATTAACCATTCATTATGATCTCAATCAAATATAGCAATAATAGTATCATCTATACTATCCAAATTTACAACATGCAAGTCAAAATCAGAGTATTCAAGTATTTCATGCATCAAGCAAATACTACTCTAAGAAAATAAAGGATGAATATGATAGTCAATCATCGCATCATCCTCCCAAATAACACTATCATCAGAATATTGGTCCACTAGATCCAATACTGAGTGAAATCTCTACTAAGTAGTCTTAAGGCTACTTCGATCAAGAATTTGGATGTGCTCCACTAGCATCATTCCTGGATCCTATATCCATAAGCATCTGGATTCATACTTCCAGCACATCGAAGGGTCCCACATATCTTGGTACCAACTTTGATGATTTCCTCAATAAAATAAAGCTCTTATGAGGCTTCTCTCAAAAGAATTTCTTCTTTAGTAATAATTATCTGAGAATCTTGTTTCTATTATCATAGATTTTTCTTGTCTATCGACTATCTCTTCCAATATATTCTTGATCAATTTCATTTGCTCATTCGTTTCTTTTAAGCATATTAGAACCAATGATGATCCTATCTTTATTCTATCCCAACTGACAAATGTTTGTCATTTATGTCATAAGCATCATAATGGGTATCATTCCTCAAAAACATATGAAAAGATTTTGTTGTATGCCAACTCAATCCAAAGGCAAATATTTCTTCCATTCTTATTTCTAATTCATGAGATACATGAAAATGAATTTTCCACGACCTGATTAACTCTTTCTATTTTTTTTTCCATTCGGTCATCTACATAAAGATGTCATGCCGATTTAATTTAGTTCCCAAAAATATATTCAATATTGTCCAATTCCAAAATGTCATCCAAACATTCCTATTTTATATTTCTATTTTTGAAACTCTATGCAATTGCTAAGTTGAATGAGTAAATGTCTTCACAAAATTTAATGATTCATCTTTATATATATCCAAGTACAAAATATGCAATCTCTGTCAAGCCGTTGACACTATCCAACTATAATATCATGATTGCTCTTACTCAAAAGCAATTCTTGAATAAATTTCATATTTATTTTCAACCAACTATACTTAGGTTTGATATAAAAGTCCTATTATATGATCTTGCTCAACTTTCACTCGCTAAACACTATACCACATACTCAACTATGTTTTCCAAAGTTCTTGGTTTCGTCCCATCTTTATCAACAATCTCTAGATTAACTAGATATTTCCAAATGTTCTAAATATGATACAATATTTACTTCCTCAAGTTTCTATCTCTAAGTGAGTACATCCTTCATTGACGTTCTTAATTACCCTCAAGTTATTTTCTCAAATCTATCAATTCTATGATCCAAAATATCTACATTCAAAACTTCAATAATGTTTTTCTTCCAAGTGATTTTGTAATAATTGTTATCTCAAGTTGATCTTATGGTAGATAAAATTTCCTTGATCTATGAGAACCCATCATTTGACTTCCTTTTATTTCCAACTATTCCAACCAACTCAATCTATTTCATACCTCAAACTTCTATCATCCATAAGATTTCCAAATTTCTATGTATGCTCTTAATCGACAAATGACAAGGCAACCATGATGATAGAAAATTTCCTAACATCATAACATATGTTATACAACTACTAGCACAACCTTATACTCAATTATCTCAAATGTGTTTTTATGCCAAAGACCATATATTCTTGAATGTTTAAGATTCGAAAACCTATTTTAACAAAAGACATCTCTCATGGTCACATGATCTCAAAGATAAAAACTAAGGAAGTAAGATCTCATATAATTGATGAACTAATTTGAATTTGTCTATCTACTAAATATGTATATAAAATTTATTTTCCTTTGCAAGTTCTATTCTCTTATTCCACACATTAAATTTTCTCAAACTAAAATTGCACAATTACATAGTATTATTGCCCTAACTGACACAACACCTATGTTTGGTACACTCTCTGCTCTTACTCTCTTGGACATACTATTAGGGGTTCACTATGGTCATGATAAGGACAAAATGCAATATGCAACCAAAAGACAATGAAAATCTTAAACATTAGATAAGCCACCATAAAGGTTAAGTGATCAATTTCAACAGTAAATTATAAAATGCACATAATGAAACATTAGGTCAAGTGTGACCAAGGGTCACAAAATAGAAAATTGGTAGCTCATCCATTTAGATAATGAAACAGAAAATATAATCAAGTCAAGAAGTCAAAATTAATCCAAAAATCAATGATCATATAATTCATCAATAAACCAAATAAAGCATCAAATTGAATACATGTCAAATGTACTGAGTGACTAGAACTAATCACATATGAAGGAGTATTACAACACCTTGGGGTATCTTTTCGAGAGTGTGTGAGAGAGAGTATAAAACATAGTACCTACAATTTCATGTTTAAGGATAAGGACACAACTAGAATACAGAGTCCTATGTAGATTTCTTCATATCATCCATAATTCTTATCCATATAGTACCTACCTCATACACTATAGACATAGAATAATATCTTTCACAAGAGATAAGTTAGAATAATTATCAGTCAAACATCTCAAGCATATAGGTTCTAATAACAACCATCATTTATCAATTAAATCTCAACCACAACTTACTATATAAGCACCCAACTCTTACTCAATAACTATCTTCCGATGAATGTGTCCATTAAGTATCTCATTCTAGGAGATACTCTTTCTCCATCTATCTGGACACCATGTTGATTTCACAAAAAGCAACTTTACTTATTGATTGTCCATAAATGATATCACCCAAATTTATATTTCTTCTCATGGAATCAAATGGGTACATCCTTTCAAATTATCTGACTAATATAGTTGACTTAGTAGGGAGATACTCATATAGATATTATTCATCTATCTCCTCAATAGAATAGTCCAACTATTCTTGTCTCCCAATGGAAAGGTAGGTGAGATTTCTGTTACCCTACTCAGCTTGCTTAGCTATTTCTTTTCTCTTGGTTTTAGAAGTTGATTCCTTTCCTCTTTCATCCTAAAAGTAGACAACTGCATTCCTTGACCTTATAATTCTCATCTTGAATGCCCTGAATTCATTTCATAGTAGGAGGGAAATATTTCATCCTTAATCAACCATCCTCCTTCTCCTAGGTTGTTTTCATTAATTTACCTTGTTAAAGGCTCTATGCTCCTTTATTTGCAAGTTTCATGCGTTAAATATCCAATAGCAAGTTTGTGAAGCACATGACTTCATTCATGAAGCAGACACATAGGCCCTAGAGTTATAAACTGGGCTTTGATACCAAAATGTAAAGACCTAAATTGAGCTAACTTCGAATAATAGCCGAAATACTCTTTATTCTTAAATAAACTCATAAATCAGTTAATAAATCTATTTCATTCCATTTTTCCATCCATAGCTTCATTTGATCATTCCATTTAGATTGCAATACACATGAAATTTCTATAAAAGATAAATATTCTTTATTCAATAAATCGATAAAAGTAGTATTTCGATCATACAATACTTACGCATTTCAAGTTGTCGTAAGTTCAATAACAAAATAATACAAAGTAAAGGGTGAGATGCGTCCGTTGATCTGCAACCCAAGCTATCGCCAATGCAATCTTTAGCATGAAGATGAGAACAAGATTTAGGTGCTTTTTCCACCCAACCTTGAAGCTTACGCTTCCTCAGAATTCTTGGTCAATCAAGAATACCCGACCCTGCATGAATTGCTTAGCAAAAGAATTCAAATGGCAAGATGGAATCTGGTGCATGCCTAGATGATACATGCATTTTCAATTTTCTACTTCTATTAAAAAACAAGCATTCATTATCATTCAAGGATATGGTAGAGAGGATAAAATAAAAGAATTCCATCTATTTCAATGGTTTATTCAATTTGATTACTCGGCCGAGTATAATGCCATGCACAACAAAAATAGATAGTTGGAAAAGCAACTATTCTCTCTATAATCCACATTCAGCACCCATCCTAGAAGGTAACTTTCCACAAACACAAGCCTATCTAGCTTTGTTCACATAAATCTAGAATAAATATATATAGAAGACAATCTTTCACCTTTTCAATTCTAGCTTCCTATATCTCATAAGATATAAATATAATGTTTAAGGAAGATAATCTTTCATTGAATACAAATAGAGAAAAACCAATATTTTGTTAAAACCAATCCTATCTGACAGGAAACAATATTTTATGGATAATCAAATATACATTTAAAAGAAAACATTCTTTTCCTTCTATTTTTCAAGCAATTTTAAAGACAAGATTAAAATATTAAGAAGGTGTAACACATGTATGTATCTTACATATAAATTGAATAAAATGAGTACACATTCTTTTATTCAATTATCAAGACATAGTATAATCACTAACATGCATTCCATTTCTTATGGTTTAGAATTCTAAGTTTATCTCATCTAAACTCTCTCTATCTTTCCAAGTGTCGTGGTTTATTTACCACTTTTCTCAAAACATCATATTTAGTTTAATACTAATATGTGACTTTTCATGATTTAAAACTTAACACACCGACTTCACTAATTTACCATATCGACAATCTAATATGATACAAGTTCATAAACGCCTATCTATAAGGCTTTTTAAATGAGACACTCAATAACCATCTTTACTTTTCATGCAAAATTCCAAGTGTAAGTCTTTCCTTGTGATATCAAAATAACTTCATTATTTAATAAGTCATTATCCTATTATTTCATCTTCTTCGTGGTTCAATCTCAAAGTTTCTCTCTCTATCCTCTTCCTTTATTTCTAGAGGATTGGGTGATCTATGAGAGTTTCACTAAGTTTATCAACAACTTAAGAAAGTATTTCACTATTGTATCTATATTTACATGAACGTAATTTTTGAACAATTAACAATGATTCCTTTCACGATTCTATCTCTTCCATTAGAATATTGCATAAGTCTAAAACTAGATCATCCTTTAGAGAATATCTAAAGCAACCTATGATACAATTCCTATCACTCTTTAGCATTTTCCATGCATCTTCATAGTTATTTAATCATATGTACCTCATAATACATTTCTCTATAAGGCTATTCTAAATTTGAGATGATCGTGGTCGATCTCTTACAACTTGATTGTAAACAAATCTAAATCTCACTACTTTTCTCTTCTTCATTCCATTCTCTAATCCTTGGTTGCATATCTCTCCCTTCTCTTCCAACTCAATGGTCTATATATAGTGTAGTCGTCTACCCTCTTTCCTACTTTTGGGCTATCTCTACTAGAGGTGGATTGATTCTAAGTGACACCACTCATGATCATAATAGTCCTAACCGTATTTGAACACCTATGTGTTCACCATGTAAAGTTATCCATTATCCATTTCATGACACCACACCACTAAAGTTGTTAAGTCCATATTTATAGATTATCCATGTGGCTTTTAACTCCAAGACTAAGTCGACTTACTAAAAACAATTTCCTTAAAACATGCAAAGTTAAATTAAACTAACTTATACATGTCAATCAAGGTGTTTACGTGGGATGATAACCCATGTCTTTTATTAATTCATGCCACCTCACGTGTAATAGCCATCATGGTTTATGCTTGCAATGTGGTCGATGTGAAACCAAAGTTGACTAAGACTGAAATAAACCCCTTAAACTATGCCTACTACCATATTCTATCTGCACGTGGAGTATCCTTTAATAGGAGTGGTCATGGTTTGCAGCATATTTAAAAGGGAGGAGGGGTGGTCGGTGGTAATACCGACCCCTCCCTTTAATTAAGGGGGGTGGTTGATATTACTATTGACCACTCTCATTATTATTTAACTTTCTTAAAACCTAACCCGCCACTACCATGTGTTATGTAATTTTTAGTTTTTTTATAATATATATATATATTTAATGACTTTTCATTAATATATATATTAAACATTAAACTTTGTTTAATAAATTCTTTAATAAACCCTTTCTTTAATTAAATATATATATCGGATTTTCATTACATAATTTAATTTCATAAATACATATACAATAATTACATACATATTTACAAGTATATGATCAAATTATTATTAGAAACATATAATGCGTACATATTTCATGCATTACATACATATAATGCTTATGTATTTTTAATCTCAAATTATTACGTATATGTATATACAAAAATTTTGACGAAGTCAAATTTCACGATAATTGGATATTTATAACTATATAGATATACATGTATATGATTAAATCGATTTCTCATATACATATACATTTTGACCAATTTACAAAAGTAAACTTATTAGTATAATTTTCATACATTTATACATATCTATAAAGAACATATAACCTAGGGTCGATATTCATTTTTGAATCATCTACACATTTTTTCTCTTTTAACAATAAAGCATAATATTTCACCATTACTCATGCAACTTAAATTCAATTCAATCTACTACTCATACTAAATTTATCATTTCAATTTGAACAAACACTCAAATAAGGTCATTTAAATCATCCATCTTTCAAGATGCAAATATAAATCCTAATGTGGTGTGTGAGAGATTCCATCTATCCTAACGAAATACAAGAGCTAAGACAACTCTACCTGAACCATGTTCTCATCTTCATCATTGTTCACCTGTTGCTGCATTCACTTTACACTCAATCGCTTATTAGCAATGACGATCCCAATTTACAATAAAAATTATTATTGATCATTCAATTGTATATAAATCATATCAGTACATTCGATATCTTTTCTTATTTCATTAACAGTTCTATTTTCATTTCATTTCAATTTCATTTGAAAAATAAACATTAATTTCCTAATTAAATAATTATGGAAAAATAGGGTTCGTGACACTTGGACTCCACACTTGTCTTGCCATCTCCTCTTGGGCCATGTGTGGGCTCACATGCAATCTTGACCCTCCATCTTGGATCAATCCTAGCCCTTTATTTCCTCCCCTTTTCTCCTATAAATTGGAGGCTCCACTCCTTCATTTGACATCTCCAAACCACTCAAGCTTATGTTGTCAATTTGAATCTATAATATCCACCAAATACCCAAACTATAGTCAAATTGGCATTCATCCATCATCTAGCCAGTTCAATCCATCCCATTCCATCATCCCATATCATTGTGCACAAGCTTGGAGAGCCATCCATATCTAACAAGAGAGCCAAGCCAATCAAGCCGAGAAAGGGGTGCAACTTTGGCTTCCTCAAAGGCTCAATCCGAAAGAGAAGGAGAAGATTACAAAGGTATAATGGTTTCTTAGATGTTTTTATGTGTTTATTATATATTTTATTATATTTGACCATTGTATCTTCACTCCAAATCTTTCCCCCTCTTTAGTTTCTTTAGTTCCTCCTTCTACAAAGGAAGAAAAGAAGCCATGTTGATTGATCCCCAACCTTCCCAAGCTTTGAGTCATAATAAGAGAAATTGTAGTGTGAGAGAACACTAACAAATATGTCATGCCAAGGCTCATGAGCTTGCTTCCCAAAGTGTTTCCTCCACTAAGCCGTCAAATATTGACGATCCCATTTTCCCAACCTTCACGTGACCCTAGGGAGGAGCTTTGTCTGAATCAACCACATCAAAAATTAAAATTATCTATGCAAAATGATTATTCTTCATCTCCTTCGTGCATTAGATATCCTATTGTGATTAATTTGGATGGTGATGTTGATGCTATTAATGTGGATACTAATTATTCTAATGATATGTATGGGGTTATTAAGATTAATCATGAGCCATCTTCAAGATTTGCAAAAGCTTTAATGCTAGCAACTAGTGACAATCAAAGTGATTCATCATTAGTGTACAACCCTTGTATGGAACTTGCAATAGCTCCATCTATTGTGCTTATTGCAACTCCTCTTGCTTCTTGTCCACCATTTCTAAATTGGGAGGGTGATGATTTGTTAGACTAGCTTCATTTTTGCAGTGGATTCTGTTAGAGTAAAAGGTATTAGTTTACTTAATTAATTAAATCACATTGATTTAATAATTGTCACCTTTTCTCTATTTCACTTAAGCTAAATTTAGGAAGCTAAACTTACGAATATTAATAATTAATTTATTATTAATTATTAATTGCTTTTAGGGTTTTTCATTTTAGGTTTGATTTCCTTTTGTAAATCCCTTTTGTAATTCATTATCTGATTATTATTATTGCATATTCTTGCTCAAGGTTTTCAAAGCAATCTTTGTGTTTTGTGTGAATCTTCCATTGTTGTGGTAGGATATATGCATACAGGTGTTCACTGGGTTTTGTGAGGTTGTATTTCACAACTTTAACATGGTATCAAAACATTAGACCCGAGGCTTTCCTGTTCTTCAGATTGGGAGATTCTACCTATAGTAGGTCTTTTGTGCAATTTGGGTTGATTTGGACCTCACCATTGAATCTGACACGTGTCAAATAGTCAAGATTGACCTTTTGTTTGTCAATTTTTATTTCACGAGGCCAAATCTGTGGGGCTTTGAAAATTCATCCTTTTTGTGATCTAGGGGGCAACTATTTTTTGGAGCAATTTGGGGGAAAAAATAACATCATGGTTGACTTCTGTAGGCCGATTCCACAAATTTTGATATATAATTCGATATATTTTGGTGCAGGGATCTTAAAGGCAATTTTTTTTAATTTTTTGGCCGTACAGGCCATACCATACGAAATTCTTAAAAAATCCGTTAAAAAAAGAATTAATTTTTTTTAACGGCATTGATTAAAATGTTGATAGTTTTCTTAAACTGTCGATGGTTTAAAAACTGCTACCGGTAGCGGTTAACCACTCGACAGTAGTTTTTAAACATCGTTAGCCGCTCATCGCCCGCCGACCGCTCTACCGTCCACTGACCGCCCACTGCCCAACACAGCTTCACTACCTAGCACCACTCTGCTACCACCTCAGCCTGGCCACCGCCTGAGCACCACCAATGGGCCACCTACTCTCCTTTTTTAAGCCTTTTTAAGCCTATTGGGTTTTTTTTGCGATATTGGGAACAAACAGAGGTGTTTTTCAACAAACCATATATCGTCAAAAAGCTCTTTCCGAGATGGATCCATTTTTGGAGGTATTTTTTCTTGATTTTGCAGTTTTTCTACATTTATTTCTAGTCAAAGTCAAAACTTATTTTTGGCACTTCTGAGGGCATATATTTTGCATACGAACTCCGTTTTTTGCAAATGAATAGGCGTTGGAAAGGTGTTGGAATGCTCTATCCAGATCTGCAACTTATTTTATCAAAAAATTCATCAAGTACTTAGAAATTTTTGCAGAAGTTATTTTTGCTTTTTCAGCTTTCCAGCTTTCAAAATTGTACTTAGGTTTGGTTTTTGTGTTGTGGGGGGGTGTATCTTTATTGCTTTCTGTATTATCATATCAAAAATTAGAATCCTCTCTCTATAAACACATTTCAAAATCATAAACATCATGGCAGATACTTCTTCATGTGATCATCTTACACCACACAATTATCATACCTAGAAAGGACATATGACAAGACTTCTCATGTCTAAGGGGTTATGGTCCTGTTTGGATGAGGTTCAACCTCTCTTGACAAGACCCTTTAAGGTTTTACAACATTGGAGCAGAATGGATGAGGCCATGGGTTTGATATCCTTACATGTTATAGATAGTCTTCTTTTTCACATGGAGGGTTGCCTAACTCCTCGAGCTATATGGACTAAGTTTCATGATCTCTTTGGCACCATTAATCAGTTCAGGGCACTTCAGATTGAGGTAGAATTGACCACCTTGGCACCTAATTCTTTTCCATCTATTGAGGATTTCTTGATGAAATTTAAATCACTGCGATCATTATTACAGGTTTGTGGTAAGACCAAGACAAACACCAAGTGTATATTCCTGATTCTATCTCGACTTTGAGGTTTCTTTCAGATATTCTCTTCTACCTTCTATTCCACCATGGATGCTTTGGGCACACAATTTACCATACCTTCATTTGAGGTATTATGTGATAGGTTGACACAAGAGCAGTCCCACCTCACACAGTTGGATACTCTCCATGGTTCTAAGAACCACACATTGGTAGCTCAACCATCTAAGGGGAAGCAAAAGAAGAAGCAGAAACAAAAGCCGAAGACAGATTCAGTAGGCAGTGAGATTTCCTCCAGGCCTCCACTGAAGTCTACTTCTAAACCATAATCCAACCCTAAGCAGGGTAATTCTTATAAGTCCGGTGAGTCTTCCTCCAAGACTAAGAAGAAATCAGGTGATCCTTGCTATTTCTATGGCAAGGAAGGACATCCACTTTCCAGGTGTTGTAAACGGTTAGAGGCTTTAGAGGAGGCCATGCAACAACATCACCTCACCTCACCTCAGACACCTTCCCCACCCACAAGGAAAGGTCATGCTCTTTCTGCACGAGAATCGCCTTCAAGATCCACTTGGATCCTAAATTCTGGTGCTTCTCACCATATGACACACACTCAGGAGTTTGTCACCGCACTTGCCCATTCTGGCACTTCACAAATTGCAGTTTATGACTCTATATAGCTTTCCATTATGGGTTCAGGTCCTGTTCCATTGGATGGTGGTTGTCTTTAGGAAGTCCTTGTTGTTCCTAATATTTTGACAAACCTCCTTTCCATCTATCAAAAATGCCACTCAGACACTGGTAAGATAGTTGAGTTCTCACCATATGATGTGGTTATTCAAGACCTTCACGATCCTAATTTGGTTGTGGTTATTGGGAGTGTTGATCCTGCATTTCTCTTATACAGATTTGATGGCTTTTACATGACACTTGGTACATGTTCATCTCTTATAGAACATGCAGACACAGTGAGCAAACTTTGGCATGAACATTTTGGCCATGCCAATTACAAATATCTACAATAGATAAGTACACAGGCACTAGTGATTGGGCTTCCACAGATTTCTTGTATTGATGGTGTTTGTCGAGGTTGAGTACTTGGCAAACATCACCAGGATTATTTTCCTATCAGTGGGTCTCCACATACTATAGCACCCTTAGAGTTGGTACATAGTGACCTCATGTCATTTCCAACTCCTTTTTCAGGGGCTAGATATGTGCTCACATTAATTGATGACTTCTCTAGATGTACATGGGTGTACTTTCTTAAGTACACGTTTGATGTCTTTGATTCATTTCGAATCTTTAAGACATTTGTGGAGAAGCAATCTGGACTTTTTATCAGGTAGATACACATAGATAACGCGGGGAGTATGTGAATCAGGCCTTCGTAGATTTTTTCACTGAGCATGGTTTGCAGCATCAGTTTACAGTTCCCTATACCCCTCAGCAGAATGATGTTGCTGAGAGAAAGAACAAGACTTTACGGGAGATGGCCAATTATATGATATAGTCGCGGTCTATGGATTCTTCTTTTTGGGCTGAGGTAGTCAATTATGCCACTTATATTCACAATCAAATGCCTCATAAGGCATTACGACATATGACTCCTGAGGAGGCTTGGACCCATGTCAATCCCGATGTTTCTACATTTTGAGTATTTGGTTGTGAGGCTTAGGCATTTATTCCTAATGCTCAGAGGAAATCCATGGAGAGGAAGAGCTGACCACTCATTTTTGTTGGCCACTACGAGGATGTGAAGGCATACAGGTTGTTTGATCCTGATTCTAGAGAGGTCTTATTTCGACAAGATGTCCAGTTTGATGAGCACTTTACTCTGACAAATTCTCCTTCACCAGCTTTTCCCTCACTACCTACTCCTCCCTCCTCATCTCTTGAGGATTGTTTATCTCTTGATGATGATGCAGATGTTGATCCACCACTCCCACCACCACCATATCCACAACATTTGCCCAAGTGGGCCCGCTTTACTGTAGAGGTAGCTGGATCTATGGCAGGTGACCCTTTAGATACCCGTCGTACATGGTCGCATACTTCGGGTGGTAGTCTCTTGAGTCATGCCATTTCAAATGATCCTAAGAGGTTTTCAAAGGCGACAGGTAAGCCTAAGTGGGATAGGGCTATGGATGAGGAGTATTATTCTTTGATGAAGAATCATACTTGGGATCTTTGTTCTCTTCCTAAGGGAAGAAAGTTGGTTCGGTGCAAGTGGGTGTACCGTACCAAGTATGTTGTAGATGGTTCGATAAATAAGTACAAAGCATGTCTTGTTGCAAAGGATTTTTCTCAAGTTGAGGGTATTGATTACTCCGAGACCTTTTCTCATGTTGTCAAGATGAATTCTATTCGCTTTGTACTATCCCTTGCAGCTTCACAGGGATGGCTAGTTTTTCAAATGGATGTGAAGAGCGATTTCTTGCATGTAGACTTACATGAGGAGATCTATATGGAGTAGCCTTAGGGGTTTGTGTAGGACACTTCTTTAGTTTGCAGACTTGGGCATTCATTATATGGTCTCAAACAAGCCCCTCGGGCTTGGTACGAGAAGATGGACTCTTTTTTGCTCTCCTCTCACTTCACTCATTGTCATTCTAATCCCACAGTTTACATTCAACGTCTAGAGGGTGATCTTTTGATTCTAGTGCTATATGTTGATGATCTCATTATTATAGGTAGCTCATCCTCTACGATTTAGAGTGTTCAGAGAGCTTTGATGGAGCAGTTTGAGATGACAAATCTTGGTCTTTTGTACTATTTTCTTGGTCTACGGGTTGTTCAGTCTTCAGATGGGATTTACATATATCAACAGAAGTATGCTCTTGACATGCTCCATAGATTTGGCATGCTTGATTGCAAGCCTGCCCCCACACCATTTCAGTTAGGTGTTGTTCTGTCTTCCACTTTCTCTACTCCTTCAATAGATTCTACATTATACAGGCAGTTGGTTGGTAGTTTGTTGTACCTGACGCATTCACGTCCTAATCTTTCCTTTACCATTAGACTTGTCTCTAGGTTCTCCCATGATCCACATGAGAGCCATTGGGAAGCTGCCAAACGCATTTTGAGGTACATTCAGGCCACTTCATAGTATGGCATTCACTACACTTCAAGAGCTCCTCACATAGTTAGCTTCACTCACTCAGATTGGGTTGGTGATGCCAATGATTGAAAGTCTAATTTTGGCTTTGTTTTCTGTCTTGGTTTTGGTCCTATCACATGGTCTTGCAAGAAGCAATCTGCTATTGCATTATCATCTACAGAGGTTGAGTATCGAGCAACTGTGTTAGCCAGCCAAGAGATTTTATGGCTTCGACAGTTATTGACAGAGTTCAATTTTTCTCCTGATAGTCCCACACTTCTTTGGTGCAACAATTAAAGTGTTATACACATTTCCCGCAATCCAGTGGAGCATCAACAAACAAAGCACATTGATATCCACATGCACTTCATTAGGAAGTTGATTTAGGATGCTTCACTCACCTTGGAGTACATTCCTACAGAGGAGAAGGTTGGTGACATCTTCACTAAACCTTTGACATCGTCGTGCTATCTTTAGTTGCGCTCTATGCTCGAGTTGAAGGAAGTTGTCATTGGGGAGTCTTTATGAGGCCTTCCTTCCTTCATTTTTTAGCATGCTTTCATCTCTTTTAGGAGAGGAGATTTTTACCACTAGGTTTTCTCCTTTTCCCCCTTTTTACGGAGATTTAATTGTACTTGGGTACTTCATCGGGCCTTATTGTCGGGACCCATTTTTTAGCTTTCTAGCATCTAGTCCTTAGGTTTTTTTGGCTTCTCCCTAACTTCATCTTAAGGGGGGGATGTCAAAGTAAAAGGTATTAGTTTACTTAAATAATTAAACCATATTTATTTAATAATAAAGTCACCTTTTCTCTATTTCACTTAAGCTAAATTTAGGAAGCTAAACTTAGGAATACTAATAATTAATTTATTATTACTTATTAATTGCTTTTAGGGTTTTTTATTTTAGGTTTGATCTCCTAATATAAGGATTGATCCCTTTTGTAATTCATTATCTGGTTATTATTATTGCATATTCTTGCTCAGGTTTTTCAAAGGAATCTTTGTGTTTTGTGTGAATCTTCCATTGTTGTGACAAGTTATTTGCATACAGGTGTTCACTGGGTTTTGTGAGGTTGTATTTCACAACTTTAACATATTCTTTTGTGCATTTGTTTACATGTGATGTGTTTCCCCCGTGATGTGATGCTTGATGTGTCTTTTGTTATATCAAGCTCTCTTTGGATGACCCTTGTTGATATATTGGCACAAGGTTGTGAAGGGACCAAACTTGTTGTGACATTCCTCTATTTGTCATATCCATGTTATGTCGTAAATGTGCTATTGCTGTAAATGTGATTTTGTGTTGTCTAATTGGGGATGATGCAAAACATTGAGATCTATATTTTTGGTCTCTTCCATGTTAACCCAAAAATACTTTTGTTGTTCATCTTATGTGCTATTCTTCCATTATGCTTGTAGTTCCACTACCTTTTGGGGATGAGGTCAATTCAATATAATCATACTTGATATACATGATTTATTTGACATGCATATTAACCCTAGTTAATGGATTTGTATGAACTCTCTCTTTTGTGTCTTGTGAACCATTGCCTTTGATTTTCTCATGCTTGAGCACATTTCATTATTGCAACATGCTTGTCTTTTGGATGTATGTATGCTACCTTAAAGTAAATTATCTCGATAAGACGTACACAATTGCTTTAAGGTGGGGGCATATGTACACTTTGCTCTTTGATACACTTTGTAAACACATCATCGAGGTTTGGTTTATACACTTTAATCACACACCTTGACATGTTTGGTGCACATTGCAACACCCATTTTGTAGTCAATCTTTGTTTAGATTACTTTGCAAGTTGAGGCTTTTTTTTTTAATCTTTGTGCTTGGTGCACGTTGCAACACCCATTTTGTAGTTGATCTTTTATTTCTTTGTGCCAACATGACTCATAATAAGCAATTTCTTACTAGACCAAGAAGTCATGTATTTTCTTCTCTCTCTTCTCTTCATGTGTTGCTCCTTTTACCTTGATATTAGATTGATAAGATCCCGAGTCCTTGGGAGCTCAATGTTTCTTGTCTCTATAATATCTTGATGAAAGTATTTCAATGCCATTATGTACTTCATCAAGAGCACAAGCATAGGTTAATACTCCCATTAAAGTGGAGGCTAAATGTAGTGTCATAAATTGTATCCTCATACAATTTCATACTCACTTAGGTCCCACTTTGGCGTTTTAGCCTTTTATGTCTTGATTATGCTTGATTCTGCTCACACCAGTACCAAATTTATAATCCTCATTATTTTCTCTACTTCCTAGACTTTGATTCAGCCCGGATGGACTGGACCATTGTGCTATGGTCTAGACCAAAAGGGCCCACTTTTGAACACTCTTGTTGTCTTCAAAATCTGATTCTCTTTAACATCCTTAACATAATATGATTGAACTCGGTGCAGATGAGATATCAAAGATAAGGAAATTCTCAAGACAACATATGACAAGGTTTAGTTAAACCTTCTACACTTCGGACTTGCTCAGAGTCCAGGTGGGTATACCTTTGTGAACTAAATTCACACTTTCAAACATAAACTCACAACAAACCAGTCCAGAAAACTAGTGGATTTAATCACCTTGAAACCAACTGAAGCAAAAGAATGCAAATTATACTCATATTCAATATTGTGACCAACAAAACATGTAATAGACAACTTCAATCAATACCAGTGCCATATCCAAGGTCACAGAGTCATCTAAAAGTCAGACAATACTCCCCAAAACAAAATACCTTCACACATCCCATTGGCTCGACTTCTATTAATCCTTATATGTGCCTAACACTTATAAGAATTTATGCATATCAAATTAAACCATGATCATCAAGATTCAAAGTTCCCTACAAAGAATTCACTGGTAGGAATGATCCCCGCATCTTTAATTTCCCTCCTAAAGAGAAAAGCTAGCGAACACATCTACTGAAAATTGCCTTGCAACCCCATTCAAACAAAATAACCCTGGATTATTCAGAATGAAAGCAATAAACAAATTGCAGGAATACTTGAAGATAACGCAAAGTTCACTCGAAAGCCGATGGTCTGCATATTGATATTATTATTCAAAGAAGTATTACAAAAACTTTGGAATTTTCTCTAGTACACTTAGAAAATCTCAGCTATGAATTTCAGCAGCGTTTTCTTACAATTCTTTGCGATCCTCTTTCCTCTAGTCCTGGTATCCATTTATAACAACATGGATGCACAAAGCTTCAGACTTTTCGAGGAGAGTTTGTTACAATCATTTCTTTCAAAACAAAGAAGGTTACAAGCTTTTCAGAAAAATAGTTACAAGCTCTTTTCGGCCTCTGCAGTTTCTTCAACAGGTTGTTTGGTTGTAACTTCTTCTACCTTTTCAGGGGCACTCTCCAACTGTTCCGAATCATGGGTGGCATATTTTGTGGTCCACTCATCATACACATCTTTTGTTGGCCATGAGAAATTAATCACTTTCTCCTTAGCCTTGGTCAACCTTTTCCAAGAGTTTCTCATTTTGTTGACTTCTAAATTGAGAAAACCATAACGTGACTTAATTTTCTCTATCTCTTGTATTGTCAAAACAAAGAAAGAAGCATCATCTAGATCAATAATTCCCTTAATTCTTGCTGACAGCTTGGCTTCTACCTCCTTAAGCCACATTTGTTTGTCCTTCAGTTGATCTAGGCTAGCAAAAACTCCTGGGAGTAACTCAAAAACTTGATCAGCATATTCCTTTTTGCACAAATTAACTTTCCTATCAACATTATCCACCCCTACTGCTAATTGTACTAAATCTTTAGTGATATTAGAATTGCTTCATCACAAGATACACACATAAACTCTAAATCTTGCTCCCTAGGCCTCCATTTGTCAAAAATAGGTGTCAAAATGGTCTTGTCTCCCCTGAGCTCATTCCATATATCCAAAATTTTACCTACATTGTTGTAGAGCAATGAGGCATTCATCGTATCTGCAAAACTGGAAATTGTAGCCCTTACTCTCTCCTCATACTTCTTTGCATATAAGGCCTGAGCCTGTTTTAAATTTTCTAATTCTTGAGGAGTGATCTCAACCATTTGAGAGCTGGAGGGTGCTGGAGATGGTGGAAACTCAACGATAGGGCTAGTAGGTGGAGGTCTTACAGGAGAAGAGGAGATCATCAGTGTTGAAGACTCACCTTGATGGTATTGTCCAGTCAACTGGCTCTGCAGCTTAGCAATGATGCTATCCTTACATCTTACCTCCTCCTTAGCACTGTTATAGGCCTTCAAAATTGTTTCCAACTTGACTTGGAGGATCTCTTTCTCTTTGGCTTCCTTTTCTGCTACTGCAACACTAAATTTTGCAGTCTCTAGCACAGTGCTAGCAGCTTCCACTACCCCTGTACTCTGCACTCTCTTCACCATCATCCCACCAAGGTAACTTGACCCTGGGGTATCTTTGCTCTTCTTACTCTCATTTCTCTTGAGAGACCACATGACGAGTGCAACATTATCCTTACTGAAAGTAATTCCCTCCATGGGTTTGGTTTCCTTCCTCACTACATCTAGTACCAGGGCATCTGCTATATCCCACTCGGGTAAAATAAGCACTCCAACTTGTGCCACCATATCTCTCCCTTGCTCAGGGGCGATGGTTTTGAACTCTTCCATCATCTCTTGCTTTATTTCCTCTTCTACCAGGGCTGGATCTTTATTAGGCTGCTCACCTTTTCTCTTTTCACATCTAGCATTATATTTATCTATGTTTTGTTTCCATATAAACTGCATAAATGCTTTTGACGTGACAAAATTGTTGTCAGCCAAGAAGGCATTACTTGTCTGCTTTATCTCAGGATCCCACTCCTAGCCTTTGAGTTCAGTGGTGGTAATGTCCATTTCAGCAGCAAGGGGTTCTTCTGGCATTCCTTCTTCCACTTCATCATAAGTGTAGGCAATTTCCCCTATACTGCCTAACTGTAGGAGTTACTCAGCTGCTGCTTGCTCATCTCCTATGTGGATAGGGGATTGGGATGGGGAATACAAAGGTGCATCCGATTGTACTTCTTTCCCTACCCTTTGCTTCTTTGGGCTCTCTTAGATGTCAATGACATCTTGTATCTTCCTCTTTCCTTTAGAGGTAGAGGGCTCCCCTGTTGTAGGCATCAGCACACTATAACTAGATTTCTTATGCAGTGTATAATCACCAGGAGGGATTGCTTTGCTAGAAGCTGACCTACTTAGGATCACTCTCGCCTTTTCAGGGTTGCTTTTGATTACAACTTCCCTCTTCTCCTTCAGGGTCTGCATCACATCTTCAAAGCAAACAATTAAAAACTTTATTTTCTCCTCCAAAGGGAAAAATCTAGACAATGGCTCATAGCTGGCATCAAACTGATGCACGAAATCCAAGGCTTTCTTATAAGCCACCCATTTCTCTTTCCTCAGTGCCTGCTCATCTAGATCAAACTCATTTCTGATGAGGTCTTCAGGAAACTTAAATTGATGGGGCCTACCTCTGCATGTTGCTCTCTTTCTAAACATGCCATTGAAGAAGTCTTCTGGATCAACACACCTGGATACTGCAGTAGACAAATGATAAGGCTTGAGAAAATCCTCAAAGCAATTCCAACCCCCTTTTGTTATTACAAATTGGTGGGCTCTGGTAACTGTAGGGAAAATAGTCCCTTTACCCTTGCCTGTCAGCTCTGCCTCTTATACACCACCAATTTGTCTAAGGATCTCTGCAATTCCTACTTTGAGAGGGACCTGGTAAGGTAGCAAGAATGGGGTGCCTCTAAAACCAAACACTCTGAAAACTGTCAAGACTGGATACAAATAAATGTCACCCCAATTGTGAACAATTTTTATGTTCTCTGCAAATTCTTTTGGTCTTATGAATTCCAAAAGAACCTTGGGGATTCTTGGGTTCTCCGAGCAGAGGAGAGTCCTGATCTTGGATGCAAAGTATTTGTTAAACTTCAAGAAACTGACATCCTCCCTATCCCATGACAACACAGTACTCCATAGTTGTACTAGCATCTTTTCTCCTTCTTTCTCCTTGACAAGGTCTAATCCACTGGCAAAGTAATCACCACCTTTGAAAAGAAATAGATGCATCAGGAGCGAGTACCATCTGAAAGGCCTATCCACCTTTCCATTCTTTATTCCTGTTAACCCTCCATGGATAGCATCAACAATGAAAGAAGCATAATCAAATGTAATTGCAAGAGAAGGATTCAAAATCTGAGCAATCATTAACAAGTAGTGATTTGGCATATTTGCTTCAGCATCTTCTCCCAAAATTTGGCAAAGTGCCCAATACATTCCCTTGGCCCTAAGGGTGAACATACTCAATGAAAAGGGCTCTTCTGTGTTGGGTCCTACAACTGCCAACCCACCTATCTTTACAAAAAATTCCTTGAGTGGCCCATTCCTGAGATGATTCCTCTATGCACTATAAATTTGAGCTAGTGACTTGAAATTTATGGGCTCTAGAAAATTGGTGAACTCATTAAGCCCAAAAGCATTCTTGAATTCTTCAGCATTAATCTCAATAAGGGTTTTTCCATTTATATCCCGAATGCTTCTTGTGACTGGATCATAGTTGAGTGCAATTTGGGTCAACAAATCTATGTCCATAAATACCCTTGGGACTACCAATTTCCCAACATCTAATTCCCAAATACTGTTTTGCGGGGCTAGAGAATTTCTCATTCCAAATCCAATCTTAAATAACCCCAACCCAGACAATCCAACCTGTGGGTCTCTCAACTAGTTACCCTTGTCATACAGTCCTTCTCCTATCTTTAAACGGGGAGCTCTAGGCACTAATTCTTTTGCCTTCGATGCCTGATTAGTTGACAACGTCAACTGTTCAAGAAAATCATCACAGACACTTCTTTCTGAATAATTGACTTTGCCAGAAAATTCTCTTTTAGGAGCCATTTAAAAAAAACGTAAGAAATGAATACCGCTCCTAAATACTTCTGTGATGAATCAATATCTTTTCTAGAAACACACCACACAGGAATTGCTACATAAGAGTACGAGAAAACCTGTTCTTAACTTGAAGGAATTTTCTCTACAACTGAATTGACTTTCTCTATACCTGAAGAAGATAGCTCTGCATCCACTCCTCTGCAAAAATTCTTTAAAAGATATCTTCACCCGGTTGATGGGAAATCATATATTGTACCCAGGGTCTTAACTACAACATTGATTCTGCATGCTTCGGCTGTCCCTTCAAAATTGAATTCATAGGAGAATTCGTATTTTTCGCTCCAACGGGTCACAACGTTCCTGCAAGTCTTTCTTTTCGCTCTTTCGCAACTTCGCGAAGCATAACTATCGGGCAGCTTGGTCCTGCAAAAGAGCGCCGACCATCCGATCAAAAGAAACTTGATCGACCGTTATACTAACTAACAGCTTTGGCTCCGCGTTGGGTCCCGCTTCTCTATTGGCTATGTGCTACCACGTGGCACTCAACCACTGGCCTTGAAATGCCTTTCGCCTTCGACTCAACGCTGGTCGCGTGTCTTTCTCTTATACCGCCAGTTCCACCTTGGCAGGCCCACAACTTTCTTCTAAGACCACGTGTCCCTGGACACGTTGCCATCCATCACGACACATGGATGGTTCTCGTTCACTTTCGCTATTTCGCAAGGTATAAAGCATGAGCATCTTACCCTTGCGAAATAGCGCGGGTCGTCAGATCATTTTTTAGTTGATCGGCTTTTAACCATCCGAATAGGCTTCAGGAGGGGTGGGCCCTCTGACTCACTTTGAACACCTGGCGTACAATCATCTTCAGAGCTGACATGTCGCTTTTTTATTTGCTGAGAAAAAGCACTGGGCTCCAATTAATTCTTGACACCTGTATTTGCCATGTCATCTCCTAACCCGTGACGTGACTCACCTCTGGGACCCGCCTTTTAACCTTTAATCCTGACTTGTTGATTGTTGTAGCTTATGCCGCGTGCCACCATTTTACTCACCCTCATCGACCAGCTAGACCACCTAGTTGGCATGCCATGTCATTTTCACAACTTCACTGGTTTTAAACTACGCGCAACTTCGCCTAGCGAAATAGCGAAAGCCGGGCCCGACAACTTTAGGAGGAATACACATAAGACATAAATGTTTTGCGATTAATTAACATGATCGCCTAGGCAAATGACAAGGGGGGACACTTCCTACGATCCCATGACCCATTACTTAAGTGGATAAAGTAATGAAAGAATAGAAACCAGAGGGTTTTAAACAGACATTATGCGATTTAAAATCAAAAACCCTAAACCCTCAAGACCCTACACAGAGCTGAAGCAATTGAAAATGCGCCTTACTCAAAATTTCAAAAAACCATAGCCAATTATGGGAAAAGAAAAACCCATTTTTAATCAGTGATAACAACTCTAACAGTTGAAAAATATTGAGTTAGAATTGATTTTTGATGTCAACTTTCTTTGTAATTTTCAATATGTTTCATGAGGATAGGTATAAAATCAAGTCTTATCCCCTCATTTGAAACATCTCTCCACAAGTTCCCAATTCAATTGCAATTGATCAAGCAATCAAGCATCACTAGAGTACTGAAGGAGAGGTCAAGTATTCAAATTGCAAACATTCAAGATGGCATCCGTGATCAAGTTTTTAAGGAGACAACCATGAATTCCTACATGACAACATCAAAATTTTTATGAAGACTTCAAGGAAAAGGAGATTCATAAAGAGGGTATCACATTTCAATTCAACATTCATTTTTAGATCTAGCCTTTGTCGTACAAGGGTAAGCTCTCTTTTCTATTTTATGCATCATACCCGAGCTTGACCTAGGCAAATCCCCATCAACCCAAAAACATTTTTCCTCTCTTGTGTGTGTAGGTGATAGGTTGTGAGGAGAAGGAATATAGATCTAGAAAATATAGATTGAGATGAATTGGACTAGATTTTGAAGAACCAAAAACCTTGGACACTGGCAATCAACGAGGAGTGTCCAACAATTTTTCGATGAAATTTCAGGAGGAGAATTTGAGTGACATTCGAATCTCAAAATTGTTTCCAATATTTGAAGGTAACACCTTCAGGACTAGGTTGCCTAACACCATAGTCCAACAATTCTGAGCTCAAATTTTAGATATAGGTTCCTCTTTGCTTCCCATTTTGAAATCTATACCTAGTGTTTGCATGTCTATTATGAAACTCTTTGTTCATGTCGCTCTCTCTTAATTTTGCATTATTGGCCCTGGTTCTTGTTCTATCTTATCCAATTGCAACAAATTCAACATAAATAAGGTGAAATAGGTATAATAGCTTTGCACCACTCTTTCAATATGTTTGAAGTTGGGCCTATTGACATTTAATTCACCTTAATGTGATGGTGTGTTGTAAATGGGTTTGATTCATAGTTTGCATGTATAGACTAGTAAATCCCACTTTCCATCTTCAATATATTCATTTGTTATTTGCATTTTCCACACATTCACCTTCCCCTCAAAAGGGGGTATATATTAATTAGAGTATTTCTCAACACTTTGGCATCAACATTCTAGTTTGAATCCTTTAAGGGTGTTTTAAACCACCCCTTGCATCATCACTTGCTTGACACCAATTTTTCTTCACTCCCAATTATTAAGAACATTACAAACCTTCATACTCATCTTGATCAGTGACCTCCAATCATAATCCTAATGATCCAACATTATCAATTCGTTTCACAAATTGCCCACCTTTCCTATTTTCCAACAAATACAAGATTGTCAAACATGTCTTTTGCCCTTGCCTACATGCTTGCTACTCGCGGTTTCTTTTTCTTCCTCTTTCGTTTATATTTTTCCTTCATAGATGGAATTGAAAGCATAAACTATTTGGTATCATTGAGTCTCTTAACATTATTTTCGAGCCCTACCACCAACCATTCATTTGATTTTTTTTTTTGAAACTTTGATGCTTGGCTATGTTTGTTACATTTTTCTTGCCCACTGAGCTCGAGTTTCATAAGTTCCTTGTTGTTTTCTCCTTGTAGATGACTCATCTTCCTAGATTTGTTAAGGATAATATCATTTCTCTCTAGGGTCTCATCACTCAAGTCACTCACATAAAAAATAACTTCAAGTTTTAAAGGCTAAACATGATAATCACTTTTCTCAAATTTTTGCTCTCATTGACTATAGACAAACCTAGTCTCCCTTTACTTAACTCCCTGTAACAAGGATCTAGTTAATTAACCAAATCCTATTGCATAAAGAACATCCAAACAACAATAATCATGTTGACTCGTCACAAAGGCATCTGCACCAAGTGACCAATTGCAAATTTCAAATGATAGTTTCATACTCTATGCCTTTAGCAACTTCTCTATGTTTATAGTCTCTCACATGATTAATATGTTTTGGTGTGCTTATCAAATGTACTTTTATTATAGCAACATGATAATTTCTTTTTATTTGTTTCAATTATAATTTGCCACTATTTCACGCTCAACTATATTTATTACTGTAGCATCGTAAATTATCACCGGGGCAATTTACACCTCATGTTTGTGCCCCTACTTTAGCGTGTCTCCCCCTCATCTCCTATCTAGGTCTGTTCAGTGCCTTAACTCCATTTTTCATGCCATGTGCACTTGCTAGCTTATTTCCTAGAGGGATACCCTTCTCCCTGAGGCTTATTGAGGTCCCTAATTGAGGAGGATCCTAGGACTAGAGCGCCCAATGCCCTAGTCCCCCTTGGTTAGGCCCTATTTTGAAATATAAGTTGGGCCCTATCTCTCCGACAAGAAATAAAATTGGTGGCTCAACATGATCGTTGGAGGTTGGCCTAATCGGTAAAGTGACCTAGAATCTCCTATATAAAGACATTTGATCAACCTAATTTCATCCAAGCATTCTAAGACTCCAAGAAATCAATCCAACAGTCTTGCATCTGTGAAGCATTCATCATCAAGCATTTTTAGAGATCTTCAAGGCTGTATATTCTTCATTCATCCACTGCAGAGCAAAATTACATCATTCATATGCAAGCATGTGTTTGTGATTAAGGTTTTGTCATGTTCATGCCATTTCATACAACATATGTGATTACATCCAAGAAGCAAAACATCATCATCAATAATTGTAGATTTGAGGTATACCTTTCCATTATTTATTTCAGTATTTGCAATATTTCATTCAAGGTTAATTCCTAAACTGAGGTTTGACTTAGGAAAACCCCTATTCCCAACCTATTTCCCTTCTCTAGTGTGCGTAGGAACAAGTATGAAGCTGTGATCTTCAAAATTGGCTTGATTTATAGAGATGAACAGGTTCCCCTTTAGACAACGAAAAGTGCGAAGGACCAAAGCGATGGGCATTCTGGTCCCGATAAATCAGGAGCTCCTTCTAGGAACAGGTTTGAATACTCTTACATTACTCAGATCCAAGTTCGTGGCTCAATCCAATGACTATACCTCATTGTTTGCGCATGATTACTTCAATTCCAACACATTCACCCTAATTTCAACATTTCAACAATTCAACTTAAAAGAGGGTATCAATTTCCTAATCCAATGATTCCAATATAATTCTCAGCCATATCCTTGCTGATTTGAGGCTAGATATATTGGGTTCACCCCTCTTTAATGTAGTGGTGCCTAAGTCTAAAATTAACGGTTTTTACATCTAATGGTGGAAACCATAATTTTTCACCATCACAATTACTACAATGCTTCTATTAATTCAATTATATTTTAATATAGGGGAAGCATATCAGTAGCAGTTATAACTAACTTCATGCACCCATAGATTCTAAATGGTACATCAGATTTTGACGATTTTTTTTGTTGTTCTCTGCATGCAACTTAATTGCTTATAGCTATTGTTTTGGCTTTTGGGTAGTAATGATGCATGCTATGGGACCCATTAGGCATGCAAGGGTCAAAAAGTACACTTTTCAAAGTGTCGCCCGATACTTGCTTAAAGATACCCCAATAACTGTGCACTTAAAATTATCAATACTTACGCACAAATGCCTTAGTAGTCATGTATTATGGGTACTAATAAAGGTGCACAAATGAGCCAATTATGATCCAAAAAAGTTAAAAAATGAGCGGCTATTGATACATGTGTAATTTATTAATGAACTTTTAGTTATTTATTTTTTGATTTTTTTAAAAGTTAATAATTGAAAGGTTGAATGTGCAAAAGTTATTGAAACATAAAGATATCTCATAGACGTTAAAATTTCTTCTTTTTCTTCTTCTCCTCGTTCTCAACCCCTATAAAACTAATTTAAGATTTTTTTTTTCCTAATTTTATCGTTCTCACACATTTTTGTAGAGATCTTCTCATTTGCTAAGGAACAATAACTTTGACACATCAGCATAAATTCTCGATGTGACCGTGCTCTTTTCCCCGCTTAAAATGCGTTTACCAGAAGAGATAATCGACGGATTTAGTCAATCGACGCCAATTCTAGATCGAATCCACCGTCAATTTTCCCATCAAAATACTCCCAGGTGGTAAGAGAGGCGGAATAACTGGAAACCACACAGCATTTCTTTCTCGCCCTCAACAAAAGGCAACGTTATACTACGCGACTTACTCTGCGGGGTTTCGAACCGCGGACGAAATGTTTACAAATGGGAAAATAAATCGGTGTATTTACAGGCTTGGATTGCGCAATTGAAGGACTTTTTGTGCTATAGAGACGTTATTAATCGTCCGATCTGGAGGAGCTGTCGATGCATTTGAGGATTTAAAGGATGGGATTGCTTTTTTCCAGGCTGTTTTCCTCGCTTTTTGGAGACAAGGAAGCTCGCATTTTAGTGCTCGGCCTGGACAATGCCGGGAAGACCACCATTCTCTGTATCCTTTAAAATAGAATTGTTTCTAAATCGATCTACAATTTCATCATTGTAAGCATTCCTAATAATTTTCGTCTTGTTTTTCTAATTTTAGATTGAATATTTGATTTAAGGAAAATTTCCCTTTCCAGTTTAAGCTTCTATGCAGCCGAGAGGCATTCTTTCGTCAAGTTTGACTGGAACTTGCCCCAGTTTAGTGCGTTGGATATGCTGCATCCAGATGTGTATTTGACCTAATTTCAATACGCAGATAAGTTTTGATTAGGTGTAATAGCATTGATTGTAGAAGTAATGTTCAGCTTAGATGCATCTGATCCATGGGTATCTCCTTTGTCAAATTAACCAGTGACTTGCACCTATTTCGCTGGGCAAGTTCTGAAATTTGAATGTGATAGTCTGCTCTATTTGAATATTACCCAACTTAGCAAGTTGGATATAGTAATTTACTCAATTTTATATTAGGTTAGGTGTTCATCTACCTGGATTTGTTATTGTACCCGATTTCAATATAGTTTGGGTGCCCAGCGTGTGGGATGTGGTGTTTTGTCCAATTTCAATACCAGGTGTAGTGCAATGCGTGTTGTTGGATATAGTATTTTACCCAGTCATTATTACCCACCTCAGCAGGTTGAGTACAGTAATTTACGTTATCTCAATATCAGTGTGGGTGTGTTGGATGCTGTAATTTAGATGATTTTAATTTAGGTTGGGTTCCCAGTCAGGCGGACGTGGAACTGTACTCAATTTCAACGGTAGGCAGGTGATATGCGCAGTCAGGCAATTTCAATGGTAGGCAGGTTATATGTCCAGTCAGTTGGATATATTATTTCAACCAATTTGAATACCTGATCAAGACTATGGTGAATTTAAAATTTTCAACACTTTATTACATCCTTTGCTGTTTAAATATGAAGCTTTTAAGAAATTCGTAATGCTTCTATAATTTAAGCTTCAGGGCTTTCTATGACTTTCTCCGGGATTTAAACCTAGAGCTCCATTGTGAAAGGTCCGATTTTTTTACTACTTGAGCTTATGTCATTCGACAAGCTCTGCAAACCTTTGCGAAAGATTAAATCTCAATATAAATTTTGTTTCAATAGGTTCAAGAGAATGAAGTGTTAGCTGATTGCAATGATGAAGGTAAATGTAGTGTCGGGGATAATGGATTGCAAAGCATTAGGTTAGGATGGGGAATTTAGGGTTTTGGTTAGTTTTGAATGAATAATTTCCGTGTGGCCTTAATTAATGCTTTAGATCGGTTGCAGATGGGAGAGGTGGTTTCTACTATTCCAAGTAAGTACTCTGGATTTTCAATGAGGGTCTGGATTTTCCCCTTTTGCAATGTGAACTAGGTTATTGAAACAGTACTTTTATTTTTGTAGAAGTTGACACATTTTAGTTGATCTAGTATTTCATGTGGTTTACAAATTTGATTTTTTTGTGTTGATTGAAGATAATTTGATGTATTATGCAAGAGCTAGATCTATTAGTCTCTGATTTCTTCTGTGTCATATTCAGTTTTGAAATGTATTCGATCAATTTCATGTGTATATGAAATGCAAAATTTATTCTAATTTCATCTAGATTCTTTCATTGCAAGACTTGTCATTATATGTACTATGAAATGAAAAGAACTAAATGTCAGTTTGCTGAAGCTGATCTACAGTACAAGCTCAGGTTGAGTCAGATAATGCGCAGTTAGCAAGAAAGCTATGTGATTGTTCAGGAATAGAGTAAATGTTTTTCTCATGATACCTATGCAAAAAAAGTTGCTTTTGTTTCTCTGTTTATTGTGTCTATTCTATGTTTAGTGAAAGAGACTGACAATATTCTGGAATTACACACATTGTGAGCCTATTTTTAAAGATTGGATCTGTACGAAGAGTTATAGAACTGCAAGAATGCCTTAATGCTTGTCAGAAAAAGTTAGGTGTTTTGACATTCTAGTTTTGTCAGCAAACGTTGAGTGTTTTGACATTTCAGTTTCCGTTTGCCATAATGATATTGTCTAACTGCTACCTGTCTTGTGGATGTTGCAGCTATTGGATTTAATGTTGAAACAGTTCAATATAACAACATCAAGTTTCAAGTGTGGGATCTAGGTAAATATTGAGTGGTCATTTTCAATACAATAATTTTTTTTATGTTTATTTGTTTTTGATTGCATACTGAATTGGCATTGGAAATAAGAGAACACTGGATTTCTTGAAAGTAATCAGCTGAGAACTTTAATCTGCTTTTATATAAAGAAACAGATTATTCTACCTGAGATAGTGTCAATATCATTGTTGAAAGTTATTGATAAGGAGTTAGATTTCAACATAAGTGCAGTCAATACTTGTATATGCAGATTTTATTATTTTGATGCTCTGTTAATTTTTTCCTTCAACAATTCTTTTTGTCGTCATTTCTTTTTATGTTAGTATTTAATTTGCACAGTCCACACTTTTCCCCGCGATGGTTAGTTTATCTTATTTTATTAGCTACATTATGCATCTGTCACTTGACTCAAAGAAACAAGAATTACTTTTAACATATCTAATTTTTATAGATGGCTCTTTCAAATTTTTGAGAAGCATGAAAATGACATATACATATATATGTATGAATGCACACACACTCATATGCATGTGTGTATATATATATATATATGATAATAGCTGTAATGCAGTGTTCCGCGGAGACACATCCCCCCCCCCCAAAAAAAAAACCCGTGTCCCGTGTAGTGGGACGTTTCCGTGACTTGGGGACTTGGGGGAAACGCCCCCCCATAGCACCACCACTTCCACCACATCTGCCACCATCATCGGGGATGCTGCTGGGTCGCTTGCTATATGGCACATGCCATTTCATACTGATTGCAACCTTTAACTTTGTGAAAACTAGCTGGCCTTTCATGGGGCACTCATAGAGATGTTATATTGCAGATTTTGCCTTGAAGATTTGAATTGACCTCTATTTTTATGTTACTACCACTCCCCCCACCATTGCTCTGCCGCCATCCCCCCCGCTGTCCCCTCACCGTCCCCCAATTTAGGCCCTTGGTCCCCCGTCCCCGAAACTCCTCCCCACGTCCCCCACCAGGAATCTTCCTGTAACATTGCCATAATTTTCTTTTTGGAAATTACCTGAATTTAGTTCTGAAACAGTGATTCCAACTTAAGATGAGAATTGCATTATCTTCATTAATATAAACTTAGAATAAAATTGTCAATTGTAACTCTACAAGGTCCCTTTTTTGGAATATTTCTGATTTAGGGCCCGCACATGCCATTTATCACTAGGAACTCATATTAGGACATTTAGTAGTTAGAATCCATAATAACATTTAAAATAATATATTTTCATTATTAAGATCTAATCAATTACAGCATGTACATAATTACTATTTTGATCGAGGCATATTCCTATAGCCAATCGTATTGGTTGTCCTTGTATTGCAAGAGCATGGGTGGATTTCCCATACATCCATCTTGGGGTGGCATATTTTAGAAGGCCCTCAAGCCCAGGGGCATGATTGGATTTATGATCCTCAACACCCCTTGGCCCACATGTAATGTCCTCTTTTTCAAATGATCTAGTTCTTGCCCAAAATTCACAATCCCAAGTGAAATAAGGAATGGAATAGAGATAACATTTACCAATTAGATCCTAATTGAGACCCCTCAATCATGTTAGATATAAAATCGAGCATTCATACTAGGGTTAGGGACATTATCTTAATCATTATTGTAAATTACATAATATACATGTGGGATTCCTTTAAGGTTCTACCCAACAACCCATCGTCATTATGGAGCACCACTTGGGAGATCATACAAGTTGCCTCGAGCCGTTCCATCCAGCCCAGGAGCATAGAATGATATCTGCCATTCGGCCTCCCAGCCCCACTTGGGGTGTGTCTACCAAAATGGCTTCCTCTATCTCTCCTCCATAATGGGACGATAGATGGGATGAGAGTATTAAAGGAATCGTTATATATATAGCACAGTAATAATATGTGCTATCTATATAGTATCCTATATAGTATTCCTATTTCATATCAAATTGAAGACAAATAACAGGAAGGAAGAAAGAAGGTAGCGTGTGAATCAAGGAAGGATTAATGGAAGAAGATAGGAATTGGAAGTAAATAAGGAAGTTTCTCTTTCAAAGGGCAGAAATTATGAAGGGTTGTACTCTTTCAAAGGGTGCTAATTGGGAAAGGTGGTGACTCTCTCATAGGGCAGAAATTATGAAGGGTTGCACTATTTCAAAGGGTGGTAGTTGTGAAAGGTTGTGTCTTTCACCAAAGGGCAGACATGACGAAGAGATGTGACCTCTCCCTCTCATTGGAAAATATGAAAGGAAAAAGGTTTCATTTGAGGAAGACATCCAAGGGAGATAAATTCGGAAAAGAACTTATTATTTTCAAAAGGCAACAGTGGAGGGTGGTGACTCAATTCTTATGAAAGGTGGTGACCCTTTCACCAATAAACTATAAAGGAGAAATCACTCCAGATCACTTATCAGTCATCACTTGTGGATCCACAATAGCAATCATCAATTATCAAATCAAGCAAACAATCAATCAGCAAATCATTCTATCAAATCAGCATTCATTCAATCACCATTCACCAATATATTAAACCAGCATCCATTACATCATCACTCATCAATCATGTAATCAACAATCACTTAATCATCACTCACCAATGCCTCAAATCATACAATCAAAGGAATTCATTCATTCAATCAATCAATCATTCATACAAATATCAATCATTCAACAACAATCCATCAATCATAGTTGAAAAACTCGGACTTAGCAATGACTCTGTTGTCTCAAAATTTTTAAAAAACTGAAGGCTCACCAAGATACTTGAGAAAAAATCAGCAATAACTCAGCAAATTTATTGAACATTTGAAAATATACAATTTCTTAAAATATTCTTAAAAAAATGCAAATATTCATTGAATTTGTATAACATATACTGATTTCCATCATATATAAATCAAAGTTTGAGATAAGTAAGTGCCATAGACCAAAAAACATATCGTAGACCTAAAATAGAATGAGGTTGGGTTGAAATATCCACTAGAATAGATATTCCTTAAAAATATCTCATAAAAATTAATAAATTTGACTTCAAAATAAATTTTATAAAATGAATGCCTTCAAACTTTAACACTACACTAAAAAGATCAATAATTTATAATTTATACATCTAAATCATTGTATTTATAAGAAAATTTAAAAAAACCTATAAACAAACAATAACATATTTTAATATAAAATAAATAGTTCAGTTTAAATATTAGATCTCAAAATACTTTAAAAATTTTATATATATTGAAATGGATGATATTTTTACAATATATCAAATTGTATAATATTTAAAAACAAATAAACTAAGTCAATATTATCTCAAAAACTATGCACTTATAAAACTATTGAAATTATCAATTGAGAAATTGTGATTAAAACCAATAAAATTTACATATCATGTATGCAAAAAATGTTATTGCGACTTAATCTTCATCATTGCTCAATTGCGTGTCGGATAAACCCTCAGTTGCGTGAAAAAGAACATTAAAAAATTAGGGTTTTCAATTTTTTTTTTCCTTTTGGCAAGTTTTGGGCCTCTTTTAGGTCATTTTTTATTATTTTTGTCCTAATTTTTTTGCGATTTTATTCACAAGTCGTTGGCGAGTTTTACTGTGGATGACTTGTGGTCATGTTTGGTGCATGAGTACTTGTGAGTCAGGCGGTTTTTTAGCGGGTTTTTTGTCTATGCTATCAATCATCAAGTAAAATTCAATCATCAAGTTTGATTTGGAGAAGAATTCAGAAATAAACGTAAATTAGAAATTAAGAACAACAGTCTATAATATAAAGGAAAGTAATTGGTATGTAAATATTATTGTATTAAACTTTACATAAATCTGTTAGTTAGGTGCAACAATACTGGTTTTTTCCCAATTAAGTAGCCCACCCCAAGTTGGTTAGCTTGTGGGCCAAGAGGTCAAATTTACTTGGTTGATTGTTCCACCCTCTTGGGCTTAGTTGTGAGGAACCAGCATCATAACGCGCAATGTACATTCAATGATCGATGTTAACTATTAAGCATCCATATAAAAAAGGCTTAGGCTAACTTTACACTACAAATAGAAATCATCTAACTACAAACAGTATGAACCATTGGAATTCATCAAACATTGTCACATTCTCCATTAACATCAATGCACTTCTAACAATTTGGGAAATTGAAGGAACACCATGCAACACGTTGAAATAGACAAGAATCCACTATAACTTCAATGTAATCAAGTTTTATCTCACCAAGTCATATGCTACAATGTCTTCTCCTTCTCCTACTCTACTTCTACTCTAAGGAGCAAGAGCTCTTCACTTCTAATGAGCTAACTATCTAATGAATTACAAATGAGAAGGCATGGCCTTTTATAGAGCTCCTCCCACAAATGAATGGCCAAGATTGATTTGAAATCAAGGGCCAAGATTACAAAATGGAACTCTAATTAGGGTTTGACCCAAAAATGACCTATGTGGTGCCAAGTAGTGGGCTTGTCAATTAATAAGGCATCACACCCATCATGTATTTAATGGTCCATCACTTAGAATATCACACCCACTAAGCATTTAATACCACATTGCCCAAAATAGGGCACCCATTATCCCTTTCCTTGGCGGTAAATGCAATGAATCTGGTCATGACAGTTGGGAGACATTTGTTGGTCGGAGAAGGTGATGGGTGCCACCTCAATATGTTGGACGCCATGTGGACTTGGTAACTTATTAAGAAGAATATTCCATTTTGATTGATTGTGATGGAGTATATTCCCAAATTGCATCATCTGGACCAAGGTTCTAACTTTGGTCAACTCTTTTGAAATTATCTTTCCTTGATCATTTTCTTCCTTCCATGTACTTGTTTGGGAATTCACCTTCTTAGAATATCTTTCCTTGTCGACAATTCTGTCATTCTTGAAGTCTTTCACACTTGAACTAGATCCCAGGAACTTTGAATGTCTGGAATTGGAATTCTTCCTCCTTGTTCTTTCCTGACTGGGATTTTGGACTTCCGGAGGAAATTCAAGATAGTTGTAAATTCTTCTCATCTGTACTTGCTTGAATCTTGAGGTCTTCAAACTGGCATTCTCTAGAACTGGAATTCCTTTACGCTTTTCGAACTTCCTTGTAATGATGCCACCTTTTTGCCCGTTGACTTGCCAAATGCCATACTTTATCAAAGATATTACCTTAAGCATTAAACTCCATGCCTCATGTCATTTATCCACCTTGGGCGCATATGAGACAGGTGGAAGGATTTTTTTGTGCCTTAGCAAATTTCTAACATTCCATGACTTCACGAAGTTGGGTGCACTTGGAGCTTGGAGAAGGAATTTCTCCATACTTAGTCAAATTTTTTCATTTCCTTCTTGCTTAGGGAATTTCTCCATGCTTAGTCAAACTTTTGAGTTTGCATGCCTTAGAATGCTTGAGTGCATTTGGAGAGTGAAGTTAGGATTTTTCACCATTTTCACCTATTTGAAGATTCCATTCAAACATGGGTGCATTTTGAGGGATAGGAAGAATTTTTTCCACACTTACATTTTTCACACTTTCCAAGACTCCTAGCATGCTTGGGCGTATTCTAGACCCGGGAAGGATTTTTGGATTTTTGTAAAATTCCTCCTCTTCTTGGAATTTGCACCCAAGGAGGTCTTCCTGGCGCATTGGAGTGGCAGAGAAGGATTAGATGGCAACTAAGCATCAAACAACTCTTATCTAGAAGTAAGTGTCTCTTATCTCTCTCTCTTTGTTTTCAAATTCAATAAACCTGGACGTCACTATCTTGAGTTCATCTATGGAGACACATGGCGTAGTCTCATGCATGTACTCCATGGCTGTTGTATCCTTTTCACACTGGTTGAGAATCTTCTCCCATATTGGCTTGAGTACTTGAATCTTGTTCATGAAACCGATGAATAAGGAAATGTTATCCAAGTGACTTTTGAAGAAAGAACTCATGTCCATAAAAAGGTGTTCCTTAACCTTGCTCTTCAAATTAATATTATCTGTAGTTATCTCCTTATCTCCCATTTTTTAGCATGGACAATGCCTCCATTGAGCAGAGGATTTCCATCTGAATTTCTTTGAGTATCCTCCTTAGCTGTGCTGATTCTTCATTTGATTTCTCGAGGGCTTCCTTTCCTGATATCATTGTGCAGTGCCATTTGGAGAAGTCATATGCTTCTTTTCCCCTGATCACTCCTCCTTCCATCAATGTGTCTTGAGGAATCTCCATCGATGCTCCTAGGCATGGAATAGTCTTGTCTTGGTAGATATGAGTGTCTTCCCAAGCGTGATCAATATCTTAGATTAAACAGAGGATGGCCAAAATTCCATTATACATCTGCACTAAGTCTTCAATGAATGTATCCTGGATTAAACTGAGGATGGCCAAAATCCTGTTATAAATCTGCACTTAGTCTTCAATGAATGTATCCTGGATTAAACTGAGGATGGCCAAAATGCCAGGTAAGATCTTCGCCCAAGGATAGAAGAAGATGTTTAAGTTAATGATCATGTTAATGGTGAAGGGAAGATCAATTCAATGCGTTAAGTATGATAAGGGAGAGATCAAGGCAGATCATCAAAGTTTGAAGGCACAGTCAATGCTCCCCAAGAAACCCGATCATTCACAGTTAGTGCCTCTCAAGAACTCTGATCTATTTTAGTTGATGACCCCTGAAAAGTCCAAACTTTCCCAATCAGTGGGGTAGCAAAAGTTTGATCCTTTTTGTGTCTCAGTCAGTGCCCTCTCCAAAGTTCGAACTTTCCCAGTTAGTGCCCAAGTGAAAGTCCGAACTTTTTTGTGCTTATCAAAATCAGCAATGAGAGGTATATTTGAAGCGCTTGTGCTTAAGGAGGGGCTCACCTAGGAAGTAAACGTTTTAATTCAAATTTGAATTAAGGCTATAAGGTAGGCCTTTCGTCTTGAAATTTTCAATTGCAAATCATTAAATGAAAAAGAGTAAGTCAGTCTAAACTGATCAAGAGACACACCCTTTCATCTCTATAAAAATAGGATTGTTCATTTCATTTGATCAATCAGCAATTCTATGCTTCATGTACAGCGATCTTACACTATCAAGTGGCAGTGATACCATTCAAGCAAGGCGAATTCCTCCAAGACTCGGTGAATCCCCCATTTGCCAGGTAAATTATCATCCAAGGACAGCGAATTCATCATTACAAGCAACAATGTTGCATCCATTTAAGAGAGGCGAATTCAACTTCAGCAGTTAGAAAATTCATTATCGCAGATCAGCGATTCTACATTGTCACAAAGTGAAGTCATCATCAATAATCAGTGAAAACATCAGTATTTGACCTCACTATCACAGTGAAAGTTCATTGACACAAGGGCAACTTTGTCAAATTGAAGACAAATTTGAAGCTACCAGGCTGTTTAGAACTTGTTTGCAGGTCTGAATCAGAATATCGTGATCATTTTTGATTAAAATCAGACCTTTATATAATGCTGGTGCAGGTTGAGGTTTAAGATTCTTCAGAGTTTTCAGTCATAGGACACTTCTTTTATCATGTTTTGATCATCTAGCATGCTTAAATGCACAAGTCATTATGATTAGATGATTATTTTCAGATTTTTACAAGTCTAGGATTTATATTTATGCCCAGGTTTTTAGTAATTCATCAAGTTTTGAATGATTCTACAAGCTTTTAAGGAGGAATTACTAACCTAGATGCTTTTTTAGATATTGTAGACATTAATTTAATATCTAAACCCTAACTTAGATGCCTCTTTCAGGTAGAATATGGCAGCCCCGAAGGCAGGAACAGACTCAAGGCAAACTCTCATCAAGGAGGATTCAAGAGGAGTGATGCCTGAATCAAAGATTACAGCATTTTTGGGCAATGTAGGAGACACCAATCTTGGTCAAATTGACATGAAGAAGTTCCAAGGTCCCTTATACACATGCAAGCCATTTAGATTTTTAAAGAAGATGATTGAGAGCAGGATAGTAACTGCAATAGGTTTCCTTCCAGCCATTCAATTCAATGAATTGATAGTTGAATGTGTCAAACACTATGATGCTAGCACCAGACCAGTAGTGGCACCTGATGGTAGAGTACTTGCTTACCGTTCCGAGACAGCCATCGGCGAAGCCTTCCACATCCAGGATCACAAAGGCATGGTCTACAAAAGCAAAGAAGGAGCGCAAGCAATCTATGCTGACGATCCTAACAGATGCCTAAGCATAATCATCAACAAGTACTGGTATCAAAGAGCAAACTTGACCTATTAAAGGTACTTAGTAGGCTGACAAAATTGATTTCAAGGAGGAGTTTGGTGATTTGATCACTCTACTCAACCGAGTTACTGGAAGTCCTCAAGCATATCAATTTGAGAGTTGCATGTTCTATTTCATGGGAACAGTATCAATTGGAAGAGAAAAAATCAACTGGATGGGAATCATAAGCAATAATCTTGACATACAATTGAAAAGGCTTTAGTGCACTAAGACATTCTACATGAGTTCATACCTCATATATTCACACTTAGCCAAAGCTCATTATGCATGATTAATGTATAGAGGTCTAGTTGGAATGGGAGCTGGAGAGATGTGAGCATGCGAATCCTACACACAGCTACACTATCTTGGCAAAGCACATTACAGGAGGGTGAATGATGCTTTCACCGTGCACTCGACAAGAACATTGCAAGGCGGCATACATCAAAGACTATCCCTGCGAGTAAAAGAGTTAGTAAAGAAATTCGGTGCCTGGTATATCCAATTTCCCAAGTTCACATACATAAGAATTCAAGGATGCTCTTGTTCGCCCTACATGCTACTGTGCTATCCTACCGATAAGATAATATTGCTTGAGTTGGTGAGACAATTGACCACATGTGACAAAGTGCAAAAGAATAGACATAAGACAAGGATTGCTTTTCCCATCTCAGCTAGGCAATCATTGGAAGTGTGTCCATCCCTACAGGCAGCAAAGAAATTAGAAGAGTTGAGATCCCACTTCTTTATCCCATACTTCTCTAGAGAGAAATTTGATCCTTACGGTAGCATGAGAAGAGCTAATGGAAGAAGACACAAACACACGCTATAGTTGGAAGACTATTGGATGAATGCCCAAGATGATTTAGAGATAAGAAGAAAGATGTGCTCAAGGCTACCAATTGATATCTTTAGGATGTGCAAAGTTTTTGACATCCCAAATCAAGCACAAGATAGCAGAAAACGCCTCTAGCCAGTATACAAGCAAGAGAAAGACAAGAAGGTAGAGGTCAATCGGATTGATGTGGAAATTACCGATTTGAAAGACTTGATGAAGCCAGTCTTAGCATTCAGATGACAATGGGTAGACATCCAAATTCAAAAGTTGAAGAGCCAAAATGCACAACTGACTTTTGAATTGATGGGAGAGAGTATCATCCGATGAAGATACAAAAAGCACGAGCATGAGTGGAAGTGTCACCTAGTCAGTTCATTCAAGTGGTTCAAAGAGAAAAGAAAGTCATAAAGAAGGATCATCACACAAGAAGCATGAGTCAAATTCAGGCCGTCCTTCTACTAGTACTTCTATACATGATGTAGAGATGAATCAAGCCGTTGATAAGGAGAGTCAACCGCCTAGAGGAAGCATAGACCATGGAATGAATGAATCCATGGAGTCTACAGTCCAGAATAGCAGATGTGAAGAGACAGAAAAATGGAAACAACCCCAAGTACAAGAGAATTCAGTTTTACACGAGCAAGCTAATAGCAAGGTAGGTAAAGATCAACAACTCAAGGAGGTGCAAATAGGAGAAGAAAGATTTGCTATCCTAGCATGGCTGAAGGAGAGATTGGCAAAGGAAGTCATAGCGGTAGAAGAAGAGCCTGCAGATGATTTAGATAGTTTTCTAAACAAAGCTCAAGAGATAGTTCAAAAGAAGAAGGCCACTAAGATGTCAAAGATAACAAAGGATAGTATAGGATCTCGAGTGATAGAAATTGCCACTCCAAGAGTAGACAAGCTTTAAAATGAGATCACAACGGAAGATTATGATTTGGACACTATTGACTTAGGTCCTCCCACCATTGAGCAAGCAATGGAAGACCTGAATGATACTATGAAAACAATCCATGATATGTTAAAGCTAGAAGTAGAGAAGAACAAGAAACTAGAGAAAGAAGTGAGTGCATTGAGAAACTACTTGCAACAATTCAAGGAACAACTAAGGCAACATGATCCGTTAAGCACGCCTCTACCCCTGCTTCCTCCAGTCTTAGTTGATAATTTAGAGAAGATGAGAACTTCAGCTCACCTGATGGAGATTTGGATAAATAAGTCTTTCAAGAAGGCGGATGCAATTGTGAAAGAGCTAGTAAGAATATTTGATAAAGTCTCAAGTGTCCTTTAAAGAACTCAGATCCTCATGGCAACCTATGATGTTTTCACTTTCACTAGAGATCATACCATGACTGCAAGCAATTAAGAATTTACCTAAGTAGACTTTGGTGAATGGAGGAGTGTTGAAAGAAGGACAATCGCTTGATTTCTAGCAATGGTGTAACTTGCTCGGAATGAGGAAGGTCATCTTCAAGGATATCAATAGTGGTTGCACTCAAGTGGACAATGCAATAAACACGATACATGATAAGATTGTGTAGGAAGCCGAAATCATACTTGAGAAGGAGATGAATGAAGGAATTCATATAGATGCCGATCAACTAATTGAGAGAGTGAATGTCATTCTTTGGGACAGCCGGATCGCCTTCAGAGAAGCAACTGGAAGATATACACTTATTCATGGTACTTGTCACCAAGACTAAAGATTTCAGGCCAGAATGGGAGAAAACCTTTGCCTCTACCTTAGATGAGGTGAGCTTCATGGAAGATCAGTTGAAGAACGTACCTGCTGCTCCAATAATCAAGATTGAATTCATGGTGTCCAGATTTGTTGAATTTGCAACAAAAGAAAAAGATAAGGGAAACAAACTTCTAGAAGATACTTTGTTATGATCCAATGTGGCATCATTTTTCTCTTTGGAGGATTTTTCCTCAAAGTTTGTGCCAAATGGATGTCACATTCCCATTGGCTAATATTAAATAATTTGCAATAAGATTAGGTTTTTGTTATAATAAACCCTAATTAGGGTTTAGGTGGTATGATCTTGGCCCTTGATTCCGATTTAAACTTGGCCATTCATTGTATCTTGGAGCATTATATAAGACGCACTCATTTCATTTGTAAAGGATCGATTAGAAGAGTTTTGAAGAATTGTTGCTTTGGTGCTGCCAGAAATAATAGTCATTGAAGTGTTGGTGAATTATTGTGTTTTGGAGCATTTTCTTGTTTCTTCGTCCTTTCATGAGAGAACTTAATATAAAAAAGACGAAAAAAAAGATAGAATAGAATTTGCTTAAGTATTTAGATGAATGAAAGGCTCATGTGCATGATTGATAGTGGAGGTCTCATTGTTCATACTACTAATATTTCATTGGTGGTGAAGTATCTTGCGTATTGTTGATGTGTGTTTTATGCACATAACATTCAAAATAAAATACCAAAGTAATTTACCTTCTCTTGAACAAAATCACCTCAGATTCTAAGGGTAAGATCAACTAAAATGGTTCCAAGGTTTCTACAGTCAGGTCTTGATGAGTGGGTAACTCAATGGTCGATGTAAATTGCTGTTTTCACTTGGGGACTTGAACAATTGTTCAAATTAACTTCATTTATCATGGATGCGTGGAATGGGTGTGCTGATAACTTAGGATATGGCAATGTAGTTCTGGACTCAAGACTTACTTAAAAATGGCAAAAGGGAATAGGGTTTAGGAAATCTTTGCTAAGCCTAGGAATGTAGGAAATGATTAACAAATTCAGTGGAATCAAACTAGGCAAGGTCTCACCATCAAATCAAATAGATTTTGACACGAGCTTAGTGCAATCATCTAGGGTATACTTCATAGATTTTCAAACTATTACTATCAAGAATTGAGACCATCTAAGTTGATGCATAACAATGGATATGTAATAATCAAAGTTAAGTTTGCATAAATTTCCAGTTGACCACGCAAGGCGCACTTACAATCAACAAGAGGCTAGTGGTATGGATTCATAGATTCCACACAAATATACTCAATTCTTTCATTCAATCTAACAAACATGAAAGCAAATTCTAATCTAACTTGGAGGAATTGAGAACCTTGAATGCAAAACAACACTTGAAAAACAAAATCACCATCAAGTCGAACAATGATATTCAAAAGCTGCAGCATATACCAACAATTCTACAAAATCTCTCTCTTACAAATGAGAGGCAATAAGGTATATATAGTCTCATACAAAATGGATGGCTAAGATTAAAACTAAATCAAGGGCCAAGATCATGCCAACAAAACCCTAGAGTTGCCCTAATTAGGGTTTACATAAAAAATGGAGCCACCAACAGATGGCCCAATGGAAAGATACCTAGTCATCAAATGGGGAATCTTCTAGAAGATTCCTCCTTGTATCTCTCTCTCTCTCCTAGCATACTCCAAGAATCTAGCCAATACAGAATCTAACTCCTCCATGGAAATGCTGGGTAAGGTATCCTGTTGTAAATCAATCACGTCCAATGCATCCGAGCAAAGCATCCAAAGTGTTCTTCCAATCTGGCATAAGCTTCTGCAAATTATGAACATGAATCAACAAAGAGACCAAATCGTCTATCTGACTCTTCTTCAAAGAGTCCAACTGATTGAAATACATGAATTTCATTTTGTGTCTTAATTCTGCTAAGTGTAAACCACTGGCCTCACTGAAATCAACCCCCAATAACTCCTCAATTGAAGTAAGGATCTTCAATTGAATATCATGAATTGATCCTTCCATCTTTGCACAACTCAGTTGTGTGCTCTCGTAAGTTGATTTCTTCATGGCTAATGAACAATACCAGCCATGGAAATCGCATCTATCTCCATTGTGCACAACATTCTCCCTGACCAATGTGGACTTAGGAATCTTCTTCAAAGCTCTGAGGTGTGGTATAGTCTTCTCCTGAATAGGTCGGAATTCTTCCCAAACTCCCTCCAAATATTGTATTCCGAATATGAGCCCTGTTGTCCTGTCAAATGCTTGGACAAACTGAGTAAGGAAATCATCTGCCTGTCTCTTTGTATTTTCAATCCATTTCTCCACCTCCGAGAGTGTATCTCTCGTTGCCTCATAATGCGAATGTAGTCCACGATAAATTGCAATAGGGGAAATAAGGGTGGGATTCTCACGCCTTATCCCCGCAATGTACTCTATAAGTCTGATATTCTCTTCTTTGTACTTCTCTTTTTCTTCAATTTCTCTATCCAATCTCGCACTGATAGCCTTGAGGTTATCACCAACCTCCTGAAATTCCTGCTCTCTTGTAGTACAACCAAGGGCAATTGAAGTAATCTGGAAATCCATGGGAGTAGCAATGTCTGCCGTCACACCTGCAATAGGAACAACCACCTGCGCAATCCGCATTCCTGAGTCATCTCTAGCTATGTGTGACAAAATCTCAGCTCTCTTAGGCTCCTTCTCCTTATTGCTTCTAGCTAAGTAGTCATCAATGTCATCAATAGGATGTGCCTTTATCATTTTCTTACTTTTCTTCATACTCCTCATCAGCCAATCAAGAATAGCAAACATTTCCATACCATCATCGAGACACATCTCTCGATCAAGTCCTCTCAATGCCGAGATAACATCATCATCATCATCATCATTAGGATTATCCCTGGTCAAATCGTATACATTCTTTCCCAAACTAACCTCCAAAAGGACAGTAGGGGATCCTGGCTGATCATCATCCTCATTAGGTGGAGCAGATGTCGCTGTGGCATGTAAATCCTGAATATTCTCTGGTAAAATCACTGTGTTTGAACATTGCTTGGCCCCTTGTTTTGTTCTGGCACTTCAACTTCCTTGATTGATGAGACACTAAGGGGTGGTGAAGGAATGATAGGCGAAGGAATGATAGTCTTTTGCTTCTTCTATTTAACCCCCTCAATCTTCTTCTGTCTAGCCTTGACTTCTCCTGGTGTGTTCTTCCTTCTCTTGGGAGCTTGACTCTCCTCATCCGCATGAATCCTGATATCATTGATAGTCCTCTGATCATCTCTGGAAGCGGATTCTTCCTGTGTCATCTTTTCATAAGTGAAGGTAACACCCATATCAACTAATCCGTTCATCTGAATATCCACCCATGTCGGGAGAAACTCAAGACCTCTCTCATCAATACATTCAAATTTATTTCTTCTGGTTTTGACCAATTAGGCAATATAATTGCCTTCTTCATTTCATTTTCATATTGTGGGTGCGTATGATCCCTGTCATCCAACACTTGGTTAGGAATGAGGAAAAATCCACACTTCCTCATGAAATCCACTGACATCTTGGACCACATTCTTCTCTTTACTACCTGCTTGTCCATCAGGTTGGCCCAATAATCTTCTGTCTACCTTGTGGATGAACTTTTCTCCCCTGATCCTTCCAACTTTCTTATTTGGATCAAAGCTTTCTCTTCTCTTGTATGTTGCAAATCGATAGAATGCAAGTTCCTCACTTACTGAGCTAGCTGCTAAGGCGAACTGACAAACCTCCAATGTCTTCCCAACTGAAATAGGAAATGACATGCCCGTTTTGTGCTTTTCCTTCTGGATAGAATCAAACTCTAGAAGCTGTCTCACCACTTACAACAAGATCGCTTTGTCAGAAGGATACCTAGGAAGCATGTAGGGTTTGGATTGAAATCCATGAATCCTAAGGTATGTGAGAGTGGGAAACTGTATATACCACGATCCATATTTCTCTATCAACTCTGTTGCCTCCTTGGACAACCTCCCGTGGACTCCACCTTGCAACATTCACGTTATGTACATTGTGAATACATCATTCACTCTCTTATAATCTTCAATTCAATACATGTTTAGCTGTGGATAGAACTCATAACTCCTGAATTGTCCTTGTCCATTCCTGACTTCACCTCTGCATATCAATCCCTTGTATGTAACAAATCGCACAAGCAGGTACACCAAATAGGAAGTCATGGCGAATGATCTGGACCGCTCCACATTCCTCAGCGGAAAATCCAGATTGTCACTTATGATTCTAGACCAATTTATCAATGTTCCTTTTAGACAATCCTGGATGAAATAGAACATCCATCCATCATATATTGCACCCTGCGACATCCCCATCACTTGGTTAAGTAGGAATACTAAATCACTATATTCATCTTTGAAGTCTGTGCACACGAGTGTCTTGGGAGACTTGGAATGATGAGTCCTAGGCTCAATCATCCACTCCTTGTTTACTACAGTCTTGCACACATCCATCTTCTTCTTATGTTGGTCTTCATATTCATCCTTAGTTATATCTTTCATGTCCGCTCCTCGTGGAATTCCAAACACCTCAGCAATCACATCCTCAGCAAGGTAGGCAATGATGGCACCCTTGGGAGTCTTGATCATTTGGGAGAGAGGATCTAACATCGTGCACACTCCAGGATAAGCTCACTACACTATATGAATTGCGGAAATCTAGCGGCCTGATAAATGCCACTCTTCATAATGTTCACATAAGTTGGGGAAGGAATCTGGTTCCCAATTCCGAACATACGTTGTTGCATCTAGCTCATGTTCAGGAAATGCATGTTCGTGTCTGTAACCTCCTTCCATCTGGATGACATCTTGGATTCTGGATAGAATCCAGTCTCAACTATCTTCTGTTGTTCCCTCCTTTCCTTGAGTCTGGACTTCGACATTGTACCTGTACGAAGCTAGAAGTTAGAACTTTGGAAAATATTCTTGACAAAAATTCTGATTTCCTAATGATTTAAACAAATTTGGGTATGGAAATCAGGAAAATAATCTTCACTCTCAATAGATTTCAACAATTGAATGCAAAATGTGACAAGGTTAGGGTATAAAATCCTCATGAAAATCATTGAAATTAACAATTTTCAGACCAAAGACTGAAAACACCTCCTTATACTTAGGAAATTTATTCAAATTATGATGCAAAGGAGTATACCGGATCAAACAATGACCAAGGAAAGGTGTGAAAGGTTGTGTTTTCACACAAAACTATGTCTGAAGACACCTTCCGAAGTCAACAATGGCTGCTAGCAAATCTGAAGACAACCTGCAACTTCACAAATTAATTTCTAAAAACATGTTGCAGTCACCCAAATGTGCACAAATTTGATGAAAATCGATTTCAATGATGAAAACAATCATATCCGGGAATGTAAGTATGGCTGGTAAAAATAAAATTTTCAGAGGACAAGTTTGAAAATTAATTATTTCAGACTTGCTAGCACCTTGCAGAGTAGTAAAAAAATCCCTGAAAATGATAAAAAATGACAAAGGAATGAGCTTCAAGCAAAATCGCCAATGTGGGTAGGTGGCAGAAGATGATTTTTTTTTGAAGACAGCCCCCCTACAATGGAGTTTCAGACTTGCAACATTGTTCAAATGGTCTGAAAATGCACCAAAACTCCACAAAAACACCTCCAAATGCAAATTGCCTAAGTTGTGATTGGCTGGACAATGAAAATTGAAGTCTGAAAATTAATTACCAGCCAACAATGGAGGTAACACAAGCTCAACAATGGCGAAATATCAGACCTGAAAACAATTACCAGCAGTCCTCCAATAATGGCGCCACAAATGGTGAAGAGAATCACCAAAAATGGAGGTGAAAATCCGCCAAAACAAAAATCGCTAAAGTCTGAAAATGAAGCTTTAATGGCACTCAAATGGCAGCCAAAACAAATCGCCTTGGCTGGGAATGGAGGAAAAATAACAAGAAAATCGACTTGCAGCTCAATGGTGTCAACTTGACACTTCACCAAAAATCGTTTGCTGGAAGAAAAATCGCCCTTTGCAATCACACACTAGGCAAATATAATAATATAATAATGCTGGGATCTCTCCTTTTAAACTTGTTTTCACCATCAACTTCCACCACACAAGCAATGTGGGATAAAAAACTTGTTCTTATACTTGCCTCGCAAAAAAATCAATTTGCTTCTAGAAGGTAAAACCATTAAATGTTTATTGCAAATCATAAAAACAATTAAATTTGGGGCTCATTTCATTTAAAATATTTCAAAATTTAGATCCAAAATGACCAATGGGGAAAATCGATTTAACTTGGGATAAAAATCCCAACAAAAATCATTAAAAATCATTAAACGTCCCCTTGTAGGGATAAAAATCCCTATCAAAAATTCATCAACTTGCACAAAAATGGGTCCAGGGGAAAATCGATTTGGGTCTAGAATCAAAATTTCAACTTAAACTTCATTACTTGGCACAAAAATCCTCTTGGGGGAAAATCGACCCCTGTCTGGACATTCATTCGGACACAAAAATCATCAAAGTCACTCTCAGTGGAAATTCGCCTAGGGTTTGGAATAAACATCTGCATAAAAATCCACAAAATCTCGTCACAAAAGGTCGTGGTGGAAAATCGATCCATGTCAGGAATCATCACAAAAGTCATCCACAACCTTATCCATACTCCTAGTGGAAAAATGAAGGCAATCAGGAAAAAATCCCAACATAGTCAAAATTAATCATCTTGGTGGAAAATCGATCCTTGTATGGATTCTGAATGGGGGGAAAAACAAGGCATGTCTGGATTCCAAGGGAAATCTATGTCCAGTCTGGATTTTGAGTGGGAGAAAATCATGGGTAGTCAGGAATATGAGGGGAAAATCAAGTGTGGAATTTTGACCTTTTAACCCTTAGAATATGGATTTTCATTCGAAAAATGATGATTTTTCCACTCAAAATCACTAGGAAACTTCTAAACTCAATAAAACTCATATGGACTTAAGCAAATTCACCAAAAATTTGAGTGAAACAAAAGGAAACCTATCAGTATAAAGTGCAGAATCAACTTGAATAACTTCCTAGGAGTGAGAAAACAACTCCAAAAGGTCCCGAAACACCGTAGCACTTTAAAATCACCGACGTGGATGTTCAAAAACACGTTAACGCTTAAAAGGTCTACACTTAGACAAAATTAGGATCATTTGAAAATTTTAACTTTATGCGCTTGATCCTATAACTTCAAAAAAACCCTAAACGACAATAAGCATGATCAAAATTCCAAGACTTGGGCATGGGAAACTTCAAAATTGCCCACTATGTTGCCAAAACCCTAAACTAACCAACGTGGAAAGCAGAAAAAGTGGGGGTCCTCGTTTGCAATGGGGCGATGTGTGAAAAAGGTCACAACATTTGGCGACTCCACGGAGGAAATGTTCCTGAACATTTCAAGAACAAAGCTCAATCCAACTCTTAAAATCTTCAATTAATCCTTGCATAACATAGCAAAAAGTTAGAAAACACATTTGAAAGGATGGATTCCAAGAATTGTATCAAGTTACTTAGTCACTGATTATCCAAGTGTGTGCAATTGCATTCATTACCTTCACGAGACTATTGTAAAGTCAAAGGATCCAGTGGGACTAGCTACGTGAGTTGTCCATACTCCAAAAGCAACCTGGATAGAGCCTTGCTGCCAGTCAGACGTCTATAGCCCCGACAAGGTTATCGCTGTAAAGGGGAAAATTTGATTTGGCAATTTGCAACCTAGGAGGAGATATCACCAAATTAATTTTCGCTTTGATGGAAGATGTCCTTTACATTCAAAAGAGGGGAGGAATCCACTAGATTCAATCACAAATCAGATAAGGATTGAATGCTAAGTGGATTGCTTGATTATGATGTGTTTTTCCCTCTTTTGTAAGTTGAAATGCTGATTTAGGGTAAAGTGCTGAAATTGAAGACAAAACTAAGAAAATACTGAGCTACAGGTTTGGGATTCAGTTGTGCACTTGGATCTAATAAATATAAGCTGATTCGGATCTACCTTGCGAAAATGGCCCGAAAAAGCAGGGATTGCAGCATTGCCTCTTGGTCCTTCGAATTTTCCGTGCGTCGAAAAGGGTTGTTCCGTCTCTATGTTTGAAGCTTATTTCCAGAAGTATAGCTACGCACCTATTTCTTGCACACAGAAAGAAAGGGAAATAGGTTGGGAATAGGGGCTTGCCTTTAGTCAAACCCCGGTTTTGGAATTAACTATGAAATTGAGATAAATGTAAATGAAATGACTGAAAGGAAATGTTCTCCTTTTGAGGGAGATGCTGAATTATGACTGAAAATGAAATGATTATACCTCCTTGTCAAGTTTTGCTTCCCTCCACATGGAATTAGGGTTTCATGAAATAGTATGTTGATCTCCACTTCAATGCTTGATCCTTGACTTTATTGCTGCTCCAAGGCTTGAAGGAAGATTGAAAATGCTCAATTGCTCTTGAATGCTTGATCTCTTGTGATTGCCCTGTGCTTGGTAAATTTTTCATGATATGTGTATGTATCCAAATGAGAGGGGAAATCCTCTTTATATACTTGCTGTTGGGTTAATTGGCTAATTTTTCGACATAGGCCGACACGGAGAGGAGAATCCTGCCCAAACTTGAATTGGGAAAAGGGTTTAAAGAGGGCCCAAAATGAGGGGGACTAGGGCGCCTTGGTCTCAATGAGGACTAGGGCGCTACGCCCTAGTCCTGCCCTTTTTTGGGGCTAGGATCAAGGTGCAGGATAAGTGCAAGGTCAAAGTTTTGGCATTTGTGATGTGTATGAGCATAATCATGTCTTCAATCAGGCCAAGGGCACAAACACTAAGGCGAAGACCCAAATGCAGTCGAAAATTGCAAGGGGTGCAATTTTAGGACGCTACACTTATTTTAGCCAAGTTTTACTTCAATTATTACTCCTTCATTGGTATGCTTCATCTTGATGGTATCCATGTTTGTAGTTGATTTTGAAAATTATCAGCTATCCCTAGAAGATCGCACTAGCCTTGTGAAGATGTTCATTACATGTCAAAGCAAAGCTTAGTTGAGCTCACTTGGAGTTGTCCATCATTCTTGCATTCTTAGTGTTAGTTTAGCATTCCTAAACCTTACCCTTTTTCACTTTTTTTATCAAGATCATTAGTTGTAGTAGGAGGAAAGAGCTAAATTGCAACATCATTCGTAAAAACAAATTTTCTTGTGATTAAGAAGTTTCATCTCCTAGAACAGTTACGTAAGTCCCTTTGGAGGAGCAACAAAACACATCAAACCATTGAAGCTATCCAACACGTCAAGGCCTGACTTTGTAAACCTTGGAGTCATCTCAAGTGATCGTTTTGTGTTCAACATTTGAGAAGTCTTTGTTCAAGAGAGGATAGAGTATTCAATACTTTATTTTGTGTTCAATCGTGCATGAAACTCACATCAATAGTGTCCTTTGACACTTTATTCTGTGTTGGTGTGGTCACAAAACACCCATCAACACGTCCTTCAATTAAGCAGCCCACCCCAAGTTGGCTAGCTTGTGGGCTGAGGGGTCTAATTGACTTGGTTGGTCTTTCTACACTCTTGGGCTAAATTGTGAGGACAGTCTCCGAGCATCCTACCAGGCCTTCCCATTAAATTCCTACAATGATTGGGTGTTTGAAATATGCAAGGAATTGGATTCAATGCATTAAGGATACTATGTTTTTTTATTGGCAAGGAAGCATAATAGGGAGATTTAGGAGTACGGGTTCCCTCAATCAAGTAGACCACCCATTGAGTTGGACTGCTTGTGGGCCAAGCAGTTGGATTGACTTGGTTGATTGTTCGATGCTCTTGGGCTTAGTTGTGGAGGACAGTCTCGCGGCGCCCTATTGTGCTTTCCTCTCAAGTTTCTAATATGGTTGGTTATTAGGAATAAGCTATAGCGTGCATGTTTACAATAGGAATCTTCATTATCGTTTTGTTTGATGTTTATTGATTATATTCCCTAAATTCAATTGCTATTGTGTAATTTAGTAAAAGAATACTATTGTAAATAAATTGTATTATTGGATTTATTATTTTTGGGCAAAAATCAGGTACTCCCTCAACAGGGGACATTATACTACTTGATTTAGCCCTCTTGATGGTTAAATTTTTTCTTCTGGCTTCATTGATAGTTGCTATAAAGCTATGCTTGGGCTTGCAGCTAATAATGCATTAAACTTAAGCTTCTTTTAGTTTGTTTAAGATATTATAAAATAATTTTAATAAAATTCTTTCAATTTATTTGTGTTCTATAAGTTCAAATATTATTTTATTTCAATGTGTTCAACATATGCAGGACCAAGATACATCCAAATGTGGAAAATATAGCCACATTTGGATGTATCTTGGTCCTGCACATGTTGAACACATTATCTTATTATGCAAATCTGAGCAAGAGATAGAAGCAGTTTTTGATCTGGCATGCTGAAGATTATCTTTGCAAAGAATTTATGGGACTCCTAAAATGCTTAAATGTTTGTGCAGCTGTTTTAATGATTAACTAATTTCAAAAATTTCAAAGGAACCTTTAAAATAACAAAGCGCCATCGTCAAGATTGAAGATGATGTCATATGAATGTGAACACTTTAGATAATGAATAACAAACACTTCAGGTCATATCTTGCAAAAGAGACGTTATAATTGTATAACATTGTGAGAGAAACATATATCAGTTCATAGCAGTGTTCCATGGGGACACGTCCCCCCCCTTTTTGGCCACGTCTCCTAGGAGGATACGTCTCCGGGACGGGGGGACAGGGACGCGACGTCCCCCGCTGTCTCGCCACCGCCACCCAATCGCCACTGAGCCGTCTCCGCGTCTCCTAGGGAGACGCCTATACGTCTCCCGTCACCCCACGTCAAAAGCAATTAAAAAAGGCAATTTTAAATAAAAATGTGACTTTTTTGGGGGTTAAGGGGTAACCCTAATTGAACGTGGGCCCCACCCTTTCCCCCAAAACAACACAAAACCATGCTTTTTTTAGATTTCACTCTCATTTTGGAAAACTGATTTTTTTTCCAGCAAGCTGAAGAGGAGGAAAAACTTGAAGAAGACTGATTGAAGGGGTGAGAAAAGTGATTGCAAGCGTGATAGGAGCTAGAAGAAGCAAGAAGAAGAGGAAGAAGCATTTTGGAGAGATTTTTCAAGCACAAGGTAGGGTTTTTCAACTTTTTCTTGTTTTTTTTTTGGTTTTATTTTCTGATTTTCATTGTTCTATGTCATTTTTGGATTTTTTTTCCCTATTCATCTCAAAATGAGATTTGATGTTGAATCTTGAGGTTCATCATTTTGCCCTCAAGATTCAACATCAAATCTCATTTTGAGACAAATAGGGAAAAAATATATTGTTAAACTAGGCTGATTTTATTTTTATTTTTATTTTGTGAAATGCAGTGTCAATTTCACAATGAGCTCCCAAGGCATGAGTGAAGATGACATGGAAATCCATTCTCATCGTGAGAATGATTCAGAATATGAACCTGAAAATGAGGGGGGTGACCATGGGGCTGATCTTGGAGCCCAATCTAGTTCTATGGCGAGTGCACCGGCTAGTACAAGTTGCCCTTCAGAGTTGTTGGCACCATATGCCAGGGGTCATTTTGATCCTAAGTCTCCTTTAAAACAGTTTGCTTCACGAATATCAGTATAAGGCACATCACATTCAAGTGGGGGAACAAGGAAGTGGAAGTGCAACATTTGTGAAATTGAATGGTTCGGTAGCATTAGTAGGGTGAATGCACATTTTCTGTTTTGGAGAGGAAAAGGCGTGAAACATTGTAAGTTTTTGGAGGAAGCTAAAAATATACAGTACAAAATTGAGTTTAATAGACTTTGGGGGGTTTTAGATGACACAAATATTTCAATGCCTACTACTTTGTCTGCTAGGGCAGCACTTCAGGGCAACCAAAATCTGCCACATACTTCTCATCCTTCGTAGACGGGAGGAATGATGTTTGGATCTCCATCCACTTCCACTTCTACTGCCACCAGGGCTGGGAAACGTAGGTTGCAGACACCACAAAGCAACCCCATTGCTGATATGTTTAATGTGCAGCTAAGAGATGAGATAGATGAATCCATTGGCAAGTTCTTCTTTGCCAATGGCATTCCATTTCATGTTACACGGTCTCCTTATTATAGGGAGATGATGGCTATGGTGGCCAAGGGAGGACCATCTTATGTGCCACCAGGGGAGACAAAAATGAGGACCTCGATCTTGGATAAATGCTATTCCAAGATCAATATTTTGATGGAGAAGATGAAGGCATGTTGGGTGGCATCGGGGTGCAGCATAGTTATGGATGGGTGGACGGACATTAGCCATCGTCCACTCATCAACGTCATGGTCACATGTGCAGAGGGCCCATACTTCCTTAAAGCAATTGATTGTACAGGGCATCGTAAAGATGTTGATTTCCAGTTTCAGGTCCTCAAGGAGGCTATTGAGGAGGGTGGGCCACAAAATGTGGTCCAAGTAGTGACAGATGCAGCCCATGTGTGTAGAGCAGCAGGGAGACTCATTGAGGCAGCCTATAGACACATTTGGTGGACCCCATGTTGTGTGCATGCCATGAACAATGCACTCAAGGACATGGGGAAGATTGACTGGATTAGAGGAGCGGTCACCGATGCGAGAGATGTGCAGATGTTTATCTGCAACCACCACACTTCACATGCACTCTTCAAGACCTTCGTGAAGGAGTTCTTGAAACCAGTTGAGACTAGATATGCATCCTATTTCATTCTCTTGGAGAGAATGATTGAGTTGCAAGAGGCATTGCAACTCATGGTTATGACTAATGAGTGGAATAAGTGGGCTGAGGCCAAGACAGAGCAGGGGAGAAGGGTGAAGGAGATAGTGAAGAGTGATGTGTTTTGGATTGATGCGAAATACATTGTCTCCATCATTTCTCCAGTATTCCAGGTAATCAGATGTGGGGATGGGAATGCACCTAACCTTGGAGAAGGTGTATGAGTGCATTGACTCTATGCTTGACCAGATGAGGGCTGCTGTGCGAGTGAAGGACCCCTCTCTAGCATTCTACAATGAGCAAATCCGGCCTATCATTCAGCGTAGATGGGACAAGTTGAACACTCCTTTGCATATGGCTGCCTTTGCCTTGAATCCTAAGTGGTACAAGGCTAGACCGGGTAGAGTGACACCGATTCAGGATGATGAGGTGAAGGCGGGTTTGTTTAGGTGCATAGAGAAGATGTTTGATTCCAAAGATGCCGACACAATTTGCACTGAGTGGGGAAGATTTGCCACTCTTAGAGGTTATTCAGATGCGACAAAGATGGATATAGACACTATGGCACAAGAGGACCCACTTTTGTGGTGGAATTGTCATGACCCGAAATCTTTGACCACCACTCTAGCCATCCGTCTGCTATCCCAGGTTTCCAGTTCTTCAGTTGCTGAGAGGAACTGGTCTACATATAGCTTCATCCACTCTCTTAAAAGGAACAAACTTACCTCTAAGAGAGCAGAGAAGCTTGTGGCTGTACACAGTGCTTTGCGTCTCATGGACCGCAAGACACTTGTGTACAAGGAGAGTCCAGTGGCATGATGAGATGGAGAGCTAGAGGAGCCTTCACAGATTGATGAGGATGATCCTACCACTTCAGATGCAGGGCTAGTTGGTGTGAGCTTGAGGGACCTTGATCTTCAGGAGTCCAACAGTTCCAGTGAGGAGTTCGTAGATGATTAGACGCCTCCATTAGCTACATTTTGAGTTTTGTCACTTTGTCTCTAACTCTAGTCTCTTTTGTAATGCTATTGCTACACGTATTTGTATTTGGCTACTCATTGTAATGATGAATCATGTAATCATCTTTATTATTATAGACTTTGCAATGGCATCAAATATTCATATTTACGTTTTCCTTTTTCGATATAATAGAAATCTCCAATTTGACAATTTCATTTGTCAAATTTTATTTAGCATTTAGCAATTAGCCAATTACTAATCTTGGTATTTCCTATAGTTTCATTTGAAATCTAATTCTTATATTGTTATGCTGTCATACATCTTTTCAAAACTAGTTTTTCAAGTAATATATGTATATGTATAACTATATGAGCACCACCCCGCCACCCCCCTGCCGCCGTCTCGCCGCCTTCCCCACGCCGTCCCCAAATTTTGGCCCTTGGTCCCCCTGTCCCGAAAACGTGTCCCCGCGTCCCCCTGTCCCCAACGCTCGTGGAACACTGGTTCATAGCAGCCACAGTTTTGCTATATTGTATGCCAACTTATAATTGTAATTGCTTAAAATTCAAACTCTGAGAGTCTAGCATGTATTTTGTGGATGTTAAAATAGTTCTAGAATGGGTGGGAGAATGACATTATTATATTGATAACTGAGGGATGTTGAGGAGTATTTATAGCTTGTCTGTTTCAGCAAACCTATAACCACAGTCTTTGTCGTCTTGTGGCATCATATGTTTGGCTTCAGTTGTGCTTTTTTTAACTTTGTAGTTTTCTTATGTATATGGTCTTGTTGTGACGTTTTCACACATCGCCCCATTGCAAATGGGGACCCCCTCTTTTTGCTCGTGTTGCCTGTTCTTTTTCTCTGCTTTTTAGGGTTTTGGTAGTTTGTCAGTTGTCTGGATTTAGGGTCAGGCCTTAGGGTTTCTGTTTTGTCGTTTTCAGGCCAAAGTCCAGTCAGTCTTGAGAGCTTTTTTTGAGCTTCCTCTCGCAGGATGCAATTTTGAATAAAGTGAATTCGCCAGAGGCTAAGTGAGTTGGTCTATTTTCAATTGGAATTTTGAATGAAGAATCTAAATTTGTCTGAGTGTGAATGATGAAATTGCGAATTTTGTCCAATTGAGTGATTTTGACCAAATTTTGAAAATTTTGATATTTGATCCCGGGCATTGGAAATGACTTGTTTTTACCTTGTGAAGTGATCAAAATCCCGAAATCATGATATTTTGGCCTGTAGGAGCAAAATCGCCCCTGTCCCTCAGTGAAGGACCGGAGCTCGTTTTCAAAAATCTTACTGTCCCTGCAGGATCAAGATGATTTTTTGAGTGGAAGTGGTAAAGGGAGGCATTATCTTTCCATTGAATATAATTTGAAGAATTTCATGAGCACGGAAATGCCCCAGGAGTCAAAATCGCTCCTGTCCCTCAGTGGAGGACCGGAGCTCAAAACCAAACATTGCCTTGCCCTTGAAAGATTTGAACGATTTCGCGAATTGAGAAGATCAAAGGAGATACATTTTATCAGTTGAATATAACTTGAAAGCGCAATCATGAGGAAAATTGACCCTAGAAACAAAATCGCTCCTGTCCCTTTGCCAGGGACCAGGGCGAATTTAAGTGATAGCTCCCGTCCCTCTCTCAGGGACCAGAGCGATTTTCCTTATGAGGCATGTTTTGGGCAAAAAGCAAGCAAGTTTTGGGTTTGAGGCAAGAAAGGAGGGTGAAATGAACCTGTTGAATACAAATTGAAGATTACAAGACATCAATAGGAGACTCAAATTGGCCTAGGCGCTCCTGTCCCTCAGTCAGGGACCAGAGCGATTTTTGCCTTAGGTCAATTTCCTGCCAAGTTTGAATGAATTCCAAGCCATGAATGAATGAAAGGATGCATTACAAGACCGTTGAAGATAAAATTGGAAGTTGGCAAAGTGTGATGGAGCCTACAAGTCTAAATTCGCTCCTGTCCCTCAGCCAGGGACCAGGGCGATATAGTGGTTATCTTGCCTTCCATCCAAGTTCAAACCACTCCAAGACAGGTGAAAGGTGGCAAGGACGTTTTGAAGCGTCTCAATGAAGAACGAAGTATCAAAAGTCGCCAATATTGAAAGAATTACACCAAATGTCCCAGTTCGCTCCTGTCCCTCAGTCAGGGACCAGAGCGAAAGTGTTCAAATAAGGCCAAATTTGGGTTGCTATTCACATTTTGAATGTTTGAAAGGGGATCAAGAGACTTCATTTTGCACGATGAAAGCAATGGCAAGTTGATGAAAGCAAGCATGAGCCCAGGACATTGAAATTCGCTCCTGTCCCTCAGCCAGGGACCAGGGCGATATTTACTATATTTGCTAATTCATTCAAAATTCACGCCAAGTCAAGGTTGTACAAGGTTGCACAGGGTCTAAGGCGTTTTAAGAAGATGGTATGCAAAGGTTTCAAACTTCAAAGGGTCATTAATTGAGCCAAGGAACCTATATCGCTCCTGTCCTTGAGCCAAGGACCAGGGCGATTTGCACAAGATCATTTATTTTCCTTCAAAATCAAGACAAGGCAAGGATACACAAGATCAAGGACATCTTTTGGGAAGCAATGAACAAAGAACAAAGGTTGAAAGATAGCAAATTTTGGCTAGAACTTCAGGATCGCTCCTGTCCCTCTCCAAGGGACCAGGGCGATAATCTATTTAAACATCAAAATGCCTTGTAGATGCCAAGTGAAGTAAAAGTGGAATGAAGAAACAATGTTATTACTTGCCATATAGTGAAGATTGGAGATCGAACAAGCAAGATCAAGGAGAAAACACCAAGATCGCTCCTGTCCCTCTCCAAGGGACCAGGGCGATATCACCTCAAGAGGCACTCATTCGCACAAGTAAGTCAATCAAGCTTGAATTTCCCAACGAAAATGCCAATTTCAACGTAAGGATGAAGATTTTGAACGTCAAAAGCACGAGATTCCAGGCTAAAATGGTAGATCGCTCCTGTCCCTCAGTCAGGGACCAGGGCGATGAGGTTTGTACTTTTCTACTTCTCCAATTTTTTGGCGCTAAAGCATTTTTTTTTTGAATTTATTTTAAATGCTAAAATCGGCAAATTCAAAAAATTCAATTAATTAGCATTTAAAAATTGCGCTTGGACATTAATTAATTGATTTTTTGCCTTTTAAAATCGAGTTTATTAATTTAAAAAACAAAGGCATTTAATTAATTGATTATTAATTTAATTAAAATCAAATGGAGCGCTTGGTATTTATTTGTTTCTTTTACAAAAGTCGGCCTTGATTTTTATTTGAAATTTGTTTTAATTGCCTTATTTTTACAAAGTCGGCCTAGAGGTAAATGAGAGGGTGAGCGCCTATAAAGGAGGGGTGAGTTATTTCATTTTCAAATCATCATTCAAACTTCCTTTGCATGCGATTTGGAGAAGACAAGGGGGAAGTGCGAATTTCATTGAGGAAAGGTGCGAAATTTCCATTCAAGGGGAGTGCGAACTTGGTTTGAAGTGGAGCGAATTTGCCATCAAGACGTTGAAGACCCCCCAAAGGTGGTGAAATTGACAAGGAAGGCGTTCGCTAGAGGAGGATCACATTGAAAGCTTCAAATTTCGATTTTGCCTAGGCGAATTTCCTTATTTTGCATCTTTTTAGAGTCAATTCCCAAGTGGAGGTATGGCGTAATCACCTTGGCACCATTTTTGAAGATTTAAATTTTGCTTTGAAAATCCTAAATTAGGAAATGATAACTCAAGATTTATCATGAAGTTTCCTAATTAAAATCTTGAATCTTCCTTTTAAAGTTTAAATTTTAGATTTCAAGACATATTACTAATTTTGATATGTTGTGTAGGCATCAAATGGAGATCTTCTCAAGGAAAATCAAGCTAGATCAAGGGCGACCTCCTCCAGCGTAGCATCGACAAGGACGGCCTTCTTTGGACTAACGTCATCAAGGGCGACCTCTTCCAAATCCAGCATTCCAAGGCAAGGTACATCAATCGTCTTGCACATCAAGGACAAAAGGAGTTAGAACAAGAGTTAATTAAAGATAGCCTCTCAACGACATCAAATTGAATATCTAGCAAGCTACAAGTGTCAGATGAGGTGGCATCCCAGTCATCACTCCTCCAGTCAGTGTGGTCCACCTCAGCATGTCCAGATTCAATGTACCTAACTCATGGAAGGTGGCACAAACTCCGATGTACCTACCCCGGCTATCCATTGGTCGATTTTTCTAGAGAGGACATGTGTCCAAGCAATACAATTTTTTCATTGGTCAAGCATTAAATGTTATGTAATGGTTGTAACAAACCCTAATTAGAGTTTTCATTGTAAAATCTTGGCCATTGATCTCGAATTGATCTAAGCCATCGAATTGTATTGAGGGCACTATATAAGCCCTGGCATTTCATTTTGTAAAGGCAATTAGCATATAGTTAGAATATAGTTAGGAATAGTTGGAAGTATTAGAATAGCAATTAGAGTAGAGTAGAGAGAGAAGGCAAAGATTGTTGCCAAGAGGTTGTTGTAAAAGACTTGTAACTTCATTGAAGAAATGGTGAAATTTATGGGTCGATTCGACAATTTGCATGGTCTTTATACTTCTCATATTTGATTTCATGTTATTAGATGAGTGGAAGAAATGTGCTTGATTGATGGTGAAATTCGCATATCCATACTACTAGCAGTTTGTTGATTGCAGACTTGCCTTGTGTAGTCAACTGGAATCATTCAGCTTAAGCTTAACTTCAATTGTCGCTTCTTCATTGATATGCATCAACCTGATGGTGTCTATGCCTGCAGTGATGATTTGAACATCATAAAGTTTCCCTTCGAAGATCGCACTAGCCTTGTGGAGATGGTCCTGCGATGTCAAAACAAGACCTAGTTAGAGTTTCATCAAAAATCAATCATTGCTCGTACATTCTTAGTATTAGGATTAGATCCTCTCTTCGCCCTCATCTTTTTTCCATTTTTTTTAATCTAAGGCAGTAAAATCCTGTGTTCCAGCAATATTCAAAGCAAATAAGAAGTTCAGGCATCAAATGTAAGTCCCCTTGTGATTCCAGCAAATCACATCATACCACAAAGAGCTTATCCACACGTAGAGACCCTACATACAAGAACCTTGAAGTCATCCTGATTGATCCTTTTTCGCGATATCTTCAGCAATCAGAGGCTTTACTCAAGAGAGGATAAGGTACCTTTAGGTATTTTATTCTGTGTTTGATAGTGTACAAAATACACGTCAACAGGTCTCCATCTTCAAGTGTGTTTATATAATGGTGGTTTGTTATTCAGGAGACCCCATCAGAGGTGTGGTTTTGTTTTGAGGAGTTTTCTCAACAGGTTTTTTTGTTAATGCAGCAGTTAATGAGTTTACTTGTGAACATTTAAGGACCACTAACTAGATCACATTTCTAGATTTGCACACAATCGATTCCAGAAGTTTGCTCACATAAAAATTTCTAAAGTTGTTTACTGGCTACTCAGTATAATTGGAATATAAGGTTACTGGATACCAAGGAGTATAGTTTCTCATAATCTCAGACCTTTTTGTAGTGTGGGTGATTATTATTTGATTGTGTCTAGAAAAGGATAAAAATAAGGTTTCCTTAAGCACTTCAATTAATCTTTTTATTTTTGTCATGGTTGACCATGTTATGGTGTTTGAGAACATCAACATAGTTGCAAAATCTCCTAGATGGTGTTTAAAAGTATTTTTTTATTTCCAAAAGTATTTTTTTATTTCCAGTTTTGTCTAGTGTTATTTGAAGTGCAAATGTTATTCTGAATCCTTCTTATAATAGTATGGCATAAATGTGTGAATAAAAGGTATGTTCCAAGAAAAAAAACTAGGATTAGCTGTCAGTATTTTTTCAATTTATTGGGCTTTGTCACTTGGCTAATATTGTAAATAAATTTTGTAATTGGACCAACAAAATACACATTGTTTGGCATTAACATTGTTTTCTGTATCTACCAAAACTAATTTTTGACATATAGACACTGATAAATGCAGATTTCAATGGCATCTTAATCCAAGAACTGTCATACACAAATTTTGTAAATTTAATGTTGTTTTTATTCAACCATATTTCAAACATTTATTTAGATTTGGCACATTTTTAAATACAATGCTTCTGACATAATTGCTCTGCTTTAATATGACAGGTGGGCAGACCAGTATCAGGTATCTCTCAATTCTATCTTCCTTGTTAATTAGTTATGTTTCATATCTGTTAAAGCTATGCTTATATCTTTCATGTTCTTGTTCTGGTGTATTTGTATTTTTCATCAATTACAGTTGATGTATATTATTTATTATATTTATACCTATGGTTATAACATATGCAAAAGATGACTTACAAGCAATTTTCATGGATCTTCGTAGGCTATGTACCAGATGCTGTTTCCCTTCTTTTGCTCATCTAAGAAAACAGATTTTGCAACATTACTATGATATTGGAAACTGTTGGCCTTGCTGCTATCAGTAATAGTTTTCTTTCATCAGCTGCTTGTTACATTAAGGGGTTCTCCTCTCAAATGGCATTGCGTGCTTGAACTTAGATCACAAAGTTTGGGGTTTTAGTTGCTTTAGGCTTACACCCTCTAGCTTTTTTTCTATTGTTTTATTGTTTAGTTTGTTATAGAACCCAGGGTTCTATTGATTCTATCATTTTTCTAATGTAACTAAATACACTTTTAACACTTTTGAGTCCCATTGGCCTACATCGACCATTGGTGGACATTAATATGATTTCGTTATTTCGTTGTGATAGAATACAAAAGGCCTCAACTGACCCTCAATGTTGCCATATGGATTGATACCAAATGAAAACGACGAGTTCTTAACTAAGCTTTAAGCCAAACTGGCTAGCAATGTTCTTCGGGCTGTCTAATCACTATTATTCACTTTTTAGAGTCTGGTGTTTGTATATGTGTTGCAACCTCCCTATGTACCAATTTCAGTCTGTCAGGGATTAATTTTTATAAATGACTTTCTTTGCAAGCTGGTTACCCATTTCTCCAAAGCTTCAAACACCACCATAGGCCTCCACTGCTCTGTTAGTTACCAACCTGATATATTCAGGGCACATGAATATTCACACATAATATTGGAAAGAATATATGGATGGGGTAGCTATTATAAAGTAGAACATCAAAGAAACCAAGATGCAGACTTGTTGATGGTGTTTTTACACACTATTCGACATAGAATAAAATACTAAGTATTCTATCCTCTCTTGAACAAAGACTCCCCAAATGCTAAGCTGCGTGATCAAGTGGGACGACTCCAAGGTTCTCTAATGTCAGGTCTTGACGTGCTCTTGGATAGACTCAGTTGTATATGATGTGATATTGCTGGGATCACAAGGTGGACTTATGTTGAATGCTTGAATGCTTTGAATGTCGCTGGATAGTGGGGTTTCAATTGATTTGGAAAAAAAGGAAAAAATGATAGGGTTTCTAGGAATGTAGGAGCAATGGACAATCTTTGATGAAATTCAATTAAGTCTTGCTTCAACATACAATGAACATCTCCACAAGGCTAGTACGGAGCAATGGACAATCTTTGATGAAATTCGACTAAGTCTTGCTTCAACATACAATGAACATCTCCACAAGGCTAGTGCGATCTTCTAAGGATAGCTTTATGATTTTCAAATTGTAACCACAAGCATAGACACCATCAAGTTGATGCATGTCAATGAACGAATGATAATCGAAGTTAAGCTTGGTTAAGATGGATCCAGTTGACTACTCAAGACACTTTACCATCAGCAAGGTGTTAGTAGTATGGATGTGCGGATTTCACCATTGATCATACACACAGTCTTCCATTCATCTAAACAACATAAAAATCAAATTGAGAAGTAGAGACCATGCAAATTGTTGAATCAACACATAGAATTCACCACATCTTCAATGAATTTTACATGCTTCTTGCAACAATATCTTGGCAACAATCTTTGCCTTCTCTTTCTACTCTAACTATTTGCTATTGAACTACTAACTATTGACTTTTTATTCACTATCTATTAACCTTTACAAATGAAGAAGTGGAGCCTTATATAGTGCTCTCATTACAATTTAATGGTTTAGACCAATTCACAATCAATGGCCAAGATCAAAAGATAGAAACCCAAATTAGGGTTTGTTACACTCATTGCAAAGCATTTAATGCTTGACCAATGATACAATTACATTTGATGAGACACATGTCCTCCTTTGAAAATTTGACCAATAGGTGATGATGGTAGGTACATCGAACTTCGTGCCCACATGTGGTAGTTATCTCTTTGTTGGATGAGTTAGGTTTATTGAATCTGGACGCCTTATCTTGAAATGTTGTGATTGGATAAATGATGATTGGGTGCCACCTCAACTTGCTTGATCTTCGTAACTCATCACAGGTTGTAGTTGAATGAGGCATATCTCTTGATACTCAACGTTTCCAAGCTCCTGATGTGATGATGACTTTGCTCATGTTGAGCTTCTAACTTTGATTAACTCTTCTGAAACTATCTCGTTTTGATCACTTGCATTCTAGAGCTTCCATCTGGCTATATTGGCAATGATTCTTGGATTTTCAAAGTAAATTCAAGATTATATAAATTTCTATCCTTGAGTGCTTGATGTTGATTGTTATCAACTGCCTTGATGTTGCTTTTCCATTACTCCTCATGCTGATTGCTTGCATCGGACCTTGTGATTGCCTTGGACGACTTGTTCTTCGTCTAGGATGGACCTCGTTCTAGTCTAGGATGTTTTGTTATTGTAGAGACTTGAAGTGCAATGTCTTCCTCAATGAGAGTTTGTCGTGCTCTTGCCATCCTTAACTTGTAAAAGTTGTCTAAGTTAGTTTCACGGAATGATAATTGCTTACGAGTAGAAATCTATCACCTAGGCTAAGAATCCTAACCTCAAAATGATAATCTTTCAAAATTTCTTAATATCACCTAAAGCCCTGGGTTGCATCTCTAACCCTTAGCTAAATATGATCACCTAAACTAGTGATAACTCCCTAAAATGTTCAAAAGATGATATGAAATGTGTTAAATTAAACAGTTCTTAAAACAAAAGCTCTTTGAAGACAATAAATAAGGCTAAATCAGTCATAGATAAGGTCTGGTTTGGTACAAAAATGATGAAATACGCCTTATCTCAGATCTGCCACCTGTTTCAAAACAAACTGATATGCCAATTGATTGCTCCTTTGATGAAGTTTTCTGTCTCCAAATGGATTCACGTTTGAGCAAATGGCCAGATCACTGAATGCTGATAGGTATGCTGTTGCTGCCTTGTTTAGTGGATTCACTGTGATCTTGTGTTAAAATCGCCTCCCTTATGGTTATAATCTGCAATAGCAATCATGACAATATCGGGCTAAGGTCAGAATTGCTGATCTTGAGGATGACTTCACTGCCAAAGAGTGCATTTGTTTTGGAGTATTTGATCAAGAGTGGAATTCGCTGGTCCTTAATACAATTCACTGTCAAATTCGCTGTAGCTGATGTTTCCTGGATCAAAGTCGTGCCAAAGATGACTCCACTTCTAGGTGCGTGCAATCCAAACTTGTACTTTGTTGCTGGAGAAGATTCGCTAATACCACAATTGAGAATTTAGTCACTGTTCTATCAAGGGTGATATCAATGTTGAATTGATCAAATGAAATGATCAATACAAAGCTTATAATTGCTTGGAAAACCTGATACTTCATCACAAACTGCCTGGCATCTTCCATTAAATGCGTTGTAATTAAACAATGGGGCATCTTAGTTGCACTTATTTAATATTTCACAATCATCAATTTCAATTTTTGAATATGAGCACCCTTTTAGAAATCGTGGTGCTTGGAAATGGAATTTATTGCAAATCGTTACCCATATTGAATACTTTGCAATCCATTTGTGAATGCCACACATTAAATGAGGTTCAATCAGTGCATTGTGAAATCTTTGAGCTTTGAAATCCAAGTCTTAAATGCCAGCACCTTGTAGCCATCGTATAAATGTAGACGCCACACATTAAGTGTCATAATCATTTTTTATAACCACATCTAGAACTTAAAAATTCACATTAAATACAATCGCCTAGCTATATTAAATTAAATGATTTGCATTGATCTCTTCAAATCATGGTCACCAATTTTAAATGCTCTTCATCTATGCGACAACCTTCATTAAATGTCATTCAATCAATATTTTAAAATCGACCTTGAGTTTTGGATTTCACATCAAATATGGTTGTACAGACATCATAATGGCGTTTAATTTGGTGTGGCAACCATCACACTTTCATTGCACAAGTGACTCTCCAATTCGTATGTGTAGCTTGCATGTATTGGGCATACTTCCTTCCCCGTTGCTTTATCAAATGAATTGCATTGTTTTGGAGTTCGAGGTGATATCTTCTTTCTTCATCTCAAGGCAAACTTGGCTTACCAGGAGAGATTGCTCCACTCATAGATCATCACAGTCAAAGGATGAAACGTCCTTGGTCAAAGGACAAGGCATTCTAGCTAGAACGGGTAGCTTTCTAGCCTAGAATGGCTTGATCATGCAACTGTATAAATGCTCTAAGTCAAAGGGCAAAACGGTTCTGGCCTAGAACGACTAGCTTGTTTTCCATACCTTAGCCAAATTTTCTTATTTCATTTCCATTAGAGTGAGCAACGATGTGAACCATTTACTTCCTAAACCTTGAAACCTGACTGACCTTGCTAGAGAGACTTGACTTGATTGGCTCTTTGACCAACTACACTTCTTCAAATGAAAATCTAATAGCTAAAAGACTCAAAAACTAACCTAGAAAGCAGAAAAAAGTAGGGGTCCCCATTTGCAATGGGGCGATGTGTGGAAACGTTACAACAAGACTAAGTAAATTTGGGGTGGCTTTACCCATGTTTATAATATAAACCCAATCCCGCAGTGGGTATATCCTTGGTTAATTGTATAAAGGAATTTTAAGGCTAGTTGTCATAGGAACAAGGTCTTTGCCATCCTTTTTTCTATTTCAACCACCTTACTTTAGAAGACCTTGGTGTTACTGGCTTATCTCTACATTCCTCTCCATGGGAAATAATGATTTTGCATAGATAAATGATGTAATTAAGTGGGCTTCGGGCTGCCTATCACTCCTCTGTATTGCCCATCTCTTTGATTGTGTCATTTGTCAACTTGGTGAGTCTTGAGCTGGGCTTAGATTGCTGTTGCAATCATTGAAGGAGTTGAGCTTGTTTTTGGTAGGTTCAAGTTTTATATTAATTAATGTTGAGAGGTGTAACTACAATGGCAGGAATGGGCTGGATTATAATGGCATGAATGTGTTCAGAAAAAAACCCTTAATATAAATTTGACACCTTTAGCAAAAAATATATATGATATCTACTAATTAGTATATATATCTTTTGCTAAAGGTACCTTGGGTTAGGTACCCAAGAGCTGGAGAACAAGCATCAAATTGCTTAATTCTTGTAACAGAGGTTCACATGATCCTCAAAAAGGATTTTATCCATCCATGCTTATCAAAAGTACCATTTATTAGATACCAAGTTTATGGTTCAGTAGTCTTTTGCAGGAAAGGGCAAATTACCACAACTCCAACACTGCAAGTGCGAAGAAACTAAGGAGGCAAATTATGTGGGCCTCTTCCAACACATTAAATCTATACATTTATCTGAGGTCAACTCTTATTTGAGACTCCTCAGAGACCACCATTCAACAATCCACCTCTTCAACCCTTGTGGCAGCAGAAAGTTTTAATTTTAATAATGTAGCAATTTTTTGCGATCCTGAGCTAGCTTACCTTGATTTCTAGGATTGAGTGAGGATGTGTGAAGGGATTTTGTGGATTCTCCCTTTGCTCCACAAGTCCATCAATGTCTTCTTGTCGTGGGAAGTAGCTAGAGGCTGTGAAAAGCATATTTGTGTAGCTCAGAGATTGAGCTACATTGAAAACATTTGTTCTTCCAATTAACTGCCCAGGATCCAACAATAAGTCTGCAATGGTATTTCAAATGTGGATTGAAGGCTTTGCATCCATTTCCTTTGCTAAGGCTGTAATGCCTCTGATTGGACAACCCATCAATGATTTATCAAACTTATACAAGCCGAAACAATAATCGAATGACCAATGTAGATGCCAAATCCTAGCTGATTAGCAATAATGCAATATTTCAAATCCATCTAAATCAAACTTACACTTTCAAACAACAAATTCGAACGCTCATAATACTGGTATACATCCTCAAATGCAACACAACTGATCTGAATTATACGTGTCACGTATATCAAATGTGATTGATGATTTATGACTGATTTCTTATGGACAACATACTATCATTTACCAATGTTTATATGAAACCCTTATACAATGCAATTAACCAAATATGAAAGTAGAATTGGTTATTGAGTTGCTAGATAAATTATGGCAGTAGCAATAAACATGGAAAGACCAACATAGAAACCTCAGATCTGATTTTCATTTATGATTTCCAATGTAATTAGCAATAATGCACCATAGTGGCATTGTAGCAAGTTAAAATAACTACCTCCACAAGCTGAAATATTCAATAGAGCACCATAGTGACACTGTAGCAAGTTAAAATGACTTGAAATTATTGTACCAACACTGTGGCAAGTTGAAATGACCCCAAATGGAGACGAGGGAATACATCTCCAAATCCAACTATGGGAAGCCAATAGGGTTTTAATTTTCTGCATCTCCAACACCAAAGATCCTTATCTTTGAATGCTTCAATCTCCAAAATGGAAAGAACAATTAAATAACAAAATCAGATGACCTGCTTTGAGCCTTGACCTCTCTTTTGTAGGTGCCTACTTTGGGTCCTCTATTTATTTTGATATACATATTGAATAAAATGTTAAAAACACATTTAAACATTACATATGTCATAGGCCTTATGTTAATATTTAAGTTGCCCATTTGAAAATAAAGTGATTGGGCTTGTTTAAAATATCATTATTTCTTTGCTCTACCCTTTAGCCTACCGGAAATGGGGCTAGGCTAGAGGTCTTCTCCAAGGATCAAATCCTGAAAAGGGAACATGACAAATGCCCCCCATATTTTCAACATCCAGTTCTGCAGACAAGTGTTCACAACTTTGCTAGAAATTAGTCTATACACTTTGATGAAACCCTAGCCATGTTGTGCACTACAATCTCTTCTCTCTTTAGGTCAACTACATCTGTTTTCTCCTAAAACTTGGGTTTTTTCGTTCTTTTCATGTTGCTCCTCTTTGAGCTGGATTCCATTTTGCCACTATTCCTCTTCTCCAATATTCAACATAGCACCGTGGAAACCTACATTCCTCTATATTATTAACTCCTTGAATGCTTTACTGTGACTTTTAATAAGCACAGCTGCCCAAGTCTAAACCAAATGAAGTCTGCAACCATATTAAGCTTACCACCAAACCTTTCGATCAATCAAGACAGTACATACGTAGGTTTCTCAATAATAGCTTTTGGATTGCCACCTTTTATGAAACTCATCATCTGACTTGGTCCCTTATCAGGTATTATTCCTTAAGATACATTTTGAACCACTAATGCAACCAAATTTTGAAACGTCAACTGACCTCATCTGGGAGCCTATCTTCCCAAACCTTCCTCAATACACCAAGGCAGCCACAAAGATGTGTTCCTTGGTTGGTAGCCTAACCAGCCATCAAATTTCCCTTCCTTTTTATATGAGTAAATTTCATTATCTTGAAATTCTTCAATAGGGAATTAGTCTTTAAAAAATTGGTCTCCAATTTATGACTTATATTTCCTTGCCCAATACTTTCAATCGCTAATTTTAAATCCTCTTCTATGAATATCTTTTTTCCATTCTCTTATGTAATGCTTCCATCAAAGCATGTAAAAGCAACTTGCAATTGATTTTGTTTCCCATTCAGAAAATCTTCTTCAACTGCTTGCTTGAATATACGGTCATTTGTCTTTCTTCCCCCTGGGTGCATCCCACCTGTATACAGAAGAGAGCTAATTGTAGGGGAACTTTGAATGCTTGCATGTCTTCTTTTGCCTTTCCTTTTAGCAACACACAACTCCTCTTCATCTATATTTAAAAAAATAAAATAATATGAGTCTTGATTATCTCATTTTTTTCTAGTTCTATAGGCAAGCTGTCCAATATCCTTTCCATCTTCAAAGTCTTCTTTTAAATGCCCCGGCTGATAACACTGCCTCAGCAAAACAAATTGCAGCCATTAAATAACAACTAAACCTTGGTGGTAGCAAATGGATGAAGAGAGGGCCGACTAGTATTAGGGAAGAAAAATTAATTGAAGGTCAAATTCCAATTTATTTTGCAATGATATACTGTTTCTTCATTTCTTTAATTGAGCTATCGAAAAATCATTTGGAATACTCATATAAGGAATAACCTCAGACACTCAGAGATATCTACATTAACCTTATAAGTTATATACTCAGATATCTACATTTTGAATTGAGATTCATATTGACTTGTCTTTGCCTTCATATAATTTCTTTATTTGCTCTATAAAACAAAATCCTTATTTCTTTGCTATTCTTTGGAAAGTTAAAATCCTGCATCAACAACCCACACAATAGCATAGCAGGCTAAATAATAACAAGATTAACTAAACAAAACAAACAGAAGGAACATAACCACACAGAAAACTAAAACCCATTTCAACTTATAAATCTAGAAAAATCATTTTAAACCTTTTCTTTTATTTACTTTTAGTTTATTTCCTTGGCCATTGTGCACAGTCCATGGTTACAAATTCCTGCTAAATTTATTGCAATCTTATAACTGTCGACAGCATTAGAGGACTGCTGCATAGTGTAGTTTGCTAGGCTAATGATTTTGTAAGCAACTAGCACTGAGTATATTTGAAGGGATTTCTGACCAAAGCTCCATTTATAGTGTTGCATCATTGATCTAGCTGCCTGAAAATAGATCTGTAAATTGAATGTTGCAGTCCCTTGACAATGAACATCAATCACCGCTAAAATACAGTCATATGTTGAAAGAAATTTGAGTTTTATTTGTTTTATTCCTAAAAGATCTCTCAGACGAGAGGGTTCAAAATGTAGAAGAGGTCTACAAGCGTCTTGTTTGTTGGCTTTTTTCCAATCTGTGATCTGAGCATAGGTGTGTTATTGGTTGATGAAGTTGGTCACCTTCTCTATGTCCTGGTAAGAACCATAGCATTAGGGCTTAAGGACGGAAAATAACACCAACAGTTTCAAGGCTAATGGTTTTTTGTGGCTTAATGGACGAACAAAAGCATGGTTGAATTATATTTTCAAAATTGGAGACAAACTTGCTAATTTGCTGGAAAAAGACACAGGTAAAGTGCACTGTACAAAGGATTATGTCAAGCTTCTCAGGAAGACATTATTTGTCCTTTCAGGTTTGAGAATTAGAAGATAAGCAGAGAATTAATAGAGTCAAAGGAAAATTTCTGCAATTGTATTTAGGCATGTGTCACAATCACCCTGTAGGGATACCTTTATAGATCTCCATTATGTGAATGTCACGAGTTGTCTTCTGATTTTTGAATAGAAGTCAAGCAATTAAATAGACATAATAATTTTTTTCCTTTATGGATCACATTCTGTGAGGACAGATGCAAAACCAGCAAGAGATTACTTAACCAAGCTGAGAGAATTGCACAGATTGCTAGTGGTTAGTACCAATCCTACTTGCCATGTTTATGTTGTGTGCATGTTATTAACCATGAGATACTTGACAGCTTGCCTGCTAGAAGTTGCTATGGAGGCCCACGTAATTCCAGATGCTAAAATTATCAGCACAAGCAGTGACAAAGTTCTTGGACTTTGTTTACATTTTTTGATGAGGATTTAGGAATGAATTGTATTGGCAAGAGTTGTGGTGGCCATCTAGTGCATGTTTTCTTAAGAAAGAAGTATTCTATTTTTTTAACTTAATATCTCTCTCTGTTATGTGTCTAGTTCCACACCTTGCTTATCCCATTTAACTAAATTAGTTCAATAGAACCACCTCTATGAAAATGTTATGTCTTTGGTATAAGAACAAACTGTTCTTCGGATAACTGCCTGATCAATATTGGTTTTGAATCGTTTGGAAATGGGTACTGTTAGCCTGAAATGAGTCTGAGGATCTATTATATGAAAGGTGACATATATCCTGTTGCTTACCATTTGTTTGCAAAGAACTTATGCCCTGTGCCTTTCAATACTGGTGGTAGGCACTTCAATTCAGACAGGAACTCCTCTGAGTAGGTTACTTGGAGTGCAAATGTGAAAGAAGGTTTAACTTATTTTTAAAAAAAAATAGCTACCAAATGTAAACATAAAGCAGTGATGTTGATAAATATCTTACCGTATAACTTTTATAATTTAGACTTGTGTACATCATTGACATGCTATTTGTTAATATTTGTAATTGAACTGAAGCATTACTTAGTAAAGTCTGCTTTTAATATGGCATTCTCTATGATTGCTCATTGGGTTTTGTGCATATCCTTTTGTTTGACTGCATTTGTTTTTGTAGGCCCTATTGGCGGTGTTATTTTCCGAACACCCAAGCTGTTATCTATGTGGTTGATTCAAGTGATACTGATAGATTGGTCACAGCGAAGGAAGAATTTCATTCTATTTTGGAGGTATGTTTGGTTACAAGCACATTTTTCTAAACCTATTTAATGATGAGCGTAGCATTCTTTTCAAAATAAACCAAAGATTTGGGGATCTTAAATTTCAACAGCCAGTGTATGAAATTATAATAACATGGTTATCTCTATGTTGAGGCAGGGAAAATTTCAATGAGAATCATTCACATGAAGTTAATGGTGGAAGCTGGAAAGTTTTGTTGTTTTTACTAAAATGCAGGTTTAGGATAATCTCAGCAACATGTATATATTATTATATAATAAATTATAAAACATGCATATGGAAACCTTTACAGAATTTGTTGATAATGTTGAGAGATTTTGATTAAGATGGGAATCTGAGGTTCTGGTTTACTTTATGAATCATTTGTTCCTCTATTATACGCCTATGAAAAATGAGTTCTTCGGTTTCCTGACGGGAAGGAAAGAGTACTGAAATAAAAATGTGTTTATTGAGGTCAAGTAAACAAAACATAACAATGATATCCATGTACTCGAGGGATTATTAGCAAGAAATACATTAGTGAAGGGTTTATTTACTGAACAAAACAGTATCACAAAAACAGAGTTCAAGCTTTCTGGAACTTATGTGATTGTTAACACAAATGTGTCAGAATGACCGATATATAAAAATAACGTTCTGCATCATAAAGCTTGAAAAAAACTGGTTATAGGAAGAGCTACCCAATTAGATCAGGTTGGTTGATTGATAAATTAAATCTGGAAACAGTAAATACTGTAAAAAGACACATGAAAGAAGTTGTTAGCTTTTCTAGTTTAGTAAAATGAACCATTGTTTGTAACTTTGATCTACCTCTTATCAGATTATTGTCAAGGTTGGTAAAACTTGCTGGTTGTTATGTGTCATGTTTAGGCTACAGATTTGCTAGATATTGAATGTAATATCATGGCTGGTTTTGCCTTTCTCCTAAGTGATGATATAAGGAGCTGGTAAGCTTGTGTCTTTTTGTGTTAGCACCTGAATATTCTTAATCTCAAATCGAACCTTGTGTGTGCAAGTGTTATTTTCTGACTAGCATTTTTTTGTCAAATTAGATGTCTCTTCATAAAAATTGAGAACTTAAAACATATTGCTTGTATTTACATTTTCTTTTTTCTACAAATATTTTTCTTCGATCTCATGCTACTGATTAAAATTTTGGCAGGAAGAGGAACTAAAAGGAGCAGCTGTACTCATTTATGCAAACAAGCAGGTGAGAAGAGAATTGTTATATGATTTTCTTAGGTATTATTGAATAGAATGACTAGAGAATGGCACAGTGTTAGGATCCACACATGTACTAACAGAAATATGCCAAATAATAGTAATATTATGTTTGTAGGCGAAGATGTTCTAATATTTACTATACAGAAAATAAATGTTTAGGTTACGACAATGCCATACATGATACACCATCCGTTAGGGAGGAAGCTGCTCTATTCTATATCTCCAATTTGATATCCCAATCAAATAGAATACTCTCCATTTATTCACTCAAATCAAAATACTATTACCTCCTATATAAAACCTTCCACTAATAATAATGGAGGGTAGACCGCTCATCCTAACATAGGACTCATCAGTATGATTCAGTATAATTATTTAAAGGGGATGTGTTCATTTGCTCAAATTTACACCTTATCCTTGGTTTGGAAAATTCTTTCTGATGTTATTTGAATTATTTGAATTGCAAAATCTAGTTAAGAGAAGAAATCCTCTATGGTTGATTGCTTTCGTCTTAATTCCATGCTGGATTTTTTTTCCAGAAATCCAATATGTGGGGTCAAATTTATATGACCATTTCTGCTTGGATAGTTCTTAGAAGCTTTATTCTGACCACCTTTTGGAAAGCTCTCTGTCACCTGTTTCATATGGCACAAGAATCTCCCTAAATTTTAAGCATGTTATTTTTTTTTCCTTTGGAAAACAAATTAGTGAAGATCTCCCAATCTATCCATAAAACTTCTCCACTTTTCCCAAATCAGTTCTGTGATACCACTTGCTAAGATCTAAATATCTAACGAAATTATGTTGGATAGTAATGATAATGTGTAGAATAAAATAGAGATTGCCTAACACTAGAGATTCAAGGATGCCCCAGTATCTTGTTGTTTATAATTAGGGCCTGGCGGATTCCAATTGCCTTGGGCAACATTGGAATCTGCCTAAGGGGGAGCCAGCTCCTTCTCCATTATATAGGGCCAAGCCCTATACCTTTCGGCTCTCCAAAAGATCCCCACGCTACACCTTGATAGGGCCGACCCTATCTTCTTCACACAAAAGAAATTAAATGAATTAAAGAAATTAAAAGGATTAAGCCGACTTGATTAGGAGTGTTTGCTCCCCTCTAAATAAGACACATACCTATCACAATAGCATTCAAGGCAGTCATCAAGTAAATGCGAAATATATCCTTCTTGTGTAGCGAACTTCTTTACAAGCAGCAGATCACAGCGAGCCTCATTCACAGGTAGCAGATTATCAATTAGGTTACAGCGAATTTCATGTAGGTGCAGATTACAGCGAACTTCATGTAGGTGCAGATCACAGCGAACTTCATGTATGTGTAGCAGATCCAATTGATGATCACAGCGAACTCCATGTATGTGCAGCAGATCTAATTGGTGATCACAAGTTATCATCATAGACAGGGATCTCCATTGAAGACTCAAGTAAAGGACTGTAAATTATAATCACAGTCAACAAACTAGCTATGTAGTCTTCTATACCATCTTCCTTGTGACTGCAACTTCTATACTCCAGATAAGTGTGTAATTGTCAATTGAATCTAAAACCATAATCAGATCTGAGGATCTTTTCTGGCTGGGTTTTTCCTCCTAGGAGGTTTTTCCCAGGGTAATTTTTGTCTTGTCTCTTTTGCATTTAGTTTTTACTATGCTTAAATCTGAAAATCAATAAATCTAATTAACCTAGTTAAAAACAAATTCTAATTTTCTGAGTTTCCTCTAATCTGAAAGTACCAATATTAACATCGTATCAGAGCTATAGGCTAGATCAAACTTTCAGATTCAGAATTCAGTACTCCTTTATTTTCAGATTGGTGTAGCATTTGCAGGTTAGGTCAATGGGGCCGAAAGTTGAAGATAGGCTTGATGGGAATCTCAATTTTACTGCATGGAAAGTTCGAATCAAGTTGGCTCTAGAGGAAGAAGATCTTTTCCAATTCATAGAAGCAAAAGAGCTAACTGAACCTACGGATGCAACCGAGCTAAAACAATTCAAAAAGGATGCTGTCAAGGCTAGGAAAATTCTCATTGATTCAGTCAAAGACCACCTAGTCACCTCTATTGCCTCATTCACCACTGCAAGGGAAATGTTCAGCCATTTACAAGTTACATATGAAGTTAACAATCTCAGTAGGGCAATTACTTTAAGACAACAACTACTTAGTATCAAAATGGCAAAAGAAGATTCTGTTATTTCCTACTTTATGAGAATTTCAGAACTAAAGAATCAGCTAGGTTTAATTGGCCATAACATGGAAGACAAAGACTTTGTCATGATTGCCCTAAATGGTCTACCTCACTCATGGGAGTCATTTATCCAAACTATAAGTGGCAGGATTGAGTTACCTACCCTTGATCGCCTTAAAAATGATTGTATCCAAGAAGAGTCTCGCCTCATCACAAGAGGGCAAACCAAAAGTTCCCACTTAGATGATCATCACATGCTTGTAGCTCAATGCAAGAAAGGGGGAAATTGGAAGAAACCTTATCCAAAAAGAAATAGGGAATTCAGACCATTTAGTTCCCAACACCCTTGGAAGAAAACAAGAGATACCTCTCGTGTCCGATGCTTTAGATGTGACAAATTTGGTCACTATGCTAAAGAATGTCAGTATAACCTCAACCAAAGTGAAGCCAACCTAAATGAAATATCAGAACAAAATGATGACTTCTTATTCATCTCCACTCTATCTAGCAGTATTCCCTCAGATAGCAATACTTGGATGATTGACAATGGTGCCTCTAGACACATCATAGGTTACTGTGATCACCTTTCAGACTTGGTAGAAAATGATACCAGCCTTCACGTAGTAATTGGTGATGACACTCGTTATTCGGTAAGAGGTTCTGGCTCTACTTCTCTAAATTTAGGTTCTGGTATTTCCTTGCACCTCAGTGATATCTTGTTTGTTCCTGGAATTAAAAGAAACCTAATTTCATTTCTGCTCTAGAAGAAAGGTTATCAAATTGCATTTTCTGAGGGAAAAGTTCTTGCGTGGCCTAAGAAATCTAGTTTTAAATTTGCTCGCATAATTGGTCATAGATATGATAGTCTTTATAAGCTCTCTACTAACCCTATCCAAGCACTCATTAATGAGGTTCCTGAATCCTGTGAGTTATGGCATAGAAGACTTGGACACTTGCATTATCAAACTCTTCCATCCCTTGAAAAGTTAGTTAAAGGTATGCCTAAACTCAGTCAAATCCATGATAATGCTTGTAAAGGGTGTGCCATAGGTAAAAATGTTAAAAATCCATTTCATAAAAGTGAAAATAGAGCTAAAGACAAACTAGAACTTGTTCACTCTGATTTATGTGGTCCTATGTCTATAGCATCTCCTAGTGGATTTCTTTATTATGTAATCTTCATAGATGATTTTTCTAGGAAAACTTGGATCTACTTCTTGAAATCTAAAGAATGTGATGAAGTCTTAAGTAAATTCAAAGAGTTTAAAGCATTAATTGAAAACTCCTCTTGTAAAAGAATTAAATGTTTAAGATCTGACAATGGAGGTGAGTACATCTCCGGTAGCTTTTATGATTTTTGTGTTGAGTCAGGAAATAAGAGGGAGCTTTGTGTTCCATACAATCTTCAACAAAATGGTGTTGCTGAAAGAAAGAATAGGACTATTGTGGAGGCTGCAAAGGCTATGATTCACAATCAAGACTTGCAGACCTCCCTATGGGCAGAGGCCTCCAAAACAACAGTATATATCCAGAATAGATGCCCTCACCATGTTCTAAAGAACATGACCCCTGAAGAAGCCTTCACAGGATCCAAACCAGACATCAGTCACCTCAGAATTTTCGGAAGTCCTGTTTATGTTCATGTGCCCAAAGAAAAGTGAACCAAGTTGGAACTCTTTGGAAAGAAAGGCACGCTAGTCGGTTACAGTGAATCCTCCAAGGCATTGAGGATATACATTCCAGGTCAAAGGTATGTTGAGGTAAGTAGGGATGTTACATTTGAAGAAGATATTGCTTTTAAGAAATCAAAAGGTTCTTGTGTTATCAATGAAACTAATGACAATCAAGATATGAATGTTGAAACTAACCCTGAGATTCAGAGGGAGCCTGTTGATCCTCCTCCTCAAGATGACCTTCATGATCCACCAGAGCCCATGAATCCCACTGATATTCCTAGCGACATTATCGTTACCAAAAAGAGGCCTCTTTGGGTAAGAAACACCATTCAAGAAGCTGAAAGATTTGCAGCTCCTAGTGGCACCTTCCGTGAAACTAAGAGACCTCAAGTTTTCTCCAACTACGTTACATTGATGTGCAATCTCATCGAAATTGAACCTTGCAATGTTGAAGAAGCCTTGACTCATCATGCTTGGAAGCTTGCTATGGATGAAGAGTATCAATCAATCATCAAGAATGATGTGTGGGATATTGTGCCCAGACCCAAAGGTAAATCTGTTGTTTCCTCTAAATGGTTATTTAAAATTAAACATAATGCTGATGGTAGTATTGAAAAATATAAGGCTAGATTTGTAGCTCGTGGTTTTTCTCAAAAGGAAGGCATAGACTATGAAGAAACATTTGCTCCTGTTGCTAGATATACTTCTATTAGAACGATAATAGCTATTGCTATTGCTAGGGGTTGGAAACTACATCAGATGGATGTTAAGACTGCCTTCCTCAATGGTGTTATTGAGGAAGAGGTCTATATTGAGCAACCAGAGGGTTATGAGATTCAGGATAGATTAACCCATGTGTGTAGGTTAAAGAAAACTCTATATGGCCTTAAACAAGCTCCTCGTGCCTGGTATGAAAGAATTGATAAATACTTGCTAAGTCTAGGTTTTTGTAAAAATGATGCTGACTCTAACATATACTTTATGGTAGCCAATGATGAAATGCTAATTCTAGTTCTATATGTGGATGACCTATTGCTTACTGGTAAAGATGAACTTATTGTTAGATGCAAGAAAGAACTAGCTTCAGAATTTGAAATGAAAGACTTAGGTCTAATGCATTATTTTCTAGGCCTAGAAGTATGGCAAAGATCTAACAAAATTTTTCTAAGTCAAGGAAAGTATGCTATTGACATTTTGAAAAGATTTAGAATGATGGACTGTAAACCCATGTCTACTCCTATGGAATCTAACTTAAAGAAGTTAAGTGTTTCTGCAACTAACTCTGGTTTTGCAGATCCATCAGAGTACCGATAGTTGATTGGTTCACTAATGTATCTTGTTGACACTAGACCAGACATATGTTTTGCTGTGAATGCTCTTAGTCAGTTTATGAGCATACCCAAACATGTTCATCTTGTTGCGGCCAAGCACATCCTAAGATGTTTGCAAGGCACAGTTGGTTTTGGGCTGAAGTATCCACTTAACACTCCAATAACCTTGGAAGGTTATTCAGATGCAGACTGGGCTGGAAGCGTCAAAGACAGGAAAAGCACCTCCGACATTTGTTTTAGCTTGGGATCTGCAGTGATCTCTTGGGCTTGCAGAAAACAATCCTCAGTAGCATTGAGTACTGCTGAAGTTGAGTATATTGCAGCAAGTGTAGCTTCTAGAGAAGTAGTGTGGCTTCGTAAGCTTCTTGCAGGGCTGTTTGGTCAGGCTTGGGATCCTACAGTTATTCACTGTGATAACCAAAGTTGTATTAAGATGTCCATCAATCCAGTGTTTCATGATAGGTCAAAACATGTGGAAACCCACTATCATTTCATTCGGGACATGGTGCAAAGAGGAGCTATTCAACTGAAGTATGTCAGCACTGATGAGCAGGTTGCAGATATTCTTACCAAGCCTCTATCCAAAGTGAAGTTTGCGTACTTCAGGGACAGACTTGGTATTATGGAAAATGAAACCCTAATTGAGAGGGACTCCCAATCTCAGTGATACGTTGTGTTGTATCAAACCACCCTCTGCGGGCAATGTAAGGTGGTATTGTAAACTTCTCAGGGAGAAGTGTAATTATTAACCATCCTCTGCGGGCAATGTAAGGTGGTATTGTAAACTTCTTAGGGAGAAGTGTAATTATTAACCATCCTCTGCGGGCAATGTAAGATGGTATTGTAAATGTTAACCACCCTCTGCGGGCAATGTAAGGTGGTATTGTAAACTTCTCAGGGAGAAGTGTAATTTGTAACCATCCTCTACAGGCAATGTAAGATGGTATTGTAAAAACTTCTCAGGGAGAAGTGTAATTGTTAAACCATCCTCTGCGGGCAATGTACTATAGTATTAGTGTAATTGTTGACCATCCTCTGTGGGCAATGCAAGATGGTAGAAAAGATCCTCTCCACCCTTTGTGGGCAATGCAAGGTGGATCCAGTCTATGCATGTGTGCAAGCTGGAAGATTATGATTATGTAGTTCCATACTTTGCTTGTGTGCGAGATGGAAGATTATGGTTACGATTCTTTGCCCTAATTAAGAGGGAGTGTTGTTTATAATTAGGGCCTGGCGGATTCCAATTGCCTTGGGCAACATTGGAATCCGCCTAAGGGGGGGCTAGCTCCTTCTCCATTATATAGGGCCAAGCCCTATACCTTTCGGCTCTCCAAAAGATCCCCACGCTACACCTTGATAGGGCCGACCCTATCTTCTTCACACAAAAGAAATTAAATGAATTAAAGAAATTAAAAGGATTAAGCCGACTTGATTAGGAGTGTTTGCTCTCCTATAAATAAGACACATACCTATCACAATAGCATTCAAGGCAGTCATCAAGTAAATGCGAAATATATCCTTCTTGTGTAGCGAACTTCTTTACAAGCAGTAGATCACAGCGAGCCTCATTCACAGGTAGCAGATTATCAATTAGGTTACAACGAACTTCATGTAGGTGCAGATTACAGCGAACTTCATGTAGGTGCAGATCACAGCGAACTTCATGTATGTGTAGCAGATCCAATTGATGATCACAGCGAACTCCGTGTATGTGCAGTAGATCTAATTGGTGATCACAAGTTATCATCATAGATAGGGATCTCCATTGAAGACTCAAGTAAAGGACTGTAAATTATAATCATAGTCAACAAACTAGCTGTGTAGTCTTCTATACCATCTTCCTTGTGACTGCAACTTCTATACTCCAGATAAGTGTGTAATTGTCAATTGAATCTAAAACCATAATCAGATCTGAGGATCTTTTCTGGCTGGGGTTTTCCTCCTAGGAGGTTTTCCCAAGGTAATTTTTGTCTTGTCTCTTTTGCATTCGGTTCTTACTATGCTTAAATCTTTTAATCACTAAATCTAGTTAACCTAGTTAAAAACAAATTCTAATTTTTTGAGTTTCCTCTAATCTGAAAGTACTAAAATTAACATATCCAACATAAAAAATTATTGCTCAAATAATCGGATAATCTATTCAACAATATACAAGCGTATATATAGAGATTACAAGACGACGTTCTAAATTAAGAACAAGTCGTTTAAAGTGAACTACTAAAAAGAGAAACGCTAAATAAAGCTTAAAAGCTAATTAACTAAAAAGAAAAAAGTTAAACGCTAAATAAAGCTTAAAAGCTAATTAACTAAAAAGAAAAAAGTTAAACGCTAAATAAAGCTTAAAAGCTAATTAATAAATAAGCTAAATGACCATTAAACAAGGAACTAAATATAGGTGACTAAAATATAATTAAATATTCTAATACCCTCCCTTAATGGTCATTCTATCTACTAACTACCCTATAGAAGACACTGCGGGTCTTTTGATCACAAACGAAAAGAACACTCTGCTGCGGTGGAGACCCTACTTGGATCTAAACAATGTTAATGACCAAGAATACAAGAATCCATCCAACCTGATGTTGGGTAACCAAACTGAAACTTGAAACCATGATTTTGAGGAAAAATCAGCAAACCCTCTAAAACTGAAGATACAAATCATCATTTTTTGTGGAAAAAAATGGTAAAAAACCTGAAGCGTCACACGGTAAAACGCCAAACATCACGCGGTAAAACAATAGTCATCATGCGGAAAGACACCAAACATCACATGGTATAAAATTAGACATCACATGGCAAAACACCAGACATCATGTGGTAAAACAACAAACCTCACGTGGTGAAATAGTAGACATCACGTGGTAAAACAACACTCCCTGATTTTTGAGGAAAAAATCAAGCAAAACCCTCCCATGATTTTTTGTGGAGAATAATCAGAAAACCCATCCAATGACAAAATCAAAAAGCATAGAAGGCTGACTCCTCCTCTTCAGAACTTCTGGATATGCCCAGATCTACCACAATAGTGACTTGTGAATCGCTGCGTGAACCCCTCCTCAGAGTTGCGCTGCCCTTTCTGCTGAGTGTACTCACCTTTGCCCTTGTCCCTGGCAGTAAATGCTTGTTCCGCATTGACACTGTTACTACCAAACTGCTGCTTCCATCTATCTTGTTGTAGAAGCTTGGTGCAAAGATCAGGAAACTTTAGATCAACATTGGTAGATGAGATATTGAGCGTGTCAATGAAATGCTCGTAGAATCTGGGAAGGCTTTTTAACTTGATCACTACCATATCCTCTTTGACCATGGTATGACCAATAGCTTCCAATTGGTCACGGATCTCCTTGATCTTTGTAAGATGTGCCTGGATAGAAATATTCTCATCCATCATGAGAGAAAACAACATATTCTTCAGAAAGAAAGAGTGGCTCTTGTCGGATGTCTCATGTAAATCCTTCAAGAGTTCTCATACACCTGAGGGAGTTGATCATCTGTGACTGAGAGTTTGATAAGCATGACAACCTCTCGATTCTTCACATCATGTTTGTCTTGATCATCACCTGCTGTTGTAGGATGAGATTCCTTGCCCAAAACAATCTGATCAAGGCGACGGTATTCAAAAATAGAGAGCATCCTTTGCTTCTAGATATTATAGTTTTGGCCGTTAAAATTTTGACTACTCTCTAACATGACATTCATCAATGATGCCATACCTCCTATTTTCTTATGAACAAAAACAAGGTCAAATTCCAAATTAAAAAAAAAATTGATTTTTCTGTTAAAAAACAGTCAAAATAAACCTTCAGTAGAAGCTGGTACAAAGAATTTGGACGCTGAACTCCTTGGCACAGAATTCAAGGCACTAGATTTCAAGTAAAAAAACTGCAGAGAAAACTGTGAATTTTCTGAAAAGAAAAATCAGAAAAAAAATCTGAAAAAAAACTCTAGAAGCGCCCAGAAAAAAAATCAGATTTAAAACTAAACTGGTCCCCAGCGGGAAGAAAACACTAGGCGTATCTGCCGGTAGCGTCCAAAAAAACCCTTCTTGCTGAACATGAGATTGAAACACTGCGTCCAAACGTGGAAAAAAGAAACTCGATGTCTGCCCAAAAAATCGCGTAGCAGTTGTTGCGAAAATCACGTTGCCAACAAAAATCGTACCCAAAATCGCGTTGAAAACCGTGGCCTATCAAAGTCATCGAAAATGGTGCCCAGATTCATTGAAAAACGTGAATCATGCCCGGAATAACAGATAAATCCGTCGAAAAACACACAGAATCAGAGGTTAAAAAACCGTGGGAGTCAAACCCTCCGCCATTGCGCAGTATGAAGACAAGAAATCACGAAAATTGCACAATCACAGGTTTTGCATATCGCACGTGCAAAAAAAAAACTCCAGAAATTCACGGGTAGAAGAGTGCTCGGGAAAAAATCCTTCCAAAAAATTGCGAAATAAAGATTTCTGATGCCACATAAAATTTCAGAAGAAATATGAGAAAACCCTAGCCAGAAACCCACGAAAACTACGGTAGTGAAAACAAGTGCAAAAAAAATCCACCCTAAAGACGCGAATCAGAAACCCCCACGACCCAACAAAAAACAATTCCGCCCAAAAATCCTTCAAAAACCTGCATGAAAATCTGCAATAACAATTCGTTTTTGAAAAAAAATTATAAAACCCTAGCTCGTGAAATTGAATCAGCAACTAGATTTTTTTCATTAAAAAAATCTCTTAAAATTTTTTCTAGAAAATTGTTTCCAGGTAGAAGGGCACGGAAAATTTCTTCAAGTTCGTCACCCACTCTGATACCATGAAAAATTATTGCTCAAATAATCGGATAATCTATTCAACAATATACAAGCGTATATATAGAGATTACAGGACTATGTTCTATTGACGTGTTTTCTATGACTACGTCAAACATAGAATAAAGTTGCCTAATGGTCACTTTACTCTCTTTTGATTAAAGTGCGATTGCATGCTAAGATTGCAAGAAGTTCAAACAATCGACTCCAAGGTTCCTTTATGCTACGGACGTGACTCAGTTGGCTGTTGTGATTGCTGGTAATCTAAGGGGCCTTATGTTTGCATCATTCTTTCACTTCTTTGTTGTGTCTGGAACTCCATCGGATATGGCAATTCTGCGATGTTGCTGCTTTGAACGAACTAATAAAATGAACTGAAAATAAAAGGGAAAGGGTTTAGAAGGATCTAAATCTATTCCTAAGGGCAATGATAACAATGAATAGTGCTCTGGTGGACAAATTCCAAATAAACCAAGCTCTGCTTCGCCAAGTTTAACTACAACTCTGCAAGAACCGGTGCAATCTTCTGAGGATGATGAAGGATTTTCATATTGAGAAGGTGCATTTGAATACCCAACACAATGCAATCCAAACGACTATTCACAATCGAACTTAGCACAAATTTGGTGGCTCAGGCTAACTTTACACTACAACTTACAATCAACAAGATGCAAAAAGTATGAAACATGGAAATTCATCAAACACCATTACATTCTCCATTGAAATCAAAGCATTTTATCTAACAACTGAGAAAATAAAATTCTACTCTAAGTGAGGAAGGTGAAACCATGCAAGTTTTGAAAAAATAACTTAAGTGGACACCATCAGAGAACAATGTTTCACTATTATTTTCTCAAAAACTTGTCGCAACAATTTCATACAAAGTCTCCCTCCTGTTACAAATGAGGGGGGTCACCCCTTTATATAGGCCTCAAGCCATGATAACATGCAAACCTTAATTAGGGCTTTCCCTAAAAGATTCTTCGCTCAAGATGCAACAAGCTGGGAATCAGCATTTAACACCCATTAAGCCCATATACAATTAATTCCAAATAGCCAAAATAACATCCATTGTGCATTAAATGCACCACCTCTTTCAAATTCGCCCAACATGCGTCGAATATTCATCCATGCAAAAATCACCCCATTATGTCATAAATGCTCCATCATTTCCACATGCGGCGGTTGCATGCAAAAAGAATCTGCCATAAATTCAACATGCAATGATCGGGTCGCTATTTGGTCAAATATTCTGACAATGAATGCGCCACCATACTGCCATGCGTTCAATCGATCCTCGCCATGCAAGTGGACCTCGTCGTCGTATATCCGCTCCTGCACATCTAGAATTGCTGGAGAGAAAATTTGATTCAGGAAGAATTTTCTTGAAGTCTCTTCAACTTTCCTTGCTTGGAGAAGGTTTTCCATCAATTTTCACCATCTCCTATTTTATAAGAATTTTCCACAAATTAGGGTTTCAAGTCCAGGAGGGAGAGAATTCTACGAATCCAAATCTGTAAAAATTTTGAATTTTGGATGTGATTTGATGCCCGAGAATGGGTTTTTCAAAATTTTTCTCGAGGGAAATTTCTTGTTTAGTTCATCCCCGATTCCTTCCTTGCCAAGAAATTTTATCTTCAATTCATTCTTGGGTGTGATTTCTTCCTTGCTTGGAATTCTGTCCCGAAGGAAGGAATTTCCAACACTTACCAAATTTCCACCTTTTCCAAGAATTTTGTCATGAAGGAAGGAATTTCCAACGCTTAGTCAATTTTTCCACTTTCCTGGAATTCTATGCTGAAGGAAGGAATTTCCAACACAGCGCCAAATTTTCACCTTTTCCTGGAATTTTGTCGTGAAGGAAGGAATTTCCATTACTTAGCCAAATTTTCACCTTTTCCAAGAATTCTGTCATGAGGGAAGGAATTTCCAACACTTGGTCAATTTTTCACCTTTCCTGGAATTTTGTTTTGAAGGAAGAAATTTCCAACACTTAGCCAAATTTTCACATTTCTTGGAATTCTGTCATGAAGGAAGGAATTTCCATCACTTAGTCAATTTTTCCACTTTCCTGGAATTTTGTCTTGAAGGAAGGAATTTCCATTACTTAGCCAAATTTTCACCTTTCCTGGAAATTCTTCTTCTTGGGCGCAATTCTTCCCTGAGGAAGGAATTTTTTGAATTTTGAACTTTTCTTCCTGAACCTTGATTTTTTTACGTCTTGCTTCCAACCTTGGGCACATTTTGGAACTAGAGAAGAAATTTTGGAAATTTGTTCCTTGAGGAAGGAATTTTTTGTGTTCTTTGAATTCATCATGCCCGCAGGGAGCTTTTGACCAATTTTTTCACACCTATTTTTTTAGTGATTTCCCAAAAATTTAGGACCCGAGTCCAATAGAGAGAGAAATCTCTCACGATTCCAAATCTGCAAAAATTTCCAGATTCTAATAAGATTTGGTGTCTAAAAATAGATTTTTCAAAAAAAATTTCCCAAGGGGATTTCTGCTTTTCATTCCTCCTTGACCCTTGGATTTTCATGCCTTAGACAAATTGTTTAATTTTCCAACTTAGGCGTGGAATTCACTTTGTGAAGGAATTCATCATTTCATCCTTGGCCTTTGATTCTTGGAATCTTGCCTCTAGAATGGATGGAATTTTGACTCAGAGGAGGAATTCATCAAATCTCTTCACCCTCCCTGACTCCCTCTATTTGGCAACCTCCATTACTCACACTCATAGGCGCAATTCTTCATTGAAGGAGGAATTTTGAACCTTTTCCATTCTTCCGTGACTCGCTCTATTTGGCGCCCTCCTAAGGAGTAGGGCCGAATTTTGTGCTTGCCAAGGATCCAATGCATTTCAATGAATTCCAAGGTCACCTCATTCTGGCACCCTATGACCTTCTTGGGCGGATTTTTGACCTTGTCATGGAATTCACAATATTTTCCATTTTCCACTTTGACCTTACTTTGGCGCCATGCAAATGTTTTGGGTGGATTTTTGCTAGGAGGAAGGAATTTTGACCATGGAGGAATCTTTCGTTATCAGAATATATATATCAAATATAACATTTAAGCTTATACTTTAAGTTATATTTCATATATATTGGCAGGATGTTTGAGAGTGGTTTCAGATCTCTAGGAATTATAATGCAAATTCTAGGTTTTAGAAGATCTCTTAAATCTTCAGACTTAGTCAAATTTCAGGCCATTTCCTGATCAGGATGACATTTGTGGATTGATGTGAATTTCCAGACTTAGATGATTTTGCATGCTTTCCACTTCTGGAATAGGAGTTCCAACTTGTCTGCCTTCCAACTCTTCCGGATTCAGAAATGATCTTCAAGAACGTTCAGTCTTGAGGGTCTTCAAGGATGAACCTGCCAAATTAGATTTTCCCAAATAGTAAGTGTTTCAAAATGTTAGGGTTTGGACAAAACAGGTCAAGAAAGCACTTACTAAAAATAGAAATTACTAAAAATAGTAAGTTTGATTTTTGGCAAAATGACGACATTTTGGGACTCAGTTAATCCCTAAAAATATGAATTTTCTAAAAAAGAAAGTTGCTCCGTTTTGGCTCAAATTTTACTAGGAGGTTCCTTGAAGGGTCTTGATTCCAATTATATATTCAGTTTTTCCAAAACCTTAACAAAAACCCCTAAAATCTAGGACTAAGGTTAGAAACCCTAAATTCGACAAAACATGCCCCGGACTTCATCAAATTCACCCAAACGAAAAACAAACTTATTCGATTTGACCCCCGAACACTTGCAAAGCAGAGACACTGATGGGACTGCCACCAAAAGACCCCAAAAAACAAAACCGAACAACTAGGAGGGCCTAAAAAGTAGGGGGTCTCCATTTGCAATGGGGCGATGTGTGAAAAGGTCGCAACACGTTCTAAATTAAGAACAAGTCGTTTAAAGTGAACTACTAAAAAGCTAAACGTTAAATAAAGCTTAAAAGCTAATTAACTAAAAAGAAAAAGCTAAACGCTAAATAAAGCTTAAAAGCTAATTAACTAAAAAGCTAAATGACCATTAAACAAGGAACTAAATATAGGTGACTAAAATATAATTAAATATTCTAATACAACTTACCCAACAAAATGAATAAATCCTCATGTACTGGCAACGCCATACAATACTCCTTAGGGAAGAAGCCACTCCAAGCTATATCCCCAACTTTAGATTCCAACCAAATATGCTTTCCTCCTATTCTAATGACATTCATTTCCTATAAATATACCCCTCGCTAATAATAATGGAGTGGTAAACCTCTAATGTCAACATTGGACAACTCATTACCCTATATAATCGATTACACACGTTATCCATATGATCCAACATAACTAAGAGGATGTTAGCCACATGTTGGCGTCTCCATCACTTCATAATTTATTAATTTCATATGCTGAGGTACATAACACATAGGGTGAACAAATAATTGATATGGATAAAAATGGATCATTGATAATGGAAATTTCTGTTGCAAGCAGTGTTCCACTGGGATGTGTCTACCCCCTTTCCCCACCAAATTCTTGCCATTTTTGGGACAGGGGCATGTCCAGGATACAGGGACTGTGGGAAACGTCCCCCTGCTGTGCCACCACCACTGCTTGTATGTAATGTCCCTTTTTATTAAATCCTAGTTTTGCCCTAAAATCAAATTTCCAAGGAAGTAGGAATGGAATAGGGTTACGTACCAACCTAGATCACCCAAATTGAGGCCCTGCAAACATATTAGATAATCATTGAAAACATAATTTAACAAATCCTTGTTAGAAATAGTAAGCAAACATAGATCTTGTTCCTAGGGTTTAGGAACATTAACTTGATTATAAGATAGACATAACTTAATGATGGATCTCAACCATAGGGAGGCTAAGATAAAGGGTATGTTAGGGTGCCTGATTGTTCCTCTATCATAGGCTAAAGAGTGGATATTCAATCCCTCTTGGCCTCATGGGAACATTCGGTCAAACATAACTTAATGATGGATCTCAAACATAGGGAGGCTAAGATAAAGGGTATGTTAGGGTGCTTGAATGTTCCTATACCATAGGCTCAAGAGCAGATATTCAATCCCTCTTGGCCTCATGGGACCATTCGGTCACCACAATGAGGTGGTGTACCTATTGAGGATTCCCATAGCTGATCCCCGCATCATCCTTCTTTTATCTTCTGCCCTATGATCTGAATTCCTTAGTCCCATGGTCAATCATGATAGGGAAGTCGGGACGACTACAGTAGGGTGTTCTAAGAATCCTTCCCTCCTAAGCCCAAGGGTAACACTCCTTGTGCCCCCTTGGCCTCATGGGACCATTCGGTCACCACCATGTGAGGTGGCATACTTAGGAGAGGACCTCACCGTTTTTCCCCCTCCTTGTAATCCCTTACTACCCCTGTCATGGTTGATTGTATCATTTAAACAAACATATAAATAATTTCACATGATGGTATATATATAGCCCGCACGAGTAGTGGAGTTGGCCTGGGCCGTGGGCTTGCTCCGCATTGGTCTTTGGTTCTGAGGCTCGGGTTCCCCGATGCACGTGGCTTGCGACTGCGTACATCCCTAGAGGACTAGTCTCGCCTCAGCTTGCCCCTTCCTATCCCCAACTTGGCAGTAAGTCAGTCCAAGGTTTGGCAGTAAATCATTTATTAATATCAGATTCCTAGATTGTATTTGCATTATTTAGAAGTGAACAATCATAATCAAGATCCACTATGCTATGTATATCACAAGAAAACCCATACCAAATATCAACTGTTGTATGCCTGAATTTATTATTAATATCCGATTCTGATCTCTTTAATACCCTCTCATTCAACTCTCCATAATAATCTTATATTTCTCCAAAGGGATGATTTCTTTAGAGTCGTCTCTTTTCATTAATGATCATAACCCAAAGACAGGTCACACCCTTTAACTTATGCAATGTTAACATATCTTAACATACTATTACAAAGTTGCGTCTCCTCAAGGTTTAATCGTTGTTTTTAGTTTTAACATAAGTCACTTTATGGGAGCGTTGTCTTGTCGATATAATCACTTCCCTGTTCATTAAATTGCTGTGTAATCTTGAGAAAGTCGGCCACCTTTATTTATAGTTGTTGGTCTTAAACATGAAGTACTGTCATGATTGCTGTTGTGGCTGCAATTGCGTTCAGGGGAATGACATTGTAGATAGGGGACATTTCTGGGGTGTTCCCCTGATTTAGAGACTTCAGGAAATGTGAGGATGTCTCAGGGATCCTCAGGGGACTTGTCAGCATCCCTCCAATGCACTAGAAACTTGCAACCATCCCCTGCGTCAAATAGCTAAAAAATGATTTTTTTAAAAGAAAACCAAGCAATTTTTTTTAATATTTTGGCCATTAATCCTAACCCTAAACCCAAATGCTTTATGGATCCCACCCATACCCTAAACATTCACAAAAAACAATAAATTAAGATCCTGGCCTCACTCCAAATCAATATTAAGTTTCAACAGCATTGAGCAATTTTATAAGATGCAGCTACTCCTTGGTTGTAGTATGCCATACCTTAGTGGAATAATCACTTAATAAAAAATTATGTTAATAAACTTCTGTTCATACCTCCCCATTTCAGGAGGCTTGTGGTTCCACAACACAAATTGAAAAGATTAGGTAATATCTTCTATCTTCCTAAGAAGACCACTTAGTTCTAGCGCTGTCTTGGTTGTACCTTGCAACACCATGCTTAAACCTGAGTGGAATTATGCCTTGTCTTGGTGAATAATTATGTGGATAAACTTCTGATAATATCTCCCCTTACTGAGAGTCATTTAGTCTCGCAAAAGCACATGGATAAAATATCACTTTCTTTGGTTTTCATGGAAGGGGATTTAATATATAAATGATACAAATACATGCTCTGTGATTCTTGGTTTGCCGCTACTTGTCATTTTAAGTGTTGCTTAGTTTAGCATCTCTTTTAGTGTGTCTCCCTAGGTTGCCTTCAACCTTATACTTTGTTTCTGCTCTTGTTCTAACCTTATCCTTTACTTTGGAGTGGAAAAGTGAGTTGTTTCCGAGTTGCTGCTGCATATCCAGTTATTTGTTTTTGATTGTTTTTAGGCTTGCTGTGTCCTTGAAGATTTCTGTTTTCTTTAGTGAAGTCTCTACTACCACTCCAACATTTATTTTTCTTGCACTTGATTTATAGGCACTTAGTTTCTCTTGATGGTTTTGGAATCTTATATGTACTGCGTTTGTATTTTTCTCGCACCTTCCTTGTGGCCTATGTGCTACAACTGTGTGTGTGAAATTTGTGTCAAATGCGAATGGTCTAGATATTTAAACCAAACGAACACAAAAATCAAGCAAACATTCAGATTGGGCATGAGAGACTCGAACAACATAGAAGTGGATGAAATTAAACTGTCAAATCTCCCATTAAGTAGATTTGACCATGATGGTTGATTTGGATGTGTGCTCACTAAAAATTTCAGCAGCATACTGATGCTCCAACATAAAATGAGTGAGAGAGATAAAAATGGTTAAGGATCGGATGTATAGATTGAGGGGAGATGAGATGGATGGCTAGGCTTAGATCATGAAATCAAGAGTGGAGATTGAATAGGATCTCTCACCTCATGGGATGGTGCCAAGTGGCACCATGAAGTGAGTTGAGAGATAGATTGGTATTTTGGAGTGTGGGAGGAGATTTTGTTACAAAGGCAAGTTTGTCTTCACACTCCAAAGGAGAAGGAATGAGAGGAATAAAGGAAATAAAAATTCCTTTGAAGTGCATGAGGGGACAAGATCCATGTGACAAGGTACGAAGGCCATGTCACATATACAAGGTCCCATGTGTATGATGTGATGGGTATGGGTTGACCTCACTTAATCAAGGATTGACTGTGTGCAAACGATTAGGGGGTAGATTATGATTAGATTAAGAAGAGGGATTAGGACAAGTGTGTAATTTCCCTTTTTCTATATGCCCTAGTTTTTGCCCTAAAATCACAAATCCAAGTTGAGATTGACAAGAATTATTATTTCACATCAAATCACAGTTGTAATACTAATATCTGCATGCCTGAATTTGATTATATCAGATCTGCCCCTGTTCAATATCTTGCTGCTCATAAAGGCTGAAATTAACTTCTCATGAAGTCTGAAATAATCTGCTGATAGTCTTCACACATATCTGCTCATAAATATTCCTTAGATCTGCTTTAGGGTCTGTTTATTATACCTTGAGTAGATATGATATTCAAAGGAATGCTTATAATCTGCTGTATTAATATAGTTATATGTTGGATGTAATAGGCCTGCTCTGATTTGTAAAATCCTTCTTCTACATTTAGGTGTCTGATCTGATTCAATTCCTTCTTTGATGCCCTACCTTGGGGAAATTGTTCTACTTTTATATCTGTAGGAAGCTGCCAATTCCTATAACTAAATAATAGTTCTGATCTGATCTGATCGATGGTCTCTTCACTGGATGCTTTTGGTGGTTCCTTTTCTTTGTATCTCTCAATGTGAGGGAGAGGTCACACCTCTTCATTATGGATGCCCTTTGGCAAGAGACACCCTTTCACCATTGGCACCCTTTGAAAGAGTGCAACTCTTAATTACTTCTGCCCTTGGAACGGGACACAACCTTTCATAATCAGATCTGCATTCCTTATTTAAATCAGATCTGCACTTCTGATTCTCAAATTATCCCCCTCAAATTAGGTTTTCTTCTCCTTTTTATATCTCATGTTTGAGGGAGTCACAACTTTTCGTTTCATTCCTTTGACCATTCATTAACTTAATTAAATTTAATTATATTTAATTATATTCTTTTATATTTTAATTTTAATTTTATTATTATCATTTATAATTAAATTGTATTTCAAAGTGGGGACATTACAAAGTGGGAGAGTTGGAGGACTAGACGTGTGGAGGGAGAAAGTTGGTTGATTAAATGACGCTATTTAATTCATTTTGGAGGAAAATAAGATAAAAAGGGTTAGTTAAATGAATAACAATATTTATTTAATTTAGTAGTAGAAGGTGATAAGATAGAATAAGTATGGTAGATAATTAAATAAATTAAGTTCCTTAGGGCTTTGAAAAATTAGAGGAAAATAAGGAATATTAATTAAATAATGGAATATTATTCAATTAATATAAATGATGGATAATTAATGAAATAGAGATAAATTGACCAAATGATGTGGTCAAATTTGGGTGTCTACATTTTGTCTCTCTTTGAGATGGTGTTACTGTTGTCACATGAAATTGCACCTTGCTGTACTGGGTCCAGCATTCCAATGACACAAAGGAAACAACTTTAAGGTGTGAGACCTTTGCCAATGAGGTTGAATTTCTAGAGAAGGCCGGCTTCCTTTCCAGTCTAGATGCATAAGTGCTGATCCAACTGAACACTTGGAAACCCTACTCTAATCCTATTCTACCAGCTTGCAGGAGGGAAGGGTAAGAAGGAATGTAGAACATGAAAGGGAGGTGATACACCAAGATTAGCATGTGTTTCTTCCTGTCCAGGAGAGCACAATGCATCAATGAAACAACTAGAACAACTTACACAGTTCTTTATTTTACTAGTTTCTAGAGTTAGATATGGAGGTTAGGATCTGATAGTATGCAGAAAGGAAAGGAAATATCATAATCAGCACTTAAAAAACATAATTAACACAGCATATCAACATAGAAAATATAAAGAAGGCAAGAGATATTTGCACAACATATTCAAAGGCGAGAAGGGGGAAAAACTGGTAATTCTCACTAATGCAAAGGAAAAGGCCGAGTTACAATAATAGAGATGCAAAAATGATTTGGGTCTTGTAGAGAACTGAATATTAGGTTGAAGTAGAATTTAGTGCGATTCCATAGATTCTTGATTTTCACATGTGGACAAAGTACATGGATGTGTAGTTTCTAGATGTTGCAGTTGTTTTGATGCAGCCCACAAGCACAAGGGGTTCAAATGTTGCATGAGGGCTATAGGGATGACTTCTCTTTGCAACAAGTTTTTTTTGTCTATATTTAACCCTTGCAATGTAGACAACAAGTGCAAGAATGCTGGGATAAGGTTTTGTACACCTTGCATAGAAATATTTGATATTTTGTGAAATTGTGGTCCACAAAATTGGGTGCCCCACTTTGTCGAAACTCAATGCTTTTTGCGGTAGTCGTGTAACATTACAAATGCATTTAGTGTCCATGGCACATTGGGGAAAATGCATTTACTATTTGGAGGGTCATGGTTTAGTGAGCACATGGTTATTAGATGCATTGGAGGAATGTGTACATTTAATGATTGGGTCACATGTAGCAAGCCATCTTGGGTGCCCACCTTGCAAATGTACTTGGGTGTGTCGATTATTGGTGCTTGGTGATTGGATAGTGATTGCAAGAAAAAATTCCTTTCTTGTTACTTATTGGTCTATAAATTGTATGGAGATTAGACATAAATTGTACATTCATTTTGTGAGTGAAGCTTGGTGCAAGTGCTTGTAGGGTTGAGATGTTTCTTGAGGAGATCCTAAGAAGCATGGAGTGGGATGTGTGGATCTTATTTTTTCTTGGATCCATCTAGGAGACATGCAATAACGGTTGCTCAATGCTACTGAAGAAGGCCATAGCCTTAATGTTGTTTCATGGATTGGGAGTGTTGATCTCCATGTGAAGGCGCAACGCCTGATATATTATTGTGCTTGTTTTGTTTGTTATTAAAAATTGAAGAAATGAGATTGAGAGAAATTGGTGTGGTTTCTTAGATTGAGAACATTGCATTATCTATTGCACATATGCTAAAAATAAAAAGTAGTTACAGGCTAAAAATAGACAACAATTACAGTCCTTATAGAGGATTGCTATTACAATAATTTTATTGAAGACTACCAACTACCACTAGCAACTAACTTATTACTTACATGTGTAAATGTACATTTCATTCTAATATTATACTGATATTCTAATACCCTTCCAATGACTAAACTATAAGGATTTGGAGGTCTAGTCATTAATTACTAGATGTGTACAAACGGGGAGAACTATCCGTATGTGTAAATTTTATGATATTATGCATGAGGAAGATAATAAAAAATAATATAATGAACATGCTTTGCTGTGGAGTTATCAATTGGTTTGCTTGTCTTTTGAGGTGTCACATGTAATTTGTTGAAGTCATCATTATGTTCATCTTCAAATATCACAGCAGCCTTTGATGCATAAGACATGAATGTTGTGTAGACAAAGTCCTGAATAGAGACAAACTCTATATGGGATGAATCTTAGTAGGAATGGAGACACCTTCAATTCTACATTGCTGATACACAGTTGGAGAACAACCACCCAATATACAGTTGGAGAAGAACCACACAAAGGTTGACACATAGGGACACCCCATGAAGTGAAATGTACGTCTATCAATGGTGCCGCAACACTAGCATACATGACCTCCTTAGATTTTTGATTGGACCATGGTTTCGTTGGTGTAGCATGCAAAACATGATCAACAAATTTGTACATCTCACTTGGCCTAACACTTCGAGCAATGACCTTATTCTAGTTTAAATCACAAATAATGAACTCTTTTCCACAAAATTTAACTTAAATGTTAGGATTTTCTCTAATTTGACCAATAGAGAGTAATTTTTTGTTTACATCTATAACATACCTAAAATTTAGGATTAAAAGTCTGTCATGAAGTTTAATTCTAACATCAATTATCCCTTGAACTGCACGTGACTTGCCATCACCATGTGAAACCAAAACTCTGTGACTATCCTCAGTAGTAAACTTGACATAATAGTCCTTTTGATAGTTTAAGTGTTTGGATGCACTTGAATTAAAGAAATAGCAATCGCTTTTAGCATTGTTTGGAAGTGTCATCAATACAAACTCCTCGTCATGGCCTTCTTTAGTAGTATTTACTAGGTTAGCTTCATTCTGTTGTTTGGGGTATAGATCATATTGACTTTTCTTGCAATCATTTTTAACATGCCTACATTTTTGCAATAGAAGCACTGTACCTTTCATCATGATTGTGCAGTGGAGTAGAATTGTGGTTTATATCTTGAGGCTTTATAGGAAGTGCACTTTCTGAACACTTAGAATAAGTTTCACTCATTTGCTCTTGTTCTGACCCTATAAAAAGTTAGGTTTTGAGTTTCAGTTATAGACTCAAAGACTACAAATGTCTCAAAAGAAGGTAAGAAATTGTTAATGGCCAGTGCAACCATGTTGTCCTTGTTGATTGATTTGTTGATGGCAACAGGTTGATCTTTATTTATCTTTGATTCTTAAGAGATGTTCAGACAAAGATCCCTTAATCAATTTGATAGAAAACAATAAGTTTTCGAGATACACGACCCTACTTTTTTTGGAAACTTGATAAGGTATACCACAAGGTATGCGTCGAGGTGGCACTTTAGACTTTAGAGGTTAAATCATTTGAGACTGACAACTTCAGAGTCAATAGGTCTTCGGTTCCCTATGACATTTGTCAAAGTGACCTAGGTGATTAATAGGTTTAGAAATTGTGCCTAGTTGAATTTTGTGACATTCTTGATACTCAACAATAGCTAGTTTCTTGTGAATCCAGATATTATTTTATTTCTGATGAGTTTCTGTGCCTTCGGCAATGTTAGATTTTAAATATAGGGCATTTACCTAATGATCCTAGAAAATAAACTTTTCTCAGTATTAGAAAAATGAAATCCCAAAAGTTTTCAAACCTGTAAATTCTTAACCTTGATCCTAAATTTTTTAAATATGTAGTCCCAGAAAATTTGAATGCCAACCTCACAAATTTCATAGAGCAATTACTGCAAACTTCTGAAAAATACTCCAAATCCAGAAATCTTTGATTGCAAACTCCACATATTATTCCAAAATTTGCAAAATTTTCAAAGCCTTTTTAATTTTCATACTTTAAGGATTTTAAATCAGAAGACTTTGTAGGGAAATTTAGAAGAGAAATACTTTGAGTTATTGATACTCATGTTTCCTTGCAATGGGTAAAAATGCCCTAGCTGTGATTGTTAAATGGAAATTTTTTGCAACTAGAGGCCTCTTTTTTACCTGAGATTCAGATCTACAATTTTGTATTTTTCTCTGCCTACATGGCTGTACCATTGAACAAAAACTGAGATGGAAATGGGTGATTTCCTCACAATTTTGCTGGAAATTTTCTCCCATATGACCACTACTGCACTAATCACCCCTAATGTTTTGAATTTGTTTTCAATTGGAAATTAAATACAATGCAATATCCAAAGTTTTTTTCTGATCACCCAGTTCCTTAGATGGGCAAGGTGAGAGCATACAGGGAATATGACCACATAGTATCTAGAATGCAACAACTAGAAAGAAAATGCACTAGGCAGCAAGCTGGCCAACTCGCTTCTTTAGTGGAGTGCTATGCAACTTGAAAGGAAAGAAGCTACACTTCATGATTATTTAGTGGAGTGTACGGTACAATAAGAACACAAGCTTCACACTTATTAATGGAGTGCAATTATAGAGCACAAGCACTTCTTGCTTACTCAGCAGAGTGCAATTACAAATTTTCAATTATTCAGTGGGCAAGCAAATTTAGCACTTTCCACTTATTTAATGGGGTGAGTAAATACAATATTACCCAAACACACCCAAACTTCACTGGAACATACTGGAAGAAGAATATCTCAAACTGGTAATTAAAATTCAGACATGTGTAGGTCTGGTAACAAGACTTTGTGTAGGTATAGTGGCTGTACAACCTCCTAAAACCATCATAAACTTGTCCAACATTGATTTCATTATTGCATAAAGGAGTGACAGAGATGTGGGGAGCCTAGGCGCCACCAAAAATATCAGAAAACAGCAGCAAAGCGCTGCATTTTGCTCCCTAACCATCATGCCTCATTCAAAGGCACACATTAGCATATGGTACAACCCAGATATGGTAAAGATCAGACTGAAACAGCATTAAAATCCTTGAAGAAAGTGTACTGTTTGCAGAAAAACAATCACTACACTTGCCAAAATTGAATATCACATGAAGATATTGGAATTTCTTAAAAAAATAAGTGGTACAGCCTGCGACAAATAAATGGTATGGCCAGCCAAAGGAACCTCCAAAATCACTTTAAAACCATTCAAAAACCTCTGAAACATTAGGCAAACAATATCAAAACCTTGCAACTCAAAACACAACAGAAATCTTCATCTTGGAAAAAACTCAGAAAATACCTTCACTTGCAAGTGTAGCTGTGGCCTTTGTTTGAAACTACCCAAACTAGCCAAGGGGTTTTTGTCCCTGAAACCGGTAATTTCAAGAGGTTTTTCGTCCTTAAGAAATTTGAAGAAGAACACAGGTTCTCTTAGCATATAAGCAAATATCAATTCATGTCTAACCTTTCAAATGAGCTCTCATTCTTTTTCTATAACTTCTCTGGAGGAAAAATATCTTTAATAATAAATAATAATTCATTTTTCTTCCAAATAGTTTCTTTTTGAAAATAAATTATAATCCAAGCTGTAAACAGACCCCCTTGCCCAGGTGTCCCAATCGATGCACACCTTAACACTTTATTAATAAATAATTACACTAAGTTGTCTTTTTTAATTTTCACTATTAGACAATTTAAATATAATTGTTTAATAACTCAATAATTTACCCAAGTTGCAGAAAGTATCAAATTAACACAACTATGCAGTTCTAAGTTTCTAACCATAACAAAGTGATCCTGAAGTCTTGGGACAATGATTTGGTCAACTGGGTGACTTTCTAAAAATAGCAAACTTCTCCAAGAAGTCTGGAAAGCTCCCAAAAGTTGAAATCAATTCTGAAAGCATCATAAGGCTCACCAATACCGATTTTGAATTCAGCTCATTGCCAACAACTCTGCAAGACTTATTCTGTGCTTTCCAAGAACTTTGGAGTTCTCCCTTACCAATTAGCCTATGGTAAAACTCAGAAAATAGGCTACTTGTCCACAGATTGGTCATGCTCAAGGAAGGGACATACTAATATTTTTACTGTGACCTTTGAAAGCTTTAATGAAATTTCTTTAAACATCTTCCTGGCTGGATAGCAAATGATAATTGTGCCCTAATGATTTTACTGGTGCTTGCAAATGTTGTGAGTCGTGACAAACCACCACTTGAATTAATTGTGCTAATCATGCTTTGCGCCTTACATTCCTGTTGAACTCTATATGATTGATGTTGTAACCGACTAACTAGGGTTTCCTCAACACGATTTGGTTTTGATACCAATGTTGGTAAAAACTGAAGAAATGAGATTGAGAGAAATTGGCATCTCTTGTCAAGTTGAGAGCACCTGTTTCTGTTATTGAACATATGCTATAAATTGAAAATATTTATGGTCTAAAAATAGGAGGCACTTATAATCCTTACGAAGGATTGCTGTTACAATTTTTTTATTAAAGATTACTAACTAACTTATTACATAAGAGTGTAAACATACAATATTAGTACAGTATTATACTAATATTCTAATGTAGTTGCCAAGTATACAATGGTTTCAGTGCTTTGGAAGTAAACTTTTTCTGGAAGGGTTCTTCTAGAGTATATCAGTGTTTCTCTTTTGTATGGTTGTTCTTTTCTTCCTTCCATTTTCTTTTGTGTTGACATGTCAGAATGCTACTAGAATTTGTATAGATTGGATTATTTATGACATCTTTTCTCGTAGGATTAAGGATGGATATTGTTTTGTATTTCTCTTTATTTGGTATCAGAGCTTAGTTTTGAGTTTTGGTTCTAGTAGTGTTGGAGGAATTTCTTTTTTCAAGATGGTGCTGATACAACGAAGGAATGTCTGAGACATGAACCCCCTACTGTCCTTGTGCTTGCTTCAAAGAACAGTTTAGTTGTAGGTTTCTTAGTTATCATTCGAGGAAAGAGATAAAGGGCATGAGAGAGGAATGGAGCTGGTTCAGCCAGTAGCACCCTGCAAATGATTTTCAAATCTTCTTACCTCAATTTGTAGAGACCTGCCATTTGTGTAAATACAAATCTTCATTGCTTTCTCTTGTATAAAGACAAGTTGGCAAAGAATAATTAGAAATGGTTTGAGCTTAGAAAGGATAGATACTATTATATGAGATAACAAAATTGGTTTGTTTCGATTTGGATAAACATTGTCTATTATCTATCAATGTTACATGCCAATATTTTGAGCTATTATTCCTTGCCCATTTGTCTAGTTTGGGTTGCAACCTCATAAGGACAAGCTAATGCTTTAGTTTCGTTTGTTGTAAAGAATATGCTTTTAGAATTCAAATGAGTAGGAAGTAAATGTTGAATTTCAAATGATGGAGGAATGTTGTCCAGTGACTGATAATTTGCACTGACTTTTCTTTGTACTGACTTTTTTTGTGAATAACCATTTTGAGCCATTATCACTTTGTTTCCTTGTCTACTTTGAAATGCCACATCGTAAGAAGTAAGAACAAGCCCCTATGATGGCAAAGAACATACTTTTAGCGTTCAAATGAGTGGGAAACAAATGTTGATTTATAAACAATGGAGGCATGTTGTTTTGCAGCTCATACCATGAACTAAATATTCTTTTGTTTGATTATTTTAAAGATATTACCTTACCTTTGTCCATGGGCAAATGTGAAAATCATAACATAGAGATTCATCTATCCATTCTCATACTTGAGTATGGAGATTCTTTTTTCTTTTTAAAGGTTTCCCCTTTTTCCTTCTTCTACTCAGGATCTTCCAGGCGCCCTTGATGAAGCTGCAGTTACCGAGTCTCTTGAATTGCACAAAATAAAAAATCGTCAGTGGGCTATATTTAAGACTTCTGCATTAAAGGGTGAAGGTTTATTTGAAGGATTGGACTGGTAAATGTCTCCACCTTTATGCTCACATTGGCACATTTATTATTTGAATTTGGTAATTAGAGTTACTATGCTTACATTAATGATTAGGTGTAATTAAATAGTTGGCTCCAGATACCCTGTATGTTCTGATTTCATGATTGTGTATAGGTTAAGCGATACACTTAAATCAGGGGGCCGATAATTTGTAACAGCAATTTTCTGGATTGTGGAAGTGATTATGTGCAAATTTGTGTCCCAAGACATGAGCATTATATGCAGTTGCACCATTAGTGATTAACTGGATTGGCCAGGTGGAGAGTTTCTAGTTTTAATTCAAAATTTTTCGTTTCAAAGGGAAGTTATATGATATCATTGTTGTTGAAGATTTTGACAATGTGCCCTGATGCTGAAGAGAAATTTATATCACAATAAACACACAGATATCTGGTTCAATTGGATCATGTTGTACTCTTGTGTTCCATTCTGAGCTATCAGGAGCAATTTCTGTAATATTAGTAGTACAACATTTGGGAGAAAATTTAAATGGTTTTAATAATGCTAAGTGTCTTTCGTAGCATCAGCTATGTTTTCTTTTTATAGGTTGGGAAATACATTGTCCGGATTTAGACAAGTTCAAAGAGAAATATTTAATTTTTAATGGAACTTACGTTAGATACTGATTGGTGACAAATCAATTGCAGGTTGTCATCTTTAAACTGCTTTCCTAGACTTATAAGAACAAACTACTATAATTAATGCTTTGAGATTTCCACATTTTAACATTTCAAGTCATTATCTGGATTACCTGAGTTTAAAACTCTTTCTTCTTACAGTTTGGGTCTACTTCTAGGCCCTTTTCCAGGGATATGTGTATCATTCAATGTAGAGGGATGTTTAAAGAGTCAGGGCAATCTAGTTGATCAAAATGTCCTTAACGAGTCAAAAGGGGTTGAGCTCAATTTTGGTTAAAGCATTGGGTTCTCATTGTGGACGCCTAAGTTCAAATCCCTAAATTTACATTTCATGTGGAACTTGAAGCTGTGACTCATGAACTCCATTGTTGGCTCTTAGAATGGATGTGATTTCTAAAATGGAAAAGCTTTGATTCATGAACTCCATTGTTGTCTCTTAGTATGGATGTGATATCTAAAATGGAATTCAAAGGGGTTACTCTTGATCTTCCATTATTTAGTCTAATGTCACTGCTTGAAAGGAGATAGATTCTAGTCATGTGAGCCATATTTTTAAACTTTCCTTCATATACATATATATATGACAAGAGGTCTAGAAGGTAAGTCTAAAGAAAAGGGGGGTTTGAACTTTGAACACAGTTCTATCCAGGTGCACGACATGAAAAGTACAACATTTTTCTGAAAAACAAATTGAGGGTAGGTCACCTTTTTAATGCCAATCACTACTATAAGCTATTAATTTAACTACTCTATAAATTGCAGTCACTGCAAAATTTAATTAAAAGGTAGGATATACCGGAATATGTGACAATTTTCTGTCGTTTAAGATTCAGTTGTGGATGCTTTATGCAGTTGCTTATCATTCTAAATCATTCATCTAATACCAATAAAATTTACATGTAAATGATTTGTGCCTTGTGCCTATATTATAATGTATTTGACATGCAATTCGACCATTCTAAGTTCTTGACAGATGATTGTGTATATTCCAGTAAAATTTATATTTTTCTAAATGATGCAAGCTTATATAGTATGCTCTTTGTAAATCCGTAATGTTGTGAATATCTTTTGCGAACCTGTAAATCTGATATGGCTAATTGTTTTTGGTTATGTTTTCTTTGTAGTTGTCTCTCATGTTGCATTGAGTTGCAAAGAAAAATTCAGATGAGATGAGCCATAATTTTAAATGATAGCCAGGTCCCTACAGATTATTTTAAACAACTTAGTGTCAAAATTAAATATTAATGGATAGAAAATTTTCTACATGTTATGGTTAATGGGTACGAATTTGTTACGTATGGTTAATAGATAGGAAATTTCTGTTTCATATATTACGGTTGAGGGAGAAAGTTTCTACTACATAGGGTTATAAGAGGAGTATCGAGATGATAAAACTTAGTTGAAAGGGGTGCTGAATCAAAATGTTAAGTACCAGTCGTGACTCAGCTGCAATATTTAAGATCTCATAATACAGTTCTTGTAAAAGCAATATTTAAGATCTCATAATACAGTTCTTGTAAAAGCAATATTTAAGATCTCATAATACAGTTCTTGTAAAAGCCCCTTTAAGCTTAAACAAACCATGCACATGTTTTTTATATTGATAAAAGTGGGTTTTAAAAGGGTCTGGGCCCTTGTACAACATATCAGCCTTCAGGCAATTAGAACCAGTACCATAGGATCTGGGACAAACCAAACAATGCAAACTTTGTTAGGTCTCTATTGTAATAACTGAAATAGAACAACCGTGCATTGATAGATTTTGTCGTCGAATAGTTACATGGATACCATGAATGTCCAACAAAATAAAAATACAAATAATCATTTCAAGTAAATCTAGTAATTTTCAATTATACCTATTAAAACTGTGAGAGTATGACTCGCTGAAGTTTTAGTAATGATTTTATTTCACTATTTATTTAATTTTTTTCATCATTTTAAAATAAGATTTACTTTTACGCATGGTTATCTTTGTTTGCATTTCCTTTGGTTCCATAAAACCCCAATCTCTACGATTGTGTTTCAGAGAAATCAATTATCTTTAATTAGAGCCTTAGTAGATTGTGATTTATCAATTTGTTCTTTAAAGAATTGTTGATTAGTGTGAAAGAATTGTTGATTAGTGTGAAAGAATTGTTTTGCTACAATTTTCATCACATATTGTATGTAGTGTTATTTTGGAGTCTTAATATAAATCTAGATAAAACATTGCACCTTTGATTGAGTCCTAGTATATTGCAATTTATCAATTTTGTTTTTCAAAATTATCATTTACTGACAATCTTACACTGCCTTGCTACAATTTTCATCATAGATTATATATACACGTTAGTTTGAGGAGACCTACTAGGAAATTAAAATTAAACTTACACTAGTATTAAATATATGTATACTAAAAACTCATTTATTCATGAGTTATTTTATTTACTACATAAATAAACAGCTATAATTATTGTAGCTACATTGTTTACTTCATTTCTTTTTGGGTATACATTGTTTACTTTATTTTTTGGTAATACACATGTTTTACTTTCTTATGTAATTTTTAATTTTACTTTTTGAAAAAGTCAATCATTCATTATTTTTGGTTATTCTTTTATTTTGTTTTTACTTTTTAGAAGTGTGCTAAATATTATACTTTTATTATACTTTTTAATTATGTAGATATTAAAGATGATATTTGTCTAGAAAATAAAAAAAATGTAGAAGCAAAAGTTGAAGAAAATAACATATTTTGATTTTAACTTTGAAAAATTAGGGTTGATTTTTATGGTTTATTACATTATTATTAAAAAGTAAGATTAATTTTTCAATTAAAATAACCCAAAGTTTTATGTAGAAACAAGGGAGTACTAACAAAAACCCTTGTTGTTTTGAAATTATTTTGTCTTTCTTATATGTTCTGATTAATTAAGAAAAACAGGTTTTCAGGTTCCGAAACCTTTAACAAAGGAGATTAAGATAAGACAATAAAAAGTCCAGAGCTTATAAACCGTTTACAAAACGATTGGCAAAAAAACCAGCAAACCAAAAAGACAGCTAAAAATAAAAACAACAAAGAAACAGGGAAAGCACTACACAGCTATAGTTTTCAGCAGGTCTTCCGCCTTTTTCACCAACTGGTCATAGGTGGCCCCAACAGTTTTGAGATCTTCCAGGTCCTTGTTAGGTTTCTTTTCTTTCTTTTTGCCTCTGGTTCGGGTTCTGGGTCCTTGAGCGTCCCCTGTGCCTTCAGTGTCCGGGTCAATATTCAGGATCTCCTTCTCTTCGTCCAGTTTGCTGATGGGGGTATTAGTGTTGCTAGCAGAAATCTTCAGGATGCTTAAACTCTGTTTAACAATACTCTTCAGGCACTCCTCAATTTTGCTGACTTCACTGGCGGTACTCGAGATAGTTTGATCATTAGCGTTAGCAAGATTTTTCCTTTCCAGTAGATCTTTCTCTATTTTCTCAAATCTGGGGTTGAAGGAGTCTCTTATGTTTTCAGCTTTTGCAATGGTATTTTTCAGGGCCTCAATGTAATCAGCCATAGTCTTCCCTTCCCCAGTGCTGATGGTTTCCAAAATCTGAATTCTGTTGCTGAGTTTTTTGTTGTCATCCATAGCTTTCTTGTAACCAGTTATTAGTCACTTCATACTATCCATGAAACCTTGCATACCCTATGGAGGAGGGTTAGGGGGAGGATCAACCTTACCAGGGATATCCTGTTCCTTTTTTGGGGTGTCCTGAATAGTTGTTGTCTTCAACCCTAAGAGCCTCGCCCGTGGTCACCTTCTCCAGGTTCTGTTCGGCTTCTGAGGTCTTTTCTTGCTTATAAACCTCCAACTCCTTCACATTCTCCTCCTTCCTCTTGTGCTTATTTCTAGTCTGGGTGTGAACTTTGGTTTTTTTTTTCAGCGAACCTTGAGGGTTCTCTTTTTCCGAGTCTTCAGAGACCTCCGATGAAGGGCTAATCTGGAGGATTCTGCCTTTAGGTTTTTTACCCTTAGAGGAAGAAGCTCTTGTTTTAATGTATTTCCTCTTCTTACCAGTTTCATAATCCGAAACATCCAAGCTCTTTTCAGAATCACTCGATGGGTCACTATCAGACTCCTCATCCACTGAAAAGACAAAGTCAGACCCATCCTCCTCAGACTCTATAGAGGGCTGTAGGTGGGCTATTTGATTGGCCTTGAGATGGTCGTAAATAAGGACCATTAAGCCTTGATGCATGGCAGTGTCCCCCATAGGGTTCTCTTTGTAGGCCTTAATAGTGACATTCATCGAGCAAAACAGAAAATAAGGAAAATTAACCTTCTCATCATGCCTAAAATGATTCAGCAAGACGAAATGGTAGTCATAAACTTTTGTAAACCTACCATCTAATGTAATGTAGCGCATTAAAACAAAGAGGACCTCCTGCCAAGGTTTAACAAAAGCCCTAGGGGGGTAGTAAGTTTTACTTAACTTCATCGGGCGTTTTTCTCCTTCTTGGTTTCCGGATATCTGTCAATGGCCTCCTTACTGACTTTTCTGTCTCTGTAGAAGTTGCATCCTTCCCTTCTGAGGCTCGTGGCTTGGGCAATAAGGTCTTCATCAATTTCAACAGTTTGGTCTCCCATTTTCAGCATACCCTTTCTTCCGTTTTTGCAGAAAAAATTGGTAACCATGCCATCCCGTCTGTGGAGTCTCTCCATGAATTTCGAAAAACCACCCTTTTGCAGGATGCTCCAGACCTCCTCCTTCTGTTTCCATTCTTTGTAGCTGCTTGGTTCGTATCGCCGCTTGTTACCACCCATATTTTTGCTGTTTAGAGCCGAATTTTGAAACTTGCAGAAAGTTTTAGCCAGAAAGTTTGTTGGAACTTTCAATTTAACCCAAAAAGCATGGGAAGTGATGGAATAAGTATTATAATAAATGAGGCTCACATTATTATAATAACTCAAAGTACTCCATTTAGTCCTTTTCATTATTATTCTGTCCATCAAAAATCTTTGGAGTGCTTCTATATTGGTCCTTAAAAATGATTAGTCTGACATTTTCAAGGAGTCCTTGTTCTCCCGTCCACGTAATCATCTCATCTTTGTTAACCGTTGCGTTGGCAGCCCAATTAGCAGAGCCACTGGCCTCACGGTAAATGTGGGATATGTAATTTTAAAAAAAGTGCCGATAAGGTCTCTAGCGGCTTTAATGATATTATTGATCGACCATGAAGGCTTTGAGGTCCCCTTAAGACATTTGATGATATTGTTTGAGTCCCCTTCAATCCATAAGTAGGGGCAATTCCATTTTTTAGCAAGGAGAATACCTTGGAGAGCTGCCATTGCTTGAGCTTTATGGTTTGTTTGGCTCCTAATTGGGACGTCAACCATTTCCTTGCAAATACCTTTATTATCTCTAAGAATAGCTCCACAACCTGCAGGGCCCAGGTTACCTTTTGCAGCACCATCAAAATTGACTTTGAACCAACCATGAGGGGGGGTTTGCCACCTAGCTTCAAGTCTTTTATTTTGGTTGGGGTCAGAACTGTCAACAATCTTAAAATTCCATGAGCTTAAAATATTTGATTCTAGGGGGTTGTTCGAGAAACAGGGACCCTCAATGATCCCAATATTTTCCACAATCGCCCATTGAATTTTCTGGAACACAATATCCTGATTGAGGGATAAGTCCCTGAAGATACGATTGTTTATTTCTTTCCATAATCCCCATAGGATGTGAGGAAGAGATAGCTGCCACAAAGATCTCAAAAAGGAGTTAGTCCAATGAAAATTCCAGGAGGAAAATAGTTCACCAATAGTGTTAGGAAACACCCAATCAATGCTAAATTTTTTAAGAAATCTTTCCCAGAATGAGGTAGAATAGGAACAGTGGATGGCCAGGTGGTCCACAGACTCTTCCTCCTGAAGACATATAGCACATCTATTAGGGAAGGCAAAGCTTCTGCCCTTTAGGTTGTCTAGGGTCAAGATCTTATTTTGAAGGATGGTCCAGTAGAAAAAAATGATTTTGGGGGTCAGACCCTTAATCTAGGTTTTAGACCAGAAAGGATTACTAGGAGGGGTGGGGGAAATGACACAATACATAGAGAAAACAGTTAAAATACCATCGGGTTCATGTTTCCAAATAAGGGAGTCTTCCTCTTTATTCAACTAGACCGAAGACAGATGGATCTTGAGCTTAGAAAGGCTAGGGTGGATACTTTCAATGTTCTGCCATTTGTTACCAGACCAATACTCTGCAACTAAGGAGCCAAAAGTTCTGATACAGGAGGGAGCATGGAGGGCCCATTCATTGATTTCAGTCAAGGGTTTATCAAAAAGCCAGGGGTCCTCCCATAATTTAACTTTCCTGCCATTTCCTACTTTCCAGATCACTCCTTTAGCAATGCTTTCTTTGCACTTAGAGGCATGATTCCATATATGGGACCCATTAATACTGATTTCTGAATTGATAAAAGAAGAAAGAGAGGAGGACAAAAGAGAGTAATTACTTCGCCAGATTTTACACCATTCAGTGTCTGAATGGAACATTCTCTAGACTTGTTTGGACAAGAGAGCTTCATTTAAGGTTCAGATTCTTCTTAGGCCCAAACCTCCTTTACTTTTTGGTCTACAAACCTAATCCCAAGCCACCAGAGACATTCTTTTCTTGTCTTCAACTCCAGACCATAGGAATTTTCTTTGAATTTTCTCAATTGCGTCAACATACTTGACTGGAATTCTGAAAAGACTTAGGGCATAGATCGGAATACTTTGAAGAGAAGCTTTAAGTAGTTGGAGCTTTCCAACCTGACTTAAAAGGGCTCCTTTCCAACCAGCTAGTTTTTTTATGAAATTTATCAACTAGAGAGCTCCAAAAAGGATCAGGAGGTGCAATGCCCGTAGGGAGGCCAAGGTAGGTCACAGGAAGATCAACAATCCTACAATCTAGGATTCTGCTGATTCTCTGTTGTCTTTTCGCAAGAGTATTGATGAAAAAAACTTCGCTTTTGAGCCAATTAATAAGGTGACCAGAAGCTGAGGCAAACTTACAAAGGGTACTCTTTAGGATTTTAGCTTCAGAGATACTATATTCTCCCATGATAAATAGTATCATCCACAAACTGTTGGTGGGAGCAAATGAGGTTAGCAGAGGAAGGTTGGAGTCCCTTAAAGGAACCTTGCATAACCATTTTTTCCATTGACCTTCCAAAACATTCTGCCATAATGATGAAGAGCATGAGGGAAATGGGATCCCCTTGCCTTAAACCTCCGGAAGCTTGAAAAAAGGGGGATGGAGAACCATTGACAAGAACAACAAAAGAGGCAGAGGTGATAAGCTGACTGAAGAGGTCGATAACTCTAGTGGAGAAACCATAAGCCATAAGAACCTTCACAAGGAAAGGCCAGTCAACCCTGTCATAGGCCTTGGAGAGATCAAGATTGAGGATGAGACCCTGCTTCTTAGCTCTAACAAGAGAATGAATTTTCTCATGGACAAATATAATAGAGTCAAGGATTTGTCTTCTAGGGACAAAACCATTTTCTTGATGGTTTATCAAAATAGGAAAGACAGACAAAATTTTGGTAGTAAGAACCTTGGAAATAATCTTATAAAAAGAATTGCAAAGACTGATAGGTCTAAACTTGTCCATAGAGTCTGCACCTTGGGTTTTGGGGATGAGAGCAATGAAAGTACCATTGATTTCTTTCAATAGTTTTCTAGCCCCGAAAAATTCCTTGACCCTATTGGAGACATCTTTCTCGACAATGTCCCATAAATCTTGGAAAAAGAACATAGGGAAACCATCTGGGCCAGGCGCTTTGTTACCATCAAAAGAAAAAAACAACATTTTTGATTTCCAGGGAAGAAGGAATGGAAGAGAGGGAAACGTTCATTTGATCATCAATGAGACAAGGGATGTTTTGAAGGAAAGAAGATTGAGCTTCAACATCCAACCTGTGATCCCTCTTGAGCAGTTCCAGAAAATACCTTTTGGCTTCATTTCTTATTTCTTCCTCCTTGACCAACTCCCCATTATCCACAAGAAGTTTGGTTATCCTATTAGCTACTTTATGCTTGATCATCGACATATGAAAGAATCTTGTGTTCCTGTCTCCTTCCTTAAGCCAAATGCATCTTGATCTCTGCTTCCAGAAAGTTTCCTCTTTAGCAATGATTTCATGGTAATTTTTAAGAATCTCATTTTCATCAGCAATGGACACAGTGCTGAAACCATCCTTTTGAATTTGGGCATGTATTTTTGTAAGATCTTTTTGGACTTTACCTTTAGCCTCAAAGATATTCCCAAAATTGGATTTATTCTAGGGTCTTATGTTATCCTTCACACTTTTAAGCTTCTTAACAACTCTATACATAGCAGTTCCCTCAACTTGGATATTCCACCATTTTTGAATATTACTTTTGATATCTGGATGAAGGGTCAACATTTTTTCAAATCTGAAGGGAAAGTGTCTCCTTCTATTAATTGAGCCAACAATGAAAGTGATCGGAAAATGATCTGACCCAGCTTGAATGTGGGTCGACAGAGAACAAAAATAATTACTGTACTAATCATCATAAATGAGAGTCCTATCAACACGAACTTGGATAAGATCATTACCAGTTCTCCTGTTAGTCCAAGTGTAATTGCATCCCTGTATTTCCAAATCATTGAGAGCCTGAGTATTAATAAAGTCCATCAATGTGAGAAGGGCTTCCTCCAAATTTTTCCTCCTCTGTCAAAGGAGTATTGAAGTCTCCCATGACCAACCAGCTAAGATTTCTGAAACTGTCCCTAGCTTCTATAAGTTTCTTCCAGAATGAATTTCTAGCTTTCAAAGTATTAGGAGCATAAATGTTAGTGAGGACCCAAGAGGTACCATCTTTTAAGTGCTCAAATTTAATACAAGAGAAGTTATTTTCAAGAATAAGAACATGACCTTTGACAGTATTAAGGTTCCAGATGGTAGCTATGCCTCTTGAGGCACCTTCTAAGCTACTACCACTGACATTGCCATTTTTGAAAAACTTCAGAGATTCAACTTTTTCTCTACTCATTTTAGTTTCTTGAATTAGGAAAACATCAGGTTTACTATCCCTTATCATATTCCTAATGATATCATGTTTATGGGGATTATTGAGTCCCCTAATATTCCAAGAGATAATCTTCATAGTTACTTACCAATTCCTAACTCCCATGGCTTGCTTCTAAGAACTTCAAACCTTTCAAAATATTTTCTTTTCTTTTTGCCTTGTTTTATAGTAGATTGAGTAAAACGGCCTATACTACCCACTAACCAGCCCATTATTTACTAGAAACATCTTGTCTAATGGTGGCATCCTTATTCCATATACAACTACTAATACAACGTTGTCCAAGCCTTCAAGGAATTGGCTCTTAGTCAAAGTATTGACCATTTTTTTGATTAATTCTTTAGCTTCTCTAAGAGCTAACACTATTAAAACATGGATGAGACATCTATGCTTACTCTATACTAATGGTCATTAACCATAGATTCCTCCTCTAGCATCCACTGCGCTACATGAAGGAGTAAGTCACTTTGCATCTTAAATACACTCTTCAACCTTTTCTTTGTTATGCTTACCATAAAGATCGTCTATTTTGGGTACCAACTAGATGCATAAGTTTACCCATTAATTTTCCTAGGATTAATAATAGTTTATATTTTGAGGGAAGGTCTTGTCAATATATTGGAAAACACATTACTTATCATCATTTGATTTTCCTACCTTGGCATAGATAAAATCTTTCTACTTAAATGATGGGTAGAGCTCAGTACCGTTAGAAATTTCATGGTTCTCTTTGTAGTGACTATTTTCATTAATTCTTAGATGTATGAATTAAGGCTTAGTTTATTGTCCCTTTGATCCATGGCATGGCACCATCTTGTGTTCAATTCTTTACCGAGAATCAAGCTTTGAATCTATTATGCACAAAAAAAAGTGTAAGTCTATATTGTAAAAATTCCATTAGATCTTTTTAAGATGAACGTACCTAGCCGACCTATACCACTAGTCCCATGGCTTGCTTCAAGAACTTCAAACCTTTAAAAATATTTTCTTTTCTTTTTGCCTTGTTTTATAGTAGATTGATTAAAACGACCTCTACAACTCACTAAACACCCCATTATTTATTAGAAACATCTTGTCTAATGGTGGCATCCTTATTCCATAAACCACTACTAATACAACGTTGTTCGAGCCTTCAAGGAATTGTCTCTTTTTCCACGTGCTTCATGCACATCTTTACATGTACTTAGGACACAAAAATTATTATGGTGGCTATCTTTTATAGTTTCGCCTCTCAAATCATATTTATTATGATGCAATTATATAATTTGAGAGGAGCAAAGTATAACAAGCATTGCAATTTCATTGAATCTTCCATACACAATAAGTGGGATACATTGGTTGCAAGCCCTTGACAACCTTACACATGGAGAAATCACTTTTTTTATATTTTACATGAATTTGTGTTGTATAGATTGAGGGGATGCCACTAGTTCTAACTCATTGAAAACCTTAAAAATATGTCAAACTTTATATAGATTGAGGAGGCCAACTTAGTTGCAATACCTTGACAACCCTAATAATTTGATGCCTTTTTTTTGAAACATTTTGCCATGGTTTCATGTGGGTCCATCTCAATCATAACTCCATGGTTCCATTCACTTTGTTGTTTTGATACTATTGTGATAATAATTTGGCTCATGTAAATGAAAGATATCAATATTTATTTATGATCGTGTTAGTGAGTGATAAGATAATGTTTTTTGTGACCACGTGTACAATTTGGTAGAGGTAGCCTCATGGACAAATATGAAGAAAATCAAGGGCCATTCTCCAACTTGTATTTCATAAATGTGTTTTACTTTACTCATTGCTATATTTTACTTTAGCACATGAATGTTTCATGGTAGATTTATATGAAGAAAATGAAGGGCCATTCTCTAACTTGTATCTGGTAAATGTGTTTTACTTTATTCATTGCTATATTTTACTTTAGTATATGCATGTTTAATGGTAGATATATATGCATAGTAAACATTAGGGAAAAATATAGAGCAAATAAAAGCGCACACTTCACACTTTTCACTCTTGTGTTACACTCAATTTTAACCCTATCAATAAATATGCCATCTTAATTTCTAATGTTAGAGTTATCATGTATAAGTTGACATAACCTAGCCTTAAACCTATCTATGGTACAATCTCATCTACCTTAATTTTTGCCTAAATTTACATACCTTGAGCAAAAGCCAATCCAAAAAGTGACAATTTTTAATCAACTTGAATCCAAAAATGTTGAATTGAACACATAGGAATGCCTAATTAAAGACAACTCCTAAGGTAGTCTATGATCCACCATCACATCTTAGAACACAATTTGAAATTAGAGTATTAATAAGAGTTAAAGATCATCTTAAGAACAAGAACATCCTTGCACTCAAACATCATCCATTTTGAATCTACTTATCTTATCATTGCTCATTGTCTACAACAATTACACACGATCTTGGCTAAGACTAAAGGAAGTGAAGTATTTCAACCCTAACACATTAAGATTTCAAAGGTGTTCTTAAGTTCACTATTTGACCTAACACACTATTATTGAAGTGAAACAAACATAATTTAGAATAGATGATAGACAAACATGTTCATAGTTTCCATACCATAAACTTTGGACATTATCATAAATTTGAAAAGATGGAATACGTCTTTGAAAAAAACATATGTTGAAACTGATATTATACAACAACACTTCAAGTCTATTTAGAAGAACTAAAATGTTGCTAACCCTACTCTTTTCAATTGAAAATATTCGTATCTTATACTTGATTCAACCCATTTGTATTAATCTAAAATTTAATTTATATATAATAATCATTTTTCCAATTCACAACTCCAAACAACAACATTTGCCCATGATCTAAAAAACAATTCTTTATATATTCCTAAATTTAAAAAAAATTCAAAAGAGGGTAGTCTATTGTTCCTTTCGACGGCTATAAATCCCATTTCAGAAGGTTCTATAATGCCCATCTTAGACTGCTTTCTCAATCTCAATGATTTCCCAAAACTTACATAAATTTGAAGTAATAAATAGTAAATGTAAAACACAACAGCATTAATATGGAGAGAATAATTTAACAAGCTGGATTGTATTATTAATGAAGAAATCAAAGAAAAACAATCCAGTCCAATAACAGTTTCTCATCTGCAAACCCAAAACATATTCTGATAATCAAAACAAATCCATATGACTCTTATTTTCATTTCTACAAGCGCAGCCTTCCATTCAAATCCCACCCAATGCATGAATTATTGACAATATAGAAATCTACATCAAGACCTTCAAATTTCAGAAGCAGGAAAACGAAAATTCTTGGAGTGGCTAGACAAGTATAGCAAAGATCATCCCCACCAGTACAAAAGCATAGCCAGTCATGCTCTGCTTAATCCCCACAGCTGCAACAAGTCAGAAGAAAGCATAAGTTTTTGTGACAATAAATTTTTACAATCAATGATGATTATTGTGTTATGTTTCTGGATTCAATTGTGTAGAATTTATTTGCATCAACGGATCACACTCCATGATCCCTCATTAAGATGAGAGAGCTGTAGAAAGAAAATGATCCATCATTAAAATGAGAGAGTTGTAGAATCAACGTTTCGGATCACACTCCATGATCCATCATTAAAATGAGAATGATCCGTTGATGCAAATAAATTCTATACAGTTGAATCCAGAAACATAACACATTAATTGTGAAACATGTTCATGATTAAAAGATAGATTGCAGGGAGATGGATTATAGTGGTGGTGATTTCAATTACTAACCATGGCTTGAAAGGCCAGGAGCAGAAGCAGGAGCATGGTGATGGCCCTCATGACCCTCAATCTGTTGAAGAAGAAGAATAGCACTGATTGCAATCACTGTGAAAACAAGTTTAAGACCTTTCACATATAATGCCATCTTCTAAGAAATATTGTCCTTTGATCTTGCTCTTCCAATGGAGGAAAGATGCTTTTGGATGCACAGGAAATGGAGAAGATGGATATATATATATATATATGAAAAGGAGAGCTTAGCTAGGTGGGTGAGGAGCTCTGTACGGCCTCCAAATTGCATTTGAACAGTATAAGAGAGAGAAATTTGAGAGTCAACTAAAAATGATAAGCTGCTTATGGGGTGACAGCATCATCCACATGTCCCACTAATGAATTTAAAAAAATAAAAATGATGGAGTGCAATGGAAATCATAAATACATTATTTTACTGTTGTAGTTCAAATAATTTTTTAATGGAGTGAGGGTAACTTGGAAGCTTGTGGGGAAAGGGAAACTCTGATTTATCTGTATTTATCAGACAGGCTAAAAACATCTACAGAGTTTGAAGTGTGAAGCAATGGCAACAAAAGATTATCTAAAGGAATAGAAGTAAATGGGTTTTTTCATGTTTACAGATAGAATAAAAGGCTATACTTATATTTCAGCATTACAGATAGAATAAATACTTGTTTGGGTTTGGCTCCATTGTCATTCTGAAGGTGTGTTTTTAGATCATTCACTTTATATTATTATCTTTTTAGTTTAAAAATGTGATAAATAACTTATTATAAAAAAGCTTTACAGACCAAGTGCATATGGTAGATTAAAATCATGGTCCATCATATATTCTTTTACATCTCCATTTTCATGAGTTTTATGAAAGTCTTTTAAAATTATCTATAGAATATGTTCTTCCTTTTTTTGTTTTTACTTGCAATTCTTTTATCCATTTTTTTTTCTTGTGTCTAAACATTAATAAAATAAAATAATAATAATATTTTAAAAATAAGTTTAATTTTTATTCATTATTTTAATGTAATATTATAATGATGAAATTCGTATGTTTATTTTGAAAAAAATATATTGAAATATATGTATATAATGACAAATGATATGATTTATAGGAAGTTGGGTTCATTTTTTAATCTTTATCCATTCATACACATATCTCTATACATTTAGCCTTATCCTAATTTTATATAAACATACATATATGAATTAGCCTTGTTCACATAGTTATCACATTCACCTATGCACCTATTACCATTTATTCATTAGCCACTTAGATTTGAGTGTTTGTCCACATTGGGACACTTTTGTAGTCATAGAGGTGAGCTCATAGTCATGAAAATTTTGCCCTCTTTAATTTTGAAATTCAAAATTCAAAAATAGCCAATCGATCCCATTCATTCTCTCACATTTGATCAACTAAACAAATGTTTGGAGCAATTTGATGCTAGTCTTTAAAGACATTCATAATAACTATTATCAAGGTCATCCAACACATCATTCAAAATAACTACTTTTATAAGATTAGATCAATCAATAGAAACACATTCTGATTTGGTGTAATAAAGTAGTAAAAAATCTATATATTATGACACTTGTTTTAAATTTTTTTTGTTTTGCTGAATTTTTAAAGGTTGATCTAGTGAATTTGTTTCCTTGTAATGAATCAAATAACCTTTAAAGTATGTCTAAATACACTACCAACTTCTTAAAAATTATTAATTAAACCTACGAATTTGACCGTGTTAATTCACAATAATAAATTTATCTTAAATCTCTTTAATAAAACACAAATCTAACATAAATATCAAAATATTCTTTTGAAAAAACAACATTCTTTCTAAATTAGACACCACTTAAATTTCAAATCTTATTTATTTAACTCATTTTTTTTAATAATCAAACTAAACACTCCTATCTTCTTATTTACTTTCCAATTTAAAACAAATACACTGATCCAATCTATCATTCTTTATTATATTCAATTATCTAAATTAATTAATTTATAGTCCAATTAAAAAAGTTTTTTAACTTTACAAATATACCTTAATGAAATCTAAGTACAAGGTCTAAATGGTTTTAGGGGAAAAGCCCACATGTTATGACATCTATATGGATTGTTAACTGCCCCAGAAAACCCTAAAACGTATTAAAAAATTAACTTTTTTTTAACTCCATCAAAAGTTAACTGTTTGAATTCTATCCGAGAGTAGCGTAAACATATCTCAATATAGGCTAGTTGGACTTGGATTATTCATATCTTCATTTTTTTGCCTTTTTTGCTCGATTCACATTAATTATTATTTTTAAATATTTATGAAAGTCAACCAAGGCCGGCTAAATAATTGATATTTATTTAAATATTAATCCCCAAAATACGGGGCGTGCATTTCTTTTTATATTTTGGTTCACTGTTCACAACTTCACACATGACTAGTCTCAGTTGCGTACCACATGATAGTCGTACAGATTTATAGTACAAACATTAATGGAACACATAATATTTTTAATTTAAAAGTCTACGTTGTATAAAACTCTTACTTACAAATAAAGACTATTTAGGAATATCACAATAATTTAAAAAAAATATTGATTATAATATTTTTATGAGGTGTAATAGATGTGTTTATAAGGAAATTTGGTTTGAATTTTTAAATTTCAATTTTTAATTCTTGATTTTATCAAATGACATACAAATAGTTGGTGTTAGATTGGTTTGAAATTAATCTAATTATGGTAAAGTAGATGTGTATAGTTTTGGAAAGGGGTTTTTGAACTAGTTAGTGAGAACATAGATTTGGTTGTTTCTAATTTGACTAGTTAGGTGGAAGTTTGATTTTATCAAGTGAGCATTCAAGATGGTGGTGGATGAAAGATTTGAGTAAAGTAGAAAGCTAGAGTACAATGGATCTAATACATAGAGTGGTAAGGATGAAATAATTTTTTAATGGATGTATATTTTTTCTAGAAATAAATAATGTTTTGTTTTCTTTAGAATTAATAGTGACTTTAAATGAATATTTTAATTGTATCATACTATTCTCACACCGCTTTTGACGTGTCTGATATGTACGACTCAACTTTGACTTTTCAACTAGTTGAATTGTAAACTGTTCGTGATACCTCTGTCTACACAACACCCATATTGTACCATTGACCATGTTTTTTAATTAATTAATAATTAAAATAAAACAGATGTTTATTTTTCAATTAATTATTAAATATGGTCAATGATACAATATAGGTGCTGGATAGACATTGCCGTTCATGATCATTGGTTGAATTGGATGGGGTACTCCATCCCATTTTTCAAAATCTCTCCTAGCATTCCTGGGTAAAGCTTTGTGTGTTCTATTCAAGTTTCTTCTTGATTTTGTATTTGGGTTTTCGGTGTATCTGCCCATTCTTTTTGCAATTATCTGCATTTGGGGGTTGCAGTTATTTGTGCCTTGTTTACATCAACCTTGTTCTGGGTATGTCATACTATCAACAAAACCTAAGGGTGCCGGTACAACCTAGAGCTTGGGAATTCCCTCAAGGACTCTGTAAATCGAGGTTTCCTCAAGCAAGGAGAGTTGCTTAAATGTGTTCAACAACAAGATCTTGGCTCTGGTTCTAGTTACATTTTGGGAATTCTTCCTCGGTGGGATGTGAAAGGTGAAAGTGTCGGTGCAATATTTGATTCATTTGTTAAAGCTCTACATAATGAAGATCCTTGGATTCTGCTCAGTGCTATTCAAGCACATCGTAAGGCTCTGGATGCAAGCAAGATACAATTGCTAAAAGAAAAGCACTATGCCATTTCCTTTCCTGCCATGGTCAACACTCCAGTGCTAATGATACTTCCATTGAATAAGTGGTTAAGAAGCCCAAGCTACCTGAACAACAGGGTGAGACAAGCTCTTCCAAAAGGTGACTCCATGGATAGTCTCGCTTGTTCACTAGTTCCCTTGTGTCTTTTTTTGAGTGTGCTTTTTGACTACTGGTACTTCCGATAAATAATTTTTGTCATGATTTGTGTAGTCACACAAATCTGTCCATTTTAATTAAATGAATATTTTGTATTTATTTGATTAAAAATCCACTAGCCATCAGTTAATTAAATTAATATTTAATTAATTCATCTCCAAACATTCTTCTATTAATTAAATAAATTATTCAATTTATTTTAATTAATTCATTAAATCAAATTCCAAATCAATTAAATAAATAAAATCTATTTATTTAATTAAATCCCCTTTTTCCTCTTTTAAATAAATTAAATAAAATATTTATTTAAATCATTATCCCCCCCCCACTTGCATTTTTCTACAAATGCAACTTGCACACATTTATTAAAATAAATGAATTTTTATTTTAAACAAAATCCTATTTTCCCTCACCCACCAAATCCACTTGCAAAATCTAATCCCCTTCTAGATTCTTCTAACCCATTCCTAATTAGCCTAATCCATCCCCTAATTATTGTCACATTCCTAAGCAAAATGGAGTCACTTCTCAAAGACTCCAAAGTCTTTAAAAAGCATTTAATGCTTTGTGTGTTCAACAAATTAACCCCCAAAGTCTTCCAAGACCACTAATGGCTCTTACATGACCATTTATGGCTCTTACATAACCATTTATGGTTATTTCAAACTTGTCTCCCCAAACATTTATTGTTTTGACCATATTCCTCCATTTCACATTTGCACAAGAGTTTATCCATTGGATAAAAGCTTTATTCTTTGAATAAAGAGTTTATTCATTCAACTAACCTTGACTTTAACTCCCAAAGTCATGTCAAGCATTTAATGCTTATGCCCTCTCCTCTCAACCTATCTCACATTGACACTTGTCATCCTGGGATTGGGTTGAAAGCCCTCACATGGATTTGAAGTCATTCAATCCTGACCCTTGTTGAGATTGCTCAATCTCAACCATCCATTGCTCCATTTTCCCTATAAATAGAGCCCATTTCTTCATAATCCAGATCCTGAAAACTTGTATGCATTTAAGCTATAGGCCTTTTAAGAGAGCATTTTAGCATAATTAACTAATATCTTGTTATTTTGGATAAAATCAATCATTTTAGTATCAATAGCTTAATATTAGCTTCTTTATTAACATTTAGAGCAATATTTCAATCTCAATCCTCCATAAGCATCCATAGTGCAAAAAGCTGCTGAGAGCTACACTATTTTGGAACTTGGAGAGGAGAGGAACAAGGGAGAAGGAGCTAAGAGCATGCTAAGAGGCATTTGGAGATGTCTCATTATCTTTGTTTCATTAGTTAGAGATATTATCATGATTTTAGTGTCTCTCTTGATATGCCTATTTAGATTAGTTTTTGATTGACTATCACTAACGGTTTCTTGTGTGTTTTGTGTTGTTTATCTTAGACTAACCTTGTCCATTTTGTAGGGCATCATTTGGTGAACCTGACGTGAATCAAAACACCAAAAAAATATCATCTTTTTAGAAAACTAACATTTTTGAATGTTGAATTTGTCACACAGGTTGCGCTTTGGCGCTATTGAACATGTTCTAGCGCTACCGACACTTTCTCTTTTAGCACTATTGTTCTTACAATAGCGCTATTGTCCAACTTTCAACGCTTTTGGATTTGTTTTGGCGCGTTTGTTGTTCTTTTGGTGCTATTGAAAATCTTTTAGCGCTTTTGCCTCTCTGGCTTTACCCTTCTTTCAGCGCTTCTGTGTGAACTAACACTTCTGTTTAAACACAGACTAGCGCTATTGCAACAGAATGTTGTAAAACTCACCTTGTAACCGAAAAATTGAAAATCTTAGGCTTGTGGAAGTCCCCCCTTGGACATAGATTTTACTAACTATTTATTATTTGTGCAGGTTTAAAACTTACCACTAAAAATCACAAATTTTCCTTTGGTGCATTAAAAAACTTGAAACAAAGAAAATTTTCATGCTTTCTAGTTAGGATCATTTGTCTTTTGGTGCTTAAAATCAACAAGCAAATTTGATTTCCTTGCATCAAACTAAAGAGATTTACAATCCACACTTCCAATTTTGGTGCACATAAAATACACAATCCATTTGTTTTGATTTTTTTACAAACAAATTTTACTTCAAGCAAACGTGTATTTTCATTAAGTTGACTAGGATTTCCAAATTCTAGATTACAAAACACATTGCCTTTGAAGTTAAAATGAACACCATGGCTGTTGGAGCAACATCTCCAAATAGTTAGACCACATTTTGAAATGATGGATTAAAAAGAACAAGTGTCTTTCGTGCTTGGCACACTTGTGCAAAAAGTCGGTTGAGTGGTCCTACCTCTAACACACACTATCCTCTCCCTTGGCTCTCGTGGTCCTAGGTGCAAGAGAAAAGTGTTAGTAACACTCAAATTTTTTTTATCTTTTTAAGAGAGGCCTGCCAAGAGACACATCACTCTTGGGCACGACCTCGTGCTGTAAATCCTTCGAGCCGCTATAGAAATCAGGTGAGAGCAAAAGCTGTAGCCTTGGGTATAGCTGTTCCTACAGTGTAACTGGCCGAAAGGACAAATGGGCCCCACCACCAGTTACAAGGCTCTTAAGTGAGTCACTGCAGAATGAACTTATGTCCAAAAACATCGAACATGACTAAACACCTTTAAGTAGTATCCCACTTGTTCTATTGATTGAGGATATTTGCAATATAATTTAGTGCAAGAGCATAGATGGTTTTGCTCCCAAGATACTCACCATACATATTTCCTTGAGTAGAAACATAGCTTTTTGAAAATTCACTTGTGGCTTGATAAAAGTGGTGACTCCCCCATCATAGGGATCATCTATTTGTTATGCTTGTGCAAGACTTAGTATATCACATCCTTACCTGCCACAACGGGATTCATAAGGTATGTAGTACCAAAGTCGAAGAAATATCAAGATGTGGGCTAAATTTATCACAACTGGCCATTTGACCTTAGGGATAAAAAGTGTTTGAAGTGTGTTCGTTTTAAAGACCAAGTGCAAATTGAGCCGACTTCAGGCTTTGGAAATACACCTTAAAATACACCTAAAGGAAGTGTTATATAAAAGTCCAAGGATTGGGTTGATCTAGACCCATACTCATTTGTGCCTTTGGGGCAACATTCTTGTGTTTGTGTGCTTGCTTTGTTTTCTTGTCAAAGAAAAATCAGAAAATCACTTCCCAAAAACAAAGTATTCATCCAACCAAACATCTGTCAAAACAACCAAAAACATCAAAAACAAGGTACAAACAACAAAGAGTCAAAATTTTATGACCATTCTTCACATCTTGTGAAAGAGGAAGCGTCATCAGAATATCAACTTGAAAAGAAGACCATTAAGCTCCAAGTCTTTGATCAAAAGGAGCAAATTCTTCTATATCAATAGACAAATCTTTGTCTCACATAGAGTCTTTCTGCATCACATGCGTGTCTACCTTCAAGGCAAAACAAACGAATTTGATTCAGAATCATTGAACCGCAGAGCTTTTATGCAATATAGAGCTCTAAGTTATCACAAAAACCAAGGAGGTAAGATTAATCCCAACTTTTTCCCAAACGTCTGTATCACCTACAACATAGCTCGAGAAATACCTCCAACACCTGAAAGGGAAGAGGTAGAGTTTGTCCCATTTGTAACTCAAAGCTTTTATTAAAGTTGAAAACATTTCATCCATCATCTTGCTCATACATCATCATTTCATCATTAATCCATTCCAAACTCTCAAAACATTAGGAGGTTCTTGTCCTAAGTTCTCTTTTTCGATATTGCTTGAATCAAACACCTCACATCACTTTTTAGATTGTTTCTACATCTAGGATAAGCTCATCCTAAGAAACACATCTACGCAGGTTAAAACTAGTTCATGAGTGAATCCTCTCATTACTAGGTAGTTAAATCTGTAACACATCTCAGATTTCTCTACACCTTATCACATCAAATCTTATCAAAACAAACAAGCAATTCAAAGAAGGAATTTCGGTTACATCTACCTTAAAAGTGCTAGAGATCCACATGTAACACAATTCACCAATCATCAATCTCTCATTTCATCAAAAACTCATCATCATTTTCACTCAACTTCAACAAAGACTCATAAACAAAATGGCTCAAACCCGATCACAGTCAAGGCAACAAGAAATAGAAATAGAAGAAGAAGAAGAGGAAAATCTCAATGAATTTCAAGAAGCACTTGGAGGAAATGCGAATGATGAAAACCCAAGTACTCCCACTCCTGCAACAATAGAAAGGGCTCAGCATAACCCTCTCTTTAACAGACTGTTTGATGAAATACTCAGGAGCAATGCGAATGCTCACTTCTTAAAACTCACTCAAGAAGGAGCCAAACTCCCCTCTGACTTTGATCTTGCCCAATTAAGACAAGCATCAGAAAGACAAAGTCGCCATGAAGAGGAAAGAGGTAGAGATCCCATCAGATATAACATTCCTCGAGGTAACCCACCACCTCCTCCTCCAAATGAAATGGAGATGTTGCGGCAACAAGTCAAGAATCTCGCCCAACAACTTCATCGCGGTGTCAAGACTAACCAATTCTCACTCAATGACATATGTCCCTATCCTTTTGATAGGAATCTTTATATGCCACCCTTTCCACGAGGATTCAAAACACCCAAATTTGAAAAATATAGAGGAAAGGGAGATCCTCGTGATCATGTCAGAGAATTTCATTCCGCTTGCCTCGAAGTGGTATATGAAGACACCTACCTAATGCGCCTTTTTCCCCAAAGCTTGGGAGGAACAACCACATCATGGTTTTCCCGACTATTAGGTGGCATTAGAACATTTGAGGAACTCATCCAGAAATTCCTAGCTCATTACTCTCATAAAATTGAATGCGACATCACCATGGTTGATCTGTGCAACACCAAACAAAAACCAGGTGAACTATTCTCAGTATTCTTGCAATGATGGCGCCAAATGTCTAGTAGACGTTCTCTTCAGTTACCTGAACGAGAACTAGTGGAAATATTCATTTCCAACTTAAACGAAGAAATGGAATTTCACCTGGATGTCAAAGACACAGACTCTTTTAATGATATGATCACCAAGGGTTTGAAATGTGAAAGGGCACTCATCAGGAAAGGACTCATCAAAATCTATAATGAACCAAAAGATGGTCCTCGCCCACACTTCAATAGCGATAAACCAAACTTCTGGAATAAAAACAAGAATATCGTCAATGATGGGGTTGTGGATGCCCGGACTATCCAAAATGCACAACCTATGGTTCGATTTGCAGGACAGAATCCTCCACCTCAGAATAACACAAATGTTCCTTCAAATCAAAGTCGCATCACATCTCACGATGAACCAAGACCTCGTCAGCAAAAACAAAAATGAACATACACTCCCTTAAGGGAACCCATTGAAACAGTATTGCGACAACTCATTTCTCAAAATTTGGTCACTCTACCTAAGCTATCAAACTATGAGCCTTAGGTCAAACCAGCATGGTGGCGAGATACTGAACACTGTGAATTCCATCAAGGGAGGGGACACAAGACAAGTAATTGTCACCGCTTGAAAGATCTTATTCAGGATCTTATTGACCGAGGAGAAATTGAAATTGAAGGACATGACCCAAAAACAACCAATAATGATCATTTGATGTTCAAAAATCCACTTCCATCACAAGATCAAAGGGGTCCTTCCACTTCCAGGAGAGGCACTGATACCACTGATTATACACAGGTTGCGTATAATTACACTGTCAATCATCTGTATGATGCCAATGAACAAGTTGCAACAATAAACTTCAAAATCCCAACTCAATTTGCAATGTTGTTACACGTCGTGGCAAGGTCACCATAAAGGCAGCTCCACAAGGCACCACCTCCATCCCAAAGCAGTACAATCTTGTGGAACAATTAGACAAAACCCCTGTGCTTATATCCATTTTAGAGCTATTGCGCCTATCGCCCTCTCATAAAACTATCTTGGATCAAGCACTCCAAGAGGCGTCAATCCCTGCAAATCTGAATACAGACCAATTTCAAGCCATGGTTGGAAGTTTAAAGTCATCACCTTGTCTCACTTTTTTTGAAAGTGACAACTCTTCCTTCCAGCAACCTCATAACGCCTCACTCCACATTGAAGGATTTATTAACCAGCATAGGATCAAGCAAGTCTTGATCGATAATGGAGCAGGCCTAAATATTTGTACACTACAATTGGTCACAACATTGGGATATGCGGTAGAATCAGTGGATCCTCGTAAGAAGATCACAATCAAAGCCTATGATGATGTAGAGCAGTCATCCAAAGGAGCTGTGGTACTACCAATCCGAGTAGGCCTTGTGGTAAAGTATATCATTTGTCAGGTTTTGGACCTTTCTCTGCCATACAATTTATTATTAGGAAGACCTTGAATACATGCCATGCAAGCCGTTCCATCTACCTACCATCAATGTATCAAATTCCCACATAACGGTGTAGAGATCACAATCTTGGGCGATGCAAATCCCTTTGCATACTATCATAATATCAACCATCAACCAGAGATTACCGTTCCTAATAATAGAGAAGCCATTTCCTCCACATCATATATAAATCCCGCCTCTCTTGCCAGTTCAAACACCACTATACCGAAGCAAGAAAAGCTTAAAATGAAACCCAAGATGAGGACTTAGCGGACTGGATCTATAAAGATCCCATCACCACTGATATACCGCGAGTTAAACTTCATACAGATCAGTATGGCAAAGGCCTCCTCATTATGCAAAGAATGGGATATGATGGTCAGAGCGATTTGGGCTATTGCAAACAAGGACGACATGAACCTCTGCTACCAGAATTAAAGCCCAAAGGTAATACAGGCCTAGGCTTTGAAAAAGAGATTTTTCCTAAACTAAAATTCAAAGGAAAACCCAGCGAACCATTTTGTCCACCTACAGCAAAAAGGACACCTTTCATTATCAAAGAAGCATCAAGCACCATCCCCACTGCCCCACCGAGGCTAAGAATCCCAACACAACCATCACCAATGCCAATCATCCCACCAAACACACTCGTAATCCCATCAGCAGCACCATTAGCAGCAGCAACTGTATCAAAGCTCGCAGCAGCATCTATGGCACCAATAGTTCCAGCAGAAGCAACTGAGTCAACATTACCGATACTCCCCATACCAGATCCTTTAATCCCCATCAACCTTCCTGCAACACCAATCACTACAAAGGTACATCAACCAATCACACCTGCAGTATTTAACTCAAAAGACATCCCAGTATGGTATAGTAATCCGATGCTAGAAAGTGACTCAGAGACTGACTCACATGAGTGGGAATTTGATTCTATATAGCTTAACACTTCAGATGAGGAAGACACATCCCCACCTCCGCCACACAAAGACATCTCGATTTATGGAGAAGCACAGATAAAGACCACTTGGGTTCCTGAACTGGAAACATCTTCCACAGACCCTACGTCTCATCCTACGCCTGATTCTGACAAGGAGAGTACCATCAACGACCTTCACCATAACATCTTAACCCTCACTGATACATCTAACACACTTAACCTAATCGATGAAGTAATGCCCATTATCCACCCTGAACTCATCGAATGGAACCAACCAAATCCCCCATGTCTTGACCTCTTCCAAAACGATGAGGCCATCCTTGACTTTTTGGAGTTAAGGGATAACCTACCAAGCGGGGATCACAAAGATGGATTCGCCATTGAACTTAATAGCGCAACATACTTCGGGGCGGATGCCAAACCTTTCAGCTGCAAAAATATAACAATAAAACAGGGATCCTCCAGTGAAAACCACACTGTGGCACTGTTTGATCCAACAAAAGTAAAAAGAAAGAGCGTATCCAATGGTGAAAACCTCTCTGAGGCGTCTGAGGATGAAGGGTTTGACATTCTCCCTAATAGTACACAACAGGAACGATCAACGATTCTCATCGTGGAAACCAAAGAATTCAATGTAGGGACTCTTGAAAATTCTCATCTCATACATCTGGCATCCCTTCTCACTCCAGAGGAACAGCCTAAGTTTATAGAGTTCTTCCAGAAGCGTTAGATCAACTTTGCATGGTTATATGCAGACATGCCTGAGCTTGATCCGGATTTAGTCATGCATCACCTCACCGTCGCAGAAGGAGCCAAACCTGTCAAGCAGAAGCTCCGTAAGATGCATCCCCAGATTATAGTACTAGTCAAAACCAAACTCAAGAAACTCCTAGATGTTGGTTTCATTAGACCAATTGATTATGCAGAATGGATCTCCAATATTGTGCCTGTCGGCAACCAAAAGGGGGCATCCACATTTGTACTGATTTCAGAGATCTGAATAAGGCTTGTCCTAAGGATGACTTCCCCCTTCCAAATATCGACATCATAGTGGATCTGACAGCAGGACATGCCATGCTTTCACTTATGGATGGCTTTTCAGGATACAATCAAATAAAGATCGCACCAGACGATCAACATAAGACAACCTTCACTTGTCCATGGGGCACATATTGCTGCAATGTAATGCCTTTCGGTCTCAAGAATGCAGGAGCGACCTATCAAAGGGCAATGACCACCATCTTCCATGACATGATGCATACTATGATGGAAGATTATGTTGATGACTTACTAGCAAAATCACTCACCAGAGAAGAGCATCTCCACATCTTAGATAAAATCTTTGATAGACTGGAACAATACCGTGTTCGACTCAACCCAAAGAAATGTGTCTTTGGAGTAACCTCTGGGAAACTTCTAGGATACATTGTCTCAAGCAAAGTTATTGAGGTCGATCCAGCAAAGGTTAAGGCAATCATGGACATGCCATCACCAAAGAATATCAGTCAGCTAAGGACATTACAAGGGCGACTCCAATCCATCCGAAGATTCATTGCACAACTGGCTGATAAGTGTCACCCATTTACACACCTGCTACACAAGAACATCCACTTTCAATGGGATGCCCGATGCCAACAAGCATTTCAGACGCTTAAAGACTATCTCATGAATCCACCATTGCTGATGCCACCAGATCCAAGTAGATCGTTGTTACTCTATATCTCAGCAACAAGTACAACATTGGGTGTACTACTAGCACAACATAATACAAAGGGAAAAGAGTGTGCTGTTTACTACATCTCTCGCACACTGGTGGGATATGAACTCAATTACACCCCTATTGAGCGAGCTTTCTTAGCAGTAATCTTAGCAGCTACTAAACTAAGGCACTATCTGTTAACACACAAGGTACAACTCATTGCAAAGATTGATCCACTCAAGTATTTACTTAGCAACGCAGCATTGACAGGTCGCTTAGCCAAATTGGTGATGATTTTAAGTGAATTTGACATCGAGTATGTAGACCATAAAGCTATCAAAGGGAAAGTTATTGCAGATCAGTTGGCCGATGCACCACTCATAGGGGATCATCCTCTCATTTCCAATTTTCTAGATGAAGAGATATTCATGATCACAACAACACAATCATGGAAATTATACTTTGATGGTTCGTACACTAGGCATGGCTCGGGGGCAGGCATTCTGTTTATCACACCTCAAGGTGATAGCATCCTGAAGTCTTACAGGCTCACATTTCCATGCACTAACAACATAGCGGAGTATGAGGCCTTGATCACAGGACTCAGGCTAGCTGTACAATGGAAATTACAAGAACTACAAGTATATGGCGACTCACAACTGGTCATTCGACAAGCAACAGATGAATATCAGACCAAGGATGATAAACTCATGCCATATAAGCAAATGGTGGACAACCTAAAGACATCATTTACTACTATCACTTTTGAGCAGATACCAAGAGATCAGAATCGAGCTGCTGATGCTATGGATACCATCGCATCTCTCTTAGATCTTCCACAAAATTCAACACGCTACGAGTTCTTGGTCGAATAGCTTTGGATTCTCGCTTATGATATCCCTGAATCCGAAATGATATGTCGTCTTGTCGGTTCTGAATCCCCATGGTATGGTGAATTTTACACATATCTTCGTGATCACACCCTTCCTCCCAACCAATCCAATAACCAACGAAAAACCTTCATTCGCCAAACCGCTCGATATACCATTATTGCTGAAACCCTATACCGACGCAGTCTTGATGGTACTCTCCTTCGATGTCTAGAACAAGGTGAGATAACAAAGGCTTTGGAAGAAGTCCATGAAGGAATTTGCGGGACTCACTCAAGTGGTCCGTCACTAGCCAAGAAACTCCTGCGCAATTGATACTATTGGCCATCTATGGAAAAAGATTCCTACTACTTTGTCAGAAAATGCAAGAAATGTCAAGTTCATGGCGACTTGATACATGCACCAGCCTAGAAACTACAACCAATCACAACACCATGGCCTTTTTTTCAATGGGGTCTTGACCTTGTGGGTAAAATCCAACCCTCTTCATCCAACGGCCACAAATTCATTATTACAGCCACCGAATATTTCACAAAGTGGATCGAAGCTGTTCCACTTACCCAAGTCATTGACAAGCAGATCGCCTCATTCATCCTTAATTACATCATCTGCTGGTATGGTGTGCCCATGTCCATCATCACAGATAACGGTCTTCCTTTCAAAAATCAGGATGTCCGTGAACTTTGTGAAAAATTTCATATCCAACATCGCTTTTCCACTCCCTATTACCCACAAGGCAATGGTCAGGCCGAAGCATCCAATAAAAACATATTGAGAATCTTAAAGAAGACAGTCAATGATGCTGACCGTGATTGGCATGTTCAACTAAATCCAGCGCTATGGGCATATCGAACTAGCATTCGAACCCCTACCAGTGCAACTCCTTATTCATTGGTCTATGGTACAGAAGCTATCTTGCATATTGAGGTCAAGATACCATCCTTACGGGTTTCCTTGCATAATCTGATAGATGACAAAGCATATAGAGTATCCCATCTTCAGGACTTAGAGTTACTTGATGAGAAGCGACAAGCTACGTATAATCATCTCAAAGCCTATCAGCAGCGCATGAGCAGAAGCTACAATCACCAAGTTAGACCTTGTACATTTGAGGTAGGTGAACGAGAGAATCCTTGCAACCAACCAAACAGAGAACATCAGGGCAAGTTTGAATCAAACTGGCTGGGCCCATATGTTGTCACTGCTGTGTTCGGGTCTGGGGCATATCAGTTGGCTACATCAGAAGGAGAACCACTTGCTGATCCAATCAACAACATGCACCTAAAATGGTTTTATACCTAAGGTGTACAGAGCATCAGGCTCCCCTACATACTAGAAAATACCAAAAACATTCAGAAAAATGTCCTGAAGAAATACAAAAACATTCAAAAAAAGAAAAATCATGCATCCAAACGGTGAACAACCACTCTGGTGGCACCTTGGGTAAGTATGATGGTGAAAACCTGGCAAACAGGTGCCACTCGTAAAGGCTATGGCTCCATTGTCTTTCAGACTTGTTGCAATCACATCTACTTCATACATACATCCATCCATCCAAAACCATGGCTTGTTATTCCTCCGCAATTATGATAGTACTCCATACATCTTGCATCCCGCTTTTTCATAGTCATGTCTAAAACTGGGGGCAATGCCTTTAACCTATTGATGGAAGTGGATTCTACATTGTCTTATGATTCATTGAGTTCTTCATTCAAGCAATCATCAAAAATCCAAAAACATTCAAAAATATCTCGCAAAAATCCAAAAACATTCAAAATGTCTCACAAAATCCAAAAACATCAGAAAACATCGAAAATCACACAAAAACATGGCAACACCTTGTACATACTCATCCATGCAGATACCAAAACAAGCATTGACAAAATACTCACACGATGACCATTTACCAATCGACCACACAATCCACATCAACACTCAAAAACTGTCTTCAACAAGGATGCATCCTTCCTTAGCAAAACAAAGACAAAAAGTGACGTTTTCTTTGACAAGAAAATTATGTTAAGCTATCAAATACTTGGTTGATTTGTGAGTACAATCATTCGTTTATCTGTATCGGGATCTTTCAGCATTGTTTTGTATCATTTGTGCATTATTTTCGATGAAGTTCTGGGGCATGTACTAATGGTGTCTACGTGGGAAGTTGACCAAGCTACGTGATCTTATGCCAAAAATACAGTCATAGATCACTACGACTTGCTGACTACAGCGTATACCTCGACCATATGAGCACGAACCATTACCAAGGATCCATATTCTTTATTCTTTATGTATATACTGTTTGTTTGCAGGTACAATGCTCATTCTTTGGTTCCTCCTCATCCAAATTGGATAAAGGTTTTATCTCTTAGTACGGTATGCACTTGTCTTAGGGAATGATCAGCCTAAGATCAAGGCGGACGATCCAAGTCATGCATGAACGGATATAATCCTTGTCTGTTCTGCAAGCAATACTCTGGTCGACTTGACCCTTATATCAAGTCGTTTGCATTAACTTGCTATATATAATCCATGTAAGGAATACTCAGGTCATCTTGAATCATTATGTCAAGATGCTTGTATTCTCTTCCAACATTTTAAAGCTCAATGATGAAAATAGAACACTATGGATCGTCATCTCATCTCATCTGTATATATTGCATTTCATTGCATTCCACCCATCCATACATTCATAATAGCTACATATCATGCATACATAGTCATAATAATGCATACTCTATTTTCCTCTTCTTCCATAGGAATGAGTCATAGTTTCTCCATTTCTTCTATCTAACATCGAACCCCCCCCCCTCACCCTCCCCATCTCGATAATCGGCATCACATACCCTACATCATTTCTCAATCAACCCAATCAAGCCACATTCATCACCATCCATCTCTAAATAGGAGGGATTGTGTTTCCTGTGCTAAGTCATCCAATAAGCCAAGCAAGTTACTCTCTCTGCACAGGTACCTCGACTCACACACACCTAGACTATCAACAGATACTCTGATCAAGTATCTTCGGGTCTCAACAGGTAATCGATTATGGTAATCCTAGACTACATCAGACATTTATCATAATGACCTAGTCTCAACGGGGCTGCCATGATTCCCCACAACCATCCATCACACGCACACACTATCAATTGATCAACCAATCAAACACAATCACATCAGACAATTACATCAATTGTCTACGTCTCAACGAGTATTTTTCTTCATATACCTTGACTTCATCAGGCAATTACATCAATTGTCTAAGTCACATCAGGTCACTTTGATTCACTTACTCAGACTTTATTATGTCCAAGCGACCAACTGACATCAACTGTCATGCTTTGACTTGACCGAGACAATTAAACCGATTGCACCAGATTGTCCAGCCAATTTTGATCAATTGTATAGCATCAATCCAAACCCCACACTACATCTACTATGTATCTCTTGCATGACCTTAGGGTACTCGCTGGCTTGTTGTTTCTCCATATTCACTCTATTTTTCTTCCATTCTTTCACCATTGTTGCTAATTTCTTCTATTCTACCTCCCCTCCACTTCTCATTCTTTTTCGAGAGATTGCCTGATTTTTTGAAATTTTTTGGCCCATCTCTCGAGGGGGCATACCACCCATTAAATTTACATTTTATGGGGCATTTCTTCACACCAGTTTTTCTTTCTTTGAAATGACGCGATAAACCGCACCGTCTCAAAGAGGGGCAAATGTAGTCACACAAATCTGTCCAGCTTAATTAAATAAATATTCGCTATTTATTTGATTAAAAATCCACTAGCCATTAGTTAATTAAATTAATATTTAATTAATTCATCTCCAAACATTCTTCTATTAATTAAATAAATTATTCAATTTATTTTAATTAATTCATTAAATCAAATTCAAATCAATTAAATAAATAAAATATATTTATTTAATTAAAATCCCCTTTTCCTCTTTTAAATAAATTAAATAAAAATATTTATTTAAATCATCATCCCCCCCCCCCACTTGCATTTTCCTACAAATGCAACTTGCACACATTTATTGAAATAAACTAATTTATTTTTAATAAAATCCTATTTTCCCTCACCCACCAAATCCACTTGCAAAATCTAATCCCCTTCTAGATTCTTCTAACCCCTTCCTAATTAGCCTAATCCATCCCCTAATTATTGTCACATTCCTAAGCAAAATGAAGTCACTTCTCAAAGACTTCAAAAAGAAGAAACCCAAGATTAGTCTAACCAAATGATGTCCTACAAAATGGACAAGGTTAGTCTAAGATAAACAACACAAAACACACAAGAAACCGTTAGTGTTAGTCAATCAAAAACTAATCTAAACAGACATATCAAGAGAGACACTAAAATCATGCTAATATCTCTAACTAATGAAACAAAGATAATGAGACATCTCCAAATGCCTCTTAGCATGCTCTTAGCTCCTTCTCCCTTGTTCCTCTCCTCTCCAAGTTCCAGAATAGTGTAGCTCTCAGCAGCTTTTTGCACTATGGATGCTTATGGAGGATTGAGATTGAAATATTGCTCTAAATGTTAATAAAGAAGCTAATATTAAGCTATTGATACTAAAATGATTGATTTTATCCAAAATGACAAGATATTAGTTAATTATGCTAAAATGCTCTCTTAAAATGCCTATAGCTTAAATGCATACAAGTTTTTAGGATCTGGATTATGAAGAAATGAGCTCTATTTATAGGGAAAATGGAGCAATGGATGGTTGAGATTGAGCAATCTCAATAAGGGTCAGGATTGAATGACTTCAAATCCATGTGAGGGGTTAGTCTAAGATAAACAACACAAAACACACAAGAAACCGTTAGTGTTAGTCAATCAAAAATCCTTGTCTATTCCGCAAGCAATACTCTACTCGACTTGACCCTTATATCAAGTCGTTTGTATTAACTTGCTATATAAAATCCATGAAAGGAATACTCAGGTCATCTTGAATCATTATGTCAAGATGCTTGTATTCTCTTCCAACATTTTAAAAGCTCAATGATGAAAATAGAGCACTATGGATCGTCATTTCATCTCATCTGTTTATATATTGCATTCCATTGCATATCACCCATCCATTCACTCATTCATATATAGGATTTATATGCAAAATGTGAAAATTAAGCTGGTCTTGGATATAATCACGACCGAGTACTCTAATACATCATCAATGCATCATGCCAAGTCTTACAAACCTTGCATTCCTCATGGTCATATCATCATTGCATTTAGTTGCATCTTGCATTAAGTACATTCGTGTCATTTTTAACTTAACATTGCATATAGTTCATTTTGGACATTAGTTTTCATTAAACATTTGCATCATTGCATCAATCATAAATAATTAGATTCATTCGTGGGATCAAAATTGTCTTTGATTGTTTTAAATCATTTCCTAGGTATTCATTTAGTATCAATTATCCATCCTCATTTTATTATCCTTTTCTCATTTATTATTGCATACATTCATTTATAGTAAGAAAGTGCATTCATTCATCCATTAACTAAGTATCTTATTATGCTCATTTTAGGATTCATTCACATTGCATTCATTATCCTCTTTTTAAATTGCATTAAGATGCAATTATTACAAACATAAGTTATAATATCATCACATTATCATTTGTACTTAAATCATATTTACGCATTTAGAATCATAAATCCACTTGTTTCCAAACATTGGTTCATACCATTTTATATATATCCATTTTACATATGCATTCATTTAGGCATTATCATATAAACATTTGTACTTTACATTTTGTTTATCCATATTGCATTCATCTAAAAACATCTAGATGCATATCCATACATAACATCATTCATTCGACCATTGCATTAACATCATCACATAAATCATCTCATCATTATATCAAAATAGGAAACACCAAAATCCTGTTCATAAATTATTATAAGCATACATCATCATCATGGCATTACATACATAAAGCATTACATAAAAAATCAAACAAATCATACATATATAAACCTGCATTCATATGTCAGTATCCCACATCATGAATCATCATAAAAACATGCATAAAAGAAACATCTCATCAAATGCATACATGTACACATATCCATCTAAGCAATAAACTCATCATCCTGCATAAACATCCATATAAATCAAATGCATATCATCAAAATATAGGATCTCCTCATATATCTCATCTCATATATCAGAGTACAATGAAGTCTACAAAATCGGCTACCAAGAGCCATCCAAGATACAGTCCAAAAAATAAACAATGATACAATACATGTATGCAAAAAATGCTCTCTCAAATACCACTCTGGCCAGATGCTGTCCAAACACCTCCACCTGCTCCACCACTAGTGTCGACACCCCCTGCTCCATCTCTCCATGGAGGCCTCATCGAACCACCACTCCCTCTTGCATCCCCTGATCTCTCCCGCCTCAAAGGATCCATCACCCCCCCACTTTTCTGCACCCTCTGCGATTGCTCTGATCTAGCCTGTCGCATCTGAGAATAACTAAGAGCTCGCTGACTAACTAGCACCACCTGTTCATATAAACCCCGACAGTACTCTATCTCCACCTGTGCTTGCCGCATCTCCCTCATCACCTCCCCCATAGGCCCCTGTGCTCCTACTCCAATCCAGACTCTCTCCTACAGCTCCGCCAATCTCTCCACTGCAGTATCCCTCTCCCGCAGCACCACCGCCATCTCTGACTCCCGTGCAAATAGCTGCACATCCCTAGCTGCCACCTCCGCCTCCAAATCCTCTATCCGAGTCTGCAAGTGTACTATCATGTGATCCCGCAGATCTCCAGTGGCTCCCTCCTTGGTATCCATAGCTGCCTCCCCTGCACCACCCTCTCCCATAGTCTCCCCCCCTCTGTCCATCGGGATCTCTCTCTCCATCCCCCTCCCACTCAGCTGAACTCCTTCTGGTATCAATGGTCCCTGTGATATCTGTAGAGGCAGTCCACCTCTCCCTCTCCGCTGACTCCGCATCCCCAATCCTCCATCTCCTCCTCCACCTCCACCACCTCCACCTCCACCTCCACCTCCTCCATCTCCTCCACCTCCTACTCCTCCTCCTCGACCTCCTGCCCTCCTCCGTCTCCATCCCCTCTCATCCTCAAAAGCTAGGATCATCTCTGCTGGATCTGATATCCGTGGGATCGGGTGCACTACCCGGTACTGCGTATACTCATCTGTCACCCCTGCATCAACGACCCTTGGTCGTATGTCCCATGGTCTCGCCTACAGTGTCCGGAACTCTGTTAGTGCCTGATCATAAGGTAGCACTGGACCCCATGCATACCTCTCCCGAATAACCCGAGCATACTCTCTTGATCCACTGGGCAGTCCCTGCTGCCGTCCAAACTGCCTCATCACTCTCCTGGGCACCTATCTCTCCACATGATATGCAGTCCTCCCAATGAGGAATCGAGTCATAAAAACATAAGGCAGTGCCTCTGCGTCATCATCCCATGGCTCACACTCCAAGTATGGCCACCATATCACTGCATCCAGATCGTCTAGTGCCCACCGCCACCACTCTAACTTCTCCAAGTGGGGTTGACTCATCATGCCGCTGTACATAAATATGTACGGCTGATCCACTGCATAGAATCTAAGACTCACCAGTTGAGTCACCGGTAGGTGCTCCCAAGCCCAAATATGCAGCAGCGTCATGCCCACTGCTAAGGAACCCCTCTCCCGGTACATCACCTCATGGAGCTCCTGATACATATGCGCCAACACGCACGACCCCCACGCAAATCGGGTCCCCTCAGTCATCATCATCTCGATAACCTGTTCCCATCTTATGGCCAACCCATGTGATCGCCTGTCTGGACACAGAAGTCCTCCCACAATACTTGATAACACTGCTGGTAGAGGCTCATATAAAGCAGCTATATCCTCCCAAGCAACCGAGCCATCATCAATATAAACGTCCTCATAAAAAATCCTCTGCACCAAAAGAGTCCCCCAAGATCTGTCGTATGTGACTAGCTTCCCTCGAATCGGAATCCGCAAGATGCGCCACACATCCTCCAAGGTCACTGTCATCTCCCCCTGTGCCAAATGGAAGGTGCACGTCTCGCTGTGCCACCGCTCTGCTAGTGCTGTGATCAAATCGTGATTCATACGAATCACGGGCATGTGCATCACCTCATATAGTCCTATCGCGACAATGCAATCAATCTCCGCTTGTGTCAATCGATCCCGCAACCCCTGTGTCGCAGGATGGGGCTCACGTAACTGCAACACGCGCAACTCCTCCTGCATATGGACATTCATCAACTCACCATCAGTTGTTTTTTTTTCAAGCTTTCTTAAGTTTAAACCTAGACTATCAACAGATACTTTGATCAAGTATCTTCGGGTCTCAACAGGTAAGCAATCATGGCCACCTAGACTTCAACGGGCATTTATCCTAACAAATGACCTAAGTCTCATTAAGCTGCTATGGTTCAAAGTAACTCCCACTTCACATTGCCATCCGTCAATCATTGGCATCGGAAGATTTTCTTCATCCAAACTGGGGCATCTTTTTATCCTAAGGCAACAACGCTATTATACCAATAAAAGCGCTAGTTTCCAAACAATAGCGCTACAACCCTAACAAAAGCACTCAATAAGCTATACAAAAGCGCTCAAACTACAACAACGCTAAAACAACTACACAATAGCGCTACTTGCAATCAATAGCACTCAATTAAACCCACAATAGCGCTATTTAATCAATAGCGCCCAAACTTGCATACAATAGCGCTACAATAAGCCAAAAATGCTCAAACAATGGGGCAATAGCGCCATTGCGGCGCAGTAGCGCTAATTCATGGAGCAAAAGCGCCAAAACCGTAGTTCCAGCGCTCTTGCTCTGACTTGACTTGGACTCAGCTAAAAACCTAGCAAAAATGCATAAAAATTAAAAATTTGAATTTGTGTACCGCTGGTCCGTAGTTGTCTGGGCGCTGGAACCTTTCGAACTCGCTCAAATTGGTGCTCGGTGATCGGGATCGACATCCTAACTGCTACTCGGTCCTCCAAATGTCCCTATCACAGCTCTGATTTCCAAATGGTCACGGTCACAAATGATCCTGTTTTCACCCCTTTCACCCCATTTATACCCTTCGCCGTCACTGTAACTTCTCCCCGCTCACCGCCGTGGTCCCCGTGAACTTCCCGTGCCCCCCATTTCTCCATTTTATCCCCAATTTCTTTTATTTTTCACCAGTATAACTACCTCCTTCTCTTCTACCACCTTGCCAATTTTCATTCTTTTTCGAGAGATCGCCCGATTTTTCAAAATTTTTCAGCCCATCTCTCGAGGGGGCATACCACCCATTAAATTTACATTTTATGGGGCATTTCTTCACACCAGTTTTTCTTTCTTTGAAACGACGCGATAAACTGCACCGTCTCAAAGAGGGTCAAATGTAGTCACACAAATCTGTCCATTTTAATTAAATGAATATTTTGTATTTATTTGATTAAAAATCCACTAGCCATCAGTTAATTAAATAAATTATTCAATTTATTTTAATTAATTCATTAAATCAAATCCTAAATCAATTAAATAAATAAAATCTATTTATTTAATTAAATCCCCTTTTTCCTCTTTTAAATAAATTAAATAAAACATTTATTTAAATCATTATCCCCCCCCACTTGCATTTTCCTACAAATGCAATTTGCACACATTTATTAAAATAAATGAATTTTTATTTTAAATAAAATCCTATTTTCCCTCACCCACCAAATCCACTTGCAAAATCTAATCCCCTTCTAGATTCTTCTAACCCATTCCTAATTAGCCTAATCCATCCCCTAATTATTGTCACATTCCTAAGCAAAATGGAGTCACTTCTCAAAGACTCCAAAGTCTTTAAAAAACATTTAATGCTTTGTGTGTTCAACAAATTAACCCCCAAAGTCTTCCAAGACCACTAATGGCTCTTACATGACCATTTATGACTCTTACATAGCCATTTATGGTTATTTCAAACTTGTCTCCCCAAACATTTATTGTTTTGACCATATTCCTCCATTTCACATTTGCACAAGAGTTTATCCATTGGATAAAAGCTTTATTCTTTGAATAAAGAGTTTATTCATTCAACTAACCTTGACTTTAACTCCCAAAGTCATGTCAAGCATTTAATGCTTATTCCCTATCCTCTCAACCTATCTCACATTGACACTTGTCATCCTGGGATTGGGTTGAAAGCCCTCACATGGATTTGAAGTCATTCAATCCTGACCCTTGTTGAGATTGCTCAATCTCAACCATCCATTGCTCCATTTTCCCTATAAATAGAGCCCATTTCTTCATAATTCAGATCCTGAAAACTTGTATGCATTTAAGCTATAGGCATTTGTAGCGTCGTAAATTGTACGCACTCGCTAGGGTGGTACAATTTCACACATAGTTTAGCACCCGCCTTAGTGCATTTTGCATTTTGCATTGCATTTTGCATTTTGGGATTAGGGTTTGAACTTGCATTACTTGATCTTACAATTTCAACAAGGGAATAGGAATCCTAATAGATATCACATGGCTCTCTCTTTCACCAAAAGAAGTAGCCAATTGTGCGATATCTCTAGGCTCTTTCGTATTTCGTAATGTGTGTCAAAAGGTAGGATTAGGGCATGTTAACCTAGTCTCGCTTTTTCCCCTACACATTTTGGTGAACCCGACGTGAATCTATCATTGCTTCCTCGTACATTACATTTGTTAGATCTAGATCTAGATTTAGTGTGTTTTTCATTTCATTTCATTAAAAGAGAAAAAAGAAAAAAAAAAGTGTGTTTCTTTGCATTGTGTGTTTAAATTTTATGCAATCTTTTCAAAATGTCAGATTTTTATTTGCAAAATGTTCATGCTTTCGATGATTATTATAAGTATAGCCAAGATGAATTAGATGAAGCTTTAGATGAGTTTTTAAACCCTAAGGATGCTAAACCTTCATTTTACCAAAAACTCATAAACCTTGTTACTATGCCATTTAGGTGTGATGAGAAAGATAAGTCGAATGGTTCCTCTCAAGGATACATTCCTATCCACTCTTCCCCTGAATCTAGTAACATGGTTGTCTTCAATAATCCCCTCTATGAGGAGATGTCTCCTTTTGAATCAAAAGACAAACCTTTTAACCGATATGATCATGCTTTTCTGGATGATGCTCTTGATGACTTTGTGGCTTTGTCGAAACCTATAAACAAAAACAAGACCTCTAAATTGGTTAACATGATAAATTTGAATGAATATAACAAGCCTCTCTTTGAAGTCCAAGGTGCTTATCCTTCTCCCACCTTTGAAATTCCTAAATCACCTCTCCTTACCGTCCAAGGGAGGTATGATCATGATTCCTTTCGTACCCCGAATAAACCAATCATCACTGTACAAGGAAGAAAACCTATAAGTCCTTACAATTATGCTAAACAAATAACTAGAGAGAGTTATCATGCAGTTGCCCATACTTATCATACCAGAAATAATAGGCAACCTAATCCTCCTCCTGTTATTCCAGTTTCCCTTCCTAATCCTCAACCAATTCTTCCTCAAGCTCCCCATATCTTGCAAGTTATGGGTAAGGAATATGATCTTATAGAACAACTTAAAGCTACCCCTGCTAAGATATCCCTTTGGGATTTGATTCAAACTTCTTCCGCTCATCATGGAATGTTACAAGATGCCTTGAAAGATGTGAATGTTCCTCCACCGAATACATCTAGTAATATAGCATCTTTTGTTAACTCTGTGATGAATCCTAAAGCTCAAATTGTGTTTACCCAAGATGAGTTGCCTACAAGTGAAATTCAACAACAATATGATCCCTTGATGATTGTGGTTGTCATGAAAGACACTGCTATAAGACGAACACTAGTAGATAATGGCTCTGGCCTTAATGTGTGTAGCATCAATTTATTGCATAAGATGAATGTGGATACATCTCTTATGGAGCCTGACTCTCGTTCCATTCGTGGCTTTGACAATGTGGCTAAGACTTCATTGGGTATCATCACCTTACCTCTCACAGTGGGACCTGTTACTTTGCCTACTCCTATCCATGTTATGCCGGGAAATTTAACATACAACTTGTTATTAGGAAGGCCTTGGATTCACAGCATGCAAGCTGTCCCCTCTACATTGCATAGACAAGTTAAATTTGTTTATAACAATAAGACATATACTTTGATAGGTGATACTAATTTTCAAGCTTGTCTACAAACATCTAATTCCAAAGGAGATTCTTCTAAGCCATCCTTGTCTAGTGATGACTCTTTAAACAAGAAACCTATCGATGAGTCTTCGCTTTCCGATGATCAAAATCCTTTGGATGAATCTGGAATTCCTGAAGAAGATCCTTCTCGACTTGAAACTACACATAAAAAGGATTTTGATCCTGAGAAGGCTCTCGCAGAAGATGATTGGGGATCTCTTGATTTTAACCCTACCTTTGTAGGTGAATATAAGGTTCCTTCTAGAGAACTTAAAGTTGAAAAGAAGGAAGAAGCTGAAAATCACAAAGTTGAAAAGAAAGAAGAAGCTAAAAATCAATCAACCTTGCCTGAATCTATGAGTAATAATTTTGTGGCCGCTTCTCAAACTTCTTCTTCTCACATCAATAATTATGAAGAGTTTGATTCTTTGTCTTATGAAAAACCACCTTCCCTTCCTGAAATGGCTGATCGTTATGGTCGTGGTTTTCGCATTTTCGCTAAGCATGGGTATCATGGAAAAGGTTGTGGTGCTAATGAACAAGGGATTAGAGTTCCTCTAGAGACTAATTTTCAACATCATGCCTTTGGACTTGGCTATAATCCCTGTAGATGTACTAAAGCTTCTAAAAGACCATGCATTAGTGTTAATGCTATCTCTACATCTTTATCAATACAACACCCTGAGTATATTGTTGAGGATTCTTCGGGTGATTGTGCTCTGGATATCTTCCCTACCGACGATGCTTTAGCTGAATTTTTGGGAGCCTATGACACTCTTCCTCGTTATCATCACAATAGGGGACTCCCTTATTGTTTGAACACTGAAGCCTATTTTGGAAAAGAGATTGATAATGATAAGATTGTGAAAGAATTTCCTCAGATAAAGGATACTCCTCAACAAAGTAATCTTCTCATAAGTGACACCACTGATGTTAAGATGGATCCTTGCAACAAAGAGAAAGTTATTAAAATTGGAAAATGTTTGGATGAAGAAGAACAGAAACAATATGAAGAATTATTGCATGAATTCCCTGAGATCTTTGCTTGGACATATTCTGACATGCCTGGTATAGATCCTAAGATTGTTACTCATAATATTGTCTTAGTGTCTGATGCTAAGCCCATGAAACAAAAGATTCGAAAAATGAATCCTAAGGTGGCTTTGCTTGTTAAGGCCGAGATCGAAAAATTATTGGAGGCTGGATTTATCCGCCCTATCGACTATTCCCCATGGATTTCAAATATTGTCGCTGTGGCTAAACCAGATAATAAAATAAGAATGTGTACCGACTTTCGGGATCTAAATAAGGCTTCTTTAAAAGATGATTTCCCTCTTCCAAACATTGACATGATAGTTGATTCTACGGCAGGACATGCCTTGCTATCCTTCATGGATGGTTTTTCAGGCTACAATTAAATTTTCATAAACCCTCAAGATCAATACAAAACCGCTTTCACCACTCCTTGGGGTACTTTTTTTGGATAATGATGCCTTTTGGACTTAAAAATGCCGGTGCAACTTATCAACGAGCGATGACCCTTATCTTTCATGATTATATGCATAAGATTTTAGAGGATTATGTTGATGATATCTTAGCTAAATCCTTTCTTCGCATGGATCATGTTAAAATCCTTCGTCAAATCTTTGAAAGAATTCGTAAATATCACATGCGCTTGAATCCCCGAAAATGTGTTTTTGGTGTGGATAGTGGAAAACTATTAGGGTTCATAGTTTCGCATCGTGGGATTGAGGTGGACACTAAGAAAATAGATGCTATTGTTAACATGCCACCTCCTCGAAATGTCTCTCAACTTAAAAGCTTACAAGGAAAGATTCAAGCTATTCGTAGGTTCGTGTCTCAACTTGCGGATCGTACCTTTCCTTTTACTCAACTCCTTAAGAAGGATATCACTTTTCAATGGAATGAGGATTGTCAACAGGCGTTTGAAGATTTAAAAGTGTATTTGGCTAGTCCTCCTATTCTTCAACCTGCCGAACCTTCTAAACCCTTTATCCTGTATACAGCTGCTTCCTCTCATGCTCTCGCAGCATTGTTAGCACAACATGATAAAGATGGAAAGGAATGTCTGGTTTATTACGTAAGTCGTACCTTACTCGATTATGAGACCCGATATTCTGCGATAGAAAGACAATGCTTGGCCGTGGTGTTTGCGACTCAGAAATTGAGACATTATCTTTTAAATTTAGAAGTCCACGTCATGGTTAAGTTTGATCCTCTGAAGCATCTTTTCTCTAAAACGGATTTATCAGGACGTCTAGCTAAGTGGGTTATGATGTTAACTGAATTTGACCTTAAATTTGTTTCACAACGAGCAATTAAAGGACAAGCGTTGACCGATCACTTAGTTGAGGCCCCTTCGCCTTTTTCCTTCCCTAACCCTGAGTCCTTTCCTGATGACTTCATTCTTTCTATTGAGAAAGATGAAACTTGGGAGTTATACTTTGATGGCTCTAAGTGTCGTACGGGATCGGGGGCAGGTGTTGTTCTAGTTTCTCCTACAAAGAAACCTATTCCCTTATCATATCGTCTAAATTTCCTATGTACCAATAACATTGCTGAGTATGAGGCTCTTATAGCGGGAATAAAAGAAGCCTTAGCTCTGAATATAAAACACATACATATCTATGGAGATTCGCAATTAATTATAAGACAAGTAACAGGAATGTATCAAGCAAAACAAGACAAATTATCACAATATAAAGACCTTGCTATCTCTCTATTACAAAATTTCGATTCTTATACCATGGAACCCGTTCCTCGAAAAGATAATCGACATGCGGATGCAATGGCATGTGTGGCTTCTCTAGTATCTTTAGAGGACCCTATGGTCGATCTTAATTTCGTTATTCACAATCTTATTTCTCCAGCTATTGAAAATGATTCTAGCTTGGTAACATGTTGTGACTTTGTAGATTCAGATGAATGGTTCTCGCATATCGTAAGATATTTGACCGATGGTACCTTTCCTGATTCTGCTAATAGGAACACTAGGGCTAGAATCCGCAAGCTGTCTGCTAGATATATCATCCTTTCTAATGTCCTTTATCGAAGGGGTTACGATGGTCTTCTCCTTCGTTGTCTCAACAAGTCAGAAATCCCTGTTGCTCTAGAAGAGGCACATTCAGGTGCCTGCGGGGGGCATTTTGGGGGCAAATCCTTGGTTCATAGATTGCTTCGTATGGGATACTATTGGCAAACTATGCAGAAGGATTCCTTTTCATTTGTTAAGAAATGTCATCAATGTCAACAACACAATAATCTGATTCATGCTCCTGCCCAAGAACTTCGTTCCCAAGTAGCTTCTTGGCCTTTCTCCACATGGGGTTTGGATCTTATTGGAAAAATCTCTCCTCCTTCATCTCAAGGACACACCTTCATTATAACCGCAACAGATTACTTTACGAAATGGGTAGAAGCTATTCCTCTTCGCTCTACTACTGCTGAAGTAATTTGTCAATTTCTTCTAGAAAACATTATTTCTCGATTTGGGATACCTTCCACTATTATCTTAGATAATGGGACTTCGTTTAAGAACAAGGACATGAAGAAATTCCTCGAGAAGTATCATATCAAACATCGATTTTCTACACCATATTATCCTCAGTCAAATGGTCAAGCTGAATCATCCAATAAGATAATCGAACAAATTCTTCGTAAAACCGTGAATAAGTATGGTAAGGATTGGAGTAACCAGCTAATCTATGCTCTTTGGGCCTACCGAACGAGTGTACGAATTGCTACGGGAACTACTCCTTATAATCTTGTTTATGGTGCTGACGCTATTATGCCCTTAGAGTTAGAAATTCCATCACTTAGGGTTTCTCTTAAAGGTATAGTAGATGATGACTCTTATAGAGAACAACGACTTCAACAGCTTGAGATGCTTGATGAACAGCGTATAAATGCTCTTGAGCATATTCAAGCGTATCACAAAACTCTACAACGAAGCTATAATGATAAGGTCATTCAACGTTCCTTCTCAGTAGGTGACTTAGTCCTTTATGAGAATCAGCGCAATGTGAATGCCTTGCCTGCCGAAAAGGGAAAATTTAGTCCTAATTGGCTTGGACCATATATCGTTATTGAGGATTATGGATCAGGTGCTTACAAAATAGCGGATGTAGAAGGTACGCCTCTTAAAGAACCTATCAATGCTATGCACTTGCGTAGATATTATGCTTAATTCTTCATTTCGTATCTACCTTCTTTTCAATTCTTCAACATTGGATAATCTGTTAGTATTTCTTAATTAAAGCAAAATAGAATTAAATGTTATATCGTTTAATCTATATTGCTTCGTTCCTGACAAGCGTGTCTTCTTACTTTATAGTTTGTCTTGAATTCATTTATGTAAATTGTAAAAGATTTACATCCCCATTATGCTAGCATATTATACAGTGTCTTTATGTGTGTTAAGTTGAATCATATCATGTTGTGTTTAAGTTCAAAATTAAATCACATTAGTTATATGATTCTTAGACTTAATGCATATTTCTTCCTTATCATCAATGTAGTACTTGATTAAACATTTTAATTAAGTCACACATGTATCAATTTAATCATGGAGCATTGAGAAATCAATCACATGGCAATTAAATTCTGAACATACATGTACATTTACCAAATGTATTAGATTTAATCAAAACAAGATATACATTGTTTTAGGCATTAAAGATAACACATTTGAGACAAAAAGAGAAGCATGTATATATACATATATATGTGTGGATCGTATACAAATCTAGGTCACTGTATATCCAAAATGTGACCTCTCTTTTACATCATACAATCATCTCCTATCCCTAGGGCTAGTGGCTGGAGAGTGTCGACTGGATGCTCCCTCCTGGTCTGGCCGTGAAGGTGGACCCATGGGTGTGTAGCGCGATACGGATCATGAGTGACTCCGAGAGGAACTCCTACGATCCCTATCCATAAGGATCACACGATAGGTGGTAGCCTCGGTCTGAGCCGCTGCTAGATCTCGCCGTGCCTGCTGGAGGTGCTCTGATAGGACTCTCTCTCTCTACCGTGCCTGCTGGAGGTCCTTTGATAGGACTCTCTCTCTCTCCCTCCATATATCTACCTGTACTCAAAATGGGAAAAACAAATCCTCATGCCGACCCGCATTCCCCTGAGGCCTGTAAGCAATCTGTGAGGAACTGGGGATCTGTGCTATCATGGAGATATCTGTCATTGCCTGCTGAATCAAGGAACGCCATTCCTGCACATTAGCTGTGGTAGTAGAACAGATTTTTGTTAGTACCATTCTATATCATCAAAACATTAATCAATCAAAATAAACCTACTATACCTGGATCTCCCTCGCGCCAGTAGGGATCATGATATGGTAGCATTTGTGACTGGGAACTGCTAGGCTCCCCTCGCTCGCATACTCTATCCATGATGGGTGTAGGCTGGACGGTACTAGGGACAGGTCTCCGTATCGCCTCATGTTCCCCCTGTTGGGGAATAAGAGGTGGATCCAGAGCTATGGTGTCGTCTCCTGAATGGTGGGGAGCTACATCTGACTCCTCCTCATCATCTCTATCCTCCTCCTCATTGTCCTCCTCATCCTCGTCCTCATCCGCATCATCACCTGCATCTTCCTCATCTTCCTCTCTATCTGCATCCTCCTCCTCCTCCTCCTCGTCACTGGGCTGATCGCCTGAAGGTGGATCAGGATCTCTCACCTCCTCATGACCCTCTCCCTCCTCTGGCTCCTCTGACCTGGATCCCTCGTCCTCGTCTCGGTCTCCATGTCTCCACGGGCCTGGATAGCCTGTCGGATGATCTGGTGGAAAGATAGGACCTGGATATGATCTCATGAACCATGAAACATATCTGCGTTGTGCTCCAGGCTCTGCGGAATAGTCAGTGACTACATCCTGATTAGATCCCTCTAAGTCTGTCGTCTCAGATTTCATCACTTTCCCTAGTAAGCATTAGGTGATTTTGTGATCTAACGTTTGTTTTGTAGGGTGCGGTTCCTAACTGTGTACTGCAGATACCGCTGGGGGCTTCGTCCGACATCTTATGGATATATCCTTTTTCAAATGATGTTTACTTTTCTGTACTTTAGCTTGCATATGCACGTAGTACTCATATGACCGCTAAAGTGGGGGCTAAATGTAGCGTCGTAAATTGTACGCACTCGCTAGGGTGGTACAATTTCACACCTAGTTTAGCACCCGCCTTAGTGCATTTTGCATTCTGCATTGCATTTCTCCTTAAGCACTTAATTAATCAAATTAATTAGGTCTAAGGTCCTATTTCATCATTCTCTACATCACAAAGTTGGGCCCTTTCACTAAAGTGCGCCCTTCGCATTTTATTCCTCCAATACATCACTTAATCAAAAACCCTAATTAAGTCCTATTTCGAACTTGGGGGCTTGGTTTCGGGGTCAAAACATCTCAAAATCACCTGTAACTTCGGGATTCTCTCTAAAATCATCATATCCGATGGCCCTGAAAATTTGGTGAAAAGTTGTCGGGACTGTGGCGCCCGGTGCACATGGTCCCGGACATTTTTCTCGAAATTTTGGGAGCACGATCCAATCATAAAATAAAGCTTAACCCCAAGAAATTGGCGGGATATTCAATCTCTAGGTCGACCAAAATACGAATTTACGATCTAGGGTTTCATACTTAAGAGCTCTCTTTCTTCATTTGAAGGGATGCGATTTTTGTTTCCAGGAACTTCATATGCAGCGAAAGAGTAGATCTTTGAGGACTTCAACAACATTCAACATCATTCTATCAAGCATCTATCAAATTCATTCATCCACTTAGGGCTTGGAAGACATTGAAGAACAATAGGAGATTACCGACTGAAGATTGGCTTGTACTCCTCCCTTAAGGGTTGGGTATGATTTCGTATTGTTTTCATGTCTTTGCATAAGCTTTGATACATCATTTATTCATGCTTTAGATCACATTGCATCTTGATTTAGGGCATTTACATTATCATTTACAAGCAATTAGGGTTTACTTTCTAGGTTGCTCTAGTTTGCTTTCTTGCATTTTGGACCTTGCACACACACTAGGTCTGCACACACAATACATTTTACAAAACAACTTGGCTATTCGTGGAGGTGGAAATCACCGAAGTGGGGGTTTGACTAAGGCAAAACCCTATATAGCCGCCCCTCCCCCTTTTCAGATATTATTGCAGGTTTCGGGATTCGGACGACGCCGCAGGATACAGATTCGGAGAGAGAAGGTCGAGACAGCACTTCGTGTGAAATTGCAGAGTAGAAGACTGGGACAGGGGCGCTGGGCGCCCTGGTCCCTGGGACAGAGGCGCTGGGTGCCCTGGTCCTCCGGACAGACAGTTTGCAGACAGTTTCTAGACAGTGTTTCAGAGTGCAGAATAGTGGTTTCCTGTGCAGTTTTCAGGATAGTGGCGCCCGCGCCCCCGTCCCGAACATTTTCAGTCCGATTTTGACTCTGGGTACATATCTGCATTCTTATTTCATCCTTGTACTTACAGCTGTTCATTGTTTAATCTCAATTCTGCAATCTTGTTCATACTTGCATTTTGAGATTAGGGTTTGAACTTACATTACTTGATCTTACAATTTCAACAAGGGAATAGAAATCCTAATAGATATCCCGTGGCTCTCTCTTTCACCAAAAGAAGTAGCCAATTGTGCGATATCTCTAGGCTCTTTCGTATTCCGTAATGTGTGTCAAAAGGTAGGATTAGGGCATGTTAACCTAGTCTCGCTTTTTCCCCTACACAGCATTTTAAGAGAGCATTTTAGCATAATTAACTAATATCTTGTCATTTTGGATAGAATCAATCATTTTAGTATCAATAGCTTAATATTAGCTTCTTTATTAGCATTTAGAGCAATATTTCAATCTCAATCCTCCATAAGCATCCATAGTGCAAAAAGCTGCTGAGAGCTACACTATTTTGGAACTTGGAGAGGAGAGGAACAAGGGAGAAGAAGCTAAGAGCATGCTAAGAGGCATTTGGAGATGTCTCATTATCTTTGTTTCATTAGTTAGAGATATTAGCATGATTTTAGTGTCTCTCTTGATATGCCTGTTTAGATTAGTTTTTGATTGACTAACACTAACGATTTCTTGTGTGTTTTGTGTTGTTTATCTTAGACTAACCTTGTCCATTTTGTAGGGCATCAATTTGTATATAGTCTGGTATTACATGTATAGTCTGTAACGCCTATCATAAAAGGTGCGGTGATACCTAATGTACATTGGTTTTTGACTATGTAATTTTGGCTATGAATTGCTTACTAATGCAATCTCCTACTACTCCCCATTAGTAGTATATAGTTTTCACATACTCTTTTGCACTTTGTTAGGTAGTCTGTGAAGTTCAATGTATTTCCTTCTCTCTTCCAATACTACAACTCTAGTATTTTGTATCCTTACTCTTATATTATAATAATTTGCGGCTAATGCCTTTTACTAAAAAACAAAACAAAAAATAAAAAACTCTCGGCTATAGCCCCAAGTTACTGATAAAAAAAATAAAAATATAGAGCAGATTGTAAGCAATAGGTATAAAGATGTTTGCTTTTAACAAAAGGGACATTATTGGCAAGAGACACTATATCAAAAGACACAAGTGCTTGAGGAGTGTTTGGGTGTTGTCATTGATGGCAACTTACATTAGAAGTTTCATTTGGAATATGCAGAATCATCCTATTGGAAGTTCGAAGTCTACTTTGCTCAAGTCTAGAAGGTGGAACACAATGTTCGTCAGAGTAAGAGTACATTGAGTAGAACTCAATTTTGGGTGCACATTTTTCTTTGTGGTGGAAGAGGTAGTCAATTGGATGATTAGAATAGCTTATTCTGCAATCCTAGCCTCTGGTATTGATTCTCGTGCAAGATTGAAGATCCGACATTTCAAGAAGAACATGGTTATTTGGGTGATTAGTGGTGTAGTGTGTTATGCAGAATCTTTGGGATGATTTTGTTGATTGGTTCCAAGTTCAAGTTTGTCGAGCCGACATATGTGAAGCATATAATCAACTTGCTTTTGGCCCGCATGTGCATTAGTAATTGGATTGAGTTGACTCCTTTTTACACGTTTCATGTTTTGCAATTTTTTTTGGAGCTGACATTTTGGTGACCTAAATCAAGTGATGAGATATATAAGACTGATCTATATGATCATTTTTACAACCAATGTTGGTGTGTGAAGATTGTATGAGCATCTGTGTGTAGTTTCACGTGCGTTATCTTTGGATTTATGCTCGGGTGTATGAGAGAACAACAAAACAAAGTAGTGTGTCATAACAGTGGAAGTAAGATACTTTGTGCTTAACTAGAACTGCACTTTGACATTTGTAGATGCTATTCATTATTTCAAACATTCAAGTTATTATTTGTAAACATTTGTAGGACAGTGGGTCCTCTGGGGGTTGTAGTCCTCTCTTGTAACTGAGCAATGAGCTCTAGGTAGTGTGCCTGAATGCATGTGCATTCCCCTTGTAATATTATCCCCTAGCTAATCATCATGGAAGTATTCCCTTTGGTAGTTCATAAATGCCTAAAGTTTCCTCATGAGGGCATAATGCACATAGTCTAGGACACATGGTTTTAGCTATTGATTACCTGTGGGGGTTTAACGTTAGACCACTTTTGGCTTGCTCTAGTTGGGCCCATGACTCACCATGGAGATTTACTATATAAATAATATTATAAATATAAGATGAGAGAGTTGGCCTTTTCATCATCTTAGCCTACAGTTTCTTTGCTTCCTCCTAGACCCATCACCACCCGGTATATTCTTGTGCTTGAGTGGGTAGTACCTTTTGCCCCTTCTTTATCGAGGGCCAAGGTTAAACCTGTTCGTTAGGGTTGACCTCCTCACCCACCAAAGATGATGTAGTCCCTAGTGGTACCTCCTATTTTTGTGTCTATACTTGGTACAGACAAAGAAAAGACATTTGTGCTACCACGGTCTGCATCCCACCCTCCCTTTGAGCTTCAGATCCTTGTTGACATTCCTCAACCTACCCAATATGATAAGGGTAGAAATTTAGCTCATGTTCATTCATCTCCATTGGGTTCCACATCATAGTCTCTGGAGGTGCCCCCTATTCCTCCGACTACTCAAGCAAAATGAAGAAGGACACCTGTAGGTGAAAATGTGATACCTATGTTAGTTGCACCTCCTTCTTCATTGGTTGGGCCTTCTCCTTTGTCATTTTTGTCTCTAAAGGCCTCTCCTATAGAGAATGATGTTTCTGAGTCTTCCCAAACCTCTGTTCTTAGACCCCATCAATTTCATAGTCAACGAGCATGTGAGCACAAGTGTCATTAGTGCATAATGGCACGTGAGTGTGAAGTCACTGTGAGTACTATGATTGAACTGATGGTGTCCATCCCTACCACTTCTATTCCTTCTTCCAAACCTATTGACCTTACTTCTACTTTATATTTTGTCCTATTGCCATTCGCTGCAGGGACTATTGACGAGCCTCACCCTAAATGGGTGCAGGTTTTTATCGCACCTTCCTTAGAGCCTCCCTTGATCACCTCCTTACTACATGCTCCTCCATTTTCCTAGCCGATGAATATGCCTCACACATAGGTGGTGCCCATTGTAACCTTTTCTACTCCAATTGCTTTGCAACCATCTTTGCATCCTAGATTTCTTGAGGTACTCAAACTCGCTACAATTGATCAAAGAACTTCACCTCTACAAAAAGTAAAGTGAAAGTTTGAGCAAGGCCCCATGCTTGAGTTTTGTTATTATAAATCAACTTTGACATCTTTGGTTTTTATGTCTTTGACTATTTTTGTTTTAGTCTCTCTATTTGCCTCTTTTTGCTTTGTTGAGGAGGTTTTTCCTTCTTCAAAGATTATTTTTGCCCCTCTTTAGGGGGTTGGCAGTGCAGTTCCTATCCTGCCACCTCAAGCCGAGTCACCCGACTCTTTTGATGAAAGGTGTTTGTTTGATTCCTTAGAGGATATCTCATCATTGTCGATGATTTTTACGTGATTGTTGAACCTCTCCCCCTAGGGGCTATTGGACAAAAATGTGGAAGCTACTTTGTCCCTAGCTCTTGCTATTGTTGTTGCGTCCGACGCTCCCATTGCAGTTATCCCTCTTCGGTCTTGAACTCTTTCTCCATATGATCAAGATTAGGAGGAAAATGACCTATTGGTGGATGACTTGTAGGTCGACACCTCTCTTTTTTTTATCTTTTAGATTAGAATGTGTTTTCTTGTATTCCCCCATACTTGATTTAATTGTTTTTTCCCTCTTAAAGGACCCAAGTTACCCTATTGGTACTTGGAAATGAGAGGTTATCTATCTTTATATGTTATGTTCTCTCTTGAAGGACCCAAGTTACTTTGTCAATACTTAGAAACAAGGGATTTTTTGTTGTAATCTTCTTCTATTTGTCAATCACTCTTATTCTATCTATTGCATCTTGCTTTTCAATATTGGGGATGTTGGGGGAATTTAGGCTCTCTTTCATGTTGACCCAATTTTTATTTTCCCTTTGTCTTCATGTGTCTTTTTCCTATGATCCATAAAATTTGGTACCATGATGAAACATCCATATGCAACTTTATATCATCTATATCTACTGCTATGGGTTCTAAAGCCGAATTAGAGGATCCCTCTATGCTCTTGTGTTTTTGTTGATATTATGGGTTCTATGTGTCATCTATTGCAAGGTATAATTCCATGGACACATCTGGCTATGTTGTCGTGACACAATATTCCTTCTCCTTAGAAAGAAAAGTTTGTCACACATACCATTCTAAGGGGAGGCTTCCCATGCTTTCATATTTTTGCATTTTTGCATCATCATATCTGCATTACCTTGTTTTCTTATTAGTGGGGGCCAAACCATTTGATCCATTAATTTGTTTTCCTATTAGTGGGGGCCAAACCACTTGATCTATTATCCTATTTTCCTATTAGTGGGGGTCAATCCATTTGATCTAAGGTCACCCTATCATATAGACATCTAGCATAATTTGCTACCCACATCGATAAAATCCATTATCTTGTTTTCCTATTAATGGGGCCAATACACTTGATCTAAGGTCGCCCTATTGTATGGCTATCTAGCATGACTTGCTACCTATACAAGAAAAATCTATAATCTACTAGATCTTATTTTCCTATTAGTGGGGGCCAATCCACTTGATCTAAAATTGCCTTATCGTATGGCTATCTAGCGTAACTTTCTATCCATACTGACGAAATTCATTTATATTTTTATCATATTTTGTTATCTTAATTCCTATTGTATCATGTTATTCACTTTTTCATCTAGCATGTTTGTCTACAACTAACATATTTTTGATGGAACATCCCAACAACATCTTTTTGAAGATTCAAGACTCTTCCTTGGGGGTGTCTCCACTTGAGTAGAGGATTGTGGTTCCCCTTCATATCTCAGCAATCTCTACTTTAGCTCACATCGCAATAATAATAATATGCTCCCTAAAGTTGGGGCAAAATGTAGTGTTTTCAATTACACCTCATGTAATTCTATGCTACATAAGTGTTTCCTCTTTATGCCAATTGGAGATCTTCTTAACCATCTTGTATGTTTGTCCATCTCACTTTTCTTGTTAGCCTCCATCTTGTCCTTTCTTGACCATATTGACTATTTGACTCGTACACACTAGCACACTGCAGAGACGTCTGCGCGCCATGCTAGTCTGAAGGTGGCTATTTGAGCATTACAAATTCACCTAGAAGTTGCTCGTAACACATTTGTGCATGTCCACCAACATCTTCCTTCATCCCAACATGCATATCTTCCAATTTGGAGTCCATATTTTCTCTCCAATCACTCATTCAATCTCTCTGGTTATTGATTCGATCACTCTAATTGTTTTCTTTCATCTACACTTGTTTGGAAACTCTCTTTAATTGCATAGTTGGCTCTCACACATTGCTACTATTATCATGCTTTAAGGGAAATTGACTTCTTCTTCTTCTCCATCCAACAAGCTTCTCACTTTGGGTGTGGAAGGGGAGTCTTGTTCTTCCTCTTTCTTTTAATATCTTTGTAGCATATTATTCATTAAGATCTTCATTGTTGTCATTTATATATTATTTTCCTTTACCTTTCCATCTATCTATCTTGGCTATTCGTGGAGGTGGCAACACCAAAGCGGGGGTCTGATTGTGGCAGGCCTCTAAAATATAGCCACAAACTTTCATCTTTGTTTGCTTTGTGTGTAGGTTGTCGAGTTGATTTGAAAAGCTAGCTAGAGATTTCAAGCATGGATAATTTTTTGAGATTTCTTTCTTTTTCTCTTGCATCATTTCACAGATAGTCATAGTTAACTTTTTGCACTACTATTTCTTTCCTTTTCATTATTCAAACACGTTACCGTGACAATCCATTTTCTATATGGAATCTGTTACTCTGATCGAATAGGATGCTAGCGCATTGTGTTGTCATCTAAGACTCGCATGTGCATCCTCAAACAAAGCATCATAGATTTGTATCAGAAGACCTTTGTGACATGTTCAGTGTCATCTAAGGGGTACCTGACAATCTTATACTTTATACCACATCCCAAGTAGAGAGGTTAATTGGTGAGTCTCCGATGGTGTTCACCCACCTATTGGAGTTGTTCACTTTTCCACTTAACAATTAGTAGTGCTAAAATATTAAATTTTTGACATTAAATCAATCAATACTCTAATAACTATTGAAACATGATCAACTAATGGGTCTTATCTACTATTACTTTGTGTGTAGTTGAGAAAAAGAACCCGAAACCTTTGAAGTCTTTGCCACTACAATTGAGAAAGCTTGATATTTGATCTTTTCTAAAAAAAATATCATATTCCTTGAGGAAATCAAAATAGATTAGTAGATAGAGAACATTGTGGCCTATAATGGAAACAAAATTGAACAAAAAATAGGTCAAATATATCCATAGCTTGCTTAGTTGGCTTGAGGCCTGTTGAAGTCGCTACAAAAGACAAGGACAAAATGGGCCAAGGGGGTTAAAGTTAGAGAAAAATTGAGAAATAAAACATGCAAATATTTGATAATTTATAGGATACATATTTACACCCAACAACTTATTACGAGACATAATTTTTTTAAAAAAAATCATGAAGAATGAGTTCAACCAAAAAAGGGTATATTTCTACGGGGCTTATTCGGGCTTTACAAAAAGTACTTTCTTTAAAAAAAATATTGTACATGTATGACCTTAGATGTACAAGGTACGATCATATAGTGCAAGGTATAAGCCATTTTTTTGCAAAAAACAAAAGTTCCCATTTTTTAAGTAACAAAAGGATATTCTTCATTTCTTCAACCTTTCAAACCAAAAAATACCATTTTTTTTAACTCTACAATGCACCATTAATATGACTCAGTGTTGGATTCAAGCATAAAGGGGAAAAGATTTGTAAGATCACTTTGATACCATATTGGAGCAACCAAGATTACTTACAAGAGTCCAAGAAGTTTCATAAATCTAAAGTTCACAAGAAAACAAATAACTATGACATATTGATAAAAATGTGGAGCACATAAAATAAACTAGAGATCTTATGTATAAATACAAGGATGATTAAGTGAGATAATATGAGTGAAAGTTTGACTACCATTCCAAGATGTGACACATGTGGATTCACTTGAGATAAGTGTGAGTACATATGCCATATTCATATGAGATGAGAAAAAATAATAAATAATAACTGAAATTAAATATAGTATGAATAGGTAAACAGGGAAAAAAATTACTAGTTTGCTATGGTACCTTTTCACACTAACAAAGTGGGCTACATTAATGAGAAGTATATAAAAAATTATGGATTTTAAACAAATTTTACCAAAAAATAATATCGCATAAGCCCAAATTGAGCCATATAAGTTCACAAAATGATAACTATTTAATATTACTTGTGTAAATTTATAATAAAAAAGATCATCATAATTAGGATTTTCATTTACCACTATAAAGATCTAAAAAAATTGATTGGAAAAAGGAGTAAACATGACCAAGATGGGCCCTTTGAAGTTCAGAATACAAAATAAAAATTGCATTAGAGAGGGGTCAAGCTAGGAGGGAAGAAGAAGATGAAGAAGATGATGTCATGTTTTTCATAAAACTTAGAAATAAATGTCAATAGAATATTTCTAGACCACCCATAGATTCTAAAACTTCTTTTAGTTATTCAATAAAACCTCTATATTCTAAAACCAATTGTTGACTTTCAAAAATTGCCAAAAATTCATTAAAAATAATTTAATAGGTTAATGGGTGCTTTTGGGTTATTAAGGTAGCAAAATAATGTGACACAAATTAAGTTGGTGGTGCATGAGAAAAGGAGGCGCTGAAAACTTCTATTGGAAAAATCTTCTAGCAACTTAATGTAGTGTGTTGTGTAGGTTGCTAGCATGATAATTACCATGCATATTGATTTTATAAAATTTTCTACAAATTCTGTAACCTTATTGTATAGAAAATATACATTATTTTTGCCTCACATTCTATCAAAATTGAACCTAGAATTTTTTTATATGAATGTGATCCAATGGTAGGGCCTATTTTGACTAAAAATACTCTACAAATGAGCTATATACTAAATTCAATGATCAAACCCTTATTTATAATTTAGCTTCCCAATATTTTATTTTAGTAAAGTAAAAGTCAATATTATTTTGCTCAAGCCTTTTGGACACTATGGCGAGCTCAAATTTGTTCTATTAAGCTCCAAAATTCACTTATAATAAAAATAAAAAAGAGAAATCCTTTCATAATTTGATATAATTACTCTTCTCCAAATCTTCTTTTGAAACCTCTAGACCTCTATTTTTCAAATGATAAAAAAATTAAATACATCAACAAAACTTTGATATAATATAGAATTTAATAGAGATGTAAATACAAGCCTCAATCTCTAGGTGCCTAAAGAAGAAATTGCAAAAGTTAGATTAAAATATAAAGATAATGCAAAATTAAAATATCATGTAAAATCCAATATTGAGAATATGGAGATATTAATATAAATTTATTTTTAAATGGACCAAAAAGGGTACAATATATAGCCTCAAGATTCTAAATGTAATGAAAATGAGGAAGAGGTAGAAAAAAAATGGATTGATTTAATTAAGTTATCAAATTTGAGATGTTAAGGAAAAAAATAAAATCCCATGAAAGAAGAAAATAATATGTACTCATTAATCCTATCTTTTCGAGGTATAAGAATAAATTATCTAAGTAAAATAATACTCTATAGTGAAATAATAACACTAACACTTTTATGGTAATTCAAGCCCTATTTGTTTCATTGGATGCAATTTTTCTTATAGTTTGTTATCATTTTAAAAAAATATAGGTCTACAAAAAACTAAAAAAAGTTTTCAACAATTAGAGTGGAACTATTTTTAAAAAAGAAAAAGAAAAATAACAACATTAATGGCCTTGTGTGATAGACTTCTACATACATTCTTAATTATTACAACTCTATATTTATCTTGAGTGGGGAACTAAAAAATAAATTATTTATCAAATGTAGTGGATATGTTAGTAACTTGATAATTCAAATTTTCTAGCACCCATCAAATTATAAAAGATAGAGAAATTTTTAGAATGTTGTTATGGCTGACACCATGGAATGTATAAGAAAGTAGAGATTGGGGAGAGATTGGACCTCATGACCTCATTCCTACCATATGAAGCTCTTTCCAATCGAGCTAGGCTTCCAACCCATATATAAAATAAAATAGTTCATAAAAGGATTAAGGAATTTTTAGGAAAATGTAATTAGTAGATGAAAATATAGACCATGAAATGTTTATTAGTATTGTCACAAACTACATTGTAATAGGGATATCAATGAAAATGTAACGTAAGGGAAATTTTTATATACATTATGATTGCAAGTACTCTAGTAGAAATATATACAAAAATGTAGAGGCATGGACAATACACATAAATTGTTTTCTTTATGCATTTTATATATACCTACCCTTGTAGGTCTTGGTAGGAACTCTATATAGTATGTAGCACTCACATCATAACACTACTAATGGGAAATAAAAACCATACATATAAGATTCTAATTTTTTCTTTCTAAATTTATGATTTATTAATACAACATTGGACTAACCATTAAAGACCATATGTAAGATAAATATTAATAAACTACTAATTGTTAAAAAGGTTTAATCTTTCTAATGCCTATCATAGTAGGTCTATCACTAGCATGAGGTAAGGTTTCACTAGATGCATGCTCATCATTACCATAAGCTGTAGATTAAATAACACCAATATGAAGGTCATGGACAAGTAAAGTGAGTATGTTTAAGAAGAGAGTATAAAATGTTATGAGAATTTCAAAGATGGAAGGTTCATGTCTTATAAAAGGGAGAAACATATCAAAATTTACATGACATGCATGTTTATGTAGGAGGAATCATGTCTTAAGAGGATTCATAATTATGAAAAATAAATCGATGAAAAATAAACCTCAAGGGTAGGTTAGAGGTAATTCTAGAGCAAGAGAAACCCTAAAGAATGACGCAAAGGTTGGTATGAATAAGAAAAAAATAGTCAATAATTAGATATAAGATAAGTGTGAAATATAAATCCAAAAGGTCAAAAAAAGTGTAGGTGGAGTGTAGGATTGAATAAAAATAAGATGAAGCAATGACAAGAAAAATCCTTAGAGAAACTTTAGCTAATGGATGATCACACTAGAAAACTATCAAAATACTATGTAATTTTGATATATTTTAAGATACATAATTAGTGACAATTGTATTTTACAAACTTGATGAAGGAAAATGAATATTCATTTTGAAAATGCTTAGTTGACTAGAAATGTAAATAAAATGATCACTTTGCATATCATAAAGGCTAATTAAATAGATACAAACAATCATCAATCAATTATCCTAGATAATAAAGTTGTGATGGATCGTTGAAATAAGCACATGGAAATTAAATGAACATATTAGGTGTATTTAGATCTAGGATCAATAATGGATAAATGATTTTGATGTTGTTATGCAATGATTCACTTCTATTAGGAAATTAATTATCACAATTTGACGTGTGTGTCAAAGTTTGAACTATCATAAGAAAATTATGAAAATTGATCTTAACCCTTCTTCTCTTTATCTCAGCTATCACTAACCTAGCCTAATATGTGAAATTGATTTGACAGAATTTGTTCATAAGGGTTTATTCACATTCACCTTCTAGATATATGAATCTATCAAGGGGGCGTCCATAGACGTCATTTATGAGTTTGCTAACTTAATAGATGAATAGGTTCTATTAGGTCAAACCTCATGGTGGGTTGAATTAATGGTGAAGAGAACATTCACAAATATATAAATGACCTATATGATGATGCTAATGTTATATATAAATGACCTATATGATGATGCTAATGTTTGATGCCTTTATTTCTCTTTTGAATTGAAGTGCCCTGAAATTATTGTTCTCTTGCATTCTTGCGTAGTCTTGCATGTGTTAGCATGTTGCATGAAATCTGTGCTAAGTTGGCTTGTAATGACTATTAAAGGGGATGATCACGATTGAATTTGAATTTGAACATTTAAGACTCAAGGATCATTCATGTGCTACACTAGATTAACTTGATCAATCTAGAAATAATCTATAGGGACAAGGTAGTAATCATGAGGTGTGAAGCATACACAGGGAAATCATTGTCAATGGGTTTGAAAAATAGAAGAGTAGGCAATGAATGCGAATTAGTGCAAATAAGGTTGAAAAGAAGATAAAAAAGAATCAAACCAACCACGGACCTAACACAAGAATATGCTACTTATCAATATGTTATTATGTTAAGATATTGACATCAAAATCAACATGAATCTAAATAGAAAATGCGACAGATATGCTAATCTCACCATTAAAAAAATGTAATTTGTTAATGTATTTAAAATTTCAATCATATCACTCATTTGATGCAAGACCAATAACCCATTGAGTTAACAAAAATTTAATACATACGAAATACGCAGTATAAGGTTAATTCTTTAGAAAGGAATTCAAAACAAGGAAAAAGAGAAGATGGTACATAGCAGGACGATTATTTCAAAATGACAACATCATCATTTTAAGTATAGTTAGATTCTCAGTTCCACTTCATTACTGCCGCCTCATACACATTGGCAGGTACGATGTAGTAGGGGAAGCAAAAACAGGAAGAAATTCCGTGGTGTGCGGAGCATAATAGTTGGTCAAAAGATCACCCTTGAATCTGGACATTGCTTTGAAAACAAAGCTACTTTAAAGGAACGACAGAAAAGGGCCATGTTCATGAAATTAGGTCACAGAAATGACGTCTAAGTAAATTCAATACCAAAAAGTTAAAAAATCTGTCACGTACGCTTTTATGGTCACACCACGTTGGAGAAAGTCATAAACTCAGTGAAGGGCAGAGCTGTTTTATTTGGACCACGAACATATGGTCCTCTTGTGATGTGAGGTCTCAGTCCTATTCACCTTTAGAAGTGAGCAAATGTTTCAGGAATGGCAACCCACGAGAGCCCTATACTTGATACTAAAATGAATAAGTTCTAATTTAGATAATACCTACGACAACGATGATACAAATCTATAACAAGGACTATACCAATTTCATCACATGTCTCTTTACAGAGGTTGTAGAAACAAATTGAGAATTGAAAATCCACCTCTCCGGACAGCTATATATATAGAATTCCAGGATCATGAAGTTCATCAGTTCATCAAATTATCAGCTAGTTTGTCACTGTGTTGGGTAGAGAGAATAAAGAAGTAGTAGAAGTGCTATACCCAGAGTAGTAATATGGCGAAGATTCATAGCAAAATGTGGGTTAATCTGTTCTTTTTGCTTCTGGTTGGATTGCAGATATGTAGCGCAGCGAGACTAATGGTGGAGAATAATGATCAGGATTTCGCCCCACAAACTTTGAAAGCTGAGCTGGCATTCAAAGAGGCAGCAGAGATGAAGTTCTGGAGTTCCTCTGGAAACATCAAAGTGCAGGAGGAACGAGTTCTTGAATCAACTCCCACTCCAGGAAATGGTCATCATTAGGTCAATGTGTGTCTGTTGTTGCAAGATTGCAAAGGAAAATGATGGGGTTCTAGAAATATTAAGTCTATGAAGACACTATCAAGTAGAATGTTTGTAGTACAAGGTCTAGGGCATATGTTTTTAATTTATAATATGAAGGAAGTATTTTAATTAAAAGGTTAAAGTAATGTAATTTGTTATTAAGGATATTTAGAATATATTGTGTATTTTACAATGTGTAATCAGTATTTATGTAAAATAGATATAAGTAAGTTTATATTTATGTTTGGTTAAATTATTGTTGTCTATTTTAAATTAGGTTAAATTTTCTGTTAAGGGTATTGCATTATTAAATCAGTCATTTAGATACATAGTTTTTGTTAAATTATTATTTTTATTTTAAATTATGTTAAATTTGTGATTAAGGGTATTGTTTGATAGTTAAGTTCTAGTATTATTAAATTAATCATTTAGATTCATGTTTTTGTAAGCTTATTGTACTTACAAGCTTTAAATTCTTGCTAGGTCATTGAGCTCATCAACTTAGGCTATGCAAATGCTTGCTGAATGAGACCAATATTTGTGTTCTCATAATAAATACATTGAAAAATTGATCAATAAAAGAAAAACAAATCCAAAATTGCTAAGGGTAAAGCCCATATGCTTAATTTTGAATGTAAATAGTTTTATGACATAATTCTTTTTATCTTTTGAGATATCTCATAATTCTCATCTCAATTTTAAGAATCAATATGTTTAGATATTGTTATAATTGTATTTTTATAAAAAATTAATGATTATATCTCTTATTAGGTGTGATGTAATATGTAAAAAGGAATAAAGTGGAACACTACTAAGTTTTGGCTTATTACTATCAACAATAATGCCTCTTTTTTAATTTATTTTTAAATGTATGATGTAGGTTGCATCCAATTTGTTCTAATAATTTATCTCACACATATGATGTCAAAGTTACTTTAATTATTTTGGTGAAACTAGAAAAAAAAAAAAATTTAGCAAATGATAAGTTTTAGACACAACTTGTATTATTTATACATTAGATTTAGCATCATTACTTATGTAAAAAATAACATCAATAATATATCAAATATCCTAAATTTGGTTCTTGAAATTATATTTATTGAAATTGTAAAAGGATTAGTGTTATCATATATCCTATAATTTTATAATTCATTCACCTTTCAATTATTCACAATAAATTTTATAATGAGATAAAGGAATATTGTCTGTTAACTTTCATTCATGGTTAAGGTGGAGTTTGATAAGAAAGGTTTATCTCCTAGTGTGATGGATTGTTGGAGAAAGAGAGTATGGTGTTGTGCACACATGAAAAATTTATCGTCCATAACTTAGATCTTGACTACCAAAAAAAATTCATTATGTAGTACACATGATCTAACCTCCATAGTGTATTGGAAGGGTTTGTTAGGAGGCTTGATAGAGCCATGCTTTATTCCTAACTAAAATTCTATATAACTAATGATTATTCTCTCCAAATGAGCCTATATAGGATATTGTTCTTTCTCACTAATTTTTGATATATTTCGAAGATGAATATAATTTTTAAAAAGTTAAGGTTTAGAAAAAATAATTACTCTTGAGCACATCTATCCTTAAACACCCTTATAAAAAAATGAAAAGTTTGGAACCTTTTTTTATGTATTAAAAGGTGATTCAACTTGCAGTTATTGGCATACTCAAATACCATTACTTGCATTGGGCCACCTACAATTATTAAACATCTTGTATTCACAACAAATATTATGCAACCATGAATGATGAGATCAAATATCAAACATTTCATGACCTACTATAAATTCAAGTAGAAAATCTAGTTTAATAACTTGAAAAATCAAGTGCACTTAATGATAAAGGTGCCTAAAGTAAGTGTACAATTTATTAGTTGAAGATTGACAACAAAGTCTCTAACTATTTTTAGAACCCTTTGAGAAAGGAATTTTTCTTAGAAAATAAGAAAATAATTGAGAGGGTAATAAGAATAAAATGATCAAATTATCAAAAATATGATTATTTTTAAAATCTCAAGATCCTTCTTAGGAATAGGAGAAAGTAAAGAATTAATGGCTTAATATAGTACCATTTTGATAATCCAACATTTATTGATTGGATTGTGATTGCATTCCTTCCTTAGATAACATCAATTAAGTCATCCTTAGTATGATCAATGAAATATCTATAGGTTGTGATAGATTTCATTGTGAATTTAATAAATTTGTTTGATATTTTATTTGCAATGAATTGTCTAGGATTAATATGGTACTTCAGAAAGATAATTAAAAAAAAAAATTTAAGTTCATAATATATAGTAAAAAAATACATAATTTCTAATTCTCATTCTATGGTATCCAATCATTTTAGCATAGGTTCACTTAGACATACTTTGAGACTCACTTAGGCTATTTGTAAACCTTAAACATTCACTAATATTTCACAATTACCCATATTTTAACTCTATATTTATGTTCTCTACTTATTCCCAACCTTGTAAAAAATTCTATCCACTTGGACATCAACATGACTATAATAATGACCTTGACCACTAACCTAATCATGCTAGTGTCTAGATGTGCAAACTAAATTTTAAACATACAAAAAGTAGTTATCTTGGCCTTTTTATGCTTTTGACATGGATACCTTTGATTTCAATTTTATAAAAGCACATTTTAAATCTCACTTAATATTTTATTGAAAGTAATATCTCTTAATCATTTTAAATTATTTTACTTCTTGTTTTTGATGTTATTTACATATCTAGAAATTATAAAAAACTTTTCTGCTATGCCCCTTCACTATTCACCTTACACCATATATTCTATAACAAAAAAAAATTAAGATTATTACCTATATTCTACCTTAGTGTCTTATTGGATCCATCTCCTTTATTCTTCTACATTTGTAAAAATATGCACACACTTTTATCCAACCTTAATTGGGCATTTCTTGCATCTTTGAGCACCCAACACTTGCACACTCCTACACCATAGCTGGTACATACTCCCAATCATTCAAATCTACTATTAATGGTGAAATAGACCAAGACTAATCATTTTTCTTTTCATAGACCTAAAATTATGCTATTAATACCTCAATATAGGTAGATATAATTTAGTTTATACAATTACACAAGAAGGTTTATAAAAATGAGGAGTTAATTCACTAAAAGTTTCATTTTGATACAAGATAATATGTCTTTATCCATTTCAATCCATCAACATAACTTTTGAGTGAATAGATTAGTCGCTTTGATGACATATGCTGTCATATACACAATTCCTAATCATATAATCTAGTTTAGACACATTTTAGTTTGGAGGTCACTACTACAAAATTCCTAGGTCTATTATTTTTATATTATATATGTTATGTTGGGAAATGAGATCTTAAGTCTATGTATGCAAACTAAGATCTCAAATTTCCATGGAATATCATTAGGAACATGAATAGGTTGAAGAAAAAATATTACGATTAAAAAAAATGAGTAGGAGTAGGAGGTTTGTAGGAAGGTTTTCATCCATGGAGGGTGAGGATGTAGAGGATGAGTCACATGATCTAGATGATAAGGGAGGCTATGGCAACCTCGGTGGACTGGGCTATAGGCTCTCTTGGGTGCCAATATTTTTTGGGGGCTATTTGGTCCCACTTTTTTTCTTCTAGTGATAGTGATTTTGTAGGGGCCCTTGTGTTTGCGACTCTTCTTGAGCATGGAAGTTTGCTTCTTGTTATGGCTTGGATTTGGGTGCCCTTGATCAGTAGTGGGTTTGGCATAGTTTTGCACTTTTGGGCCCTATAGAGTTAGTAGGTTTTCTTGTGCGGGGGCTCCTTTCTATGCCCTTTCCTTGAGTTGGGTTATCTTTGTTATGTGTTCCATTTCTTTTGATGCTAGTTGTGGGCATGGCTTTCTTGGTTTATTTTTAGATTGCCTTGTTCATCCTTGGAGTTTTATTTTGGAGGTGACCTTGGTTTTGGTGAGGTCGGCTATGGTGGTAGGGGATTCTTAGAGGAGGAGGCCTACTCTTCTCCTTTGGCTTCTGGCATTGGAGGTTATTTCATTGTTTGGGTTTTTGCCTTAGTGGGTGAGTTATTTCTCTCCCTCTTTCTTGGCCTCTTAGTACTATGTGTTGGCTGGTTCATTGCTACTAGTTTTCAAGGACATTTTTTGATAATTTATTTTTGGTTGGGTTTTTTATTGTTTTAGCTTGGTTGTGCTTCAAGGGGGCTCTTTCTGCCCTTTCTATGCCCCATTTCTTAGTGTCTTTTTTTGATATGGAGGGGGTGGTGTTGGATTGTGGTGGTTTTCACAACCCCAAAATATATTCACATATGGGAGAACTTTGTGGTAAGTCCATTGTGCCTAACAAAGTAAGTAGAGACAAAATTAAGTACATTAAATACCCCTATCTAACTCCACAAGGTCATCATCTTCTACTTGTTGGGAATGCTCCTATTTTAAACTATAAAGACGTAAATTATTCTATATTTAAATTAGACATAACTTACTCTTTATTCTTAAATAAACTCATAAATCAGTTAATAAGTCTATTTCAAACATCGATTTATCTCAAGCTTGATAATCAAAATAATTTTTGGCATTATGTGTTTCACTGATTTTTTTTCATTTGTGTCAACACTAGCTGTTATGGTTGGTTACCGACACACAAGTTTTGATTATTGGCAGAAGATCTAGTGTTACTGATAGAAGGGACTATCTATTAGACACTTCCGACATGTTTGGATCAATGGAGTATGTTTGATTTTATGTTACATGTTCTTGGAGTATGTTTTGGTTAGTTGGTATTGACTTGGTGACCGATGCTATCATACACTCTTGCAAACCCTTATCGACATAGTTTTAAGGTTTTACCGAGAGAGATTTTATTGAGAATCTTGGACAGGATGCATAAGTGGTGTTGGTGCAGCTTCTAGATGGATTTTAGGATGTTGAAGATATTCTTTGATCTTGCCTCAACTAATTGAAGACATCACTTTGGTGTGGTGGACCCAGATTAAGTCTGGTAACTATCTAGGTTATGGAGCGGTATCATGTTAACATGTTCTCTACATGTTACCGAGATGATTTATGGATTGGTTATTGTTGTTTTGGTCTCAAGCCAACATGGCATATCATTGTAATATGGATGTATTTAATGATCTTATTGTAGTATCTTTTAGGTGGTTGACCTAATTGGTTTAGGCCTTAGGGTTGGTATAAACTGATGTAAGATCTCATTGTAGATCATGATATGGGAATGGAAATGTAATATCATATGTGAAGGAGTTTTGGTCGATCATTGAGGATCCAATTTGGTTTAAAGAAGAGGTCAAAGGCCTCTGGTATAGAGCTGAACCGAGATTGTAATTAGGCATGGTAGATGCTATCTCTAGTAGTTCATTCTTTTGGATTGTTGTCCAATTATCTCGAGGTGGTTATAACCTCTCTGTAGTCAGTGAGAATTTTTTGTAATGAGTAGTAAGCTCTAGGCAGTGTGCCTCCTTGCATGTGCAGGCCCCTCATTGTATCACATACTTTCTGTAGAAGTATCATATAGCCATAGTTAGGCTTCCCATTGTAGTTTTCTCCCTTTCCAGGTTTTCCATGTACAAATCATGGTGTTATATGGTATTGTTGCATTGTGTTGATTATCTATTTTGTTGTTAACTTGTATTATTCACTGATATCTGTTTCTGCTATTCCGGTACTTAATATTTATATGCTCCAGTTAAAGGTTATTAAGTGGTTTGATTGATATAATTTGTTAACAACTGATTCACCCCCACTCTCAGTTGTTCACCAATTATCCTAACAATTGGTATCAGAGCTTTGGTCCTCTTGTACAGAAGCTTAACCACTTGAGGAAGATCCTATGGCAACTAACACTTCAAATCCATTGACAACTATTTTTAGAAGAGAAATCCCTAAGCTTGATGGAATAAATTATGGGATATGGAAAATTTGAATGAAGACTCATCTTAGATGTCTTGGCAAGGATATTTGGGAGATCACTGAGAAAGGATACACACCTTATGATCCAACATCTGGCAATCCTGCTCCTGCATAATTGGACAAAAAAATTAAAAATGATTGCAGAGCTAGAGAAGCCCTCCTGTGTGCACTAACTAATCAACAAATAATGGGATTGACTGATAAATCATCGACACAGGTTATGTGGGGTAAATTTGAAACTTTGAATGAGGGTGACATGAAAACTTGAAGATGGATGACAATGAAATAATTGCTACATTTATGGAAATAGTAAATGAGATTTTTCATGGGAATTCAATGTTGTGGAGGATATCTGAGTGAAGATGAGATAGTTTCCAAAGTCTTGAGAGCCCTTCCACTGACTTACAAGATGAAGGAAACTACAATTAATGAATTGAGAACAATGGGAAACACTTCACTTAACAGAGACATTCTGATTGGGAAATTATCTGCTTTTGAGCTTGAAGAATTTGGACCTTCTGGAGCTGCAAAGTCTGAACCTTCTTTTCATGCATCATCATCATCTACTGACAAGAATGATTGGAAAACCCTATATGAAAAAGAATTGGAAGATATGAGGAAAGAGGATGAAGAATTTGAGCAACTTGAAGCCCTATTTTCTAGAAGAGTACCTAAAGGACCGATAGGAAGTAAGTATTAAGGAAAAGCACCTTTTAAATGTTTTTCATGTAATAAGATTGGTCATTTTGCATCTAGATGTCTTGAAAGGAATGAAATATTTGAAGAGAGAGAGTTAAGAAATCATTTAAGCCTAATTTGAACATATATATATTCAAGAGAAACAAAAAATGCTACATAGCAGATGAGGAAGGAGTAAGTGATGACTTTGAGGATGAACCAACAACAGACTTTGCTAGTGAATCCGACAATGGAAAGGAATGGGTGTTCTATGCTTTAAAGGAAGATGAATCGAAACTGGCTATCAAGAATGAAGAAAAGGTACTGGCAGCAAAAGTTGAAGATAAGGATGAATGGGTAGTTGATAGTGGATGCTCTCATCATATGACTGGAGATAAAAGGAAATTTCTATCCCTGCAATAATACAATGACGGTCAAGTTAGATTTGGAGATGACAAAGCATGTATGATCAAAGGTAGAGGTACTATTTCTCTAGATGGTAAGCATAATACTGATAATGTCTATTATGTAGAAGGTTTAAAGCATAATATTTTGAGTGTTGGTCAATTTGTGGAAAAGGGATTCCAAATTCAATCCAAAGATAGAAAATGCAAAATCATTAACAAAACTGGTTTGGAGATTGCAACTGATATTCAAACTGAAGGTAATATCTTTCACTTGAACACTAGTAATAAGACATGTTTGATTGCTCATATTGATGAGAGTTGGCTATGTCATAAGAGGTTGTGTCATATTAATTTTGATTGTATTGTTAAGATCAGTTCAACTAAGGGAGTTAGAGATATACCTAAGGTTATGAAGCCTCATAATCCAGTATGTAAGAAATGTCAATTGGGAAAGCAAGTTAGAACTTCTTTTAAGAGAATACATGATAAATCTAATGATTTTGTTGATTTGATTCATACTGACATATGTGGTCTAGCAAGGACTAGAAGCTTTCAAGGTGATAGGTATTTTATGCTAATAATTGATGATTATTCTAAAACGATGTGGGTGAATTTTTCAAGGGAAAAGTCTGATGCTTTTGAGAAATTCAAGATCTTTAAAGCAAAGGTAGAAACAAAAACTAAAATTGAAAATCAAATGTCTAAGATCAGATCAAGGTGGCGAGTTCACTTCTCGTGAATTTAATAGTTATTATGAGACAATTATCTGCACCCTAGACTCCTCAGTAGAATGGAGTAGTGGAAAGGAATAATAGAACCATTTTGGATGCAACAAGAACCATGATGATGGAATCCAAATTACCTCACATCTACTGGAGAGAAGTAGTGAGTACAATAGTCTACACATTCAACAAAGTTCATATCAAAGGTGAAACCGACAAGACTCCTTATGAATTATGGTTTGGACATTACACCTACTGTTAAATATTTTAGAATTTTTGGAAGTAAATGTTATATCAAAAGGGATGATTCAATTGGGAAGTTTGATCCTAGATGTGATGAAGGGATATTTCTTAGATATTTAATTCAAAGCAAAGCATATAGATGTTATAACAAAAGATTGCAGAAAATAGTGGAGAGCGCTAATGTGAAAGTTGATGAAAAATACAAAAATCAATCTATATCATATGACAGGGAACCAACAGTGCAAATGATCATAACTGAATCGGCAATGCCTCAACCGGTACATGAAACTGAGATAGTTACACCAATACAATCAGAAAATTCAACTATGACTGATGATCAAAATAGTGAACCTAAAGTTCAGAAGACACCAAGGTATGTAAGATTAAATCATTCTGAAGATCAAATCATTGGAGATAGGAACAAGGGAGCTATGACAAGAAGAAGACTGGTAAATGAAGAGGTATGTCTTATTTCTCAAATTGAACTGGCATCTATTATTGAAGCTTGTAAAGATAAACATTGGTTAAAAGCTATGGAAGATGAATTACATTATATATAGAAAAATGAGACTTGGACTTTAGTTCCCTGACCTAAAAATAAGAATGTTATTGGAACTAAATGAGTTTTAGAAATAAATTGAATGAGCATGGTCAAGTTGTAAGAAACAAAGATAGATTGGTTAATAAAGGATATTCTCAAATGGAAGGAATTGATTATGGTGAGACAATTGCACATATAGCTAGAATTGAAGTTGTTAGACTATTTCTTGCCGATACAACTTATAAGAACTATAAGGTCTATCAAATGGATGTTAAATGTGCATTATTGAATGGTTTACTTGAGGAAATATACATTGAACAACCTGATGGATTTTCACTGACAGATGATAAAGATATGGCTTGAAGATTGAGGAAAGCTTTATATGAATTGAAACAAACTCCTAGAGCTTGGTATGCAAGGTTGGATAAATATCTTTTGAAGCTTGGTTTTACTAAAGGTAGCATTGATAGTAATTTATATTATAAGATCACTGATGATGATATTATGATTATTGAAGTATTTATTGATGATATCATTTTTGGAGGAGAAGATAAATTGTGCATTGAATTCTCTAATAATATGAAGAATGAATTGAAATTTCCATGATTGGTGAGGAGATTTTTCTTAGGTTTGCAGATTACTCAAACTGACAAAGGCATCTTTATCTGTCAAACTAAGTATCTAAGGGAATTGTTGAAGAAGTTTGGTATGGATAATTCCAAACCAGTAAGTACTCCTATGGTGACAAGTGAGAAATTATCTATCAAAGATACATCTACACTGGTAAATTCGACAAGGTATGAGTCTATGATTGGTGGATTTTTATAGCTAACTCAGACTATACTAGATATTATGAATGCAGTGATTATTGTTTCAAGATATCAAAGTAATCCTAAAGAAAATCATGAATGTGCAGTAAAAAGGATATTCTGGTATTTGAATGGAACAACAGAATATGGATTATGGTATCCTAGAGATGATGGCTTTACTTTATGTGCATATACTGATTTAGATTGGGCAGGAGATATTGATGAAAGGAGGAGCACTTCTGGTGGAGCTTTATTTCTTGGAAATAAACTGGTTTCATGGATCAACAAAAAATAGTCATACATTTCTTTATCTACTGTAGAAGCTGAGTATGTTGCAACAACAACTAATTGCACTCAAGTCTTGTGGATGAAGCAAATGTTGAAGGATATCAAGGTAAATTATAGTGAACTAGTAGTTATCTATTGTGATAACTCTCCAGCCATTGGCATGTCTAAGAATCTGGTATTTCACTCTAAGACTAAGTACATATCAATAAATTATAACTTTGTGAAGGACAAGGTGGAAGAAAAGGAAGTCAAATTGGTTTATGTGAATACTAAAGAGCATATTGCAGATATATTCACTAAAGTGTTGTTTAAGGAATCATTTGAGTATTTGAGAGACAGGTTAGGGGTTTCTGCCCCTCCGACAGAGACTTGATTGATACATTTTGGCATCAGTCCGACATGCATTATCAGAGATACTATTCATTTCGACACTGATGAGTGGTGCTGCTACTTAGGAGGAGGGAGTAGTCAACTTTAAGATTTAGAGGCTTATATCATTGCTTTGATATTTTTTCTTTGATTTCTGGCATTGATGTAAAAGGGGGAGTGATAGTGATGTGAAAAATATATTCAGAACTTTGCAAAGATATTATTCATAGGGGCAGAGTTATTGATATTCAAGAGATTGCTGGTTGTCTTCCACAGGGAGAGACTTGTTTGGCATTTCTTGGTACTTAGATGTTTTTCACATCTAGTGTTGCCATCAATGCCAAAGGGGGAGATTGTTGGCATTATGGGTGAATTGATTATGTGTTGCATTGATGTTTTGTCATTGATGTCAAAAATAGTTATTATGGTTGGTTACCGATAGATAGGTTTGGTTACCGATAGAAGATCTAGTGTTACTGATAGAAGGGACTATTTGTTGGACACTTCCGACATGTTTGGATCAATGGAGTATGTTTTATTTTATGTGTTACATGTTCTTGGAGTATGTTTTTGTCAGTTGGTATTGACTTGGTGATCGATGCTATCATACACTCTTGTAAACACTTACCGACATGGGTTTAAGGTTTTACCGATAGAGCTTTTATTGAGAATCTTGGACAAGATGCATAAGTGGTGTTGGTGCATCTTCTAGATGGATTTCATGATGCTGAAGATGTTCTTTGATTGTGCCTCAACTGATTGGAGACATCGCTTTGGTGTGGTGGACCCAGATTAGGTCCGATACCTATCTAGGTTATGGATCGGTATCATATTAATGTTCTCTCTACATGTTACCAGCATGATTTATGGATTGGTTATTGTTGTTTTGGTCTCAAGATGACATGGCAAATCATTGTAATATAGATGTATGTAATGATCTTAATGTAATATCTTTTAGGTGGCCGACCTAATTGGTTTAGGCCTTAGGGTGGGTATAAATTGATATAAGATCTCATTGTAGATCATGGTATGGGAATGTAAATGTAATATCATATGTGAAGGAGTTTTGGTCGATCATTGAGGATCAAATTGGGTTTAAAGAAGAGGTCAAAGGCATCCGGTATTGAGCTTAACCGAGACTGTAATCAGGCATAATAGATGCTATCTCTGGCAGTTCATTCTTTTGGATTGTTGTCCAATTATCTGAAGGTGGTTATAACCCCTATGTAGTCAGTGAGACTCTTTTGTAATGAACAGTACACTCTAGGCAGTATGCCTTCTTGCTTATGTAGGCCCCTCATTGTATCACATACTTTTTGCAGAAGTATCATCTGACTGTGGTTAGGCTTCCCATCATGGTTTTTCCCTTTTCGGGTTTTCCACATAAAAATCATGGTGCTATGTTGTATGGTTTCATTGTGTTGATTATCTATTTTATTGTTAAGTTGTATTGTTTACTGGTATCTATTTTTGCTACTTTGGTACTTAATGTTTATATGCTCCGGTTAAAGGTTATTAAGTGGTTTGATTGATATAATATGTTAATAATTGATTCACCCCCCCTCTTAGTTGTTCACCGGTTATCCTAACAATAACAATCATTAGATTTATATATAAGATAAAGAAATTTTATAATCAATGAAATGTAGAAATATCTCAATACATATCTTTATACAATGCTTAGGCTTTCTATTTCCTTAAGTATAATTTCAAACATACGAGAAAGAGAGATGCGTCCTTTGATCTCCAATATGAGTTGCTTCATTTGAGACCTTTGAATGAAGACGAGAACAAGAATCAAGTGCTTTTTCTGCCCAACCTTGAAGTTTACACTTCCCCAGAATTCTTAGTCAATCAAGATTACCTGACCCTACACAAATTGCTTAGCAAAAATAATTCAAAAAGACAAGATGGAATCTGGTGTGTTCCTAGATGATACATGCATTTTCATTTTACTAATTCAATTAAGAAACAAGAAAGATCAATCAAGGATATGGTAGAGAGCATAAATAAATGAATTCCATCCATTTCAATGGTTTATTCAATTGATTACTCGACCGAGTATAATGCCATGCATAGAAAAAAAATATAGTTTGGAAAATAAAACTATTCTCCCTATGGTTTCCATATTTGGTACCCATCCTGAGAGGTAACTTTCCCTATACACAAGCCTATCTAGCTTGGTTCATATAAATCAAGAATACAAATTCATGAAGAAGACAATCTTTTATTGAATAGAGATAACAACATCACCTTATTATTACTTTCGACCATAGATCAAAAAATATTTCATGGATATACAATCACACATAATTGATAATACACAATCTTTCATTACTAAAGTAAAAAGTAAATCAAAACTAAGTTTTTAAGAAAGAAGGTGTAGTGCATGTATGAATCCTTACATATGATTGGAATATAATGAGTAAACATTCTTATAGATTAACTAATACAACCTATCATGCACTTCCTACCATTCTTTAGCATCTACCATGCGGGTTTAATAATTACTATATCATATGGTACCTCATGATGCATTTCCCTATATGACTATTCAAAAGAAAGATTCTAATAATTTTAATCTAACCTGGATTGTATCAATTGAAATCCATTCTTAATAAACTTTGTATTACTTCATGGCACACTTACTATCATTTCTAAATGCATAACAATCAAGGAATCAAATTAGAGCCTACCTCCTTATGTTCTTGATATTGATTTGGGGTGATTAGCTCACTTTCCTTGCTCAAATATGCTTGCTTCTCTCCTTCTATACTCTTCAATAACCCTCTATTTCTTTCCTCTTCTCTATCTGTTACTTCTTATACCAATACTATCCTCTATATCCTCACTATTATTTCTTCTCTTTCCTTTCCTATTATTTTCTCTTTGTTCTTTCTTTTCTATATTTTCTACTCTTCTCTTATCGTTCTTTTTGTCTTTTCTATTGAGACTTCACTACTATTTATACTATTCTTATCCTATGTTGGTTGCTATTCTCTTGGCTTTAACTTAGCCATATCTTTGAAACCACTATTAGTCTTAAAGTTCTTTTAGTTCTAAATGATTTATAACTCTAATGAATTGCATACATGTCGACTAAGCTTGCATCTATTGTTTTAAACATATGACATGACTGTTTGCCTTTGTTCCACGTCTAACTAACTTCTCTGACTTAGCTAATGTTTAGCTTAACAACAGGTGCTAGACATTATTGTAGATCCACCTACCTCATGGGGTTCCTTGCCTTCATTGCCACATCTCTCAGTCCTTCAACCATCGACCTGCCAAGTCTCCCAATCAACCACCTTCTGCCGTTCATTGCAGTCATGGGGTGCCAGGTTGACTAGTTTAATCAGCTCGACCATCGTCCACTGACTTTACTAACTATCGATAACTTAAAAATTGCCACCTTTTTAGTAATATTATATATATAAATATATATAATACATGATTATTATATATTACATGTTATAAAAAAAATCTATTAAAAATAGATATATAATCAAAATTTTGCATATGCGTATTTATAAATACATTTTTTTGAATTGACAAGATTATATAATGATTAAATAATCACTTACTTTAAAATAAATACACATAATTCAAAGTCACTTTCGTATATATATATACACGATCAAATCACAATTATCGAACTAACCTGCATAAGAAATTCTTATGATTGTAAACAAAACGACCATTAATGAAATTACATTTACATTCTCTTATACTAGGAACATTAAATCATCCTACATAAGGAATGTTAAACCATTAAATCACTAAATTTTTTCAAAATATCAATCTAATTTTCATCCTTATAGACGAAATAAATACCATTTACTCATAACATTTCATTTCTAATTCAAAATCATGCATCGATGAAATCACAATTGAACAAACATAACTTTTCTACTGTGGTGTGTGAGATTCCTCTAATCTATCGAAGTCCATGAGCTAAGACAACTCTACCTGAGCCTTGTGCTCACCTTCATTTACGTTCACCAGTCCCTGCATCACTTGCACTCAATAACTTATCAGTAATGATGATCCCCAATTTAGTAAAAATAACACTAGCCATGTAATTGAATTCGCATGAGTAAAGTAATATAAATCATTTCATAACATTTCCATACTAACTGCATTATCATCGCAATAAAAGGCCATCTCCATTGCAATTTTATTTCATAAACAAAAAACATACATTATTTTCCTAATAACATAATAATTGAAAATATGGTTCATGACATCCTTCCCCACTTGGAAGAGACATCATCCCGATGTCTTATTATCCATCAATAAGCACATATTAATTATACCTCATATAATGTTAACCATACATCAAAGTATCAAATATAAATAACAACAATAGCATACATGTTATCCAAGTTCACATCATGAAAATCAAAATCATTGTTCCAAGGTATCTTATATAATAAGAAACTACTTTTCTAAGAAAGCGAATGAGAAAAATGATGGTCAATCATTTCAACATCCTCCCATGTAGCACCATCCTTAGAATATTGATCCCACTAGACCTTATACTGAGTGAAATACCTGCTACATAGCTTCACACTATGTTGATCTAGGATTCAGATGGGCTCCACTAGCACAACCCCTGGATCCTATACCTATAAAGATCACCAATCAAGAATATGAGATGCATCAGCATGATAAGGTTTCAACAAAGAAACATGGAAAACATTATGGATTCGAGCTAGAGAAAGTGGTAAAGCTAATCTATAAGCAACTAGATTGATAACTTCTAGCACATCAAAGGGTCCCACATATCTTGGTGCCAACTTTGATGATTTTCCAAATGAAATATAGCTCTTATGAGGTTTGACTCTCAAGAAGACTTTATCTCCTACAGCAAATTGTCTGTAAGTCCTGTTTCTATCAGCATAACTCTTTTGTCTGTCAACTACCTCCTTCAAACTACTCTTGATCAACGCCATTTGCTCATCCATTTCCTTGAGTAAATCAAGACCAATGATGATCCTACCTTCTATTCTATCCCACCTAATAGGTGTGTGACACTTTCACCCATAGAGTGCTTCAAAAGGTGCCATCCCTAAAGATGCGTGAAAAGAGTTGTTAAATGCAAATTCAACCAAAGGAAAATACTCCTCCCACTTGTACTGCTAATCCATGCAATACATTTGTAGAAGATCTCCCACAACCTAATTGTCCCTTTCCATTTGGCCATCAGTCTGAGGATGATATACTAAACTAAAATTCAGTCTGGTTCCCAAAATTGCATTTAATATTGTCCAAAATATAGATGTCATCCTGGTATCCCTATCTGAAATTATGTTTTCTCGTACACCATGCAACCAAAATATTTCTTGCACACATTTATTTGCAAAAACAAATGATTCATCCTTGATAATTCTAGGTATGAAATCTGCAAGTTTTGTCAACTTATCCACAACTACTAAGATAATGTCATGCTTATTTTTGCTCATAGGTAATCCTTGGATAAAATCCATATTGATTACTTGCCACTTGTACTCTAGTATAACATGTTGAAATAAAAGTCATGCTGGATGAACATGCTCAACTTTCACTCACTGACATTCCAAACACTATGCCATATACTCAATTACCTCTTTTACGAGTTTAGGCCAGAAATACAAAGATCTCAAGTCAACTACCATCTTTGTTACTCTAGGGTGTCCTGAATAAGGTGTGTTGTGTACCTCATGCAATATTAACTTCCTTAATTCTCCACCTTCAGGAATGTACATTCTTCCTTGGTACCTTAAAATACCATTAGGTTCCAACTCATATCCATCATAATGATGATTTGAAGGATCTTCTCCCAAGGCTTGCTTAACCCTTAGGTAATTCTCATCTTCAGAAAGATTCTACAACACTTGTTGCTTCAGTTTGTCCTTGTAGTAACCATAGAAAATAGATGTCTTGTTCTAATGAGAGCATCAACTACCCTATTTTCCTTTCCTTTGATACATTCAATACCAAAATCATACTCACTTAGGAATTCAAGCCACCTTCTCTGTCTTGCATTAAGGTTAGGCTGTGTAAAGATATATTTCAATCCTAAGTGATCTATTTTTAGCTCAAATGGCTTCCCTAAAAGGTAATGCCTCCACATTTGTAATGCATGAACAATAGCTGAAATCTTGAAGTCATGTGATGCATAATTCAATTCATATTGCTTCGGTTTCCTCAATTCAAAAGCAACCACCTTTCTTTCCCGCATTAACACTACTCCCACACCTTCACCTGAGGCATCTATAATCACTATAAAGTGTCCATTGGGATCTGGTATAGTCAAGACTGGTGTTGTTGTCAATTTTTTCTTCAAGAGCTGAAATGAATCTTCACACTTCTCAGTCTACTCAAATATTTTTTCCTTCTTCTGAAGTGAAGTAATAGGTACCACTATCTTAGAAAATCCTTCCACATACTTCCCGCAATATCTTGCAAGACCCATAAAACTTTGGATCTCTGAAATATTCTGAGGTGTTGGCCAATCCACTATTGCTTCTATCTTTGTAGGATCAACTAAAATTCCTTCAACAGTTATAACATGACCTAGGTAATGCACCTTTTTCTGAAAGAAAACACACTTAGAAAACTTCCCGTAAAGATTGTGATCTCTTAACCGCTGCAAGAATATCCTTAAGTGCTTCTTATGTTCTTCTTCATTCTTAGAATATATCAAAATGTCATCAATGAATATAAGAATAAAATCATCCAGGTATTCTCTAAAAATGTTGTTCATGAGGTTCATAAATATTGTTGGGGCATTGGTTAAACCAAAAGGTACAACTGTGAATTCATAGTGTCCATACCATGTTCAAAATGCAGTCTTAGGAATATCCTCATCCTTAATCCTTAACTGGTGGTATCTTGATCAAAGATCAATCTTGGAGAATACTGTTGCATCTTTCATTTGGTCAAATAGTTCATCTATCCTTGGCAAAGGATATCTATTCTTGATAGATACTTTGTTTAACATCCTGTAATCAATACATAACCTTAAAGTACCATCCTTCTTCTTTACGAAGATTACTAGTGCTCCCCACGGGGATACACTAGGTCTAATAAAACCTTGCCTAAGCAATTCTTGCAATTGAACCTTAAGCTCATATAATTCTGTGGTCGTCATTCTATATGGAGCCTTAGATTGTGGCTCCATTCTAGATAAGAGTTATATAGAAAAATCAAACTCCCTTTTTGGTGGTAACTTAGTAAGGTCTTCTATAAAAACATCCAGGAACTCTTTAAGAACTGGATAATCCTTAGGGCTTTTCTCAACATTATCCAAATCTCTTACCATGACAGCAATTAGGAAACATCCTTTCCTTTAGGATTTCTTGAGTTGCATTGCTGAAATGTGTCTCAATTCAAGAGGCTTTTGAGACCCAAGAATTTCATCTGATTCTCAAAATCATCTATACAACTAATGACCTCATCCTCACAATTTACTACAACTTTAAGATTAGTTAGCCAATTGATACCTAAGATCACATCATATGATCCTAATGGTGCCACATAAAGGTTAACTCGAGTTTGGAAACTGGGAAGCTCTAGATCATTGCAAAATAGACAAGAATCTACCCTTTGTTATGCTCGATTCCCATATTGAACCATCCATGAATTTGACATATAACCAAGTCTAATAGATAATCCAAAAACTACTTTAGGATCAATAAAATATTCAATAGCTCTTGTATCTATTAAAATAGAAACTGATTTCCCAAAAAGCTTACTCGTCATTTGGATAGGTGAAGCTTGAAAATCATCCTGACGGTTGTCAACTGCTGCGTGAATCTGATGTTGCAAAGCTCCTTGCTGATTTACTCCTCTTTGTCTAGGGGTACGATGTGGACAATTCAAAGTATAATTATTCCCTCCACAGTTGTAACACCCATCCTTATGCCCCAAGTAACCACCTGACCTACTTCTGTCTATGCTTTGTCGGGCATTGTGGTTGGTATAGTTGGTGTTACTATTTACTCTCTTATTACCATCCTGATTCACTCTTCTTTTCTCTTGAGTGTTGCATCCTCTTTTCAGATTCCTTATCTGTCAGTTGTTGTTTTTGCTCTTCTTTAAATTCCTATTTCCAAAAATTGGTTTGGTATTCACTTTTTTATGGAAATTCACCAACTGTTGCAACTTCTTGTCTTGCTTAGTTGCTTTCTCAAATACTTCCTCCATAGTCAATGGATTATGTATATCCACTTCTACTCCAATATGAGTTCTTAAACCCAAGATGAACTTTTGGATGTGAAATCATTCATCCATCTAATACTATGGAACATACTTAAGAAGGTTGGTAAAATTCTTCCAGTATTGAGTCACCGACATGCCACCTTGTGTCAGATTCTAAAATTCATTCAACTTCTTATCTACTAATAACTGAGGATGCTACCTCTTCCTGAAGGATTTCAAAAATAACTCCCAAGTAACATCTCCAGGTTGCAACTTCCTTTCAGACTTTTCATTATCCCACCATGTCGCAACTTCTCTAGTAAGCTGATAAGCAACCCACTCTTCTTTAGTTTCATCAGACATGTTATAGAGCTCAAAGTACTTCTCCATCTCTATCACCCACACTTTTGCATTGTCACCAATAATCTTTCCATCAAACTTAGGTGGGGCTATTATTTTCAGATCTTTAGCTAATTCCTCTTCAATCCCAGCTCGATTATCCGGTTGTTCCTGAGCCCTAGGAATTTCATTCTGTACCTCACCAACCCTTCAAAATTCTTGTTCAAGTCCTTCCATCCTTGCATTCTGTTAATTCAATAGATCAAGGATTTGATCGAGTCTTTATTTCCCATTACTTCACCCAACTCTTGTAGTTATTATTTCTTAAATTCAAAAATTCCTACACCAAGGAATGTTATTATTTCTTAGCAAAATAAAAGAAATATCGGCAAGGGTTACAATATCCATAGCTTCTACTTAAATAAAGTTCCCTATAAATCTACTGTTACAATATGTCATAGAGAATAATATATGTATTTATTACAAGGAACAAGCCAATATAATACTAATATAGGACATAGTTAGATAGTTTGCACATCTATTGGATCTAAGTTTTTATGATATCCAACATTATTAAATCAACTTAGGTCCAAACTACACCTTTTTTATATCATAGGAAACATGTCAAAAGGTATTCAACTCAAACTTATTGTAAAATAACATCTTTATTTATTGATAGAAATAAGTGAAATTACATAACTATATCACTCTTCAAGTGGAGTCAAGGGGGTATATCCTTTTGACTTATTGGAACTAAGTGGGGTATATCCCTCTAACTCATCAGCACTAAGTGGGGATATAGTATATCCCTCTGACTCGTCAGAACTAAAAATAATAGGTCTAATAGGAGAATACTCTAACTCATAATCTTCCTCCTCTATAGGGACAGTCATACTAGTCTTATCCCCAAGAGACTCAGAAGGTGCTATTCCCAGCTCAACATGATCAATATTTCCTTTCTCTTTTGGTTCAACATGAATTTGTTTCTCTATAGAAAGAACAACTTCTTCCTCACTTATCTATCCTCCACTCGGGTGATTATCATCAATAGGCCTAGTAGGAGATATGGGATCCTTTTTAACCCTTAGGTATTGAGCATAACCTACTATAGATTTGAGAGTTGTTTTCTTCGTTCACACCATTTCTGTAAGTTTCAACATAAAGTTGTTATCCTCAATGTTCAACTTGCGAAGTGACTCATAGGTCCTAGTGTTATATAACCTATGCTTTGATACCAAAATGTAAACACGAAAATTATTCTATATTCAAATAAGACATAACTTACTCTTTATTCTTAAATAAACTCATAAATCAATTAATAAGTCTATTTCAAACATCGATTTATCCCAAGCTTGATAATCGAAATAACAATCATTAGATTTCTATAGAAGATAAGGAAATTTCATAATCAATGAAATGTAGAAATATCTCAATACATATCTTTATACAATGCTTAGGATTTCTATTGCCTTAAGTATAATTTCAAACATAAAAGAAAGAGAGATGCGTCCTTTGATCTCCAATCTGAATTGCTTCATTTCTGTCCTTTGATTGAAGACGAGAACAAGAATCAGGTGCTTTTTCGCCCAACCTTGAAGCTTACGCTTCCCCGGAATTATTAGTCAATCAAGAATACCCAACCCTGCATGAATTGCTTAGCAAAAAGAATTCGGAAAGACAAGATGGAATCTGGTGCGTGCCTAGATGGTACATGTATTTTCATTTTTCTAATTCCATTAAGAAACAAGAAAGATCAATCAAGGATATTATAGAGAGCATAAATAAATGAATTCCATCGATTTCAATGGTTATTGAATTGATTACTCGGCTGAGTATAATGCCATGCATAGCAAAAAAAGATAGTTTGGAAATGAAAAATATTCTCCCTATGATTTTCGTGTCCGACACCCATCCCGAAAGGTAACTTTCCCCATACACAAGCCTATTTAGCTTGGATCATATAAATCAAGAATATAAACTCATGAAGAAGACAATCTTTTATTGAATATAAATAACAACATCACCTTATATTATTATTTTTGACCATAGATCAAACAATCTTTCATGGATATACAATCACACATATTTGATAATACGCAATCTTTCATTACTAAACTGAAAAGTGAATCAAAATTAAGTTTTTAAGAAAGAAGGTGTAGCACATGTATGAATCCTTACATATGATTGGAATATAATGAGTACACATTCTTAGAGAATAACTAATGCAACCTATCATGATTTCCTACCATTCTTTAGAATCTACCATGCAGGTTTAATAATTACTTTATCAAATGGCACCTCATGATGCATTTCCCTATATGACTATTTAAAAGAAAGATTCAAACAATCTTATTCTAACTTGGATTCTATCAATCGAACTCCATTCTTCATAAACTTTGTATTACTTCATGACACACTTACTTTCATTTCTAAATGCATAACAATCAAGAAATCAAATTAGAGCCTACCTCCTTATGTTCTTGATACCGATTTGGGGTGATTGACTCGCTTTCCTTGCTTAAATTTTCCCGCTTCTCTTCTTCCAGACTCTTCAATAACCTTCTATTGCTCTCAACTTCTCTATCTGTCGCTTCTTCTACCAATACTATCCTCTATATCTTCACTATTATTTCTTCTCTTTCCTTTCCTATTTTTTTCTCTCTGTTCTTTCTTTTCTATATTTTCTGCTCTTCTCTTGTCATTCTTGTTGTCTTTTCTATTGAGCCTTCACTGCTATTTATACTATTCTTATCCCACGTTGGTTTCTATTCTCTTGGCTTTAACTTAGCCATATCTTCGACACCACTATTAGTCTTAAAGTTCTTTTAGTTATAAATGATTTAGAACTCTAATGAATTGCATACATGTCGACTAAGCTTGCATCTATTATTTTAAACATTTGGCAGGACTGTTTACCTCTGTTCCACGTCTAACTAACTTTTCTGACTTAGCTAATGTTTAGTTTAACAACAGGTGCTAGATATTATTGCAAATCCACCTACCTCATGGAGTCCATTGCCTTCATTTCCACATCTCTCAATCCTTCAACCGTCGACCTACCAAGTCTCCCGATCAACCACCTTCTGTCGTTCACTGTAGTCGTGGGGGTTGACTAATTTAATCAGCTCGACCATCATCCGCCAACTTTACTAACTGTCAATAACTTAAAACCTACCACCTTTTAAGTAATATTATATATATAAATATATATAATACTAAAAAATCTATTAAAAATAGATATATAATCTAAATTTTGCACATGCGTATTTATAAATACATTTTTTTGAATTGACAAGATTATATGATAAAATAATCACTTAAGCGTACTTTAAAATAAATACACATAATTCAAAGTCACCTTCGTATACACACACACACACACACACATGATCAAATCGTAATTATTAAACTAACATGCATAAGAAATTCTTATAATTGTAAAAAAAATGGTCATTAATGAAATTACATTTACATTCTCTTATACTAGGAACATTAAATCATCCTACATAAGGAACGTTAAATCGTTAAATCACTAACTTTTTCAAAATATCAATATTATTTTCACCCTTATAGACGAAATAAATACCATTTACTCATAACATTTCATTTCTAATTCAAAATCATGCATCGATGAAATCACAATTGCACAAACATAACTTTTCTACTGTGGTGTGTGAGATTCTTCTAATCTATCAAAGTCCATGAGCTAAGACAACTCTAACTGAGCCATGTTATCACCTTCATTTACGTTCACCAGTCTCTACATCACTTGCACTCAATAACTTATCAGTAATGACAATCCAAAATTTAGTAAAAATAACACTAGCCATGTAATTGCATTCACGTGAGTAAAGTAATATAAATCATTTCATAACATTTGCACACTAACCGCATTGTCATCGCAATAAAAGTTCATCTCTGTTGCAATTTTATTTTATAAACAAAAAGCATACATTATTTTCCTAATAACTTAATTATTGAAAATATGGTTCGTGACATAAACATTTATCATGCTTTACCATGTTTTGTGCTACTTCATTATGTTGTTTTCTGCAAAGTCCCTATTCTTTGGTACAGGTTTCCTCTTGAATCATATGATATCATTATGAAAATGATGACATAATTTGTTCAGTTGTGTACATAGGGTCAATCGTATGTCTTCATCTAGGCTCATCTGTACATATTTATCTTTTAGGTCCCATCCTTTTGTGTTGACTGGTTGTTTGTCATCAAGAATATGTCCCTCTTTAGTTGTTTCTTCAACAATTATCTTTTAGCCTCATCGCAATTCAAGTGTCTTTGGTATCAATCATTTCTAGATGCTTTTAGCATTAGTCTCCATCTCTAGTCTTCGTAAAACATGTATCCTTCCTCACATTAGACCACATCCCTATCCCACCATCATCCTTTTGGAAAAATATTTCTAAGATACTTATTATTTCTTCGATGCTTTTTTATCCTTGTTTGTATTTATCTTGACCTTTCTATTTTATTTCTCATGATCACCATAATCATTTATATCATATAGTTTGTTGTGAGTGAAAAAACTAAGGGTACAATCTTTCTTTTTTGCTTGTGTGTGTTTCTTTGACATGTCCCACATATTCCTACATAAGATCGTTGTGGTCTCACATTACATTGGAGAATATTATCTTGTAATTTTCTTTGTGTCACCTTTGTTTTATTTTTCTTCAAAATGACTTCATTTTAATGAAATTTCTAAGAGGGACAAAATGTAGACACCTAAATTTGATCATTACCATTTTATCAAATTTATCCTTTATTTTTCTATCCTTTTACGTGAATTAATTTATTTAATGTACCCATTTCATCCATATCTTGACTTATTCATTTGTTTAATTAAATGAAACTCCATGTTTATTTAATTAAATCCTCATTGCCCCTTTTCTCCAATTTTGAATTAAAATTAATTTAAAAGTCCTATTTTCCCTCATCTGGCATTTTCCAACTTTTCCACTTGCATCCTTAATTCCCATCATTAGCCTAATTAATTTCTCTAAGCATGTGCACATCCCTAATCTCTTGGATTAAAGAGAAGTTAACTCATGCCTTAAAATGGGTATCCACTTATGGAGGGTACCCACATGGTGTTGAACCCAAGGCAAGACTGAGAGGCGGGGGGGAGGGGGGGGGTGAACCAATCCAAAACAAAAATTAATGCAACACATAAACAATTAAACATCAACATACATCAAACACATGAGCACCGATATTTTCTATATGGAAAATCTGAATAGGGAAAAACCACGGTGAATGCCTACCCAAAAAATATATCCACTATGCATATCATATTATAAAGAAAAGAGCTCACTACTCTGAACCTTTAAACCAAGTCTAATTGCTCATGGCCTAAGATGCAAAAGAGGACTTACAAAGACTTACAAAACCTGAAGCTAACTACAATAGGGCAAGATACCAAAATGATATGAAAAGAATGATCTCTTTATTATGAAGTTTTCCTTGAACTCTGCACCAAGTGACCAATATCAACAGACACAACTCAGACCTCAACTGCCAACACTTTGTCTCATATCTCAGCTACTGCTTCAACACAATTTTCATATAATTTAAAGATAACTCTTCTTCTTCACTCTTCATCGATCCTCATTGATTATCTTCACATCACACATTCACTCTACCACACTCATCTCTCTTGCTCATACTCATTTCTCTCTCACAACTCAATCATACACATTCCTTATATACAACATAGATCATCAAAACTTGTTCAACCAAGTCAATCTGAACCAAAATATACCTTCTAGACAAAAAACAAACATGTTGATCCACTTCAAGAGAAAGAGGGGACCAAAATACATCTTTGAAAGATCAATTCACCGATCCACAATCACCAGAACATAACCAACAACATATCCACATGCTGAACATCCATATGTGCAATTAATAGTCAAAACATGCTTGTGAGATTTTGCCAAGATCAAGAGCTCAATGAAATGTACAAAATAGAGACACAATATAGGACAAGAATAAACTGTTATCTCATCAATAGAAAATGATCAATAACATGATTACATACAATGTAGACGAGCTTGCTTATATAGGCAAGGCTAGGGATATGTGAGCACACAAACATGACATGTGGCTCAATAAGAAACAAGGGTAGGTAGGAAATAGGTGTGGTTAGGTAGGAGAAATAATATAATAGTCCATATGAGGTGGATCACCCACTGAATGTGGAGTGTAACAACAAGATCAACACCATAAAAGGTGGAATTTCTCCTACACACACTATCCCAATGTGGCACAAACACCCAAGTGTCTCATACCCAAACTACTATGAAATGCATTTCCTAAGTAAACTTAAGTAAGTGTAATAATATCCAAGATGAATAATTATTTACACCAACACCCCCCCTTAAGTGCAACTTAGGGGAATGCACTTAAGTCAACAATGCAACTAAGCAATGCAAGATGGGTCCCGGCTACGAGGCCATGTTAGGTACCCATGTACAAATGCAAATGCATGCAAACCAATGCAATGAAAACTCTCACAAAGTGGGGAAAGAGAGAAAAACCCAATGGGAAAAAACCCTCCCCCAAAAGAGAGATGAAAAACATACAAGAGAACTCTCATAGAAGAATGTGAAGGACAAAACCCCATGTGAGGAAAAAGTCCCCCCCATATGAGAGAAGAAGAGAAGCTAGAAAGCCCCCCCTCAATGTGGAATCTGAACCAATGATAGAAGCGCGATGTATGAAGAAACTGCTCCACAAACGTCGAACAACATTCCTCCCCTTAGGAAGAAACAAAACCAAAGGTGTATCCATGAAGTCTCCCCAATCATGAAGGGAAGATGTATGAAGAAAACTCTTGATGAAAGGAATCTCTAAAAACTGCTCAAGTGTCCCCATGTCGATGCTAAAAGATACCCCCTCCAAAGGTGGTAAACTGTGCCACACTACTGAAAAAGGCACTCCAAGATCTAGTGGAGATGGATGTAGAACATGTCCCAAAGACTCACATGTCTCCTCAAAAAATAAAGAGACCTCCTCCAACTGCTGTACATAAGTATCCACAATCATGTCAACCTCGAAAGAATGATCATGTAGAGAATGAACAAGAGGGTCAGAGTGTGCCCTCGCAACAATCGAAGAAGGATCACCTTCATCAAAGAGAAGATGAATGTCATCAATGATGTCTCCCAAATCTGCAATGTAGGATTCCATAAATAAACCTGCAATATCTGTCAAGTAATCATCCCATGAATCTGAAGCTGGAAGACAATGAATATCCTGCTGCACTGAATCACATGAAGGCAAAACTGTCGCACTATCTGCATCATCAGGTGCAATAGGTGATGTGATATCAATATGAGGGGATGAAATACAAGACTCAAGAATGGGTTCACATGTGAGAATCCCCATGTTCAAGTGCCCAAAGTTCTCCTCAAAATCTGAACCATCACAAGAAGTGTGATCATCATGTATAGAATCATCAAATGTGAAATCATCATCATCAACAAAATCTGAAAAGGAGTATAACCGAGATGTATGATCAACCAACCCAGTCACAATGATAGCTCTAGTCTCCAAGTCTCTAATGAAAACTGAGTCAGGTGTGAACTCCACAACTCTCTTAGTTGTGCCATGTGTGATTTGATAGATAGAAAGGAGATTGTTTATCAAGTGGGATAGACACAACACATCATTGAAGGAGTTATCCCCAATGTCAATAGATCCTTTCCCAATCACATCCATGTATGTATGATTGCCCATCAAAATTTGTGGCATGGTGCAAGGCTCAAATGTAGAGAACATAGACTGCGAAGATGCCATATGATGAGAAGCCCCTGAATCTAGAAGCCATCTCTCTGAATTATGACTGATAGTAGCACATAGAGCTTTTCCTTTTCTTGTTCCAAAAGAGTGAGTCTTCCCACTTGTAGAAGCCATGAATGCTTGCCCTTTTCCTTTTGAATGTGAGGAAATGGAAGTTGATGAATCATCCTTCTTGTAGACTTTAGGCAAATCAATGTTATGCTTTTTGATGATATGTGTGAGCTCATCAATCTTCTTAGAATGGCAACGATGCTCCTCATGACCAATCTTTTTACAATAGGCACAAGTAGGTCTCTCCCTCTTTGGTGAATTATCTCTCTTGGAAGAGGATGAATCTCCTTGTTGTGGAGAAGATGTTGCTTTTTCTTTAGGCTTTGATTGCCATTTCTTCTTGTTTGAGTTGTCCTTTCCTTGATTTCCTTTGTTCCCTTGATTTGCCACTAATGCTTGAGACTTAGAAGCCTTAAGAATGCCCATGCTTATAACCTTAGTTTGTTCCATCATCAACATTTCATTGAAAGCATCAAATGTAGGCATTTTGTAGCTTGAACCCATTGTCATCCTATGGGTTTGGAAACTAGAAACAAATGCTGCATAGTCTTGTGGAAGTTTGCCTATCAAGTTGAATATCAATTAAGTATCATTTTTATCAATGCCACAATCTTTGAGTTGTGCCCTCAACTCATTTTCCTTAGTGACATAATCTTGTATAGTATCAAATTTCTTGAGATCTAACATGGTGAGATCACTATCAATTTGATATCCCCTAATCTCATCAACTTGACCATACAAGTCTTGAAACTTTTGCCAAACATCCTTGATTAGAGTACATTTCTCAATATGAAAAATGAGATCCTTTGATACATACTTTCTTAAGGTACCAATTGCCATGATATTTTTAGTGAGCCAATCCAAGTGACCAACTGGATCAACCTTAGGATTAGCGGGAGCAACAATAGTTCCATCAATGTAATGAGTGAGTCCTTTTTCCATAAGTTTACTCCATGCATCAATTTTCCAAGTAGCATAGTTATGTGGAGTTAAGAGAGGAAAATTAGAAGAACCCATAGCAGCAAAGAGGAAGGAACAAAAAAGAACAAGAGCACAAGAGACACCCCCCCAATTTCACTCAATCAAAGTACCCCCCCCCAAAGTGATGATTTTGGCACTTTATACTTAGTGCGATTACAGTGAGCCACTTGCAAAACAAGGCAAAGTGGACTTATGATGCAAATTTTACAACTTCTCAAATGAGATACAAGAGACTTCAATCAATAGTGTAATGAATCTAACTGAGATTCAAGCAAATATACAAGTACCAAGAGAGCCAAAAATGGTCAAAATCTGAAAGTAGAATTTCTAATTACAATTGCATCAATCTGATAGCATCATGTGAAAGTAGACAAAAAAAAATACTCACTTTCAAAAAAAATGACACATGAAAAGGAGGTCGTATGACCCCAAACGAAGTCTCTGAAGTTGCAAAAACTGGGATTACTCAGGTACAGTCACCAAAAACTGCATTTTCTGAAAAATCCATGCATTAAAATCAAAAAATTTCTTCACCACTGCGGAGAGCACGAAATTATAGCCCATTTAAAAAAAAATTGCACCCAAAAAGGAGCAAAAATGAGCAAGTTATGGCCATTTGAAGTTGAACTGCAAAATTAAAAATGCAAATGAGAGGAGCCTGCAAAATTTTTGAAAAATGCTGACGTGGCACTGACATCAGCAAGTCACTATGTTAAATTTGACGATCGTATGACCGTCGCAAAAACTTCACCTCCCTGCTGACTGGGCGGCCGTACTGTATGGACTGTTGATTATGCAGACCGTACAGACGACTGCATGGCTCTGAGACGTGGCGCGATGATGTGGCATGCAGGGGTACGGTTTTCCCGCGGGCTAGTGGCCGCCTGCCACATGGCGGACGCGGGTCCTCCGGTCTGGATGGTCACCGGCAAAGTGGGAGAGACTGGTGGCGTGGATAGGACGATCGCCGGAGAGTTGAAGATCGGCGGTCGGGTGCCGATGTCGGGAGGAGCCGGTGTGGTGGCGGAGCTGAGGCGCTCGGGCAGTGGCGAGCTAGCGTGTGGAGCTGGTGGTGGCGGGAGACTCCATCGGTGACTTGCAGGCGCATGGCACAGACGATGGGAGATGCAGTGCGGCCGACAGAGTCACAGCGCGAAGAAGGCAGCGGTGGGTCTTGGCGAGTATAGGCGTGGGTGGAACGGGACGTGGTGGCAGCGGTTGAGGCAACCAAGCGGGCCGACGGTGGATGTAGAGCGACCGACGGGACTTTCTGCGAGGCAGCGTGCGGAATGAGGCGGCGGGTACAGGCGGGGCCTGCAACGCTGTAGACCTGCAGGTACACTCTGTACGGGGGGGGTCTCCGGACCCCCCAAAAACACTTTTGTTTTTTTTTTAATTTTTCGTAAAGATTTTTCAGAAAATGAAATTTTTTTTTTTTGAAAAATAAATTAAAAAACTTGAAAATCCGTATGATTATAGCAAAATTGGCGAAAATTTTTTTCTCTCCAAAATAGGCCAACTTTATAACCAAAATTCATGGAAACGGCCTTCTGGATGCAATGGCGGGGTCGGATCTGGTTTAGGATGCCTCCAAAAGATGCTTCTCCTCAGATCTTCCTCTTGATGTCACAATAATGCCTCTTCAAGACGAATCAATGAAGCCCCCAATGGCTCTGATACCATGTGAGATTTTGCCAAGATCAAGAGCTCAATGAAATGTACAAAATAGAGACACAATATAGGACAAGAATAATCTATATTCTCATAAATAGAAAATGATCAATAACATGATTACATACAATGTAGATGAGCTTGCTTATATAGGCAAGGCTAGGGATATGTGAGCACACAAACATGACATGTGGCTCAATAATAAACAAGGGTAGGTAGGAAATAGGTGTGGGTAGGTAGGAGAAATAATATAATAGTCCACATGAGGTGGATCACCCACTGAATGTGGAGTGTAACAACAAGAGTGGAGTGTAACAACAAGATCAACACCATAAAAGGTGGAATTTCTCCTACACACACTATCCTAATGTGCACAAACACCCAAGTGTCTCATACCCAAACTACTATGAAATGCATTTCCTAAGTAAACTTAAGTAAGTGTAATAATATCCAAGATGAATAATTATTTACACCAACAATACTCTCTAATGCAAATAAATCAAATCTAGATCTTCACACGCTACAGTGAGACCCATAACACTGTTGTAATTTCAATAGAAGGAGATTGTTGATATTCATTAAGGATATTGAGAAGGTTGTTGGATATTATTGATATAATTGAAGAAGGATGATTACTGGCTTAATAATATTATTTTGTCATTGATGTGAAGAAATTGATTTTCTGATTCAGTATGATGTTGCCATATCTTAAGAAGTATGCTTTGATGAGTATTAAGTGGTCAGTAAGTGACACAGAAAGAATGTGATGAATAAGGGGAGAAATAAGTTATTCAATGGACAACTATTACTGAGTTAAACAATGATGAGATCATGATGTTTAGATTGTTTTGATATCCTACATATGTTGCTGATTGTAAGGTTAATACTATACTATGTCACCGAGCAAAGAACCTAGTCGGTAAACCCTAAGGTACCTAGTCGGTAAACCCTAAGGTACCTAGTCGGTAAACCCTAAGGTTATCAATATCGGTTAACGAAGGCAGAATGTCTACCGAGTAAAGTTCAGTATTTATTGAGTAACAACCGAGTTGTAATAGATCGCATTGGATGGATAAAAGCATTATTTAATGAAGGATGCTGATGAGCTGGAGATGAATAAATGATTGGTATGCCGCGCAAATAGTTTGTTAAGAATCTACGACAATGGAAATATAGGAGGAAGATCTACAACATAGATTGAACTGCAATAACCTAGCACAAGTTCTTAGGAAGGGATGCAAGTTCCAAGGCGAGGTAAAACATTTTTAGATCGAAGGATACATTGAACCTAATCATGTTTTATGATCTTATGGCTAAGATTGATCATGGGAAATGTGATCAAGGAGATTAAGCAGTTAGAAATTGTTTATAAATAAGAAATTGTTGATAAGCAATGCATGCAGGCAAATGTATGCACAACGATGCTACAGGAATGTTTACCAAGCTCATAAGCTTGAAGATCTGATTGAAGAATAGATCAAGAAGCCTAGCAAGCCCATCAAGGGATTAGATAAGTCTTATGACAAGATTGTTTTGAGCAAATAAGAATCTGCTTTAGCATTTTAGATGTGAAGTTGCAGATATATTTTATTACTGTTATTTTGTAAAGTGATAGAAAATCTCTTAACCGAGTGGACCTAATACTCTTATTTGTAAATCCTCTATCAAGGTAACATTCTAAATGAGTGTTTGAAATCCTTTGACAAGGTCACTTCTAAAAAAGTGAAGATCCTAACCGATCTGAGGGAAATCCCTTAACCGGGTCACATCTAGCAATGTGTTTGTAATCTTTAACAAGATTTACTTTTAACCGAGCATACTCTAGAAGGGTATATTTCTTAGTGGGTCCAAAATCCCATAGTGGTTTTTCCCTATTTGAGTTTCCACGTTAAATCTGGTGTTATATGTGTTATGATGATTATGTGTTTATGAGTTAGCATGTTTAGCGGTTTTGGTTATATTGATGAAGTATAAGTTACCGAGGTTGAATCTGTTGATCTTATGGAAGATTAAGTTTGTATGATTCACCCCCCTCTCATCTTGTTAGCTATTGGCATTAGAACTTTACAAACACATCAAACAATCTCCCATGAATCATATCTGGACCTAAGGATAGGTCAACCATAGAATATCATGATCAATAAAGAAAAATGATACAACACTCTATTGGTATTATGGATGTGTAGCATTAGTTTTGTCATTGATGTCATCACTTATCCTTCTGGAGATCTACATTGTTGATTTAATATTATGGTTATATTGGTTTACTGTTGAGCTGGAACATTGTGTTCACCAGCAAGGTCAGTGACTTATGCACAGTCACCGGTATATGCTCATCGACAGGTTATATGGGTCACCGGCATAGATGATGACTTGTTATCATCTAGAGATCACAATTATGTTGAAGACATGGTTTGGATACTTGGTTTTGGTGTTTTGGTTATTGGTCTAATCGGGTTGACATATTTTCTGTTACTGATAGATTGGTCTAGGTTATGGACAATGTGTTATCTATTCCAGATCAACATGACATGTTATGGAGATGCTTTATTGATTGAATATTATTGTAAATGTATTGAGCCGACATGATGCATCACATCAAGACTTATTTGTGATTAACTTAATTATAATATTCTTAGTGAGCCAACCTACACATTTGGTCTTAGGTTTTGTATATATGTAAGATCTCATTTGTTAGATGATAGATAGGATATGGTTATGGTATAGTATTGTAACATGGTATGTGCCAATATTGAAGATCATATGAGAAGACCATAGAGAATTTTCAAGGAAGGTTTGAAGGTGTTTATCAGAGCTTAACCAGTACTGAATCTAACATTGGAGATGCTATTTTGAGTAGTACATTATTCTAGGATTTAACCATCCTACTATAGTCATTGCGACTCCCATTTGAGCAATGTGCTCTAGGCGGTTGGCCTTTTTGCATGTGCATGCCCCATTTGTATACACATACTATCTGCACTAGTATCATCTAATTGTGGGTAAGGTTTCCCACCGTGGGTTTTCCCCATACATGATTTCCACATAAAAATCTCTGTGTTATGTGTTGTGGATGTTGTTTCAATTTCTGTTTCATGCATTAAGTTTCATCGATATTGATATTAACTGCTAATTGGTTAACCCGCAATAAGTTTGGTTTACCGGTATTAAGTATCAAGTTTGATTAAATTATAACTAGGTTGAAATTCATTGACAACTGACTCACCCCCCTCTTAGTCTCCCTTTTGGTTCCTAACAAACTTGGAGAACACAAAGATATTTACAGACCACAAAACAATCATATGCATGATACCAAAACTATATAAGCAACGTTAGCAACAATTTCTTGACTCGAGCACTTTCGGAACAACCAATGAACACCTACAAAACCAATATAACAAGATATCTCTGCACCCTAAACAATCTAGACCAATGCCAGTCCGTACAAACAAGTTTGACATCAATGAAAACCATAATTTAAACACATACTTCCAACAATATCTCCCTTTGACATTGATGCAAACACTTGACAATACTTGATCAAAATCAAATACTGCTCAATATGTCTCCACAAACTGAATCTACACAAACTCTCCCCATATTAGATGTATCTCAAAATTACTACTGAATCTCTACTCAATCTCTCTCTTAAAATTACTCAATCTCTTCCCTTTGCTAGAGCCTACTCATTCTCTCCCCAAACATCAAACTTGCTCAATCTCTCCCCCTTTGCCATTGAGGACAAATGCCAGAACAACACTGCACACACTATTTCTCCCCCTGAAAGCAACCACTACATAAATCCAGGACATGAAATAGGTAGGGTAGTAACCCCAAGCTTCTCCTAAAGAAAATCAAATGTATCCTTTGCCAATGGCTTCATGAAAATATCCGCAACTTGCTTTTTGGTAGAAATGTACTCCAATCTAACTTTCTTCCTAGCAACTTTCTCCCTTAAGTAGTGATATATGATTGAAATATGCTTTGTTCTTGAATGCATAGGTGGACTCTTTGAAATGTTTATTGCACTTGTATTGTCACACTTATAGGAATTGCTTCATCATATGTTACCTTGATATCCTTAAGAGTCTGTTTCATCCATATTACTTGAGTAAGACAAGATGCCACTACAATATACTCTAAATCAACAGTAGATTAGGAAATTGAATCTTATTTCTTATTGAACTAGGAGACCAATCCGTCCCCTAAAAAGAATGCACCCCCACTAGTGCTCTTTTAGTCATCAACACTTCCAGCCCGAACTATATTAGTATAGGCTTTCAACATAAAATCTCTACCTTTTTTGTACCAAAGTCCATAATCCATAGTCCCTTAAATTAGATATTTGAATTTTTTTTCATAGCTTGCTCATGTGTCACCTTTAGATTTCCCTAAAAGTTAGCTACCAGATAAACAACCTGCATGATATCTAGTCTGGACATAGTCAAATACAACAATCCAACAATCATCGACCTGTACTTCTTTTGTTTAACTTCTAGAGACTCATCATATTTTCTCAACTTGCAACTAATGGTTAAAGGAGTTGTAATTGGTTTTCAATCATCAAAACCAAATTTCTTCTATAATTTCTTCACATACTTGCTTTAAGATAGATAAAAATTTCATTTTTTGATTGAACAACTTGCAGCCCAAGAAAGAAGGATAACTCACAAATCATTGACATTTCAAATTCTTTTTGGATCTCTTTAGCAAACTCTTTACATGAACTATCATCTCCTCTAAATATAATTTCATCAACATAAACTATATCAATTAACAACTTGTCTCCATGAATCTTGAAATAAAGATTGTACCATTTGTTGTACCATCCTGAAATTTCATTGAAGCAAATACCTATCCAATCTCATATACCAAGCCCCTGATGCCTATTTAAGTGCATACAATGCTTTCTTCAGTCTACACACCATATCCGAATCCTCTATTACTTTGAAACCACTTGGTTTCTCAATGTAAACTTCTTCTTCTCGATCTTCATTCAAAAATATTAATTTGATATCTATTTGATAAACTCTAAAGTTCTTGTAACCAGAAAATGAAAGAAACATGTGAATAGCTTCCATCCTTGCTATTGGAGAAAAATTTTCTTCAAATTCTATGCCTTATACTTGAGAATATCCTTTACATACAACTCTTGCTTTATTCCTTGTCACCTTTTCTTGCTTATTTAACTTATTCCTGAATACCCATTTAGTTCCTATTACATCCTGATGGAAATGATGGCAGTAGATGACATTGTATTATGTGGCTAGGGTACGCATGCCCTAGCCTATTTTTGGCTTTGGTTGCAACACACAGGGGTGTTTGCAGAGGTCAGGGTTTCTTACAAAGAGATGGGGTCTCTCCCCATTTTTGGGGCACTAATATTTTTGACCAAGGGGGCGTGGCTTGGACTCAACAAGCCGCGTTTTGTGATTGTGACTGGTGATGTTAGGCGGGGTCTGTTGGTCTAGGGCTTTCCTACTGGAAATAGGGACTCTCCATTTGGGAGTCATATTCCTTTTGGAGGTATTTTCATAAGGTTCCTTTTGGGGTTTGTAATATTTTGTGCTGTGGTATTCTAATCTCTCCAGAGAGACGGTTGGTCATGGAGAATCAAGGGTGTACCTCTGCTCAAGTTTTTTGGCGACATGAAGATGGTTGATCCTAATTCTTCTGTGCATATAAGTGCCATGGTACATTTGGATAAGTCTCAATCTAGGAAAGAGGAGTCCTTATCGAGAGGATCTTTAAGAGTAAAAAAGGTGAATGGTTGGTTGGATAGGTCATGGGAACAACCCATGTTGGTGATTCAATTTGAACAAGTTTTGGATGATTTCTCTTACTCAAGAAATCGTGCCCTTATATGCAAGTTTATGGGTCTTCTTCTCTCTTTACCTATTTTGGAAAAATGGACGCACAGGGTTTGGAATTCGGAAGGGGATATGGAGATTTTAATGGTAGCTAATATCTATTTCATGGTGATTTTCTCTAACAGGACAAACAAAAATAGGGCCTTTGAAGGAGGCCCCTATTTCTTCAATCAAGTGGGGTTATTTCTCAAACCTTGGCATGTCGACTTCAACTCTGCTGAGGAGATCCCCTCGCATGTTCCTATTTGGGTTGGATTATCTTCTATTGGAATTCTAGAGGAAAGACATCTTGCACTCTATCTCATTGCTTCTTGGGAAGCCGGTGGGATCGGCTACTCAAAATCAAGATAATAAGGTAATCTCCTATGCTCACATTTGTGTGGAAGTTGATTTAAATACCCCACTTCTAGATTATATGGAAATTTTCTTGGGATATTCTTCTTGGATCCAACAACAAGATTATGAGAATTTTCCATTTAGATGTAGACTCTGTCATGAATATGGTCACTTACAATGAAGGTACCCCAAAAACAAGTTATCTCCTCAAACTGCTTCTGGTCCACTTCGCCCCCCGTAGGGAGGAGAAGGGGAAGGCCCCTATATCTAATGAACAAGTTGGTAAGGAGAGATTTATACCTTTTAAACCCCCTTAATAAGGGAAGGGTCAGAAGAGGACTTGGATGAACATACACAATGATGTAACTCTGAACAATTTTGAGGTTCTGGATGCTCCAATCCAGGAGGATGGCATTCTAGTGGAATTTTCTTCTAGTGCTATGGTTCAGTGTATGATGCTAGATGAGGACAAGGGGTAGGAGGACTAGGTTTTACTCACATGGGATCAACAGGTTGAACAGTTAGCTTCTGATGCACCTCCTCATTTTGTGTATAGCAAGGATCTCAGTTGGCCTCAGGTTTTGTCAGAGATTGCAGTTGGTATGACTTCAACTCCTCCTACAGTTAAGGTGTCTTCTGATACTGGGAAGAGTTCCAGGGTTCCTCCTGCTTTAGGCCTTCAACAGAGATCCCTTAAAAATGGATCTTCTGATAAATCTACAAAGAGTGGAAGGAAGACTGATTAGGAAAAGGTCAATATTATTGGGGATACATTGGTTGAGTCAGGGTCTATGAAGTCCATTGATTCCCACTTTTTGCAACCCCATAAATGATTATTTTATCATGGAATGTGAGGGGTTTGAACAACATCCCTAGACAAAAGGTTATTCAGGATTTAATTTCTTCTCATTTCTCTGACATTTGTTTCATCTAGGAGACTAAGATAACAGTTGAGGCCATGGAGAACAAAGCCTCTAGTATTTGGTATAGAGGTTCCTGTTAGTGCTTAGGGGCCCAAGGTAATTCAGACGGTTTGGATCTCTTTTGAGATCCTAGAAGAATTACCCCTCAATGTTGGTTGTCAAGTCGATCCTCTCTCTCCATGGTTGCAACTTGTCTAGAGTCAGGAGAAACTTGCCTCTTCACCAATGTGTATGCTCCTACGGATTTTTTGGGTAAGTCTCAGCTTTGGACTCATGTCAGATTTATCTGTTCTTTGGTTTTGTTCCTTCCTTGGGTTGCTGTGGGAGACTTCGATGTAGTTTGTAGTTTGAATGATAAAAGAGGGGATACTGCTAGACTTGATTCAACTACCACTCTCCTTCAGGATAATATAGAGCATTTAAATGTGATTGATGTGAAACCAACTAATGGTATATATACTTGGAATAATAGGAGAAGCAGTGAGGCTGCAATCTCTGATAGATTGGATAGATTTCTAGTCTCCTGCTTCTAGTTGAGTAACTAATGGAATATTGCATCTATGATTTTTGACTGGAGAGGTTTTGACCACTGGCTGATTAAGATCTCCATGTTTCTTGCTAAACTATCAAAGGGTCCCTCCTTCAAATTCCAAATTATGTAGTTGTGTGATTATTCTCTCTAGGATTTGATGAATGGCTAGTGAGGTCAAGGGTTGGCCTCTCATGGTACAACTATTTATACTTTTCCCAAAATATTGTAGTATGTGAAGTATAAAATCAAAAGATGGAATAGTCAGAGTTTTGGTAACCTCGAATCCAACAAAAAGGTTGCTTAGGCTCATCTCAATTCACAGGGGCTTCACTAAACATGTAATATCATATCACGTGCGTTCATACTGGAGGGATTAATATCCCAAAAATGAGGGTGCAATATATTTCCCATTGGTGAAAATAGGGGGTTTTTAATTTAGGCTATGAAAAAATGCAATATTTTGTGTAAATAGGGGAGCTTTTAATTCAGGTTGTGTATTGGGAGGGAGTGGAAAAAAAGGAGTTAGGGCAATATTTTTTTAAAATAGGGGGATTATTTAGTATGCCATGAACGTAGGTGATATAACATAGGTTCACTAAGTGAAGCCCCCATGGCTCGATTCTATTACTCGGGATATCCAAGATCAAGGGATGACCTTGGACCTTAGTTAGGAGGAATCCATGGCAGTTAAAGTATTAGAGGAGTGGGAGCTACAAGAGGAGATCTTCTGGAAATAGAAGTCCAGGATTTACTAGCTACAGGAAGGAGACAAGAATATTGCCCTCTTCCATAACTCCGTTAGAGCCAGAAGGAATGGTAACCTCATTACCTCTTTGGTCTCTTCAGAAGGAGCTCATCTTTCATCAATCAATGATATCTCTTAAGAAACTCTCCAGAATTTCTCTTCTATTTTTACGAAAGATTCACCCCTGCTGATGAGGATGGGGCCCTAGTGTAGCGTCCTAAAATTGCGACACTTGCAATTTTGACCGCATTTGGGTCTTCACGATGGCGATGCAACACGAAACATGAATGGAGACCCCGAAACTTGTTCATGACACCAAAAACTGCATTTTTTCAGCACCCTGGCTTGATCCTCCTTGCACCCTGCTATCCCTGGAGGTGGGACCATGGCGCCCAGCGCCCTGGTCCTTCAGGACCATGGCACCCAGTGCCCTGGTCCCCCAGGACCATGGCGCCCAACGCCCTGGTCCTTCAGGACCATGGCACCCAGTGCCCTGGTCCCCCAGGACCATGGCGCCCAGCGCCCTGGTCCCTGGCCCTATTTTTGGGCCCGGTCTCTTTTGGGGCTTCGGGTCTTTATGTTTGCAAATTGGAAAATAATCTTTCCTGGTCGGCCTAAGGTCAGAAAAATCAGTCTATCAACCCTAATTGGCAAGTATATAAACTACATTTTCCTCTCCCATTTGGGTGGATGAAAAAAGGAGGGACATATGTGTACAAGACGCGGAAGCGATATTCAAACATTCAAGCATTCAAGCATTCAAACATTCCTTCAAGCAATTGATCATTCTAAGTCTCCATTCAAGGCTAAGTGTTGCATTCAAGACAAGGATTCAACCATTGAAGAGGAGATCACTTACAACATACAACATACAACATACAAACAACATTTACACCTTCGCATGTAAGAATACAAACATTCTTACAACAAGGTATCAAGTACTTGTTTACATTACAATCATATACATTTACAACATTTCTCATTTCTTGGTTAATTCCAAAACTAGGGTTTGACCTAAGGGAAAACCCCTAATCCCTAACCCCCCAATCGTCCTCTCTTTTCTGTGTGTAGGTTGTAGGTACGCGGCTGTAATTGAAGATCTGGAATCCTTGTGCAGAGACGAACAGACCCCCCTTCGTTTCGCGGATTTTTCGGAGGACTGTGTGCACGCCGGGCGCCATCGTCCCGTCAACTTTCACTCAAATTTGCAGGACAGCACCGTCTCGACATTTTACTGCTAATTCCAGGTCCTCAGCTTCATCCTATATTCCTATCTCTGTTTATAAGCGAATCTTTCTCACTTTCTATGCATTCCTAGCTTAATCCTTCTATCTACATTCTTTACAAAAGAGGGTAGCCTTGCTGTCTTAACCCTTGAAACTCATTTAGAATCCAATCTTGCATTGTGTGGGATTGGATCTTGTGGGTTTCAACCCCTCTTTTGAATGTAAAGTCTCCCCTAAGTGAAAACCGTCAACCCTAGTGACCTCCTTCCCCTCTCCTTGGAGTGGTGGGGGGAACACTTAGGGTTCGCTCGTGATTTTTCGCTTTACATTTTGGTGAACTCGACGTGAACATCCTTTCTGATTATTCATGGTTAGATCTGAAAAATTGGCTTCCTTGATTACATTTCCATGTTTGATCTTTTGCAAATTTTAGAGGTTAATTGCATAAAAACCCTAAATTTTCTTTTTAGTAATTGAGCTTGTGAAATGTTTAATTATTAATGCTTGTTTCAGATCTACCCTTCTATTGCAAATTATCAATTCATATTTGTGCTTTAATTCTGAAAATTAAGTGGTTAAGTGTCAAAACCCTAATTTTTAAAACCCTCTTGATTCAACCTTTGACTGATAATTTCACTGATCAAAACATCTCCAAATCAGCTGTAACTTTGGATTCCGCAACAAAATCATAATATCTTTCATCCCTAAAAATTTGGAAAAAAGTTGCGAGGACCGTGTGCACCCCGAGCGCCACGGTCCCCGACATTTTTTTTGAAATTTCGGGAGCAAGATCTTACTGTATTTTTCTGCTAAAATCCAGAATTTTGGCTGATTTTATCAATTCTAACACTTTCAAAATTAAAGTCAAAGTTGGTCTAGTGATTGCTTGGATTAAGGCTTCTAATCATTCAAAAAATTGTTGAAATTGAAATTTTGTGTCAAAATTGTGTTCTTATTGTCCTAAATCTGAAAAGTGTGTTGGCATTCATTCAAAATTTCAGTGCTTTATTCAAATTCTTGCAAATTGTGACTTTTGAAATTAAGTGTTTAATTGCACCAACTTTGATTTCCGCTTTCAAAATTGAATTTTGTGTGAAATTGAGTCAACTTTTAAAATTCAAAACTTGCATTGCCCTTAGTATTCCCTCTAAAATCATAAAATTCAAAATTTCAGTCTCCCTCTCTTTTTCAAAATTCAAATTTTGCATTTTTCAACAAACTTGGTAGGGTTCAATTTTGAGATTGCAACTTTAATTTGGCCTATCTACAGATCGTAAAATCACTCAATTTTTTCAGATTAACTTTAAAATCATCATAACTTTCATCCCTGAAAATTTTGAAAAAAGTTGCGAGGACCGTGTGCACCCCGAGCGCCACGGTCCCTGACATTTTTTTCAAAATTTCGAGAGATTGTCGTGATTGCATTTAATAGCCTAAATCTAGGAGATTGGCTGATTTTATTGAAATTTGCTACCTCTAAATTCAAAATTTTCTCTCCCTCTCTAGTGCATGAGTTTTACAACAATAAGCCCTACTTACACTATTCCTGTTAGACGAAGCCGTAGAATTAAGTCTTTCCAAGGTTTAATTACTGAGGAGATGGAACCTAATTTGAATGGCCTTTTTAACGAGGATATGGGTAATTTCTCTAATCCTCCTAATGATGAAGAAGCTCTCCATGAGGTTTTTGTAGAACAACTTTCAAAATTGGATAACCAATTTGACGATTTTCGACAATGGATGTCTCAAGAATACCCCGATAGTCAAGCTCTTTCGTTAATTGAGGGTCTAAAACGTATGGTTCAAAGTGATAAGAATGGAATTGATATTTTGCGTTGTATTGCACACATTGTGGATTCGAATGTGATGCCTATGAAGAGTTGTGCCAAAACTTTAGGTTATACACAACCTCCCACTCAAGTCAATCATTCTATTCCGTTGACAACTTTTATTGCTAGCATACCTACCTTTACATCAAACATAATGACTACTTCTATACAAGACATTCCACCTATGATCACTAGTCATGGGGGCAATCCTTCTTCTTCAATCAACCCTCTTCCTTCATTCAATCCGACTTCTTCATTCGTTCCTTCAATAAGTGTTCCTATTACATCTTCACACATGAACATGGCGCAAGGGGGCAATTCATTTAACCATTCCATTCCTCCTTGTAGTGTTCCTCCTTTCCAATCATCTCCTATGACTAACTATCATAGTGTCCCGCCACCTTACTCTCAATCAATACCTTCTTTCAATAACATAATACCTCCATCACAATCTAACACGTCTAATATGAATTCTTCGATTGAAGCGACCATTAACAATCTTGCACAAACTGTCTCTTCTTTATAGCAACAAATTGCCTCTATGAATCAATCTAAGTTTAGTGTGCCCACATTTGATGTTGCGAGCCCACTTTCTCTTGACATTGTTCGAGCTATCCCTCCTAAACATGTTGAAATCCCACATTTGGAGCTTTATAATGGTAAAGGTGATCCTCTAACACATGTTAAGACTTTTCAAACAATATGTACCGATTTTGCTTATGACCAAAGGTTGCTTGCAAAACTGTTTACTAGAACATTAAAAGATAAGGCCCTACAATGGTATTGCTCATTGCCTTCTTATTCTATTTCTTCTTTTGAACAACTTGCAAATGCTTTTATTCAACAATTTCAAAACAATATAAGTCCTAAAGTTACTTTGATTGATCTAATGCATTGTAAACAAGGTGTTAAAGAAAAAGTGACTGATTTCATTGGTAGATATAAGCATTTGTATGCTCAAATTTCTTTTCCAGTGCCTGACAATGATATTCAAAGAATCTTTATTTCTAATTTACAAAAAGATATTAGAGAAAAACTTCTGTTTTCTGAGTTTACTTCTTTCCAACAGTTGTGTGCAACTCTTCACAATTATCAACTGACTGTGAGTCAAATGGAACAAGCAAATCCTATGGCTCCGAGTGATAAGGGTGATAGTAGTCAACAACCATTTGGAAAGTTTAAACCGAATAGAGAGTCCATTAAATTCAATGAAAACATCATCAACAACAATGTGAATGCAGCATCAAGTGTGCCTCCTATTTCTAAGTTTTTCAAGAAAGAAAGAAAGTTTACTCCTTTGAATGAATCATTGCATAGTATTATGAATAAGTTATTGGAACAAAATGTGCTTACTCTCCCTCCTGTAAAGAAAATCAATCCTACAAAGATTAATTCACCCTATTTTGATAACAAATCTTTTTGTCAATTTCATCGTCAACCTGGGCATGATACTGAAAAATGTTTTGCTTTAAAGGGTAAAATTCAAGATTTGATTGATAATAATACTATCTCTGTTTCAGGAGTGAATGATAAAGGCAACACATCTATAGCTCCTCCTAACCAAAATCTTAAAATTTTTACTGATCCATTACCTTCTCATACCTCTGATGCGATTGAGACTAATGATTCCTCTTTCTCATCTGATGGTCTTATGTCTATGACTCTGAATGTGATTAACTTTGTAGAGCAGCAAGAAAACCACAAAGAACCTTCCATCACATTTGATTCTAGTGAAACTATCAGAGCACCTGATGGTCCTTTATACATAGTTGCAAAAGTCAAGAATACACCTTGCCGTGGAGTGCTTATTGATCCTTCGTGCATGGTTAATGTTATTACTGAAGAATTTCTTTTTACTTTGCAATTGAATCAAGTGATCTATGACAAAATAGATGTGGTTGTGAAATTATTTGATGCATTTTCTTCTCCTGCAATTGGTTCTATTACATTACCTATTCAAGTTCATAACAAATCCCTTAATGTGAGCTTTGCTATTATTCCTTCATCCGAACAATTTCGTGTGAAGCTTGGCTATCCTTGGCTATCTTCCATGAAAGATATTGCTTCTCCTATTCATAAATGCTTGAAATTTTCCCATAATGGTGAAGTTGTTACTGTCAATCATAGTCTTTTTAAACCAGCTGAAAGAACTTCTAGCGTTCCTATTGATTATTTTTGGCCTAAACAATTCCAATCTCTTCCTCCGCGAAGTGATCATCTTTTCAAATCTTATCAAAAGTGGAAAACAGATATGATCCTATCTCTAAGTGAACCTAGAACACCCAAAATTGATATTCCTATCGTTCTTGAGAAGGAAGTTCTTCCTTTGAAAGATAAAACTAATGTCTTTCCTCAAGAAGATTCCCAACTCATTCCTATGGATGTGACTATGTCTATGTCTAATAAACTTTCTAAAAGTAGACCTATACCTCCTCATCATGATGGACTTGGTCTCCTTCCTAAACCAAATATTCCTCCTTTATATGGAGCAGTTCCTCCTCCTTCCTGTTATAAAGAGAAGAGACCTTCCTCTTCTCCTATTATCCAGCCTAAGAGACCACAACCTAAACACCCAAGTTATAAGGATGAGAACATTCCTCCTCCTCAATCTTCTCCACTTCCTACTAAGACTAGATGAAACCGTTCTGTACGTGAACGTCAACAAAAGCGTTGTCTTAGAGCTGAAGCAGCTGCTTCTCAAACTTTGCATTCTCCAAAAACACCTTCAACAAGCATTATTCCATTTTCTCCAAAATCTCCTAAACATAAGATGCATGATGGTTTTGATCCTGTGTGAGTTAAAGATCCTATTTTTATAAATCTTGATGATGATATAGATGAAAATGTTATTCATGATGAAAATGTTACTTCTCTTGCTTCTGATAATGAATATGAATATGTTGATGTTGATAACCATTTATCTAATGAATTTTCTAAAGCACTTATCCTAGCTCCTAGACAAGAACAACATGGCTTGGAACATGAACATAGCCCTTGTTTGGATCTTGTGATAGCTCCATCTGCTGTGTTGAATGTTCCTCCTCTAGCGTGTTCCCTGCCTTCCCGAAACATTGATCAGCAAGATCGGGGGGTAGATGATGTGCTAGACTAGTTTCATTAGCATAGCAGATTCTCTCCTCCTCTCTTTTGTTACTTCTTCTATGTGTTATTCTCATTCTTCTATTTGCCATCCTTAGTGTTGTCTACTTGAGGATGATGCAAAGCATTGAGATCTCTTTTGGTTTCTCTCATGTTGACTCAAAAGACACATGTGTTCCCTTCTTCTAGGTGACCTTCCTTGATTGGGGAATGAAGAACAATTATGCATACATACATATGATATACATGAATAATCATACAGCATACTGACCCCGAGGAAAGTGAAGTCACCTTGTGCTTTGTGTTTTGTGTCTATTATCCTTGGGTTTATCTCACACTTGGGGGCTAAATCTTTGTGATAACGTGCTCCTTTCCCTTCTCATTTCTTATGTGTATCACTACCTTAAAGAAATCACCCCCGTTGAGGTGTGTGCGATCGCTTTAATGTAGGGGGGCATACACCCCGTCTATCCCTTTAGGATACTTGAAAATTTCTTGGCGAACTTAGCTTTGCCATGAAAATTTTTGGTATTTCTCTTGCATGACTCATAGTGAGGGAACCTTACTATTGACAGTCATGGTTCTCCCTCGTGATCTTCCCTTTTACTTTGTCAATCGAAGTTGTAAGATCCTTAGTGCACTGGGGGCTTGGTGTGTCTTGCCTCCTTGACGTGGTGAAAGTCTTTCAATGTTGTTTCCTTGTACTTTACCAGAAGTATGAGCGTACGCTTATACTCCCGCTAAAGTGGGGGCTAAATTTAGCGTCCTAAAATTGTGACACTTGCAATTTCGACCGCATTTGGGTCTTCACGATGGCGATGCAACACAGAACCTGAATGGAGACCCCGAAACGTGTTCATGACACCAAAAACTACATTTTTTTAGCACCCTGGCCTGATCCTCCTTGCACCTTGCTGTCCCTAGAGGTGGGACCATGGCGCCTAGCGCCCTGGTCCCCCAGGACCATGGCACCCAGCGCCCTAGTCCCTGGCCCTATTTTTGGGCCCGGTCTCTTTTGGGGCTTCGGGTCTTTATGTTTGCAAATTGGAAAATAATCTTTCGTGGTCGGCCTAAGGTCAGAAAAATCAGTCTATCAACCCTAATTGGCAAGTATATAAACTACATTTTCCTCTCCCATTTGGGTGGATGAAAAAAGGAGGGACATATGTGTACAAGACGCGGAAGCGATATTCAAACATTCAAGCATTCAAGCATTCCTTCAAGAAATTGATCATTCTAAGTCTCCATTCAAGGCTAAGTGTTGCATTCAAGACAAGGATTCAACCATTGAAGAGGAGATCACTTACAACATACAACATACAACATACAAACAACATTTACACCTTCGCATGTAAGAATACAAACATTCTTACAACAAGGTATCAAGTACTTGTTTACATTACAATCATTTACATTTACAACATTTCTCATTTCTTGGTTAATTCCAAAACTGGGGTTTGACCTAAGGGCAAACCCCTAATCCCTAACCCCCCAATCATCCTCTCTTTTCTGTTTGTAGGTTGCAGGTACGCGGCTATAATTGAAGATCTGGAATCCTTGTGCAGAGACGAACAGATCCCCCTTCATTTCGTGGATTTTTCGGAGGACCGTGTGCACGCCGGGCACCATCGTCCTGTCAACTTTCGCTCAAATTTGCAGGACAGCACCGTCTCAACATTTTACTACTGATTCCAGGTCCGCAGCTTCATCCTATATTCCTATCTCTGTTTATAAGCGAATCTTTCTCACTTTCTATGCATTCCTGCCTTAATCCTTCTATCTACATTCTTTACAAAAGAGGGTAGCCTTGTTGTCTTAACCCTTGAAACTCATTTAGAATCCAATCTTGCATTGTGTGGGATTGGATCTTGTGGGTTTGAACCCCTCTTTTGAATGTAAAGTCTCCCCTAAGTGAAAACCGTCAACCCTAGTGACCTCCTTCCCCTCTCCTCGGAGTGGTGGGGGGAACACTTAGGGTTCGCTCGCGATTTTCCTCTTTACACCTAGTTCTTAGTTGCATTCCAACTTTGGTGTCCAATGAAATGAATATGTCACTCATGAGCCCCATTGGGCTGCAAGAGGTGGAATATGTGGTGTTTGGGATGAAAAAAGGTAAAGCTCTAGGTCTCGATAACTTCCCGATTGATTTTTTTCAAGAATTCTAGGAAATTATTAAGCTTGACCTTCTTGCAGTTGTTGAGGAATCACAAAGGAACAAGCAAATGCTGAGGGATATGAATGTTACTTTTATAAGCTTGATTCCCCAAAAAAGAGAATGCAAATAGATTAGAGCAGTTTAGACCGATTGCACTCTGCAATGTGGTTTATAAGATTATCACCAAACTGATAGTTCAGAGACTTAAGAGATTCCTTAAAAATATGATCTCTAATGAGCAGGAGGGTTTTGTCATGGGTAGACAAATTATTGATGTAATTGTGGTGGAAGCTAAAACCATTCACTCTATGGCGACGCCGAAGGAAAAATAAATGTTTAAATTAAATTGGACATGGAGAAATGTTATGAAAAGACAAATGGGATTTCTTACAAATAACTCTCTTGGCCTTTGGATTTTGTGGAGAATGGGTGGATTGGGTCATGAGTTGTGTCTCTTCTACTTCATTCTTATTTCTAGTTAATGGAGTTCCTTCTAATCTGTTTCAAGCTTCTAGGGGACTTTGCCAGAGAGATCCCCTCTCTCCCTATTTATTTATGATCATGGTAGAGGGACTTGGGAGATTAATCAAGGATAGGATTAGACAATACATGATTCAGGGATGGAGCTAGGCTATTTGCTTGCCCCTTTCTTCCCATATTTATTTTGTGGATGATACTACTCTCATGAGTAAAGCTAGAATCAATGAGGCTATTAACTTCAGGAAAACATTAGACTCTTATTTGGTGGCCTCGGGGCAGAAGATTAATGAGGCTATCTTCAATCTTCTTTTTTAATACTCCTTCGACTATTCAGAATAGGATAGCTCAAATTCTTAGATTTTAGATTGGAGCTCTTCCTCTAGTTCAACTTGGGATTCCCCTTGGTGTGGGGCTTCGATTGAGAGAGTTTTGGTAGAAATTATTGATAAATTATAAAGGAAGGTCACTCATTGGACTTGTAGGTGGCTATCTTCTGCTAGCAGGTTGACTCTTTTGAAGGTAGTGGTTCAGGCTCTCCCTATCTATAGATGTTTTATGCAAGTTGTTCCCTCTATCTTTGTGAAGGAGTTTGATGCTCTTTCATGATAATTTCTTTCATCTGTACTTCTCCGTGCTTCCAAATGGAGTCTGGTGAGATGGGATAAGGTTTGCAGGCCAATGCAAGAAGGGGGCCTTGGTCTTAGGTCTACGAATGTGGTTGGGCAGGTCCTAGCTATGAAATTATATTGGAGATGGTGTACGTGTCAAGATCAGGATTGGGCTAAAATCCTTACCCATAAATATCTTAGAGTAGTTAACAACATTTATGTCCCTAGGTGTAGTCTAGAGGGGAAGGGATCCATGGTTTGGGACACTCTTAAAAAAGGGGAAAATCTCATTAAAAAAAGTCTCTTTTGGATCTGTAATAGGGGGCTGGAGGCTCTTTTTGGCATGATTCTTGGGATGGGAACCCTCCTATATTATCTCAATTTCCTCATCTCCAATCTCCATGTAATTATTTGAGTGAGGTTGGATGGAATAGGGTTGCATATTTTAAAAATACAAGGCTAAGGGGGCAGGTGGAAGTCATGTGTTGGAAGGACCCTTTTGGAATTAACGGATGGAGATGTAGAGGAGGATTGATAGGAACTGGTGAAGATTCTTGTTGGAAGACTTGGCAGTAATCTTGAGTGCAGAGATGTGATGCCCTGGGGGGCAGATCCAAATGGTACTTTTTTCATGGCTTTTGGCTACTTGGATTTAGATGGTATGCTCAATGGTGATGGAGGGGTGCCCTAGTGGAAGTTGGTTTGGAATATCTCTTCTTGGCCTAAGTGTAACTTTTTTCTATAGCTTGTCACCCAAAATAGGTTCCTAACCTAGGACAATTTGCGGAAGTGGGGCTTTCATGGCCCTTCTATATGTGTTTTCTATAGGAATGATGAAGAAAGTTCTTCTCACCTTTTTTTCCAGTGATCTTATGCTAGAGAGGTCGGACATCAATGGTGGGGAGCATGGAACCATGCTTATGTTCATCCTACCTCTTTAGTGGAATTTTGGGATAGCCTCAGGATGCCTCCAATGAAGACTACTTTTCTTGATACAACTTGGTATCTTGGCTCAACTTTTATTATGTGGAATTTGTGGCTAGAGAGGAATCACATAATTTTTCATGGTTCTAAGACTAGGAGTCTATTGATTTGGAGAAAGATTATTTGCAGACTCCAAGAGACTATTGTTGCTAAGTGTGATTTTACTTTTCCTATTAAGGATTGTGATCTAGCTACGGTAAAATATCTTAATCTAATTGGTGTTGGTAGTTATTTTGGTCCCAAGAAGAGATCTAAACATCTTAGATAGAAAATCATCAGACAAGTTGTAAATGGGTCCCTCGCCCTGAGGGGACTCTGAAGATTAATACTGATGGTTCTTATAGAGGGAATCTTGGTCAAGATATAATTGGGGGTATTCCAAAAATAAGTAAGGGGAATGTTGAGTTCTTTTTCTCCATCTATAAAGGTCAACATTCAAATAACTTGATGGAGGCCTTGGCTATCCTTCATGGTGTTGAGATTTGATGCTCTTTAGGTTGGAAAATGATTATATGTGATTTAGATTCTCAAATTATGGTTGATATGTTGAAGACCAGTTAGTTGGATGGATTTTCCTATAAGATAGCCTTGGTGGCTAAGTAGATACTTCTTCTTGGCAGATCCTTGGAGTCAATTTCTTTTTGTCATATTCCTAGGTAGTGTAATAAAGTGGTTGATTGTCTAGCTAAGTGGGTGGTGCAAGGCACCTAGCACTCCAAGAATGAAAGCTTTGATTTATTTTAAGTTTGTGTGTTAATTTGTGATGTAATAATGTACAACCATTGAGGACTCAGTAGAGCCATGGTTGAGTTGTCCGAATTTTGGTTTGAGTCAATTGTGCTCAGGATGCTATTAGCCTGAGAAGTGAGATGCTTAGGTAGTTCATAGGAAAAATACTCTAGATGAATGTATTAATTTATTGGGAGTCAATTGAGTTGTGTTTAGGTCTTCTAGGGTGTTTGAGGACCTTTAAGAGCCTTAGAATGCATTAGAATGCAAAAATTGCATCCTAGAGCAAAAGTTGTCAAAAGTTGCTGAGCAACATTTTGCAATTTCTTGCAAAAGTTGCATTTTTGGTTATAGGCATTAGGAAGTTGGTTGAACCAAATGAAACAAGTGGATATAAGACAAAATTGACTTCATTTTATGGGTTGGAGGATTGGAAATGCAAGAGCATGTTTTTGGTTTGTGAAGCAACATTGTTTCCACCGACTTTTGACAGTTTTGTCTTGTTTTTCCTTGCTTGTACGGTCCAATATGGACTAGATGGTGTAAAATATTTTCCATATTTGTATGTTAATTGTATTTTCTTTCATTAAGGTTGATTTTTAGGTTTTATTGTTCGAGGTTGTAGAGATTTCTTTCATTCTTGCAACTAGGAGCAAAACCCTTGCAAGTAGGGTTTAAGAGAAAGAAATGGCTCTAACCTAGGCATTCTTTGATGGAACCTGTTGAAATAACTAATAATTATAGGTTAGGGTTTGTATATAGATTAGGAATAGGGTGTGCGATGTTCCAGGTCTAGGAGGAGGAGAAACAATGAAGCCCTAGGCTCACTGCTGGGAGTAGGTGAATTAGGACAACAAGAAAAGTGTGATTTGTGAGCACATGAAGATTGGTGTAGGCTCAAGTGGCATATTAATGGAAATAAATCTGAGTCCCATTGAAGATTCCCAAGGTTTTTGGAGTAGGATATTTGACTGGTGAAGAGTTCTAGACCCATCTTGCTAATTCATTGGCTAGGCCTAAAACCCTTCAAATTAGTGTAGCTTTGGAAACCACACTTGTATGAATAACCCAGATGTAGTTTTATAGTATTGTATATAACTTCCAAAAGGGTACTCAAATCAATGATTTATTTCTAGGATTGTTTGGGACTTTTGCAAATTAAACCCCTAAAACTGCCTAGAGAGGGCTAATGCAATTAGGCCTAATTAGGATCTGATAGAGACCTAGAAGAGTTAAGAATCCAAGGTGATAGATTTGGTGAGTATTAAACCTAAAAAAACATTGAAGACACCTTGTTGATGCATTAGGAAACCATAGGGAGAGATTGTGTGTTAAGATCCTTGCAGGAGTGGTTGGAGCCCAGGACAGGAGTGTGTGAGTAATTGAGGTGGCAACCTCAAGTGGAGGAGTTGATTGTATAGAAACCATTGGATATACCTAGGAGGCAAGTAAAGAAGGTTTAGACCTTGGAGGTCTCATTATCATAACCCCTGCCAAGTGCCATAGGAAGGACTTGAGTAGTTGTAGGGTTGAGTAGGACAAGTCACTCAAGAAGGTGTATCAAACAAGGCTTCAAGACTCTCTGCATCAGTGAGATTCTAAGAGTTTGCAGGGTTGGGAAGTTGATAATTGGGAGGCTCTTCCTCCTAAACATTTTGAGGCTTTGAGTAAGATAATTAATGATGATAGAAACCTGTAATGTTTTTCTTTCGGTGCTCTTTTGGGTGATCTTTATTAGATGACCTCGTTTGGTGAGGTTTGGCTGGGCTTGAGGCCCATTTATTTGTATTTTACTGCTTCTTTTGAATAAATTTTTTACCCCTCTTTTATTCAAAAAGGTTCCTATTACATTCTTGTCCACTAATCTAGGTACCAACTCCCAAGTTTTGTTCTTTTGAATCTAATTTAATTCTTCTTCCATTTCTTTTACTGAAATTTCATCCTTACTTGCTTCCTCATAAGTCTTCAACTCAATCATAGATAGAAAATATTAATTGGCTTGTTCTTGAGCTTCTGCAATCTTCCTTCTTGTTTGAACACCTTTTGTCTTATCTCCAATTATTTTATTTTTAGAATGATGCTTGTGAACATATTTAGCAGGGACTTTTGTTGATTTTTCCTCTTCTTCTTCTTCTTCTTCTTCTTCATCATCATCATCATCATCATCATCATCATTTGTTTCCTTCTCTTTTCTTTCTTTTGGATCACTTGTCTTTTTTGTAACTACTAGAACAATCTTGATCTTTTGAGCTGACAAACATTTGTTCTCCTTTTTATCCTTGATATATTATACATTTTTATCTATTGTAACTCCTTCTCAAACTCTTTTACCAATCTTCTCCTTTCTGATCAAACATCTTGTGCTACTAAACAACAACACTTTATAACCTTTTCTACACATCTGACTAAAACTTAACAAAATATGTCTTAAACCTTCAACATAATAAACATCACTAGTTTTATGCTTACCATTAATGGAAACACTTCTGATACCTTGTATAGTTGCATGATCTTCTCCAACAAACTTCATTGATCCTCCATCATACTTCTTGAGATTAATATACCTGTATTTATCACCGGTTATATGATTCAAATATCTGGAGTCTATAATCCATGTACTCGGTTCTATCTTAGCATGCAATGCAATCTTAATTGTTGTTCTCTCTTCTTCCAATTTCTTTAAAGTATCCTCCTTATCTTCAATTGCTAGAAATAGGGATTCTTCATTCGGTTCATCATCAGCTTCATCTTTAAATTTATACTCCTTAATAAAACATAAGCCATTCTTTTCTCTTCTATTAAATTTGTGTCTTTTAAATTTATTTTTCTTCTCATCATCATCCGATCTCTTATAGTCTTCTCTGTAAGTGTAAATAGAAGCATAATGTCCATTTATACCATAAGAAAAATATTTCATAGACAACTTACCTTTATATTTTCTAGTGATTTTCTGCAATCTTCTCAAAAAATTTGCTTCAGCTTCATCTAGATCTCCATTGCATTCTGGATCATCATGTATTGAAACATTAAATATTGTTTCTTTCTTTTCTATTTTCTCTTCATTTCTAAAATCTCAAAGGCTGCTAAAGTACCAATAAGTTGACCAATGGTATACTTACTTACATCATTTCTCTCTTGTATAGAGCATCTTTGTGGCTTGTAGGATTTAGGAAAAGCTAGCAAGATCTTATGAACAACATCACATTCCTCCAAATATCCACTGCCAGCTCTAATTCCATCAACAAGATTGGTCACTCTATGAATATAGTTCTCAACACTTTCATCTTCCAACATTCTCAGATACTCATATTTTTTCTTCAAATTCATTAGCCTAGCCTGCTTTGTCTTTGGATCTCCTTTATATGCCAAACACAACTTGTTCCATACAACTTTATCTTCCTTAAACCCTTTTACCTTTTCAAACATTGTACCACTTATACAGCTGAAAATTACAGTTCTAGGCTTCACATTAGTCTCCTTCAACTTTATTTCATTTAGAGTTTGAGCACCACCTTGTACAGGTTTATATCCGGTTTGAATGATTTCCAATATTCCATTATGGAATGTCTCCAAATGTGACTCCATTCTCTTCTTCAATTACAAAAAGTTCATACCATCAAAGATCGAAACTTTGTAATGCACGTCCTGCGCTATACCAGATCTACCTCAACTGGTTAAGCTTACTCAAGTGGAACCTTTCTCTGATACCAATTGTTAACCCAAGGAAGGACTAAGAGTGGGTGTGAATTAGTCTAATTTTTTTTTTAATGCAACATATAAACAATTAAACATCAACACACATCCAACACATGAACACCAATATTTTATATGTTGAAAACCCAAACATGAAAACAATGGTTTACGTGCCCACAAAATATATCCACTATGTATATCAAATTACAAAGAAAAGAGCTCAATGCTTTGGACTTGCAAACCAAGGCTAACTGATCATGGCACAAGATACAAAAGAGGACTTGCAAAACCGAAGCTAACTGCAACATGACAAGACACAAAAATGATATGAAAAGAAGGATCTCTTGATTATGAAGCTATCCTTGAACTCTGCATCAAGTGACCGATATTCTAGTACACACACAAATCAGTCCTCGACTGGCAACACTTTCTCATATCTTTGCTACAGTCTCAACACAACTTGCATATAATTTGAATACAACTCTTCTTCTCTGCTCTTCATCGAAGCTCATGATTATATTCACATCAAACATTCACTCTACCACACTCTTCTCTCTTGCTCATACTCATTTTTCTCTCACAACTCAATCATACACATTCCTTATATACAAGATAGATCATCAAAACATAAACCAAGTTGGCTTGAACCAAAATATACCTTCCGAACAAAAAATACAAGTTCTGATCCACTCTAGGAGAAAGAGGGGACCAAAACACATCTTCCAAAGATCAATTTACCAATCTGCAATCATCGAAGCATAACCAACAACATATCCACACACTATGCATCCATATAAGCAATTAATGGTCAAAACATGTACTCTCCAATGCAAATAACTCAAATCCGGATCTCCACACTCTACAACGAGACCCATAACACATCAAACAATCTCCCACAAATCATATCCATATGTAAGGATAGGTCAGCCATAGAATATCATGACCAACAACTAACAATAGTATGACACCCGGAGAACACAGATATTTTCGGACCACAAAACAGTCATATCCATGATGCCAAAACTATATCCAACAAAGATAAAAATAGTAAGCAACATAAGAAACACTTTCGGGAACCGAACACTTACAAAACAACCAATGAACTCTTACAACACTAACACAACAAGATATCTTTGCACCATAGACATTTTAGACTAATGCCAATCTAGAACAACAAGTTTGATATCAATGACAACCACAACAACACATACTTCCAACACATGGGTCCCTTCCATCTTTGTTTCATCCAATGAATTTTGTATTCCTTTATTCCTTATCACCATGTGCTTTGAAATGTAGGGACAATAAATGCCTTAGTGAAAAATCTTCTCCACGCTCCACTCTCTTCCATTTCCAATAACTTTGTTCTTTCACCTTCTCCTAGGTTGACACTTGTCAATCTCTCACGTGAGGTGAAGACCAAATGCATATTGTACCTTGATCTTCCTCCATTGCATCCTATCCCTCCATTCCTCCCTCCTTCATTCATCTCCCATAATTGGCCAATTTTTATCATTCTTTCCATTATGCAACCTTGATTATCTACATGCAATTTTACCTTTGGGCACTATTATGTTGTCAAAATTATGAGAACACATTAAAACTATTGTTTGGTCAAATTGCTCCATAGAGGAGATTGACATACTTTGTTCTTGATGGATTTTATGTTGGTTTGATCTTCTCTTGCCCAAACTTGAGTTTTTCTTTGATCTTGTGATTTTGGGTGTTTTATTTGTTGTTTTTATTCCATTTAAATCACATTTCACTACACACAAAAAATAAAATATTTTTGTAATTTCTTTTAACATATTTGTAATTACAAGTACCCTAGTAGACACCTATACAAAATATAGAGGCATAGAGAAGAAATGATTTATTTTATTTGTGCATTTTCTCTATGGTTGTCTTTTTAGGTCTTGGGGGCACTCTATCTAGAATGTAACACTAACATAATGATACTATTATTGAGAAATAGATACTATAAATATTATATTTTTTAAAAAGGTATGTAAAATTACAATTTATTAATGCAACATTGGATTAACCATTAATATCATGTATGTAAGATAAATATTAATGAGCTATAAATATGTATGAAAGATGTAACCTTGTTAATTTCCATCATAATAGGGCCATGTCTAACATGTGGTAGAGTTTCACTAGATGCATGCTCATCATTTTCATAAGCCATGGATGAAATAGGATCAACATTAAAGTCATGGACACATGAAGTGATTATTTTAAAGGATTATAAACAACAAAAATAATGAAGGAGAAAAAATAATTTATGATAAAATAAAAAAAATAATTTATGATAAAATAAAATCTCCATGAAAAACACATCCTCACATAGAGCATAAAATATCAATGTGAGGGTATCAATGATGGGAGGATGATGTGTCACAAAAGAGAAACTTATCGAAATTGTCAAGACATGCATGTATGATTGGGAGAAATAATGACATACAAGGATACATAATTATTAAATATATATAAATAAAACACAAACCAAAGGGCTAGATAGGAGGTAATTAGACCAAGAGAAACCATAAAGAAAGACCTAAAGGTTGATATTTAAAATAAGAGAAACTAGTCAATTAATAGATCTAAAATAAGTGTGAAATATAAACCCTAATGACCAAAACAAGTTTAGGTAGAGTGTAGGGTGAAAGAAAAATAAGTTGAAGCAATGACACCAAAAATCCTAAAAGAATCTTAAGCTAATGAATGACCACTCAAGGGAGTAATTAAAAACCTAAGTAATTTTGGTATATTTTAAGATCCATAATTAGAGATAACTAGATATATTAAACTAATGAAGGAAAATACATATTTATTTAAGTTGACCAAAGATGCAAAGAAAATGAATCACTTTACATGAATTATATAGGTTAATTAAATAACTACAATCAATCATAAAACTATTAGACTAGATAATAGAGTTGTGACAAACTAATGAAATAAACATTTTAGGTGTCCTTAGATCTAGTACCAATAATGGATAAATAATGTTGATGTTGTTGTGAAATGAGTGACCACTATTATAAAATTTATTTTTCATAAGTGTCTCAAAGTTTGAACTATCATAGATAATGATAAAAAATAAAGTTGGGCTTGTGAGTTTTATCTCAACTATCACTAACTTACTTTAATTCAACTAGAATTGATTTCATAGAATTTGTTCCGAAGGATCTATTACCTTTTTGTTCTAGATATATTAATCTATTAAGGGTGTGTCCAAAGATGTTATTGATGGGCTTGTTGACTCAATAGGTGAACAAGTTCTGCTAGGTCAAACATCATGGTGGGTTGAATTAATGGTGAAGCAAAAGATCAAAAGAAAGATAAAAAAATATGAAGATGGCCAATATGATGATGCCAATTTTGATGCCTTTATTGCTATTTCAAATTGAATGCATTCTGATTATTCTTCCCTCGCATTCTTGCCTAGTTTTGCTTATGTTAAAGTGTACAATGAAAGACTTTCAATACCATGACATAACAACATGTCACATGAAATCTATGTCAAGTTGGCTCTTAAAGGCTAGTGAAGGGAACATGCAAGATTGACCTTTGAATTTGAAGATTTATGATCTCAAGGATGATCTATAGAAATAATGTAGTGATCTTGAAGTGGGGAGCCAATGCATAGAAATCAATGCCAATAGAATTGACAAAGATGGAACAAGAAACAAATGCATGTCTATTAATACAAATAGAAGTAAAATGAATCAAACCATGAACCAACCTAACACTAGATTATGCAACTTACCAATATATCATTGTTCTAAGACACTCCAATTAAAAACTAGCACAAATTTACATTAAAAATACAATAGATATGATAATTTCACTATTAAGAAAATATAGAATGTTAATATACACACACATAATTCATTCGAAATGACAGCATCACTATTTTTGTACTGGTAGATTCTCAGTTCCACTTCATTAGTGTGGCAGGTACAATCTAGTAGTGGAAGAAAAAGAAGAAAGAAATTCCGTGGTGTGGGGAGCAGAAAGGTTGGTCAAAAGATTGGACTTTGCTTTAAAAATAAAGCTGCTGTAAAGGAACGACAGAAAGGGGCCATGTTCATGAAATTAGGTCACAGAAACGACGTCTAAATAAGTTCAATAGCAGAAAGTTAAAAAATCTATCACGTAAGCTTTTATAGTCATAACACGTTGCAGAAAGTCATTAAATCAGCTAAGAGCATAGCTGTCTTAGTTGGACCATGAACATTTGCTCTTCTCTCTCCTTCTTAGCCAACCATTTGTGTTATCTTTTGACATTTCTCATAATTCTTCTCTCAGGTTTAAAAATGAATAAATTAAAGTATTTTTATAATGATATTAGTCCAAAAAGATAATGACTATTTTTATTATTAGGTAGATCATACAATATGTAACAAGGAATAAAGTGGAACACTAGTACATTTTGACTTATTATTATCAAGAATAATGCTACTTTTTCATTTACTTTTAAATCTATGATATAGGTTGCACCAAACTTCTTTCACCATTTAATATCATACATATGATGTCAAATCTATTTTAATTATTTTGGTGAAATTAGAAACATTCTAAATTTAGACAATGATAAGTTTTAGACATAACTTGTATTAATTATACATTAGATTTAGAATCATTCTTTATGTCACAAATAAAATCAAACCTATATCAAATGTACCCTAAATTTGATTTTAAGAATTATATTTAATACAATTGTACTAGGATTAGAGTTATAATATATATCCTATAATTTATAATTCACTCACCTTTCAATTATTCATTATAAATTGTACAATGATGTACAAGGGATATTGAATGTTAACTTTAATATTGTTGAAATTAAGTTTTATAAGCAAGATTGTTTCCTAGTGTGATGGATTTTTAGAGAAAGAGAGGCATGGTGTTGTGATAGATTTAGCCTTTATAGCCTAAATATAGGCTTAAAAAACTCCATTATTGGGTTACAAATGGCCTAATATCCATAATGGATTCCATAGGCAATGATTATTCTCTCCAAGTGAGCCTTTATAAGACATTCTGTTTTCTCACCATGTTTTTGCTATATTTTTAAGATGAGTATAATTTAGAAAAACTAAAGATCAAGGAAAAATAATTCTTCTTGATCACATGTCTCTTCTAGCCACCTCTAGCCACCTCTAGCCACCCTTATTCACATTAGATATGTATGGAATTTTTTTCCATGTATATAAAGGTGATACTAGTTTCCTATATCGGTATATTCAAATGCAACTAAGTTTACATTGCAACCTACAATTATGAACTAACTTGTATTCACCATAAATATTATGTAACTATAACTGATGAGATCAAATCTCAATCCTTTCATGAGCTACTATAAATTCAATTAGAAAATCTACATCTCTAACTTCAAAAATCAAATGCACTTAATGATAGAGGAGCCTAAATTGTGTCTGCTATTTATTAGTTGAAGATCAACAAAAAAGTATCTAATAATTTTCAATCCATTTGATCCATGGATGTTTCATAGATAATAAATATATTTTAGACGGTAATAAGAATCAAATGATAAAATTACCAAAAGTATTGCAGGCTTTTGTTTAGCAGACTAAATTTATTTTAAGTTTAAAATCCTTATTAGGAATAGGAGAAATTATATCAATAGGAATAGGAGAAAGTAAAGCAATAATATCTTAATATTGTACCATTTTGATAATGCAATATTTGGAGAGTGGCTTGTGATTGAATTCCATTATTGAATGACCTCCATTAATTAATTCTTGGTATGGTTAGTGAAATAGGTTCATGTTGGGATGACTTTCCTTGTGAATTTCATAAATTTATTTGAGATTTTATTTTCCTTGATTTATCTAGATTTCTTTGGAATATTTTCACTAAAAGTACTTAGGAAAAATACTCAACAAAATAAATATTAAGTTGATACTATATAGTAAAAAATACATACTTTTTAATTCGTAGTCTATGATTTGCAATAATTCTAAAATAAGTTATCTTAGACATATTTTAGGACTCACTTAGCCTATTTCTAAATCTAAGATAGTTCTCTAAGATGCCATTACTACCTTGAATATAACCCTATATTGAAGTTTTCTACTTATTCCTAGATTATAAGAACAAATTGAACATGCTAGATTTTATACCTGTTAGTGTTCCTATTTTGAAGAGAACTAAGTTATCTACATGGTTTGAGTATTTTCAGCAAGTGTCATTGGGAGTTATATAAATGTTATGATATATATAAGGCCATACATTGCCCCAGCAATGAGATTCCTTAGCTATTTCATGTCTATCCAAGAATAAAATTATTGGGATGTAGTTAAGAAGTATTAAAAATAAATTTGAAGTATTTCTAACTATTCTATTTATTATAATATTAATTATATACAAAACTAAGACTTAGAATGTATACTCATAGATTCGTAAATTGGATTGGGTAGTGTTGATGTGGCATTTAACACACCAAACTCAAGTCAAGCATAATTTAGCTACTCCTAAAAGAGGTTGGAAGAATGAGACTTCTAACCTCCCAAGGTCTTTATTGTTGGGTCACAATGCTGCTAAATGACTTAGTGTTGAAGTAACTTGTTTCATCAAGGGGCATGTTGGTTAAAAGATAGAGTTCTCAGTGTGAGTCTAACCTATTGAGAAATAAAATGCAAAAGATAGGGCTGCGAGAGGAAAAGAAACACAATTAAACAAACAAGCTATGTATACCATGAAACCAATAACTCATATGACTCAATATTTTTATCACTAACATACCAAATAACATAAAATGAGATTTTAAGTTAACATGCAAGATCTATGATTCACATGTAGATAGAGTTGAGTTTTCAAAGAAACCAATTTCACAACACTATTTAATCTTCATACACCATTGACATGTGTAGTATGATTCATGAAATAATATCATTTAAAACAATCCTACTATCTGGAATGAGAGAATACATTAAATCAATAAGATAGTACCAACTTTAGATGATACAACACATGGAACACGCGATCCATGAATGACTTGTAGTAACTTGAAATATGAGTATCAACATGCACTGATACAGTAAATGTTCAACTGGTAACAAAGGACTTAAAACTTGGAAAATTGCATAAAATAAAATGAAGTTCTCACTAATGGCCTCAAATCATCAATTTTCAGACCCTTTTCAAATACTTAGGACACTACATTTATAAGCCTTACTCCTTACAGACGTAGAGTAAATTCTTTCGAGGACTTAGTTACAAAATGGGAGGAGTTGTAGTTTTACTTGCAAGTCACTGCACTCACTAGTACATTCAGGTCTAATTTCTGATAGCCTATCGTTGGAATTTTGATTGCTTTTCATCGGACTGATGACAAATGAAGTTGTCGAAAACTCATCGTCAGACTTCCTGACGATGCCATTTAACATTGGAATTCCAACGATATCATGAAGTCTTCCGACGACATCTATGATCACTCCTCCAGTCAAAAATATTATCGGATGGACGTCAGAATTCCGATGCTCCCCCATGAATATGCATCGATGACCATTCGACAAGGAAGTGTCGTTGGACATACAACATCCTCGTCAGATGTTTCTTTAGTTGGCATCGAAATTCCGACGGATACCAAAAACTTTGCATCGACAAGAATGTTGTTGGTCTGACGGTTGGGCCGTCGGTGCAAATTTTAGGTGGCATCGGAATTCCGATGGCTATTTATTTTTAAATTTATTATTTTTTTGATTATTTCGTACTGTTACTGCAGCAAGGGGTAAGCGACTGGTCAATTTGATTATTCCGTACTGTGATTGCAACAGGGTAAGGCAGGTGGTATCAGTTGGGTGTTTACTTAATGTAGTTTGACTTACTGGAGTGGAGGTTCTTTCCACAGTCTAGGTCCTCCCAAATACTAGTGTATCAAGCTTGAGGGTAGGTGTTATCTGCAATCTATTTCAAGTGGTGTCCTCATCGATCTACACATACCTTTACTGGGGCAGCTAGGAGTGCTATTCAAATATATATATATCCGGTTACCAACTATCTCTATACATACACCATCTCTCTAAAGTATATCCAGGAGTGGTTCTCCTTATCTAGACATAAAGCACACCTCATTGATATGTACAACAAATGGTATTCTATCCTCATCAGCTACCAATAGGGGGCATATGTTTCAAGATAATATGAGGGGCACTGGTTTCAAGCTAATATGAGGCGTACCATGGTTGAGATGGTCCAACTCCTAAGAGGGCTGTATGAACCACTGAGTACTGGTAAACCTATTAAAAATGGGATCAAAGGGAGCGACTCTAGTGCTAATAGGGAATTAGCTAACCCAAATACAAGAGCCTTTAAAGCCAATTTTCTAAAAAAGGAAGGGACATCACCAATGGAAGAAGAGAAACTCAATCAGGGAGATGAAATGACAAGACTTCATGATAAATACAATGCCCTAAGTGTTGGAATATGAAAAGACACGTCCTTTACAAAATAGTATGAGAAGAAGACAAGGAATGGGCATAGGAGGAGAAGATGTGATGAGCAGCCCCAAAAGGACATTCAACACTGCTTTGGAAAGATCACCATTCCCACCTTTACTATATCCGATAGCTCTTCTACAAGAGCTTGGTTGCAAAAATTGGATGCATGTTTCCTTTTGAATCCTAAGTTTGAAGAAGAGGCCATCAAGTTTTTCAACTTGCATCTTGAGGGGATGACTCACAAATGGTGGTATCATGGCATGATGGCCCAAGGGAAATATTCAATCACTAGTTTAGAATATTTTAGTGAGACATTGATAAAGCAATTCGATAGAAAGGATAGAGAAATTCATTTCAAAAATCTATCACAACTGAATCAAGAGGGCATAGATAAATAGAGAATACATAAGATTTTGAAGGAGTGGCAAGACTAAACCAAACTTAGAATTGCAAAACCTAAGGGCCAGACCTCTAGTGTCTCGGCAGCTCATCACAGATGGCCTTGCCTATGTGAAGGCGGAGAGACTTCGTAGTTCTTGAAACTATTTAAAAACCATCTAACATGATGGTATATAAAGGAGTGGGTATGCAACCCTTTCTAGGGTCCCTTTACCCCAGATAGTTTTCTTGTCGGCTGCAACCCACTTCGGTGAAACAGACACGATGACCTAGCTAAAACAAAAGGTCCATCTATAACCGATAAACCAATGTTGATTGTAAAATAGTGATAAAAGTAAAACCAGTCTATATGCTTCATCACTGGATTATCTCTACCACACTTATGTGATCTCCCAAGAGTTATAAACATAATTTTGATTCTTACAACTCTCATGATAAGAATGACTTTTAAATCATACAATTTTCAAGTGATATAAAGTACATGATTATGCTCATATCTATAAAACATGATCATTAACCAATACTAGCTACCCCCTAATGAATACCCCACTCAATTTGCATCATGGCATCATATAATAGTGTTGATAATTAAAACAAGATCAACATAATATACCTAAATTTGACATCATTTGAATCATCTAGTAGGAAGCAATGGTCCTAAAACCATCATAATAAATCAACATATGACATTATGAATCTGCTACTTAGGAACCTCGAGAAGAATGAGAATTATTAAGGATCTCAAACTTTGAATCTTTGAATATGGACCTGATGGCTCCAAAGTCCTCTTTTGTTTGAGATCTTTGAATATGGACCTGAATGCTACACCAACACCAGAAAAAACTCTCAACGTACCCACCCCTAAAACTCATAGCTGTTTTCACCTCATGAAACGTTACGATTGCAAGATAAGCATAGGATGGGTTTGTTAAAAAGGCTTTAGAATCTTTCAAGAAAATGTGATTGGCATGGTGAAACCCTTGTGAGAAAAAAACCACACCAAAGAGAACAATGCTTGTGTTATTCCTTCAAATGGGTTACAAGAATACTTCTCTCTAAATTCCTCTAGCACTTTATTACTACTATAATCTACAAAACAACTTGTCTAACCTCCTAGACCAAGCTCCAATTCACAAAATAAATAAAGGTGAAAACATGGGATGGTTTTGCAAAACATTTTACAAGCCCAATTTCACATCTCACCAATGAAAAAGGTATTTGTGGTATTTTTTTATTTATTGAGAGGTAGAAATGTTTATATCTTCTCTCATTAAAACTTCCAAAACACATTTGCTTTTGCTAATTCACATGGTTTGATGGTGCAGGAGCACCCTAGGGACCTAGGTTTGGCCAAAACGATTAAAATTTGAGTTTTTTTTGTTATTTCATGTAAATAAGGCCATTTGAGGCCATTATGATGTATTTGGACCTAATTGGGAAAGTTTGATGTCCATTGGGCAAAAATTGTAAAAAGTTGTCATTATTGTCATGACAACTTTTTAAAATTTGGTTGGGAGGTTGTTTTTTGGTGGTTTGAGATTGTAACCCACTTGGATGGGCATAAATAGGCCTTTGTCACACCACCCAAGTTTGTCTTGTTGAATTTTTAAAGTTTTACTAAATGAAGTTGGAGATTATTGTTCATACAAAAACATTTCAGTCGGATTCTCATTATTTTTAATTGTGAAATTCATCATATTTTCTTTAGAAGTCAATTGGATATGGTAGAGAATTTAATTACCTTCATTTCATTTTTTTAGCATTGAGATCCATTGAAATTTGAAGAAGATATCACTATTTTTCCAAAAACTATCAAAACCCTCACTAGGGTTTCCAATGAGTGGAAAAAAATGTATTTTTGGTCTTTTCACCATTAAAAACTCACACCACTGGTTGGAAAGGCTCTTGCAAATATGTATTTTCCTCTCTTTCTTCCATCTCTCCAAAATCTCTAAGACACATGCTAGATTTGATTGACTGGTCTGATATTCATCATGTATCAGACCTTTGGGATAGCAACATAGAGAAAGTGGAATATAAGATAGGTGAGAGTGAAGTGCCTTAGATGGAATATTGGAAGAGATGTGTGGGACCCGTGCAAACCCCATAGAAGCATTTATAAGCCATAAAAAAGTGCCATATACCAAATATTAATGACTGTCCTAAGGGTACCAATTGTGACACTCACAATTTTACCAGTGATAATACCTACTCAAACAAGTTGTGTTTGGAAACCCCAGGTGTGGATATGTAATGGTAATGAAATGTCCTAAGAGTATCCCTTACACTAGTATGCACAAACCTTGGTGTCACAATGGTGTTAGTGTGGCCTTGGGCCAATGGTGATTGACTGTTACAATTAGGACAATGATCTCAAAGTTTACAGTGTTTATAACTCTAGTGTCCCAATCTACTTGTATATATTTTCACAAAACAATGAACAACCCAACCGTAGATATTAATAAGATTTCCCCATAAAATTCATGCAAAACATATCATCACTGATAGGATAACTAACTCGCATTTAGTAAGAGACCTCAATGAGTGTAATTTCATGCTGAAAAGAGTACTTGCAATAAAGATATTGAAATCAACGAGATATTATGCATTCAAAAATCCACAAAGAAGATCTAATATTTATGAATGAAATTGCAAATCAATCTAAGTTACATGTTTGATATCTTACTTATATCATGGCAACATAAAATGTATATATGTACTCAACATACTTCTTTACTTGTTTATTTGAGAATGCTGCTAGGAATTAATGGTGAATGATGCATTGATCTACACATGAATCACTTGTACTTTCCTGATACTTTCATCCCTTGGTCAAGGCCGCATACCCCCCTAACACTTGAAGATTGTTTCCACCCTCTTGATTACTTTAAGTCCATGCTCAAATCACCCTAAATCACAATAGTTAGTAGAAAATAGTGACCATAGCCAAGGAAGCCCAAATTTACTCATACTCAACATAATAAGAAATAACTAAATCATCTGGACCATTATTCATAACATAACCTCTTTTCACATCATGGAAGACCAAAATTACAAGGAATGCCAAAATTACAAGGATCACGCTTCTTCAAAGGAGCCATTGTTCAGAGCCACCAAACTATCAACAAGAGTAGAAGCTATTAGTCTCATACAATTTTAGGACATATAAAGAGTCACCTTAAAAAACCCACACCAATTGTAAAAGATCAAAAGCTTTCATAGAACAAAAGTACAATATAACATAAGGATGGCGATAGACTATCAAATAGAAGAATGATCTCCTTATCCTTAACTAATCCCAAAATATTAATTATCATATAGAAAATATATATTAAAAAAAATTTAGCATCTAAAATATAATGTTGTTATTCTTTACCTCTGTCAATTTTGTTCCATCAAATCTTTATCTAATACTCTTGTAAAAATAGTGAACCTTACCAACATTAGAAATGAGCTAGATGTTGCTTTTATATTTTAAAATAAAAAGTGGTGAGTATGATCAATGATGCTAATGTTCTATTCATATTGTGTAACAAGGCACAATAGGCTAGGGATAGGAAAGATTGACTTGCTACTCTTCAATTTCATATGGTAGTTTAATATATATTGTGGACTTTTTTAGACTGTACATCTTAATATATATTGCATTAAATGTCTCTTTGTGGGACTACGTGCCCACCATCTATCCTCTCTTTTATACATGAAAATACATTTCTTTTCATTGACCAAAGGTGGACAAAAATATTTCATCGAAAGGATATCTTAATCGATTATTGTTGAATCATAAGAGACAAAAAAAATAAAAAATTGTTGAAATATAATCTTCACAATTCTGTCATCATGAGTGCAAACAATCTAGTGAGGAGGACAAAGTTGAATAGTGTGATGAGGATCAGATCCATCCAATCTAGGAGGCATAATATGAGACTCTTTCTGAATCAATTCTAAGGGCTATTATGATTTGAAGCTTCTCTTAAATCCTCACATTTTGTTGTCACATAAGAGAATGTGAAGAAGAACTAGGCAGAGCAGATTCAAAGTCTTAGAATGAGGTCGATATATATATATGGATGGTAATATTTGAAAGGATATATGAAGGATATATGAAGGCCATGGTAGAAGAGGATATTTAATTCACACTAAGTGAAGTTATGGAGGTAGTTGCCATGGATGTAAAGTGGGGAGTGTAAAGGAGTCTTTGGATTCATGAAGAACATTAAGGAGAAACAGTTAGTTATATCAAGGAAAAATAAAGAAAAAGGGAAGTGATAAAGAAGGGAGGAAGAAAATAGGGAACAAAGTGAGGAAATAAAGAGGGGGAACTAATTTATTTTGGTATGTAGCCTCTACTACTCCTTTTCTTGCTGAATGATTTTGCAATATTTTGAGAAGACTGCAAGGCATGAAGTAATGCTCCTAAGGAATGAAGGAGCTATATAAAGCACAAACCATACATATGAATACATGCAAGGCATGAATCATACATGTAAACCATGAAGTAATACATAAATACACATAAGGTACAAGCATATATGAGAAAGGTTCACATGGAGTGGACATGTTGAAGACACATCGATCATGAAGCATACAAGATAGAGGTATTCATGGAATAGACATCTGAAAACATCTCATTCATGAAGTAACAAAATGCTAAAGAAAATGTCAACTAATAAAAAAACTTACAAGGATGAGGCATATTCATAACTTTTGCAGTCCCGCCATGGATATCAACACTAGAAGAAACTCACATTGTTAGTGTACATACAAGACAATATGGGAGTTCATTATACCCAACAACTTGTGGTTATGTTGTTTGTGTTGGCTCAGTTGGACCCTGCAATTAAGATTCAATATACATTATTCAATAAGATTAACTATGCAACATAATGAAATATTGAAAAGTGTGTTATCTTATTGAGCTTTGCTTGGTTTTGAGAATAGTTTAATATTCTCTACTTAACAGGGCCAACCACGTGAAGGTGGAAGCTCATTTGGCCCCTCCCCCACCTAACATCACTCTAAATTCCCCGTTAACATCTAACATTCCTTCATTCATTCTTTTTACCATTAATAAAATATAACATTCATTCATTAATATCACATAACGTCCATTGACACATAACATTGATTAACATTAATTAACACACAACATTCATCAATGTTAATTAACACATCTCATTCATAACCATTCATTAGCACATAATTACATTCATTCACACATAAAAATCAGTCATTATCAAATAAGGTAGATTACAATCATTTCTTCTTTTTTTTCTTTTCTTTGAAGCTATGAAAAGACTAAGTGTAACATCATTTTCTTCATCATTTCCCCCCTCTTCAGTTGTTCCATCCTCTTCTGGTGATCTTGATGTATGCCTAGTCCTAGATTGAGGACAAGGGCACTGAAGCAAAGGGGGGCCTCTGCAATAACAAAGAAATGGGTTAAATTCAAAACATTTTTTATTATTGTTACAAGTATTCATTAATTTCGAGAACATAACTGTTGCGCTCTTTACTTGATGGGGTCACATCATTTTGTCTAGTCTCAACCTCAACATGCTGAACACCCTCTAGATCATCTAGAGTTGAAATACTAAAGGTTACATTAATGTTGAACACCAATTGCAATTATATTTGTTTAAAGGAATAACAGTGGTCCTCTTTACCAGATTGGGGAACATCACATTCCTGATGTTGTGTACTCGGATCATGCTCCACTTGGTCACCACCGACTACATGCTCTAAAATATTAACAAAAAAAGGTTACATTAATTACTACTCTAATTACACATTAAGATGTTTAATTGTATTAATAATTACATAAATAAATTTGAATAGAAAATTAATACCTCCACTACTAGGATGCACATCTAGACCTTCATGTGTAGGTGGTGTTTCATGATTAACATGTTGCATTCCAATGTCATCCACATTGTTATCATTGCTTGCTTATTTAAAACAAATATAGTCACTTTATGTTGGAACTCAACATCAATTAGATTATTGGTAAAGTATTCAATTTGAAACAATTTTCATTTAGCTTATTTACCTGTGTGATGGATGCATTAACATCTTGTGTTTTCCCACTCAATTCTCATAGACGATCAACCATGGTTGTATAGCCTTGCTGGTAGGCAATTCTCTTGTCATCTTCTGTGAGCACTCTATTGAATTCAGAGCCTTGCATTTTTTCTTGGTATCATTAATTTTGCTTGCATTGTTTGATAAAAAAAAATCGTTTGCAATTTATAAATATTTTGATGCGATATTTCATTTACAGATACTTACAATTCGTACGACAAGTTTCATATAACCAACAGAGCCGAGTTTGTGTTGCCCATTCTTTTCTTGTCTTACCTTGGTTGCCTTTGATGTGTCACTCAGTCTATGAAAAGTTTGAAATATGTTAGATTATATAAATATAAAGAGTAATTAATTAGTACATAATTACATTCTTAATAGTATCCCGTACCTTCTTTTGGCGTCTAGTGGTGTCTTCATTTTTTCCTTTGAATTCTCTCCTTGGCATCCAAAATCAGGTCCTTCCACTCCCTCTCTAGAATCATGAGGAGATGCTCGTACTTTAGGTTCTTCTCTAAATAGGTCCTGTATTGGTCCCTCACATACTTTAGATATGAGCTAGCTTTTTCAAGGAGCTTGGTTTTGTCAAAGGTGTCATTTCCAAACCACTCAACCATATGGTTTGTCAATTCATCTTTTAACCTTTTTTCTTGGTCATTCCACCTTTTAAAGCAAAAACAAACCTGTTAGATTCAGAAATGAACTGAAGCTACATTTATTATAGTTCAAGAAATGGATCAAAGAAAAACTATTCTAGCAATGATATGAAATGAAAATAGTGGATTAGGGTTACTTCACATATGATGTACCATCTTTTACGTAACGTGGGCCCAAATATCTGCAATGCAATGTCACTAATATTTTTATAAAAAATATTATTTCCTGCAAAAAATTCATGGGATCATTAGTCCAAAATGAGTGATCAGAAAGTAAATTATAATTAGACTATTTATAATAATAATTTTAAAGTACCTGGAACCTTTTGTATCTTTAAGGGAATCATTTCTTCATCGCTCATCACCAATGTGGCCTGCAACGTTCTGTAAAGCGGAAAATCGCGATCGAACCCTAGTTGTTCTCCCCTCTTCCAACTCCGAGGAGAGAGAAGGGAGGTTTGCTAGGATTCGATGGTTTTCACTTAGGGGAGAGACTTTACATTCAAAAGAGGGGTTGAAACTCATAAGATCCAATCCCACACAATGTAAGATTGGATGCTAAATGAATTTCAAGGGTTAGGAAAGCAAGGCTACCCTCTTTTGTAAAGAATGTTGTTAAGGAAATTAAGCTAAGAATACATAGAAAGTCATAAAGATTCGCTTATAAACTGAGTTCGGGTTATAGGATGAAGCTGCGGACCTGGAATTAGCAGTAGTATGTCGATACGGTGCTGTCCTACAAATTTGAGCAAAAGTTGCCAGGATGATGGCGCCCGGCGCCACGGTCCTCCGAAAAATCCGCGAAACGAAGGGGGATCTGTTCGTCTCTGCACAAGGATTCGAGATCTTCAATTTCAGCCGCGTACTTGCAACCTTGTTCTAAGGATGTTTGTATCCTTATGTGCGAAGGTTTGTATGTTGTATGTTGTAGCATGTAGCATGTGATCTCCTCTTCAATGGTTGAATCCTTGACTTGAATGCAACACTTAGCCTTGAATGGAGACTTGAAATGATCAATTGCTTGAAGGAATGCTTGAATGCTTGAATGGTTGAATGTTTGAGTATAGTTTCCATGCTTTTTCCCTCATGTATCTCTTCTCTTCAAATGAGAGAGAAAAATGTAGTTTATATACTTGTCATTTAGGGCTGATAGACTGATTTTCCCGACCTTAGGCCGACCAGGAAATGTAATTTCCAAATTGCAAACAAAAAGACCCGAGCCCCTTAGGAGACCGGGCCCAAAATAGGACCCAGGGACCAGGGCGCTGGGCACCATGGTCCTGGGGACCAGGGCGCTGGGCGCTCTAGTCCCACCTCCCGGGACAGCAGGGTGCAAGGAGGTTCAGGCCAGGGTGCTTGAAAAATGCAGTTTTCAGTGTCGCGAGCAAGTTTCAGGGTCTCCATTCAGGTTGCGTGTTGCGTCGCCATCATGAAGACCGAAATGCAGTCAAAATTGCAAGTGTCGCAATTTTAGGACGCTACATTTAGCCCCCACTTTAGCGGGAGTATGTATGCTCATACTTCCGGTAAAGTACAAGGAAACAACATTGAAAGACTTTCACCACATCAAGGAGGCAAGATACACCAAGCCCCCAGTGGACTAAGGATCTTACGACTTCGATTGACAAAGTAAAAGGGAAGATCACGAGGGAGAACCATGACTGTCAGTAGTAAGATTCCCTCACTATGAGTCATGCAAGAAAGATATCAAAAATTTTCAAGGCAAGGTTAAATTTACCAAGAAATTTTCAAGTATCTCGAAAAGATATGAACGGGATGTATGCCCCCCTACGTTAAAGCGATCGCACACGCCTCACCGGGGGTGATTGTTTTAACGTAGTGATACACATAAGAAATGAGAAAGGAAAGGAGCACGTTATCGCAAGGATTTAGCCCCCAAGTGTGAGATAAACCCAAGGATAATAGACACAAAACATAAAGCATGAGGTGACTTCACTTTCCTCGGGGTCAGTATGCTGTATGATAATTCATGTATATATATCATATGTATGTATGCATAATTTTTCTTCATTCCCCAATCAAGGAAGGTCACCTAGAAGAAGGGAACACATGTGTCTTTTGAGTCAACATGAGAGAGACCAAGAGATCTCAATGCTTTGCATCGTCCTCAAGTAGACAACACCAAGGACAACAAATAGAAGAATGAGAATAACATATAGAAGAAGTAACAAAAGAGAGGGGGAGAGAATCTACTATGCTAATGTAACTAGTCTAGCACGTCATCTACCCCTCGATCTTGTTGATCAATGTTTCGGGAAGGCAGGGAGCACGCTAGAGGAGGAACATCCAACACAACAGATGGAGCTATCACAAGATCCAAACAAGGGATATGTTCATGTTCTGAGCCACATTGTTCTTGTCTAGGAGCTAGGATAAGTGCTTTAGAAAATTCATTAGATAAATGGTTATCAACATCAACAAGTTCATATTCACTATCAGAAGCAAGAGGAGTAACATTTTCATCTATATCGTCATCAAGATTTATAAAAATAGGATCTTTAACTCGCACAGGATCAAGATCATCATGCATCTTATGTTTAGGAGATTTAGGCTCAATGTCCGGCTGAGGAGAAAATGGAATAATGCTTGTTGAAGGTGTTTTTGGAGATTGCAAAGTTTGAGAAGCAGCTGCCTGAGCTCTAAGACGATGCTTTCGTCGGCATTCACGTGCAGAACGATTTCGTCTAGTCTTAGTAGGAAGTGGAGAAGATTGAGGAGGAGGAATGTTCTCATCCTTATCACTTGGGTGTTTAGGTTGTGGTCTCTTAGGCTGGATAATAGGAGAAGAAGAAGGTCTCTTCTCTCTATAAAAAGAAGGAGGAGGAACTGCTCCATATAAAGGAGGAATTTTTGGTTTAGGGAGAAGACCAAGTCCATCATGACGAGGAGGTATAGGTCTACTCTTAGGAAGTTTATTAGGCATAGACATAGTCACATCCATAGGGATGGGTTGGGAATCTTCTTGAGGAAAGACATTAGTTTTATCTTTCAAAGGAAGAACTTCCTTCTCAAGAATGATAGGAATGTCAAGTTTAGGTGTTCTAGGTTCGCTTAGAGATAAGATCATATCTGTTTTCCACTTTTGATAAGATTTGAAAAGATGATCACTTCGCGGAGGAAGAGATTGGAATTGTTTAGGCCAAAAGTAGTCTATAGGAACACTAGAAGTTCTTTCAGCTGGTTTAAAGAGACTATGATTGACAGTAAAAACTTCACCATTATGGGGAAATTTCAAACACTTGTGAATAGGAGAAGCAATAGCTTTCATGGAAGATAGCCAAGGATAGCCAAGCTTCACACGAAATTGTTCGGAAGATGGAATAATAGCAAAGTTCACATCAAGGTATTTGTTATGGACCTCAATAGGCAATGTAATAGAACCAATTGCGGGAGAAGAAAATGCATCAAATAATTTCACAATCACATCTGTTTTGTCATAGATCACTTGATTCAATTGCAAAGTAAAAAGAAATTCTTCAGTAATAACATTAATCATGCACGAAGGATCAATAAGCACTCCACGACAAGGTGTATTCTTAACTTTTGCAACTATGTATAAAGGACCATCAGGTGCCCTAATGGTTTCACTGGAATCAAATGTGATGGAAGATTCTTTAGGGATTTCTTGCTGCTCTACAAAGTTAATCACATTCGGAGTCATAGACACAAGACCATCAGATGAAAGAGAGGAATCATTAGCCTCAATCGCATTAGAGGTATGATAAGGCAATGGATCAGTGAAAATCTGAAGATTTTGGTTAGGAGGAGCTACAGATGTGTTGCCTTTATCATTCACTCCAGAAACAGAGATAGTATTATTATCAATCAAATCTTGAATTTTACCCTTTAAAGAAAACATTTTTCAGTATCATGCCCAGGCTGACGGTGAAATTGACAAAAAGCTTTGTTATCAAAATAAGGTGAAGTAATCTTTGCAGGATCAATTTGTCTTATAGGAGGAAGAGTAAGCACATTTTGTTCCAATAACTTATTCATAATACTATGCAATGATTCATTCAAAGGAGTATACTTTCTTTCTTTCTTGAAAAATTTAGAAATAGGAGGCACACCTGATGCTGCATTCACATTGTTGTTGATGATGTGTTCATTGAATTTGATGGAATCTTTGTTCGGTTTAAACTTCCCAAATGGTTGTTGACTGCTATCACCCTTATCACTCGGAGCCATAGGATGTGATTGTTCCATTTGACTCACAGTCAGTTGATAATTGTGAAGAGTTGCACACAACTGTTGGAAAGAAGTAAACTCAGAAAACAGAAGTTTGTCTCGAATATCTTTTTGTAAATTAGAAATAAAGATTCTTTGAATATCATTGTCAGGCACTGGAAAAGAAATTTGAGCATACAAATGCTTATATCTACCAATGAAATCAGTCACTTTTTCTTTAACACCTTGTTTACAATGCATTAAATCAATCAAAGTAACTTTAGGACTTATATTGTTTTGAAATTGTTGAATGAAAGCATTTGCAAGTTTTTCGAAAGAAGTAATAGAATAAGAAGGCAACGAGCAATACCATTGTAGGGCTTTGTCTCTTAATGTTCTAGTAAACAGTTTTGCAAGCAACCTTTGGTCATAAGCAAAATCAGTACAAATTGTTTGAAAAGTCTTAACATGTGTTAGAGGATCTCCTTTACCATTATAAAGCTCCAAATGCGGGATTTCAACATGTTTAGGAGGGATAGCTCGAACAATGTCAAGAGAAAGTGGGCTCGCAACGTCAAATGTGGGCACACTGAACTTAGATTGATTCATAGAGGCAATTTGTTGCTGTAAAGAAGAGACAGTTTGTGCTAGATTGTTAATGGTCGCTTCAGTCGAAGAATTCATATTGGATGTGTTAGATTGAGATGGAGGTGTTATGTTATTGAAAGAAGGTAAAGAGTAAGGTGGTGGGACTCTATGATAATTAGTCATAGGAGATGATTGGACAAGAGGAACACTACAAGGAGGAATGGAATGGTTAAATGAATTGCCCCCTTGCGTCATGTTCATTTGTGAAGATGTAATAGGAACACTCATTAGAGGAATGAATGAAGAAGTCGGATTGAACGAAGGAAGAGGGTTAATTGAAGAAGAAGGGTTGCCCCCATGACTGGTGATCATAGGAGGAATGTCTTGTGTTGAAGTAGTCATTATGTTTGATGTAAAAGTAGGTATACTAGCAATAGGAGTCGTCAAAGGAATAAAATGATTGTCTTGGGTAGGAGGTTGTGTATAACCTAAGGTTTCGGCACAACTCTTCATAGGCATCACATTTGAATCCACAATGTATGCAATACCACGCAAAATATCAATTCCATTCTTATCACTTTGAAGCATACATTTTAGACCCTCAATTAAAGGAAGAGCTTGACTATCAGTGTATTCTTGAGACATCCATTGTCGAAAATCATCAAATTGGTTATCCAATTTCGAAAGTTGTTCTACAGAAACCTCATGGAGAGCTTCTTCATCATTAGGAGGATTAGAGGAATTACCCATGTCCTCGTTAAAAAGGCTATTCAAATTAGGTTCCATCTCCTCAGTAGTTAAACCTCAGAAAGACTTAATTCTACGGCTTCGTCTAACGGGAATAGTGTAAGTAGGGCTTATTGTTGTAAAACTCATGCACTAGAAAGAGAGAGAAGATTCTGAATTTAGAGGTAGCAATTTTCAGTAAAATCAGCCAATCTTCTGGATTTAAGCTGTTAAATGCAATCACAACAGTCTCCCGAAATTTCGGAAAAAATGTCCGGGACCGTGGCGCCTGGAGTGCAACACGGTCCTTGCAACTTTTTTTGAAATTTGCAGGGATGAAAGGTATGATGATTTTAGAGCTAATCTGAAAAAATTGAGTGATTTTACGATCTGTAGATAAGCCAAATTAAAGTTGCAAATTCAAAATTGAACCCTATCAAGATTGTCGAAAAATGCAAAATTTGAATTTTGAAAAAGAGAGGGAAACTGAAATTTTGAATTTTATGATTTTAGAGGGAATGTCAAGAGCAATGCAAATTTTGAAATTTGAAAATTGACTCAATTTCACGCAAAATTCAATTTTGAAAGCGGAAATCAAGGTTGTTGTAATTAAACACTTAATTTCAAAAGTCACAAAATGCAAGAATTTGAATAAAGCACTGAAATTTCGAATGAATGCAAACACAATTTTCAGATTTATGATAATAAAAACGCAATTTTGACACAAAATTTTAATTTCAATGGTTTTTGAATGATTAGAAGCCTTAGACCAAGCAATCGCAAGACCAACTTTGACTGTAATTTTGAAAGTGTTATAATTGACAAAATCAGCCAAAATTCTGGATTTTAGCAGGAAAATACAGCAAGATCTCGCTCCCAAAATTTTGGAAAAAATGTCGGGGACGATGGCGCTCGGAGTGCAACACGGTCCTCGCAACTTTTTTCCAAATTTTCAGGGATGAAGGATATTGTGATTTTATTGCAGAATCCAAAGTTACAGCTGATTTGGAGATGTTTTGATTGGTCAAATTGTCGGACAAAGGTTGAATCAAGAGGGTTTCAAAAATTAGGGTTTTGACACTTAACCACTTAATTTTCAGAATTAAAGCACAAATATGAATTGAAAATTTGTAATAGAAGGGCAGATCTGAAACAGGCATTAACATTTAGACATTTCGCAAGTTCAATTACTAAAAAGAAAATTTAGGGTTTTTATGCAATCACCTCTAAAATTTTGCAAAAGATCAAACATGGAAATGTAATCAATTTTTTCAGATCTAAGCATGAAAAATCAGAAAGGATGTTCACGTCGGGTTCACCAAAATGTAAAGCGGAAAATCGTGATCGAACCCTAGTTGTTCTCCCCTCTTCCAACTCCGAGGAGAGAGAAGGGAGGCTTGCTAGGATTCGATGGTTTTCACTTAGGGGAGAGACTTTACATTCAAAAGAGGGGTTGAAACTCATAAGATCCAATCCCACACAATGTAAGATTGGATGCTAAATGAATTTCAAGGGTTAGGAAAGCAAGGCTACCCTCTTTTGTAAAGAATGTTGTTAAGGAAATTAAGCTAAGAATACATAGAAAGTCATAAAGATTCGCTTATAAACTGAGTTCGGGTTATAGGATGAAGCTGCGGACCTGGAATTAGCAGTAGTATGTCGATACGGCACTGTCCTACAAATTTGAGCAAAAGTTGTCAGGATGATGGCGCCCTGCGCCACGGTCCTCCGAAAAATCCGCGAAACGAAGGGGGATCTGTTCGTCTCTGCACAAGGATTCCAGATCTTCAATTTCAGCCGCGTACCTGCAACCTTGTTCTAAGGATGTTTGTATCCTTATGTGTGAAGGTTTGTATGTTGTATGTTGTAGCATGTAGCATGTGATCTCCTCTTCAATGGTTGAATCCTTGACTTGAATGCAACACTTAGCCTTGAATGGAGACTTGAAATGATCAATTGCTTGAAGGAATGCTTGAATGCTTGAATGCTTGAATGTTTGAGTATAGTTTCCATGCTTTTTCCCTCATGTATCTCTTCTCTTCAAATGAGAGAGAAAAATGTAGTTTATATACTTGTCATTTAGGGCTGATAGACTGATTTTCCCGACCTTAGGCCGACCAGGAAATGTAATTTCCAAATTGCAAACAAAAAGACCCGAGCCCCTTAGGAGACCGGGCCCAAAATAGGACCCAGGGACTAGGGCGCTGGGCGCCCTGGTCCTGAAGGACCAGGGCGCTAGGCGCTCTGGTCCCACCTCCCAGGATAGCAGGGTACAAGGAGGTTCAGGCCAGGGTGCTTGAAAAATGCAGTTTTCAGTGTCGCGAGCAAGTTTCAGGGTCTCCATTCAGGTTGCGTGTTGCGTCGCCATCGTGAAGACCGAAATGCAGTCGAAATTGCAAGTGTCGCAATTTTAGGACGCTACACGTTCCTTTACTAGCAATACGAGAAGATCCGAGAAATATATGGTATGTTATCAATAGTAGTCACCTCTAGTGCATCCTCATGTGCATCTCCTGCTGCAAAAAATGAATCCACTATGAAATGGCCCCAAGAAAGAACGCTTGAAGGGAAATAAACACATAACAAAAGATAGAGCAAAAGAGGAATCTACCAACAGTGGGCGGGCCAATTTGACGTGCAATAGAGGATGCCTACATGCTACGTGTTGCCAACATTACAGTTGGCAATACAGGTGGGGCTAACCTCTGATGAGGTGTCAATGACATTTACATAGGAACATTGACAACACCTGAAGAATAATACATTAAATATATGAATAGTTGGCAATACAGGTGGGGCTAACCTCTGATGAGGTGTCAATGACATTTACATAGGAACATTGACAACACCTGAAGAATAATACATTAAATATATGAAAAGTGCAAGAATTGTAAACAAGGATGAACCTTTATTATGAACATTGACAGTATCAAGTATGATGTATTTTGGGTACTCAAAGTGATAAGCCAAGCAAGTGATAAGCCAATAAAATCATCATCACCTGAACTACCTGCAACACCCTGTTCATGGCCACCAGTTTCATGAGGACGCATAAATTGCTATTAAAAAAACACGTACATATTTTAGTTAATGACATAAAAGAGAATAAAATATAAACCATTATTGAACTTTTGTTACAATTAAAGCTTTCATTAGTGTTTACTGGCAAGTTTTGTGTTGTCCACATCAATACTTGCACCCTCTCTCGTATCTCATCAGTCTGAGGCTCCACGGATGCCAAAGCAACAATCTCTCTACTAATTTTTATAAGAGAATTTTTTATCAATTCCATAGGGTTTGTGGAATTTCCAGGGTCATCATCGCTTAGTTCTATTGAGTCCACATCCCTAGAGAGGTGCTCAAGTATTGCAGCTGTTACTACTTATCAAGTTGCCATTAGTTTTATATCCAAAGTCATTCTATATACTCTAGTCGGTTACTACTACCGAAACATTTAGTTGGTATGCACAAAATAGTCAATTATAGAAGAAAGTAGTCACAGAGCCCAGTATGCACCGAGCTGTCTACCGAGTATCATTCCATGTCTACTAAGCAGAAATAATGATACAACAAGTTGATGTACACCGAGTGAAATGTGTTACTAGATTCATTAAATCTAGACACACATGGGAAAATGTGTTACAAGATCGAGGAACATAGAACCGTTATCACATTGGAAATTGCACTTAAAGATTGTGTATGATTTTGAGGTCATCTAAGCAATGAAATATTTTATATAGTTATTTATTTGATAAATCATGTTTGTAAGATCGAAGCAATGAATCAGATCACTGACATAAGAGATCTACTTATACAACATGGATCAAGGATGAAAGTGTGATAGACAGATATATACAGAGGTGTGTGAAGCAAGACATGTGTGATACATAAGAAAGCACTAAGTGTTATGACTATTACAAAGACACAAAGGTCATCGAGAAGGATTTCAGAGAACAGTCAAAGAATAGAGTAAACAGAAGGGTTTACCGAGTTACTTTATGGGTTACCAAGGTATGCTATAAGCAAGGTAATCTTACTTTGAGCACATAGAATCTGCTATAAAATTCCAGATGTAAAGTTGCAGATATTTGTAAAGATTTTATTGAAATATTTTGAAGTTGTAAGAGAAACCTTTAACAGGGTAAAAGACTCTAACTAAGTCTATAAATTGTAAAGCCTCTAACCAGGTGTAGCATTTAGTTTAAGTGTTGTAAAATCCTTTAGAAAGGTAGATCTAACAGATCTTGATACTCCTAACAGAGTAAGCTACCAAAAATAGCTGAACATGTAGCTTTAACTGAGCAACCTTTATTATTGCAGTAGTGAAGTTGTGGGTGCCATTGCCACAGTAGTTTTTCTCTCTAACCAAGAGTTTCTGCGTAACCAAAATATATGTGTTATGGAGTGAATCATGTATGATTGTTATTTATTTGTTTTGGCTTTATGTTATGTTACAATAGTTTTTGGTTTATGCATAACAGTAAAGTTATTGTTGATAAAAAGATTTGAAGTACTGATTCACCCCTCCCCTCTCAGTACATTATCTTTCCATATTGGGCCTAACAATTGGTATCAGAGCTTGAATCTTGGAAAAAGGTTTAACAACCTAAAGAGAAAGATCTTATCAATGGAAGGCTATAAACAATCTTAGAGAATTGTGTATCTGCAAGAAGAGTTGGATCATGCTTATCAAGTGATTGTAGACATGCAAAGACAAATGCAAAAATCATTGAAAGTGAGAAGAAGATTATCTGATGATTTGCACGACTCTCAAGAGTTAGTGGAACAAATTGTAACATCATCTGAGAATAGTATATCTGAAGAGACTGAAGAAATGATTGGAGTATTGAAAGAAAAGAACAAAGCACTGGCTGATCAACTAAAAGCAATGAAAAGAGGACATGAACATTTCAGCACACAGATGACTAAGAATCTTGATGCATTGAGGACAGTTGAAGATAAAGTAAGAGATCTAGAAAGAGAAAAACAACAGCTTGAAGCTTTAGTATCTGAAAAGAATGAAGAAATTACAAGGTTGACTGGGATTCAACAAAATCTGTCAGATCAATTAGGTTATGCACACCATGAAGCAAATTTGAAAGATGATGAGAATCAAGCATTGAAACTTGAAATATCAAGGTTGACCAATGAACTTGAAATAGAAAATAAATCCAAGGAAACACTGAAGAAGAGTTATGAAGCATCAAAGATGTTGGATGAGCAATTGAATACAAGAAGACCCAACAAAGAAGCAGTACTCAGTTACAAAGGAAAAGACTCTACCTAGAAGGGAATTCATACAACCAAGAGAGGAGAATCATCAAAGCAATCTGGAAACAAGAAGCACATCAAAAGAAAGAAGCCCATTTGCAACTACTATGGAAATCAAGGTCATACTGCTAACATGTGCCACTAAGTCTAATGGTTATTGTTACAATTGGAATAAATATGGTCACACATTTAACCAATGTAGGACAAAGTTTGTTAACAATTGTAAGAAGGAAAATTTCAAAGGGTTTTGCGAAAATTGTAATAGATATGGACATAGTACTGAGGAGTGTTGGTTTAAGCAGAAAAACTATATGTGGTCTGCACACCGAGAAAATACTAGAGGTTACCGAACTCACACAGATCCTTACCAACAATATTTTGCAGTACCATGAGATTACAATACAAGGATATGGTGTGAATGTTGTGGAAGATATGGACATATAAGTGCCAACTTCTTTATAAGGTTTAGAATGAACAATCGTAGATCATGGAAAAATCCTGGTATGGCATGTTTTCATTGTCACAAAGTTGGACACTTGGCTAGAGATTACAGAGATCAACCTAGAGGAGACACTGAAGAAATAAAAGATAAATTACAGATGATTTGGAAAAAGAAGGAAATTGTGTCAAATGAAGAAAGCACCTTACCTACCGAGTTAGGTGCACCTATTCCTAATTAATCGGTAAAGGTATGAAGGGAATGCATTATCTCAAAGGTCAAATCTTAACAGTTCCTATTTTATCATGTACTTAATTCAAAATCTGCATAGTTAAAGATGCATTAGAAAGTTTGAAATTCTATCAGTCTTTTGGAGCACTATATAGGAAGACTGTTAAGTCAGTGAATACAGGAAGCCTGTCAAGTTGGTAAATGAAGAAAGTCTGGTTACTTGGTTAAAGCGCAAAAAGGAAAGAAAGTTTAGTGGAACCGAGTGCATTTAATGTTTTTGACCTAACCTGCACGGAGCTCAATAAGGTATATTGTGTACTTAAAGAATTTATGTGGTCATTTTGCACTCACCAAGTTTTCAAGAGAGCAGAGCAAAGCGAATCAAAGGCAATCAAATCACCTCCAAAGCAAAATTCAAGGTATTTACATCAATCTCAATGCATTGTTAAGTTGGTTTACCGATCATATCAAGTTTTTATTATCTGCTAAGTGTGAAGCATCTGCCATTTGAAAATCTTCAAATCCTAAGGATCTTTTGTTAGTATTTGTAGCATCCTAAAATTGCGACACTTGCAATTTTGACTGCATTTCGGTCTTCACGATGGCGACGCAACACGCAACCTAAATGGAGACCCTGAAACTTGCTCACGACACTAAAAACTGCATTTTTCAAGCACCCTGGCCTGAACCTCCTTGCACCCTGCTGTCTCAGGAGGTGGGACTAGAGCGCCCAGCGCCCTGGTCCCCAGAACCATGGCGCCCAGCGCCCTGGTCCCTGGGTCCTATTTTGGGCCCGGTCTCCTAAGGGGTCTCGGGTCTTTTTTGTTTGCAATTTGGAAATTACATTTCCTGGTCGGCCTAAGGTCGGGAAAATCAATCTATCAGCCCTAAATGACAAGTATATAAACTACATTTTCCTCTCTCATTGAGGGAGAACGGATACATGAGGGAAAAAGCATGGAAACTATACTAAAACATTCAAGCATTCAAGCATTCAAGCATTCCTTCAAGCAATTGATCATTTCAAGTCTCCATTCAAGGCTAAGTGTTGCATTCAAGTCAAAGATTCAACCATTGAAGAGGAGATCACATACTACATGCTACAACATACAACATACAACATCTATACCTTCGCACATAAGGATACAAACATCCTTAGAACAAGGTTGCAGGTACGCGGCTGAAATTGAAGATCTCGAATCCTTGTGCAGAGACGAATAGATCCCCCTTCGTTTCACAGATTTTTCGGAGGACCGTGGCGCCGGGCGCCATCGTCCCGACAACTTTTTCTCAAATTTGCAGGACAACGCCGTATCGACATTCTACTGCTAATTCCAGGTCCGCAGCTTCATCCTATAACCCGAACTCAGTTTATAAGCGAATCTTTATGACTTTCTATGTATTCTTAGCTTAATTTCCTTAACAACATTCTTTACAAAAGAGGGTAGCCTTGCTTTTCTAACCCTTGAAATTCATTTAGCATCCAATCTTACATTGTGTGAGATTGGATCTTATGAGTTTCAACCCCTCTTTTGAATGTAAAGTCTCTCCCCTAAGTGAAAACCATCGAATCCTAGCGAACCTCCCTTCTCTCTCCTCGGAGTTGGAAGAGGGGAGAGCAACTAGGGTTCGATCGCGATTTTTCGCTTTACATTTTGGTGAACCCGACGTGAACATCCTTTCTGATTTTTCATGCTTAGATCTGAAAAAAATTGATTACATTTCCATGTTTGATCTTTTGCAAAATTTTAGAGGTGATTGCATAAAAAACCTAAATTTTCCTTTTAGTAATTGAACTTGCGAAATGTCTAAATGTTAATGCCTGTTTCAGATCTGCCCTTCTATTACAAATTTTCAATTCATATTTGTGCTTTAATTCTGAAAATTAAGTGGTTAAATATCAAAACCCTAATTTTTGAAACCCTCTTAATTCAACCTTTGTCCGACAATTTGACCAATCAAAACATCTCCAAATCAGTTGTAACTTTGGATTCTGCAATAAAATACAATATCCTTCATCCCTGAAAATTTGGAAAAAAGTTGCGAGGACCGTGTTGCACTCTGAGCGCCATCGTCCCCGACATTTTTTCCAAAATTTCGGGAGCGAGATCTTGCTGTATTTTCCTGCTAAAATCCAGAATTTTGGCTGATTTTGTCAATTATAACACTTTCAAAATTACAGTCAAAGTTGGTCTTGCGATTGCTTGGTTTAAGGCTTCTAATCATTCAAAAATCATTGAAATTAAAATTTTGTGTCAAAATTGCGTTTTTATTATCATAAATCTGAAAATTGTGTTTGCATTCATTCGAAATTTCAGTGCTTTATTCAAATTCTTGCATTTTGTGACTTTTGAAATTAAGTGCTTAATTACAACAACTTCGATTTCCACTTTCAAAATTGAATTTTGCATGAAATTGAGTCAATTTTCAAATTTCAAAATTTGCATTGCTCTTGACATTCCCTCTAAAATCATAAAATTCAAAATTTCAGTTTCCCTCTCTTTTTCAAAATTCAAATTTTGCATTTTTTTTGACAATCTTGATAGGGTTCAATTTTGAATTTGCAACTTTAATTTGGCCTATCTACAAATCGTAAAATCACTCAATTTTTTCAGATTAGCTTTAAAATCATCATACCTTTCATCCCTGCAAATTTCGAAAAAAGTTGCAAGGACCGTGTTGCACTCCGGGCGCCACGGTCCTGGACATTTTTTCCGAAATTTTGGGAGACTGTTGTGATTGCATTTAACAGCTTAAATCCAGAAGATTGGCTGATTTTACTGAAAATTGCTACCTCTAAATTCAAAATCTTCTCTCTCTTTCTAGTGCATGAGTTTTACAACAATAAGCCCTACTTACACTATTCCCGTTAGACGAAGCCGTAGAATTAAGTCTTTCCGAGGTTTAACTACTGAGGAGATGGAACCTAATTTGAATAGCCTTTTTAATGAGGACATGGGTAATTCCTCTAATCCTCCTAATGATGAAGAAGCTCTCCATGAGGTTTCTGTAGAACAACTTTTGAAATTGGATAACCAATTTGACGATTTTCGACAATGGATGTCTCAAGAATACCCTGATAGTCAAGCTCTTCCTGTAATTGAGGGTCTAAAACGTATGCTTCAAAGTGATAAGAATGGAATTGATATTTTGCATGGTATTGCACACATTGTGGATTCAAATGTGATGCCTATGAAGAGTTGTGCCGAAACCTTAGGTTATACACAACCTCCTACCCAAGACAATCATTCTATTCCTTTGACGACTCCTATTGCTAGTATACCTACTTTTACATCAAACATAATGACTACTTCAACACAAGACATTCCTCCTATGATCACCAGTCATGGGGGCAACCCTTCTTCTTCAATTAACCCTCTTCCTTCGTTCAATCCGACTTCTTCATTCATTCCTCTAATGAGTGTTCCTATTACATCTTCACAAATGAACATGACGCAAGGGGGCAATTCATTTAACCATTCCATTCCTCCTTGTAGTGTTCCTCTTGTCCAATCATCTCCTATGACTAATTATCATAGAGTCCCACCACCTTACTCTTTACCTTCTTTCAATAACATAACACCTCCATCTCAATCTAACACATCCAATATGAATTCTTCGACTGAAGCGACCATTAACAATCTAGCACAAACTGTCTCTTCTTTACAGCAACAAATTGCCTCTATGAATCAATCTAAGTTCAGTGTGCCCACATTTGACGTTGCGAGCCCACTTTCTCTTGACATTGTTCGAGCTATCCCTCCTAAACATGTTGAAATCCCGCATTTGGAGCTTTATAATGGTAAAGGGGATCCTCTAACACATGTTAAGACTTTTCAAACAATTTGTATTGATTTTGCTTATGACCAAAGGTTGCTTGCAAAACTGTTTACTAGAACATTAAGAGACAAAGCCCTACAATGGTATTGCTCGTTGCCTTCTTATTCTATTACTTCTTTCAAACAACTTGCAAATGCTTTCATTCAACAATTTCAAAACAATATAAGTCCTAAAGTTACTTTGATTGATTTAATGCATTGTAAACAAGGTGTTAAAGAAAAAGTGACTGATTTCATTGGTAGATATAAGCATTTTTATGCTCAAATTTCTTTTCCAGTGCCTGACAATGATATTCAAAGAATCTTTATTTCTAATTTACAAAAAGATATTCGAGACAAACTTCTGTTTTCTGAGTTTACTTCTTTCCAACAGTTGTGTGCAACTCTTCACAATTATCAACTGACTGTGAGTCAAATGGAACAATCACATCCTATGGCTCCGAGTGATAAGGGTGATAGCAGTCAACAACCATTTGGGAAGTTTAAACCGAACAGAGATTCCATCAAATTCAATGAAAACATCATCAACAACAATGTGAATGCAGCATCAATTGTGCCTCCTATTTCTAAATTTTTCAAGAAAGAAAGAAAGTATACTCCTTTGAATGAATCATTGCATAGTATTATGAATAAGTTATTGGAAAAAAATGTGCTTACTCTTCCTCCTATAAGACAAATTGATGCTACAAATATTACTTCACCTTATTTTGATAACAAAGCCTTTTGTCCATTTCATCGTCAGCCTGGTCATGATACTGAAAAATGTTTTTCTTTAAAGGGTAAAATTCAGGATTTGATTGATAATAATACTATTTCTATTTCTGGAGTGAATGATAGAGGCAACACATCTGTAGCTCCTCCTAACCAAAATCTTCAGATTTTCACTGATCCATTGCCTTCTCATACCTCTAATGCAATTGAGGCTAATGATTCCTCTCTTTCATCTGATGGTCTTGTGTCTATGACCCCGAATGTGATTAACTTTGTAGAGCAGCAAGAAATCCCTGAAGAACCTTCCATCACATTTGATTCCAGTGAAACCATTAGGGCACCTGATGGTCCTTTATACATAGTTGCAAAAGTCAAGAATACACCTTGCCGTGGAGTGCTTATTGATCCTTCGTGCATGGTTAATGTTATTACTGAAGAATTTATTTTTACTTTGCAATTGAATCAAGTGATCTATGAAAAAACAGATGTGATTGTGAAATTATTTGATGCATTTTCTTCTCCCGCAATTGGTTCTCTTACATTGCCTATTGAGGTCCATAACAAATCTCTTGATGTGAACTTTGCTATTATTCCATCTTCTGAACAATTTCATGTGAAGCTTGGCTATCCTTGGCTGTCTTCCATGAAAGCTATTGCTTCTCCTATTCATAAGTGTTTGAAATTTCTCCATAATGGTGAAGTTGTTACTGTCAATCATAGTCTCTTTAAACCAGCTGAAAGAACTTCTAGCGTTCCTATTGATTACTTTTGGCCTAAACAATTCCAATCTCTTCCTCCGCGAAGTGATCATCTTTTCAAATCTTATCAAAAGTGGAAAACAGATATGATCCTATCCCTAAGTGAACCTAGAACACCTAAACTTTATATTCCTATCATTCTTGAGAAGGAAGTTCTTCCTTTGAAAGATAAAACTAATGTCTTTCCTCAAGAAGATTCCCAACCCATCCCTATGGATGTGACTATGTCTATGCCTAATAAACTTCCTAAGAGTAGACCTATACCTCCTCGTCATGATGGACTTAGTCTTCTCCCTAAACCAAAAATTCCTCCTTTATATGGAGCAGTTCCTCCTCCTGCTTTTTATAGAGAGAAGAGACCTTCTTCTTCTCCTATTATCCAGCCTAAGAGACCACAACCTAAACACCCAAGAGCTAAGGATGAGAACATTCCTCCTCCTCAATCTTCTCCACTTCCTACTAAGACTAGACGAAATCGTTCTGCACGTGAAGGCCGACGAAAGCGTCGTCTTAGAGCTCAGGCAGTTGCTTCTCGAACTTTGCAATCTCCAAAAACACCTTCAACAAGCATTATTCCATTTTCTCCTCAGCCGAACATTGAGCCTAAATCTCCTAAACATAAGATGCATGATGGTCTTGATCCTGTGCGAGTTAAAGATCCTATTTTTATAAATCTTGATGATGATATGGATGAAAATGTTATTCATGATGAAAATGTTACTTCTCTTGCTTCTGATAGTGAATATGAACTTGTTGATATTGATAACCATTTATCTAGTGAATTTTCTAAAGCACTTATCCTAGCTCCTAGACAAGAACAACGTGGCTCGGAACATGAACATAGCCCGTGTTTGGATCTTGTGATAGCTCCATCTGCTGTGTTGGATGTTCCTCCTCTAGCGTGTTCCCTGCCTTCCCGAAACATTGATCAGCAAGATCGGGGGGTAGATGACGTGCTAGACTAGTTTCATTAGCATAGCAGATTCTCTCCCCCTCTCTTTTGTTACTTCTTCTATATGTTATTCTCATTCTTCTATTTGTTGTTCTTAGTGTTGTTTACTTGAGGACGATGCAAAGTATTGAGATCTCTTGATCTCTCTCATGTTGACTCAAAAGACACATGTGTTCCCTTCTTCTAGGTGACCTTCCTTGATTGGGGAATGAAGAACAATTATGCATACATACATATGATATACATGAATTATCATACAACATACTGACCCCGAGGAAAGCGAAGTCACCTCGTGCTTTGTGTTTTGTGTCTATTATCCTTGGGTTTATCTCACACTGGGGGGCTAAATCCTTATGATAACGTGCTCCTTTCCTTTCTCATTTCTTATGTGTATCACTACGTTAAAACAATCACCCCCGGTGAGGCGTGTGCGATCGCTTTAACGTAGGGGGGCATACATCCCGTTCATATCCTTTCTAGATACTTGAAAATTTCTTGGCGAACTTAGCTTTGCCTTGAAAATTTTTGGTATTTCTTTTGCATGACTCATAGTGAGGGAACCTTACTACTGACAGTCATGGTTCTTCCTCGTGATCTTCCCTTTTACTTTGTCAATCGAAGTCGTAAGATCCTTAGTCCACTGGGGGCTTGGTGTATCTTGCCTCCTTGACGTGGTGAAAGTTTTTCAATATTGTTTCCTTGTACTTTACCGGAAGTATGAGCATACATACTCCCGCTAAAGTGGGGGCTAAATGTAGGGTCCTAAAATTGCGACACTTGCAATTTCGACTGCATTTCGGTCTTCACGATGGCGACGCAACACGCAACCTGAATGGAGACCCTGAAACTTGCTCACGACACTGAAAACTGCATTTTTCAAGCACCCTGGCCTGAACCTCCTTGCACCCTGCTGTCTCGGGAGGTGGGACCAGAGCACCCAGTGACCTGGTCCCCAGGACCATGGCGCCCAGCGCCCTGGTCCCTGGGTCCTATTTTGGGCCCGGTCTCCTAAGGGGTCTCGGGTCTTTTTTGTTTGCAATTTGGAAATTACATTTCCTGGTTGGCCTAAGGTCGGGAAAATCAGTCTATCAGCCCTAAATGACAAGTATATAAACTACATTTTCCTCTCTCATTGAGGGAGAACGGATACATGAGGGAAAAAGCGTGGAAACTATACTAAAACATTCAAGCATTCAAGCATTCAAGCATTCCTTCAAGAAATTGATCATTCTAAGTCTCCATTCAAGGCTAATTGTTGCATTCAAGTCAAAGATTCAACCATTGAAGAGGAGATCACATACTACATGCTACAACATACAACATACAACATCTATACGTTCGCACATAAGGATACAAACATCCTTAGAATAAGGTTGCAGGTACGCGGCTGAAATTAAAGATCTGGAATCCTTGTGCAGAGACGAACAGATCCCCCTTCGTTTCGCGGATTTTTCGGAGGACCGTGGCGCCGGGTGCCATCGTCCCGACAAATTTTGCTCAAATTTGCAGGACAGCGCTGTATCGACATTCTACTACTAATTCCAGGTCCGCAGCTTCATCCTATAACCCGAACTCGGTTTATAAGCGAATCTTTATGACTTTCTATGTATTCTTAGCTTAATTTCCTTAACAACATTCTTTACAAAAGAGGGTAGCCTTGCTTTTCTAACCCTTGAAATTCATTTAGCATCCAATCTTACATTGTGTGAGATTGGATCTTATGAGTTTCAACCCCTCTTTTGAATGTAAAGTCTCTCCCCTAAGTGAAAACCATCGAATCCTAGCGAACCTCCCTTCTCTCTCCTCGGAGTTGGAAGAGGGGAGAGCAACTAGGGTTCGATCGCGATTTTCCGCTTTACAGTATTTATCTGAAATCTGCAATGGCACCTACGATCCAAGATCTCGTTGTTGTTGAGAACATCGAAAAGCCCTCACTGAAATACTCTTTAACTCCCAAAATTGCATCTGAACTGGATGACAAAACTGCATTTTCACTCATTCCGGATAGAGTTTTATTAGTCGAGGATGTGAGATTCTTTACCAAATGTCGAGTTGAAGAACTAGGTCACTTTGAAATCAAAGACACATATGATGAATTGTGCACCGATGGTAAAATGGATAGCAAGTATGAGCACATTAAGATCAAGGGATTGACTAAAGCCCTAACCTATCCCCATGTCTTCAAACCCCAGTGGGTCAAGTTTGTTCTGAGCAGAGTTCATGATGACTTCATGTGGCTAGAAGAGCAACCGTTTAAGATCACCAAGGAAATCATTCATTTGATCATCGGTTACCCTATTTATGATCATGCCCGAGCTTAGAAAATGATATCACAGAAGGAATTGATCAGTTTAACCAGAGTAGAATCTGATTGTAGGGGACTGAAATTGAACAATGTCACTGATGCAGAGCTAAAGTTTGCCATTAGAGTAATAGGTTACTGTTTCTTCCAATCGGCAAGGGAAACTAGTGTATCCTGTGCAACAGTAGACTTAGCATATAAAATTGTGAAGAAAGACATGAAAATTGATTTATGTGAGGTATTGTTGAAAAACCTATTTGAGAATGTGAACACCATAAGGAAGCCAAAGAAGGACAATTCGGCGAATACACCAAAGTTTGGATCACTGTTAAAATGCATGTTTTTCTATTTTGAAAAATTATTTCCATTAGTCGGTAAAGTTGTTTGGGAACTACATCGACCAATCACCCATCAAATCAATGACTTCATCAAGAAGCTAGGTGATAACTCTAATGATATTATGGATGATTACTTTAGCAAGTTTTAGGAAAGGATGCATAACAGATACTAGATTCCACCCAAGCTAGTGGAGAAATACAAGGATGACATATGTTTTGAAGTGGACACTGATTACTGTTATGTGAATGTTGTGGAACCAAGAACTCAATCTTTGCCACCTATGGGTTATGAGATTGATTTTGACATTACACAATAGTAGATAGATGCATTTCTTACATTACCAAGGCATGCTACCGAGCTGAGGTATGGAACATATGAAGAAGTGAAGGAAAAAGTAAAAATGAGCATTGTAGTACCCAAAGCTACAAGGAAGGCAACAATGATGATAAAGGCATTAATGGAGAAATTTGGAGAAGATTCTTCCTCCACACCTGTCAAGGGCACTATAGCCATTACCGAAGAGGAATCTGAAGCTCAAGAGATAGATATAACACTGAGCACCGAATTGCCTAAGGGAAAAGTGTTGAAAAGAAAGAAACAGGATACATCAAAGGTATCACCGACTCCTCTAGCAAAGCGACCTAACACAAGAGCATCTACAACATCACCAAGTAAGAAAACAAAGAGTGTTGCTGCACCCAAGGTAACAAAAACTTACAAGAAATCTACTCGAAGACTCATTTTGGCAAAAGAGTCTAGTGACATCGAATCTGAAGATGCAAGTAGATTTTAGATTGTCAAGAGCAAGAAGGTAAATGTACATAATGTTAAAATTTTTTGTGCTAATCTGAAGAAATATGGTGGATTTGGATCATTTAGATATGTAAAATATGAATCCAGATCTGATGATGAAAAGAGACAAATAGAAGAAGCAGTCATCTGCACACTATTGAAATTCTAATTGGTCCCATTGGAAGTATGTAAATCTCTTGCAAATGAATTATATTTTCATATTGAAAATAAGTGGAAGTATGCAATGGACTTAGAGAAATAAATGAGAGAAAGAAGTCTGGTACATCTTTTCCCAGACATGTCGGTAGATGAGATCACCGAACATCTGAAAAACTGCCACACAAAATTCCTAGTCAAGCAAAGAGCCTTGAAATTGATGAATGGCCTTTATTTGGATGTAGAGAATGAGACCAAAGAAAAATGGTAGGAAATATTTGAATCAAGAATGCTGGTGAACAAGCTGAAGTTGAAATAGTTGATGTCATCGAGCAAGATCCTGATATCACCGAGCAGTACCCTATTGACACCATACAAGTAGATGAAGATATCATGGATACAGAGGCATTGGAACAGGAAATGATAGAAGGAAATGCTTATGCCCAACTTGTATCCAGTGAATCAGTTTTGGAATAAGTTCAGCCCTATCCTCTGGTCAATCAACCTATTTCAACCGAGGCCCCTAAGGATACGGAGCAAGGCACAAAATGTCACAAGTCAACAGCAGGAGAAGCTACTTCTCAAGAACAGACCTTTCAAGCTCCTTCCAACATTGAAAATGTTGCAATCGAGACACCAAGCTTAGAGACACCAAAGGACACTACAGAGGCTAAAGAAACAGACCAAAGTGTTGCCTCTATCGAGCAACCTACCAAGGGTCAACAAGCCTCACAAGCCATTGTTTTAGTCCAACCAATGAAAGGTAAAGAAAAGAAGATGAAAAAGCATAGTTTCAAATTAAATTTGTCAAAACCAATAGTGTTGCCCAATGTTGATATATCCAAACTAAAGGGGCAAGTATTCATTGAATTTAGTGAGCTATGCAAAACCAAAGCTGAATAGGAGAAGAAAATGGCTATTCAAAAGAAAAATAAAGTACTTCAGAAAGCTACAGTAACAAAAGATGCAACCATCCACATTCAACTGGATGAACTCCTAACCAAGATAGAGACATCTGGAGTAGATGCATCCAAATATTTGAGCAAGTTAAAAGATAAGGAGCTCACTGCAAAAATGATTGAAGAGGTACAGAAAGCTATTTCCATTGGCAAAGTTAAACTTATCAAATTTATTGCTGAGTTGACCCCTCAACTCAAGTACATTCTTTATTTATTTCAAAAACTCTATACATTCTCTTTATTTATTAAAGATATCAAGAATAAAATAGAAGCAATTGAGAAAGAGATCACCAATCTCTCAAATAAGTTGACCACTGAGCCACATTCCATTCAAAATTTTTATACCAAGCTACAACAACTCATGGCTCAACAATTGGAACTAAGGAATGAAGAACACAAGATAAGGATGGACATAATGACACTTCAAACATTATTCATTCCTCATCTTTCCTCCATCCAAGAACAGATCAACAAAGCTACCTCCCTATCCACTCACCAAGAGGGAAGCACCTTAGATGGACTCATTTCACTGTTAGCTGACATTCAAGCATAGAATTCACTCATGGACAGTGTTAAGGATGCCCTCTCTACCGCTCTCACTGATGTAAGGACAAAGTATAAATCCATTTTTGACCAGTTGCCACCATCGAATGGTAACTAAGTTTTGATATTTGTCAAGAAGGGGGAGTGAGTATCATATCAAAGTATATAGGGGAATGTAGTATACAAGGGGAGTATATACCGAGCAAAATAGAGTATTCAAATACAGAGTCAATTTTGATAGGGAACAGAGAACAGAGCAGTGAACTGAGCAGTTATCACAGAACATTGATCACCGAGCATGCAAAATAAGAGTTTTGTATAGTATATTGATAAGGGGAGTATATCTGAATATACTATTTCATTGACTAATGTATAGACTGTCTGTTTAGTCAAATTTTGTAAGTATATAGATTTTTGAGTTATGAATTTGAAAGTAGTTTTGTCAAACATCTCAACTAATGTCAAAAGGGGAGATTGTTACTACTTATCAAGTTACCATTAGTTTTATATCCAAATTCATTCTATATACTCTAGTCAGTTACTACTACCGAAACATTCAATCGGTATGCACATAATAGTCAGTTATAGAAGAAAGTAGTCACAAAGCCCAGTATGCACCAACCTGTCTACTGAGTATCATTCCATGTCTACTAAGCATAAATAATGATACACTGAGTGAAACCTGTTACCAGATTCATTGAATTTAGACACACATGGGAAAATGTGTTACAAGATCGAGGAACATAGAACCGTTATCACATTGGAAATTGCACTTAAAGATTGTGTATGATCTTGAGGTCATCTAACCAATGAAATATTTTATATAGTTATTCATTCGATAAATCATGTTTGTAAGATTGAAGCAATGAATCAGATCACCGACATAAGAGATCTATTTATATAGCATGGATTAAGGATAAAAGTGTGATAGACAGAGATATACAAAGGTGTATGAAGCAAGACATTTGTGATACATAAGAAAGCACTAAGTGTTATGACTATTACATAGACACAGAGGTCACTGTTACAGAGATATAGAGGTCACCAAGAAGGATTCCAAAGAACAGTCAAAGAATAGAGTAAACAAAAGGGTTTACCGAGTTACTTTATGGGTTACCGAGGTATACTATAAGCAAGGTAATCTTACTTTGAGCACATAGAATCTACTATAACATTCCAGATGTAAAGTTGCAGATATTTGTAAAGATTTTATTGAAATATTTTGAAGTTGTAAGAGAAACCTTTAACAGGGTAAAAAACTCTAACTAAGTCTATAAATTGTAAAGCCTCTAACTAGGTGCAACATTTAGTTTAAGTATTGTAAAATCCTTTAGCAAGGTAGATCTAACAGATCTTGATACTCCTAATAGGGTAAGCTATTAGAAATAGCTAAACATGTAGCTCTAACAAATCTTGATACTCCTAATAGGGTAAGCTACCGAGAAACCTTTATTATTGCAGTAGTAAAGTTGTGGGTGCCATCCCCACCACAATTTTTCTCTCTAACTAAGAGTTTCTGCGTAACCAAAATATATGTGTTATGGAGTGAATCATGTATGATTTTTATTTATTTGTTTTGGCTTTATGTTATGTTACAACAGTTTTTGGTTTATGCATAACAGTAAAGTTATTGTTGATAAAAAGATTTGAAGTATTGATTCACCCCTCCCCTCTTAGTACATTAGCTTTCCATATTGGGCCTAACAACAACTCCCTTTCCCTTTCCTCGAACATCCGTCTATGACAAGAATATCATTAACAATTACAAAATTAGTCCAAAACACAAAAGAACATAATAATGTAACAGTTTGCTTCTATCTAATTTGTACAATTACAATGAGGATTACCTGCTCGGTAGAAGTATCGCAACCTACACCCTTGTCAGCACTATGTGATGGATCAATTTCACCCTGTGACAAAGAAAAAATATAAAAACGTTAGCAAAATTAAACCAATAGACTTAGCAAAAAAACTTCATGATAAAATGGTATATTAGATTCTTTAATTGGAGGTTGGTTAATTTAAATGGTATATAGTACGTACCACCCCCATGATAGTAACTTTGTTTGTATCTATAGGATTCAAATTGTAATCGATTAGAAGCTCTTCCCCTGCACTTATTGATTTTATCGCACATACAAATACATGATTTCCCTACCACGCCTCAAATATGCAATTGGGTTGTTTATTAGTTGACCCACGCGTACTATTTATAAAACCTGCAATATTCCTTGTTGCTTTTGGCCTTCCATCAATGTATATAGCCACACATTTACTTTCATCATTATCTTTCTATTGTATATAATTTGCTGACAATGCATACCTACACATACATTTTTTATATCGAACAATCTGCATCCAATTATTATAATTGTAACAAGGTCTGACAAACTTCATCAATTCAGCAAGTTTTTTGTAACAAACCTTTATGCCTTCCATGGAAAATAGGCCCAAACCATGTAATGACAAAGGTGCTATGCAATATATCCTATCATTAACATGAAAATCAATGTTTATTGGAGGAAGTTCCTTGGGTACCCATTGTTTCTGTAGATGTTTGTACCTCAAGGGGACCTCAATGTTGCCTTTGGTCTAATCATCATAAGAACATGGCCCCCCTTGAGAAAGGAAAATTTTAATGCGTTTATTGAATTTTCTTCTAATCTTTTGACCTCTAGTTGATCTCCCTATTGTATACCTACTACATGTCTCACTCTCATTTTCTATTCCCGCATTTCCCTCACTCGAGGAAGAAACATCTGACAAATACCTATTTGGTGGTACTTGTACTCCATCAAATGAGAGAGTTAGTTGGTAATGAGAGAGATATTTTACAAATGAGGGTAATGTTGATGAAGAATTCAGCCCTAAAGCTGACGTTGAGATTAAAATTTGAATAAGTCCAACTGGGGCCTCAAGTGTTGATAACTCTATTAGATTTTTTTTGCTAATGTTGAGGTTTGAAAAACCGAGGAAGTTTGTTTTCCATGTAATTTATTAAAAATAAACTATTTCTATAGGGTGTATTGACTTATACCTATTGATCCATGAGACTATGCAGGATCCTCATCAAAGGGGTTCAGGTTCCTACACATGTAATTCAATTATCTTATGTTATCTAAAAACTACATAGTACACAACAAGAACTTTGTAGAAAAAGAATATATTAAATAAAAAAAATATGTTGTCATCATAATCATTGTAAATTTTTTAATTCCTTACCTTTACTTTATGTAGACTATGTAGGATCCTCAACTAAAGGGTTGATGATGTCTATAGTCAATGACATGTTCCCACCAAGGGTGACAACATCACATAGGGACTATACATGAAATCAACACCATCAATTGAGCATCATAAGCATTACATTTGTAAGTTGATAAATAATAAATACATACGTATCATAAGCATCATAAGCATCACATGATGTATCATCATATATGTAATTGAGCATCATAATTATCTTCACATATGTGTCATCATAGACATGAAATCCATCACATATGTATCATAAATCACCATCCATCACATAGGTAATAAACAATCCACATTCTATAAGTAAACACACAGTTCAAAAAATGTCACATGTATCATCATAAACATGTAATCCATCACATATGTATTTTAAATCAACATCCACCACATAGCTAATAAAGAATCCAAATTTCATTAAAAGGTGCATCATGAATTAATTATGTAATGGCATTAGAATTCAAAACATAATAAATTAATTATGTAACCATATAAGTAAAAACAAATTCTATCAAGAAATCAATATTAAATAGATAATATACTAATCGCATACCTCATACATTTCATTCATCATGATGACCATCATGATCATGATCATCATCTCACCACCACCACCACCACCACCATCATCATCAGCTTCTTCTTCTTCATCATCATCGAGTAACTATCGATCATGATCATCATCTACATCATCATCTACTTCTTCAGTATCTTCTTCTTCCATCACATTATACTTTATCACCCTTCCTCTTGGATCATGTCTAACAACAAATGACCAACCTAGTTTATGTTTAATAACAGTTCTATCAGGATCATTTTTATTCAATCATAGCCTGTACCCTTTGATGACGAACAAAACTAATTTGAAATAATTAAAGTTGCACTCAAGTATATCATCCAAAATGCCATAGTATCAATTTTGAGACTCTTGAGGATGCATGTCATTTCTTGATGAAATATTTGTCACCTCAAAGACAACAGTTATCCCAGAATCACAAGTTTCCTTCATGTCATCTAACTTTTTGATGCGAAATTTATGCCCATTGCAGCACATAGTGTTGTGGTGTTTGACCTACAATATGTCAAACATTTAAAAATTATTGCATCGTGAGTTAATAAACATATGGGTGATTAATAAATTTATACGTACCTATTTATCTCTTAAACCATATGCTAAATTAATTTCCCTTTGTGTAACATTGGAATCTCCATTACAATGAGCTTCTTTAACCAATGAAGCCACACCTTCCCATGTTAATGTGTGAGCAGAATGTTGACAATTTTCAATCCATACCATCATCCAATCAAGATTGTTTACAATATACAAATCTAGTGCATCCCACTCTTGACCAATTGTACAAAAAATAAATAGACGTCTTACAACCAATTTATTTTGAAGATTAAGAATTAATTAACTAAAATAACATCTTATAATTACCTCTCACTTTCCTCAATCTACCTTTCCCCATCAAGTACTCCCCTTTGAATTTGTTAATGGGGTTGGGATCCCAAATGCGATCCACGTGGATCTTTGCTGCAAAGTTAGGAAGATATTCAGAAATGTACACCATAGTTTGGTATACCATATATCCCTCCACCATAGAACTCTCAGGATGTGCTCTTTGTTGAACCAAAGCCTTCAAAAATTTCAAGTGCCTCTCAACCATCCACATTGACCTAGTGTGTACAGGTCCACACAATTCAATCTCCTCAACTTGGTGTATGAGGTAGTGTTCTTGTGCCTTGAAAAAAGTTGAAGGTAGACACTTTTGCATTTCACACATTAGATGAAGAATTTTTCTCTTCCAATATTTTATATCTTCTTTATGGATTTCTTTACATGACAACCACCTACAAGATATTCAAGACGCAAAAAAATAAATTACATAACAAGTAAAACAAATCACAAATATAATATCTATACAACGACCTAAACAAATATCACTACTTACCTCATGTATTTTCCAAGATCATATATGAATTTCTTGACATTATTGTCGAATTTTCCTCAGAGAGATAGAGGTAGAACGTACTGCAACAATTATAAAATTATATTTTCATTTTTTTCTAATATAATACAATGAAAAGTACATGCACAATATACAAATATATAGTAAAAACACAAGAACGTGAATTAACTTAATGAAGGTATGCCAATCATGTGTTCTCATCCCTGGCCCAAATTCACTTTTCTTTGATATGAGATTGTTTATGTTCGCAGTAAATCTTGTGGGAAATCAAATTTTTTGTATGACTTATTTTATAGCATTGCTTTGTTGGTCTGTTAATAACCAAGGAAGCTCACTTATATTAATCTAGTCTCCATGGCTATTTGATTGAATGACATTTTTCATTTCATGATTGGAATCCTCAATGTCACTACAAATTTTGACAATTTTTTCTTTGTCATGCCTTCCATCCAATATTTTCCATAATGTCTGTATTATATTCTTTCCAATATGCATAGTATCAAACAAATTCACAATTTGTAACTGCTCATAGTAGGGCAACCTAATAAATTGTCGAGGATAACTTTTTAGTCCCTTAGGAAGGTGGTCATTTATGCCTTGACGACCTTCACGATCATCAATCACATCATCAGTAAAAAAAACACAATAGAAAAGATGTTTTATGAGATAAATCATTAGATGGAATGTCATTACCTTGATGATGAATTCTATTATATTCCAACTTCCACAGGTGAGGTTTCATTCTTTGTGGCTTTGATGTATTCTCTTCTTTCCCATTGAAAAGATGTTTTTTAGTATTTCGATACTTATGATTTTTGTGGAGAAAGTGCCTATACTCATCAAACACCTGCTTTCCTAAACTTTTTGAATGACAAGAAAATCATCTTTGGACAACAAATTGGACATGCAAATTTTCCCTTTATTTGAAGACCTACAAGATAATGTATAATTGGATTAAATATGTTAATTTTTTTAGTTATAATTATCATGCACAACTTGAACACTATAACATACCACAACAATGTGTTAGCCTTGGGGCATCGTGTATTATCCATACAAGCATTGCATGGAATTGAAATTGTCTTTGTCTTATTGGTCTAGAGACGTCATAAATAGTGACATCATTCCATAACTCCAGCAACTCGTCGATAAGAGGCTCGATATATACATTCATATCTTTAACTTGGTACTTACCTAATCGAATGAACAACAACATTACATAATTATTATGACCATTTTACTGCAATATTTATAATTAAATGTAGATGACTATATTTAAATGATAAAATACCTGGAATAATCATTGCCAATATTATGTGCTCCCTCTTTATTGACATCCATGGAGGAATGTTATTGTTGATAACAAAAATAGGCCACATTGAGTAAACAGATCTCATCTCTCCAAATGAATTAACATCGTCCGCTGCCAATGAAAGCCTGAGATTATGAGGTTCTTCTTTAAAGTGTGGCCACTTTTCCTCTATGTCTATAAATGTTGAACCATCCACATGCATTCCAATAATTTTATCTCAAATTCTATTGCATGCATGGTAATTCATAAATTGTGCCAAGCTAGTGCACTTGAATAATCGTTGCATATGTGGAATAATAAGAATATAGTGAAGAACCTTGCGAGGAACCCTTTTTGTTATTTGATCTGTTCGATATCTACTTATATGAAATTTAGGGAATTCAGTTCAAAATTCATGTTGTTTTTGATATATAATATGATCATTGGGACAAACATCTATTGCTTGATACTCCATTCCAATATCTTTCATAATGGTAGATAATTCTCGGTATGAGCGAGGTAGAATATTTGATGGTGGTAACAAAAACTCACCTATCAATCTACAACAAAAAAATATAATTTGTTAATATAAAGAATATTAATGGTACAACATGATTCACCATTTATTAGCTATAATGACATATATGACATACCTTAACATATGTGAGATTTTTATGTTGGATAAACCATTCATAATCTTCAAGTTCACCAACAAAAATACAACGGAGAGAAGAGTTGTCTGGGAGCTTTCGTAAAGGGCCTAAGATGCCTTCTCAAGTAGAGGGACATCATGAACAACATCAAGGTCATCTTCATCATCATGACCAGTTGTGCCAGTACTAAATGTGTCATGGATCAATGTATTTGTACCATCATCTTCAATTGTGTTTTGTGGCTCATGATCATCATCTTCCATGGGATCATTATCTTCAGCTTTGATTTTTACATCTCCATGTTCCTCCACTTCGAATACCATATTCTTTGAGTTGTGTTGATCCATATCATGTGCTCTGGGGTGCTCGACCAATATAAAATTGATAAACATAAATAAACCATGATCATGATCTCATCATCAAGTGATTTCTTATGTATATAAATTGTTAAAATGATATAATGAAAAACTTACCAATGGATGATAATCATGTCCACCTTCAATGTGACTATGTAGCCTACAATGTTTCTTAGTTGTTTTGATTAGAAGTCTTCTAGAATTTAATCCCTTACAAATTTCACAGGGACAATAACATTTTCCATTACCTTTTCTTTTCAAGTTAGACCACAAGCTAACAATTGTCTCCTTATTTTGTTGTTTGTTGGTATTGTCTGACATGGTCTTTCTTCACAGGCAAAACAATTGGGCTATAGAACTAGTTATATAGAAGTTCAAATGTTAGTTATGAAATCATGTTTCAGTATAATATACCAAATTAAATTATGTGAACATAGAAATTATGCAAATTGAACCAAAACCATTTAACTCTTCTTTTTCATCTCAAAACATATCTAATGGCTTTGTGGTGATTTAGAGCAGGTGATATGCCCATTGAGAGTCATAGACCCAAGCTAGTCATAGACCCAACTTATAGAGAGTCATAGACCCAAGTTAGTCTAAAAGGAGAGTAACTATCCATTCTCATGCTCATGCATACTTACATGACTAATGTTGCCCTTGTGTATCCTAAACATTGGAGAGACGTTATTTTGACTTGCCTAATCAATGTGGTTTCTGTCCTAATATGAAATATTGATTTCTACCCTTGCCTCTACATCAAACTTCTCACATCATGTTTCTTCACCAAAATACACTATTCCCAATCTTCACCAATACACACTTTTTCACTTTCTAGGTTAGTTGTCTTAGCTCATTTGGTTGTTGTTGAGTCTTTGCTATTAACCTTCTATTCATAGTTGCTCAAGAGCTGGCCAAGTATTTCTCTTTGAAATTAGGTGAGGTTTAACATTCCCTTTGCCCAATCAAGGCATAATCCCTTCCACTTCTGTCGATCCTATCAATGGGTGCTCAAACCTAATCACTCCCATTTTCATTTCCTCCCATTTCCACCTCCCCTAACACTCTTCACTTCCATTTACCATACCTTATAACTCACCTACCTTCCTATCCTCTATCCCTTAACCTCCTTCAAATCTTAACTTAAACCTACCCTTCTATATTACACCCTCACCTCCCTCCACTAACTTCCTTTCCACCTTACCCCTACCCCTATTCTATCCTAGCATCTCCCTTCCCCTCATACCTTATATCTCACACTCCCCTCCACAATTCCTACCCCTTTACCCCTTTATTCCCCTAAAATCACCTATTCTAACCCACATCCCATAAGTCTTACTTCCTTTATTTCCCTAAGCTTTCCTCTACCACACACCTATTAACCTACCCTTTCCATCTTATCACCTACCCCCATCCTAGCCTACCAATATCCTATCCCTATCCTAACCTACCACCCTACCCCCTTACCCTTTTTCCTTGCCCCTTATAACTCCCATTATAACCTACATATAAATGAATGGGATAAAAGAATATGCCTATTTTGTAACACTAGAGTAGTAGAGACGGGGTGACATTTTGTCATGAAATGCTCAACATATATTGACATTTGTCCCATTTACGAAGACATTTTGAAAATAAATAATTTAAACACGCTTTTTGAGGAATAAAAAACTCAAAAAAATGACAAGTTTGCTAATTAAAATTCACTGAAGAAGAGTAGATCTTTAGAAGAGGTTACACGTTGTTTAAAGTCATAATGCCCTGATTTTATAGGGTGTGTTGTCTGTGGGTCCCATGGGCTATTTTGGCCTCGTGAACATTATCAAAATCCATCATCATCATCATTTCATGTGGCATTCAAGGTATCTTTGTATTCATGCCATTTTTTCTTCCTGTTTGGGCTCTTTCATTGTGAAAATGAGTTTAACTACTAAAAAAAATTTGCGTGTAAACCCTTATATGCCTACTGCACCACCAAAGAAGCCACAAAAATGGCAATAATCTGAACCACGTGAAGAATCATGCATATGAAGGGCAGTCCCAAAGATTCAACGAGCAGTCAAAGAGCGAGTTAAGAAGAGTTTTCAACCAAGATCAGAGATTGAGTTAGGATTTCAACCCAAAGCCAACACCTTACATTGCAAAGGAAAAAGTATTTGCATTCATTTTAGATTGTTTATTGATAAGTATATAATCATTATCAATTACTTAGGAGAGATCATAATATGTGAATATTACATAAGGAGGGCCAAAATAAGATGTTTGTAGAGATATGATGGCAACCCCCCAGGGTTAATAGTCATAGAAACCACATAGATGTCAGCCATTAGGTAGAAGACAATGAGAAGAACAATGGGAAGATGATAAAAAATAGATGGAGTTGCAAATGTTACAATCCAAATAGAAGTCTTATAGAAGCCAAACATAGAGATTAAAATCTCATGCCTAATGGATAGGTCTGAAGTGCTATAGACCACAAGGGTGGAAATAAAAGTTTTAGAGATGAAGAAAACACATGCTTAGAGGGATTTCATTGACTCCAAGGAGTAGAGATTTGTTCTTGGCCTTGAATTCCTATGAATGCATGCAAACCACTACCAATGATAAAAGATATAGGTTTGTATAAAGAACCAATAATGGAGAATATGATATTCTTAGGAACATAAGAATATAAGAATGAATCTCAGAGTAGTCACAACATCAAAAGACAATCCAATGATAGATTTTGTAGAAGTTTTTTTATCATCCAAATGGTATGAGGCAACAAGGTTTTATGACAAAAATATAACTATGTGAACAAAGAATCATTTTAAGACATAAAGAGGTAAGGTGGTATCCTTACGATCAAAGTATGACAATTACCAATATTATGAAGATAACTCACATGAATAGATCTAATCACCTATGCAAACATTTTAGTCATCTTGTGATAGTCAAAGAGGGCAATAGTAATAAGTCTTCATGATGGAAGTCCATTAAAGGTGGTAGTCAACATAATGAAAAATCCTAATCATGTTTAGAGAAATAGCCAACCCTAAGAACAAGAAAAAATAGCCATGTGATAATGCATAGGACAACCTTAATGCCAAAGTTTAGAGAGCATACAAGATGAATAATGATAGTCTATTTGATAAAATGTCATTGTTGCATGAAGATGATGATCTATGGCTATTGTGAACAATGTAGGATGCAGTAAAATTCAGAGCATAGTCAATGATATAAAATAGTGAGCATCATCTTCAAGATCTTTATGAAAAAGCAAAAAATTGATAAGGTCTACTACAAGACTAGATTAGTCAAGATTGCAAAAGAGTTTGGTCGATCCTGTGTTCATGCCTTCTAGTCCATTAGCGATAATGGGAAAGAGTTTGGTATTGAGTTTGGTGTTGGTGGAAGGTTTAAGGAGGTACACTATCATCATAATTAATGTTAGAGAGTGTTGTGAAGAAGAATGGCCATGAAAGGAGTGACTGTCCTAAGTGCTTGAGACTGTCACAAAAAGTGATTGTTGCAACAGTGAATCTTCCTTTGACCTTTGGGTGGTTGGGAGGGTAAAGACCCATGGTGGTATATGTTGAGTGGTTGGGAGGGTATCGACCCACATATCAACTATCTACTTTGACATCCTAGGATGGTGTCCACCTACTCTAAAACCTTGTGGGCACTCTTTATCTGATACTAACATATACATAACATGTGTTGGCATTATGTTGTCATTGATGTCAACCAATATGGGATGACTACTGGTAGAAGAGATGTATCTACAATACTGTCATGAAGGAGTATAGGATGTGATATCTTGGATATCACCTTGTGTTGCAGAACACCGGTAAGGTAATAAATAGTGACCAATGGAGTCACCGGTACACAAGTTAGTGCCTAACTTGTGTCGATAAGATGGATAGGTTACTCACACAGTTTATCCCTGGCAAGGGAATGATGGGCAAGGTGGTTGAGTGGTTGTTTGTGATGAAGAGGTAGAATGTTACCTAAATCACATCAACATTGGATGAGAAGCAATGACTGACAGTGAATGTGCCCACACCGGATCACATGTGCCTGTTTTAAGAGATGTTGCATAAATAGGAAAGTCACATGAGTGAATTGTAGGATGCAGAAGAAAAGGTGTCACTCCACCAGTAAGTGGAGCATCACAGTTTGGTGAGATTAGGAAGATGAGGGAAAGGCAAGTGTTAGAAGGCTCACATTGAATCCACCGGTGAAACAAAAGGAATGCCCAAAGTGCATGAGAAAAGGGATACACACTGAATCGACAGAGAAGACAATTTGAGTTGTCGGTATAGATGAAGAGTGATGAGTTTGTCACCATGACAAACCAATTAAGATATGGTCCAAGTTGATCAAGGAGAGGGAAAGGTTGAGTAGATGCAGTCAGAGTAGAATGTGGCCTGACTGAAGATGAAGTTTGGTGAAGATTGATGACAAGGTGTCACCAAGAGTGTTTACCGGTAATATGGACAAGGTGCAGATGAAGAAGAATTCCCATTTTGTGGGAATGCACATGCTTTGGATGGAAATGTCTGATGAATAGTCAAGGAGTTCCATCAATAGTTCAAGATGAGGGCAAACATGATGAGGTAACTGGTACAGTGAGTGATACCGACAGGGTTAGCAAACTAGCAGAGAAGAGGAACTGGTAGGGTGTTTGGTCAGTGATCCTATCTAGACCGACATGATGAGCCAAGTTGATAGTTGGTTGCTGTGGATGCCACATGGAGTCAAGGTGGCAAGATCGCAGAGGTTGGTGAAGTGCCATGTAGAGTTAGGTATCTCTACAAGTGTGCATTAAATATGGATCCCATAATTTGTGGATCAGGTCAGAAGCATGTGGCTCAAGGAATAATGAACTACAGAGAAGAATCAGGGAGTTGTTGGTTTTTGGATCAAAGCAAGAAGATGAGATTGTTTAAAGACCTTGAGAAGGAAACATCCGAGGCATTAATGGTGGTTTGACAGATGCAGGTCGAGGAAAAGGATCATGTTTCCTATATTTGGAAAACGTATATTGGAAAGGCATGACAATGGTGGAAATGAATAGTTGACTGCCAGGGAGATCAGATCGAGCAAGATCTGATTGGATTTGGTTTTCCTCGAGGATGGTGAGGAAAACCTAACCACCTAGATTTTTGAATTGGGCTTTGGCAGGAAAACCTGACTATAAATATGCAGGCCAAAGACATTGTTTGTTGCTACTATATAGAAGAATATTGTGCTACTGCAAAGTGTGATACTTCTATATGTGAGAGAAAATCAGCCAAGTGCTTAATGAGTATCTGAGAGTGAGAGTGAGGGAGAACCTCATTCAAGTGTTCAGTTAGTAGAAGAGAAAAACCTGTAGTGTCCCTACTGACAGAGCAGAGGTGAAGGAAGCTGCAGAGTAGGGAGACATAGAACTGATAGAGTGTAGTATCAGTGAAGAGAAGAGAAATGAGGAGGAGATTCATTGAGTGTAGAAAAAAAAGAGATGTGAACTGGTAGGGCTTATTGGTAGAGAAGCAACAGGTGAAGAGAAGAAAGAGAAGTGAGTTGGTGTAGCAGAGAAGGTATCTCACCAATAGAGTAAGGTATATGCAATGGTTGCAAGATTCACTTGTAACAAGATAACTACTTTTATAATTGAAGTTTACAATGTGATCATTGAGTTGTAACTCGATGAAGGGGTTGGTGCTCCTTGGGTTGGTGCCCTAAAGTCAGGGGTTGGTGCTCCTTTGGGTTGTAGCCCATAAAGTTAGGGTTTGGTGCTCCTTGGGTTAGTGCCCTAAACTTTGTAATAGTGTTTTCATTGTGAGGTTGGATTGGAGTAGTAGACTCCAGCAACATTGCTCATCGTGGTTTTTCCCATCTTGGGTTTTCCTCGTATATGCTTGTGGTATGTGATGTCCCCTTGTGTGTGTTTGGATTTGTGTTGGTCTCCTCACTAACCAGAAAGTCTGCATTGATTTTGATCTGTAAACCAGTATGCCAGAAAGGATAGCTAAAGGAAAAAGATTTGAGAACCACTGATTCACCCCCTCCCCCTCTCAGTGGTGCATTGTGTCTAACAACATGTGCCTCTCATGTAACCCTATGTTGGCTAGGCCCCACCATAATTAGAAGATCCTAACCACTGTCCTAAACCTTGCATTGACTATCACAATTTGACAGTGAGTTGAATAGTCCATTAGCGAGATTGGGAAAGAGTTTGGTATTGAGTTTGGTGTTGGTGGAAGGTTTTAGGAGGTGCACTATCATCATAATTAATGTTAGAGAGTGTTGTGAAGAAGAATGGCCATGAAAGGAGTGACTGTCCTAAGTATTTGAGACTGTCACAAAAAGTGAGTGTTGCAGTAGTGAATCTTCCTTTGACATTTGGGTGGTTGGGAGGATAAAGACCCATGGTAGTATATGTTGAGTGGTTGGGAGGGTAAAGAACCACATATCAATTATCTACTTTGACATCCTAGGATTGTATCCACCTACTCTAAAACCTTGTGGGCACTCTCTATCTGATACTAACATATACATAACATGTGCCTCTCATATAGCCCTATGTTGGCTAAGCCCCACCATAATTAGAAGATCCTAACTACTATCCTAAACCTTGCATTGATTGTCACAATTTGATAGTGAGTTGAGTTAGTCCATTAGCAAGATTGGGAAAGAATTTGGTATTGATTTTGGTGTTGGTGGAAGGTTTAAGGAGGTACACTATCATCATAATTAATGTTAGAGAGTGTTTTGTTTAGAATGGCCATGAAAGGAGTGAATGCCCTAAGTGCTTGAAACTTTCACAAAAAGTGAGTGTTGCAGTAGTGAATCTTCCTTTGACCTTTGGGTGGTTGGGAGGGTAAAGACCCACATATCACCTATCTACTTTGGCATCCTATGATTGTGTCCACCTACTCTAAAACCTTCTTGGCACTCTTTTTCTAATACTAAAATATACATAACATGTGCCTCTCATATAACCCTATGTTGGCTAGGCCCCGACATAATTAGAAGATCATAACTACTGTCCTAAACCTTGCATTGACTATCACAATTTGACAGTGAGTTGAGTTTGTCCATTAGTGAGATTGGGAAAGAGTTTGGTTTTGGTGGAAGGTTTAAGGAGGTACACTATCATCATAATTAATGTTAGAGAGTGTTGTGAAGAAAAATGGCCATGAAAGGAGTTACTATCCTAAGTTCTTGAGACTGTCACAAAAAGTGAGTGTTGCAAAAGTGAATCTTCCTTTGACCTTTGGGTGGTTGGGAGGGTAAAGACCCACATATCAACTATCTACTTTGATATCCTAGGATGGTGTCCACCTACTCTAAAACCTTGTGGGCACTCTCTATTTGATACTAACATATACATAACATGTGCCTCTCATATAACCCTATGTTGGCTAGGCCCCACCATAATTAGAAGATCCTAACTACTAGAAACACTAGATTCTCCCCTAAAAGGTTGTTGAGTCATAGAAGGCCTATCTTGATAGCCCTATAGTCTCTCATACCTAAAATATCCTTGTGTCGATGATGGTCACATGTGACTACCCTATGGCCCCTACTATGCTCTAGACCTTTGTCCCTAATATTGATACTATTAGGTTTTTCTTTTAAATCTTATAGTAAGTCTAAATTCTCCTTTGAAGGATGGGGAGGCATATGGACACTTTAGTCCCTTGTTCAAGGTTACAAACTTCTCTCATGCCTCTTCTTTCCTCCCATGTACGTCCTTTTCCATAAGAGACTTTTCCATAGCAACCCTAAAGTCATTTGGATTGGCCATGTGTAGGAAAACTAAAATTTTGGGCTTTCCACCCCTAATGAAATAATTGACAAGTAACTTGTCTTGAATGTAATATAAAAACTACAAGAACTCTAAAAACTAACTCTCATGTTGAGCCACTACGAAACCTCATTATGTAAATTGTGAAACTCATCTATGCATATCTGTCAAAAATATTTTGAAATAGAACACACTTTGAAGCACTCCAAAATGGTATCCCATGAGAAGGTTTCCAATGTGAGTTGGTGCATTTTATCCTCCCAGCACCACAAGGTGGAAGCAAGTCCTCTAAAAAATTGCATTGAAAATTATGCCTTTAGGTTTCTCACATATAAATGCAACCCAAAGCATAAGTCCAAGCTAAGTAACCAAGACTTAGCTTCAACCCCATTTGTGGATCTTAAAAATGTAGAGGATTGGAGATGAAGCAACTTGCGAATATGATCCTTTGGCTCATGATATGTGGATCTTAAAAATGATGACCATTCAAAGAACTCGGTGCCATCTAAAAGGAAATGAAGGATGACATGGATCTAAAAGGAGAATTGTATTCAAGAACAACTATTGAAAATTCCATTTAAAATAATAATAATAAACATATCAAAAGATAAGTTATCATAAGGGTACACCGCTCAAGGAGAAGGGATAAAAGCAATTCGGCTATCATAAGGGTACACCACTCAAGGAGAAAGGAAGACAAGAAATATGCATATAAAGAGGATAATTGATCAATTCATTTGATCAACCATCCAATTCAATCTTATTTATCTCTTTTTCTACCAGACAATGAATATGAGCTAGCGAAAAACAAATTATGAGCAGTAAAATTAATTATAAGAAGGATACAACTTGATTATCAACCAAGAAAAATACAACCTCATATGTAAAATTCAAACAATTTCATCACTACATCAAGCAAATTCGACACATTGTCACAAACATAACAAATTTTGGAGCAAAATTTTGATCAGTGAACAACAGATTTTTGGCATCAGGTTTGTAAGTTATTATCATTAATTTCTTGTAGGTCTAATTTTGACATATTTTTTTATCATTTTTATCAGATACAGGTTCAATTTTATCAAATTTCAGACATAAATCAAGATTTTGAAACAATTTTAATTGAAAATTTTTAGAAAATCCTAATTTGGGTTATTCATGTTTTAATCAAAATTCATTTCCAAATTTGATAAATATCTTTGAAGCAAAGTCTGATTTTTCACTATCAAAGTTTTAGGATTAGCATTTATAGTTTAGCAATTCATTAAAATTTTATTATTCATTCTAAAAGTTGATTGCCAACTTAATAGAATATTTTCAATTGAGAAAACATCCTGTGAATGAATTGGTTGATTACCCTACCTTTTTTCTTCAACTGGATCTTGGCGGCACCCCCCACCCCCAGCTATGGAGGCCTTATCTACCTATCCTAGGTGACTTCAATCCAGAACTTTTTGTTTCCCTCCTTGTAATGCTCAATATCTTTGTGGATGCCAAAGGTTGATGGGACGAAGTCTAGGCGGGATTAATGATTTATCAAATGACTTGCTCTTTTTTTTTAAAAAAGTAATGCCCGCAGTCATCGGAATTTCGATGAACGCGAAGGCTTTTTCTCAAAAAACACAAATTTCATTGCCAATTCCTTCTCCATCGAAACCAAATGTGGAATTATCGTCAGAATTCAGACAAATTCATTCAGTTTTTCAAAACAAAATCAAATTTGGTCACAATATACCTTCTTCATCAGAAACCTCCGTCAGAATTTTAGGCCAAATGTATTAGTGACTCCAACCTTAGTTAACAACTTATAAAAAATGATCATTGATTGGGACAACAACCATAATTTATCTTTGAGCATGATCTCCTCCTTCTAAGATGTTGTTGTGCCATGCATGTTGAGCAAAATATTTCTTAAGTTTACTATCAAAACTGCAACTTACTTGATGATACTACTGGTTATATAGTGACTGCTTCTCTTCACCTTGAAGTGACTAAAGGTGCACATGTAGCTCAATACTCATTCATTTTTTACTTTTCTTATAACTTCAGTAATTTGCTAGATACCATTCAATTGAAGCTTGTAGAAGGTTTGACACATATCCAACTCAGAACTTGGAGACTGTGGTTCTTTCTCTCAGTTCACACATTTTTTCGACCAATTTGTCCACTACATGTGTTGCCTGGTAAGATTGCAGAATGAGGAAAATGTATCTTTTGATCATAGTGGTGTCCAACTCAACTTCTGGAGAGAAGTTCTCTCATACATATGTCTCCCATTGTTTAAGCACTTCTTTTTGATTAAGTGAACTTGATTGAATGGATATAGGTCCATACTTACCCAACACCTTTACTAAATATCTTTGATATTCTTCTAATAGCTCCAGGAAAGATGGATTCCCTTTCAACACTTCAACTATATACTGATCAAGAATGTCCTTTTTAAATTCCAAAATATCAATACAACCCTGTAAGACATTGAAGTCTTCACCTCCCAATAGGTGTTCTCTCTTGATTACATCTTCACCTAAAATTTTGATCTTTTTTAACATATTGATTTGCTTTATGAACTTGTTTGATTGGGTTTCTCATTGATTTGAGAGAAAGATCAAATATTTTTCAAGGAGGTGAGCATCCTCATATACATCCATGGTTTCTTATAGGGCCTAAATATCTACAATTGTTGCTTTCTTTCTCATAGCATATGAAGATTTAACTTCTTGTTAAGAAAGCGTTGAGCAAGAGGGGTGTGTGTTTGCAGGCCTTAAATAAAGTGGATGAGACAATTCAATCATCAACTACCTATATTTCTCCAACTAAGAGTTAGCCTCCTATTTTGACTTGTACTCCTTTTCAATCCTCATTTTAATGGTGGCAGTAGCAGCATCTAAAGAGGCTATTTCTCCCCATTTAGTTTTCTTACATAGATTTATTTGGGAGATTTGATAGTTGGGAGAAACATGCTCTTCACCCTCCTTTGTTGGCATTGGGGTTGCTATATTAGCGATGAGCTCTCTTGACTCACTTCTTGCTAAGTGGTGAATAGTTTTTTCTTTCTTTGTATTCCTTGGGGATTCAATAACTACATCTTGTAGAATTACCCTTGGCAATACAATCTTCCTTTTCTTCTCAAATTTAAAGATTAACCATTGTGGCATGCATTAATCTTGTTACTCACCTTGTGGAGTGACCTGAGTAGTTATTGCATGAGTTATTGACTCTCATTCTTGTTCCTTTTCTTCTTTTTCATGTTTTTCATCTCCATCATGATGTTCATCTTGCTACTATTCCTGGAGTTCTTCATGTTGTAGTGTTGGTGATGAAGTTTGTTGAGAAGACTGCTTTTCTTGTTTCTGTTTCTTTGCAAGATCATTATGATTTTTTCCCATATCTTGCTCAATAGCTTCTTTATTTACTTCTTCCTATTGTTTCCTTTGGCTTTCTTCAACTTGTTTTAGAGCACTTTTTAACCCTGTGGTGTAAGGACCATATGATCATCTTCATCATCAACTTCTATATGATCCTTTTGTGGTTCATCTACCTATAATTGAGTATTTGATCCATAGGTGTGGCCATGGATGGTTGAGAAGATTTCTCATATTTAGAAATAATTGACACTCGAGTAAGCACATTTTCTTCTAAACCATGTCTCGAGGTAGCTTGCTTTTGCCTTGGGATTTCCTTCCTTTTTTGAGCTACCATTAATATTGGTTCATTAATAGAATTAGAATCAAAATAAACATTGTGAATAGTTACCTGCTCTTGAGTTGGTGTTGGCCTTGTAGAGGCAACAAGGAATTGAGGAGGAATGGATTGTTGTCTCGAACTTGGGTCTTGTGATGTCCCTACCCTTGGAGTGATTCCAATGGAAGGCATGATTGGAGTGATTGAAGTAGGTGTGGAGTATAGCTGACAACCTAATGGTTACTCCTTTTTTTGATGCTACTTTCAAGGATTGAGACTCCTTCATATTTTTGTCCAGCTACTTCATTAGATCTTCATTTTTTAGTTGTAGATACAGAAGTTTCCTCCTTAGTAGGAGTGGCCTTTTTGGAATCACTTCTTATTTTTCTCACATATTCTTGAGTTTTTTTAGAATGAGGATTCGTTGTGTCCTTATTATTCTTTTTTTCTTTTGAAACACTACCATATCTACCCTTTTCTCTTGGTAGAGTGGGTCTAGGATTATCCCATCATCTCTGAAGTCTTTTGGTATATCAATTTATAACTCAAAAGCTTTCATTTGGTAAGTAGTCAACCTAAAATACTTTCTCTTTCTTGCATCAAAGCTGTCTTGCAACCTTGCCCAAAAGTCTTGTAGTGCGGACTTATGTACTTCATAAGAATTTGGCATCATGCCCTTTAATTTGTTAAATGGGTCATAATATTCCAAGGCATAGTCAAACTCCTTGATATTTAGATGCTGAAGCTCATGGACTATTGTTTTGGCAGTCTGCAAGCTATGACATGTGTAGTGCTCGAGAGCATATGGGAAGCTTACTCCTATTTTATGCTTCTAGGTCACTAAGGCATGTGCATATACAATTTGCCTGCAAAATATAAGTAAAATGATCTTATTTCTGCAATAAAGGGGAAGGAGGAAAGGATTACCGGTGAAGCCACTTAATCTGATATATGTGGATCTTTGGTTTTGAATGAACTAGGTACCCCAAGTCTCAACTTGTTTCTTAGCCTCTAGAGATAGTCGATATTTAATATTACCGGTCAATCTACATACAACTGCAAATATAAAAGCATCGTTTACTCTTTTTAAATGATCTTTTGCCACATAAACTTGGGTAATTGAGTGTAGTATTCCCACACTTTCTTTTCATTAATACCTTCTCCTAGTCTTTCCTAAGTGTCCAAGCCTGGATACACACCACTCCTCACAATCATCCATACAATATATGAAGTCATAAAAAAAAATTTAGTTTCTATCACATTACAAATTTATTCATGGATGTTCTCAAAAATTATTTTCACCCAATCAAAATAATTTTTTGGCTTGAGGATAGTGAATATGTAATGATACATCCAGAATCTATAATGTTTAAAATCTTCTTTCCCAAAAGCTTTGCTTATAATGATGATTATGTCATAGGAGGTATCCTTTAAATATATTCTGTGGATGTTATCAGTTGCCTTCAAACCTATTTTTCTAGTTTCCCTAAGCCAAGTATCATTTATATAGTCTCTATTATTCACCACATCACTGTTAAAATCCTTTTTAGCTTCTTCCTTAGTAGTCTAAAAAACCTCATCAAATTGTGGTATTCCAAAGGTCAAAGTAAGCATGTCGGGAGATAGATCCACAACCACAATCCCTTTTGTATCCATACATTTCCTTGTGCCTTTATCATAGTGTTGTGAAATGGCTAGGCTCAATTCAGGTGTTTGGATGGCTTGAGGAAATAGAGTAGATTGAACTAATCCAGGCCTTCCAATTCCCCTCCAAGGACTAGTGGGATTCTCTACATACACCTCCCATTTGATTGGTTCCAATTCAATGTGTTCTATCTTTATGTCTCAAATTCACTAGACCTTTTCCTCAAACTTGGAAGCCTAAGTCTAGCCTTGATATTGATATTTCATTGTCACTAGAATCTTCTCTATCTTTATCTTGGTCATTGTCCTCTTCCTTGAGCTCCTAGGATCATCTAATACTTCCACATGAACTCTTTAGCCTACAAGAGAAAACTCAATAATTAGTTCTTAACACATAATTTATCTTTTATCAAAATAGTGAACTTCAGAATCCCAAGGTTTCCTGGTTCCGGGTTCAAAGAGGGCTTCTACAAGAAACTAAGTTTCAATCTGGAATCTTGGGATTTTGAGGTTCCAATTTGAAAAGGTCTAGGGATGTCTAGGTTTCATGATCCCAAGATCACAAACTTTACAATGCAAGAATTGAAAGGATCCCAACAAAGGTCTTTTAAACCAAGTGATAGACTTTGAGATCCCACGATCTCAAGGTTTCAAAGTGTCTCAAAGAATGGACTCTAGAGCTTTGGGATCTCAGAGTTCTGAGTTCTTGAGTCCCATAACCACAACTACTTCAGAATCCTAGGATTTTGAGTTTCCAAACTTTGAGAAAACAAAGGAAATGATCTAAGCTTTTAACTAATGCAGGTTGGGATCCCAAGACTCTAGGATTCTGAATGTGCAAAATAGGGTAGCTTAAGGAAGCTCAGGATTCCAAGACTCTAGAATCTTGCAAATGCAAAGGAAAAACCCTAGGGTACAAATTAATAGGTGATTGGATTCAAAACCCTAAATCTGAGAGTATGAAATTATCCTAAGGGGACCAAAGATTTGAATTCAAGGGCTAATCTATCAAAAAAAGACTTATTGAAAGAAAAGCAACACAAAAAATAGAAAACCTAACCTTAAAAACATGAAAAAAAAGAAAGCAAAACAAAGAGAGACATGCAAACAAGAGACAAGGAAGACAAAAAAGCCCACCTCAACAACTAGCAACAAGAAAAAGTAAGACACCAAGAAGTTGCAACCACAACCTTCAAGATTTCCAAAAGCTCAAAGCTCCATCATGAAAAAAATTGAATGCACAAATGAGGAAAATAAACCCCAAAGAGGGTATTTATACCCCATCATGAACACAGAAAATGAGGTGTCAAAACACACTTTAGCGTCTCAGGATTCTGAAGTCTTGAGTTCACACAATTGAATGGTCGTGATACAGTTCTAGAACCCAGGGTTTCAAAACTTCAAAGAAATCAAACATAATGGAAGAAATCGAGATCATGGGATTCTAAGATTCTAAGGCCTCAAAATGAACAAAATATGGAGATCTCAAAATCTTGGGATTCTTGGGTTCCAAAGCTCCAAAAGGAAACAAAGTGGAGTAACACAAAGGGGGCCTTGGGATTTTGGGATTTTGAGGATCTGAAATCCTTAAAGTTTGAAAGCTCACAAAACTCAAAAGTGCTCGGAAACCTAAAGTTCTGAAGATGAAAAGAAAATAAGAAAGACACAACAAAGCCAAACCCAGAAACCCAGGACCTTGAGGTTCCAAAGCACAAAACTCCTAAACCCAAGATTTTGAAATCCCAAAGGCAGGAACAAACAAAGGGAAAATGAGAATGACAAATCACAAGAACAAAGAAAAACCCAGGAACTCGAGATCCTGGGGTTTCAAGTTTTAAAACTCGAGAACCCAGAATTCTAAGATTCTAAAAACAAACAAACAAAGAGGCAAAAGAACAAACAAAGAAAGAGAAATAACAACAAAAGAAAAGAAAGGGGACCCAAATTTTGCAAAGTCAAAATGTAGAGGGTGAGTATGCAGGGCAAAACTAGGTAGGTGATATGGATGGTAGAAGATACACCAATAATTACGTCTTCAACTTGTTTGGTGCTAATATTAGTTAGATGTAAAAGTGGTAGGATAAATATAATCACTTTATCCACTTCAAAACAAAAGTACATAGAATCTACTCATAATTTTAAGCAATCCATCTACCTTAAGAGATTATGTTTAGATATGGTACAAAATAAGGGAGTTATTACATTCCTATGTGATAGATAGAGTTTCATTTTGTTATTACAATAGTACTTAGATCATTGTTCATTACAATTCTATGAACAATGATCTAAGCACTATTATAGAGGATGGTACATGGAATCTACTCATAATTTTAAGCAATCCATCTAGCTTAAGAGATTATGTTTATGTTGGCTTGATGATGATTGTAATGATTAACTTCATCATATGTTGTCAGTGATGAAATGCATACACACACATATGTTCATATTGTCTACCGGTGTCACTTCAAAGTTGTTTATTCTACAACCTGTATACTAGAGGTTTATATCTAACTGGTACATGGTGAGAACCGATATAAGCATGGAGACAACTAGTGATTATACTTAACTCAGAATCAACATGAACATCCAATGGAGATTATCAAAGGATCATCAAAGGATAAATAGTTTATATGTTTAACTCCAACCGGTATTGATTCTTCCAACTAGTATTGACTGATTATGTGATGAGTTATCACTAGTTGTTATGAGTTATCCTTATCGACAAGTTTTGGTAGTATTTTTGTGATGCATTATGATTGTTTGACTAGATACAGTGCACCTAGGTAATTTTGATATGATTTCTAGAGGCCGAAATGAAATCTAAATGTCTATATATTGACATCACAATGAATTATTTTGTAGGAGGGAAGGAGATATGTTATGTGCAAAGGCAAAAGTATTAAGTTGCAGAGTATGATGGTAAAGAAGTCTTGAGTGCACAAAAGAGGATCTATCCAAGCAAGTTGTGCTATTACAAGATCACACTACTTGTTGTTTTCTAATCATTGCAACAATCAAATCCCCTAACCGGGTAAGCTCTAACAAGCTTCATTGTATAAATCCTCTAACTAGGTGATCCGTTAGTTTGGATTCAGAAATCCTCCACCGAGGTTACTCCTTATAGGGTACTACCTTTTACAGGGTATAGCTTTAAACTAAGCTTTGGGATCTTTAATAGGATTTTCTCCTAGCAGAGCACTTTGTAGACCTTAATCAGTCAGTTATCTATTACTGTAGATAGTTAACTTGTGAGTCCCATCTCACCATGGTTTTTACCTATTTGGGTTTTCCACATATAAACACTTATGTTATGGTAGATTTTATACTTATTGTGGATGTTTTTATATCATTTTGGATTGCATGCATATTGTTTAGCAAACTTATTAAGTATTTATACCAGTCAATGTTTAAAGTAGTTTTATTTTTGGTGTCATTGATTCACCCCCCTCTCACAGTGCTTTACAAGTCCATCAATTGGTATCAGAGCCTAACTTCTTTAAAGCCTAATTGTTTGGAAGGAAGCCCTAAAGATACCATGGGGGATATGAGCTACTTTGAGATGGCTAGAGAGCTTGAGGCTAGTAGGAATGAGCTTGAAACCCTAAGAGTCAAACTAAAAGCTTCTCAAGTCAAAAGAAGAGAGATAATTGAACAACTACTAGAAATATCTAATAATAGTTCTTTAGATGAGGGCAATATTTATGCTTTAGCTAAGGAAGTTGAAAAACTAAATAGTGAAAAGCTAAATTTGAGGAGAGAGCTATAAGGTCTTACTATCTGCATGAGTCAGGAATTGGAAGCCAGGATAACTTCCGAATATCTCATCAAGGAAAGAGATCATGAGATTGCCAAGATCAAGTGAGAGAATGCTACTTTGCATGAGCATTTTAATGCAGAGAGAGAAGAAAAAGAGAGATTACAACTAGATCTTGAAATAGCATCATTTCTGAGAGAGAACCTGTCAAAATATAATGAAGATCTCACCAAACAACTCACTGAAGAAAATGGGAAATTGGAAAAGTTCAATAGAAGTTCTACCTTTCTTGAAGAACAAATTCAATCACAAAGAATGAATGGTGATACCTCTGGACTTGGTTTTCACACATCTGAAAAAGGAGAATCCTTTGTACCATGATAAACACTCCTAAGAACAAATCTACTCCTAAGGACAAAAAGCCTGCCGGTAAGAAGGTCTTTTAATGTGTTTGTTTTGTTTTCCATAAACCTAGTCACACTGCAAATGTTTGTAGAAACAAACCTAATGGAAATGCAAGATACAATACAAATGCTGGGTATGTATCCAATAAATTTAAAGGTCATTGCTTTACATGCAAAATCTATGGACATAGATTAGTAGACTGCAGATATGGAGAAAACAATCCAGTACCACATATACATCTAAGACCAAACGGCAACTGGATGAGAAACTATGATAACCAGGTCAACATGAACTGACAAAGACCCTATGACAACTGGTTTAGTCCATTTGAGATGGAAAATGAACAAATGTCATTTGCACCATCTCTAACAACTTTGGTCATGTGGCTATGAATTGTAGAAGAGGAACTGGGAGAGGCATGCAGGACCTTGGAGATCATCTAGTATGGCCTACTATCATTGTCATAAACCAAGACACATGGCAAAATTTTGTAAATCCAGAAAGAGAAAACCGGTCAATCCTTTTAAAGATCAGAAAGGAAAGCAAAAGGTCAATATTGAAGAAACCAGAGAAGAAATGAATAGAATATGGAAGAAGAAAAGTGATGATTCACCTGGAGAAGAAACTATTCCTTCACCCAATGTAGAGAATATTGCACCAGTGAACTAAGCCTTTTCAATATGGCTAAGGGGAACTTAGCGGTAAACCCAACCCCTTGAGATGAATGATTGATAAGAAAATTTGAATGCATGAAATTATGATAACTTTCTAACAATCGATTATCAATCGGTTTTACATCTATCAAAATTGTATGTATTATTAAGCGGTGTAATTAGGGTTTGTAACCCTAATAGGTGAGCATTTAATTTAGTAGGTAAAAAGGATAAAAGCGAGTTTTCACTTTGTTATTTTACCCTAACGCACATGAGAAAGAATTTTTGAGCACTTTCTGAGCTAAGAAAGGATTGTTAGCTGATTATAGTCAAAGTTGCATTATGATTTGAGTAATCAAACTAATTTGAAGGTTGGTGAAGAATGAACTGGTGTGCACTTGATTATTCAACCGGTAAATGAGGTAGCACACATGAAATAAGTTATTTCCTTGACAAATCCTGCTACAAATATAGTTTATCTGTAATGGCATCATCTTCTAAACCAGTAGAGAAATTGATGATTACATCGGAACCTATGGAAGTTGTTAAAGCGGAATGAATTATGTCTTATAATTCCTTATCAAAAATTCCTAGTGGTGTCATAGTGAAAGGAGATTTGTCCAGCTACATTGATTGCAAGGTTGAGGATTTAGGATTATTGTCAATATATTCTCAGTTGAAATCCCTTTGCAATGAAAATGGAAAGATTCAACCATAATATATTAGGGTTTACAAGAAAGGTTTTCATAATGAGTCATAGTTTCTTGAATATTTTGATGAAGAACATATCTGAATTATTCTGAGTCATGTTCATGGGGAAAACATGTATCTAGAAAGGAATCATACTATAACCAAGGAATCTATTCAAGTTGTAACTGGTTTTTACTCAACCGGTGAAGTACCTAAGCTGAGGCGTAATTAAAAAGAGATAGTAAACACTCTAATCAGATCAACATCTCATGGGCATGCTTTTTATGTCAATAACATCAGGGACCCAACGATAAAGTTGGCAGCTATGGTTATAAGCTACCGAGTATTTTATTCTAGCAAATTGAATAGTGTTCCATCAGCAGCGGTGCATACTGTTTACAAGATGATAGCTGAAAATGCTAATTATGACCTATGTGAGGCCATAAGGAGCCAACTATTATTGAATCTTCAGTCTATCAAGAAGGATAATAGTCTAAAGTTTAAATTTGGACAATTGTTGATTGGTTTATTCTTTTATTTCCAAAATTTTGTACCAGGAATGGGTGATCTTGAATGGTCTAAGAATCTACCGGTATCTGCCCACATTAAGAACAACATAAAAGCTATGAAGAACACCTTCTTTGCTGCCATGAATAAATATTTCAATGAATTCTAGAAGAAAATGAGTATTAGAGTAAGATTTCCTAAGGATGTGGTAAAACACTTCGTTAAGGACATTATTTTCATAGTTACCATTGATTTCTATTTGATGGAGGCTATTGAGCCTAGAGAAGAAGAAATGGAAGACATGAGTTATGAGGTCAACTATGACTTATTGATCAGTTATGCCAATAACCTATTGGCATCTCCAGTGGACAAAAAGAAGGCAAGATTGGATACAGTTGAAGTTCAAACTACAACAACTGAAACCGGTAGTGTTCCATCCATAAGTGGTAAAGGTAAAGGTAAGAAGAAGAAGGTTGAGAAAGCACCTCTAGTAATAAAAAGTACAAGAGTGAAACAAAGTGTCCAAACCAAAAAGGAACCGGTACCTAAAGTATATACAAAGAAGGATAATACATGAAAGAAAAGAGGTCAGAAATTAATCGTCCAAGCATAATCTGAAGGAACTGATATTGAGGAGGAACCCAAGAAAATGAAAGCAACTAGTAAAGTAGCTAAGCAAGTAAAGGAAGTGCCAAAGGCAACTGTGCCTTTTGATATCTCAACTTACAAGCTTGGAACTACCTTTGAGAGGACAATGAAGACATTAGGAAGAAACAAATTTGATAAAGTCAAAGATCATTTTGATTCATTCAATGAAGATGAAAAGGAACAAATTATTCAACAAGTAATCAATTATTTGTACCATTATAACAGATTACCTCATGATCTTGAAAAGGATATCTCTAATTCCTTGTATACTATTCTTTTGAATAAATGGGAGGAAGCAATAAAGAAAGAAAAAGAAATCATAGATGATGTATTTTTACAATATTTTCCTGAGTTGTCAAAGGATGAACTGAATGAATTGGTTGATAAGTACAAAGTTTATTTTGCCTACAAAACAAGAAGATTGAAGCTGATTAGCAGAAAGTTGCAACTTGTTGAGAGTGAGACTCATTGGATTGCTCATAATATCCAACACATGGAATATCTTATACATTCCTCTAAGGATAAGAAAGATACTATTGATCGACCTGAAATGGATGAGGAGGAAATTATACAAGATGATGTTGTCTATCCTGTCAGGAAGAAGGATGACACAATTGTCCAACGTGTCATACTTGATGATATTGAGGATGCTATAGATCTATCCGGAGACATTACTACACTAGATATATAGCAACCTGAAATCATTGAAACACAGGTTACTTCAGTTGAGAAATAAAAAATTCAACCATGAATGGATATTCCACCGGCAAAGGAAACACCAGTGAAACCCCAACTGCGATTGGTTTCATAGGACATTCGAAAGAAATTCGATGAAAAAGTTGGTACACAGATTGATGAACAGGAAATAGAGAAAGAACAAGAGAAAGAAGAGATTGTTAAGGTAACAACTTCTAAACCGATAACATCATTAGTTTTATAGCAGACTGTTGAAGAAGATGATGACTCATTAGGCATCTTAGGGCCTATGATTGTTGATAATATGAGTGCATCTAAAATGTTGAAGATTGCAACTGTCATGCAATCTAGGGTACACAAGAAGAGACTTAAAGAACAAAGAATGGAAGCATAAACCATTCAGATTGTTGTGGATATTCTGACAAGTCTACTACCATAAATTGCTACAAGGAATTTGACAACACCTATTAGCAAACTTGGTCAATTAGTTGCTGATGCATCTGACCAAATTAAGTCCCTAGAAGAAGCAACACAAACATATTCTTATAAGAGTTACATGAAGAAGAGTGGAGAGCAACTTATGGAATAAATTGATACAAGAATTTTTTTTCTATCTCTTAATAAAGATTTATTAAGAAAAGCTATTGAAAAATGAGGGAAATATCTTGCTTCTACTTCTAATGTTTCATTATTTTATTCTGATATCAATACCAGGTGAACTGAAACAAATCAAGAGTTAGAGAAGATATGCAATCCATATGTACCACTTCAAGATTCTATTTTTTCTTTTATCAAATCTATGGATGATTTGCAAAACAGGTTAGATACCTATGATCTTGAAAAAGAAAAAAGACTCTAATAATTGAAGGAATTGAAGAGTCTACTCATATCCCAAGTGGACATACTGCAAAGAGCCTACAAGAATGCAGAAGCTATTTTGGCTACTCCAGAAACCTATACACTTGATTCAATGGAAGAGTTCCATACTTAAATTATGTCTACACTTGAGTTCATTGAGAACTTGCTGGAGACATGGGCACATGCTTTATCTCAGTTGAAAAGAAACTTTACTGTTATTTTTATGAGACTAGCAATGCATGAATCTTGATTCAGTTTTTCAAGTTTTTGTATATGTAAAACATTTTGATATAAACCTTTCTCTCTCTCTCTCTCTATATATATATATATATATTTCTTTTCAATTTGGTATTGTTGTCAAACTGGGAGTAGAAATATGTATGTGTGTTGTGAAAATTTTGTATGATGTATGTAGTAAGGGGGAGTATATGTATATGTATAAATTTTTTTTGTAAGCACACTTAGTGGTATTACTGTAAATAAAATTGTGTTACCATCAATGCTAAAGGGGGAGATTGTTGGCTTGATGATGATTGCAATGATTAACTTCATCATATGTTGTCATTGATGAAACACATACACACACATATGTTCATATTGTCTACCGGTGTGACTTCAAAGTTGTTTATTTGACAACTAGTATACTAGAGGTTTATATCTAACCAATACATGGTGACAACCAGTATATGCATGGAGACAACAAGTGATTATACTTAACTCGACATCAACATTAAGATCCAATAGATATTAGCAAAGGAGCATCAAAGGATAAATAGTTTATATATTTAACTCTAACCGGTATTGATTGTTCCAACCAGTATCCATTGATTATGTGATGAGTTATCACTAGTCGTGATGAGTTATCCTTACTGACAAGTTTTGGCAGTATTTTTATGATGTGTTATGATTGTTTGACCAGATAAACTGCGCCTTGGTTATTATGATATGATTTATAGAGGCCAACATGAAATCTAAATGTCTATATATTGACATCACAATGAATTATTTTGTATGGGCGAAGGAGATATGTTATGTGCAAAGGTGGAAGTATTAAGTTGTAGAGTATGATGGTAAAGAAGTATTGAGTTCACAGAAGAGGATCTATCCAAGCAAGTTGTGCTATTACTAGGTCACACTACCTATTGTTTTCTAATCATTGTAACAATCAAATCCCCTAATCGGGTAAGCTCTAACAAGCTTCATTGTACAAATCCTCTAACCAGGTGATCCATTAGTTTGGATTCAAAAATCCTCCACCGAGGTTAGTCCTTACAGGGTACTACCTTTTATAGGGTATAGCTTTTAACTAAGCTTTGGGATCTTTAACAAGATTCACTCCTAGTAGAGCACTTTGTAGACCTTAACTAGTCAGTTATCTATTACTACAGATAGTTAAGTTGCGAGTCCCATCTCAGCATGGTTTTTACCTATTTGGGTTTTCCACGTATAAACACTTGTGTTATGGTGGATGTTATACATATCATGGATGTTTTTATATCATTTTGGATTGCATGCATATTGTTTAACAAACTTATTAAGTATTTCTACCAATTAGTGTTTAAAGTAGTTTTGTTTTTGGTGTCACTGATTCACCCCCTCCCCCTAGTGCTTTAGAAGTCCATCAATTTAGATACGGTACACACAAGAGATCAAGCATTCAAGAATTCAAGAGAAATTGAGCATTTTAAGTCTTTCTTCAAGCTTTGGAGCAGTAATAGAAGCAAGATTTCAAGCATCGAAGAAGAGACCATCATCCTAATTCATGAAGTCCTAATTCCATATGGAGGCAAGAAAAACTTCACAAGGAGGTATAAGCATTTCATTTTTAGTCAATTCAACATCCCCTCAAAGAGGAGGATTTCTACTTTTAGTCATTTCAGTTACATTATTTAAACCACTTAGTTAATTCCAAAACCAAGGTTTGACCTAAAGGAAAGCCCCTATGTCCAACACATTTCCCTTTCATTTTATGTACAAAAAAATAGGTGCGTGGTTGTAACTCTCTGGATAAGCTTCAGACACAGAGACAAAAAAATACTTTTCGGCGATTAGAAATTTTGGAGGACCAAGAGGAGGGCATCCTAGTCCCTGCACACGGTCCTGCTATTTTTGGCAATTTTCGCAAAGCAGTTCAGAATCATCTCATACTTCTTAGATCTAGGTGCACGACACAATCCCGAATCTACAACTCACTATTCTCTCATATTTGTCTTTATTTCTAGCACTTAGTTTTAATTCAACTAGTCAACTTACAAAAGAGTGTCAAACAGATTCCATTTCAATCAATCTACTTATTATTTCAGTCCTAATCTAATTAGTGACTGAATCTAGTGGATTTTCCCCACTCTTTTGAATGTAAAGGCATCTCCCCATTCAAGTGAAAATAGGTGATTTGGTGATTTCTCCTTCTATGTTGCAAATTGCCAAGTCACCTAATTTTTCCCTTTACATTTTGGTGAACCCTACATGTCTTATCCATAATTTTGATTTTCATTTTTAGATTTGATTCATATGTAATTTACAATTCTAATTTTCAATTAGGAGTTTAATTTCCTTGTAATTTCAAAAAAATTGGAGGTTAAATTCACAAAACCCCTAATTTTTAGATTCAAAATTGAGCTTGTGATTTGTCTAAATTGGATTAGTTATTTCAGATTTGAGAACTCTTTAATTTTACAATTCAAGTTTTCATTTACATGTTCAGTTTTCAATAAAATTTCAAAAATTAAGTGGTTAAATAAAAATACCCTAGTTTCTAGTTTTAAAATTGAACTTGTGGATTGTGTAGATTTTGAATTAATTTTCAGATTTGGGTTCTTACTTCAATTTACAAATTCACATTCCCACCTTATAACATTTGAATTTTCAAATTTAAATTTTTAAAATTAAGCAGTTAATGCAACTGTTGGTATTTTGGTATGGTTTTGTCATTGATGTCAAAACCTACTAAACCTTATCAACTCTAGCACTTTGGAGAATTAGCAACATTCATCGGCAAGCAAACGACTTATGCACAGTCACCAGTATTTGGACACCGACAGGATATAATGATCACTGACACTTGGAATGGCATGGAAAACACTTGGTTATGTTGAAAACATCATTTGGACATCTTGTCTTGGAGATTTGATTATTGGTATATTTATATTTGCATATTTGCTGTTACCGGTAAATAGGTCCAGGTTATACACCGACAGGTTTATCTTTTCCAGATTAGCATGGCACGCTATGGAGATGATTTATTATTGTTGTAAATGCATTAAGCTGACATGTTGAGTCGGTTATTGCATCGGGCATTAATTTAATTGTAAATTGATTTTATTGTAATATCTCTTAGAGCCGACCTACTAAAATTGGTCCTAGGTTATAATATAAATGTAAGATCTTATTTGTAAGATCGGATGTGGAATGCAAAGAAGAATTGTGTGAAGGTATATGCGAGATTAAGCAGAGCTATACATGCAGACATCATTTGAAGGTGAAGCAAGGTTTTTGTGAAAGCATATCAGAACTACATCGGTACTGAATCCATCATATGAAGATGCTATTTTGAGTAGTACATCCTTATTGGATTTAACCATCCAATTGTAGTCAGCGTGACTCCTATTTTGTGTTTGAATAGTGAGCTCTAGGTGCTTGGCCTTTCTGCATGTGCAGACCCCATTTGTATACACTTACTATCTGCAATAGTATCATCTGATTATGGGTAAGGTTTCCCAACATGGTTTTTCCTCTTACAGGGTTTCCACATACAAATATTGGTGTTAAGTGTTGTGGATGACTTTGTCTTTTTGTTTCATGCATTAATCTTTACCGGTATTGCAATTATTTGATAAAACTATCCACTGCTATAAAAGACTGGTTCACCAGTATCAAGCAGTAAGTTGGTTAAGTTATTTTTGTTTTGAATTTATTTGACAACTGATTCACCCCCCAATCTCAGTTGTCTCCGGGACCTAACAATTGGTATCAGATCTTAGTCCTCTTTTGCATAAGTTTAACAGCTTGAGGAGATCCAATGTCTACTAACTATTTCAGGAAGGACAATCCTAAACTTGATGGAACCAACTATGGCATATGGAAGATCAGAATGGAGACACATATAAATTGCATTGGAAAGGACATCTGGGAAGCTGCAAAGAATGACTATACTGCTCCTACCCAAAGCCAGCCTAATCCACCTAACTTGACTAAAGATGAAGAAAATTATTGCAAAGCAACAGAAGCACTTTTGAGCGCATTAACAGATCAACAAATCATGGGATTATCAGATAGATCAACTGCTAAAGTTATTTGGGATCATTTGGAAACACTGAATGAAGGAGATTCCATGGTCAAAATTGCAAAGCTTGAAAGCTTTGAGGTCAGGTATGAAAATCTGAAAATGGAAGAAGATGAAAGGATTTATGCTTTTATGGAAAGAGTTAATGAAATTGTTTTGGGTATTAAATGTTGTGGAGGAACCTTAAGTGAAGATGAAATTGTTTCAAAAGTTTTAAGAGCATTTCCACCGGCATATAAAATGAAGGTCACTGCTATAAATGAGTTAAGAACAATGCCTAATACATCAGTAACTAGAGATACATTGATTGGAAAACTTTCAGCCTTTGAAATTGAGGAATTTGGTCATGTTGCTACTATAAAGAAAGATTTAGCCTTTAAAGCATCAACATCATCTGCGCCATCATTTGACAAATCTGATTGGAAAGCCTTTTATGCAAGAGAACTTGAAGAAAGCGGGAAAGAAAATGAAAAACTTGAAGAACTTGAAGCACTATTTGCAAGGAAAATGCCTAAAGGTCCAGTTGGAAGTAAGTATGAAGGTAAAGCACCCTTTAAATGTTTTAACTATAATATGACTGGTCATATGGCTTCAAGATGCTCTGATAGACATGCTAGACTAAGAGAAGAAGCTAGAACAACATACAAACCTAATCCTGAATATCAGAGATACAGATTTAAGAAGAATAAAGACAAATCTTGTTATCTTGCTGATGAAGGAGTGACTGATGATTCTGATGAGGATCCGACAGATAATGGATGGGTTTTTGTTGCTATAATAGAAGACCAACCAACACCTACCATACAACTAGTAGAGCAGGCCTTGGCAGCTAAAATTGAAGTAAAGGATGAATGGATCATTGATTCAGGATGCTCACATCATATGACAAGTGATAAAGGTAAATTGTTGAACTTTCAAGAATATAATGGAGGTCTAGTGAGATTTGGAGATGATAAAGCTTATCTAATCAAAGGTAAAGGTACAATATCTCTTGATGGTAAGCATAATACTGACAATGTTTACAATGTTAAAGGTTTAAAGCATAATCTTTTGAGTGTTGGTCAATTAGTTGAGAAAGGATTTCAGTTACAATTCAAAAATGGAAAATGAAAAATCATCAATAGAACTGGTTTAGAAATTGCAACTAGTAATCAAACTAGAGGTAATATCTTTCATTTGAATAACAATGAAAAGACATGCTTGATTGCACATATTGATGAAAGTTGGCTATGGCATAAGAGACTCTATCATGTAAACCTTGATTGCATGGTAAAAATCAGTACTACTAAGGCAGTTAGAGATTTACCTAAAATTGTCAAACCTCACAATACAGTATGTAAAGAATGTCAATTTGGAAAACAAGTTAGAACTACCTTTAAAAGTATTCCAAAAAAATCCAATAATGCTCTTGACTTAATTCACACTGATTTATGTGGTCCAGCTAGAACTAAAAGTTTACAAGGTGATAGATATTTCATGCTAATCATTATGACTATTCTAGAATGTGTTGGGTTACTTTTCTCAGAGAAAAATCAGAAGCACTTGGGAAGTTCAAACTGTTTAAAGCAATGGTAGAAAATAAAACCTGTAAGAAAATCAAATGTCTAAGCTAAGATCAAGGAGAATAATTTACATCTAAGGAATTTAATGCATTTTGTGAAGTGAATGGAATCAGAAGACAGCTACCAGCACCTCAGACACCACATCAAAATGGAGTTGTTGAAAGGAAAAACAAAACTATCTTGGATGCAGCTAGAAGTATGTTATCAGAAGCAAATCTACCAGATGTATATTGGAGAGAGGTGGTAAGTACAATGGTCTATATATTCAACAAAGTTCACATCAAAGGTGAAACTGGTAAGACCCCTCATGAACTATGGTTTGGTATTACTCCTACTCTTAAATATTTTATAATATTTGGAAGTAAATGCTATATTAGAAGAGATGAGTATATTGGGAAATTTGATCCTAGAAGTGATGAAGGAATATTTCTTGGTTATTCATCTAAGAGTAAAGCATATAGATGTTTTAACAAAAGATTGCAGAAAATTGTTGAGAGTACAAATGTGAAGATTGATGAACAATTCAGAGGAACCTCAAGGTATATAGATTCTGAACCGGCAATAGAAATTCTAAGAAATGAACCTACACTAAACCCACTGGTATAGAATGAAGAACCAATTACATCAGTATCATCTAAAAATTCCACTGTGACTAAGAAACAACAACAAACAAAGATGCCCCGGTATGTAAGATTGAATCATTCTGAAGATCAAATAATTGGAAACAAGTATAAATGAGTTATGACAAGAGGAATATTGGCAAATAAAGAGGTATGTCTTATTTCTCAAATTGAACCATCATTAGTTAATGAGGCATGTGAAGATAAACACTGGATTAAAGCTATGGAAGAAGAATTAGACCAAATTAAGAAGAATAACACTTGGACATTAGTTCCCCAGCCTAAAGATAAAAATGTAATTGGAACCAAATGGGTATTCAGAAACAAACTTAATGAAGATGGTAAGGTTATCAGAAATAAAGAAAGACTAGTGTGTAAGGGATATTCTCAGAAAGAAGGAATTGATTATAATGAAACCTTTGCACCGGTAGCTAGAATTGAGGTAGTCAGATTATTTTTGGCTTTTGCAGCACATAAGAACTACAAAGTATATCAAATGGATATTAAATGTGCATTTCTGAATGGAGATCTTGAAGAAGAAGTTTACATTGAACAACTTGATATTTTTTCTTTGACAAATAACAAAGATATGGTTTGCAGGTTAAGGAAAGCTTTGTATGGATTGAAACAAGCTCCAAGAGCTTGGTATGCAAGATTGGATAAGTATCTTTTGAAGATTGGTTTTTCTAAAGGTAATGTTGACAACAAATTATATTATAAAGTGACTAATGATGAAATCTTGGTTATAGAAGTTTTTGTTGATGATATAATCTTTGGAGGAGAAGATGGATTATGTAAAGAATTTTCTATTGAAATGCAACAAGAATTTGAAATGTCTATGATTGGAGAAAAAAAATTCTTTTTAGGATTGCAGATTTCACAGACCGACAAAGGTATATTCTTGAGTCAATCCAAATACTTGAAAGAGTTACTAAATAAATTTGGGATGGAGAAATCTAAACCAGTAAGCACACCTATGACTACAAGTGACAAGCTAACACTAAGGGATGAATCTACACCTGTTAATCCAACTAGGTACAAATCTATGATAGGAGGTTTACTGCATTTGACACATACCAGACCTGATATCATGAATGCAGTATGTATTGTTTCAAGATTTCAAAGTAATCCTAGAGAAAATAATGAATCAATAGTAAAAAGGATTTTCTGGTACTTACAAGGCACTACAAATCTTGGATTATGGTATCCTAGAGATGAAAACCTTGAATTATGTGCATACACAGATGCAAATTGGGTAGGAGATGTGGATGATAGAAAAAGAACCACTGATGGAGCATTTTTTCTTGGAAACAGACTAGTTTCTTGGTTGAGTAAGAAACAAAGTTGTACATCCTTATCAACAGCAGAATCAGAATATGTTGTAGCAGCAACTAATTGTACATAGATACTATGGCTTAAACAAATGTTGAAAGACATAAAGGTAAAATGTAAGGAACCTATTACTATCTATTGTGAAAACACTGCAGCAATTGATATATCTAAGAATCTGGTACTACATTCTAAAACCAAACATGTTTCTATCAAACTGAATTTTCTAAGGGAGAATGTTGAAGCAAAAGAAATTAAACTGGTTTATGTGAATACTAAAGAGCAAATTGAAGATATTTTCGCTAAACCTCTGCCTAAGGAGACTTTTGAATATCTTAGAGATTAGTTTGGGGTCATACCCCCACTGGTAGATACTTAGAGAGTTGATGTTTGTCATCAACCGACAGAATTAATAGAGAAATCTTTTACTTCGGCTTTGATGAGGAAGCTACTTCTCAGGGGGAGTAGTGGTATACTAAATTGGCTAGTATTTTGTATATGAACTTGGTTTTATAGTAACTTTGGCATTTGATGTCAAAGGGGGAGAGATTGGTATGGAAAAAAAAAAGGAAACATATGTCACTCTCAAGGGGAGAGATTGTTACTTTGGGAGAGATTACTTATATTTTGGTAATTGTTGGTATTTTGGTATTTGACATTTCTGTTTTTGCACTTTGATGGTTTTTCCATCTTGTGTTGCCATCAATACCAAAGGGGGAGATTGTTGGTATTTTAGTATGGTTTTGTCATTGATGTGAACACCTACTAAACCTTATCAACTCTAACACTTTGGAGAATCAACAACATTCACTGACAAGCAAATGACTTATGCATAGTCAACGGTATCTGGTACACTAATCATCGACACTTGGAATGGCATGAAAAGCACTTGGTTATGTCAAAAACATCATTTGGACACGTTGTCTTGGAGATTTGATTATTGGTATATTCATATTTGCATATTTGCTGTTACCGACAAATAGGTCCAGGTTATACACCGACATGTTTATCTTTTCCAGATCAGCATGGCACGCTATGGAGATGATTTATTATTGTTGTAAATACATTAAGCCGACATGTTGAATAATTTATTGCATCGGGCATTAATTTAATTGTAAATTGATTTTATTGTAATATCTCTTAGAGCCGACCTACTAAAATTGGTCCTAAGTTATAATATAAATTTAAGATCTTATTTGTAAGATCGGATGTGGAATGCGAAGAAGAATTTTGTGAAGGTATATGCGAGATTAAGCAGAGCTATACATGGAGACATCATTTGAAGGTGAAGCAAGGTTTTTGTGAAAGCATATTAGAACTACACTAGTACTGAATCCAACATATGAAGATGCTATTTTGAGCAGTACATCCTTATTGGATTTAACCATCTAATTTTAGTCAGTGTGACTCCTATTTTGTGTTTGAGTAGTGAGCTCTAGGCACTTGGCCTTTCTGTATGTACAGACCCCATTTGTATACACTTACTATCTGCAGTAGTATCATCTAATTGTGGGTAAGGTTTCCCACCATGGTTTTTCCCCTTACAAGGTTTCCACGTACAAATATTGGTGTTAAGTGTTGTGGATGACTTTTTCTTTTTGTTTCATGCATTAATCTTTACTGGTATTGCAATTATCTGATAAAACTATCCATCGATATAAAAGACTAGTTCACCGGTATTAAGCAGTAAGTAGGTTAAGTTATTTTTGTTTTGAATTTATTTGACAAATGATTCACCCCCCCCTCTCAGTTGTCTTTGGGACCTAATAGCAACAAACCCTAATGTTTAAATTTAAATTAATCTTGTGCAATTTTCAAGTTTTCTTTAAGCATTTAATCAATTTACTTAAATCTAAAGCTTTCTTTTGTCCTTTTAAAGTTGTCCCTTAAACTTAAGTGTGCCCTTTTTTGTTTTAATCTTTCAATTAATCATCTTATTGCACATCCTAAGTGTGTCCTATTTTGACCTTCAAGGCTTGATTTCACATATCTAGACATCTCCAATTTCCATATCCTTTTGGATTTCGCATTAAAACCACAATATCTTGCGTCCCTGAAAATTTGGTAAAAAGTTGGTCGGACTAGGAGGGGACTACCCGGTCTCAACTTTTTCTCCCCAAATTTTGGGAGCTGGTTTTGACTATATTTTATTGTTCAATTCTAGAGATTTGTGAAATTTTATTGATTTTATTCAATTATTTTACAACTTAGATTCCAGAATTTGAACTTCACAATACAAAATTCAAATTTCCAGTTTCCCTCCCTTAGTGCATGAGTTTTACTACTATTAGTCCTACCTATAGTATCCCTGTAAGAAGAAGTTTTAGAATTGAGTTTGCCCAACGTTTAATTACCGAGGAGATGGAGCCTAATTTGGTTATCTTTTTCAATGAGGATATTGGTGGTTCTTCCAATCCTACAGATATCCTTGTTTATCCTCTTGATAATTCTCATGATGTGGATGAATCACTAACTAGGGTATCTGTTGACCAATTGGCAAAGATGAATAATCAATTTGACAATCTTCAATAATGGATGAGTCAAAAATACCTGGAAAGTGAGGCTCTCCCATTGATTGAGGGATTCAAATGAATGATTCAAAGTGATAAAAATGGTGTTGATATCTTGTGTGATATTAATCATATTGTTGATTCTAATATTATGCCCATGAAGAGTTGTGCTAATGCCCTAGGTTATACACAACCTCCTAGTCAAGTTAATCATTCCATTCCTTTGACAACTTCCCATGATTAGTGTTCCCACCTTCACATCAAACATCATGGCTACCTCTACACAAAATGTCATACCTACAAGTTTTAGTCATGGGGGCAATACCTCTTCTTTCATTCCTCCTACCATGAGTGTTCCCCTCGTTACCCAATCACCTTCACCACCTATAAATGTTAGTCAAGGGGGCAACTCCTTCAATCAAAATTCCTTCATTCCTCCTACGACTCTTCCATTTGTTATCCAATATACCCACCTACCATAGTGTCCCACCTTCTTATTCTTAATATCTTCCTTCATTGAAAAATGTTATTTGTCCATCTCAATCCAATGTGTCTAATTTCAATCCTTCTACCAAATCTACCATCAATAGTCTAGATCAAACAATGTCCTCCTTACAACAACAAGTAGCTTCTATGAATCAATCTAAGTATAATGTGCCCATATTTGATGTAGTGAGCCCATTATCCAATGACATTGTTAGAGTTGTCCCTCCCAAACATGTATAAGTCCATAAATTGGAATTTTATAATGGAAAAGGTGATCCCTTATCTCATGTTAAAACATTCCAAACTTTGTGTAGTGATTTTTCTCATGATCAAAGATTGTTAGAAAAATTGTTTACTAGAACATTAATGGATAAATCTCTGCAATGGTATTGTTCTTTGCCTCCTTATTCTATTACCTCTTTTCAACAATTGGCTAACACTTTTATTCAATAACTTCACAATAACATTGGTCCTAAAATTACTTTGACTGATTTGATGCATTGTAAACAAGGTGTTAAAGAAAAAAATGACTGATTTCATTGGTAGATATAAGCATTTGCATTCTCAAATTTATTTCCTTGTGCCTGATCAAGATATCCAAAGAATTTTTATTGCTAGTTTATAAAAATAAATTTGGGATAAACTTCTCTTAACGAAGTTTACTTCCTTTCTGCAGTTGTGTGTAGTACTTCACAATTATCAACTGACTGTGTGTCAATTGGAGAAATCTCCTTCCATGGATCCGATTGAGAAGGGTGATAGTTTTCAAAAACCATCTGCAAAGTTCAAACCAAACAAAGAATTCATCAAATTCAATGACAACAACAACATTCAAGTAGCAACCACTACAGGTGTGCCTCCTTTGTCTAAATACTTTAAAAGAGAAAAAGAATTTACTCCTTTGAATGAATCTTTGCATAGAATTATATCTTAGTTATTGCAAAGGAATGTGTTAAGGCTTCCTCCAATAAAATAAATTGATCCATCTAAGATAACTTTACCTTACTTTGATGCTAAATCCTTTTGTCAATACCATCATCAACCTACTCATGACACTGAAAAGTGTTTTTCATTGAGAAGTAAGATTCAAGATTTGATTGATAACAATACCATATCTATGGAAAGTGTGAATGATAAAGAAAATGAATCCGTAGCTCCACTGAATCAAAATCTTTAGATTTTCACTGATCCTTTACCATCCAATTCCACTAATGTGATTGAGACTGATCATCTTGCTTTCTCTCCCAGTGATGTTGGCCTTGAATCTAATAATGTGGTGAACCTTGTTGATCAACAAGAACCTCCTAAGTACTTGTGCAACACATTTGATCCTAGTGAGACCATTAACGCACTTGATGGCCCATTATACATAAGTGCAAAAATCAAAGGTATACCTTCTAGAGGCGTTCTTATTGATCTCGCTTGCATGGTTAATTTCTTTATCCTTTGGAATTGCATCAAGTGATAAATGATGATACATATGTGGTAGTTAGAGTTTTTGATGGCTTCTCTTGTCCTTCTATTAGTTCTATCACACTTCCTATTGATGTCAACACTAAATGCCTAGATGTTCAATTTTCTATCATTCCTACATCTGATCAATTTCATGTGAAGTTGGGACATCCTTGGCTCTCTTCCATGAAAGTGATCACTTCTACTATTCATAAGTGTTTCAAATTTCCTCATAATGGTAAAATCATAATTGTTAATCATAGCATGTATCACCCTGTAGTGAGGCACAAATATGTTTGTCTTGATTACTTTTGGTCCAAACAATTCCAACCTCTTCAACCTAGAAGTGATGCTCTCTTTAAATCATATCAAAATTGGAAAAATGAGATGATTTTATCCTTGAGTAAACCAAGAAATCCAACACTTAGCCTTCCTCATGATGATCATATGCCTCTTCTTGAGGACAAGGGTATTCTTCATCCTAAGGAAAGAGACAATATTCTTCCCAAAGAGACATCGATTCCTTCTCCCGTGGATGAGTCAGTTCTCCCTTCCAAGGATAGAAATGCTCCTCCTCCCAAATGTCAAGCTAATGGTAGACCTATCCCTCCTCCTCATGATGGACTCAGTCTCCTTCTGGCACCTTCCATTCCTCCTTTATATGGTGCGGCTCCTCCTCCTCAATCTTACAAAGAGAAGTGACCGGCCTCTCCTATTGTCCAACTTAAAAGACCTCAACCCATTCATCCTTCCCTAAAAGAAGATACAAATCTACAATGGTGGGAAAATGATGAGTGATGGATCAAAAGGAAAACTACCCTTTCCCTCAAAGAGAGATGATAGTTTCACTATTGATTATCCTTCAAGCACTTTTCACCATTACATTAGGAAGAAGGGGATGGGATAATTCACTAGTTTCAATCTCCACACAAAGATGATAGATTGAATTTTGAATGAATTGAGAATGTTAGGATGACCCCCCTCTTCCTTGTTTGAAATGGAAAGGAATTTTATTGACTTATGTATTGCAAAAGTGACAAAGAATCGATTATAACTTGAGATCAGAATATGGGATGAAGTTGTGCACCTGGATTTGGCAGTAAATTGTCGAGATGAAGTTGCCTTGAAAATTTGACAAAAAGTTGCCCAGACTATGGTGGGAATGTACACGGTCCTCCAAAAAATCTGCGAAACGAAAAGGGTTTTTCCACCTGTACAAATGGAGCTCGAATCTGAAAGTATAGCTGCACACCTGCAACCTACACATAGGAAAGAGAATAAGGTGGTCGGACATTATGATAAGTAGGCATTGGTGATGATTGGGTAGAAAAGGGACACTTAAAGGAGGAATAAAGTTGTTAAATAAATTACCCCCTTGTGTCACACTAATTTGTTGAGGAATAGAAGGAATACTCATGGAAGTCATAGTTAACAATGAAGGATTAAATGAAGAAGAGGGATTGCCCCAATGTCCTATGCTTGTAGGAATGACATTTTGAGTTGAAGTAGCCATGATGTTAGATGTGAAAGTAGGAATCCTAGTCATAGTATTAGTCAAAAGAATAGAGGAATTGACTTGTGTTGAAGGTTGTGAGTAACCTAGGGTTTTGGCACAACTCTTGATAAGCATGGCATTACAATCAACAATATGTGCAATGCCATGCAATATATCAATTCCATTCTTATCACTTTGAATCATGTGTTTAAGGCCTTCAATTAATGGAAGAGCTTCACTATTAGGGTATTCTTGTGACATCCATTGTTGAAAGCTATCAAATTGATTGTCCAATGTAGAAAGTTGATCTAAAGAAACCCTAGTTAAATATCCTTCTTCATCATGGGATCCATCAATGGGGTAAATAGGCACATGATTAGGATGGGAAGAATTAGCATGATCCTCATTAAAGAAGTCACCCAAATTAGGCTCCATCTGTTCGGTAATTAAACCTTGGGAAGCTTTAATTATAATGCTTCATCTAACAGGGATAGGATAGGTAGGACTAATAGTTGTAAAACTCATACACTAGAGAGAAAATTTGAAATTTGAATTGTGGAACAAAGCTTACAAAATTGAGTAATGCAAAATGTAAGAAAATAATGATTACACAATTTACATTTTGTTGGAGGAAGGGAATGACACAATTTCCAAAAATGAAAGGAAATTGGAATTTTAAAATTAGGGCCAAGTGAATACCATTTAATTTTAAAATTAGAATTTGTAAAATCAAGGCAGGCTACAATTAACCTCTTAATTTTAAATTTTTTCTTGAAAGTTGAAATGTTGAATTTTGAAGGTATTTATGATTCTAGAGGGATCAAAAATCGATAAAATTAGCTAATCTTTTGGATTTAGGCTATTAAATATAGTCATAATAGTCTCCCAAAATTTTGAGAAATAAGTCAAGGATCGTGGCGGGAACGCACATTGTCCGACCAACTTTTATTGAAATTTTCAGGGATGTATATTATGATGATTTTAAAGCTAACCCCAAAAAATTGACAAAATTTACGATCTCTAGATGGGCAAAATGAAGGTACAAAGGTGAAAATAGGACCCTATTAGGGTTTTGAAGAAAAAAGAAGAATTGGATTGTAATTTTGAAAAGGGTCAAACCTAATGGATAGGGAAACTTTGGAAAATGGTAAATGTAGATGAAATTGATTTGAAATTCACACAAAATCCAATTAATTTTAAAAACTAGGGCTTGATGACCTAACCACTTAATTTTAAAATTTGAATTTTGGGGAAAATGGGGGAAATTGAAAATTTGAATTGTAGGATTGAAGACAAATCTAAGAACAATCAGAAATCTGAAAATAAAATGGAAATCCAATTTTTTGCACAAGTTCAAGATGATTTTTGAAAATTAGAGTTTTAATAAGTAACCTCTTAATTTTGTAAATTTGAATTGCAAATTGAACATGACAATGAGGAAATTGAATTTGAGAAACAAAACAATTTTCAGATCTAAGATAACCACAAGCAATTTTTACAAATCACAAGTTCAATTTTAAATTTAAAAACTAGGCTTTTGAATGATTTAATCACTAAGTTTGCAAAAAGTTGAAACTTGTAAATGAAAAATATGCAATGTTATTCAAAGGAAAGCATGCAAGATGTCAGGTTCACAAAAATGTAATGGTGGTAAAATGATGAGTGACGGATCAAGAGGAAAACTACCCTTTCCCTCAAAGAGAGATAAGAGTTTCACTATTGATTATCCTTCAAGCACTTTTCACCATTACATTAGGAAGAAGGGGATGAGATAATTCACTAGATTCAATCTTCGCACAAAGATGATAGATTGAATTTTGAATGAATTGAGAATGTTAGGATGATCCCCCTTTTCCTTGTTTAAAATGGAAAGGAATTTGATTGACTTATGTAGTACAAAAGTGACAAAGAATCGATTATAATTTGAGATCGGAATATGGGATGAAGTTGTGCACTGGGACCTGGTAGTAAAATGTCGAGACAAAATCACCTTGTGAATTTGACAAAAATTTGTCCAGACTGTGGCAGGAATGTACATGATCCTTCGAAAAATCCATGAAATGAAAAGTGTTTTTCTGCCTCTGCAAATGGAGCCCGAATCCGAAAGTATAGCTGCGCACCTACAACCTACACATAGAAAAGAGAGGAAAATGGGTTGGGATTGGGGGATTGCCTTTAGGTGAAACCCTAGTTTTGGAATTAACCAAGTAATGAAAGAAAGTACTTGCAAGTAGATGTAAACGATTGAATTGTAGATCACCTCAAGGGAGGTTGTAGTAGCAATGTTGATAGAAGCACTTGTATAGAATTGTATGTTGAAATCAATCTCCTCTTCAATGGTTGAATCCTTGACTTGAATACAACACCTAGCCTTGAAGGGAGACTTGAGAAGGCTCAATGCTGGAAAAAAAATGCTTGAATGCTTGATCGCTTGTGCATACTCCAATCTTATCCAACTTCAACTTATACCAATGAGAGGACGAATGCCCCCTTAAATACATGTTTGGTGCATTTTAATTTCATCATGAGCTAACATCGAGGAGGTTTCCTACCTGAGGCACAACCCACAAGGCATGCTCTAGGAAGGGTCAGGGGCACCACACCCCTGTCCAAGGAGGACAAGGGTGCCACACCCCTATCCAAGGGGGGACAGTGGTTCCACACCCTTTTCCTACCCCTTTCTCCAGGGCAATGCAGACGGGGTGATGCAGAGGCCAAGGAAGAAGTTGTTTTTACAAGCCAAGCACTTGTTGGTCTCCGATAAGGCTAGAGGATTCAAGTTCGCACGTGTGAGGACCCTAATGCAGTCAAAAATTGCTAGGGTCGCAATTTTATGACACTACAGAAGCCTATACCTAATGAACCTAAACCTTCAGCCAAAACTAGATGAAACCATTGTGCAAGAGAACACCAATAGAGACGTCTTTCTAGAGCTCGTGAAGTTGCTTCCCAAACCATTTCTTCTCCTAAAACACCAACTTTTGACATGAACCCATTTTCTCCTAAATAAGATGTTGAACCTAATCCTCCAAGATGCAAAATTCTTAAGACAAATGATGGTTTAAGTTCTATTCATCTTAGAGCTTCCATTTTTATTAATCTTGATGAAGAAATGGGTGAAAATGTTGTTAATGATGAAAATTCTGATCCTAATATTTCTGATGATGAATATGAATATGTTGATGTTGACAATGATTTATATACAAAAATTTCAAAAGCATCAATCCTAAGTCCTAGTAACGAACAAAGTGACTCATCATTAGAGCATGGTCCTTATTTAGAACTTGTGATAGCTCCATCTACTGTGCTCAATGTGGCTCCTCTTGCATATTGTCCACCTTCTCAAAACAATGATCAACAAGATCAAGGGGAGGATTACGTGCTTGATTAGCTTCATTAGCATCGTAGATTCTCTTTCTCTCTCCTCTCTTGATTGTTTGTGATCCTTCTATTTTTTCCCTATTCTTCTATTTGTTGTCCCTAGTGTTGTCTACTTGATGACGATGCAAAGTGTTGCGATCTCTTTTGGTCTGTTCCATGTTGACTCAAAAGACACATGTGTTCCCTTCTTCCATGGTAGTTTCCTTTATTTTGGGGATGATGACAGTTATATGCACATATATATACATGATATACATGAGTTATCATAAAAAGCATACTAACCCTAGAGTTAAGTGAAGCCACCTCGGGCTTTGTGTTTTGTGTTCATTATCCTTTGATTTGTCTTCTCTTGGGGGCTAAATTATTGTGATAACATACTTGTCTTTTTGGGTGTATCTTACCTTAAACAAATTTCTCCCTGAAAGGCATGTGCAATCGCTTTAACATGGGGCATACACTTCACTCATGATTCTCTCTCTTGATACTTAAAGTTACTTAGCGAACTTTGTCTTTGCTTTGTAATTTTTGGTATTTTTTCTTTTCATGACTCATAGTAAGAGAACCTTACTAGTTATAGTCATAGTTCTCTCTTTCTCTTCCATGATCTTCCCTTTTACCTTATTATTGAAGTTGTAAGATCCTAAAGTCCATCAGGGGTTTGGTGTATCTCGCCTCTTTGACGTGGTGAAAATCTTTTGATATGAACTCCTTGTACTTTACCATGAGTATTTGCATTAGCTAATACTCCCGCTAAAGTGGGGGCTAAATGTAGCGTCCTAAAATTGCACCCCTTGCAATTTTTTTATCACATTTGGGTCTTGGCCTTAGTGTTTGCACCCCTTGGCCTGATCAGAGACCTGATTATGCTCATACATGTTATAAACACAATCTAGCTCAAAGATGCACCTCTTTTCCACCTTGATCTTGCCCCAAAATAGGATAGGACCAAGGTGTGGCGCCCTGGTCCTCCCTAATGGGGACCTATTTTGGACCCCTGACCTATCTGAAATTTGAGCGGGAAAAACCCCTCCATGTTGGCTCATGTCAAAAAATTAATTTGTTTTCCCTACGGGCAAGTATATAAGAGGGATTTCCCCTCTCATTTGATCGTTGATTACATTCATGAGCAAGCATTCAAGTATTCAAAAGAAGTTGAGCATTTTCAATCTTCTTTCAAGCTTTTGAGTAGTAATAGAGTCAAGATTTCAAGCATTAAAAAGGAGATCATCATCCCAATTCATGAAGTCCTAATTCTATGTGGAGGCAAGCAAAATTTCACAAGGAGGTATAATCATTTCATTTTCAGTCAATTCAACGTCCCCTCAAAGAGGAGGATTTCTACTTTCAATCATTTCAATTACAATATTTCAAGCACTTGGTTAATTCCAAAATCGGGGTTTGACCTAAAGGCAAGCCCCTATTCCCAACACATTTTCCTTTCCTTATGTGTGCAAAAAAATAGGTTTGCAGTTCTAACTCTCAAGATAAGCTTCAGACATAGAGATGGAAAAACCCTTTTCGGTGATCGGAAATTTCAGAGGACCAAGAGGAGGGCATCCTGGTCCCTGCACACAATCCCTGCTATTTTTGGCAGTTTTCACAAAGTAGTTCCAAATCATCTCATACTTCTCAGATCTAGGTGCACGACACAATCACAAATCTACAACTCACTGTTTTCTTAGATTTGTCTTCATTTCTGACACTTAGTCTTAATTCAACTCGTCAACTTACAAAAGATGGTCAAACACATTCCATTTAATCAATTTACTTAGTATTTAGTATTAATATGATTAGTGACTAAATCTAGTGGATTTCCCCCCCTCTTTTGAATGTAAAGGAATCTCCCCATTCAAGCGGAAACAGGTGATTTGGTGATTTGGTGATTTCTCCTTCTATGTTGCAAATTGCCAAGTCACCTATTTTTCCCTTTTACAAGAGCATCTTTTATTTTTAGCAAAGAATATCTTTGATCAATTTGAACATTAAATTTTCGTCCAATAATGATGTCATTAGTAAACCACTTGTGATTTTTTATTTCTATTTTTCTTGTTTATTGATGCTAGAGGATGGAGTGTGATATGGGCTATATGACTGATGTGCATGTATTATTCAGCTGTTAGAGTTGTTTTATAATTTGAATGTTACTGATGCTCTTATAGACACATGGCCCAATATTTGTATCATAACCTCTTATTGTTGAATAATGCAATTAATTTTACTTTGGACGGTGGATTTTTTTCTCTCGAATAAAATTTTCTCATTCAAATATAATTTTTTGATATATTCTTTTCTATAACTTCGAAATATTGTTTTTTACACGTATCTCTCCTTGAAAATTAATTAGGCAGCATTTCCACACCATTATTTAAAATAATAATAATTATTTCTTACAATTACATCCGTCATGACATGAAGAAATCATTTTGCGACATCCGATTTCACACTTGTGATAATAATCATAATGACATTAGTAATTAATTCAAAGGGATGTTGCACATCCCGGCAACTTTTATAATCTACAGAAGAGTCGTTCGTCTTCATTGCATTACCTTTTAAGTGTTCCAATTAACATGACAAATGTAAAATCCATAAGCATTAATATGGACGGAAGAATTTAACAAAACCCGAAGATAATGATGAGATTAAATAAGAACAATTTATCTGCAAATCAAAATTATTGTCTCACATGATCAAAACATATCCTTCCCACTCTTATTTTCAGGTCAAGAAACAACTTTCCATATCAAATCCCATCAAATACATGAATGTCTAACAATGTAGACAATCACAATCAACCCTTTCAAACATTTCACAAGGAAAATGAAAATTCTTGGAATCCCTGGACAAGTATAGCAGAGAGCAGTCCCACCAATACAAAAGCATAACCATTCATGCTCTGCTTAGTCCCCACACCTGCAACAAATCAGAAGGAAACACACAAGTTTTAGTTATAAGCATTGTAAGACATGCTACTGATAAAATAAGAATGCAGGGATATGGATTATAGTGGTGGAGATTTCAATAGCTAACCATGGCTTGTAGGGGCATGAGCATGGTTTGAAGGTGCTTCAGCAGGGGCACCATTAACCTCTATCACTTGAAACAGAAGAGCACTCACCACAATCACTGTGAAAACAAGCTTAAGACCTCTAACACAGAATGCCATCTTCTATGAAATTCTATGCTCTTCTAATTGACTAGAGATGCTTTTGGATGCCTCCTAAAATGCTTAGGAAATATGGAGGATGGATATTTATTGAAATGAAATAGGGATGGTGATATATAAACATGAAGAAGAGGTCTTAGGTAATTGGGGGAGGTGTTATTTGAATAGCCTAAAGGAGAGAGATACGAGTGAGTCAACTCAGAATGACAACCAGCTTACATGATACATATACCTGCTACGGCATCTTCGACCTGTTCCATCAATTAAAAAATGAAATGTCAGAGTTTGCTTATGAATACAAAGAGCCCATTGTCAACTTAAACCTAAATAGAGAGTGATGGAAATCATAAAATGACTTGTTTTATTTTACTGAGCTACTTCAAATAGTTTTAAAAAATAAGGTAGACTAGGTTAAGATATATGTCGGCAGAGATAAAAAATAAAAAATTCCATGCAAATCTAGTATCAACGAGAAAGGATTCTATTGAATTGAAGTTTAAAGTAATCGAAACTTATCTGAATTGTTGTAAGATAAGCTTAAGTGGCAGGAGGTAAACGAATTTTTATACTTATATATGTGTTTTTTAAATAATATATAAGTTTTTGATTAGAAGTTAAAACATGAGAAAGTTTAATAGTAAGATCATTACAAGTCAATACAAATAATATGGCATGTTCTATCACTCAACTATTTATAGGTGATCTTTGTGATCGTTTTATCTGGATCACATCTTTGTCCATATTTCGCTGTGGACATTTGATTTGATTCATCATCATAGTATGTCTTCTTTTACCATAGATTATTTATACGATACCATAGATTGCAGTAATCGATCATTTGATTACATGTAGATCCATAGTGATTAACCTATTTATTCCATGTAGTATCTTTCCTACATGATATTTTCCTCCATGATTCTTGCCTCTCATAATCATGTGGATTTCTACATATTTCACTCTTTGCAATCTTGGAACCTTCTTTGATTCTTCATTATTTTTTCTCACTTGTTCTATTAGCTCATGATTGGAAATAAAGTTTTCTTTTAAATTATATTTGAATCTTACTTCTAAGCTTATTCTCTATTTTTTAACACAAGATTCAATAAATTCCTAAACATTTGAAATTGGTCTCCATTATGTATAATATCCTACAATGTAACTTTTTCCTATAGAGCTTTAGGAAATATTTTTGCCAAATAATATTGACTGTTCTTAAAGATTCTAGCTAGGTATATTTGAGAGTAATATCTACCCCATCTATATTCAAAGAATTTAAATTTTAATTCCAAAGATTTATCCATAGAAAGTTTATATCTTTAAAATTTGAATTCTTTTTCCCTCTATTTGACTAGATCCTTGAGTTACTTTTATTGTACTTGTAGTTTATTAGCTAATTTCATGTTAATGAACAAATACTTTCCACTAGGTCTTGTTGAAACAGTCACATTTTCCTTTTAAAAACATCAATGAAATTGAAGAATTGATTATTCCTTCCTTGAAGCTAAAATACATGTAATTTTATCATCCTCCTTTCACTTCTTTTATGGTGCCCATCTTATTAAGAAAATATTTTTTAGTTCATCCAAAAAAGAAATGCTTTTCGTACAACATCATAAACCATTGGTCAATTAACCATTTGAGCATAATAAATTTAGTTTCCATAGTGATTTTTTATCATGGGCTATACTATATTAAAGTCTTCATTCTAATGCCTTATTACTTCCATCAAAATTAGGTAACCTCATTGAACTAGGGTTTTAATTTTTGTAATAGATCTCCTTTCTACCACATATTAGTGAATTGACATTGAGTATTGAGGAGGTAAGTGGACTATGGGATCCTAGGATAATAGATGCAGACTAAGATCTCAATTATCCACACAAATGATGATTGGGTACTAACATAAATAGGTTCAATTAAAATCCTAATAGGAGAGTTGAACACTTGGTTCTATGTTCCCTTTTTTAATATGTAATGGAATTGAGATGAGTGTATCTGCTATCTAGGTTTAATGATAGGAAAATCATGACTTTTTGTAATAGCAAAAAATACCATAATAGAAAAAAATAAAAGTAGACTAGATCAGGAAATAAGACACATAAAGGAACCTAGATCTATAAATTGAACTTAAAAATGTTAGATTGGTGTGTTGGGTGCCCTAGCGTGAGGGTACTTGTGCAAATAGAAAGGAGAAAAATTACAATAAGGAGGTCCTATATGTCTGCCCCTTAGAAATTAAACCAAAATAGTCAAACACAAGTGATGGGTGCCCTAGTATAGGTATCTTTGCCTATTTCAAAGTCATCACAACCTATAGAAGTTTTTTATATTTTCTCTTGCATCACCTTTTGTTGTCATATTTGTATGAAAAATGAGATTCTAGCCTAGGAATATAAACTAAGGTATAATATCTCCATGGCATATCATTAGAACATGAATAAGTTTAAACTATAGTCTTAATAGGAGACTTGAACATTTTGATTGATGTTTCTTTGTTGCAATGGATTTGAGATTGTGAAGTGTGTGTGAATGAACTAGGTTGAGTGATAGAAAAATGATGACTTTCAAGAATAAAAGTGGAATACATAACAAAAAAATAGCATAGCAACTTAGAATAGAAGTGAAATATAGAACAAAAAATTAACATAGTAAATTAACAAAGTACATAGAGGAAGGTATAGCTCAAATCTAGAGCCCAAAGTGTTAGACATGGTTGGAGGGAATCCTAGTCTTGGGGGAGTCAAAATTGATATAAACTTGGGCAAAAATGTAGTTATGAGGTCTTATAGGCATGTCTCTTAGAAATATAGCCCGCAAACATTAGACATAGTTGGAAGGTATCCTAGTCTAGGTGTTTTCACTTGTTTGAAATATGGAATCATTTTTCACCATCTTCCTTGCCCACTTGTAGCATTCTTTGTGGTCTTATATGAACCTATATACATGAAAAGGTGGAAAATGGATGTGCTATAAAGGGTCTTACCTAATTCAAACTCTATGTTGTTGTTCCCACCTCCACAACAATTATGATTGATGAGAAAAAGAGCTTATCCTTAAAAACAACATAGGCTAAATCATAATGGAAATGTTGAATTGGAAAATATTACCTTAGGAATAGAAATTATGTTAATCTAATGCTCTTTCAACAAATCCCTCAAGTGTTTATGTATTAACATGATAATAAAAAAATAATCAACATGAAATCATACTTGAATGTACGCTTTTGTAGCTTGTTGATAAATTGGTTGAATATTCAAATCTAAAGTGCCCTCTTGATAATGATAGATCAATCAAAATGTACCTTAGAATGTCTTAGATCTTATGAATGACAAAGGATTTCTTTAGATAGGGTTTACAAGGTATTTCTAAATTTAAGCCAACAACCAATGGTCAAATGAAAAGATCAAGAATGGATCATGAATGACAAAGGTTTAAACTCACACAAATTTGAATTTGGGTCCATTTTAGAGGGAATAGGATGCTAAACATCGTAATCTACTAAAAAATGGACCATAAATAGAGGTGGTAGAGAATCGGGGTCCATAACAAAGGATCTAGTCTCAAAACTAGCATATAATGACAATTAAGTTGTGAATTCACCAACAAAATTATAGAGTAGGATAGGGCCCAAATAGGCTTAAAATAATCTATGAGAAATCAAACTAAATCAGGTGCCCAAATAGAGTGTGAAAATATAAACGGATATAATTTACTATGCTACATATATCCCCTACTCTAATGGGAGTATGAACTTACCCTTATACTCATGGTAAATGAGAGAAAGTAGTTGAGAGAAAGATATACAAGGGATAAGATGCAATTAAGTGGAGAGAAGAAAGTCCCAAAGCTTTAGATTTATCAATGCATGCAAGAAGATCCAAATAAGGATACATAGAAAAAAAGACATGACAAAGAAAAATTAAAAAAAAGGGCAAATAAATCAAACAAAAGGACACAAAAAGGGTTTAGTACCGAAAAATGAAGCTCCAACTCAACTAGCTAAAGAGATCTTGACATCGATATAGTCTCCACTACTAAGTGTCATTATCAAAACACTATTGCAAGAGAACAAGAAGACTTTTGAAAAGAGACAAAAGTATACACCAATTTGTGATGAGAAAAGGGTTCTATGGTCCAACAACAAGAAAATTATGTTATGTTAGGGGTCCATAGAAAATCCATGAATTCCATTATCAAACAAGTTGAATTATGCTAGGTGATTCATGTTTACAATATAGATTCTATTTTCCAAGAAGTTGTGTTATTTTGGATGATCCATGCAAAAGGTACAAACTCCATAGAGACAACAAGTTGTGTTATGTTGTGTGATCCATGTATTAGAATATACGATTACACTGTAAAACCTTGTCATACTAGGTAATTAACACCCTAGGAAGTGTAAAAAACTACAACAATCACACTAACACATTTTGTTTTATGCTAGGTATCCAACATCTTAGGGATCATAAGCAACAAAAATGATGAAACTAGAAATCATCACTATACTAGTAGACCAATGGCTTAGAGAGCATAAAACATTCTCAACAAAGGATCAAACTAGCAAGTTGTGTTATGCTAGGTGATCCATATATCATCAATGCTTTTTAAGGGATCAAACTAGTAAGCCACACTATACTAGATGATCAAAAAAAAGTTTGTATGTCATTAAAGTTGCTAGAGATAGATTGATAAGCACACCTCAAGGAGTGATACACAACAACACACCACCACTTAGGGTGTAAATCAATGAACTCAACAAGAAACACAAAGGCCTCATATTCCCCCTCTTAAGATGTCAAAATATTTTGATGTTGATATCTTAAGAAATACAGAGATCCATATCAAGGATAAAACACCTTCAACACCAAGGCGATATCCTTAACAAAACATGCATTCATCCAAACTAGGAGTAAATCCTTATAAAGGATACAAATCTTCAAGAAATGAAAGGATTATTATAAATGAAACATCTTGCAACAAGGGTAAAGGGATCCTTATCAAGGATACTTAATTATTGGGAGGGAGGGATATTTGTCTAAGGATATCTACCTCCATATAGAAAGGAGATCTTCAAACAAAGATACCATATTTAATAGTAATATGGATTGGAGATCTGTAGCAAGAATACAAACCTTCTGAATTTCTAGGAGAAGGGATTCTTGATGAAGGATGCAAACTTTCAAGACCAAGGAGAGATAGTTTATAAAACGATATACATTTAAGCATGGAAGAGATCCTAATCAAGGATGCACACCTCCAAGAAAGGAATAAATAATCATGTTTAGGACATAAAATTCTATGCAAGGAATGAGATATTTATAAAATATAACATCTCAACAAAGGAAAAGTGGATTCTTATGAAGGATAAATATTTCTAAACTATTCATGCCCTCAGTGAATAGACAAGAGTAAATAGGATATTATGCTACTACACAAGTATGATTGCACATGAAAATGTATCACGATGAATGACAATGACCCCCCAAGAGGTAAGAGACAAATGTCACATAGTTAGGAGCAACATAACAGATCACAATTTTAATCCAATTACACAAGAGACCAAATTATTGAAAAGGTCAATATCATGTGTTGTAGGAATAGTGGTACCATTATTGTTGAATTATCTAACTATTACCAATTTTTGCACACAACTCAAATTGGCAGAGTCGGAGCAGTTACAATCTTAATGGTGAAAGGTACATTTTCTCAACGATATTTGATCATGTTTGAAATGAAAGCTTTCAATAAGTTTCAGATTTATTATGCAAGAACATAATAGAAAATTTTCAGAAATACATAGTATTTCTATTCTTTTCCATTTCATTATGAAAGTACATAAAAGATTGCAAAAAATAGTTCCATTTCATTCTTTGAAGAAGATAAAGTGTTTAGAAGTCCGACACAAGTTGTGGGAGTAGCTGAACCGACATATGACATATGAAAAGTACTATATAGCTGAGTAAAGAAGAAGAGAATAGATAAGGGTAACATAGCCATCATTGCCTAATGATGAGTCTTCAGGGGGTCTTCAAAGTTGTCATCTTCTCTTCTCCCAATCTTCAAACAAACCTGCAAATAATGAGCGAGAAGGGTTAGAGAGCCTCTTTGGTTATGGGACCTTATATGTTCTACTAACAGGATATAGTGCATCACACATGCCATAGTTATCAAGTAAATATCAAATGCATGCTACATTTCTAGGGAAGATGAAAAGTATCAATCACCAAGGCATTTTGTCATGAGACAAAAGATGCATTTTATCTTGCTAACATTATTTATTCATTGTGCAGGTACAGGTACATAATTCATTACTAATTCATTAGATTTAAACATAATTTTCTATGGTTGAAACCACCAACATAATTTTGGCATTTATCCTACATTCATGCCTATCTTCATGACCCTTTTTAAAAACTAACAATTTATAGTTGTAACTAGAACACCCATACACAACACATGGTGCTTGTCATGCTATCTCTTGGGTGAACTCACAATACTGGTTCCCACTTTTTGACCAACTTTGACACTTAGATGAATATTTTGAAAAAAATCTTCACTTTCTGACACTTATAACTTTTAAATCGTTAAGAATTTGAAGATGATATAAACTAGTGATTTTTAACATCTTGTTTGTAGATTCTAAATATATTTTTTGCAAATTTGTTTGAATAAAATTTTATTGATTTTTCCATCTCCCTCAAAAAGTAGTTGTTTACAACAAACAACATTTTTTAAGAGTGATGTGTATCCCGAAACGCATAATTTTTTTTCTATAAATGATAAAAACTTAATTCTTTTGAATTTTGGTTTGTAAAATCAATACCTAGGGCATGCATTTGGTTTGATAGTGATATGTTGAATATTTTTTTTTTTATTAAGTTTTGAAAATTGAATAATTATAATTTGGCTATAGGTGTATGTTTGAACACATAACTTGTTCTATATATATCAAAATTCAATTTTCTTTTTTTTGTTAGAAAGAAAACACCAATACCTAGTGCATAGATATTTTTCAGAATTTTTTTGAACTAGTTTACTATTTTTCCCAATGCATTGAACAAAGAAGTTCATGTTCGATGAAAAACCTACATTCATAACAAATAAAATAAAAATATATTAATGAAATTAAATATATTAAAATTTATACTATTTGGAAATCTTATAATAAGGACTAAATACTTATAAAAAAATAAAATTTAAATGAATTAATTTGACCCCCCAAAAGCTAATGTAAAATTGTTTTTTAATCAGCATTTGATAGATGCAAAGGAGACTCCATTGCAAGTATGATTTAGAAGTAGAGAGGTTCTATCCAAGAAATTTTGATCTAAGAGCCTTTGATTTAACTCTCTCCAATTAATTACTTCAAATGGGACCTCTTAAAACTTAAATCATTATATTTTTTTAAAAAAGTATGATTTCAGCAAAAATCAGGATGTGCCAAAAAGTGGGAACCAGCTTTGTGAGTTCACCCTCTTAGGAAAATGGTGTACCAACTATGCAATAATAAAAGGTTACTATTGATAAATGAGGAAGGGGGGGTATCCCCATTATAGGGTTCAGGGGGGTTTCCCTCCCTAATAGGCAGTTCAGGGGCCACATGCTTCACACATGGGTTTGGGGGTAGTGCCTTTGAAAGGCACCTTTTATTTATAATTTAGCATTATAAATCTTGACCATTTATCATCAAGACATAGATCTAACAGTGGATATTTTGTATTCTTTACTTTCCCTAGAAGGAAACCCTATTTAATGAGGGCATTGTATTACAACTATTTATTGTAATATATTTTGAGAGTCTAATAGTTGTTGAGTTACCTCGGGATCAGTGTTGGTGATACTCTTGTGAGAATATTTCTTTACAAGTATATTGTAATTTGCTATTGATTTCTGAATAATATATTAGATGACTTTTTCGAGTGTGAGCTTTTTCTCCTTAAAGAGTTTTCATTGCGTAAATCACTATGTTATGGTATGCGTGTTATTTATGTTTATTTTTGTTAAGTTTCTATAACTATTGTTAAGTTCTATAAAATTTTACATTACCCTCCTCTCAAGGTTAGTGTAGGGATTCATTTTGCTACCTTAACTTAATTTTACCCTCTCCATATGGATACCAATAGCATGCCTTTTATCCAGCCCATCAAATATCAATTATTAAACACTTTCTCTACTACACTATTATACACTTTGTTTTTCTCATGCTTCTTGATGCAGCTAAGCTAGTCATGACACCACTAGGAAAGATCGTTTCTATTGCATTTTATTGAATAATACCAATTTTTGTGACCATCTATACTTTTATATGGTACTTCATCAACAACTTTTGGAATTCATTAGCAAGAACAATTGACTTCTATGACCAAACTATCAATAAGAGTAACTATCATCTTTACTCACAAATCTAAAACTTCATAAGAAATTGTAATAAATTTCTATAACATATAAAACTTTAGTGTTGAGGCCTACCTTTTTAGTAACTAACAAATTTATTAGTGGCAACTAAATTTTGTAGCAAGGGCATTTCATCTTAATCCAAACCACCAATTATTTTTATATTGAATCAAGTTATCTCGATTTGGTAAACAACACAACAAAATAATAATTTGATTCTCATAATCAATTTGCACATTTATGAACTTTAAAATTACATGTCACAATCCAATATTGAGATAATTTAGACTAAAAAATAAAGTCATAATCACCCATCTTTAAGTTTCTCATGTCTTCTTGCATGGAAAAATATATGTTTGCTAGTGATTTAGCCTTGCACAATTTATGTAATAGTCACCTATACTAGAGATGAGTACACAATGTCTACTATCTAGATGAGTGACTACATTATAACAAAAAATGTAATATCTATTCTAACAATGAAAAATAACACAATAAATAACATAATTTGATATTATATTCCACAACTATAATATTACAATGCTAGAAGATCTATTTTTGACCAGTTGTACGTAACCATTTTTACTTATCTTTATATAAGATCAGCACCCAAGTTGGTTTTTTGTTTTAGTAATAAAAAATAATTAAATTCCAATTAACTTTAGTAAATGTAAAATCCATGTTCATTAATACAGATAAAATAATATAGTAAAACTTGATCGAGATTAAATAAGAATAGTTTATTCCAAATCAAAAAATATTTTTATATGATAAGAACATATCCATATGACTTATTTTTCCCTCAACAAATACAAATTTCCATCCTAAATCCTATCAAATACATGAATTTATAACAATTTTTCACAATCAAGATCAGCTAGAATGTCTGGATGAGTATACCAGAGAGCAGTCCCACCAATACAAAAGCATAGCAATTCATGTTCTCCTTGATCCCCACACTTGCAACAAATCAAAAAATAAAATAATTTTTTTTTTTTTAGTTATAAGAATTGTATGGCATGGTACTGATAAAAATAAGAATACAGAATTATTAGAGTTTTGAATAGATGAACATGTCTTATAGAGGCATGAGCATGGCTTGAAGGGGCTACAGCTGGGGTACCATTTGCTAGTTACAAGTAGAGAAATCATAAATGAATGAACAAGAACACACAAAGACAAGAACATAAAATTTTTATAGCGGTTCATCAAATGACTACATCCACTTAACCGCAAGGAATATCTTCATTAATCAATCTCAAATACATGGGCTACACATAGCCATTATATAATCATATTTAGATATGAAATGAACAGTTGGGAGAAGGTGAAAGGTCATGTGACCGTTGGGATTCACATTCTCAACAATCTCCCCCATGAAGGCCAATCAACATAGCCATGCATGGTAATATTCCCTGCATCTCCATTTTCGATCTTACATTCGAAATAGGCCTTGAGAAGATTTTAATTTTGCTAAACTCTTCTCAAGAAAACTTCAAATGAGCCTTATCCAACTCAAAGCATAGTAAAAAATATCTTCTCCTATAGCAAACATAGACACAAAATTTCCCATCGAACCACAACCAAAAACATTACTTTCTGCAGGGTCAAAATAAACCCTTGACTTGTGCTCCAAAATTGGTTGTTTTGCAAACCAATCTAATCTCTCTCCATTGGTCTGAGAAAGTTTCTTCTTGCCACCAATTGGGATATATTCCATTCTCTTCTACTTAAACATGTATGCAAAGTTCATTGGCATTTCATCAGTGGCTTGGTTAGGATCATCAATGTCACCCATGTTTTCTTGTGGGCATCCACTAGTCTAAATTCTAACATAATAATTCTGTAGTTTCTGGCCAAATGCCATGCTAATAGCATGAAAAACCATATCAAAAACTCCATATGTAACAATCTTCATAACAAACTTATCCCAATGGAAGGCCCCATCCTTGCACCCTCTTGTACTCATACTTCTAATCAACCTGCATTGTTCCCATAGACAACACCAACAAATCTACCATGCCTCTCATATATGGAAACTCTTTCTTATTGTTTAACACATGCGTAATGACATCAATAGTAGGATTGGGCATATTAAACCTCATTGACCCTTGCACCTATGTGTTAATTATGGGTAGCTTGGACAGCTGTTCATCCTTACCCAGAAATAACAACATTAGTTATGGGTAGTTTTGGACAGCTGTTCGTCCTAACCTAGAATTAGAAAATGGTTGTTTTTGTCAAACAAGTATTGTTAGGATAAAAGCAATTGTTATTTAATAATGGCTCTTTTTAGGTGACACCTCATAGCCAAAATTAGTTATTGGTTATTGAGTTGTCTTAATCTCAGCCGTTCGTTTGAATTAATCTCGGTCGTTGGTTCTCCAATAGAGTAGTATAAAAAGGGGTCATGGGTCATTTGGAAAGAATGAAGTCTTGAGAAGAATTTGCAGTGATAGCAAATAGTCTTGTAGTGTTAGCAAGAGGTGCAGTGATAGTGTTGATATAGCAGTGGAGGATATCAGCAGGAGATATTAGGAGTTTGTCGGAGTTCTGCTAGTAAGAGGCAAGGAATTATTTTGTAATTCTTATATTGCTGAAGATTAATATATTTTCCATCTGTAGAACTAGTTTTCCCTTAGGGGTTTTTCCAGGGATGATTGTCCAAAAATATTGTGTCCTTGTGTTGCTTATTTCTTTCCGTATTTTTAGTGAAGTTGCAGTTGTGTTATTTTTTGATATTCAGCTGTAAATTTATTTTCAATAGTTAAATAGTTTTTATGAGATAGGAGATTAATAATCAGTGACTGCAATAGAATTTCTACATGGTATCAGAGCTTTGTTGAGGGTAGAAAAGGTTTACCCTAAGAAAAGGAAAGAAATTTGAGTTTGACCTCTTTCGAGTTATTGTTTTCCTTTATTTCCTTGAGATGGCCTCAGCAGGTTTGAGAGATCAGGACAGATTAGATGGTGCCTCAAATTTTGGTGTCTGGAAAGCCAGAATTTCTTTATTGCTGGAAGAGAATGGTATCAAGGAATATGTTACCAGTACTGTAGCTGTACCTACAAATCCAGTACAACTTGTAGCATACAAGAAGGATGATGCCAAGGCGAGGAGGATAATCCTTGATGGTGTCAAGGACCATGTTGTTCCACATATCGCATAGTTAGATACAACAAAGAAGATTTGGGATGCCATTCTAAATCTGTACCAAAATTCTACCACTAATCGGAAGCTGATTCTCAGAGAAAAGTTGAGGAATACCCGAATGAATAAGGGAGAAGACGTGACAAGTTACCTCACCAGACTCAGACTTGTCAAGGATGAGTTAGCGGCTATTGGAGATAAACCAAGTGATGATGAGCTAGTATGGATAGCCCTAAATGGGTTTTCTAAGCAGTGGGATGTCTTTGTTCAAGTTGTTAATGGACAAGACACCTTACCAAGTTGGGATCGACTTTGGAGTGACTTCACTCAGGAGGAGCTTAGACTAAGTCTTGTCAATGGAGCCAACAATAAGAGTCAGAAAAGTGAGGCAGAACATGAGAACGTTGCCCTAGCGGGTAAAGGAAAAGCAAAGAAGGGGTCCAGCAAAGGATCAAATCCACAAGGTGAGAAGAAGAAGAAAGACTTGTTGAAGATCAAGTGCTACGGCTGTCATGAGTTTGGCCACTATGTCAGCGATTGCCTAGAAAGGAAGAAGAATGACAAGAAACGCAAGAAGCAAGTTGCAGCTTCAGCAAGTGCAGATGAGCTCTCGAATAGAATGGAAGATGAGTTTGCACTCATAGCGTGTATGGTTAGCTCAACCTCATAGAGTGTTTGGTACATAGATAGTGGGGTGTCATTTCATATGACAGGAGTTAGAGAATACTTCTCCAGTTACAAGGAGGAGAGCACCAGAATCCAGATCTCTATGGGAAACATGTCCAAACTCAACTCAGTTGGGAAAGGGACTGTTCAATTTTAGAGGGAGAATGGTAAGATGATTCCTCTTCATGATGTGTTGCATGTTCTAGGCTTAGGGATGAATTTGATTTCTGTGTCTGTCCTTCAGGACAAAGGGTACAATGTACTCTTTAGAGGGGCACATGTATTGATTAAGCATAAGGATTGGAAATCACCCATAGCTATTGCAGTGAGGAGTGGTCAGCTTTATAGGTTGCAGTTTGATACTCCTAAGGCACTCATGAGCTACAACAATCTTAGAGATCTTGGAGAGCTATGGCATAGGAGAATGGGCCATATACATCATGGAGCACTTAAATTGCTTTGTGAGACTGTGATAGGTGTTCCAGAGGTGAGCATAGAGCATGATGATATATGTAAGGGATGTGTGTTGGGGAAGTTTGCGAAAACATCTTTTCCAAGAAGTGACACAAGATCTGAGGGTGTTCTTGATCTAGTACATTCAGATGTATGTGGACCTATGTCAACAAAGTCTTTCAGAGGGTATGAGTACTTTGTTACTTTTATTGATGATTTCTCTAGGAAGACTTGGGTATACTTCTTGAAGACCAAGGATGAGGTTTTCAGTCCCTTCTAAGAGTTCAAAGCTCTTGTGGAGAATTCAACAGGAAAGAAGATAAAGGTTCTTCGATCAGACAATGGAGGTGAGTACAAAGGAAAAGAGTTCTAGGAGTTCTACAGCAAGGAAGGAATCAAGAGAGAGTGGACTGTTCCTTACAATCCACAATAGAATGGAGTTGCTGAGAGGAAGAATCGGTCTATATCAGAGGTAGTAAGGGCTATGTTGCATGACCAGGATATGCCTCGTTATCTATGGGCAGAAGCATGTAGTACAACTGTATACATATAGAATAGGGTTCCACATAAGGTGCTAGGGAAGATGACACCAAAGGAAGCATTCATTGGGAAGAAGCCAGATGTCAGTCACTTCAGGATCTTTGGGAGTTTGGCATATTGTCACATTCCAAGGGATACACATACCAAGTTAGATCAGACTGCAGAAAGAGGGTACTTTGTGGGGTACAGTGAAACCTCAAAGGCATATCAGATATTCATTCTAGGGACTAGGTGGATTATTGTTCGACATGATGTCAAGTTCATGGAGGATAAGGCATTTAGAAGGTCCAGAGATTTGCTAGCAGATGATCAGAATGAGCAGCCAACAGAAGCTCCAAGGATAGCTCAATCGAGTCAAGGGCAGCAAAGCTCAAGTACAATTACTAGTACAAGCATAGGCTCAGGTAGTGAGAGTTTGCAGAGTATGGAACAACTGGTGCAGTAGGAGATGCATCAAGAAGACATGGAGGCTAATGTTTCATCCTCTACAATTGGCAGTAGGAATCACGAGGTTTAGCCGACACAAAAGAATACTCAGGAGTTAGTGGGTACTCCTAGGAGGACTAGTAGACAGCGGAAACAACCAGCTAGGTATGATGACTATGTAGCATTAGTTAGTCAGTTGGTAGATAGTGAACCTTCTAGCTATTAGGAGGCTGCACAACATTAGGTGTGGCAAGATGCAATGGTTGAGGAGTATACCTCAATAATGCAGAACGATGTGTGGGAAGTAGTTCCTAGACCAATAGATAGGGCTGTGGTTGGATCACGTTGGATCTATAAGATCAAGCATGGTGCAAATGGTAGCATCGAGAAATACAAGGCAAGGTTCGTGGCAAAGGGGTTCTCTCAGAAGGAGGGAATAGACTATGAGGAGAAATTTTCTCCAGTGGCTAGGTATACTTCTATACGAGCTATAATATCAGTTTCAGCACATATGGGATGGCAGATCCATCAAATGGATGTCAAGACAGTGTTCCTAAATGGGGAGTTGAAAGAGGAGGTATACATAGAACAACCAGAGGGCTTTGTAGCACACAGTAAAGAGACCCACGTGTGTAGATTAAAGAAAGCTTTGTACAGACTCAAGCAGGCTCCCAGAGCGTGGTATGAGCACATTGATAGTTACTTGCAGGAAATGGGCTTTGTGAAGAGTGAGGCGGATGCTAACCTCTACTACTTGGTGGTTGGGGGTGAGATTCTCATTCTTGTCCTGTATGTGGATGACTTGTTTCTAATTGGTTCACTAGGGCTCATAGAGGAGTGCAAGAGGGACCTTGCAGTGGAGTTCGAGATGAAAGATTTGGGACTTATGCACTACTTTTTAGGCATGGAGGTATGGTAGACAGATAGAGATATTTTCCTTGGGCAAGGGAAATATTGCATCGAAATCTTGAAGAGGTTCAAGATGGAAGATTGCAAAGCCATGTCTACACCTATGATCACAAATTGGAGGAAGGTAGACACATCTAGAGAGACGGATGTAGATCCCACCTTATACAGGCAGTTGATTGGTTCTCTCATGTATTTGGTCAATACCAGGCCAGATATAGCATTTGTAGTTGTAGCATCCTAAAATTGCTACACTTGCAATTTTGACGGCATTTCGGTCTTCACGATGGTGACGCAACACGCAACCTGAATGGAGACCCCAAAACTTGCTCACGACACCAAAAACTGCATTTTTCAAGCACCCTGGCCTGAACCTCCTTGCACCCTGCTGTCCCGGGAGGTGGTACCAGACCGCTCAGCGCCCTGGTCCCTCAGGACCGGGCGCCCAGCGCCCTGGTCCCCAGGACCATGGCGCCCAGCGCCCTGGTCCCCAGGACCATGGCGCCCAGCGCCCTGGTCCCTGGGTCCTATTTTGGGCCTGATCTCCTAAGGAGATTGCGGGTCTTTTTGTTTGCAATTTGGAAATTACATTTCCTGGTCGGCCTAAGGTCGGGAAAATCAGTCTTTTAGCCCTAATTGACAAGTATATAAACTACATTTTCCTCTTTCATTCGATAGATGAAAAAAAGGCGAAAGCAAGATTCAAGCATTCAAGCATTCAAGCAATTGATCATTTCAAGTCTCCATTCAAGGCTAAGTGTTGCATTCAAGTCAAGGATTCAACCATTGAAGAGGAGATCACTTACTACATGCTACTACAACATACAACAAACAACAACATCTAAACATTCGCACATAAGGATACAAACATCCTTAGAACAAGGTATTAGTACTTGTTTTACATTACAGTCATTTACATTTACAGCACTTGCTCATTTCTGGGTTAATTCCAAAACCGGGGTTTCACCTAAAGGAAAACCCCTAATCCCTAACCCCCCAACCGTCTTCGCTTTTCTGTGTGTAGGTTGCAGGTACGCGGTTGAGATTGAAGATCTGGAATCCTTGTGCAGAGACGAACAGATCCCCCTTCACTTCGCGGATTTTTCGGAGGACCGTGGCGCCGGGCGCCATCGTCTCAACAACTTTTGCTCAAATTTGCAGGACAGCGCCGTATCGACATTTTACTGCTAATTCCAGGTCTGCAACTTTATCCTATAATCCGAACTCAGTTTATAAGCGAATCTTTGTCACTTTCTATGCATTCCTAGCTTAATTCCTCTATCAACATTCTTTACAAAAGAGGGTAGCCTTGCTTTCCTAACCCTTGAAATTCATTTAGCATCCAATCTTGCATTATGTGGATTGGATCTTATGAGTTTCAACCCCTCTTTTGAATGTAAAGTCTCTCCCTTAAGTGAAAACCATCGAATCCTAGTGAACCTCCCTTCTCTCTCCTTAGAGTTGGAAGAGGGGAGAACAACTAGGGTTCGATTGCGATTTTCCGCTTTACAGTAGTTAACTCTCTTAGTTAGTTCATGGTTGAGCCAAAGGGAGTGCATTGGATAGCGGCAAAGCATGTGCTGTGTTATTTGTGAGGTACAATCGAGTATGGAATTAGATATGCTTGAGGTGAGGGAATCAGTTTGATGGGCTATATTGATGCAGATTGGTCAGGCAGTACTATAGACAAGAGATGCACTTCAGGGTGTTGTTTCAGTTTGGGATCAGGAGTTGTCTCTTGGTTCAGCAGAAAGCAAAAGTTTGTGGCTCTGAGTTCAGCAGAGTCAGAATACATAGTAGCTAGCATGGCGACATGTGAAGCTATATGGCTTTGGAAGTTGCTAGTAGCCTTGTTTGGTCAGAAGGTTGAGACTACGGTGATACACTGCGACAATCAGAGTTGCATCAAGTTGACTGAGAATCCAGTGTTTCACGATAGATAGAAACATATAGACATTAGGTATCACTTCATCAGGGATTGTGTACAGAGGGGGATTGTTCAGCTATAGTACATACCTATAGAGGAGCAGGTAGCAGACATTCTGACAAAGGCATTGGGGAAGGCAAAATTCATCTTCTTCAGAGATAAGATGGGTGTCGTGCAGAAAAGCTTCCTCACTAAGAGGGAGTGTTAATTATGGGTAGCTTGGACAGCTGTTCGTCCTTACCCAGAAATAACAACATTAGTTATGGGTAGTTTTGGACAGCTATTCGTCCTGACCTAGAATTAGAAAATGGTTGTTTTTGTCGAACAAGTATTGTTAGGATAAAAACAATTGTTATTTAATAATGGCTCTTTTTAGGTGACACCTCATAGCCAAAATTAGTTATTGGTTATTGAGTTGTCTTAATCTCAGCCGTTGGTTTGAATTAATCTCGACCATTGGTTTTCCAACAGAGTAGTATAAAAAGGGGTCATGGGTCATTTGGAAAGAATGAAGTCTTGAGAAGAATTTGTAGTGATAGAAAATAGTCTTGCAGTGTTAGCAAGAGGCATAGTGATAGCATTGATATAGCAGTGGAGGATATCAGCAGGAGATATTAGGAGTTTGTCAGAGTTCTGCTAGTAAGAGGCAAGGAATTCTTTTGTAATTCTTATATTGCTGAAGATTAATATATTTTCCATCTGCAAAACTGGTTTTCCCTTAGGGGTTTTTCCAGGGACGATTGTCCAAAAATATTGTGTCCTTGTGTTGCTTATTTCTTTCCGTATTTTTAGTGAAGTTGCAGTTGTGTTATTTTTTGATATTCAGCTTTAAATTTATTTTCAGCAGTTAAATAACTTTTATGAGATAGGAGATTAATAATCAGTGACTGCAATAGAATTTCTACACTGCGGACACCCCCACCATTCGACCCACTGTGAGTGCCCAACTTTAGAATATCCAAACTATTCAGATAGGTCTCACTTCATATTTTCTTTAGCTTGAGGAAGATAACTAGAAGCATCCCAACCTTTCTTAGATTCCTTTTCACACTGCCAGTATTCATTTCCTGATCACTCAGAGTAGCCAACCAACTACATTGTTTCAGTCTCTCTACACTTATTCAAAGTTGGAGATGCATAACGCAAGCATCCTTTAAAAGTGTTGGTGGTCTGAAAAGAGTGAAATCCAAGAGGACAATTGAAAGTGGGTGAATCTTCATCTAGTTTGAAAAGTCCATTCAAATTACACTCTCTGGAATCTTCATAGAGACTCTGCACATCAATCTCAATTCTCACGGCTACCTTGCTTTCCATATCTAGAACACACTAACTCTTGATCTACCCCATGTGGTCCAATGTGATCTTTGTATCCTTTAGTTTAAGATTGAATTCTCTCTCTTCTTAATTTTTGACCTTCTTTAACAATGACTCTTCGTCTTCTTTGTTCCCCAATGAACTTTGTGTCAAGGAAACTGTAAGTGATTCCTCTAAAATTGTAGACATTGTAGTTGCAATCCGCTACGAGGCCCTTGCTACTCGTTGTGTAGCATCTAGATGCCAATTACATGCAATCAAGGCATTCCACTCTACCTCTACTTCTTCAATCTTCAACAATAAATCATCACTCACTTTTTTTGTTTTGAAATCCAATTTTCTCAAAGATCTTATCCTTAGCCTTTTTCCAGTCTTCTAGATCCTACGCAGCTTTGAGCCAGAGGCTCTCTTTGGCCTCCTTGAGTTTTGAAATCCTTGCGCTTTTGGGATTTGTTGGTGATTTGAAGGAATTGATTATGTGTTGCATTGATGTTTTGTCATTGATGCCAAAACTAGCTATTTGGATGCTTTACCAACACCCTTCTGGTCTTGGTGGGTTGAGTGGTTTCTGGTTAGTTTGGATCTGGCATGATCCAATAAGCTCCGATATAGTTTAGTTATAGAATTGTCTTATTCATGATACTCATGTTCATATTCATTAAGTTGGTTTTGGTCTGGTGATCGGATGCTATCGTATTCGCTTAGAAGCCTAGCTTCTAGTTCCGTGAGGGTTTCACCGGTAGAGATTTTATTGAAGATCCTTGATAAATTCCATAAGTGGTGTTGGTGCAACTTATGGTGGAGTTTCAGGTTGTTGTTGGTGATCATGTTCGAGACTTGGCAGATGCAAATCATTGTTGTAGCGTATGGACCTATATTAGGTCCTGGTTGATCTAGGTTATGGACCGACTTTTTTGAAGTGTGTGGATTGGACCTCTCGATACGTTTCCAGAATGTCTTATGTGTTGGATATTATTTGTTTGGTCTAAGGCTGACATGGTTTTTAATTATGTAATTGGTTTATTGTCTAGTGGCTGACTTGATTGTTTATGGTCAAGGGTTTGTATATATAATGTAAGATCTCATTATAGATCATCATGTTAATAGTCATAGGAATGGGAAAGTGATGTAATGTGCGAATAATGTAATATCATTCAGGTAGAGGATTCAGTCAATCATTGGAGATTGAATTGGGTTTATGTAGAGGATTTAGTCCTCCGATATTGAGCTTAATTGGAACTGTACTCAGGCATAGGAGATGTTATCTTTGTAGTTCAAACACTTCTTTGGATTGTAGTTTGGATTTCTATGTAGTCAGTGAGGCTCCTTTTGTGATGAGCAGTGCATTCTAGGTAGTTGGCCTTCTTGCAAGTGGAGGCCCCTCAATTTTAATTCACATACTTATTGCAAAAGTATTATTTGACTGTGGGTAGGCTCCCCACAGTGGTTTTTCCCTTTACTGGATTTTTCACCTACTAATCTTGGTGTCATGTGGATGGTATTTATTCTATGATTGTTGTTTATGCTTAATTGGTTTAACTATTATTTTGGTATTAATGTTTTGGGTTCCGGTATTAATGTTTTAATTGTTAATTGTTTCGGTAATCTATGACAATTGATTCACCCCCCCTCTCAATTGTCTTCTCATTATTTGAACTATCTAACAATTGGTATTAGTGCTTTGGTCCTCTTTGTAGAAACCTTAACTGCTTGAGGAAGATCCTATGGTGACTAATAGTTCAATTTCATCCAGTTCTTCTAGATCTATCTGTAGATAGGAATTCGGAAATCATCAAAGCAAATAGGAATTTAGACTAGCTCAATCACGAAAACTAAATTGCAATGATAACAATCCTAAAAACATTCAATAGAAAACATGAAGACAAGATATTCAAAATGAAATTAAAGCAAACCAAATGCAGATATCTCCTTCATAATTCTTCCATTGTCCTTCTTTCTCCTTCAAATTGCTTTGTTTGTGAATCTCACCTACAAGTGCAAAGGTATAGCATGAAAGCAATATTGACAAGATGAGATGATAGCGTAAGCATACTAGAAGCATGATTGATTGATCGGATCAAGAGGCCATGATTGAAGAAATTCATCCAATTTATAGACAAATTGGAGAGATGACAAGATTAGCATGAAGAGATTTGAAAGGAAATTTCAAATCAAGAATGACAAATATGACAAATTATGACAAAATTGACACTTTCTATGCAAGATTGATTGATTGACAAATTATGACAAAATTGACAAGGTTGCTATGCAAAATTGATTGATTGACAAATTATGACAAAATTGACAAGGTTGCTATGCAAAATTGATTGATTGACAAATTATGACAAATTATGACAAGATTGAAATGTCATTCCCATGAAATTAGGGGAAATAGGAGAAAATAGAAAATTAGATGAATTGGAAATTAGGAAATTAGAAATTGATGAAAATTAGGAAATTAGGAATTAGGAGAAATTAGTAAATTGGAAAATTAGGTAAATTAATTAATAATTTTTCATTCATTAATTAATTCACAAGAAGAGGGAGGAATTAATTAGCCAATTAAATAAATATTTAATTGTGACAAGAAGACTTAGGATAAATAAATAAATTATTTAACCTAGATGGAAAGTGACAAACAAGATTAAATGAATAAATCATAAAATCCTAGAAGATGAATTAGAAATGCAAGGACAACAATTAGGTCTTGACAAAAGATAATTGATGTCGATTCGATCATGATTTGATTGACAAAGGACCAACACTGACAAACGATTGAGATTGGTTGACAAACTGACCAAGATTGATAAAGAGACCAAATTGATAGGTGCCAATTGATGAGGAACAATGACTAATTGATCCAAATTGACATGATTGAAAATGACAATTGTAGATGACAAATCGATCACAAAATTGACGAGATCAACAAGAGGACAAGGATTGATGATGAATCGATCGCAAAATGACAAGATTGAAAAAGGACAACGATCGATGACAAATCGATCGCAAAATGACAAGATTGAAAAGAACAACGATCGATGACAAATCGATCGCAAAATCGACAAGAGGACAAAACCCTAATTCTATCATCGATTAGGATTGATGATGTCCAAAATGATGATAAATAAGCACGCACATTGATGCGATAGGATAAGATCGACCAAAATCATGATTGAAGATTGTTATCGACAAGACCAAATTCGAAAGCGAGAAAAATGAAGAATGCAAAAGAAGGACTCGATGCTCGCAAATGATAAAGACCAAGTGCGCAACATAGAAGAAATGTTACTGCAATGCAAAAACCCTAAAATAAGGCAATGCGCAAATGTTAAAGTATGACTCCACAAGCGTTGACCATTTTTAGATGTCTACATTTTGCCCCTCTTTGAGACAATGCGATTCTAAGCATTGTTTCAAAGAACAATAATGAAAATGCCCTAGACAATGACGATGACATATGCATGCCCCCTCGAGGAATTGACCGAAAACATCCAGAAAAGAGGCCAATTAATCGATAAGAATGATAGAAAATGATAAGATTGAACGGATGAAAGATCGGAGGTCGAATACACAAATGACAAGTAGTGGAAGGTGCAAAAGACTGCGAGCAGACTGACGGAAGAAATGTTAGTAAGAAGAAATTCGATAGAGGATAATTAGAGATGAAGAAAAACTTGCTTTCACAAATGCACATGAGTAGGTGAGAACCGTTATTTGATGTAGCAAAACGGATGCAGAGCATCATGGCATTGAAGGCCAGAGCTAAAACGTAACCCCTTTTGCAAAAAGATAGACACATCGCACACAAGAAATGAGTGAATCATCCTAGGGTGCATACATCGAGGGTTGAGGTATGTGTGGCATTCACAAAGAGAATGCACTTATCACAGACACCCAATGATATAGTTGCCCCAGTTTGTGACAAACATTCCACAAACAACAAACACAACAAAAAACAAAAGGGACCATGAACCATCCTGGTCACTCTAAATCACTCGGTGACATCCTCGAGCAACATGGGAACATGATCAAAGCCAAAGATAAATCAATAAGAAGATAAGACTCACCAATTCAAACAAGTCAAACAAACATTCTGATCGTCATTGTTAAAGGTGGAAAACAAGAACGATCATGTTGTCTGGTTCTAGGGAATGCAGTACCCCGTCTAAGACAGGACACAATCTGGTTTCGAGTATACCACACCCTATATAAGACCCATGATAATAGTGAAAAGGACAAATGATATTGATGTTGATTGATTGATATGACAATTGTGATCAGTTTGAATGTCTGGTTTGATTGAAAAGTTCATCTATGAATGCGTGATTTCATTAAAGCACAATGTTGTAACCTGTTATCTGTTTGTTGTCTATAGAAATGTTTGATCGATTGTCATTGGATGTATGCTCAATGATCTGTCTATGCATAGAGGGGATATTGGTGTTTTGTTTTTTCGAGTTTTTACAAATTTTTGTTCATTTTTTTAGGACTTTATTTGACTTTTTAGGGATTTTTTTCAGGACATTATTTGAATTTTTTGGATTTTTTCAGGACATTATTTGATTTTTTATGGATTATTTTCAGGAATTTTTTCAATTTTTTCAATTTTTTTTTTTTTTTTTTAGGACATTTTTCAATTTTTATGATTTTTTTTAGGACATTTTTCAATTGTTATGATTTTGGCCCCAGTGTCTAGCAAGGCAAGGAATATGACAGGTGAATAAATAGGCTTGCTAAAATGATGGTGGATAGAGGGAAGACAAAGGCCTTTTATAATGGAGACAATACAGATGCAATTTTCAAGGGCTATTACGTGATGGGACAAGAGACTGGATATGACAATGTAAAACAGTGACATGGCATGAGGGATATGTCAAGAGGTTTTTGAAACCATGTTTAAATTTTGTGTCCTTATGTCAGATCAAGATCAAGGAATGAAAAAGAGTGTATGGATAGTGATAAGATATGGATAGGATAAGCAAGACCAAGAATGGATAAGGGACATGGACTGAAGGTCGGGATTGGCTAAGGGATAGTAGCAGAAAGTTGCAATAAGATAGGGAATATGGATGAAAGGTTGTAATAATCAAATGGATAAATACCAAAAGCTATGATAGACTAAAAGCTGCAAACAAGATGCATGATGCTCATGATGATCCTCAACCTTGTCAAGATCAAAGGTGGAAAGAGGAAATGGACATGAGGGACAATAGGATATGAAGGGTAATGAAAGGGGTTCGATAGGATAATGGAACAATGAAGGACAAAAGGATATGATAGGATAAAACTTGTCCCCAAGTACGGTATACAAGAAGTTCATAGATTATGCATGATGCCTATTTGCTAGGTTTTCATCATGGTACTTTCCCAAAGCACCTGTTTGCCAGGTTTTCACCAGTGGACGAATTATTTTTGCTTTACTTTTTTTCTTTTGTCTTTTTTTTTTTTCTCACTTTTTTTGATTTTTTTTTTTTTTGTATTTTGACATTTTCAATAGAAGATGGACACATGATAGGGGATGGAAGAAGGACTCAAACATCTTTTTGTTTGGATAGTAGCCTTGAAAAAAATGGACCATGACCTTTGAAAGCATGCTCAAAGATGTTGGTAGGATAAGGATATGGAATATGAAATGGAATTAAGGCAAGGATTTATGCAAAGGATGGGATCAAAGGGATCAAAGGATGGAAAATATGCATTAGATAATGGATAGGGTATTGGAAGAATTGGGATTCAGTGGATGGAAATGAAGGCAAGATCAACATTGGCACACACCTTGAGGGGTGGTGGATTGATGGAGGAAAAATGGATCTCAGATTATGAGATTTGGATGGAGGAATAGCTTGGGATATTAGGACATAAGGGCCCAAAATGGATGAAGAAGGTGATGGATCAAAAAATTTGAGAGGGTTGGATGGAGGAATAGCAACTTTGGATGCCAAGTTGGATGTTTCTTTAGGCTTTTGTACTTCAAGGAGTTGCTTAGGGATCCACATGGTTTTTGATTTTTCATGCTTTTGTGGTTCCTTGGAGTGCATTGCTTGCACAAGGGATTTAGGAACCCATATATATTTTGACTTTTCTTTATTTTGCTCAGTGGGCCTTTGTGGTCTCACTTGGGTGTTTAGGTTGTGGTCTCTTAGGTTGGATAATAGGAGAAGAAGAAGGTCTCTTCTCTCTATAAAAGGAAGGAGGAGGAACTGCTCCATATAAAGGAGGAATTTTTGGTTTAGGAAGAAGACCAAATCCATCATGACGAGGAGGTATAGGTCTACGTTTAGAAGATTTATTAGGCATAGACATAGTCACATCCATAGGAACGGGTTGGGAATCTTCTTGAGGAAAGACATTAGTTTTATCTTTCAAAGGAAGAACTTCCTTCTCAAGAATGATAGGAATGTCAAGTTTAGGTGTTCTAGGTTCGCTTAAAGATAGGATCATATCTGTTTTCCACTTTTGATAAGATTTGAAAAGATGATCACTTCGTGGAGGAAGAGGTTGGAATTGCTTAGGCCAAAAATAATCAATAGGAACGCTAGAATTTCTTTCAGCTGGTTTAAAGAGACTATGATTGACAGTAACAACTTCACCATTATGGGGAAATTTCAAACACTTATGTATAGGAGAAGCAATAGCTTTCATGGAAGATAGCCAAGGATAGACAAGCTTCACACAAAATTGTTCGGATGAAGGAATAATAGCAAAGTTTACATCAAGGGATTTGTTATGGACTTCAATAGGTAATGTAATAGAACCAATTGCAGGAGAAGAAAATGCATCAAATAATTTCACAACCACATCTATTTTGTCATAGATCACTTGATTCAATTGCAAAGTAAAAAGAAATTCTTCAGTAATAACATTAACCATGCATGAAGGATCAATAAGCACTCCACGACAAGGTGTATTCTTGACTTTTGCAACTATGTATAAAGGACCATTAGGTGCCCTGATAGTTTCACTGGAATCAAATGTAATGGAAGGTTCTTTACGGTTTTCTTGCTGCTCTACAAAGTTAATCACATTCGGAGTCATAGACACAAGACCATCAGATGAGAGAGAGGAATCATTAGTCTCAATCGCATTAGACGTATGGGAAGGTAATGGATCAGTAAAAATCTGAAGATTTTGGTTAGGAGGAGCTACAGATGTATTGCCTTTATCATTCACTCCTGAAATAGAGATAGTATTATTATCAATCAAATCTTGAATTTTACCCTTTAAAGAAAAACATTTTTCAGTATCATGCCCAAGCTGACGATGAAATTGACAAAAAGCTTTGTTATCAAAATAAGGTGAAGTAATCTTTGCAGGATCAATTTGCCTTATAGGAGGAAGAGTAAGCACATTTTGTTCCAATAACTTATTCATAATACTATGCAATGATTCATTCAAAGGAGTATACTTTCTTTCTTTCTTGAAAAACTTAGAAATAGGAGGCACACCTGATGCTGCATTCACATTGTTGTTGATGATGTTTTCATTGAATTTGATGGAATCTCTGATCGGTTTAAACTTCCCAAATGGTTGTTGACTGCTATCACCCTTATCACTCGGAGCCATAGGATGTGATTGTTCCATTTGACTCACAGTGAGTTGATAATTGTGAAGAGTTGCACACAACTGTTGGAAAGAAGTAAACTCAAAAAACAGAAGTTTGTCTCGAATATCTTTTTGTAAATTAGAAATAAAGATTCTTTGAATATCATTATCAGGCACTGGAAAAGAAATTTGAGCATACAAATGTTTATATCTACCAATGAAATCAGTCACTTTTTCTTTAACACCTTGTTTACAATGCATTAAATCAATCAAAGTAACTTTAGGACTTATATTGTTTTGAAATTGTTGAATGAAAGCATTTGCAAGTTGTTCGAAAGAAGTAATAGAATAAGAAGGCAACGAGCAATACCATTGTAGGGCTTTGTCTCTTAATGTTCTAGTAAACAGTTTTGCAAGCAACCTTTGGTCATAAGCAAAATCGGTACATATTGTTTGAAAAGTCTTAACATGTGTTAGAGGATCACCTTTACCATTATAAAGCTCTAAATGTGGGATTTCAACATGTTTAGGGGGAATAGCTCGAACAATGTCAAGAGAAAGTGGGCTCGCAACATCAAATGTGGGCACACTAAACTTAGATTGATTCAGAGAGGCAATTTGTTGCTGTAAAGAAAACACAGTTTGTGCAAGATTGTTAATGGTCGCTTCAGTCGAAGAATTCATATTAGATGTGTTAGATTGAGATGGAGGTGTTATGTTATTGAAAGAAGGTAGAGAGTAAGGTGGTGGGACTCTATGATAATTAGTCATAGGAGATGATTGGATAGGAGGAACACTACAAGGAGGAATGGAATGGTTAAATGAATTGCCCCCTTGCGTCATGTTCATTTGTGAAGATGTAATAGGAACACTCATTGAAGGAATGTATGAAGAAGTTGGATTGAATGAAGGAAGAGGATTAATTGAAGAAGAGGGATTGCCCCCATGACTGGTAATCACAGGAGGAATGTCTTGTATAGAAGTAGTCATTATGTTTGATGTAAAGGTAGGTATGCTAGCAATAGAAGTTGTCAAGGGAATAGAATGATTGACTTGAGTAGGAGGTTGTGTATAACCTAAAGATTCGGCACAACTCTTCATAGGCATCACATTCGAATCCACAATGTGTGCAATACCATGCAAGATATCAATTCCATTCTTATCACTTTGAAGCATGCATTTTAGACCCTCAATTAAAGGAAGAGCTTGACTATCGGGATACTCATGAGACATCCATTGGTGAAAATCATCAAATTGATTATCCAATTTCGAAAGTTGTTCTACAGAAACCTCATGGAGAGCTTCTTCATCATTAGGAGGATTAGAGGAATTACCCATGTCCTCGTTAAAAAGGCTATTCAAATTAGGTTCCATCTCCTCAGTAGTTAAACCTCGGAAAGACTTAATTCTATGGCTTCGTCTAACGGGAATAGTGTAAGTAGGGCTTATTGTTGTAAAACTCATGCACTAGAAAGAGAGAGAAGATTTTGAATTTAGAGGTAGCAATTTTCAGTAAAATTAGCCAATGTTCTAGATTTAAGCTGTTAAATGCAATCACGACAGTCTCCCGAAATTTCAGAAAAAATGTCCGGCACCGTGGCGCTCGGAGTGCACACGGTCCTTGCAACTTTTTTCGAAATTTGTAGGGATGAAATTTATGATGATTTTAAAGCTAATCTGAAAAAATTGAGTGATTTTACGATCTGTAGATAGGCCAAATTAAAGTTGCAATCTCAAAATTAAACCCTACCCAGATTGTCGAAAAATGCAAAATTTGAATTTTGAAAAAGAGAGGGAAACTGAAATTTTGAATTTTATGATTTTAGAGGGAATGTCAAAAGCAATGCAAGTTTTGAAATTTAAAAATTGACTCAATTTCACGCAAAATTCAATTTTGAAAGCGGAAATCAAAGTTGTTGTAATTAAGCACTTAATTTCAAAAGTCACAAATTGCAAGAATTTGAATAAAGCACTGGAATTTCGAATGAATGCAAACACACTTTTCAGATTTAGGACAGTAGGAACACAATTTTGACACAAAATTTCAATTTCAACAATTTTTGAATGATTAGAAGCCCTAGACCAAGCAATCACAAGGCCAACTTTGACTGTAATTTTGAAAGTGTTATAATTGATAAAATCAGCCAAAATTCTAGATTTTAGCAGGAAAATATAGTAAAATCTAGCTCCCAAAATTTCAAAAAAAATGTCGGGGACGATGGCACTCGGAGTGCACACGGTCCTCACAACTTTTTTCCAAATTTTTAGGGATGAAAGATATTGTGATTTTATGCCAGAATCCAAAGTTACAACCGATTTGGAGATGTTTTGATCAGTAAAATTGTCGGACAAAGGTTGAATCAAGAGGGTTTCAAAAATTAGGGTTTTGACACTTAACCACTTAATTTTCAAAATTAAAGCACAAATATGAATTGATAATTTGTAATAGAAGGGAAGATTTGAAACAAGCATTAACAATTAAATATTTCACAAGTTCAATTACTAAAAAGAAAATTTTAGGGTTTTTATGCAATCAACCTCTAAAATTTTGCAAAAGATCAAACATGGAAATGTAATCAAGGAATCAATTTTTAGATCTAATCATGAATAATCAGAAAGGATGTTCACGTTGGGTTCACCAAAATGTAAAGCGGAAAATTGCGATCAAACCCTAGTTGCTCTCCCCTCTTCCAACTCCGAGGAGAGAGAAGGGAGGTTGCTAGGGTTGATGGTTTTCACTTAGGGGAGACTTTACATTCAAAAGAGGGGTTGAAACCCACAAGATCCAATCCAACACAAGGCAAGATTGGATGCTAAATGCATTTCAAGGGTTAAGACAACAAGGCTACCCTCTTTTGTAAAGAATGTTGATAGAAGAATTAAGCTAGGAATGCATAGAAAGTGACAAAGATTCGCTTATAAACTGAGATAGGGATATAGGATGAAGCTGCGGACCTGGAATTAGCAGTAAAATGTCGATACGGTGCTGTCCTGCAAATTTGAGCAAAAGTTGTCCGGATGATGGCGCCCGGCGCCACGGTCCTCCGAAAAATCCGCGAAACGAAGGGGGATCTGTTCATCTCTGCACAAGGATTCCAGATCTTCAATTTCAGCCGCGTACCTGCAACCTACACATAGAAAAGCGAAGATGATTGGGGGGTTAGGGATTAGGGGTTTGCCTTTAGGTCAAACCCTGGTTTTGGAATTAACCAAGAAATGAGAAATGCTATAAATGTAAATGTCTGTAATGTAAAACAAGTACTAATACCTTGTTGTAAGGATGTTTGTATCCTTATGTGCGAAGGTATAGATGTTGTTGTTTGTTGTATGTTGTAGCATGTAGTAAGTGATCTCCTCTTCAATGGTTGAATCCTTGTCTTGAATGCGACACTTAGCCTTGAATGGAGACTTGAAATGATCAATTACTTGAAGGAATGCTTGAATGCTTGAATGCTTGAATGCTTGAATGTTTGAGTATAGTTTCCACGCCTTGTACCATCATGTATGTATATAGCCAAATGAGAGAGGAAAATGTAGTTTATATACTTGCCAATTAGGGTTAAAAGACTGATTTTCCCGACCTTAGGCCGACCAGGAAAGTTAATTTTCCAATTTGCAAACAAAAAGACCCGAGACCCCATAGGAGACCGGGCCCAAAATAGGCCCAGGGACCAGGTTGCTGGGCGCCCTGGTCCTGAAGGACCAGGGCGCTGGGTGCTCTGGTCCCACCTCCCGGGACAGCAGGGTGCAAAGGAGGTTCAGGCCAGGGTGCTAGAAAATGCAGTTTTTGGTGTCGTAGACAAGTTTCGAGGTCTCCATTCAGGTTACGTGTTGCGTCGCCATCGTGAAGACCGAAATGCAGTCGAAATTCCAAGTGTCACAATTTTAGGACGCTACACTTCTAAAGGTGTAGGGATAGATGCCATTGGAGAGTCCATTTGTTTGTGGGGGCATGAGGCATTGCTAGACATAAGTGTATTATCTTGATCTTCTTCAAAGAACTCACTTGGTAACTTCCTTAAGATCCTTGCAATAAGGCCACCTTTCTTTCAAGGTTTTGACATGGTTGTATCTGGAATTTGAACTTGTTTGGCAAGGAGTTGGTTCTGGTCTGATGTCATGTTTTGATTTCAAACTAGATGTTGATCAAACTAGTTTGACATGTTCAAAATTTGACTTGGTGCATGCTGCAACCTTTTTTTTTGAATTTGTGATTGTGGTTGTTGACATTGATATGTTGATTGAACTTGTTGATATTCCACCATTGGTTGAACCATTTGTTGACATTGTATAGTTGGTTGGACATATTGTTGAAATTGGACCATTGGTTGTGTTGGTTGTATATGTTAGACCATTGGTTGTGTCTGTTGGAAATGTTCGAATTGTGGAACAATTGGTTGTGATGGTTGAAAATGTGATTGATAGTAAACACCTTCTTGTTCTTGTTGTGAAGGCACATAATGTTGTTGTCTCTTTTCTTGAAACTATTTCATCATCTTTATTTGTGAGAGGAGAGCTGGTATGTCTGATCGTTCAATAAGAGATCTTACATCAATTGGCTCAATCTTTGGATTTCGACTTGGAAATTTTTGAAACATTTTGGACATTTGTGATCTATTCTTCTCAATGTTTTTCACTCATTGTTCCAATATCTCCTTTTCTTGAGCTAGTTTCTCCTCTAGTTTTTGTATTTGGACATTTACATCATCATGAAAAGTTTGACCAATATTGCCTTGTTGTTGGGTTGGATATAATTGTGATTGCCTTGGATTAAAATTTGATTGCATTGTCGGTTGATACGTCAAACTTTGTTGCATCATTGGTGCTTGGAACCTTGTTTCAATAGACATGTCACTATGTAATGTTTTTGGGATTTTTGATTTTAAAAGGATGATGTATGATATGCAACTAAATGCAACCTAAATAAATGAAAATGCAATCTATGGCAAGAATGCAACCTATGTTTTTGTTGTTTTTCAAGATTTTGATAAACTTTTTGAAATGCAAACCTAAAAATGAGACCCTTAGGAAATTGAAATGATGTCTAGACCTCAAAGGACAAAAGGACCAAGTGACAAAAGGACAAAATGACAATGTCTCCCCTATATGCTTGGATACTAAGGTAGGTTTAACCAAATGACATTGATGACAAAAAGACAAAAGTTTGATAAGGTCTAGACTTCCTAACAATGACTTAGGGTTTATCAAAGATTTGCATTACTCAAGTATGACAAAACCTAGTTTTGACACTATATGCAAAGGGACAATTACTATGCAAATGACCCTAATATGATATGATAATGACCTAAGCTTAATGAAGAGACCTAGGGTATGCAAATGTGACCTAATGTTATGAGGACAAGGATGCAAATGCAAATGTATGACAATGTCAACCTAAGACAACCCTAAGGTTGAATTATGAAATGGTATTACTCTAATGCAAGAAGACACATGCAAATGGATGACCCTTATTGATATGCAAAGGAGTATGACCTAGGTGAAACCTAACCTTGGTAGTTGATGACGAATTTGCAAAATGCAAACCTAGGATGAACCTAATGTTGGACATGCAATATGACACCTAAGTGAGGATCTAATAATGACATGCAAGGGGAAACCTAAATGAGAACCTAATAAGGACATGTAAATGGACACCTAAATGAAATGGACCAAGTGGAATGCAAGAATGATGCTCTAAGCCCTAAGTATGGACAATGGAGGACGTAAATCTAAGTGACATGAATGTTGAGACAAGATTTTGAAAAATGTTTGACAACCATGTTTGAAGGTGTTTTGAACTTTGTTGAATGAAATACTCTTGTGTTTAACCTTGTTTTGAATCAATTTGTCTTGTTTTTGAAATGAGACACAACTCAACTTTTGACAAGCAAAGAAGACAAGATATTTTAACTTAGACTCAAGACAATCATGCTCATTCACACATTTCTTATGGTAGGTAAGGACAATAGGTACTTGAGAGGTAGACTCATTATGAGACTCAAGGAGAATACATAGATGCTTGACCCCACGGGCTCCCCTCCATGGCACTCACTTCTTAGGGAAGCCAAGGATTAGTCCCCATGGAATCTCCCCATGGCAAACTTAGTATCTCTTCCAAGTATCCGAACTCCTCCTTCTCAAGCAACTAGAAGGATTTTGGCCTCTAAATACAAGGTGTTTAATAAGGATTTCTATTAAGCGCTACTCCTTGGTGTCACGCAAGCGTGATTGAGACATAGGCCCACCAAGATACCAAACAAATGTAGTCGCGCAAGCATGATTTAGACCATGAGGCCCTACTTAGATGCTGATATGAGAAAGAGTCCAAGGGTCATCACTTCCTAAGTAACTACAATTCCCACGTAACCCTTCCTTCAAAGCTTTCGCCCATCAGGTATTTCTTTATAGTGAGTTAGAATGCTAAGGTACTCTAGCTATGCTCACTTTGGGTCGTTCCCCTCTCATGATTGTCACTTGCTTGCAAAAGAAAGGAAATGGTCAGGAAGGTAGGCCCTCTAAAGGTAACAAACAATCCAAAACATGAGAATGGTATCGAAGGTCTGGATTTTTGATCACCCTAAGAAGGATGAGAGCATACTCTCCTACTCGCATGTCAAACTCAACAAGCAAAATGAACACATGTTCATTCTATCCTACTGAGAAAACATACTAGGTGCCTAATTAAAAATCACAAACACAAAGTTTGGTTGGAATATAAGGCAACCTGCAAAATCACTAAGTTAGGAGTTTGATTTGTTTGGTCTTTGACTAGCGAACCTGCATAAAATTTGTTAGTAGTTTCACTCTTTTTTTTTTGTCTTCGTCACACGTAACGCCAAGGTGCTGCACAAAGAATTAGTAACAAAAAAAAAGCAGAATATAAGAACAGAATGAAAACAAATTAATTTGCAAGTAAAAACAATGATTTTCACCTTTGTTTCTAGCCTTACACAGGCGCAAAATGCCTTACACAGGCGCAGAATGCCTTGACATAGGCGTAGAATGTCTTGACATAGGCGCAGGTCTCCTTAACACATGTGCAGATCCCTCCTACGTAGGCACAAAAGTGTCTTGAAAGCCCTAAATTGCTATGTTTCTTGAGTTTTCCACCTGTAAATCAGCTCAAAAGCACTCAAAAACACAGTTAAGGGGTTAAGTTCACGTCGGGTTCACCAATTAATGTAGATAGGAATTCGTAAATCATCAAAGCAAATAGGAATTTAGACTAGCTCAATCATGAAAACTAAATTGCAATGATAACAATCCTATAAACATTCAATAGAAAACATGAAGATAAGATATTCAAAATGAAATTAAAGCAAACCAAATGTAGATATCTCCTTCATAATTCTCCATTGTCCTTCTTTCTCCTTCAAATTGCTTTGTTTGTGAATCTCACCTACAAGTGCAAAGGTATAGCATGAAAGCAAGATTGACAAGACGAGATGACAGTATAAGGATACTAGAAGCGTGATTGATTGATCGGATCAGGGCGCCATGATTGAAGAAATTCATCCAATTTATAGACAAATTGGAGAGATGACAAGATTAGCATGAAGAGATTTGAAAGGAAATTTCAAATCAAGAATGACAAATATGACAAATTATGACAAAATTGACACTTTCTATGCAAGATTGATTGATTGACAAATTATGACAAAATTGACAAGGCTGCTATGCAAAATTGATTGATTGACAAATTATGACAAATTATGACAAGATTGAAATGTCATTCCCATGAAATTAGGGGAAATAGGAGAAAATAGAAAATTAGATGAATTGGAAATTAGTAAATTAGAAATTGATGAAAATTAGGAAATTAGGAATTAGGAGAAATTAGTAAATTGGAAAATTAGGTAAATTAATTAATAATTTTTCATTCATTAATTAATTCATGAGAAGAGGGAGGAATTAATTAGCCAATTAAATAAATATTTAATTGTGACAAGAAGACTTAGGATAAATAAATAAATTATTTAACCTAGATGGAAAGTGACAAACAAGATTAAATGAATAAATCATAAAATCCTAGAAGATGAATTAGAAATGCAAGGACGAAAATTAGGTCTTGACAAAAGATAATTGATGTCGATTCGATCATGATTCTAATTGATAAAGGACCAACGCTGACAAATGATTGAGATTGGTTGACAAACTGACCAAGATTGATAAAGAGACCAAATTGATAGGCGCCAATTGATGAGGAACAATGACTAATTGATCCAAATTGACATGATTGAAAATGACAACTGTAGATGACAAATCGATCGCAAAATTAATGAGATCAACAAGAGGACAAGGATCGATGACGAATCAATCGCAAAATGACAAGATTGAAAAAGGACAACGATCGATGACAAATCGATCACAAAATGACAAGATTGAAAAGAACAACGATCGATGACAAATCGATCGCAAAATCGACAAGAGGACAAAACCCTAATTCTATCATCGATTAGGATTGACGATGTCCAAAATGATGATAAATAAGCATGCACATTGATGCGACAGGATAAGATTGACCAAAATCATGACTGAAGATTGTTATCGACAAGACCAAATTCGAAAGCGAGAAAAATGAAGAATGCAGAAGAAGGAGTCGATGCTCGCAAATGATAAAGACCAAGTACGCAACATAGAAGAAATGTTAATGCAATGCAAAAACCCTAAAATAAGGCAATGCACAAATGTTAAAGTATGACTCCACAAGCATTGACCATTTTTAGATGTCTACACTATCTTTTGGAGAGATATTCCTAGGCTTGATGGAACAAATTACATAGTATGGAAGATTCAGATGGAGACTCATCTAAGATGTCTTAGCAAAGAGATTTGAGAGATCACACAAAATGGTGTCACACCTCATAATCCAGCATCTGGAAATCCTCCTTCGGCAAACATAGATAAGGAGCTTGAGAAAGATTGTAGAGCAAGAGAAGCCCTCTTGTGTGCACTTTCTGATCAACAAATAATGGGATTAACTGACAAATCATTTGGAAAGGCTATATGGGATAAGTTGGAGACTCTTAATGAAGGCGACCCTATAGTGAAGATTGCTAAACTTGATGGTTACCAGGTGAGATATGAAAACCTGAAGATGGAAGAAGATGAAAGGATTATTGAATTAATGGAAAGGGTAAATGAGATTGTTATGGAAATTCAATGTTGTGGTGGAACTCTGAGCGAATATGAAATTGTTCCTAAAGTTTTGAGAACCCTATCGTCAGCTTACAAAATGAAGGCTACTGCAATTAATGAGTTGAGAAAAATGGCTAATACATCTGTCAATAGAGATACCTTGGTTGGGAAATTATTTGCTTTTGAGCTTGAAGAATTTGGACCTTCTGGAGCTGTGAAGATTGAACCTTCTTTTCATGCATCTGCATCATCAACCGGTAAGAAATATTGGAAATATTTATATGCAAAGTAATTGGAAGATATAAAGAGAGAAGATGAAGAATTTGAGCAACTTGAAGCACTATTTTATAGAAGTACCTAAAGGACCAGTAGGCAGGAAGTATGAAGGAAAAACACCTTTTAAATGTTTTTCATGTAATAAGATTGGTCATTTTGCATCTAGATGTACTGAAAGGAATTCAAGATTTGAAGAAAGAGTTAAAAGATCATTTAAGCCTAACCCTAGATATGAGAACAAGTATAAGTACAAGAAAAACAAAGACAAATCATGCTAAATAGCGAATGAGGAAGGTATTACTGATTCTGATGATGAACTAATAGAAGACTCTGCTAATGGTTCTGGCAATGGGAAGGAATGGATGTTCCTAGCTATCAAGGAAGATGATCTGGTATTGGAAGAGAATGTACCTAAAGAGAAGGCACCTGCTGCTAAAATTGAAGACAAAGATGAATGGGTAATTGACAATGGTTATTCACATCATATGACTGGAGATAAAGGGAAGTTTCTATCTTTGCAAGAATTTGATGGTAGTCTAGTTAGATTTGGAGATGACAAAGCATGTATGATCAAAGGAAAAGGAACTATATCATTGGATGGTAAGAACAATACTAACAATATTTACTATGTTGAAGGTTTAAGGCATAATCTTTTAAGTGTAGGAAAATTGGTGGATAAGGGATTTCAATTATAGTTCAAGGATGGAAAATGCAAAATCATTAAAAGATATAGATTAGAAATTGCTACCGGTACACAGACAAAAGGTAATATATTTCATTTGAACTCTGGTGAGAAGACATGTTTGATTACATAGATTGATGAGAGTTGGCTATGGCATAAAAGGTCATGTCATGTGAATTTTGATTGCATTGTGAAGATCAGTTCAACTCAGGTAGTTAGAGATATACCTAAGATTATGAAGCCCTATAATCCGGTATGTAAAGAATGTCAAATGGGTAAACAGGTCAAAACCTATTTTAGGAGTATAAAAGATAAATATAATGATTTTCTTGATCTTATTCATACTGATTTGTGTGGCCTTGCTAGAGTTAAAAGTTTTCAAGGTGATATATATTTCATGCTAATCATTGATGATTATTTTAGAATGACGTGGGTTTCTTTTCTAAAAGAAAAATCTGAGGCATTCGAAAAGTTTACAATCTTTAAGGCTAAAGTGGAAACTGAGACAAGATTTAAGATTAAATGTTTGAGGTCAGATGATAGTGGAGAATTCACATCCAGTGAATTTAATAACTTTTGTGAAAAGCATGGTATAAGAAGGCAATTTTCTTCCCCCTAGACACCTCAATAGAATGGAGTTGTGGAAAGGAAGAACACAACTATCTTGGATGTTGCTAGAACAATGATGATGGAAGCTAGTCTACCTCATATCTACTAGAGAGAAGCAGTGAGCACAATGGTTTATACATTCAACAGAGTACATATCAAATGAGAAATTGGTAAGACAACTTATGAATTACAGTTTGGCAATACACGTATAGTTAAGTATTTTAGAATCTTTGGTAGTAAATGTTATATCAAGAGAAATGATATCATTGGAAAATTTGATCCTAGATGTGATGAAGACATATTTCTTGGTTATTCTAATGAAAGCAAGGCATATATTAGTGTATATGGTGAAAATGGATAACAATAATAACAATATTGAAAGGCTAAATGAATTCAACCACAAAACCCTAGCCTAACAATCAACAAAGATCCACCATAACATATGAAGATTACCTAAGACAATGCAAATCACATGAAATCACAAAGATTATACCATCACATGTCCAATAGGGTTTTGATCTCCATTCTTCCTATCTCCATTGATCTTGCTTGATATATTTGCTCTCAGATTTTATGTGCACAAGAGCTCAACAAAGAATGGAATGTGGTTGCAAGTAGAATCGTAGTGTAGTCAAGTCCTCCAAATTGTCGATTAGGATGAGTGATTAGGGTTTGATAATGAAGAAGGCATCTCCTTAAATAGAAAACACAATATGAAATGGAGGGATAAGATTGAGAGGTGTAAAAGGAGGTCGGCTATGATTAGAGGGTAGGTAAAAGAAATAATAAAATAATGAAAGGGGTAGGTAGTGTAGGAATTAAGAGATGAATGACATGTGTCATGTGTAGAAAAACATAATGGATTAATTAAATAAGTAAATAAAGATTTATTTAATTAATAGAAGAAGTAGGATAATTAAATAAATAAAAATATTTATTTAATTTAGGAAAGGGATAATTTAAATAAATAAATGTATTTATTTAAATGAGAAATAAGGCTAGAAGAGGATAAATGAATTAATTAAATAAATAAGGATTTATTTAATTAATAGAAGAATTAAGCTTAGATGATTAAATAAATAAAATATTTATTTAATTAGACATGACAATTTTGGGTGTCTACATTTTGCCCCTCTTTGAGACAATGCAGCTTGTCGCGTTGTTTCAAAGAAGATAAGATGAACTGATACAGAGTTGCCCCAAAATTGGAATAATATGCCCCCTCGAGAGATTGGATGAAAATGTCTGAAATGATTGCAGACAATCTCTTGATAAGAAAGAAAGGCTAGAATGGATTGACCGGATAAAGTGACAAAGTCACGGGAATAAAAGACTGACTCGGGAAATGAGGGCTAGGGCAGTCTATAAGATAGACCACGGGGGAAAATACATCCTCATTGTCATCTACACCTCCAAGAGATTAGAGTGTAGAGAGAGAAAAGAGCAGTAGCAGTCAGCAGCGATGGCTTTGGTTCATAGATTCAATCACGTTCGCCGATTCCAGAGGCCAACAGAGGCAGGAGAGCCGGTAAGTACCACAAAACCTCCTTGTACTTCAATGCATTTATTTTTTGTCATTAATGCATGGTAGGTAATGTAATAAATGCATGTTTATGTCAGGAAAACACGTTTGTGTCCAAAAATGTGAATTTGTGTCTTCTAGGTCAAATTGGCAGTTCTGTGATGAACATACGCTGTCGATTGGATAAGCTGTTGAGAGGATACACTCAAGCAAGTCCTCTAGGGAAGACTAGAATAGATCAAGGCACTTTGTGATGAATAATGAGTACCAAGATATAGTACTTTGTGATGAACAGGGAGTATTGAAATATGAGCAGCACTTTGTGATGAACAGGGAGTACTGAAATATGAGCAGCACTTTGTGATGAACAAGGAGTGCAAATGTGAGTAACACTTTGTGATGAACAGGGAGTGTCACACACGGAGTACTTTGTGATGAACAGTGAGTACCACTAGGATAGAAGCAACACTTTGTGATGAACAGTGAGTGTCACTAGGACTAAGATGATTGATTTGTTTGACTGCAGGAGTACTTGCCAATGCTAGAGTCAGGGGAGAGATTCTCGTCGACATAGAGATTGCGACCTGAGTTGACACTTGAGGACCGAGCCGCGATTGAGGCTATGGGATTGAGATACATTCTATATGTGCCTGAGTTTTGGGCGAACATGGGATTGCTGACTGCACTGGCTGAGAGATGGCACTCAGAGACTTGTACGTTTCATCTGTCGATGGGTGAGATGACAGTCACCCTGGAGGATGTATATAGGATTATGTGGATACCGATTGATGGGGAGTTAGTACCCTATGATCGAGACGGAGACAAGGATGCACTGAGATGAGTGTTCTAGGATCTGGCATTGGACATGAGGTTGGGACATGTGGCATGGGCTACCATGACATGGACAAGAATAGCACTACCAACAGTGTTGGCAGGAGTTATCAGTGGGTTCCTCTGTCCGGATAGGGCGACATGAGGGGTGGTTGCAGAGGACACGAGGGGTGGTTGCAGAGGACACGAGGGCCAGGAGAGATGATCTTGAGGCAGGTCCTTCTAGGGCTCAAACTCCGTCGAGGCCAACCGGCTCTGAGGAAGGGAATTCATCATAGCCGTAGAGGGCTCACTATGTATCAGTATTGTACCATTTTGTATGATGATGTAGACACCTGCGGGTGATTGTAGCCATATAATTTTGACATCATTGTATCATGACACTTTATATATATATATGAGATGATTCATCTTTGCAGCAGCTATATGCATGCATACCTATGTGATGAGATGTTCTTATAATGTATGTTTTATGATATGGATGCTTATGATATGGATGCAAATATGTACATGATGCAATGCAATATTTTTGTTCTTTTATGTTGTATATGTGAGGCATGATGCAAATGTGAATGTATGTGATGCAGATGAATATGATAATGTAAGTGTAAATTGTGCTAACAGGTGTTGTGTGCAGGATGTGATGCAATTGTGATATCTATATGTATGTGTGAAATGCTTATATGTGGTAATGCAGGTGTAAACTACATGAAATGCAAATGTTTTTGGTGTGTCATTATACTCAGTCATGTGATAGCAGGCTATGCAGACTCAAGAAGGATGATGGAAGTCAATCAAGAAAGGGGGGATGAAAGACTGAAGATATGAAAGTGAAAGAGCTTCTTGTGCATTATCATCATTGAGCTTTATTATGGCAAAATAGGTTATGACAATCGAGGCATATGTTTGACCCAGAAAGTCATTGTACCTGTTTGCATGGAGATTAGACAGTCACAAACAATGAATGCCCCAGTTCACACTAGACTCACAGTATCCTCATATCCTTGGACAAGTCATAGCATTACTAAGACACAATCCACAGATAGTAAACAAATAGGTGACGATACCCCATCCTCGCCTTTCTAGTCAAAGACATCCTGGAGATAGAATCTCTAGTCAAAGACATCCTGGAAAAGCTAAAAGACATGTCACCAAAAGATAAAATCAAAAGAAAACCAAGACTCGACACCAACATCCACTGTAGTCCTCAAGTTTAGTGTCTCTTGTCACTTGTATAAGTCGAATTTTGATTGTGGTCACAATGTTTACTTTCACAAAAAGGATAGATAGCACTGAACCATATGTTGTCTGAGTCTATTGAAAGATTTGATTTGTTGAAGCCCATTGTTGCTGCTGGCTCATCTGAAACTGACTGAATCCATGAAACTGATACTTTATTGCGGAGAAGACGAAACTTTATTGCGGATCTGTGATGCAAATGTTGCTTTATTGTGGATTGTGCGCGGATAGACTTGAAGGAAGCTGGAAGAAACTGTACTCCTCGAAACATGTGATGTTCTCAGTTCCACACCCATCACTAGACGTAGGATTTGCCGTAGCCACAGATAGGATCTGATTTATTATGGATGGAAAAGGAGATTTATGATGAATGGCTAACCAATCTTGGGTAGATCAATAACAAGCCATGATGGGAATGGGTAAGTTTATTATGAACGAATAGGTTGTGAGTGTGTGCAAAGTAAAGTGATGAAAATGAATCCTGAAGGAGGGAGGAGCAATGTCTCTATGCATGGCGCTGGTAACCCAGTTTTCACCATGGTACTTGCCCAGGGTGCCACTGAAGTGGTTTTCACCATTGGACAAAATTATTTCTCTTTACTTTTTTCAATTTTTCAATGTTTTTTTGTGTCACAAGGCGCTTGTTTGCCAGGTTTTCACCAAGTAACGATTTTTATGTTTTATAATTTTTTTTTGTATTTTTGAAATTTTTTTGATTTTTTTTGTATTTTTGAAATTAGGATATTCTGAAGAGCTATGTGTAGAACCTGCGAAGGTGCATGCTGTTGATAGGATCCTCCAAAGGTTCACCTTCTGTAGTTGAGAGCTGATATGCCCCAGATCCATATACTACTGTAATGATGTAAGGACCAAGCCAATTTGGTTCGAACTTGCCCTTCTTCTCTCTGTCTTGCTGATTCTTGGGGTTTTCTCTGAGAACCAAGTCACCTACCTCAAATGTGCGAGGCTTGACTTTATGATTGTAACTGCATTATTCCTTGACTGAATGATGTGTAGCTTGAGTGACTATCTTCCTTGATAAAAGAAATGAGATAGAATTACTAGTGTGTGGACTACATAGGTCCATATGCGTGTCACCTAAAGAAGTTTGGACATCCCTGATAGCAAAGTCCTTCGAGGAAGCTCCATTAAAGGTCCATGATGTATCACCAGAAGGGAAAGGATGTGCAGAACAAGTGGATGAGTTATGAAGGCTTAGAATTGTGAAAAGAAGTGAAAGTAGGATAGCATGATGGAGACTTAGGATCAACAAGTATGCTTTTTGACTTGAAATTGTAGAACTTTTGCCCCCAGTTATTTTGATATTAGGGGAGATCAACTCTTGCTCTTTTTCTTTCATAGGATTTTTATCCTTGAATTTGATTTTTGCAGAGTCCAATAGCTTTTGATTTTGATTTGGACTAAAGGACTTTTCTTTATTTTTGACTTTTAGATTTTTCTTTTCAAAGCTTGATTTGTGATCCCCAATGAGTGAGGGCTTTTGTGATTCTTGTTGATCCAAGTCTGGAAGTGGAGTGGAAATGGAATGAGTGGATGATATGGTAAAGCTATGTGAGTTCTCAAGAGGGCTGGCGATATGCTCAATAGATTCTTTGCTGGAACCCCTCTTAGGACTATTGATATCAAGAGTTGCTTGCACCACTAGAGGAGATTTGTATTCAAACTTAGTAGCCACAACACTAGGTGGTTCACACCCAATTCCTTGATATTGCAAATTGTTTGTAGTTTGTTCTTGTTGACTGAATACCTTAGCAGATAGTGGGAGTTGATCAACATGAAAGATATACTCACCACATCCCATGTCTTTAAACTTGAATTTTTCCTTGATCTCTGCTTGTTTGGATGTAGAAGCTTTCAAGGATTCTGGATCCACATATGCCAATGAAGGAATAGCTTCTCGATTGACTGGGATTGTTATTTCTGATCGAGGTTGCAGATTGTTGCAATATATAAATGGATTTGGGTCAGCTTTGACGGTCACTTCAACTCCATTGTGCGGAAACTTGATACATTGATGATATGTAGATGGTATTGCTCTCATCTCATGAATCCATGGACGTCCTAGCAATATGTTGTATGCGAGATCTAAATCAAGGACTTGACAAACCACATCCTTTGTAACTGGCCCAACTCTTAGAGGTAAAATGATTGTGCCTTTGGATGAATGCTCTTCATCATCATATGCCTTGATGGTAATTTTGTTTGTAGCATTCACAGCTTTGTCGGAATATCCCAATTGTTTAATTGTGCTCAATGTACAAATGTTTAGACCAGCTCCTCCATCTATCAGGACTCATTTGATTCTATGTTTGTGTATGAAGGCTTGAATATGTAATGGTGCATTATGTGGCTGACTTATAGAGGCGTCATTGGCTTCTGTGAATGTAAGGGAATGTGGAATGGAAAGGTATCACACCATGGCTTGAAACTGGTCCATGTTCAGATTAGTAGGAATGGTGGTGTCTCTCAAGATTTTGTCAAGAATAGCTTTATGAGCGGGAGATATGTGTAAGAGCTCAAGGATGGAGATGAGCGTGGGTGTCTTCCCTAACTGTTCTACAAGGTCATACTCAGGTTTGGTAGATGAAGAAGTGGTGTTTTTAGTTGAAGCACCTGGTAAAGTAATTTTACCTCGACGGGTTGTAACATGACATTCAGAAGTAGGTTCGGAAGAAGATCCAATACCTTTTAGGACAATCTTGGGTCTTTGAGTAGAATTCTCGGACGCTTTGTCCTTGATGATAATGGTAGAGACATAATTGTCCATCGAGATGTGATTGATGGTTGAGTCATAGTTATAAGATGCTCTTGTATAGTTGGTTTGGTCATCTGTGGCTTTAGCTTTTCCCTTGTCATGTTTTGGGAATGGTTCCTTAAATATCTCATGTTCTTGATTGGATGAGTGTCCCTCAATCTCAATGTCACGTCTATCAATAAGATATTGTATAATGTTCTTCAGTCGATGACAATTTCCTATCTTATGACCCTTGCTTTTATGAAATTCACAATACTCATCATCATTCCACCAATTTGGTTTGACCTTTGGCTCATATGGAGGAAAATCTAGAACTGTGATTACCTTGTTTTCCACTAACTTTTTGAAGACCGACTCAAGTGGTTCTCCCAATGGGGTGTACTTCCTTCGTGATCTAGAAGTTGTTTGAGTATTCACTTGATTGTTTGTAGAACTTGATCCCAAAAAGATGAATTTGGGTCGCACTGTATTGGCATCAGCAACACCATCATTGACTGTGTTTTTGTTTTTATTCCAAAATCTTGGCTTGTCTTTTCCTTTAAAGTCATCTTTGTTTTCCTTGAATATCTTAATGACTCCTTGTTCAATTAAGACCTTTTCTATTGCTAAGCCCTTTTCAAGAACATCCTTGAAGGTGGACAAACAAGCTTTCCTTAGATCATAACCAATGTCCTTGTTAACGTTTTGAGTGAACATTTCTACCATTTGTTTCTGTGGAATTTCACAAGAGCATCTGCTAGCTAGATTTCTCCATCTTTGAAAAAATGATGCAAAAGACTCTCCCTCTCTTTGCTTGGTATTGCACAAAGTAGTGATTGATATGTCTGTCTCTATATTGTAGGAGAAATTTTGAATAAATGCCTCCACTAAGTCACCCCATGACTTAATACCAAGTGGTAGTTGGGAGAACCATTCCATAGCTTGATCACCTAAGCTTTGTGGGAACAATCTCATCAAATATGTTTCTTCTACCACTACCTCAATGCAAGCTGTGAAAAATTGTCTTATGTGTGCCTTGGGGTCCCCTTTTCCTCTATACTTGTCAAATTTAGGCGTCACAAAGTGTGCAGGAAATGGAGGCATTGGAATGCTCTTGTCAAATGGATAAGGACATATGTCTCTCATTGTGTATGTTGGCTTCGGTGCATTTATGTCCTCCATTTTCTTTTGTAAGTCTCTGATTTGTTGCTCCAAATTGCTCTTAGGTGGAGATCGACTTCTTGAACCATACCCCATGTTTGAGACACCAATTTGAGGAGGAGCTTGTTGCATATATGGATGATATTGATCATACACATGTTCATATGGAGGAGATCTATATTGATGCGGCATATATGGAGCACTTGGTATAGATTCATGTTGAGGAACCCCATATCTATTTTGCGCATGTATACCATATTCTACAGGCATGTCATGTTCTAATGTGTTGCCCCCAAATTTGACACGGGGTTTCCTTGTGTCAAAATTTTGAGCATGCCTTTGAATGTCCAATTGTTTTGGTTGATCCATAGCTTGAGCATATCTATCTGCATAAGGCTTCCATAATGGTCTTCGAAGGTAAGTATCATACGTTTGAGCATGTGTATGTGGGACTTCTGGTTTTTGAAGCAAAGCTGATGGTGATTCAGGTACCATATGTGGTCCTCTATTTCCTCCACTATTAGGTCTCCTTTGATCCATGTTGGAGTGAGTTTGTTGCAAAGGTCAGTTTTCCATAATTTGAGACATGTCAAAATCATGTGGTATCTTGGCTCCACTTTGTGCCGTGATGTGTAAAAAGTATTGTCTATCCCTCCTCATTATTTCTTCAACCAATCTATTGAAATGGGGATTCATAATAGATTCTTCTACATCTGCTGAATGTATTGAAAAGTTGTCCACATTGTCATTGTGTGTAGCATTGTTGTTTGTAGTGTCTGCATTTTCCACATTTGGAATGTTTCTATAAACATCCATGTCAGGCAATGTAGTGTGCTTAGGATTGAAAAATAAATCATTGTCATACTCATAAGAACTCATGTTTGCGGATTCTTGAGCCTCTTTAGCTTTCCTCCTAGATTTTTGAAGACGGGTTTCAACCATGAACTAGGTATTGACCAAGATGTGAGAGACTAGATGAAAATGGAAAGAATATGGAAGACCAAGAGTTGTATGGAGTGAAATTGAATCTGAGGTGTACTTACAATGTCCAAAGTGTAAGACCAAGTATGTATGTAGTAGAGTAGGTGTGACTTCCAAAGAGAGGATAGTTTCTCTTGATGAGGTAAGTTGACCTTGACTCTAAGTAAGACCAAATGAGACCCAAAGGTAAGAAACCTTGATGAGGGACCACTTAGCAAAGTGTTGTTGTATGTAGTGTGTTTACAAAGTATGATGAGGACAAGCAAGTGACCTTTTGACCCAAGTTTAGACAAGTATGAATGTAAAATGAGATGTGAAGCAATGATGGACTATGTGAGACCCAAAGACAGGTTGAATGCTAGATGAAACCTGAAGAAACAACCTAGGAAGCTCAAGTATTCTGAAACTGATTTCTCTTGTTTGCTGGACTGTAAAATTTTTCCAATTTGTGAAGTTGTGACCAAATCTGAATGTTTGACTATTTTTCATGACAAGAGGACACAATGTTGATGAGGACTCAATGTTTGCAAGTGTTTAGACTCCAAAATGACTCCAAGAAAAGTGTGTTGTTTGATGTAAAATTATTTTGCATACACTTGAAGACACAAAAGACACAATGTTTTGCTGTTTGGTCTTGAATGTTTTGAATGTTTAAAATAAGTCATGCACAATTCTTATGGCTGGCCAAGACAATAGTTGTTGATCCCACATGGGGTTTTACCCCCGAGGCTACGCTATTCAGAGCGGATACTTAGATGCTTGACCTCACTGGCTCCACCCTCGGCACTCACTTCTCGGGTCAGCCAAGCATCAGTCCCCATGAAAACTCCCCATGGTGAACTTTGTATCTCTACTAAGAACCATATGTGTGTGGGCCGCTACCAGAGGTCCGACCTCCTACCCCATTAACTAGAAGGATTTGGGCTTCTAAAACAAAAAGGTGCTAGTAAGGGCATCCGCTCGTGTGGCCATACATGCGGCACTTTTAGCTCTATAAATATAGAAGGCTCCCAGCTAGTAGGGGTTATGCCCTACAAATGATCAAATAAATTTGATCAAACGGGTTTATGGGGAGACATAGTGTCGGTATGAACTAATCAGCACATGTTATTCATAGTTTTCACCATGAATACATTTGATTATAGTGGTTCAGATGAGTTGGGTTTTCCTCGCTACCACTTGGGTCGTTCTCTTCTCACTAGTAGTCCTAATGACCACACGAGAAGACAGGCCCTCTAAAGATTAAACAAAAAGAGCCTATTGCTCAAGACACAAAAGACAATGATTCAATTTTAGTGCACCAATTGAAGTGTTTGCTAGTCTATGAAAACAAGGTACACAATAAAAATCCAAAAACCCTTGCCAAGGACTTGCAACAAAGATTTATTAGTAGTTTGGATTGTTTCAAATGATCACCCCTTCCTGCAAGCACACAAGTTAGGTAAATTTTAGATCCAAAAGACTTTGTGAAATAGGGGCCTTCAACAATGCATTTTATTGACCAATTAAAAGACCTGATTTATCATAAAAAAAGAACACCTATAAAATTTTAAGAGATTTCCAGAAATGTAAGAAAATCCAAAAAATTTGCTAATTTGCTCAAAAAATTAATTTTTTATGAAAAATCATAAAAAATTCATATAAAATGTAAAATAGATCCAAAAAATCTAAAATTTTTACTGAAGAGTCTTAAATGGTCTTCCAAACCTGCATAAAAAATTTCCTACAACAAATCCAAGCAGTTTGTGAGATATGAGTAAAATAATGCAAAACCCTAATTTTTAAAGATCTAATTTTTGAAGAATAATTTTGCATCAAATTTAAAATAAAAAATAACAGATCCTGTGTATAATTTTGAGAGATTTCCAAAACTTTAAGAAAATCCAAAAAATTTGCTAAGTTTCTCTCAAAATTAATTTTTTATGAAAAATAATAACAAATTCATATAAAATGCAAAATCGATCCAAAAAATCTAAAATTTTTATTCAATCTTTCTAATACTTATTCTGACTTGCACAAAAAATTTTATGTCAAAATTCAAACCGGTTTGTGAGATCTGATCAAAATAAAGAAAAACCCTAATTTTTAAAGATCCGGTTTTTAGGGAAATATTTTGCATCAAAATTAAATTAACAAAGAACAGATCCTATGTATAATTATGAGAGATTTCCAAAAATGTAAGAAAATCCAAAAAATTCTCTTATTTTCTCTCAAAATTAATTTTTTATGAAAAATCATAAAAAATTCCTAGAAAATGAAAATGTGCTCCAAAAATTCTGAATTTTGGATTGAGAACTCCTGATACTTTCTTCAACTTGCAAAAAACATTTGGTGCAAAATTTCTTAGCCGTTTGTGAGATATGATCAAATCTCTCCAAGATCTTGATTTTGTGTCCAAAACCCTAGCTGCACAAGGTTATTCTCCAAATTGTTTTACAAAATAGCAATATAGGGTTAGAAAAATCTGCAAAAAAACACAGATCTAAGAAAAATCCATGTCCCACGGGGTGTGCCAAAATGTATATGGAGAAAATGGATAACAATAATAACAATATTGAAAGGCTAAATGAATTCAACCACAAAACCCTAGCCTAACAATCAACAAAGATCCACCATAACATATGAAGATTACCCAAGACAATACAAATCACATGAAATCACAAAGATTATACCATCACATGTCCAATAGGGTTTTGATCTCTATTCTTCCTATCTCCATTGATCTTGCTTGATATATTTGCTCTCAGATTTTATGTGCACAAGAGCTCAACAAAGAACGGAATGTGGTTGCAAGTAGAATCGTAGTGTAGTCAAGTCCTCCAAATTGTCGATTAGGATGAGTGATTAGGGTTTGATAATGAAGAAGGAATCTCCTTAAATAGAAGACACAATATGAAATGGAGGGATAAGATTGAGAGGTGTAAAAGGAGGTCGGCTATGATTAGAGGGTAGGTAAAAGAAATAATAAAATAATGAAAGGGGTAGGTAGTGTAGGAATTAAGAGATGAATGACATGTGTCATGTGTAGAAAAAGATAATGAATTAATTAAATAAGTAAATAAAGATTTATTTAATTAATAGAAGAAGTAGGATAATTAAATAAATAAGAATATTTATTTAATTTAGGAAAGGGATAATTTAAATAAATAAATGTATTTATTTAAATGAGAAATAAGGCTAGAAGAGGATAAATGAATTAATTAAATAAATAAGGATTTATTTAATTAATAGAAGAATTAAGCTTAGATGATTAAATAAATAAAATATTTATTTAATTAGACATGACAATTTTGGGTGTCTACAATTAGAACAAGAGATTGCAGAGAATTATGGAAAGCACTAATGTCAAAGTGGATGAGCTAAATAAGGGTTAAATCAAAGTTTATGAGAAGGAACCAATAGTGGAAATGATTATATCTAAACCGATAGCACCTTTACTAGAACAAAGTGTTGAACCAGTTATTCCAACAGTATTAGAGATTTCTATAGTAACTAAAGAATAGGGAAGAGGAACAAAGAGTCAGAGGACTCCTAGGTATGTGAGATTGAATCATTCAGAAGATCAGATCATTGGGGATAAGAATAACGGAGTGATGACATGAAGAAGATTGACAACTAATGAGGTATGTTCAATTTCACAAGTTGAATTGGTATCACTAATTAAGGCATGTAAAGATTCATATTGGTTGAAATCTATGGAAGAATAATTAGATTAGATTGAGAAAAATAACACATGGACTTTGGTTCCCTGGCCTAAAAATAAGAATGCTATTGGAACTAAATGAGTTTTTAGTAATAAATTGAATGAGGATGGTCAAGTTATAAGAAATAAGGCTATATTAGTTTGTAAAGGATATTCTTCGAAGGAAGGAATTGATTATGGAGAGACTTTTGCACCGGTAGCTAGGATTGAAGCTGTAAGATTATTTCTTCCCTATGTTGCTCATAAGAACTACAAGGTTTATTAGATGGATGTTAAGTGTGTATTTTTGAATGGGGGTCTTGATGAGGAAGTTTATATTGAGAAACTTGATGGTTTTCACTATCAGATGATACAAACATGGTTTGTAGGTTAAGGAAAGCTTTATATGGATTGAAACAGGCACCTAGAGCTTGGTATGCAAGATTGGATAAATATCGTTTGAAGTTTGGTTTTACTAAGGGTAATGTTGACAGTAATTTATATTATAAAATCACTGATGATGATATATTGATTATTTAAGTATTTGTTGATGACATTATTTTTGGAGGTGAAGATATGTTATGCATGGAATTTTCTAAGAATATGGAGAAAGAATTTGAAATATCTATGACTAGAGAGATGAAAATTTTCATAGGTTTACAAATTACTCAAACTGATAAAGGTATTTTCATCTATCAAACTAAGTATGCTAGGGAATTTTTGAAGAAATTTGGTATTGGAGATTCTAAACTGGTAAGTACTCCTATGGTTACAAGTGAGAAATTGACAAGGAAATATGTTTCTGCACTGGTAAATCCTACAAGATACAAATCTATGTTTGGAGGTCTGATTTATTTGACTCAGACTAGGCCTAACATAATGAATGTTGTTTGTATTGTATCAAGATTTTAGTGTGATCCTAGAGAAAATCATGAGTGTGCAGTGAAAAGGATTTTTAGATACTTGCAAGATACATCAAAATATGAATTGTGGCACCTTAAGGATGATAACCTTACTTTATGTGCATATACAGATGCTGATTGGGCTGGAGATGTTGATGACCAAAAAAGTACTTTCAGTGGAGCTTTCTTTCTTGGAAAGAAGTTGGTTTCATGGATCAGCAAGAAACAATCATGTACTTCTTTATCTACTATTGAAGCTAAGTATGTTTTTGTTGCTACTAACTGTACACAAATTTTATGGATGAAGCAAATGTTGAAGGATATAAAGGTGGATTGTAATGAACCGATAGTTATTTACTGTGATAACTCTGCTACTATTGATATATTAAAGAATCTGGTATTTCATACTAAGACAAAGAACATATTTATAAAGTATAACTTTTTGAAGGAAAAGGTGGAAGCAAGTGAAGTTAGACTGGTTTATGTGAACACTAAAGAGAAGACTACAGATATTTTCACTAATCCTTTGCCTAAGGAATCATTTGAGTACCCGAGAGACAGATTGGGGGTTTTTGCCCCTCTGATAGAGACTTGATTGAAGAAGTTTGGCATCAGTCTGGTATGCATTATCAGAGATACTTTTCATTCCAGCACTGATGTGGGGATGCTACTGCTTAGGGGGAGTAGTCAGCTTTGTGATTCAGTGGTTTATATTTTTGTTTTGATATTTTTGTTAGATTTTTGGTATTGATATCAAAGTGGGAGAGATATTGATGTGAAAAAGAAAAAGAAAAGGGGAAAAAGAAAAATAAAGAGGGAGAGATATATGTATAATTCAGAGCTTTACAAAGATATCATTCATAAGGGGAGTTTGGTCTTTGTTTCAGAACTTCATTGCTACATCTATATGTGGGAGATTGTTGGTTGTCTTCCATTGGGGGAAACTTGTTTGGCATTTATCAGTACTTAGATATTTTTCACATCTAGTGTTGCCATCAATGCCAAAGGGGGATATTCTTGGCTATTTGGAGGAATTAATTATGTGTTGCATTGATGTTCTATCATTGATGTCAACACTAGTTGTTTGGATGCTTTACCAACACCCTTCTAGTCCCAGTAGGTTGAGTGGTTTCTGGTTGGTTTGGATCTGGCATGATCTGGTAAGCTCCAGTATAGGTTGGTTATGGAATTGGTTTATTCATGATACTCATCTTCATATTCAATAAGTTGGTTTTGGTCTGGTGATTGGATTTTGTAGACTAGGAATTTGGAAATCATCAAAGCAATAGATATTAAACTAGCTCAATCACAAAAACTAGATTGCAATTATAGGAAATCCTAAAAACATTCAATAGAGATATGAAGACAAGATAATCAAACCAAATGCAAACCATTACAAATGCGAATATATCCTCCATAATTCTCCATTGTCCTTCTTTCTCCTTCAAATTTCTTTTTTTGTGGATCTCACCTACAAATGCAAAGGCATAGCATGAAAGCAAGATTGACAAGATGAAATGGCAGTGTAAGGATACTAGAAGTGTGATTGATTTCTCTGAAAATGTGATTAGCTCAATAATGTCATTAATTCTTCCTTTTTTTGATGGAAGAAACTCATCCAATTTATAGACAAATTGGAGAGATGACAAGATTAGCATGAAGATATTTGAAAGCAAATTTCAAATCAAGAATGACAAATATGACAAATTATGACAAACTTGACATGCACAATTGATTGATTGACAAATTATGACAAAATTGACAAGATTGCTATGCAAAATTGATTGATTGACAAATTATGACAAATTATGACAAGATTGAAATTCATTCCCATGAAATTAGGGGAAATATTAGAAAAATAGGAGAAATAGAAAATTAGGTTTAAAAATGATGAATTGGAAATTAGGAAATTAGAAATTAATGAAAATTAGGTAAATTAATTAATAATTTTTCATTCATTAATCAATTCACAAAAAGAGGGGGAATTAATTAGCCAATTAAATAAATTATTTAACCTAGAGGGAAAATGACAAACAAGATTAAATGAATAAATCATAAAACCCTAGAAGATGAATTAGAAATGCAAGGATGACAATTAGGTCTTGACAAAAGATAATTGATGTAGGGTCAATTTGATCATGATTTCAATTGACAAAGGACCAATGCTGATAAATGATTGAGATTGAAAAAGAGATCAAATTGATAGGCACCAATTGATGAGGAACAATGACTAATTGATCCAAACTAACACGATTGAAAAGGACAATGATCGATGACAAATCGATCACAAAATGACAAGATTGACAAGAGGACAAATTGATAAGTGCCAATTGACAAGGAAAAATGACTAATTGATCCAAATTGACACGATTGAAAAGGACAATGATCGATGATGAATCGATCGCAAAATGACAAGATTGACAAGTTGATAAGGATCGATGATGAATCGATCACAAAATAACAAGATTTGACAAGTTGATAAGGATCGATGATGAATCGATTGCAAGATGACAAGATTTGACAAGGACAAGGATCGATGACGAATCAATCACAAGATGACAAGATTTGACAAGGACGAGGATCAATGATGAATCAATCACAAGATGACAAGATTGATAAGAGGACAAAACCCTAATTCTATCATCGATTAGAATTGACGATGTCCAAAATGATGATAAATGAGCACACACATTGATGCGACGGGATAAGATCGACCAAAATCATAATTGAAGATTGTTATCGACAAGACCTGATTTGAAAGCGAGAAAAACAAGGAATGTAGAAGAAAGACTTGATGCTCGCAAATGATAAAGACCAAGTACGTAACATAGAAGAAATGTTAATGCGACACAAAAACCCTAAAATAAGGCAATGCGCAAATGTTAAAGTATGACTCTGCAAGCGTTGACCATTTTTAGATGTTTACAGATTCTATCCTATTTAGTTAGAAGCCTAGCTTCTTGTTCTGGTAAGGGTTTCTCCAACAAAGCTTTTGATGAAGATCTTTGATTAATTGCATAAGTGGTGTTGGTGCAGCTTCTGGTGGAGTTTTAGGATGCAGTTGGTGATCATGTTTGAGACTTGGCAGATGGAGATCATTGTTGTAACATATGGACCTATTTTGGGTCTTGATTGATCTAGGTTATGGACTAGCATCTTTATTGAAGCATGTGGATTGGACCTCTCGATACATTTCCAGGATGTCTTATGTGTTGGATATTATTTGTTTGGTCTAAGGCTGACATGGTTTGTCATTATCTAATTGGTTTATTGTCAGGTCGCCGGCTTGATTATTTATGGTCGAGGGTTTGTATATATAATGTAAGATCTCATTGTAGATCATCATGTTAATGGTCATAAGAATGGGAAAGGGATGTAATGTGTGAATAATGTAATATCATTGAGGTAGAGGATTTAGTCAATCATTGGAGATCGAATTGGTTTTATATAGAGGATTTAGTCCTTCGGTATTGAGCTTAACTGAAACTATACTCAGGCATAGGAGATGTTATCTTTGTAGTTCAAACACTTCTCTGGATTTCTATGTAGTTAGTGAGGCTCCTTTTGTGATGAGCAGGGTGCTCTAGGCTATTGGCCTTCCTGCAAGTGCAAGTCCCTCAATTTCAATTCACGTACTTACTGCAGAAGTATTATCTAACTGTGGGTAGGCTTCGCACCATAGTTTTTCCTTTTACGGGGTTTTCCACATACAAATCTTGGTGTCATGTGGATGGTATTTATTTTGTGATTGTTGTTTATGCTTCATTGGTTTAACTGCTATTCCAATATTAATGTTTTGGGTTCCAGTATTAATGTTTTAATTGCTAATGGTTTCAATAATCTGTGACAATTGATTCACCCCCCCTCTCAGTTGTCTTCTGATTATTTGAACTGTCTAACAAGATCTAGAGTCACCAGGTACACTGAATCCTCTTGTGGTTTCTTTCCACCAAGGAAAAACTTTTCTATCAATAAGATATGCATTTTTGTTGATTGAAAGAGTCCTTTGTTAGGATCTTCCCATCACTTTCCTCTTCCTAAAATAAGGTCTCTTCAAAAAACTCCCACTGTCTTTTTCAACATTCATTATATGACACAAAACCTTCAACTTCTGATCCATACAAATGAGTCGATCTATGAGTAAGAGATCTTCTTCCTTCAGCCTCACATTTTTTCTTCTTAGTAATCCTCCTGAGTCTTGGTCTCAAATTCCTCAATTGCATCTTCACTTGCCTCAGCATCCTCCTCTTCAACCGAATCCAAATTGTCAAGAAATTCTTCAATAACAAAATCAATGTCATCCTCTTCTTCGTCCATCTTTGCTCAAGCCAACTTGGCTCTGATAGAAATTGTTAGTTATAAACAAGAAGAGAAATCATAAATGAAAGAACAATAACACAATTTTTTTATAGTGGTTCATCAAATGACTACATCCACTTCAACCGCCAGGAATATCTTCATTAATCAATCTCAAATACATGGGTTGCACACAACCATTATATAATCATATTCAGATATGAAATGAACAGTTGGGAGAAGGTGTAAGGTCATGTAACTATTGGGCTTCACATTCCAAACACCATTAACCTCAATCACTTGAAATGGAACAACACTCAACACAACCACTATGAAAACAAGCTTAAGAGCTCTAACACAAAATGCCATCTTCTATCAAATTCTCTTCTTTGAGCTTGCCCTTCAAATTAAGCATAGATTCTTTTGGATTCCTGCTAAAATGATAAGGAAATATAGAGGATAGATATTTATTGAAATGAAATAGGGATGGTGATATATAAGCATGAAGAGGAGCAGTTAGTTAGTTGGGGAAGGTGTTATTTGAATATAAGTGAGTCAACTCACAATGACAACTAACTTATGGTGTGCATACAACTGCTACAACGTCTTTTACCTGTTCCATCAATTAATAGTTATAAATTCAATAGTTTTAAAACTATTGGATAGGTGTTTGGTAACTAAGAATTGATTTCTAATCTACACTGACACCTTTTTCATCTAGTGGTGGAGTTTCATTCTTGGTGAAAGAAATTCCTAAATCAAAGTAAGCAATCTTGTTGGTCTCCAAAACATTAATGCCATGAGGTTCTAAATTAGTAGAAGGTGGGCAAGTTTATGGAGACATATTACAAGCATTAAGACCTCAAGCTTAATGTTGAGATGGTGGAGCACCATGAGTATCATGTCTATGAGCACTACAAGTACATCCATGATGATACTCTTGAGGAGTGAACTAGCCTTAATAAAAAGGAGATATTAGTAGAATTTTAACAACCTTGAACAATGTTTCTTATCTCACTTGTCAAGAACTACTTATAGATGAATAATTTCAAGAGCAACTTTATTACTTTCTAATTATATTTATATAAAAACAATTAAAAAAATTCCTTTAAAACTTGAAATTCAATATTTCCAATCACTAAATGAAATCTCTATTATTGAAATAGAATAAACTTTAGTAAGACAATAAAATTCTAACCAATCCTCCCAATAGATTATATATCATGTAATATTAAAAAATTATATATAAAATCAAAACTTAAATTTTAATTAATATATAATATATTAAATACAAAATAGCTTATTAAAAATAATACAAAATTCAAACAATTTCCAACAATAAACTATCTATTATAATATCTAAACTAATAATTAAAAATTCAAATAAAAATTAGGAAACCATATTTTAAATTATAAACAAATCTACCTTAGAAAAACTCCATCAGTTCACACAATATTATCATTTATTTATTTATCGAAGAATTCATACAATATTATTTGGAGGAGAACTACCTACCAATTGCTTATGTTCCCCACTCAAAAGATTTTAAATAAATAGCAAAAATACACTTGATTATAATACTGGGATATAATAATTATAATTATACTTTGGTTTTCGTGGTATATAATTTTATTCCTAAGCATACATTGAGGGGTTCTAGTTATGTAAGCATGATTTTTAATATTATGAAGTTAAGGGAATTTTTCTAATTTCGAATAAATAGTTTTTTTTTTTTTTTTTTGGGCTAAAATGTTTTCAATTTTTTTTGGACACGCCATCACTAAATCTATCTTTAAGGCCAAGTACAAGTAATCTATAAATAAATAAATAAACGAACAAACGGTCACATTTTAATCTAATTTTGAGTTCTAGAATGACTGCATTTTACCTATGAATATAAATAATTTAAGAACAATATCTATATAAAATATCAAAGGTACATAGTTTAAAAAAAATAATATCTAAGAATATATAGAGAGAGGGGAATATGCATTAATATATGAGCACACAAATAAATTCAATAAATTGAATAGAAAAAAACAATGTATTAATACTGTAAAGCGGAAAATCGCGGTCAAACCCTAGTTGGTCTCCCCTCTTCTAACTCCAAGGAGAGAGAAGGGAGGTTCGCTAGGATTCGATGGGTTTTCACTTAGGGGGAAGACTTTACATTCAAAAGAGGGGTTGAAACTCATAAGATTCAATCCCACACGATGTAAGATTGGATGCTAAATGAATTTCAAGGGTTAGGAAAGCAAGGCTACCCTCTTTTGTAAAGAATGTTGATTAAGGAAATTAAGCTAAGGATGCATAGAAAGTCATAAAGATTCGCTTATAAACTGAGTTTAGGTTATAGGATGAAGCTGCGGACCTGGAATTAGCAGTAAAATGTCGATACGGCGCTGTCCTACAAATTTGGGCAAAAGTTGTCGGGACGATGGCGCCCGGTGCCACGGTCCTCCGAAAAATCCGTGAAACGAAGGGGGATCTGTTCGTCTCTGCACAAGGATTCTAGATCTTCAATTTCAGCCGCGTACCTACAACCTACACACAGAAAAGCGAAGATGATTGGGGGGTTAGGGATTAGGGGTTTGCCTTTAGGTCAAACCCCAGTTTTGGAATTAACCAAGAAATGAGCAAGAGCTGTAAATGTAAATGACTGTAAAACAAGTACTAATACCTTGTTCTAAGGATGTTTGTATCCTTATGTGCGAAGGTTTAGATGTTGTATGTTGTATGTTGTAGCATGTAGTATGTGATCTCCTCTTCAATGGTTGAATCCTTGTCTTGAATGCAACACTTAGCCTTGAATGGAGACTTGGAATGATCAATTGCTTGAATGCTTGAATGCTTGAATGCTTGAGTATAATTTCCATGCTTTGTACCCATATCCTCCTCATATCAAATGAGAGAGAAAAATGTAGTTTATATACTTGTCATTTAGGGCTGATAGACTGATTTTCCCGACCTTAGGCCGACCAGGGAAGTATATTTCCAAATTGCAATAAAAAAGACCCGATATCACTTAGGAAACCGGGCCCAAAATAGGACCCAGGGACCAGGGCGCTGGGCGCCATGGTCCTAGAGGACCAGGGTGCTGGGCGCCCTGGTCCTGAGGGACCAGGGCGCTGGGCGCTCTGGTCCCACCTCCCGGGACATCAGGGTGCAAGGAGGTTCAGGCCAGGGTGCTTGAAAAATGCAGTTTTCAGTGTCGTGAGCAAGTTTTGGGGTCTCCATTCAGGTTGCGTGTTGCGTCGCCATCGTGAAGACCGAAATGCAGTCGAAATTGCAAGTGTCACAATTTTAGGACGCTACATTTAGCCCCCACTTTAGCAAGAGTATGTATGCTCATACTTCCGGTAAAGTACAAGGAAACAACGTTGAAAGACTTTCACCACGTCAAGGAGGCAAGATACACCAAGCCCCCAGTGGACTAAGGATCTTACAACTTCGATTGACAAAGTAAAAGGGAAGATCACGAGGAAGAACCATGACTGTTAGTAGTAAGGTTCCCTCGCTATGAGTCATGTAAAAGAAATACCAAAAATCTTCAAGACAAAGCTAAGTTTGCCAAGAAATTTTCAAGTATCTTTGAAAGGATAGATAGGGTGTATGCCCCCCTACGTTAAAGCGATCGCACACGCCTCAACGGGGGTGATTGTTTTAACGTAGTGATACACATAAGAAATGAGAAAGGAAAAAGGAGCACGTTATCGCAAGGATTTAGCCCCCAAGTGTGAGATAAGCCCAAGGATAATAGACACAAAACACAAAGCATGAGGTGACTTCGCTTTCCTTGGGGTCAGTATGCTGTATGATAAGTCATGTATATATATCATATGTATGTATGCATAATTGTTCTTCATTCCCCAATCAAGGAAGGTCACCTAGAAGAAGGGAACACATGTGTCTTTTGAGTCAACATGAGAGAGATCGAGAGATCTCAATGCTTTGCATCGTCCTCAAGTAGACAACACTAAGGACGACAAATAGAAGAATGAAAATAACATATAGAAGAAGTAACAAAAGAGAGGGGGAGAGAGTCTGCTATGCTAATGTAACTAGTCTAGCATGTCATCTACCCCCCGATCTTGCTGATCAATGTTTCGGGAAGGCAGGGAACACGCTAGAGGAGAAACATCCAACACAGCAGATGGAGCTATCACAAGATCCAAACAAGGGCTATGTTCATGTTCCAAGCCACATTGTTCTTGTCTAGGAGCTAGGATAAGTGCTTTAGAAAATTCATTAGATAAATGGTTATCAACATCAACAAGTTCATATTCACTATCAGAAGCAAGAGGAGTAATATTTTCATCTATATCATCATCAAGATTTATAAAAATAGGATCTTTAACTCGCACAGGATCAAGACCATCATGCATCTTATGTTTAGGATATTTAGGCTCAATATCTGGCTGAGGAGAAAATGGAATAATGCTTGTTGAAGGTGTTTGTGGAGATTGCAAAGTTTGAGAAGCAGCTGCTTGAGCCCTAAGACGACGCTTTCATCGACGTTCCCGTGCAGAACGATTACGTCTAGTCTTAGTAGGAAGTGTAGAAGATAGAGGAGGAGGAATGTTCTCATCCCTATCACTTGGGTGTTTAGGTTGTGGTCTCTTAGGCTGGATAATAGGAGAAGAAGAAGGTCTCTTCTCTCTATAGAAGGCAGGAGGAGGAACTGCTCCATATAAAGGAGGAGTTTTTGGTTTAGGAAGAAGACCAAGTCCATCATGACGAGGAGGTATAGGTCTACTTTTAGAAGATTTATTAGGCATAGACATAGTCGCATCCATAGGGACGGGTTGGGAATCTTCTTGGGGAAAGACATTAGTTTTGTCTTTCAAAGGAAGAATTTCCTTCTCAAGAATGATAGGAATGTCAAGTTTAGGTGCTCTAGGTTCACTTAGAGATAGGATCATATCTGTTTTCCACTTTTGATAAGATTTGAAAAGATGATCACTTCGCGGAGGAAGAGATTGGAATTGTTTGGGCCAAAAGTAATCAATAGGAACACTAGAGGTTCTTTCAGCTGGTTTAAAGAGACTATGATTGACAGTAACAACTTCACCATTATGGGGAAATTTCAAACACTTATGAATAGGAGAAGCAATAGCTTTCATGGAAGATAGCCAAGGATAGCCAAGCTTCACACGAAATTGTTCGGAAGATGGAATAATAGCAAAGTTCACATCAAGAGATTTGTTATGGACCTCAATAGGCAATGTAATAGAACCAATTGCAGGAGAAGAAAATGCATCAAATAATTTCACAATCACATCTGTTTTGTCATAGATCACTTGATTCAATTGCAAAGTAAAAAGAAATTCTTCAGTAATAACATTAACCATGCACGAAGGATCAATAAGCACTCCACGGCAAGGCATATTCTTGACTTTTGCAACTATGTATAAAGGACCATCAGGTGCCCTAATGGTTTCACTAGAATAAAATGTGATGGAAGGTTCTTTAGGGTTTTCTTGCTGCTCTACAAAGTTAATCACTTTCAGAGTCATAGACACAAGACCATCAGATGAGAAAGAGGAATCATTAGCCTCAATCACATTAGAAGTATGAGAAGTATGAGAAGGTAATGGATCAGTAAAAATCTGAAGATTTTGGTTAGGAGGAGCTACAGATGTGTTGCCTTTATCATTCACTCCAGAAACAGAAATAGTATTATTATCAATCAAATCTTGAATTTTACCCTTTAAAGAAAAACATTTTTCAGTATCATGCCCAGGCTGACGATGAAAGTGACAAAAAGCTTTGTGATCAAAATAAGGTGAAGTAATCTTTGCAGGATCAATTTGTCTTATAGGAGGAAGGGTAAGCACATTTTGTCCCAATAACTTATTCATAATATCATGCAATGATTCATTCAAAGGAGTATACTTTCTTTCTTTCTTGAAAAATTTAGAAATAGGAGGCACACCTGATGCTGCATTCACATTGTTGTTGATGATGTTTTCATTGAATTTGATGGAATCTCTGTTCGGTTTAAACTTCCCAAATGGTTGTTGACTGCTATCACCCTTATCACTCGGAGCCATAGGATGTGATTGTTCCATTTGACTCACAGTGAGTTGATAATTGTGAAGAGTGGCGCACAACTGTTGGAAAGAAGTAAACTCAGAAAATAGAAGTTTGTCTCGAATATCTTTTTGCAAATTAGAAATAAAGATTCTTTGAATATCATTGTCAGGCACTGGAAAAGAAATTTGAGCATACAAATGCTTATACCTACCAATGAAATCAGTCACTTTTTCTTTAACACCTTGTTTACAATGCATTAAATCAATCAAAGTAACTTTAGGACTTATATTGTTTTGAAATTGTTGAATGAAAGCATTTGCAAGTTGTTCGAAAGAAGTAATAGAATAAGAAGGCAACGAGCAATACCATTGTAGGGCTTTGTCTCTTAATGTTCTAGTAAATAGTTTTGCAAGCAACCTTTGGTCATAAGCAAAATCAGTACATATTGTTTGAAAAGTCTTAACATGTGTTAGAGGATCTCCTTTACCATTATAAAGTTCCAAATGCGGGATTTCAACATGCTTAGGAGGAATAGCTCGAACAATGTCAAGAGAAAGTGGGCTCGCAACATCAAATGTGGGCACACTAAACTTAGATTGATTCATAGAGGCAATTTGTTGCTATAAAGAAGAGACAGTTTGTGCAAGATTATTAATGGTAGCTTCAGTCGAAGAGTTCATATTAGGTGTGTTAGATGGAGATGGAGGTGTGATGTTATTGAAAGAAGGTAAAGAGTAAGGTGGTGGGACCCTATGATAGTCAACCATAGGGGATGATTGGATAGGAGGAACACTACAAGGAGGAATGGAATGATTAAATGAATTGCCCCCTTGCATCATGTTCATTTGTGAAGATGTAATAGGAACACTCATTGAAGGAATGAATGAAGAAGTCGGATTGAATGAAGGAAGAGGGTTAATTGAAGAAGAAGGATTGCCCCCATGACTGGTAATCACAGGAGGAATGTCTTGTATAGAGGTAGCCATGATGTTTGATGTAAAGGTAGGTATACTAGCAATAGAAGTGGTCAAAGGAATAGAATGATTGACTTGTGTAGGAGGTTGTGTATAACCTAAAGATTCAGCACAACTCTTCATAGGCATCACATTCGAATCCACAATGTGTGCGATACCACGTAAAACATCAATTCCATTCTTATCACTTTGAAGCATACGTTTTAGACCCTCAATTAAAGGAAGAGCTTGACTATCGGGATACTCATGAGACATCCATTGGTGAAAATCGTCAAATTGGTTATCCAATTTGGAAAGTTGTTCAACAGAAACTTCATGGGGAGCTTCTTCATCATTAGGAGGATTAGAGGAATTACCCATGTCCTCGTTAAAAAGACTACTCAAATTAGGTTCCATCTCCTCAGTAGTTAAACCTCGGAAAGACTTAGTTCTACGGCTTCGTCTAACGGGAATAGTGTAAGTAGGGCTTATTGTTGTAAAACTCATGCACTAGAGAGAGAGAGAAGATTTTGATTTTAGAGGTAGCAATTTTCAGTAAAACCAGCCAATCTTCCAGATTTAAGCTGTTAAATGCAATCACAACAGTCTCCCGAAATTTCAGAAAAAATGTTCGAGACCGTGGCGCTCGGAGTGCAACACGGTCCTTGCAACTTTTTTCGAAATTTGCAGGGATGAAAGGTATGATGATTTTAGAGCTAATCTGAAAAAATTGAGGGATTTTACGATCTGTAGATAGGCCAAATTAAAGTTGCAAATTCAAAATTGAACCCTATCAAGATTGTCGAAAAATGCAAAATTTGAATTTTGAAAAAGAGAGGGAGACTGAAATTTTGAATTTTATGATTTTAGAGGGAATGTCAAGAGCAATGCAAATTTTGAAATTTGAAAATTGACTCAATTTCACGCAAAATTCAATTTTGAAAGCGGAAATCAAAGTTGTTGTAATTAGGCACTTAATTTCAAAAGTCACAAAATGCAAATATTTGAATAAAGCACTGAAATTTCGAATGAATGCAAATACAATTTTCAGATCTAAGACAGTAAGAACACAATTTTGACACAAAATTTCAGTTTCGATAATTTTTGAATGATTAGGAGCCTTAGACCAAGCAATCACAAGACCAACTTTGACTGTAATTTTGAAAGTGCTATAATTGACAAAATTAGCCAAAATTCTGGATTTTAGCAGGAAAATACAGCAAGATCTCACTCCCGAAATTTTGGAAAAAATGTCGGGGACGATGGCGCTCAGAGTGCAACACGGTCCTCGCAACTTTTTTCCAAATTTTCAGGGATGAAAGATATTGTGATTTTATTGCGGAATCCAAAGTTACAGCTGATTTGGAGATGTTTTGATCGGTCAAATTGTCAGACAAAGGTTGAATCAAGATTGTTTCAAAAATTAGGGTTTTGACTTTTAACCACTTAATTTTCAGAATTAAAGCACAAATATGAATTGATAATTTGTAATAGAAGGACAGATCTGAAACAAGCATTAACATTTAGACATTTCGCAAGTTTAATTACTAAAAAGAAATTTTAGGGTTTTAATGCAATCACCTCTAAAACTTTGCAAAAGATCAAACATGGAAATGTAATCAATTTTTTCAGATCTAAGCATGAAAAATCAGAAAGGATGTTCACGTCGGGTTCACCAAAATGTAAAGCGGAAAATCACGGTCGAACCCTAGTTGGTCTCCCCTCTTCTAACTCCAAGGAGAGAGAAGGGAGGTTCGCTAGGATTCGATGGGTTTTCACTTAGGGGGAAGACTTTACATTCAAAAGAGGGGTTGAAACTCATAAGATTCAATCCCACACGATGTAAGATTGGATGCTAAATGAATTTCAAGGGTTAGGAAAGCAAGGCTACCCTCTTTTGTAAAGAATGTTGATTAAGGAAATTAAGCTAAGGATGCATAGAAAGTCATAAAGATTCGCTTATAAACTAAGTTTAGGTTATAGGATGAAGCTGCGGACCTGGAATTAGCAGTAAAATGTCGATACGGCACTGTCCTGCAAATTTGGGCAAAAGTTGTCGGGACGATGGCGCCTGGCGCCACGGTCCTCCGAAAAATCCGTGAAACGAAGGGGGATCTGTTCGTCTCTGCACAAGGATTCTAGATCTTCAATTTCAGCCACGTACCTGCAACCTACACACAAAAAAGCGAAGACGATTGGGGGGTTAGGGATTAGGGGTTTGCCTTTAGGTCAAACCCCGGTTTTGGAATTAACCAAGAAATGAGTAAGAGTTGTAAATGTAAATGACTGTAAAACAAGTACTAATACCTTGTTCTAAGGATGTTTGTATCCTTATGTGCGAAGGTTTAGATGTTGTATGTTGTATGTTGTAGCATGTAGTATGTGATCTCCTCTTCAATGGTTGAATCCTTGTCTTGAATGCAACACTTAGCCTTGAATGGAGACTTGGAATGATCAATTGCTTGAATGCTTGAATGCTTGAATGCTTGAGTATAATTTCCACGCTTTGTACCCATATCCTCCTCATATCAAATGAGAGAGAAAAATGTAGTTTATATACTTGTCATTTAGGGCTGATAGATTGATTTTCCCAACCTTAGGCCGACCAGGGAAGTATATTTCCAAATTGCAATCAGAAAGACCCGATATCACTTAGGAAACCGGGCCCAAAATAGGACCCAGGGACCAGGGTGCTGGGCGCCCTGGTCCTGAGGGACCAGGGCGCTGGGCGCTCTGGTCCCACCTCCCGGGACATCAGGGTGCAAGGAGGTTCAGGCCAGGGTGCTTGAAAAATGCAGTTTTCAGTGTCGTGAGCAAGTTTTGGGGTCTCCATTCAGGTTGCGTGTTGCGTCGCCATCGTGAAGACCGAAATGCAGTCGAAATTGCAAGTGTCGCAATTTTAGGACGCTACAAATACATATTTAAATGACTTGCATGTATCAACAAATAGATATTTGTCAGTATTAAATTTTAATGTCTTATATCAATGAATGCATCTATAAGTCGACTATTTAATTCCTCACATTTAATTAATATTTTTAAACTAACACTCTTGATCCTATTCAAAGAAAGATTGCTAATATTTTGAAGTTTCAAATTGCTTCTCTTCCCTTGGTCTATTTGGGTATCCCTTTAGCTATTGGAAGACAACTTAAGCCATATAGGCAAGACTTATTGGATAAGTTGTGTTGGAAGGTCAATTGCTAGACTCATTGGTGGATACCTACTACTGCTAGGGTGACTCTTCTTCAATCTATCATCTAAGCTCTTCCTATTTACCAAAGTTTTGTTTAGATGACTCCTATGTATTTCCTCAAGGAATTTGATCCTCTCTTGCACCAATTCCTTTGGAGTGGTAAGTTGCATACTTCTTAGTGGATCTTAGTTAAGTGGGAGACTGTGCACGCAGGCCTAAGAAAGAGGGGGGTCTTTGACTTCATTCTATAATCTTGATTGAGCAAATTCCCATAGCCGAATTATATTGGCAATGGTATTCCAGTCAAAATTAGATATGGGCTCCCATCCTCACTCAAGTATTTAAGAGGAGTTAATATTTGGGATGTTCTTCATTGTCATTTGGAGCGTAGAGGTTCTATGATTTGGTACACTTTGAAAACTGGGGTGCAACTTATTAAGAGTGGTCTTTTTTGGATTGATTCTTGGGATGGTAATCCTCCTATTCTCTCCATGTATATGCACCTACAACCTCTTTGTGATATTTGTTTTGTAGTCAGTTCGCATACAATTGTGCATTATAAGACTGTTTTGAATCTAGGGTTGGTTGTTGGTTGCAGATAAAAGGATTCTTGTGAATGGTCATCGGGTGAGTCAAAGGAGGCTCACTCAAAGTTGGCTTACATTCTTGCATCTCATGTGTGGAATTTATTGGAGGTGCAAGATATTATGGCCTATGGTAGGGATTCATCTAGTAAGTATTCTATGGATGTTGAGTATTTAAAGCTTGATAGACAACTGTTTGGAGGTATAGAGGTGCCTTGGTAGAAACAAGTGTGGAACAAATTTTCTTGCCCAAGTAAAACTTTTTCATGTAGCTAGTTGTTCAAAATCGATGTCTTACTTGGGATAATTTGTGCATGAGGGGTTTCCTTGGTCTGTCTATGAGATTTTGCCAAGATCAAGAGCTCAATGAAAAGTACAAAAATAGAGAGACAAAATATAGGACAAGAATAAACTATATTCTCATCAATAGATAAATGATCAATAGTTGTTCATACAATGAATATGAGCCTCCATATATATGAAAGTCTATATGGATATGTGAGCACACAAACATGACATGTGACTCAATAAGAAATGAGGGTAGGTAGGAGAAACAAACAAGTATTCCACATGAGGTGAATCACCTATTGAAGGTGGAATTATCACTCCACAATAAGTGGATATGATAGAGTTGTAACAAGATCACACCATAAAAGGTGGAATTTCTCCTACACACACTATCCCAATGTGGCACAAACACCCAAGTGTCTCATACCCAAACTACTAAGAAATGCATTTCCTAAGTAAACTTAAGTAAGGTGTAATAATATCCAGCATAAATAATTATTAACACCAACACCCCCTCATTAAGTGCAACTTAGGGGAATGCACTTAAGTCTACAATGCAACTAAGCAATCCAAGATGGGTCCCAGCTATGAGGCCATGTTAGGTACCCATGTACAAATGCAAATTAATTCAAACCAATGCAATGAAATCTCTCACAAAGCGGGGAAAGAGAGAAAAACCAAATGGGAAAAAACCTGCCCCCAAAATAGAGATGAAAACTAAACAAGAGAATTCTCATAGAAGTATATGAGGAACAAAACCCCATGTGAGGAAAAAGTCCTGCCCATATGAGAGAAGAAGAGAAGCTAGGAAGCCCCCCCTTAATGTAGAATCAACACCAATCATAGAAGATCGATGATGTATGAAGAAACTGCTCCACGAACCTCGAACAACATTCCTCCCCTTAGGAAGAAACAAAACCAAAGGTGTATCCATGAAGTCTCCCCATTCATGAAGGAAAGATGTAGGCAAAAAACTCATGATGAATGGAATCTCTGAAAACTGCTCAAGTGTCCCCATGTCAAAGATGAAAGATACCCCCTCCAAAGGTGGTAAACTACTCCACACTATTGAAAAAGGTACTCCAAGATCTAGTGGAGATGGATGTAGAACATTTTCCAAAGATTGGCATGTATCCTCTAAGCATAAAGAAACCTCCTCCAACTATTATACATAAGAATCCACAATCATGTCAACCTCAAAAGAATGATCATGTAGAGAATAAACAAGAGGGCCAGAGTGTGCCCTCGCAACAATTGAAGAAGGATCATCTTCATCAAAGAGAATATGAATATCACCAATGATGTCTCTCAAATATTCAATGTAGGACTCCACAAACAAACCTGCAATGTCTATCAAGTACTCATCCCATGAAACTGAAGCTGGAAGATAAGATATACCCTGCTGCACTGAATCACAAGAAGGTAAAACTGTTGCACTAGCTGCATCATCAAGTGAAATAGGTGGTGTGATATCAATAGGAGGAGATGAAATACAAGGCTCAAGAATGGGGTCACATGTGAGAATCCCCAAGTTCAAGTACCCAAAGTTCTCCTCAAAATCTGAATCATCACAAGAAGTGTTATCATCATGTGTAGAATCATCATATGTGAAATCATTATCATCAACAAAATTTTAAAAGGGATATAACTGAGATGCATGATCAACCACCCTAGTTGCAATGATAGCTCTAGTCTCCAAGTCTCTAATGAAAACTGACTCAGGTGTGAACCCCACAATTCTCTTAGTTGTGCCATGTGTGATTTGATAGATGCAAAGGAGATTGTCTGTCCAGTGGGGTAAACACAACATATTATTGAAGAAGTTATCCCCAATGGCAATAGATCATTTCCCAATCACATTCATGTATGTATGTATGAGTCCCCATAAAAATTTGTGGCATGGTGCAAGGCTCAAATGTAGAGAACATAGATTGCGAAGATGCCATATGATGAGAAGCCACTAAATCTAGAAGCCATCTCCTTGAATCATGACTTGTAGTAGCACAAAGAACTTTTCCTTTTCTTGTCCCAAAAGAGTGAGTCTTCCCACTTGTAGAAGCCATGAATGATTTCCCTTTTCCTTTTGAATGTGTGGAAGTGGAAGTTGATGAATCCTCCTTCTTGTAGGCATTAGGCAAATCATTGTTGTGCTTTTTGAAGATATGTGTGAACTCATCAATCTTCTTAGAATGGCAACTACTCTCCTCATGATCAACCTTTTTACAATAGGCACAAGTAGGTCTCTCCCTCTTTGGTGAATTGTCCCTCTTGGAAGAGGATTAATCTCCTTGTTGTGGAGAAGATGGTGCTTTATCCTTAGGCTTTGATTGCCATTTCTTCTTGTTTGAGTTGTCCTTTCTTTGATTTCCTTTGTTCCCTTGATTTTCCACTAATGCTTGAGACTTAGAAGTCTTAAGAATGCCCATGATTATCAACTTAGTTTATTCCATCATCAACATTTCGGTGAAAGCATCAAATGTAGGCATTGTGTAGCTTGAACCCATTGTCATCCTATGAGTTTGGAAACTAGAAACAAATGTTGCATATTTTTATGGAAGTTTGCCCATCAAATTGAAGATCAATTGAATATCCTTCTTATCAATGTCACAATCCTTGAGTTGTGCCCTCAACTTTTTTTCCTTAGTGACATAATCTTTTATAGAATCAAAGTTCTTGGGATCTAACATGGTGAGATCACTATCAATCTGATATCCCCTAATCTCATCAACTTGACCATACAAGTCTTGAAACTTTTTCCAAGCATCCTTGATTACAGTACATTTCTCAATATGAAAAATGAGATCCTTTGATACATACTTTCTTAAGTTACCAATTTCCATTTCTTCTAGTGATCAAATCCAAGTGACCAACAGGACCAACCTTTGGATCAGCGGGAGCAACAATAGTTCCATCAATATAATGAGTTAGACCTTTTTCCATAAGTTTACTCCATGCATCAATTTTTCAAGTAGCAAAATTATGAGGAGTTAAGAGAGGAAACTTAGGAGAACCCATAGCAATAAAAAAGGAAGGAACACAAGAGCACAAAAGCACAAGAGACACCCCCCAAAATGATGATTTTGGCACTTTATATGTAGTGCATGTACAATAGGCCACTTGCAAAAAATGGCAAGGTGGACTTCTGATTTTATTTTACAACTACCCCAATAGGTTGATAACTATAATGCAAAACACCAACAAGATAGATCTATGCAATACAAGTGCCAAATTGGCCAAAAAAGACCACATGTTGAAAGTACAATTTCTACCCAAAATCATTGTAAATGGATAGCATATTATGAGAGTAGATGCAAAATTATGCACTTAAAAAAAACCGGCACCTGAAAAAGAGTTTGTATGAGCCCAAACAGAGTCTTGGAAGTTGCAAAAATAAGGATTGGATAGGTACAATCACCAAAAACTCATATTTCTGAAAAATATATCTATAAACATCACAAAATAATGTCACCACAAGAAAGTACACAAAATTATAGCCCATTTTAAAAAAAATTGCACTAAAAAAAGAGCAAACATGAGCAAGATATGGCCATTTGAAGTTGAACTACAAAATCAAAAAGCTCAAAGGATGGGGCCTGCAATTTTTTAAAAAAATGATGACGTCAGAAAAACACAAGGTTAAATTTTACGGTCGTATGACCATCATGAAAACTCCACCTCCTTGTTGACTGGGCATCCATACAGTAATGATTATTGATGTGTCAAAATCTAATTGGTAGAAAAAAAAAAAAGAGAACAAGGAAGACTACAGATGGTACGGTCATTGATGTGGGTGCCAACTGGGTGTATAGATGAAGATGTGTCAGAGTGGCATGGTAGGTTTCTGATGTGGTAGGGATTGTGCAGATCGTTGAAGGGGTTGGCGGGAAGGAGGCTGATCCACCGACAAGAGGAGGATAGCATCGGAGGTTAGCAGGTAGGGAGGCCGATGCCAGAGGCAGGACCGGTTGCTGAGCTGGGAGGCCGATTCCAAAGAAGATAGGTGGTTGGCAGAGATGGGGCAGCGTCATCAGCAAGGTTGTCCGAAATCGGTGAATGTGCAACACACTGGTGGCGAACAGAGCAGCCTTTGCGGGGGCTGCCAGGAGCCTTAGAGTTGGTGGCGGGAGGCAGTAGGTACAATGGCAACAATACCCTTAACCAGAATGGCCTCACAAAATATACAAAGGTAGTGTACGAATCAAGGAGTGAGGGGGCGAAATAATACAAAAAAAAAAAAATCGCTTATGCCCTTCTCCTTTTTTTCTTAACAAAATTTCTAAAATCCGTACTATACCACCCAAATTAGGCAAATTGTTTCCTCCAAGCTTGAAATTTGATTGTCACGAAAATAGGCTTAATTTATACTCAAAATTCATGGGAATGACCACTCGGATGCAATGGCAAGGTTAGATCTAGTCTAGGATGCCTCCAAAAGATGCTTCTCCTCAAATCTGCCTCTTGACATTGCATTAATGCCTCTCAATGATGAATCAATGATGCTCCAATGGCTCTAATACCATGTGATATTTTGCCAAGATCAAGAGCTCAATGAAAAGCACAAAATAGAGAGACAAAATATAGGATAAGAATAAACTGTATTCTCATCAATAGATAAATGATCAATAGTTTTTCATACAATGAATATGAGCCTGCATATATAGGCAATTCTATATGGATATGTGAGCACACAAACATGACATGTGGCTCAATAAGAAACAAGGGTAGGTAGGAAATAGGTGTGGTAGGTAGGAGAAACAATAAAATATTCTACATGAAGTGGATCACCCACCAAAGGTGGAATTATCACTCCACAATAAGTGGATATGATAGAGTAGTAACAAGATCACACCATAAAAGGTGGAATTTCTCCTACACACACTATCCCAATGTGGCACAAACACCCAAGTGTCTCATGCCCAAACTACTAAGAAATGCATTTCCTAAGTAAACTTAATCAAGGTGTAATAATATCCAACTTGAATAATTATTTACACCAACACCGTCTATGTTCATTTTGTGTCATAATAGTGTGTAGTGTGTTTCTCATTTTTTCTTTTAGTGCTCTTTCGCCAACAAGATTTGGCACTTCTGGTAGGGTGTTTGGAATGAGGCTTGCAGGCATGTGTTTTGGGATTGCTAGGGTAAACCTCCTATTAAGACTTCTTTTTTTTTAGATTGCTTGGGTTCTTGGATCCACTTTCATCATTTGACATATTTGGTTAGAGAGAAATCATAGGATTTTTAATGATGCTAGGATAGTTGTTCAACAATTGTGGGGGAAAATTGTTCATTCTCTTCATGAAACTGTCTGGGCAAAATGTGACTTTACTAGAGGTTTGGAACCTAGAAAAGTTTATATCTACAAGAAGTTCAATTTTCCTCTTTAGGGAAATGTTCCTTCTCCTAGGTTGTAGAGTGCTAGGAAGATCATGAGGACTACATGCATACATCCTTTGTGGAAGCTGAATCAAGAGGGTTGTTGGATCCCTTCTCGTTGTGGATTTTTGAAAATTAACATTGATGGTTCTTCTTGAGGGAATCTTGGTAATGCTACTCTTGGTGGAGTAGGGCGCAATAGCTCTAGAGATGTTTAGTTCAATTTTTCAATTTATATGGGTCTTCATACCAATAATATCATGGAGGCTCTCACCATTTTGTATGTTGTGTTCTTAGCTAGCAAAATATTCTTTGTGAAACTGACTCTCAGATGGTGGTCACTTTGTTGAATGAGCAGCGGCTAGATGATGTCAATTGGCACTTAGATTTTGTTATTAGATAGATTATTTGGTTGTGTGGATCTTTGGAATCTATTTCTTTTATTCATATTTCTAGGGAGTGGAACAAAGTAGCAGATTGTCTAGACAAATGGTCTTTTGAATAGATGTAGGATTGAAATATTGTGGATAAGAGACAATTATCTTTATAATTGTCTCACATATTGGATCAGTTAGATGATAAAGATAGGGTTGTGTAGTATTTTTTTCTTTGTTTGGTGGTTGGCCGTTCTTGCTTTGTATCTATCTTTTTGTTGAATAAATTTTTACCCCTCTTTTAGTTAAAAAAAAAATATTTTTAAACATTTGAAGTGTCAATATGCACAATTAAGAAAATAATTCATATGCTCATAACGAGGATTTACAATAGTTTATTAGATTCAAGAGAGAGATTAAAAATCATAAATGATCTCCTTCAACATAAGAACTTCTTATCTTTTGTATTCATTAAATCTACAAAATATGCCTTTGTAATAAATCCAATGGAGGTTTTCTCACCTTCGTACCATAGTGATTGCTCACAAGTGTACACTACGCTAATAGGTATGGAAAGAAAATAGATTTTACATCATATAATAAGGAGAATACAAATTGTAATAATTTATCAAAAATAGCCAAGATCAAGAGTCCAATGAGTAGCACAACAAGAGACAAAATATTGATAAGAATAAGTTGTATTCTAATCAAGATGCAAAATACTACCAACTGAATCATGAAAAATTAATACAATGAGGATGAGGGTGTGAAAGCTAAAAAAAAAGGCTACATACTCTGATGGAAGCTTGTCCATAAAATTGTAAACCAATTGAGAATCCTTCTTGTCAATTCCACAATCCTTAAGATTTTCTATTATCTCATTTTCTTTTGTGACATAATCTTGGATTGTATCAAAATCCTTAGGATCCAACAAAGTGAGTTCATTATCAAGCTTGTAGCCTCTAATCTCATCAATTTGACAATAGAATTTCTCATAGATATCCCAAGCTTCCTTGACTATAGAACATTTCTCCATGTGAAAAATGAGGTTGTTTGATACATGCTTTCTCAAGGTTCCAAGAGCCATAGAATTTTTAGTGAGACATTCCAATTGAGCATTAGGATTAGTTGTAGGATTTGATGGTGTCATTAATGTTCCATTTATGTTGAGTCCTTTTTCCATTAGCTTACTTCATGCTTTAATTTTCCATGATATATAATTATATGGAGTTAAAAGTAAAAAATTAGAAGAACTCATAGCAACAAAATGAAAGAGAACAAGATAGAGAGGGTCACAAAACACCAGAAATGCCCCCAAATTCACTCAATCAAAGAACACCCCACCCCAAATGATGATTTGACACTTTATATGTAGTGCGCGTACAATGGGCCGCTTCCAAACAATGGCAAAGTGGGCTTTTGATTTCAAGATACAACTAATTCAAAAAGATATACAAGACTCAATACAATAAAGTAAGAGATCTAAAATGAGATCCAAAGAAATTACAAGTACCAAATAGGCAAAAAAGACCAAATACTGAAAGTACAATTTATACTCAAAATGGTAAAAATTTGATAGTAGCACGTGAAGGTAGATAAAAAATTATGCACTTAAAAAAAAATGGCACCTAAATAGGAGGTCGTACGAGCCCGAACGAAGCCTGAGAAGTTGCAAAATCAAGAATTGGATAAGTATAGTTGTGAAAAATTGTAAATTTTGAAAAATATGTCCACCAAAATAAGAAAATAACCACACCACTGTGAAGAGCACGAAAAATTAGCCCAAATAAAAAAAAAATACACTAAAAAAGGCCTCAAAATGACCAAGTTATGAGCCTCCAAAGGTGGACTACAAAATTAAAAAGCTCATTGGAGGGGTCAAAAAATTTCAAAATATGTTGATGTAGTGCTAACATCTGTTGGCAATATGCTGGATTTTTCTAAGTGTTGTCATTGATGTCAACACTGTATCTCGGTTGGAGACTATCCCAATTAGTCTTGGTGATGTTTTTTATTCTGGCTATGATTCTGATTCGGTATGATCAGACCTCTGGAATCAGTTTTGGATGCTTATTCTGATGGTTACATGCTTTCTATATTCTATTGGTTTCATGATTTGGTTATCACTTTTGGTATTTTTGGTTACCAACTGGTTTGTTCCTTTACTAGCTAGCTTTTGGCTTTACTGGCTTTTGGCATTCCTGGTATGCTGTTTTGGTGACTTGGTTAGTGGATTTTGGGTCCAACTTATGGAATCGGTTTCTTTCATGTTATTGGTTCTTCTTGATCATATCTCAAGCATTTGGCAACTTTTCTTTAGATGGTGTGCTATTATGGTGGTCCTATTTAGATGCGGTTAAACTTTCACTTAGGGTTTCTATCGTCAAGTGAAGTGTGTTGGATCTTGGTCTTAGTGGAATCCCCAACTAATATAATCATTTGGTTACTTGATTTAGGTCCATGCTATGTAATGTAAATCATAATATTAGTCTGGTGGTATCATGTGATGTAATTTTTGTAATTATGGGTTTAAGGTTTAGCCGACCTTGTCAATAAGGTTGATGTTTGTATTTATAGGTGACTTATTCATGTAATTTGGTATGCGATGGTTATGGTTGGTTAAGTCTACATTATCAAAGAAATAATTAAGTGTGAATAAAGTCATATCATTCAGGTGAAAGTTGGAAAGGTTTTGTATTGCAGAGCAGACATTGGTGCTTAACTAGAACTATATCAGGCATTAGTAGATGCTACTTTCACAGTTCATTGTTTTCCAGATTGTAGTCCAATGATTTTGTAATTTAGTGACACTTCCCTTTGTGATGAGCAATGCGCTCTAGGTTGTTGGCCTTTATACATGTGTAGATCCCATTTTAATTATTCATAATACTACAACAAAGTATTCATCTGATTGTGGGTAGGGTTTCCCACCGTGGTTTTTCCCTTTCCATCTCAAATATTGGTGTTATGTGTGTTGTGCTTTGGTTTAAGGTTTATAATTGAATTGATTGATGTTATTGTTAGTAAACTGATTCACCCCCCCTCTCAGTTTACTATCAGTATTAGTACATTCCAACAACATCAACATTTCATGATATTAAATTTGGATGACCATATCATCGTCATGCCCAAAAATACCCATGTTGCATGGCTATCTGTACTATATAGACTATTGATGTGGCAATGTATAGACAAATCAGTCTGACATGTGGTTGTACAGACTGTACAAATGTTGACTGTGCAATATGATGTGGTGTACGACTGCTGGATTGACCTATTGACTTTACATGTTCACTCAATAGTACGAAGATAGCACCACATGTCAGTATGGATGCTGATGTAGCCTTGACATGGACGAGTCTATTTGTCTGCATAGCACTAATGCAAGGTTTGACTGTGCTCCACGTGGAGAAATATATGCTAGACATGTGTCACTATATAGTTAGATGTTGACTGACCAAATTTGTTGAATAAAATATGGCCATGTGTCCCCTATGGGAAAAAAATATTCATGTGAGTGATTGTCAGTAATCTCATGTGGCATGCGGATGTGCAGTTCTGAGTGAATAATTTTTCACCATGTGGCACAATGGTAGCACTAAGGAGCGGGATAGAAAAGGAGGCACATAGTGTAACCTGAGGTGGAGCTAGGCACTAAGCCCAACCCAAGGCAGTAGGGTGCAAATAGATGGAGCAGGGTCGATGAAGTAGCCAAAAAGTTGGAGGGAGGAGCAGTTGAGTGGAAGAACAAGGCTTGTCGGTGATGAGGCGATAGGAGTGAGGTGGCAGGTCTATGAAACTAGGCATAGAGAAAAATGGAAGAAATGATGAACAGGTACGATCCACCCAACAGGCTTTGCTAAAATAAATATGATAGTGTACGGTGGCGGGGGGGGTTAAACCCCCTCATACAGAATATATATATATATATATATATATATATATATATATATATATATATATATATATATATATATATATATATATATATATATATATATATATATATATATATATATATATATATATATATATATGAAAAAAAAAAAACTTTTACAATATATTAAAAAACTACGAATTTAAAAACAATGAATTTTTTTAAATAAAAAATTCACAATTTTTTTAAAAAATAAATTGTACCATATGACCAAAATAGTAAAAAAAATTTCCTCCAAAGCCCTTAAATTGATTTTCACCAAATATTTAAAATTTTATACTCAAAATTCATGGAAATAGCCTCTCAGACGCAATGGCAAGGTTGAAAATGGCATAGGATTCTCCCAAAATACATTGCTTCCTAGATCTAAAAAATGAATGCTCCAAGACCTCTCCAAATAGACTACTCAATGAAACCCCAATGACTCTTATACCATGTAAGAATTTATCAAAAATAGCCAAGATCAAGATCTCAATGAACAACACAACAAGAGAGACAAAATATTGATAAGAATAAACTATATTCTAATCAAGATGAAAAATACCATCAACTAGATCATCAAAAATTACATAAAATGAAGACGAGCCTAATAAGAAAGGCAAGGCCATATTGTGAGGCCCTACCTCGAGCTGTCATAGCATTGCAGTTATTTTTCATGTTGGACCTATTATTGTCACTTTATTTTGATGCATTATGGATATAGATTCTATATGATTCGGTTATTGAATAACATTGATTGGTGTATGTCATTTATTTCTGATTTGCGGTACTTTATTTATGATGTTAGAAATTATGGATGCATGCCTTACAAATGATTGAATTTCATGATGATTATGATGATGCCATTGAGTAAATTATTATATGTGGATTTTATTGGATAATTGGTAATTTGATTGTTATGATTAAAAATGTATGCAAAGCGTCTGAATTGAATTCTTTTCATATATTAATATTATATGTGGTTAATTGAGATTACTAATGTGCAAAGTGAGATGTGCAGGAAAACTAATCCATGTGACCATGGAAACTATTCGGAGAATCAAGCTAAACCTATGTGTGTTTGTGAAGCCAAGGATTGTCTATTTGGAGAGAGAACACCTCATGTGTAATGTGTTTTATTTGTAAATGTGAATTCTTGAATGTGTGTTTAAATTGAATTTGTTAATTCCAAAAAGAGACATTGCCATGTGTATTTAAGTATTGTGTATTTTTATGGTGTCACTTGACACTTGTGTTGTGAAGTGAGTTGGCAATGACATGTCCCTTGGAGGGAATTTGTATAACCAATGCATTTTTCAAATATCTTAGTGTGGTCTCAAAAGAGTCTTGGATAGAGAGCCATTAGAAAGGTCAACTCAAGTTTGACCCGTAGGTAAACTTTAGGTGAGTTTCTTGAGGGTCAAACTAACTCCTAAGGTTAGGTTAGGGGTATTTTTAAAGGTCCATATGTTATACCTATGGGTAAAGGTCAATTTTAACCATGAAACCACTCATATGTGACTGTCAAGTCACCTCAAAAGTTGAGTTTTCCAAGATGGATGAAATTCAACTTTTGAGGATTTCTCCTAGGTTAGACAACCTTCCAATTGAGTGATAGTTGTTGTTCCCCATTTTCTCTTACCTTTTTGGGTTGCCTTTTTTAGAAATCTTGTAATAGGTTGGGAAGACCAACCTATCAAATCTCACACCCTTTCCAAGAGGTTGGAAAATGTGAGGAGAGTCTACTTAGGGAAGGGATTCAAACTTAGGAATTTGATCACCCACTCTCCATTTTTTTGGGAGACATAGAATTCTTATGGAAGTTTTTGGTTTTTGACTTGAATTTCTAAGCTTTGGAAAGAGAAATAATAGTGGATTGGGAATATTTCCTTCATCCTTTCCTCATTCCATTTGCAATATTAAGGTTGGTAGTATTTCTTCCTTGCATATTGTATTTTATTGTCATTGTGAAGGAAAAATTGTATGCGGATTTTGCTTGTTGTTTATGTAGATTAGGAAGTTCAGTTTTGAAGTTCTTCGTTGTGTTCTTTTTATGTGTTGTATGGTTTATGTATTTTGGGTGTTTCAAGGCTATACTCACCCTTGGGAGGGTAGAGTAGCATTGGGGGTGAAGGGCTCCTTGACAGCTTCAGAGTGTAGAGAATCTCTTCTTAGAATAGAGAGATACACAAGGGTTATGGGACCCTTGCTGCAATATTTTTATGTTAATGAAAAGGGACTCATAAGGGAAGATATGGGCTTGAATGCCATGGGGGACATAAGGGTATTTTGGGAGAAGTATGTGACTTTTGATGGTCTTAATTTGGTAGCCTTGTAAAGGCATTGGTTTCTCCTTCTTGCAGATATCCTCTAGGTACCTGGTGCACCTTCACTCCACAAAAAAATAGTCACTTGGTGACATTGTTTATCCTTGGATTGGGTGTTCAAGTGTTGTTGAGTTTCTTCTTGTTTTGTGTTTGAGATTTTTGTAACCGTTTTAGCCTTGGTTCTCCTAGGTTGGGGGTGGCTTCATGTAAGCCTAGGTTGGGAGGTAAGCCTCCATGGTCACAACCGACAAACTTTATTTGCAGGTTTGTTTTGGGAATAAGGATGGAGTAAAGTGAAGCTTGTGCAAGTTTCCTATTTAATGCTTTGGGAATTCAAAGAAAAAGGTATTTTAAGAAGTCCTCAGTTTTATAGAAATGAAGAGGCTCAAGTTTGTAACTTTCTTATTGTTGTGTAAAGGAATCAAAAAATATATATTTACTTTGAGTATATTAATTGCAAAGAAATCAAAGAAGCATTTGATTTTATTCCTATATAGTTATTTATTACTTTGAAATAGAGTACGAATGGTAATTGTGTTTTCTATTTTATTATCTATTGAAAATAAATGCATGTTAAAATGAGAAATGGTAGATAAACATTTAAATCAAATCATTTATTTAATCTTATCTTTCTGCAATGTGTTATGTTAGTTGTATAGTTGTTAATAGAAAAGAAATATTTATTTCTGATTATAGATTAAACAAAAAAAAATCTACTTCTGAGAGTTAGTCTTAATCTTATTCCATATTTACATCTTGTTGCTATAATGGATAAATAAGAAATTAGACAGATAAATGCTGGTGTAAAATAAAACATTACTGTTGAATTTCTAAATTTGGAAATACACATTTAGAGGAAAGGTTAAATCTATGCCTTCTCATTTAAAAAAAAACTACTACATGTTACTGAACAATCTTTTTTTATTATAAAATAACCTAAGCTGTTGTTTAAAAAAAAAATAGATATACAAATATATATGCTGCATGTTAAAAAAAAAAACAATCAATTTAAAATCTAAGCTTGAATATGAATAAACATTTATTCACAAATCTGGTTTGTATAAAATATATATACATAAATAAACAATCATCTATATATAGAAATATATATAAATATAAATACCTTGAAATAAAACAAAAAATTTATACCAAAAAAAACTTTGCAAAAAAGAAATTTAATGCAGAGGTTATGTGCCTCATGGTACTATGGGTTAGAACCCACAGAGCAGATTTGGCCGCATTGTGGGCTGTGATTCACAGGGGTAGCTTTGGCTGCACTGTGGGCCACGACCCATAGGCACAGCTTCGGCCGCCACTGTGGGCTGCGACCCATAGTGGTGACTTCGGCTGCCACTGTGGACTGCGACCCACAGGCGCGACATCGACTTCCTTGTAGGTTGGAGCCCACAACCTCCCCATGCATATCATCTCTTCCCTTCCACCTCCGCCATTTCCTCGATGTGTCATGCCCTTCGGCTGAGCCACTCCGCCCTACACACACATATTTAAAATAAGATAGTAAGAAAATAAAAACCCTAACCCAATTTTGGTTTAGGGTTAGTAATTAAAACAAAAGGAAGCATAGGGTTTGGTTTAAAACATGTAAAATAAAAGTGAACCCTAGTTAGGGTTTAATATCAAGAAAAAAAGAAATAAATATTAATATGGGAAAACCCCATTTAAATAAAGTTAATTGTTTAAGGTAATTTTTTTTATAATTGGATATTGGGGAATTAGCTTATAATATATATATGTGTGTGTGTGTGTTAATTTTCTTAAACGTTTAATTATACAGTTTTCATTGGTTGAGCTATATATATATATATGAATATATATAGGTACATATACATATATATATATACATATATATATATATATGTATGTATGTATGTATATATATACATACATATATGTATGTATGTAGGTTTAATTTCTTTTTATTAAAATTTATTAATGAGTATTGTTAAAGTATAATGATTATTTTAAAGATAAAGGGGTAATTTATTGTTGAATATTAAATATTTAAGTGGGGGAATTTTTTTTTTTGAATAAAGGGGTAAAAACATTATTGAAAATAAGACACAAAAATTACAAGGAGAACCAGAGCCCCAAGGCCCCAAAAATGAGCCGCAAGCCCATCCCAAGATCAACTAGCATCATAACTATCCATGTCCTCAGCAAAAATGTTCTGCAAGACCTGACAGTAATCTAAGGAGAGATGCTCCCAACCTTCAATTTTCCAATCACTGTCATGTTCCAAGGCCCACTTAGCCAAACAATCAATTGTTGTATTCCATTCATGAGGAATGTGGATGAAATACACCTGCTCCATTAAAGAACTAATTTGAAGAATCTGATGAACAATCCATGTTAGCTGCTAATGAATCCCACTCACTTTCTGCTCTATCAACAAGTTAACAATAATTTGTTTATTTGATTCGCAGATAATCTTCATTCGACCCAATTCCCAAGAACTCTTTAGGGCATAGAGAATAGCAAGTCCCTCCATAAAATTATTAGATTTCCTCCCTTTATGCACCAAAAAGAAGAAAACAACCTCCCCCATATAATTCCTACCAACACCACCAACCCCAGCAGGGCTTGGGTTACCCCTGGAGGAGCCATCGGTGTTAATCTTGATAAACTCATCCTAAGGGGTCTCCACTTTCCCACCCTTTGGACCTTCTTCATAGCATGTCTACCTCTCCTAACACAAGCAGAGGCGAGAGACAACTCCTTCCAGCCAAACCTACTCACAATATCCACCTCATCTCTATCCAAAGGAAAATTCACCTCATATTTAGCTTCCACCATCTCCCAAATCATAACCATTATTATATTCCACACTTGGTGAACTAACAATCTGACCTCATGAAAGATCCTCATGTTCCTCTTAAGCTAGATCTGCTAGAGTATAAAAATGGGCCCAATATACCAAACAGTATGGAGGAAGGAGAACAAGATAGGAGGTCTGCCCAAACTGCTCCAAAACTCCACCAGAGAATCTGCGTGAATATAAGGGTGCTTCCACACCCCCCACCAATAATGCCAAATAAGCATAGAGAAGGGGAATCTGAAGAATAGATGTAAGGAATCTTCCTCCCCATTACCACACAAAGCACAAATATAAGGCCCCAAGAATCCCCGCTTGTGAATATTGTCCCAAGTTAGGCATCTATTCAAGGCTAGATTCCAAGCGAAGAAGTTGCTCTTCAGCCAAGAAAAAATATTCTACACCTGTTTCCACCAGTTCACCTCTCTTCCCTCCAATATTCGGTTCAATAGTTCCCAGTATCCACTAGCCATAGTAAAGACACTCTTAAGATTTGGAGACCAGGCAAGTCCATCCCTACCCTTGAGGGAACTATAGTGTCTACTCACCAGAATGCCAAGCAACTCAGCACACTCTTCCTCCATCCCAGCAACCAGCCACTCATTAGGAGCCTTCCACCGTTCCAACTCCAGCCACCCACACCTATAAATGACCTTGAAGTCACTCACCGTTGACCACCCTACCTCCAAAAACCTCTCGCTAATGTTCCCAAGGTTAGGAAATTGGTCAAGGATGGGGGGGTAACCATCCCAAGAGTCATTCCAGAAAAGGACCTGTGGCCCCCTCCTGTAGATCCAAAAGAGTCCTTCCTTAATGAGAGAAGCCCCCTTCTTGAGAGTATACCAAATCATTGAGCCTTTTCCCTTAAATGGATATCTTGGAACCTCCTCCAATGGGATCCTCTACATATATTTGTGAGGCCCTACCCCGAGTCATCATAGTATTGTAGTTATTTTCCATGTTGGACCTATTATTGACATTTTATTTTGATGCATTATGGATAAAGGTTCTATATGATCCAATGATTGGATAACATTGATTGGTGTATGTCATAATTTGCAGTACTTTATTTATGATGTAAGAAATTATGGATGCATGCCTTACGAATGATTGAATTTCATGATGATTATGATGATGCCATTTTTGTAAATTATTTTATGTAGATTTTATTGGATAATTGGTAATTTGATTGTTATGATTAAAATTGTATGCAAAGTGTTTGAATTGTATTCTTTTCATATATTAATATTATATGTGGTTAATTGAGATTACTGATGTGCAAAGTGAGATGTGCAAGAAAACTAATCCATGTGACCATGGAAACTATTCGGAGAATCAAGATAAGCCTATGTGCGTTTGTGAAGCCAAGGGTTGTCTATTTGGAGAGACAACACCTCATGTGTAATGTGTTTTATTTGTAAATGTGAATTATTGAATGTGTGTTTGAATTGATTTTTTTAAATTTGTTAATTCCAAAATGGGACATTGCCATGTGTATTTAAGTATTGTGTATTTTTTATGGTGTCACTTGACACTTGTGTTGTGAAGTGAGTTGGTAGTGACATGTCCCTTGGAGGGAATTTGTATAACCAATGCATTTTTCAAATATCTTACTGTGGTCCCAAAAGAGTCTTAGATAGAGAGCCATTAGAAAGAGTTTGACCCATAGGTAAACTTTAGGTGAGTTTCTAGAGGGTCAAACTAACTCCTAAGGTAAGGTTATGTTGGCATTTTGATGATGTTTTGATTGTCATTGATGGACACACACTTTCTTGATGTATGAATTATGCTCAATCGGTAATTGCTCCAACCGATATTGTGTATTATTGAATGTATAGTCTTTAGACTATCAATGTTTTGTAGAAAATGGTTTACCAGTCACAGATTGTATGAAGAATGCAAGTAGTTCGAGGAGCTCAAGTGGTACAAGGATCCCAAGAGGTTCGAGGAGCTCAAGCGGTACAAAGGAACTAAGCGGTAGTTAACTTTTGATCGAAACACTTTGATCTACCAGTCTTCATTTTTGACAACCGGTAATCGGTATACTGTATTAACTGGTATTACTATGTGATGAGTTACTAACCGATATTTCTATAATATGTGATGAGTTATCATCCACTGACACTTTGGCAGTGGTTTTGTGTCATGTTACCGAATGTGTCCAGATACACTGAACCTAGGAACTTGTAGTCTAATCCTATTGGACCAACATGAAATCAATTTCCTTTATAAGGACATCATGTCTAGGGTTTGTATATGTGAGAGATGTGTGATAAAAAGGTTATGTGTGATCATTGAGAAGATTAGGTCTATGTGAAGAGATAGAGTGAAAAGATATTGAAGACTGAAGTAATGCTAAAATGCATTAACATGGAGCTGTCAAGGATCTAATTAAGTAGACTGTGTTATTAGCTAGATCACTCACTTGTTGATTAATCACATCTTCGACAAGTCTGAAACCCTTGATTGGGTAGGCCCAACAAAGCCTTTGTGAATCCTCTAACAAGGTGGTTCACAACTATGAATCTAAAATCCTTTAACATGGTAGTCTTTAACAGGACTTATCTTCTAACAGAGATCTAGATTCCTAACAGGATCTATTCTGGTGAAGAACATTGTATGACCTTAACCGGTCTGACCTTAAATGGTTTGGTTTCTATTATGTAGATAGTTACTTGTGAGTTTCTGTTCACCGTGGTTTTTCCCATTTGGGTTTCCAGGTCAAATATCTTGTGTTATGGTAATTGTGCTTTTGTGGGTGAATGCTTTGTTTTCTATTTGGTTTGCATTTATCTTAACTGGTTTATTAGTGAATCTATTGCACCGGTTATCTGCTAAACTATTTAAAGGATTGAGTATAGTAATTTTTGGTATACTAATTCACCCCCCTCTTAGTATTCATCAATTGGTATCAGAGCCAACCTTTCTATAAGTCTAACCACTTGGAAGGAGATATGGGGGAATACAATGTGAGGGAACTTTCTCATCATCTCACTCAGACTGAGAGAGCCTATGATGAACTCAAAGTCAAGTATAAAGCCTCTTTGGCCAAAAGAAGAGAGCATGCTAAGAAACTAATAGAACTCACTAAAAATAGCTCTTCTGATGAGGCAGACATGGATGCCTTCGTTGAAAAAGTTGAAAAACTGAATGAATCTAAAGCCAACCTAAGAAGAGAGCTTGAAGGATTGACTATCAGAATGAGTTAGGAGCTTGAGAATAGGAGGAAAGCTAAAGATCTGGTAAAACACAAAGATCATGAGATCTCCAAGCTGAAGCAAGAAATCAGTACCCTTACCGCTCATCTTCAAGAGAGTAAAGTGGAAAAAGAAGAAATGCAAGGTGAACTAAACATGGCTATTTCTGAGAATGCAACCTTGATGGAATCTAATGCTGCTATTTCCAAGGAATTTACTAAGTCAAAGGAGATACTTGCCAAATTAAATCAAAGTACTGCTAAGCTAGAACAAAAGCTAGAATCAACAAAACCAGTAAAGAATACCACTGGACTTGGTTTCTCTAGGTATGAGGAAGGTGAGACCTCTGGAACAAAAGATGAAGTATCAAAGAAGCAACCGACATCCAAGGATAAAGGTAAGAAAAAAATAAAACTTTTTTTCTTTAATTGTCTCAAAGAAGGACATACTGCTAATGTGTGTAGAAGCAAGGCCTACAACAATTTTCCTTATTTTCAAAACAATATGCCTAGATCCAATAGATTCAATGGAAACTGTTATGCATGCAACAAGTTTGGGCATAGAGCATTTGAATGCAGGTCATTTTTGTACAACACTGAGAGATACCCTCCAAGGAATCAAGGAGTTATCATAGAACCTTTTGTGAATCAAAATCCCAATCGGTACAATTCCTATGACAATCGGTCAAGTGGTTATCAAGTGGAAACTAGTTGGAGAGAAACTTGTTTGATTAGTTGTGGTAGTGGTCACACTGCTACAACATGCAGAAGGAAGAATGGAAGTATGAATAATGGACCATGCAGAACACCTAGAATGGTATGCTATCATTGCAACAAACCAGGACACACTGCCAGAACATGCATACTGAGAAAAAACCTATCGGATGATACACTGATCACTCCAGAAGGGAAGATTGATGTTGAAACCATTCAAATGGAAATGAGTAAAACTTGGAAAAAGTAATCAGATGAAGTGTCACAAGATGAACCAGATTTTGCACCTAGTGTAGAAGTCTCTAAACCAGCAAACTGAGCTTCAGAAAAGCTTAGGGGGAACATATTAGTGAAATATTTCATACCCCTGGTTTATATCGGTAAAGACCTTAACCGGTATATGTTACCTTTCAATTGGTAGAATATTTGAAGTGGTTAAAAGGAAAAATTAGGGTTTGTACCCTAGCGGTGATGCATTTATGATGGTAGGTGAAAGTCTGTTTAAAAGGGTTTTTCATTGTCATTTTCACTTATTTATTTTTGAGAGAAGAATTTTTAAGAGAAAAGTGACAAAGAGTGATTTGTCTAGCGATTCAAAGTGAATTCAAAAATATTGCAGAGGAATCCAGAGATCTTTTTCAATCTATCAATGAAGAACACTAAGTGGTAATCTAGCAACGGAAGTGGTGTATTGTGGGCGACATTGGAAAACCCTAAATTTCAGATTGTGAAGGTATTTATAGAATTTCTTTCTTATCATGGCTTCTGCATCGCACTCTAGTTCTAGTGCACCTATAGATTCAACTAACTTTCTTCAAAAGAAAATGAAATACAATGCCCTATCCCAAATACCCACTAGAGTGATTGTTCAGGGAGATATTTTAGGGTATATTGATTGTAAATTGGAAGACCTAGGATCCCTGATGATTCATTCCTAGCTAAGTTTGTTCTGTGGGGATGATAAGAAGATCAAACCTTAGTACAATGTCCTTGAGAAGATGAAATTGCACAATGTGGTATTTTTTCTAGAAGAGTTCACAGAAGATCATATCTGCATCATCCTCGGCAGAGTACATGGTGATAAGATGTATCTCGAGTGGATGCATGACATCACACTAGAAGCAATCCATGTCATCACTAGTTTCTGCAGTATTGGAGAGGTACCAACTCTACAAAAGGTCACCAAAACTGAAATGACAAAGCTCACTGGTTCTGTGAGTGACCAACGGGTGATGACCGTCAACACCATCTTCGATGATCTGGTTAAATATGCTTGCATGGTGATTGGTTACCGGATGTTTTATGCTAGTAGAATGAACTTTGTCCCTGCTGCTACAGTGAATGCTGCTTACAAAATGATTAAGGAAGAAACTCGATTTGACCTACGTACCTATCTACAGAAGTAATTGGTGTTAAATCTGAAGTCCATCAATCAAGACAATTCTCTAAGGTTCAAGTTTGGCCAACTTCTAGTCGGCTTATTCTTTTATTTTCAAGGTTATTTCCCTGGAGTAGGTGATGTGCAATGTTTTGCTGACTTACCGGTTTCCAGGAAAATCAAGGAAAGTCGACAAATAGTGGGAACTAGATATCCTAAGGTTGTTAACAAGTATTTTGATGAATTCAAGTGGAAAATGAGCTAGAGAATGAGGATATCTGATGATATTGTGAAGAAGCATGAAGACGTCATTTACTTCACAATAAGGATAGATGACTGCATAATGGAAGCGGTGGAACCGAGAAAGGAGGTAGTTGAACCAATGGGGTATGAAGTAATGAATGACATGTTGATTGGATATGCCTCTACCCACTTGCCTTGCCATTGGATGCTAAGAAAAAGAGAATCAGTACCTACGTGGAAAGGGTCACACTGGTTGAAGAACCAAAATAGAAAAAGGACAAAGCAGTGCCATCAGTATCTACACCGGTTACCTCTGCCAGTCTGAAAGTGACCAAGCGGTCACCAGCTAGGAAGAAACTTGAGGTTATTCCAACAAAGGTATTTGAGAGGAAGCGGAAAACCAAAACCAACTCACCAGAGTCAGAGGACACTGAACCAGAAATTCAACCAAAGAAGACAAGGCAATCAAGTAAGAAGGCAAAGTGTACTGGTAATGTTCTTGCAACTTCAACATCGGTAAATATAGACATCTCCTCTTATAAACCAATGACACATTGTCATGGGACAATTAAGAATATTAGGAGAAAAGTGCTTGATGATTTAAAGGAGTATTTTGATGATTTTAATGATAGTGAGAAGGAAGAAGTAGAACATGAAATTATCAAATATTTATGTGTTAATGATCCGTTGCCATCTAAGATTAGATTGGTTACAACTAATTCTTTGTATAACTCTTTAGATAATAAATGGTGAATTGACATTGAGAGAGAACAGGAGATCAAAGAGAAATTTTTTGCACAATATTTTCCTGATGCTTCTAATTCTGAGTTGTTTGAAATAATTGATAAGAACAAATGCATCTTCTTCATGAGAAGGAGAAGACTCGGGCTACTAGAAGGTAAAGCTTCTGAAGTGGAAAAGGATACTCACATACATGTGAAAGCTACAAACAATATGTACCAAGTATCTCAAGTGAATAAGAAGGCTGAACAAGAACCTGACCTATCCTCAGGCAAACCGGATGAGGCTTTTGACAGTGAAGGTGAAAGAGTGATAGAGAAAATTGACACTATTGATGTTGATGCCTTAGATAATAAGGATGTCATTCCTGATAAGGAACAAGCTAAGAAAGAAAAGTAGGACAAAGAAAAAATGAAGAAAGAGAAAGAAAAAAAAGCAAGGTAGGAAGAAAACAAGAGGAAAGAGGAAGATAAAAAGAAAGAGGAAGATAAGAGAAAAGAGGTAGAAAAGAAGAAAGAGAAAGAGAAGAAGAAAGAGGAAGAGAAGAGGAAAGAAGAGGAGAAGAGGAAAGAAGATGAGAAGAAGAAAGAAGAAGATAAGAGGAAGGAAGAAGAAAGGAAGAAGGAGGAAGAGAAGAAAAAGTAGGAAGAGGACAAGAAGAAAGAAGAAATGGAGAAGAAACAAGAAGAGAAGCAAAAGAAGAAAGAAGAGGAAAATAAAAGAGCAGAAGAGAAGGAAGCAGAGAAGAACAAAGAAGCAAAGATCAAAACAAAAGAAGGAGGGCAGACTCCTAAGGCAACTAGTGATCAAACCAAATAGGTTGATACCACCAGTCCTATTGATCTAACTCTTGCAGATGAGTCTGAGCTACTGCGTAGCATCAAACTTGCATAAGAAAGATTGGAAGAATTGTGAAGGATGAACGAACATGATGTCATACAAACTGTGGTTGACACCCTTACCAGTCTAATTCTCAATACCAACCTCCCTAGTATCAATTCCTCTCTATCCAAGCTCAAAATTCTTTGTACCGCAGTGGAGGACCAGGTACAATGCTTGGAAGATGTTGTTGAAGCAACTGCAAAGAAGAACCATGAAAAGACACTCAACACTGCCTTAGTCAAGAAAATTAATGAGCTCCGAACACAATTACTGAAACAATAGAAGGATATCAGTGTTGCTATGGATGAGGGAAAATTACTTTTGAGTAAAATCTGCCAACCCCATCTATTTTGTGACGATGTGCTTAAACAGAAAGATAAAATCCAATCGGAGTTCTAGGCATATATCAACACCTTCAAGATGCCCTATGATCTCTTCACTACATATGGACAAATAGTTCATCACTTTCAGTGTTAGACAACCAAGATGGACTCAAAGATCAGCAATCGGACTAGAGATTTGTAGGAGCTTCAACTTCTCTTATTGCCAAGACTGCAGATTCTTCAGAAATGTTTTCTCAATTTAGAAGCTATCACGGTAACTCAAGAGATGAGTACCATTGATGCAATGGATGAACTGGTATTCCAGATGAAGACTGAAAGTGAGGTTGCTACCTCATTACTTGAGTCATGGACATTGGCCATGAAAACTTTTGTGCAAGACTTTAAATCTGTTTTTGAGAAATTTCATTCCTTATTGTCATGAACATTTACTCTATTTTTTCTTATATAAGGAAAAAGGGTTTATTTTGCATTACTTTGTCATTGTTGGCAAAGGGGTAGTAGTGTACATTAAAATTTTGGTGAATGTTACCATTTCATGTACTTTCATGTTACCACTTTGGGGAATAGTGTATATTGTAATTTTTACAAAAGGGATAGTGTATATGCTTAGGGAGAGTAATTTTGATTATGGAATTTTTGTTGTAAAAATACTTAGATGTCAAAATTTTCCTAAGTGTTGCCATCAATGCCAAAGGGGGAGGTTGTTGGCATTTTGATGATGTTTTGATTGTCATTGATGGACACACACTTTCTTGATGTATGAGTTATGCTCAGCCGATAATTACTCAAACCAGTATTATGTATTATTGAATGTATAGTCTTTAGACTATTGGTGTTTTGCAGAAAATGGTTTACGAGTCACATATTGTATGAACACCGCAAGTGGTTTGAGGAGCTCAAGCGGTATGAGGATCCCAAGTGGTTTGAGGAGCTCAAGTGGTACGAGGATCTCAAGTGGTTCGAGGAGCTCAAGCAGTACGAAGGAACGAAGCGGTAGTTAACTTTTGATCAGAACACTTCGATCTACCAGTCTTCATTTTTGACAACCGGTAATCGGTATATAGTATTAACTGGTATTACTCTGTGATGAGTTACCAACTAGTATTTCTATAATGTGTGATGAGTTATCATCTACTGACACGTTGACGGTAATTTTGTGTCGTGTTACCAAATGTGTCAAGATACACTGACCCTAGGAACTTGTAGTCTATTCCTATTGGACCGACATGAAATCAGTTTCCTTTATAAGGACATCATGTCTAGGGTTTGCATATGTGAGAGATGTGTGATAAAAAGGTTATGTGCGATTATTGAAGAGAAGATTAGGTCTGTGTGAAGAGATAAAGTGTGGAGATACTGAAGACTGAAGTAATGCTGAAATGCATTGACAAGGAGCTGTCAAGGATCTAATTAAGCAGACTGTGCTATTAGATAGTGTTACTACATCATTTATTCCTCATGACAAGAGTGAGTCATCCTATAAAAATTTCAGAGTCCTTGTCTTTCTTGTGACACCTCGGTTCAAGCCCTTGGTACGTCCGTAAATCATCTTCCAATCACAAATGTCGAGTTTCAGTAATTGGTTGAACTCTGTGAACATGTTGAACCATCTTGAACTGGGTTCAATAGGTTCATTTAGGTTCCATAGGTTCCTAGGTGTTCAGGGAGGTTTTTCATACTAATATTTTCTTTAAGTATCTTGCAGCGGCTTTTTAAAAGTTTCTTGTTCAGAAAAATGTTACTTTATTTCTCTCTGGGATTTGAACTCATTGAACTAAGTTCAAGAGATTCAAACATGTTCAACATGTTCAATATAGCACAAATGGTCAGCAGCTTGGTATAATTAATTTTCTCAAGAAAGATCTTCCTTGAGCATGACGTACATCTTGAACTACTTGAACACTAATGAAGTTTGTTCAGGATGTTTAGATGTGTACAAAGTTGGTGGGTCCCGTGGGTTTAAATGATTTGATGGTGCATTCATTGCCAAATATGAGGAAGGTGAACCATGTTTTAAGTGATGTCAATTCCTGGCTTTTCAAAGTAAGTAATCATTTTGGGAACTTGCGGTTACTTCAAAAATGCCGCCATGCATTCAATGCATGCATGCAATGTCCAATCCACAAACTTAACACACTCACACTAAAAATAAGGTATGAAGGATTATTAGTGCTCTACATTTATTAGTGCTCTGCATTTAATGGTTCCGTATCATTGCCCTCACTAATAAGGTATGAAGGATTATTAGTGCTCTACATATGTTCCTCTTTGCTGCGGTTTTGTTTTTCTTGGATAGGAGTCTTGTTTGCTGCTAGTCATCGTCTGGTTGTTCAACTGTGAAGGTGAGTCCTTTTCTTGCTCTCTCCAGTAGTTTTTGCTTGCATTTTCTCTCATAGAAAGTTTTGAATTATGAAGTCTACACTGCATTTGTTCAGGAATGTTTTTAGCCTCGCATGTACTGAACCCATAGTTAGCGATACCGACCTAAAAGGGGAAAACCTTGAGGTTTTGAAAGAGAGGGTGTTCAAGGGAATTGACAAATATTTTGGTGTGGAGATTTTGAGTAGCGGTCTCATAGAAGTGACAGCTTTTCCCCCAGCCATTCCTTGCCCAGAATTGATTCGGGAATGTATTGCTAGATACGACCTAGTGTTTGAGACCATTAGGAGAGACAATGGTGAAACCCTTCTTGCCATAAATCGTGAAGTAATTTCCTTTGCCTTCAAGATACCTAATTACCAGTTCTCCAACTTTTCCCCTGCTCAGTCAATCACCGAGTTCAACGTAGACAAAATTGGACACCATAACAATGTAGCAAAATTCTAGTTGAAGGTTCCTCAAAGAGGTGGTTCCAGGCTACCTAAGAATCCTAATAAGAATCACATGCTGCCTCACATTCATGATCTTATGCTTTTGTTGCACTCGGCTAGAGGATCTGCTAAAGCTTACAGCTTCGATGAATGGATTTATTGCTACATGCAACTGGTTTTGGAAGGGAAGCAGTATCTAGATTGGGCTGAATTGATTGCTGATTCAATGAGAGAACAACTGAGTATGGCTAAACAGTTCAAATAGAACTTCTTTATGTCTTCGTATATCTTGTATTGTTTGCCATGTGTTAAGGAGTTAGTTGGAATACCAAAACAACTCATTGAGGAGAATGTTTCTGTATATGAGTTCTATCCCATGTTGCAAAAGGATAAGGCCTTATAGGATTTCAGAAGGGTGCACAATGCTTTTCTAGGTGACTTGTGTCATGAATTGAAGAATAGGAAAGCCAAAAGAATCTCCAAGGATGCACAGACATTGATAAAGAGGTTTGGTAGTTTTTATATCCAATTTCCATGCTTTTGTTACATAAGGATAGGCGGCTTTGAAGAGGAGCCCTTCAAGCTCCCTCACTTTTGTTCAGATTGCTTTGTTCTGGCAGAGATAAATAGACAACTGACCTCTATAATCAAAAAAGCACAACCCAGGGATAAATGGGAGGGTCATTTTCCCATCCAATTGGGTGTGTTGTCCTGCATTTTGATGTCCGATGCTTTGAGTATTGGAGCAGATCTCAGGAATTTCAATTTTTCCCTATATCTTGAAAGGAAAGGTTTTGATAATAAGGGTTTTGCCCAAAGTCTTGGTCTAATGCCATACCTCCCAATGCCATAGTTAGAGGATTTCTGGGAAGATTGTATTGATGAACTTGAGGTGTTCAAAAGGGGAAACATGAGGATGGTGTTAGAACAAGTCATTTCATTGCAGGTAAAGTTGGACACTAAGGGGCTCGAAGAGGACTATCTATAGCTATTTGAACCTGGATACTTAGCCCGTGCAGAAATTGAAATGCCTCCAATTGACTGGGATGAGGAAGAGAAAGATGATATATAGTTAAGGACCAAAGGAGTTTTGGAAAGGACCATAGTGTGGGTTGCTAGGAAGAAAGCAGCGAAATTAGGCATTAAGTCTAATTCAGTGAAGAGTAATGAGGTCCCTCTACGTTCAGCAAAGCGACTTTCTAACAATGCTTCTATGCCTGTTCGTGCAGGTAAGGATAACAACTATCTTAGACATAGGTCTAATTCAGCTTCGGATTTTTGTACTGCTCGGCATACCCAATCCTGAAGTACTGCTCAAAGAAAGATGGATCAAGAAAAGGATACAGGGGTGAAAGATATGATTCTTGATGCCTAGATATTTGAAGTTGAAGACTTGGATAGCGATGTTGCTAATGCTCTAGATTCTCATATGGTGACTGTGGCTATGACACCACCTTCCAAAGTGATCGAAGGAACAACCAGTTCCAGTGCAACCCCTAAGTGGTTGACCACTTCAGTGAACAAAAAGTGGAATTTTCTTCCCATGACTATTCTGATTTAGGAAATGGTCATTAAGTACACGGAGAAGAGTCCTAAGCCAAAAAGGTTCAAAACCACCGTCCGCCTGGACAATGATGAAGGAACTGGAAAATGGGTTGCTGAAATCACCTCGTACAAACCCAAGGACGAAAATAAGGAGGCTAGCCCCGATGATTTTGAGATCATGAAGGTGGAACTGGGAAATATGAGTAGAGACTCAGACAATCATTTCTTCTAGGTATTAGAAAAGAAAATGCTCACCAGATCAAAGAAAGATGGGCGAGAAAAGAGAGAGCTAAAGTGACACATAAATGTTCTTGCCCAGTTTATCGATAGTATTGGTTGCTTTGGGGCCCTCCCAATATCTCATGCTATAGAGAACTTTGACCCAAATTTGCTAGAAAATAAAAAGTTAATGAGCCAAGTTCAACGAGCCAAGAGTATTACAGAAGCCGTGGAGAAATGGATTGAGGGAATAATCAAGGATGGGGAGAAGTACATCACTGACTCTCAGAGGTTATGTGATGAGATACAGAGTTTTATCATCGAAGTTCAAAATCAGCTTGTGCTATGGGAGAAAGAGGAACACAAGTGGTAGAATATCTTGCCTTTGTTCACCAAAATAGAAGAATGTGGAGTTACCAGGTTTTTGATGGAACACTCAGTCAAACTAGTAGTGGATGAATGTCAGTTCTTTGTGCTGAAGAAAACCATAATGTGGCGGGTGCTTACCTTCAAGTCTATTATCTCTTATGCTAAGACCTTTGTTTATGAGCTCCAGGATCTCCAGTGCAGTATAGTTAATAATAACAAGGTGGTTAACCTTGACCATGATTGGCAATTGGGAATTTGCGGGTTGAACACACAGGATGCAATCAGGGCTTTTTGGATAAACATGGAGAAAATCAAGGCCAAGGGTAGTTTCACTCTGAAAGATATAACAAGGGTGGGTACGATTGAGTCCATGACTTTCATTGGAAATGATCAGTTGTCGAAACATGCTGAAAAGATGGTGAGGCATTGGTGGAATAAGGAGCTGGCGAAGGCAAAGCTCAATGCCATGAAGGTTCTGAACCAATCTATTATTCAAGAACTTACAACCATCCACGATGCCCACAAAAGTGAAGAGGATGATGATGATGAAAAAGTGACAGAATGCATTGATTTAGGCCCAGTTTCCTTTATTTTTGTAATTTCTCATGTTTATGCAAAAACTTCAGGACATCTATCCCAAAATACATCATGTTGGTTTCATAACTATTTTGGGGGATCAGGTCAAGTTTTCAGGGAGATCTCCCCATTCTAAAACTATAAATTAAGGAAAGATAGAGAGAATAGGGGTTAGATTGGGTAGCAAATTTTGGTTAGTTTTTGTTTTTCCCTCTATTTTGTGAATTTTTTGTTTTGTAGAAGGAAGAATCAGACTTTTAAATCTGGAATGGAAAAAGATTTATACATGTATTATCGTGCCTTTGTCGCATAAGAATATATATATATATATATACAAAGATCATACTATTTTTGGGAGAAGGAAAATCTATCGGTTTTGAATCTGTGTAGACACATATCTTTGCATATGCTTATCTAATCAAATAACAGTAATGACCTTTCCATTGCAAAAAATTATTATTTTTCTGGTACTCCTTCCCTTGAGTGTTTGTTTTCTTTTAGAAAGGATTCATGTTTGAGAACAGATTCCATTTCTTTAATCTATCCATTCCTTATTGAAATTGTGGAAATGGTGTACTGAACTTTGATTCGGTTACTTTCATCTCTTGTATTGAAAAGATAGGAAAGAATGTTTTTCTCAAAAATATGTGTGAAATAATGGCCTCTCATCCAAGAATGAAGTAGGCAACCTTACATGCTTTCAGGTTAAAAGCTACTACTCAAATAAAATTAATTAAAATATTCCTTGAATAACTGAAAAGGGAGCTATACCTATGAAAAATTCAAAGGGAAGTGTTTTATACAACACTTACCCAACTGTTTAGTGGAACACTTGTCTTTAAAAGAAGGCGACAGAGTTTAAAATTGTTCATTTTAAGAAAAGACAAATTTGTTCACTAACAGATTTTTGGCAACTCTGTTGGGGAAAAGAAAAGAGGAAAACCAATCATTCAATAGACCAGCATACCATGGACATGACAAAATTGAACTTATAATCAATAAAAATTCACAAAGTTTGTTTTGTCAAAGACACAGTTCTATAATTCAAGAACATCGTTGAGATTGAGATTTGCTTAAAAGAGCTTAGGATCCCTAAGGGTGATAACACTGGATTCTCATCCATATACCAGATCGCAAAGGAGAGAAGGAATAATTGATAATTGTTTTGAAGAATCGCAAGGGTTGTCATTCGCCATAAACTTTATTCCCAAAAGAAATGCTAAAAGTAGACCTTCTTCTCCTATCAGAATTACTCCTATACCTTCTTCTTCAAACCCTTGGCAAGCACTAATGCTTACTGGAGTTCAAGCTCCTCCTCTAGTAACCATTTATCCTATGTTCATTTTGGCCCAACCATGGGGTGCTGTTGTTGGACCTCTTAATCCACTTCCAAAAGGGGTAAGGGATGTCCTACCTAAATATAATGGAGATGGAAAAGTCTCAATTGAAGAGCACTTGAATTCTTTTAATGTAGCCACTAGGATTCTGGCAGTCCAATATGAAGATGTTGCCGTTAGGCTTTTTGCTCAAACTCTTACTGAGGGGGCAGCAGATTGGTTCAGTCATCTACGAGCAGGATCCATAACTGATTGGCAAACAATGAAAACCGCTTTGAGAAAAGGTTCAAAAGTGCTGATGATTAACATTTGTTACTGGCTCAGCTCACACAAATGAAAAAGGAAATTCATGAGCCAATGAGGGACTATGTAGCCAGGTATAATAAGATTATCCATAAAATTCCTCAAGCCAAAAGGCCAACCGCTGATAATCAACAATGTTTCTTCATAAATTCCATGCCTCCTGACGTAGGTTTTCACCTTAGAAGAAATAGGCTGGCTGATCTTGAGACTGCACAAAATGAAGCTATACAACTTGAAGATGATCTAATAACAGTCGAGAAATGGAGGAAAGATGTACAAACTCCTTAGGATCAACCCTAGGCATCTACCTCTTCCACTGACCCAGTTGTTCAATGGCTTGTCAATGATATGATTGCTTTGAAGAGGCAGATACCAAAGCCTGGAAATTCCTATTTGTAGCCTTATCAGGATATAAGCAGAAAAATTCTAAATCAATATAACTATGGATGACCATTGTAATTACCTGATGCTCCACAAAGATTACAAATAGAGGCACCTTCTAACAAGGGTGTCATGTGTTCATTCCATCTTACCACAGATCACAATGGGGGTTCTTGTCTTGATATGATAAGACATGTTTAGATGCAAAACACAAAGGATGAATTAGGTGAGTTCACTGAAGCAGAAAAAATTCAAGAGGTACTTGGTGACTCTGGATCATTCTACCTCGAATATGAGTCAGATTCGGAAAGAGTTAGTAATATTTCGGCGACCCTTGAAGGTCCTGCATGTGCGATCTTAACAAGGAATCAACGAACTTCCCAGTCTTCTCCTTTTGTGAATCCTCCTGGAGGTAATTTCAAAGGTAAAGATCTCCCAAATAATAGCTTTTCATCTCATTCAAAGACCCCTGAGGTTAGGATTTTGCAAAGGAACCCTGAAGATAACAATAGCTCTTCCTCTTCCTCCTCCTTTGACATCATTGAGTTTTGTAAAGCTTCTACTGTTCAACTTCCCACTACTGAGTATTTGAAACTAAATCCAAAAGAACTAGATAAGTTGGTCAAATATGTTAAGGGAGACTCTTCTTCGGAGTCCTTGGTGCATGGATGTGTGGAGAATAGTGACTTGATTGCTGCTGAAAAATCTTCATCTATCCCATGCCCATTAGCTAACTTGGCTGATCCCTATGCTTTTCATGATGCTAAAAATGGGCTTGAGGTTGAGGTTTTGAAACCTGAACCTTTTTACATATCCCTTCTCCTGAATGGTCAGAAGCTTAGCAATTGCATAATAGATTCAGGGGCATCAAACAACATAATGCCTTCACCTGTTGCTAGGTCTCTAGGTTTAACTCTCATGAAAACATTTGGGAGATTCTTTTCGATGGATTTGAAACAGGTTCTCCTTATTGGACAGGTAAAAGATGTCCAGGCAGTTGTAGCAGCATGCCCTGATAAAAGAGTAAAATTGACTATCCTAGTTGCTGACATTCTCACAAGTTACAGAACGCTCTTGAGTAGAACTTTTTGTAAGGACCTTGGTGGTGAAATCAAGATGGACTGGTCTGAAGCTATTATTACTCTTGGAAAATAGAAAATCAAGCTTGAACCTGAGCTGAAAAATAAGTACACTGTTTTCCTTCGGACAACCCTAAAGCATAGATTTTGTTTCAAGAATGTGAGTTTGGAAACTATCTCATCCTTGCACCTGGCAAAAGGGAACCAGAAGAAGCCGTTAACGGACTTGGCGGGTTGTGGCAGATGGAATTCGATGGAAGTTGCGCCAACTCTGGCTCTGGAGCAGGGGTAGTTTTTCTGTCACCCAATGGTAATATTTTTCCGTTTTCTTTCAAGTTGGATTTCAATAATACTAATAATATTGTAGAGTATGAGTCATTATTATTAGGATTAAATGAGGCCAGATGTAAAGGTATCAAATTGCTCAAAGTTAAAGGTGATGTAGAGTTGATTGTTAGACAGGTGAGAAATGTTTATACAGTTAAGAATGACAGATTGAGACATTATAGAAATAGGGTTTGGGATGAGTTAGAATTCTTTGATGCTTTCTTGATTGAAGCCATTCTGAGGGAACAAAATAGTAGGGCAAATTTGTTGGCCGTTTCAACTTCACTTTTGTTACTGCATCCAGACTTAAAGGATAATTCATATAGGATTGAAATGATTTATAGGCCTAGTGTCCCTGATAATGTAAATCATTGGCAAGTATTTGATGTGGATGCTCAGATCAAAGATTTTCTAGAATGTGTTAAGTCATTCTCCCAATCATATTTTGAAGGTTCTGAAAATAAATGCAAGGAGTTTAGTCTAGACTCGAATGTTGATCCCACAAATAGTTTTATTCAGCTCAAAGGCAACAAAATCCCAAAAGGGCTAATGACTCTAGAGAGGTTTTTCACCAGAGATGATGCATTCATAGGCAAGAAAGTCCCCAAGGATGATGGGAAAGGAAGTTGGGAGAAAATAAATCTGGGCAATGAGTCCAACCCAAAAGAGGTAACAATTGGCAAGTGTTGTTATACGGAGGAAAAATGAATACTTGGCACACTACTGAAATAATAAATTGATGTTTTCACTTGGTCCTACAATGATTTGAAGGAGTTTAGAGATGGACATTTTCAGCATCAGATTTTGTTGAAGCCAGGCGTCTCTCCTTTCAGACAAAAATTGAGGAATTTCAACCCCATAATGGCGGATGCAATTTTTAAAGAGGTTGATAAAATGCTTAAGGCCGGAATCATATATCCAATTCATCACTCTACCTGGGTAGCCAACATTGTGCTTGTAAGGAAGAAGAATGGGGAGATTCATATTTGTGTCAATTTTCATAATTTGAATCAGGCAAGTCTGAAGGACAACTATGCTTTACCCAATATGGACCACATTCTACAAACGGTATCCGGGTCAAAGATGATGTCGATGTTAGATGGTTTCTCTGGCTACAATCAAATTAGTGTTGTAGAGCATGAACAACACAAGACGAAATTCATCACTCAGTGGGGAACATTCGCATATAACCATATGCCTTCTGGTTTAATAAATGTCGGAGCCACCTTTCAAAGAGCTATGGATTCCTCTTTTAAGAATTTTCGAGATAGAATTATTGTTGTTTACCTGGATGACCTGATGGTATTTTCTAAAGAGAGGAAGAACCATCTCAAGGATATGAGGGTAGTTCTGCAGCATTGTCAAGAGCACAGAATCTCCCTGAACCCAAAGAAATCAGTTTTCTATGTCACAGAGGGCAAATTGCTAGGACATATTGTCTCAAAGGAAGGAGTCAAGATTGATCCTGAGAGAGTTAATACAATTCAATGTCTTAGTTTACCTTCAAACTAGATTGGAGTAAGGTCATTCTTTGGTCAAGTGAATTTCTTAAGGAGATTCATTCCAAAATTTGTAGAAACTACAAAACACATCATCATCTTGTTGAGTGAACAACACCCTTTCAAATGGATTGAAGAGGCCAAATAAGCTTTTGAAAGAATTAAGGGTTCAGTTGCAAATGGGCCTACTCTCATTAACCCAAATTTCACAAAGGAATTCATTTTGTATTGCTATGCATCAGAACATACGATGTCTGGAATACTATTACAGTTGGATGAATCTGGGGCCGAAGCACCTATAGCATTCATGAGTATTCCGCTCAAGAAGCATGAGCTTAAGTACTCACTCTTGAAGAAACACACCTTTGCTGTAGTCAAGGTTGTGAAATAGTTTCAGTATTATATTTTGCACTGTCACTCTTTGGTTTTTGTTCTAGACTCCGCAGTGAAAAGCATTTTAACTCAGCAAGAGGTTGGACTAAATAAAAGAGCAACTTGGGTAACAAAAATTCAAGAATATGATTTAGATATTTTCCCTACGAAGACAGTCAAAGGAAAGGGTTTATGCAGGTTAATAGCAGAAAATGAGATGGAAACAGAAGCAAGATTACCATTAACTCTTTTTGTTGGATTGCAGGATTCCTGGTTTTCTGATGTGGCCTATTATTTGACTTATGGTAGCTGCCCAAGTCATTTGTCAGCAAAAGAAGAAAGGAATCTTAAATTAGAGGCTGCTAAGTATGTAATTTGGTAGGATGTTTTGTACAAGAAAGGTTTGGATGGAACATACTTAAGGTGTGTAGATAAACCTCAACAACAAAAACTTTTGAAGATTCACCATGGTGAAGCCTATGGGGGGCACTTCTCATCATCCATCACTACTTTCAAAATTTTGAGGAATTGTTTTTATTGGCCAGGCTTGTTTAAGGATGCATATATTTATGTTAAGGAGTGTGACAAATGCCAACTCTTTTCTGGGAAGCCACATTTAGCGGCCCTACCTTTAAGGCCTGTAGTAGTAGATGAACCTTTCAAATAGTGGGGCATTGATTTCATAGGGCCGATTAACCCTCATTCTAGTGCTGGTCATATGTACATTTTGATAGCAACTAACTACTTTACCAAATGGGTGGAAGCCATTCCCACTAAAAAGGCAAACTCAGAGGTTGTGTGTAGTTTTCTCAAAGATTACATCCTAGTTTGTTTTGGGATTCCCCAAAAGATTGTTGCAGATTATGCATCATATTTCTCTTCTGAGGAGTTAACTATGTTTTGCTATGAGCATCAGATTACTCTCTCACATTTATTTGATTACTTTCCATAGGGTAATGGACTGGCAAAGTCTAGCAACAAGAACCTGATAGCCATCATGAAAAAGTTGGTTGACGAAAATTCTCAAAATTGGCATAAGAAGGTATATGAAGCTTTGTGGGTAGATAGAACCATGCCCAAGAGGGCCATTGGAATGGCACCTTTTGAGCTTGTGTATGGGGTTGGTGCAAAACTTTCTTTACCTCTAGAATTATCAGTAGCCAAGCTGCAGACAGTAGTGGAAGATTCTTTCTTTTAGAATGCTTTGGAGAAAAGAGTTATGTACCTAGTGAAGTTGGAAGAAGAGAGGGAGTTGCTAGTGGACAGAATCACGGAGCATCAGAGCTGAGTGAAGAAGATTTTTGACATGACAGCTCGGCCAAGAGGTTTCCTAATGGGAGATGAAGTGCTATTATGGGATAAAAGGAAAGAGCGAAAAGGTGCTCATGGCAAATTTGATTCATTATGGAAAGGCCCTTTCAAGATCTATGAAATGGTGGGACAAAATGCTTTCAGACTCAGCTATGCTGATGGAGCGGTTATGCCCTATACCTACAATGGGAAAGATCTCAAACTCTACAAATTGTAAGTCCTATGGTCGAGAGTTTCTATATATAGTAGCTTAGGTGTTTGTTAGTTGTGGGTCTCCTTCTCCTTTCCCTTTTTGTTTTTAGTCATGCGAAACTAGAGGTTAGGAGTTCTTTGCATTTCCCTTCGTAAAATACAATCCCCAGTTAGAGCCAATGTTACTGTGTCATTTATTCCTCATGACAAGAGCAAGAGTCCTTGTCTTTCTTGTGACACCTCGGTTCAAGCCCTTGGTACATTTGTAAATCATCTTCCAATCATAAATGTCGAATTTTAGTAATTGGTTGAACTCTGTGAACATATTGAACCATCTTAAACCGGGTTCAATAGGTTCATTTAGGTTCCATAGGTTCCTAGGTGTTTAGGGAGCTTTTTCATACTAATATTTTCTTTAAGTGTCTTGCAAGGGCTTTTTAAAAGTTTCTTGTTCGGAATAATGTTACTTTATTTCTCTCCGGGCTTTGAACTCATTGAACCAAGTTCAAGAGGTTCAAATGTGTTCAACATGTTCAATATAGCACAAATGGTCAGTAGCTTGGTATAATTAATTTTCTCAGGAAAGATTTTCCTTGAGCACGACGTACATCTTGAACTACTTGAACACTAATGATGTCTGTTTAGGATGTTCAGATGTGTACGAAGTTGGTGGATCCCATGGGTTTAAATGATTTGATGGTGCATTCATTGCCAAATATGAGGAAGGTGAACCATGTTTTAAGTGACATCAGTTCCAAGCTTTTCGAAGTAAATAATCCTTTCGGAAATTGGTGGTTACTTCAAAAATGCCGCCATGCATTCAATGCATGCGTGCGATGTCCAATCCACAAACTTAACACACTCAGACTAAAAATTTGAATTATTGCATTTAATGGTTCCGTATCATTGCCCTCACTAATAAGGTATGAAGGATTATTAGTGCTCTGCATTTGTTCCTCACTACTGTAGTTTAGTTTTTCCTGGATAGGAGTCTTGTTTGCTGCTAGTCATCGTCTGGTTGTTCAACTGTGAAGGTGAGTCCTTTTCTTGTTCTCTCTAGTAGTTTTTGCTTTCATTTTCTCTCTCATAGAAAGTTTTGCTATAATCGATTAAGGCTCATTTCTTTGAATTATGAAGTCTACACTGCATTTGTTCAAGAATGTTTTTAGCCTCGCATGTACTAAACCCATAGTTAGCGATACCGACCTAACAGGGGAAAACCTTGAGGTTTTGAAAGAGAGGGTGTTCAAGGGAATTGACAAATATTTTGGTGTGGAGATTTTGAGTAGCGGTCTCATAGAAGCGACAGCTTTTCCCCCAGCCATTCCTTGCCCAGAATTGAGTCGGGAATGTATCACTAGATATGACCTAGTGTCTGAGACTAGTAGGAGAGACAATGGTGAAACCCTTCTTGCCATAAATCATGAAGTAATTTCCTCTGCCTTCAAGATACCTGATTACCAATTCTCCAACTTTTCCCCTACTCAGTCAATCACCGAGTTCAACGCAGACAAAACTGGACATCGTAACAATGTAGCAAAATTCTGGTTGAAGGTTCCTTAAAGAGGTGGTTCCAGGTTACCCAAGAATCCTAATAAGAATCACATGTTGCCTCATATTCATGATGTTATGCTTTTGTTGCACCAGGCCAAAGGATTTGCTAAAGCTTATAGCTTCAATGACTGGATTTATTGCTACGTGCAGCTGGTTTTGGAAGGGAAGCAGTATCTGGATTGGGCTGAATTGATTGCTGATTCAATGAGAGAACAATTGAGTATGGCTAAATAATTCAAATAGAACTTCTTTATGTCTTTGTATCTCTTGTATTGTTTGGCATGTGATAAGGAGTTAGTTGGAATACCAAAACAACTCACTGAGGAGTATGTTTCCGTATATGAGTTCTATCCCATGGTGCAAAAGGATAAGGCCTTACAGGATTTCAGAAGGGTACACAATGCTTTTCTAGGCAACTTGTGTCATGAATTAAAGAATATGAAAGCCAAAAGAATCTCCGAGGATGTGCAGACATTGATAAAGAGGTTTGGTAGTTTTTATATCCAATTTCCATGCTTTTGTTACATAAGGATAGGCGGCTTTGAAGAGGAGCCCTTCAAGCTCCCTCACTTTTGTTCAGATTGCTTTGTTCTGGCAGAGATAAATAGACAACTGACCTCTATAATCAAAAAAGCACAACCCAGGGATAAATGGGAGGGTCATTTTCCCATCCAATTGGGTGTGTTGTCCTACATTTTGATGTCCGATGCTTTGAGTATTGGAGCAGATCTCAGGAATTTCAATTTTTCCCTATATCTTGAAAGGAAAGGTTTTGATAATAAGGGTTTTGCCCAAAGTCTTGGTCTAATGCCATACCTCCCAATGCCATAGTTAGAGGATTTCTGGGAAGATTGTATTGATGAACTTGAGGTGTTCAAAAGGGGAAACATGAGGATGGTGTTAGAACAAGTCATTTCATTGCAGGTAAAGTTGGACACTAAGGGGCTCGAAGAGGACTATCTATAGCTATTCGAACCTGGATACTTAGCCCGTGCAGAAATTGAAATGCCTCCAATTGACTGGGATGAGGAAGAGAAAGATGATATATAGTTAAGGACCAAAGGAGTTTTGGAAAGGACCTCAGCGTGGGTTGCTAGGAAGAAAGCAGCGAAATTAGGCGTTAAGTCTAATTCAATGAAGAGTAATGAGGTCCCTCTACGTTCACCAAAGCATCTTTCTAACAATGCTTCTATGCCTGTTCATGCAGGTAAGGATAACAAGCTACCCAAGCTTAGACATAGGTCTAATTCAACTTTGAATTTTTGTACTCCTCAGCATACCTGGTGCCGAAGTACTACTCAAAGAAAGATGGATCAAGCAAAGGATACAGGGGTGAAAGATAGGATTCTTGATGCCCAGATATTTGAAGTTGAAGACTTGGATAGCGATGTTGCTAATGCTTTGGATTCTCATATAGTGACTATGGCTATGACACCAACTTCCAAAGCGATTGAAGGAACAACCAGTCCCAGTGCAACTCCTAAGTGGTTGACCACTTTAGTGAATAGAAAGCAGAATTTTCTTCCTGTGACTATTCCGATTCAGGAAATGACCATTAAGTACATGGAGAAGAGTCCTAAGCTGAAAAGGTTCAAAACCGCCGCCTACCTGGACAATGATGAAGGAACTAGAAAATAGGTTGCTGAAATTGCCTCGTACAAACCCAAGGATGAAAATAAGGAGGCTAGCCCCGATGATTTTGAGATCATGAATGTGGAACTGGGAAATATGAGTAGAGACTCAGACAATCATTTCTTCCAAGTATCGGCAAAGAAAATGCTCACCAGATCGGAGAAAGATGGGCGAGAAAAGAGAGAGCTAAAGCGACACATAAATGTTCTTACCCAGTTCATCGACAATATTGGTTTCTTTGGGGCACTCCCAATATCTCATGCTACAGAGAACTTCAACCCAACTTCGCTAGAAAATAAAATGTTAGTGAGCCAAGTTCAACGGGCCAAGAGTATTGCAGAAGCCATGGAGAAATGGATTGAGGGAATAATCAAGGATGGGGAGAAGTACATCACCGACTCCTAAAGGTTATGCGATGAGATATAGAGTCTTATCGCCGAAGTTCAAAATCAGCTTGTACCATGGGAGAAAGAGGAACACAAGTGGTAGAATATCTTGCCTTTGTTCACCAAAATAGAAGAATATGGAGTTATCAAGTTTTTGACGGAACACTCAATCAAACTGGTAGCAGATGAATGTCAGCTCTTTGTGCTGAAGAAAACCATAATGTGGTGGATGCTTACATTCAAGTCTATGATCTCCAATGTTAAGACCTCTGTTTATGAGCTCCAGGATCTCTAGTGCAGTATAGTTAATGATAACAAGGTGGTTAACCCTGACTATGATTGGCAATTGAGAATTTGTGGCATGAACACAAAGGATGCAATCAAGGCTTTCCAGATAAACATGGAGAAAATCAAGGCCAAGGGTAATTTCACTCCGGAAGATATAACAAGGGTGGGTAGGATTGAGTCCATGACTTTCATTGGAAATGATCAGTTGCCAAAACATGCCGAAAAGATGGTGAGGCATTGGTGGAATAAGGAGGCGGCGAAGGAAAAGCTCAATGCCATGGAGGTTCCAAACCAATCTATTATTCAAGAACTCACAATTGTCCACAACACCCGTGAAAGTAGAGAGGATGATGATGATGGAAAAGTGACAAAATGCATTGATTCAGGCCGAGTTTCCTTTATTTTTGTAATTTGTCATGTTTATGCAAAAACTTCGAGACATCTGTCCCAAAATACATCATGTTGGTTTCATAACTGTTTTGGGGGAGGTCAAGTTTTCAGGGAGACCTCCCCATTCTAAAACTATAAATTAAGGAAAGATAGAGAGAATAGGGGTTAGATTGGGTGGCAAATTTTGGTTAAATTTTGTTTTTACCTCTGTTTTGTGAATTTTCTATTTTCTAGAAGGAAGAATCAGACTTTTAAATCTGGAATGGAAAAAGATTTATACATGTATTATCATGCCTTTGTCGCATAAGAATATATATATACAAAGATCATACTGTTTTTGGGAGAAGGAAAATCTATGGGTTTTGAATCTATGTAGACTTATATCTTTGCATATGCTTATCTAATCAAATAATAGTAATGACCTTTCCATTGCAGAAAATTATTATTTTTCTGGTACTCCTTCCCTTGAGTGTTTGTTTTGTTTTAGAAAAGATTCATGTTTGAGAACAGATTCGGTTTCTTTAATTTGTTCATTCCTTATTGAAATTGTGGAAATGGTGTATTGAACTTTGATTTAGTTACTTTGATCTCTTGTATTGAAAAGATAGGAAAGATTGTTTTTCTCATAAATATGTGTGAAATATTGGCCTCTCATCCAAGAATGAAGTAGGCAGCCTTACGTGCTTTCAGGTTAAAAGCTACTACTCAAATAAAATTAATTAAAATATTCCTTGAATAACTGAAAAGGGAGCTGTACCTATGAAAAATTCAGAGGGAAGTGGTTTATACAACACTTACCCAACTGTTTAGTGGAACACTTGTCTTTAAAAGAAGGTGACAGAGTTTAAAATGGATCATTTTAAGAAAAGACAAATCTGTTCACTAATAGCTAGATCACTCACTTGTTGATTACTCACATCTTTGACAAGTCTAAAACCCTTAACTAGGTAGGCCCAGTAGAGCCCCTAGAAATCCTCTAACAAGGTGGTTCACAACTGTGGATATGAAATCCTTTAAAAAGGTAGTCTTTAACAATAGAGATCTAGATTCTTAACAAGATCTATTCTAGTGAAGAACATTGTATGACCTTAACCGGTCTGGTTTCTATTATGCAGATAGTTACTTGTGAGTTTCTTGTCACCGTGGTTTTTCCCATTTGGGTTTCCACGTCAAATATCTTGTGTTATGGTGATTGTGCTTTTGTGGGTGAATTCTTTGTTTTCTATTTGGTTTGCATTTATCTTAACCATTTTATTAGTGAATCTGTTGCACCAGTGATTTGATAAACTGTTTAAAGGATTGAGTACAGTAATTTTTGGTATACTAATTCACTGCCCCTCTTAGTATTCATCAGGTTAGGGGTATTTTTAGAGGTCCATATGTTATACCTATGGGTAGAGGTCAATTTTAACCATGGGATCACTCACATGTGACTGTAAAGTCACCTCAAAAGTTGAGTTTTCCAAGATGGAATAAATTCAACTTTTGAGGATTTCTCCTAGGTTAGACAACCTTCCAATTGAGTGATAGTTGATCTTCCCCATTTTCTCTTACCTCTTTGGGTTGCCTTTTTTAGGAAGCTTGTAAGAGTTTGGGAAGACCAACCTATGAAATCTCACACCCTTTCCAAGAGGTTGGAAAGTGTGAGAAGAGTCTACATAGGAAAGGGATTCAAACTTAGGATTTTGATCACCCACTCTCCATTTTTTGGGAGACTTATAATTCTTGTGTAATTTTTTGGTTTTTGAGTTGCATTTCTAAGCTTTGGAAAGAGAAATAATAGTGGATTGGGTAGCTCTCCTTCAATGTTTCCACATTCCATTTGCAGGATTAAGGTTGGTAGTATTTCTTCCTTGCATATTGTATTTTATTGTCTTTGTGAAGGAAAGATTGTATGTACATTTTTCTTGTTGTTTATGTAGAATGGGAAGTTTAGTTTTGGAGTTCTTCCTTGTGTTCTTTTTATGTGTTGTATGGTTTATGTATTTTGGGTGTTTCAAGGCCATACTCACCCTTGTGAGGGTAGAGTAGCCTTGGGGGTGAAGGGTTGTGTGACAACCTTAGAGTGTAGACTCTCTTCTTAGAAACATCTTGAAACATCTCGGTAATGTGTAGAGTACAAGTTAACATAATGTATCAATCCATAACCTAGCTAGGTACCAAACCTATTCTAGGTCCACCACACCAAAATAATATCTTGAAGAAGTTAAAGCATGATCAAAGAACATCTTTAGCATCCTAAAATCCATGTAGAAGCTAAACCAACACCAATTATGCATCTTGTCAAGATTCCTTAGGGAGAGCTCTGCCAGTAAAGCCTTAAACTAGTGTTGGTAAGGGTTTACCAAAGTGTATGATAGCATCTGATAACCAATTCAATACCATATGACCAATACATGCTCCAAAAGCACGTACCACATGTAACTAGTCACATTCCATAGATCCAAACATGCTGAAAGTGTCCAACATATAGTCTCTTCTGTCGGTAACACTAGATCTTCTACCTTTAATAAAAACCCGTCTGTCAGTAACTAGCCATAATAGCTAGTGTTGACATCATTGACAAAACATGAATGTAACACATAATAAATTCATCTAATAATGCCAACAATCTCCCCCTTTGGCATTGATGGCAACACTAGATGTGAAAAACATCTAATTACCAAGAAATGCCAAACAAGTCTCCCCTTATGGAAGACAACCAACAATCTCCTGAATATTAATAACTCTCCCCCTAATGTATACAACTCCTTTTCTTATTTTTCACATCAATATCTCTCCCTCTTTGACATCAATTCCATAAATTTGACAAAAATATCAAAGAAAGAATATAAACCTTTGTATCTCAAAGTTGACTACTCCTCTTGAGTAGTAGCACCACTCATCAATGCTAGAATGAACAATGTCTTTGATAATGCATGTTGGACTAATGACAAACTGCGTCAATCAAGTCTTTGCTGGAGAGGTAAAAACCCCTAACTTGTCTCTTAAATACTCAAATGATTCCTTAGACAACGGTTTAGTGAATATGCCTGTAATCTATTTTTTAGTGTTCACATAAACCAATTTGACTTCCTTTCCTTCTACCTTGTCCTTCAAAAAGTTATACTTTATTGATATATGCTTAGTCCTAGAGTGAAATACCAGATTCTTAGACATGTCAATAGCTGCAGAGTTATCACAATAGATAACTATGAGTTCACTACAATTTACCCTGATATCCTTCAATATTTTCTTCATCCACAAGACTTGAGTATAATTAGTTGCTGCTGCAACATACTCGGGTTCTGCAGTAGATAAAGAAATGCATGACTTTTTTTTGCTGATCCATGAAACTAGTTTCTTTCTAAGAAAGAAAGCTCCACTAGAAGTGTTCTTCCTGTCATCGATATCTCCTACCCAATTTGAGTTAGTATATGCACATAAAGTGAAATCATCATTTTTAGAATACCATAAACCATATTTTGCTATTCCTTGCAAGTACCGAAATATCCTCTTTACTACACATTCATGATTTTCTTTAGGATTACTTTGATAGCTTGAAACAATAATTATTGCATTCATAATATCCAGTCGAGTCTAAGTTAAATATAATAGACCACCAATCATAGACTTATACCTTGTTGGATTTACTGGTGTAGAAGTATCCTTGATAGATAATTTCTCACTTGTCACCATAGGACTACTTACCGGTTTCGAATTATCCATACCAAACTTCTTCAACAATTCCCTTAGATACTTAGTTTGACAGATAAAAATTCCTTTATCTATTTGAGTAACCTGCAAACCTAAACAAATTTTTATCTCACTAATCATGGATATTCCAAATTTATTCTTCATATTGTTAGCAAATTCCATGCACAATTTATCTTCTCCTCCAAAAAGATATCATTAACAAATACTTCAATAATCAGTGATCTTATAATATAAATTACTATCAGCACTGCCTTTAGTAAAACCAAGCTTCAAAAGATATTTATCAAATCTTGCATACCAAGCTCTAGGAGCCTATTTCAATCCATATAAAGATTTCATCAATCTGCAAGCCATATCTTTATCATATGTCAGTGAAAATATACCATGTTGCTCAATATATACTTCTTCTTCAAGTTCACCATTCAAAATGCACATTTAACATACATTTGATAAACCTTATAGTTCTTATAAGTTGCGTAGGCAAGAAATAGTCTAACAACTTCAATTCTAGCTACAGGTGCAAATGTTTCACCATAATCAATTCCTTTCATTTGAGAATATCCTTTACAAACCAATCTAGCCTTATTTCTTACAACTTGACCATCCTCATTTAGTTTATTCCTAAAAACCCATTTAGTTCCAATAACATTCTTATTTTTAAGCCGGGGAACTAAAGTGCAAGTTTCATTCTTCTTTATCTGATCTAATTCATCTTCCATAGCCTTTAACCAATGTTCATCCTTACAAGCTTCAATAACAGATGTGGGTTCAACTTGAGAAATAAGACATACCCCTTAATTTGCTAGTCTTCTTCTTGTCATAACTCCCTTGTTCCTATCTTCAATGATTTGATCTTCAAAATGATTTAATCTTACATACCTTGGTGTCTTATGAACTTCAAGTTCACTACTCTGATCATCAGTCATAGTTGAATTTTCTGATTGTGCTCGTGTAACTGTCTCAAATTCCTATACCAGTTCAAGCATTGTCGGTTTAGTTATGATTATTTTCAAAGCTAGTTCCCGGTTTCACCTTTGATGTGAACTCTATTTAATGTGTAGACTATTGTACTCACTGCTTCTCTCTAGTAGATATGAGGTAATCTGGCTTCCATCATCATAGATGTTGCTATATCCAAAATGGTTTTGTTCTTTCTTTCCACCACTCCATTCTATTGAGGAGTCCTAAATGCAGATATCTGTCTCCTAATTCCATTTGTCTCACAATAATTGTTAAATTCATGAGAAGTGAACACACTGTCGTGATCTTATCTTAAACATTTGATTTTCAATCCAGTTTTTGTTTCAAAATTTTCTTTAAAGATCTTGAATTTCTCAAAAGCTTCAAATTTCTCCTTAAGAAAAGTCACCCACATTATCCTTGAATAGTCATCAATAATCAACATGAAATACCTATCACCTTGAAAGCTTCTAGTCCTCGCTGGACCACATAAGGCAGTATGAATCAAATCAAATACACTATTAGATTTATCATGTATTCTCTTAAAAGAAGTTCTAACTTTCTTTCCCAATTGATATTCCTTACATACCGAATTATGAGGCTTCATAACCTTAGGTATATCTCTAACTGCCTTAGTTGAACAGATCTTAACAATACAATCAAAATTAACATGAAACAACCTCTTATGCCATAACCAAGTATCATCAATATGAGCAATCAAACATGTCTTATTATCAGTGTCAAGTGAAATATATTACCTCCAGTCTGAGTACTGATTGCAATCTCCAAACTGGTCTTGTTAATGATTTTGCATTTTCTATCTTTAAACTGAAGTTAGAAACCCTTGTCCACCAATTGACCAACACTCAAAAGATTATCCATTAAACCATCTACATAATAGACATTATAATTGTTATTCTTTTCATCCAAAGAAATAATACCTCTACCTCCAATCATACATGCTTTGTCATCTCTAAATATGACTTGACCATCATTATATTCTTGTAGGGACAAAAATTTGCCATTATCTCCAGTCATATGATGCGAGCATCCACTATCAATTACCCATTCATCTTTGTCTTCAACTTTTGCTGCCAAGGCCTTTCTTCATTTTTGATAGCCCGTTCTGGTTCATCTTCCTTTAAAGCACAGAACACCCATTCCTTTCCATTGCCAGATCCACTAGCAGGGTCTTCTACTGGTTCATCTCCAAAGTCATCAGTTACTCCTTCCTCATCCGCTATGTAGCATTGTTTATCTTTCTTGAATCTATATCTGTTATGGTTAGGCTTAAATGATTTCTTAACTCTTTCCTCAAACCTTGCATTCCTTTCAAGACATCTAGATGCAAAATGACCAATCTTATTGCATGCAAAATATTAAAAAGGTTATTTTCCTTCATACTTCCTATCGTACCTTTAGGTACTCTTCTAGCAAATAAGGCTTCAAGTTGCTCAAATTCTTCATCTTATTTCCTCATGTCTTCCAATTCTTTTTCATATAAGACTTTCCAATCACTTTTGCTGGTAGATGATGATGATGCATGAAAAGTAGGTTTAGACTTTACAACTCTAGAAGATCCAAATTCTTCAAGCTCAAAAGAAGATAATTTCCCAATCAGAATGTCTCTGTTAACTAAAGAGTTTTCCATTGTTCTCAACTCATTAATTGTATTTGCCTTCATCTTGTAAGCCAATAGAAGGGCTTTCAAGACTTTGGAAACTATTCCATCTTCGCTCAGAAATCCTCCACAATATTGAATTCCCATAACAATCTTATTTACTCTTTCCATAAACACAACAATTATTTTATTATCTCCCATCTTCAAGTTTTCATATCTTACCCGATAGCCATCAAGTTTAGCAATTTTGATAGTAGGATTACCTTCATTTAGAGTTTTAAATCTGTCCCACATAACCTTAGTCGATTATTTATCAATCAATTCCATGATCTTCTGATCAGTAAGTGCACACAAGTGGGCTTCTCTAGCTCTGCAATCATTTTCAATATTCTTGTCCAAGTCCGCAGGAGTAGAATTGCCAGATCATAAGCTGTGTATCCTTTCTTAGTGATCTCTCAAATATCCTTGACAAGATATCTAAGATGAGTCTCCATTCAAATTTTCCATATCCCATAATTTGATCCATCAAGCTTAGGGATTTCTCTTTAGAAAATAGTTGCCAGTGGATTTGAAGTGTTAGCTACCATAAGATCTACCTCAAGTGGTTAAGCTTCTGCAAAAGAGGACCAAAGCTCTTATACCAATTTTTAGGATAACCAATGAATAATTAAGAGTGGGGGGGTGAATCCATTGTCAACATATTATAACTTTATAACTTTTAATCCACTTAATAACCATTAACCAGATTAAGTACCAGTAAAGAAAAAATAGATACCGATAAACAATGCAACTTAACAATTAAACAACTAATCAATGTAATGCAACCATACCACATAACACCATGATTTATATGTGGAAAACCTGAAAAGGGAAAAACCATGGTGGGAAGCCTACCCATAGTTAGATGATACTTTTGTAGAAAGTATGTGATACAATGAGGGGTCTGCACATGCAAGAAGGCACACTGCCTAGAGTGTACTGCTCATTACAAAAGAGTATCATTGACTACATAGAGGCAACAACCATCTCAAGATAAATGGAAAATAATAAAATAGAGTGAATTGCCAGAGATAGCATCTACCATGCCTGATTACAGTCCCGGTTAAGCTCAATACCGAAGGCCTTTGACCTCTTCCTTAATACCAATTTGATCACCTATAATCAAGAAAATCTCCTTTGCATATGATATTGCATTCCAATACCATGACTTCTTATTCCATTTGATACCCCTGATCTACAATGAGATCTTACATCATTTTATACAAACCCTAAGGCCTAAACCAATTAGGTTAGCTACCTAAAAGATATTACAATAGGATCATTACATAAATCCATATTACAATGATATGCCATGTCGTCTTAAGACCAAAAAAAAATAAAAAAATCCATAAAACATTCCAAAACATCCCGGTAACATGTAGAGTACACGTTAACAAGATACCGATCCATAACCTAGATAGGTACTAGATCTATTTTTGGGTTCACCATGCCAAAGAAATGTCTTCAAGCAGTTAAAGAATAATCAAAGAACATCTTCAACATCCCAAAATCCATGTAGAAGCTGCACCAACACCAATTATGCATCTGTCAAGATTCCTCAGTGAGAGCTCTGTCGGTAAAGCCTTAAACTAGTGTTGGTAAGGGTTTACCAGAGTGTATGATAGCATCTGATTACCAATTCAATACCATCTGACCAAGACATACTCCAGAAGCACATACCACATGTAACCAATCACATTCCATAGATCCAAACATGGCTGAAGTGTCCAACAAATAGTCTCTTCTACCGGTAACACTAGATCTTCTACCGGTAACCAAAACCTGTATGTCGGTAACCAACCATAACAGCCAGTGTTGATATCATTGACAAAACATCAATGTAACACTTAATCAATTCATCCAATAATGCCAACATTATCTATATCACAATCTCATGATTAATTCCAGAACCAGGATTTTACCTAAGGTAAGCCCCTATTCCCAACACATTTCCCCTCTTTTCTGTGTGTAGGAAGCAAGAATAGAGTTGTACTCTTTAGAATAGACACTATTTGTAGAGATGAATAAACCCTCTTTGGTGCACAAAAAATTGGACTAGGGTGATGGGCACATCGGTCCTGACATTTTTGGAGTTTTTTGGGGATCATATCTGAATTTGCATATTCTGCTTAGATCCAGGTGTATGTGAAAATTTGAGGACTGTAGCTCACTGTTTTCACATTTTTACATTCATTTTTTAGCACTTTATCTTAATTCAACATTTCGTCTCATAAAAGAGGGCAAATAAATTGACACTACCTTGAATCCAATCAATATTCAGTCCTTCTCATTCCTGGTTTGGGATTGGATCTATTGGATTCATCCCTTTTGAATGTAATGACAAATTAGTGGGTTTCATCCCTCTATGGTGGAAATCCTATTTTTTCACCATTATAAACACCTTCCTTTGGATTTGTTTACTAAGTAGGGCACCATCCACATCTTTAAACTTCAAAGAAACTAAATTATTACTCATAGCCATAACAAGAGAATCCCATGAATCAAGCAAAGAACAAAGCAAGATTTGGCATTTCTCCTCTTTGTCCATCTTAACACCAACATATACCAATTGAGCCACCAACATATTAAATGATTCTAGGTGTTTTTTAACTCTCATCCAACCACTTTTATTCTCAAGGAATACAATTTCTTTCTCAGTAAAATTTGATTCAATAAAGATTTCGCTTGATACGTTTCACCAAGCTTAGTCCATAGCTTCTTTGGAGTGTTCTCTTTATAAACATTAATTAGAATAGAGTCTGTTAGGAACAATCTAATTATACCTTTGGCTTTAGGTCCATAACATCATATTGAGAAGCTATAGTAGGATCTGAGGGTCTTGAGACATTCACATCAACAACATCCTACATATCTTGATCTATTAGCAGATCTTCCATCTTTAGCTTCCACATCTCAAAATTACTTCCATTATATTTATCCACCTCTATTCTCCTTGATGAATTTTCCATTTAAAAATTCTTGCAACAAGATTAAAAAGTGTCTTTTGGACAAGCTCCCACTCAAATCTGGATTAGTTCAAAAAACCCAATATCCTACAGCTGAAACCAAAGGTGATCAGGCTCTGATACCACTTGTAAGGAATTTAAGTAGCATAACAAATTCCTACACCAACCTTGAGAGGAGAATAATCCAAAAACTTTTACAAATCATTACAATTATTATATAAACTTAATAGAAATAGACATAATAACATGCATACCACCACACAATTATTTACATGGGGAAAACCCTTTTAGGAGAAAAACCCCACACTCCAAAAGTAGCTCAATATATTATTTAGAAATCAATAATATATCACAATATACTTACAAAAAATCTCTTCACGGGAGTACCACTAATCAGAGATTTAGAGGTAACTCAATAGCCATAAAACTCTTACACATAACCTCTATCTCACACACCTCATATATGGAAGATACAGTAAAAGAAACCATCAAATGGTATTACAAAACCATGGGATAGAACCACCTAATAAAGTAGAGATGACCTTATCTTCAATCTAGATGTCCTATGTCATGTCAAAACACACATCAATGTGTGTCCCTCCCTTTTACAACTCATTTATGTGTTTGATGCATTTTATATTCCCTATTTTAGGAGTCCAAACTTTCAGAGGCCATAACTTGTGAATTGTGTGTCTGATTGGTGAACCATTTGAAGTGCCAAAAAGATTGTGAAGTCCTCTATGACCTCGTAACTAGCTACACTGGTTACACCCATTTTTACGACATTTTAGAGGGTCTAAAGTCATCAAAATTAAATTTAAACCTTTCATTCTACCCTTAAAAAATGAAAACTTTAATATCTTCAAAACTATCTATGATCTTGTGACAAAAACTTACTAGCTTGGTTATCTAACCTAATGCAGGAGCATCCCTCGTTCATAGCAATCTTGGATCAACCAAAAATATTTCCTTTCTATTTTGCTTTATGTTTGCAGTTTCAACATTTCTTTCCGTGTGTCCCAGATTTGGCTCTCTGGATCCTATGGAGTTGGATTTTGGATTAAAGACCTAATCATCTTCCTTATTTCCAAACCTTGGAGCATTTGGATCATTTTCCGGTAAGTTATCACTACTGATTTCCAAGATGGTTTCCTATTATCGGTTGATAGTTTCCTGTTACTGGTTGCCTGGACCTATTTGCCTTTGTGATCTACTAGATCCCTTTCATAGCTTGTGGAGCTCTGAACATTGATTCTGATGTTTTATGGCATGTTGCTAACCTTTTCCCATGATCTACTCTTCATCCTTTGGATTTTCTGGAGATATCTCTTGGTAGAGGCCGACCTTGTTGGTTTTGCATGTTAGGTCTTGTTCTTCAGGTTTTGATCTCTTTTAGGCCGACTGGATCCCCTTGGATTGTATAAATCATTGTAATAGAGCATTATAATGTAATCAAGAAGTTATACTGAGCATAGAAGATAGACCTTAAGATTTGAGGACCCGGTTGTGACCTGTTTATTTTGAGCATGTTTTAGCAGGCCTGTGAGCCTATTTCTGTAACTTGGTTGTTACCGGTTGGTCGTAATCAATTTTCATGTTATAATTCAATATGTTCTGCATTGCCTCCATCATGTCTTTGTGTTTCTGTTGTGTTTACTCTTGATGATCAGTTTGGATTGATCTCTTTGAGGTCCCTCCTAACCGATGACTGCTTCAAGTGGTATGAGAGCAACTTTCCATTATGGAGATTGCATTGTCCTAAGAATTTTGTTGTAGTGTGGTGGACTATGGATCTGACCTAAAGCTAAAGAGGATTGGCATAAAGATGGCATAAAGAGGAACTAGGAATGGTGGAGCACATGGGAATGCAGACCCTGCTGTGATAGAAATGTTGTGAGGAATAGCAACCTAGTTGGAAGTCATGGAGACAACCCAGAGAAGAGTTTGATACGTTGAATATATAAGTAAAGATGAAGGAGAAGAAGTCCTGACATAACAAGTAAACCCACCAGTGATTGATCTAGATGAGGAAAGGTTTTTGAGGATTTTGGTAGGGAAAATACTAAACCTCATTTTACCCCACCAGAATATGATGGAAAGTTGGATTCAAATGAATTAATGGATTGGATCTTGGAGATGGAGAAATATTTTATTTTTTAAAACACTGTAGAAGAAAGGAAGGTGAAATATGCCTTTACCTGGTTGAAAGGTCATGCATCTCTAATGCAGGATCACCGGTCTAGTTCTTACCGGTTGGGAAGTTTTTAGTGGAATTGCTTGAGAGTGTGGCATTTCTTCCTGTTTGAGTGTTTAGTATTGTGGTTTTGGGTTTATCCCCTTGTGTTTGTGGTCTTTACCACTTTTTAGTTTCATAGCATTTGGCCTTATTTTCGGTAGTATGTGGATTCTGATATTGTCCCGATTGATGTGTTCTTAATGGTTAGTCTGGCAGTATGTTGAGTAAAGATGATTTCAGGTTGCGGTTGAGATCCGTGACTTGCAGATCATTTGAGGTGATGCTTTGGGCCCTGACTGATATTCTTGGAAGTTTGTGCATCATTTTATGATTTGGAGATTGTTCTTATTAATTCAGTCGACATGTTATGATTGCACGTTTCATAAACTGATTGGTCTTTGGGCCGACTTGATTGAGTTGTAATTATTTGTTGCTGGTATAAATGGAAGCTTGTGAATCATTTGAAGACAATAGAGAAGTAAGAAGATTAAAGATAGAGCTTTGAGATTGGGCAAAGATATAGAACCGACAAAGTCTGATCTGGTAGGACTAAGGATGGAAGGCTAAGGTCTGGATTAGGATAGAACTGGAAAACTATTCCCGGAAGTCGATCTATTATGTGGATGATCTGCAGATCTTGTAATTGCATTGTAAGAATTAATTGTATCCCTAGTTGTGAACCAACATGTCACATGTATCATTCTTTAGCTTGTAATAAGATTCATTTATATTGTTTACTGATTTTGTGTTCTATTATGTTACTGGTTGTTCTTCTTGTTGTTTCTAGCATCTTGTTACCGATTACCGTATATCTTGCATGCTGGGGTTGCACCTCGATCCTGAGGGCTGGGTTTGGGTAGGACCAGGTTAGAGGCTTTGATTTCTATTCGGGGGCCTTGGTTTCCTTTTTGGTTGCATCTATTGGGGTGGGGACAGTTTGTGTGCACCCCTCTTTGCTTTCTTTGGTGTTTTGTTTGTGGCTCCCTATCTCTAGCTTGGGGTAGGGTTTTTTAAGGGTTTAATGTGGTTGTGGTCTACATGGTGGATCAGAGTTTCATAGATAGAGGGATGAACAAGCCATACAAGGAAGCAGCTATCGGGATTGGCCTATCAATGTGCATGAATGAGAATCCTTGTTTTGGAGCATCCAATATAGTCATAGGGGATAACTCTTATCCAATGGGGACTTTTAAGCCAACCAAGATTAATGGGTGTTTGGCCAAGACTGATAATAAGACAGTTTTAGTGATCCCTCAAAATTCTATTGAGGAAGATATTGAATATTTATCAAAGCATGCTTTAATTTACAAGTTTATGGGAATATGTGTATCTTTGCCTTTTCTGGAGTCATGGGTCAGGCGCACGTGGAATCTAGAAGGAGAAATGGAAGTGATGTTGGTTGTTAATGGTTACTTTTTGGTGGTGTTTCCATGTATGGCTGATAGAAATAGGGCTTTTGAAGGAGGTCCCTATTTCCATAACTAGGTGGGTTTATTCATCAAGTCATGGCATGCTGGATTTAAACCTACAAAATAACTTTCATCTCAGGTTCTAGTATGGGTGAGAGTATCGTGGTTTCCGCTGGAATTTTGGCATGAGGATATCTTTAATTTGATTACTGCGCAACTTGGAAAGCATGTGGGTCCGTCACGTCAAACTATGGAGAAAAAGGTAATGGGGGGTCTATGCAGATACACTGGGGGCTGGGTTTGGGTAGGACTAGGTTAGAGGCTTCGATTTCTATTCGGGGGCCTTGGTTTCCTTTGTGGCTACATCTATTGGGGTGGGGACAGTTTGTGTGTGCCCCTCTTTTCTTTCTTTGGTGTTTTGTTTGTGGCTCCCTATCTAGAGCTTGGGGTAGGGTTTTTTAAGGGTTTTATGTGGTCATGGTTTGCATGGCGGATCAGAGTTTTGTAGGTAGAGGGGTGAATAGGTCATACAAGGAAGCGGCTATCAGGAGTGGCCTATCAATGTGCATGAATGAGAATCCTTATTTTGGAGCATCCAATATAGTCATAGGGGATAACTCTTATCTAATGGGGACTTTTAAGCCAATCAAGATTAATGGGTGTCTGGCCAAGAGTGATAACAGGATGGTTTTGGTGATCCCTCAAAATTCTATTGAGGAAGATATTGAATATTTATTGAAGCATGCTTTAATTTGCAAGTTTATAGGAATACGTGTATCTCTGCCTTTTCTAGAGTCATGGGTTAGGCGCACGTGGAATCCGGAAGGAGAAATGGAAGTGATGTTGGTTGTTAATGGTTACTTTTTGGTGGTGTTTCCATGTATGCCTGATAGAAATAGGGCTTTTGAAGGAGGTCCCTATTTCTATAACCTGGTGGGTTTATTCATCAAGCCATGGCATGCTAGATTTAAACCTACAAAATAAATTTCATCTCAAGTTCCAGTATGGGTGAGAGTATCGTGGTTTCCGCTGGAATTTTGGCGTGAGGATATCTTTAATTTGATTACTACGCAACTTGGAAAGCATGTGGGACCGTCACGTCAAACTATGGAGAAAAAGGTAATCACTTATGCCAGGGTTTGTGATGAAATTGATTTGAGCAAGCCTTTACCTGACTCCATAGAAATATGTTTGGGTCCACATTCTTGGATCCAACAGTTGGATTATTAAAATTTGTCATTTTGCTGCCGGATATGCCATGAATATGGTCATTTGCAAAAAATGTTCCCCAAATCCAAACCTGCAGGGATATATAGAGGCGGATCAGTTAGTGCTCCTCTTAAACAAGATAAGGGGAAGGCTCCTATGGAGAAAGACAAGGAGGGATTTATCTTAGTTAAACATTCTTGGATCCAACAATTGGATTATGAAACTTTGTCATTTCGCTGCCAGATATGCCATGAATATGGTCATTTGCTAAAAATGTGCCCCAAATCCAAACCTGCAGGGATATATAGAGGTGGATCAGTTAGTGCTCCTCTTAAAAAAGATAAGGGGAAGGCTCCTATGGAGAAAGACAAGGAGGGATTTATTTTAGTTAAACCTCGCAATAAAGGTAGAGGGCAAAAGAGAACATTTCAGGACAGGCAAGTTGATGAGGTCTTCAACATGTTTGAGGCTTTAGAGGAGTTGGAGAAATTTACAAGTTGATAGATAGAGAAGAGGTAAAGAGAAGATCAAGACATGGAATTAGATGATTGCTAAGTTGAAATCAAAATTTATGGCAATTGATTATCAAGTGAATTTGTTCCAAAAATTACAAAATTTGAGACAAAAGGAATCTAGTGTGAAGGAATACACTGAAGCATTTGACAAGTTGAATATAATATCCGGAAATGTTGATGATGAAGTTGAACAAGTTGCATGATATTTGAATGGATTGTGGGTGTCTATACAAGATGAACTCAATTTGATTAAATTAAGTAGTGTTGAAGAGGCTTACCAGTATGCCCTGAAGGCAGAAGAAAAGCTAAACAAAAACATGAACAAAGGTGCAGAGGCAGAGGTGGAAGGTTTTTTGGAGGAAGATTTCAAGGAGGAAGAGGAACCTGTATAGAACAAAACAAGGACAAAGAAGTGAACAAAGAAGGTAATTCATATGGGAAAGATGATAGAAATTTCTACTAGAGGAGAGAACCAAATGGCTACCAGAATGAGAATTTTGGAAGACAAGACAAGAGAACATTTAGAGGAACTTGCTTTAAGTGTGGAGGAGAAGGACATCATGCTTTTGAGTGTAAGAAGACAAATAATACCAAAAGAAAAACAATGGTGGAAGGAAACTTTATTGGATCAGATAATAAACTATAATATGGAGAACTGTTGATGATGAGAAGAGCTTTGTTTCATACCGAGAGAGATGAAGATCCCTTGCAGAGGAAGAATTTGTTCAACACCAGATGTAAGGTATCCAGTAAGTGTTGTAAAGTCGTTATTGATAGTGGTAGTTCAGATAATCTTGTTTTCAGAAGAGATGGTGAATAAGTTGAATTTAGAAAGATTGAAACACCCTAAGCCTTATTAGATAGCATGGATTGAGGATAAACATGAGTTGTTCATAAGTGAGCAATGTTTGGTGAAATTGAAAATTGGGAATTATCGTGATGAAGTCTTGTGTGATATTATGCCTATGGATATTTGTCACCTTTTTTGGGTAGACCTTGGCAGTTTGATAGACAAGCAATACATGATGGGAGGAAGAATACATACACTATTGTGGCCAATGGGATGAAACAAACTTTTGTTTCCCTTGGAGGAACCTTTGAAGACTAAAGTCTGTATGAATGTTAGAATCTATTTGGTGGATGGAAGGAAATTCATGGATGGATTGAGACATGAGAATGTGTGTTTTACCTTAATTCTTGGGAAGAATGAGAATTTGGAGCATGGAGAGGAACAACTAGAAGAGATAAAAGATTTGTTGATAGAATATGAAGACATCATTTCAGATAATGTACCTAACAAATTTCCACTTGTGAGAAGTATGACTCATTGCATGCACCTGGTTCTCATAGCTAATTTCCCTAACAAAGTTGCACATTGGATGACACTGACAAAGAATGAAGAACCAAATAGACAAGTGTACGAGTTGTTAAAGAAAGGTTTGATTAGAGAAAGTCTGAGCCCTTGTGTAGTACCAATAGTATTAGAACCTAAGAAGAATGGAGAATGGAGAATGTGCACCGATTGTAGAGAAATAAAAAAGATCATAGTGAAATACTAGTTTCCTTTGCCTAAGATGGATGACATAATGGACTGTTTGAGTGGAGCCAAATACTTTACAAAGATATATTTGAAGAGTGGATATCATCAAATCGGGATCAAAGAAGGAGATGAGTGGAAGACAACATTCACGACAGATGAAGGACTATATGAATGGTTGGTGATACTTTTTGGGTTAACTAATGCCTTGAGTAGCTTCATGAGGTTGATGAATGAAGTGTTGAAGAAACTACTGGGTAAGTTTTTTATTGTATATTTGGATGACATTATGATTTTCAGTAAGACAAAAGACGAGAATTTGTTCCATTTGAGACAAGTTTTAGAGAGGTTGATAGAAGAAAAGTTGTTGATAAATCTTAATTAGCACCCGCCTTAGTGTGTTTGCATGTTACATTTTAAATTACCTTTAAGAATTTAATTAAATCTAAAGTCTTCTTTTATCCCTCTACACATCATAAAATTGGGCCCTTTACTCTAAGTGTGGCTCTTTTTATTTTATTCTTTCAATTAATTAATTCATCAAAAGCCTTAATTATGTCCTATTTTGATCTTTAAGGCTCAATTTCAGATACCTAACCACCTTGGATCGTCAAATCCTTCTGGAATTTTCTTTAGAATCATGATACCCTACTTCACTAAAAATTTGGGAAAAAGTTGGTTGGACCAGGATGATCCCTCTTGGTCCCTACTTTTTCTCCTTGAATTTTGTGAGCATATTTTGGTAGTACTTTTATGTTTAAATCCAAAGGATTACGAAATTATATCGATTCTAGATCAGTCTATGATAAAAAACAAAGTTAGGGTTTCACAAATATAGCCTTCTCTTTCCTTATTTGAAGGATCCATCTAGCAATTTTGAGGGAGCCTCTTATGAAGTGAAAGTGTCAGTTTATGTGAAGTCTTCAATCAGAAAATCAAACATCTATCAAGTCTACATCAACCATTTTCATCATCTTTGAAGCTTTGAAGACATTGAAGATTAATAGGAGATCACCGATTGTTGATTGACTTGTACCTCTCTCTTTGGGTTTGGTATGGTTTCATGTTATTTTCATGTCTTTGTACAAGATTCATAACAATCCTTTTCACATTTATATTTATGCTTTAGATCCATTATTTCATTTATGATTTGAAGTATTTATATTTACATTTACATTCATTTTGGGTTAATTCTCAAGCGTAGGGTAGAAATCTAGATTTACTTTCTTGTTCAATTTAGGATCTTGCACACACACAAGATTCTTGCACACATTTTTTAGTACATTATTTTCTATTTGTGGAGGTGGAAATCACCAAAACAAGGGGTTTTTACTAAAGCATAACCCTATATAACAACCTAGACACCATTTTTCAAGTTGCAGGTGCGGGTACAAAGATCCAACATATGCATGATCTTAGGGACCAATAGAACACACAGATGCAAACTTAGTCTCAGAAGAAGATCCCATTTTCTTGAAACTAGGGCATGGTGCCCTGGTCCAGGACCAAGGTGTGGCACCCTGGTCCTCTGTGTTTTTTTGTTTCTTTTGGCAATTCCATAGTGCAGGTTTTCGGGACTTGATTTACAAAAGTACAACTGTCTGTGGTATCAGGGAATGGAGCATGGTGTACTAGTCCTACTTAGTCAGCCTCCAATTTTAGTGACAGGTGCACCTCTGAGTTCCCTTTCCTACTCTGTACTCAATCTCTAGGTTTCAGGTCTGCAAATTTCAATATTTTTAGTTTATGTTTGCATCTTTGCTCATCTCCTAGCATGGTTGATCATTTTATTTCATTTTGTACATCTCCTCTTCATAGTAGAAAAGGAATAGAAACCCTAAAGACATTCCTTGAATCTCTCTCTCTCTTATGAGAAGTAGTCAAAGTGAATCATCTCCTTAGGCTCTTTCGTATTCCAATATGTGCATGATATTGGGATTAGGTCTTATTCTACTTGATTGCATTTTAATCCTACACATTTTGGTGAACATGACTCCTTACGCCTTTAATTCATTTAGGGTTTACTCTCAAGCATAGGGTAGAACTCTAGATTTACTTTCATGTTCATTTTAGGATCTTGCATGCACACATAATTCTTGCACACACATTTTCAATACATTATTGGCCATTTGTGGAGGTGGAAATAACCAAAAAAAGGGTTTTGACTAAGGAAAAACCCTATATAGCCACCTAGACACCATTTCTCAAGTTGCAGGTGTAGGTACAAAGATCCGATGAACACACGATCTTCAGGACCAAAGAACACAAAGGTGTAAAATTAGTCTCAGAAAAAGATCCTAGTTTTCTAAGAGTGGGGCATGGCACCCTAGTCTAAGACCAAGACATGGTGCCTTGGTCCTATATGTTTTTCTACTTATTTTGGCAGTTCAGTAGTGCATGGTTTTAGGACTTGATTTTCAGAAGTACAACTCTTTGTGGTATCGAGGACTAGGTCCTGGCATCCTGGTCCTACTTAGTCAACCTCCAATTTTGGTGATAGGTGCACCTCTGAGTTCCTTTTCTTGCTCTGTACTCAATCTCTTAGTTTCAGATTTGCAAATTTCAGTATTTTCAGTTAATGTTTACACCTTTTCTCATCTCCTAGCATAGTTGATCATTGAATTTCTTTTTGCACATCTTCTCTTCATATCACAAAAGGAATAGAAACCCTAAATATATTCCTTGACTCTCTCTCTCTTACAAGCAGTAGTCAAAGTGAATCATCTTCTTACGCTATTTTGTATTCCAATATGTGCATGAGAGTGGGATTAGGTCTTAGTCTACTTGATTCCATTTTTATTCTACACATTTTGGTGAACCCGACTCCTTACACCTTTAATTCATTTAGGGTTTACTCTCAAGCATAGGGTAGAACTATAGATTTACTTTCTTGTTCATTTTAGGATCTTGCACACACATTTTCAGTATATTATTAGCTAGTTGTGGAGGTGAAAATCACCAAAACAAGGGGTTTGAGTAAGGAAAAACCCTATATAGCCACCTAGACACCATTTCTCAAGTCACAAGTGCAGGTACGGAGATCCAATGAACGCATGATCTTCATCACCGACATAATGCACGTGTAAAATTAGTCTCAAAAGAATATCTTACTTTTCTAAGAGCAGGGCATGGTGCCCTAGTCCAGGACCAAGGCATGGTTCCCTAGTCCTATATGTTTTTCTACTTCTTTTGGTAGTTCAACAGTGCAGGGTTTTAGGACCTGATTTCCAGAAGTACAACTCTCTGTGGTATTAGGGACTAGGGAATGGTATCTTGGTCCTGCTTAGTCAACCTCCAATTTTAGTGATAGGTGCATCTCGGAGTTCCATTTCTTTCTCTGTACTCAATCTCTTAGTTTTAGATATGAAAATTTTAGTATTTTTCAGTTTATGTTTGCATCTTTGCTCATCTCCTATCATAGTTGATCATTGCAGTGCATATTGCACATATCCTCTTCATAGCAGAAAAGGAATAGAAACCCTAAAGATATTTCTTGACTCTCTCTCTCTCTCTCTTACAAGAATTAGTAAAGTGAATTATCTCCTAAGGCTCTGTCATATTCCAATGTGTGCATGAGAGTGGCATTAGGTCTTAGTCTACTTGATTCCATTTTTCATCCTATAGAGTAATCAATAGGAGTCTTGGAGATTAGACAAGGATATAAGGAAACAATCTTGGGAGTTAGAAAGGCATAGGGGAAATACTCTTTTTGGAAACTCAACCTATAATATAGAGTAAATGGTAAAATCATATTAAGAACAAACAAAAGGATGAAATATTCAGATGTTGTCTCATGGATGACAAGGGAAAATATCATTCTGCTCAATCCCACCTTTCTGGAATAGAGGGAGATTAGGAAGCACGAGAGATAAGGAAAATCTATTAATGAGACAAAGTTGGCCTTTGCTAGTATGGAGGGAAAATAGGATCTTTCAATTGGAAAAAATCTAAAAAAGTAATATCTAGAGCTTTGGGATGCACTCACATCAATGAAAAAGGGGAAAAGAGAGGAAAACAAAGGATAACCAACATGGGATTGAAAATAGAAGGTAGATATTTAAACCCCCTCAAGAGAAATATGTGAAGGTTTGGAAAAAGAAAAAATTGGGAAGTAAACTATTTGTAATGCCTTTAGAGTTGATGGAAGTAGTGGTTACTAGACTAAAGGAGAAAGCCCTAATCGCTAAATGGTGAGGAGACAAAAAAGAAGAGAGGATATCAAAATAAATTACCAACTGGAGGAAGAGAAGATACCTAGATAAGGTATGTAAAGGACCACTTCAAAATGAATTATTTTTTATAGAATGTATAGATCTATATTTAAAGAATGAGATACTGAATGGTAGCCCTAACTTCTTTAAAGGAAGTATCTTTTCTAAATCAAACTTGACCCCAAACTTTGACTCAATGAAATTTAATATTAATAAAACCCTGAAATGGCTTATGTTGGTGGGGCTACCAACTGAATATTGGAGTGGAGAGGCAATGATTAGTTGGTGATGCTTTGGACTCATTCATAAGAGTGGATGAGGATTTATTAAAAGGGAAAATAGGGGATGTAGCAAAGATATGTGTGGAGATTGACAAGGAGATGGGGAATATAATGAACTAGAAATAATTACAAAAGGAGGTAAATGGAAACAACAAATCAAAATTTTGGAGAAGTCTATCCCATAGCCTTTCCTCTCTAGGGAGAAAATGTAAGAAGGGCCTTCAACTTTAAGCAAGGAAATTTAGGAGGTATGCAAGTAGGAATGGAATATGAAGAATTGAATACACCAATCAAACAAATAGAAGGAAGCCTTGCTAAAAGGAGAAGACAAGAGAATCAAAGAATAGAACCAATGGGGAATAGTCAAGAAGATAGACTAGAAAATGAAAATAATATCCCTCCTATATTGTAGGAATCAAAAAAGGAGTTTGACTTAGTGCTGTTGCTAAAAGATACTGAAGATTTAAGACAAACAATATATCAATAACTAGAGTCAGTAAGGAATGAAACCAATAGAGAAAAAGGGGAAACCCAACATAAGCAAGTCAAGGAAAATGATAAAAAGAAAGTCATACAAAGATCAAACAAGAAAAGGAAAGAGGGGGATGAAATAAATCAAGAAAGGTTAAGCGAAGAAGATGAAGGGGATGATTACAGAGATTGGGAGGAACTGAAGCACAAGGAATTGAAGAAAGAATGATACAACATATCAAATCTAAGAATAAGGGTCCTAGGATTTTAACAAGGAGAGGAAGAAAGAGAGCATCCAATAAAACCAAATTGAACATCATTTCCATTCAAGAGTAAAACAAGAAAAGGAAAATTAGTAAAAGCTCAGGGAAGGGGCTTAATCTTCCCCATACACAATGAGGATTATAACATGGAATGTTAGGGGTATAAACACCCCTAACAAATGAAAGTTAAATGTCAATTGAGAATGCTAATGCAGGCATATGTATTTTGCAAGAAACCAAGCCGCAAAAGGAGGAAAGTGTGAAAAGTATGGATTCATGGAAAAATCGTAAAGGATACATTGTAAATTCAGAAGGAGCCTCAAGAGGGTTAGGAATCTTATGGAATCCATGTAAAGTGGACATCTCAGTAATGGAAGAAATATCTAACTAGATAGTAGGTAAATGCAAAACTCCTCAAGATAATGATATTTTTTATATAATTAGTGTATATTACCAAATTAGACTATGCAGAAAAAGGAGGTTTGGGAACAACTAACACAAAAGATGGAAGGATTGAATGGGGAAATAATTTTGGTAGTAGGGTATTTTAATGCCACAAGAAACAATCTAGATAAAAGGGGAGGTCTCGGGAAAATTATAATAGCTCAATAGGATTTTCAGAGTTTTATAGACCAAAATAATCTAAAAGACTTGCAAGAAAGAAATGGTATTTTCACATGGACAAATAGGAGGAAAGATTTCACCAACATAGGTGAAAGATTAGATAGAATTTTTATGACTGGGAATTGGGATGCCCTATTGCAATTTCATGATGTTTCTATTCTTCCCCTTATTGGTTCTGATCATTTCCTAGTCCAAATGTCTTGGTTTTAAAAGAAATCTACCTTAATAATACCATTAAAATTTGAAAATATGTGGCTCAGAGACTCAAATTTGGAAAGCTTAATAGAAAAATTGTGGAAGGAGGTAAACTTAAAAGAACATACACATATGTTTCAACTCAATAGTAACTTAAAATACATTAAAATGAAGTTGAAGGAATGGAATAAAAACCAATTCAAAAACATTTTTCAAGAAAAAAGAGAGTGGAAAAAGATTTAGAGAATCTTAATGTAAAGATAATCAAGGAAGTGTTGGCATTATACACTCAAATGAGAAAGATAGATGTTATCATTGATGGCAACAAGGTTCCATCAGTTCAACCAGCCATAGACTTCACCTATCGGCACCGACAGATACAACAAGGCTTATTCACATCGGCATCCAGTTTACACCCATAGAAGACTATACCGTCATTCTAGGCCTACTTGACAATAAGTATTGTTTATGCAAAATAAATTGTAATGTAAATTTTAATTGTATTGGCGACATGTTGTATTGTAAAGACTCATATATTTATGAGTTCTTGTAGGTCATTTAGAAAGAAGCAAGTGGTAATATGAGATAAGATAGGATATGATAGTGAATAGTTTTATATGCATTTTGATGTGTTTATTTTGGAGAAAATAAGAAGCAGAGAAGAGTGAAGACTATTCTATGTAAGAGAATCATTTGACAACATACTGACTAGGGTTTTTGGTAGAGGCAAAACCAGTATCAGACAGAGCAAAACAACAAACTCATCCAACATTTTAATGTAAGTTGTAAGAGTTCATTTTATGTTTACATCAGTGTGATGTTGTAGTCAGTGAGAGTCCACTTTTGTTGTTGAGCAGTGAGCTCTAAGTAGTTGGCCTTCCTACATGTGTAGGCCCCTTTTGTACTAAGTAATATTTATTCATATGGCCAGTGAGTAAATATTGTGGGTCACAAATCCCACTGAGGTTTTTCCCTTACTAGGTTTTCTCACCAAAATATTTGTGTTATGGTGTGCATTGATGTTGATTCCTTTGTTTCTCTTTACTACATTATTGTTTGCTTACCAACATATTAATCTCAGTTAAAAAATTGTAAATAAGTGTAAATCTTTCATTTACCACTCAGACACTAATTCACCCCCCCTCTTAGTGTCTTTGGGATTAATCAATTATCTAACAATTGGTATCAGAGCTTGGTCCTCTATTTACAGAAGCCTAGCAGCTTGAGGAAGATTCTCAAACCGTTACCCATGAAAAATTTAAGACAATAGTTGGAAGCGACTCTTGAAGATTTTGATGTAGAAAAATTAAAGAATATCAAACTGGAAGAAGAACTCAGATATGCTCAAGAATTCATCAAAGCACTTCAAGAAAACCTAGTCATGACACAAAGTAAGAGAAAATAATTGCATGAGGAATTGCAAAAACAAGATGATGAAGAAAAATAAACTCTCAAAGATATTGCAGAGAAACTAAGACAAGAGAATAGTAACATTAAGAATGAGATGCAAGACTTAAACATGAGACTATGTAAGGATATTGAAGATATAAAGAAGAATCAAGAAGATTTGGCCAAACAAATTAATGAATGACCAGATGAATCTATAAGGCTTAGTCATGAAAACAATATGCTTAAAATAGAGTTGATCTAGATGCAATATGACAAAGAGGAATTTATGAGACAAGTTAGCACTCTGGAAAGTGAGTTGGTCACTGCAAATGAATACAAAGATAAATTCAAAAAGAGCTCAACCAAGCTTGATGATATGTTAAAAAATCAAAAACCTGATAAAGATATAGTTGGACTTGGATTTAAGCATGGAGAAAGTTCTGGAACTATAAATAATCATGATCACATCAAACCAGTAAGGCAACCTAATGCTTATAAATTTAATGGCAAATGTTTCAATTGCAACAAATTTGGTCATAGAGAAAATCAATGCAGATATAGGAATAATTAGAATACAAACTCATTTACCAGTCAATGTTCTAAATGCAATAAATATGGTCATCAATCAAATGATTGCATAATGAATATAAAATGCTATGCTTGTGGTAGATTTGGACATCTATCTAGTCAATGTAGAACTCAAACTGGGCAAGGTTATGGAAAAGCTATTCAAAGAAATAATGTAACTTGTTATGCTTGCAACAAGATTGGGCATATTGCAAGATTTTCTAGAAGTAAGAATGTACTAGCAAACAACACAGGATCTAATGACAAAGGCAAGGAAAAGGTGAATGAAACCAAGAAAGGATTCTCTAAACAATAGGTCAAGAAGATAAATCAGAGAAATGATGAATCTGGCTTTGCACTAATAGAACAAAGCAATCCTGTACCGACAGGAAATTCTTCATCTAGCTAAGGAATAATACCTAGGAGTAAGGCAACTAATTAAAGATCATGCATTTTTCCCCATAGATGATGGTAAGATTTCATAATCCTTCTTTACCGGCACATATGTTGAGTTACAATGTAAATTCACTTAATCGATGAAGCATTTAATGCGGTTATTAGTTAAATTTTTGGCTATAAAGCATTGAAATTTCTCATTTCGACTCAACAAGCATTTAAAGAGTATAGAAGTAGAGCACTGATATTCAAGAAGTGAAGCAGCAAAGATTTTCTAGGGCATCCAAGGTTTTCACTTGCATTCGACAGAAAAAGGTATTTATTTTGTGTCATGGCTTCTTCATCTTCCATTCTTGAATTCATAGAAAACTCTAATGTTGTGGAGAATATCAAACCTCCTAGGCTAGTTTTTAAGATAATTCCTAAGATAGATGAGATGGATGACTCTATTGGAGCATTTTCAAAAATTCTCAAGGGAGTGGCATTCATAGAAGACCCTAGGGCATACATTCACTTTAATATTGAAGATTTAGGGTCTGAAGAGATAAAGAACATGTTTATGAAAGTCATCATAAACAACCAAGGTGTAATCAAACCTGAACATAATATTGTGGAAGATTTAGGGTTTTTAGACATCCTTTATATGCCTGAATTCGAAGATGAAATTGTCTAATATGTTCTAAGTAGAGTTCATGGTGAATTCTTATAGATTGACTCCATATTAAAAATCACCAGGGAAGCTATTAAAGTTGTTACAGGTTTACCCTCTACTGGCACAAGGCTTGAGAAGAAGAAGAAAATTCCAAACAAAGGTGGTATGTATCTAACCGATGTTACATCTGATAAAAGATCACTTAGGGTAAGTGACATAAATGATGACAATGTTAAATATGCCAACATGGTTATTGGTTACAAGGTTGCACATACAAATAGGTTGAATTTTGTTTCCAGACTATGCATTCACAATGCTTATGAAATGGTAAAGAATAATGCAAAAATTGATCTTTGTGAATGGTTAAAAGATGAATTGATAGATAACTTAGACAAAATCAAATATACAACAATAAATTGAACATATATGTGGGAGAAAATGCTCTGCAATGTCATTACCTTTTAATGGCGATAAGGGAGGGCACGTAGAGGAAATTCGAATAGATTTTTCTAAAGAATTGAAGGAGGATGTAGTGTTTTGGGAAGAGTACGCAGTAATCACCAAAATAATAGGATTGAACTGGCCAAGAAAGGAAATAATGATAACTCAATGATGAATGAATAGTACCAAACCGATACTGAGAGGGGGGGTGAATCAGTATAGACAAAATATAGACTTAAACCAATTCAACAACAATTACTTTAAAATGACTGGCAAACAGTGACACCGATTTGAAACAGAGTGCAACCGGTAAAACTCAGAACAACTAAAACAATCATAAACCGATTACTCACTGAGTTTTCTACTCAACTCAAAAATACACTACCATTTCACCCTTATGCATGAATAGGTAATCTATCATCATATCTTCACAATAACTAGTTCAACATGTTTTATTGATAGGCATAAAACACAAAAACATCATATGTTTAACAGGCAATAACAAAGCATCACAAGATAAAAGCATCACATATGACACACATATTTTTCATGTGGAAACCCAACTGGGAAAAACCATGGTGGGGATGAATACCCACAAGCTTGTTGTTGAACTCTTTGGAAGTCCGCTCTGTTAGAAGCCTTATCCGGTTAAAGACATTACAAAAGGTTCTACTAGGAATTGATCCTGTTAGAGATCACCCAGTTAAGGGTTAAACCCTATTAAGGGTACCTTGTTAGAGGATTTCAAGAACTCAATAGCTAAAGGATTTCCAGAGCTCTCTATCTTTCCAAATCTCAATAACTTTGAGTTACCCTGTTAAGGGATTTATAGCAAGCTAGTTAAGGCTACCCTGTTAGGGGATTTTCCAACTATTGAGGTGGTTAGAGATCAACAGGTATTACAATGATCTGGTAATAGCACTCAATGCCAATGCAGATCTGCTTAAGCTCCTCTTCAGCTTCTACACTTACACTCTATAGGTATCACTTCTCTTCTCTGGTCTGGCAAGAATCTTGCATCCCTTCTCTTGGATACTCACACACAACTTTTGCCAACAACCTCTGAAAGAATCACAACATCGACCTTATAGGACAACAGACGGGTTGGTAGCATAAACCCTAAACCCTAGACCTGTTAGGTTAAGGAATTTAAACAGTTCAATCCTAACCGTTGATCATATTGTATTAAATGCAATAGATCTTGAATAAATCTCAAGACATTCTCCATCGTTCATTATCCACCGATTTCATGGCTACTGATAATCCATCACGCATTTTCACCATTTACAAACTTTGCACATTCTCGAGGTAGATAGGCATAGTCTTCTTCATGCAAGATCCTTCACGTGCACAAGGCTGACATGGCAACATGATCTATTCTTTGTTATACTACTTACTCATTACACAAAGATCATCGGTTGAGCCATACAGGCTTGAAGCACTTCAACCGAAAACCCCAAAGTTGAGACTACCAACTGGTAGTCATACAACGCTTCCATGTGCAGGTTCCCATAGCCATATGCTGGTTCACCTTGAACAAGCACACCACTTCACTTTGGCAAAAATGTCGGTTCACAGTGTTATAGCGGTTCTCACATATGCCAGTTCATACCTCTTCAACATATTGACATCAATGACAACATACAATGTCATTATGTCCACATACCGATTCACATAATGCCAACAACCTCCCCCTTTGGCATTGATTGCAATATACAAAGATATCTCTCCACTTTGCATCTTCTCAATTTCTGTAGATATCTTCTCTGCTTTACATCTTTTTCTGCAGATATCTTCTCTGCTTTACATCTTCACCCCCTTTGACAACAATGCCAAAGTGGAGGCACAAGCTTCTCGGTTCCATTATGTTGCTCCCCCTGAGGAGTAGCATCCTTCAACACATCAATCCTGAAGAAAGATTTGACTATGTAATACATGACTGATGTGGAGAATATACCTTTAGTTCACCTCTTGAAGGGGTAGTACCCCTAATTCACCTCTTAAGTGTGTAAATGTAGTCTTTGGAAGAGGCTTGGTGAATATGTCTATTAATTTCTCCTTACTGGACACATGCTCTAGTGCAATCTCTTTGTCTTGAACCTTTTCCCTTAAGAAATGATACTTAAGCTCAAAGTGCTTGGTTCTAGAATGTAAAACCAGATTCTTTCAAGTATTGATAGCACTTGTGTTATCACATAATATACTTACTAGTTTAGGTACAGGGATTTTGAAGCCTTTCAATACATGCTTCATCCAAATTGTCTGAGTGCAGTTCATGAAGGCTATAACATACTTCGCTTCCGCTGTAGATAGAGAGATACAACTCTTCTTTTTACTCATCCATGAGACCAATCTACCACCAAAGAAGAATGCACCACCGGTTGTGCTCTTCCGGTCATCTACATTGCTAGCCCAATCGGCATCTATGAACACTTTCAAGTTGAATTCCTTGCTATATGGATACCACAATCCATAGTCAGTAGTCCCCTTCAGATACCTAAGAATCCGCTTGACTGCAACCAAGTGGGATTCTCTTGGACTTTTCTGGAACCTTGCAATAATGCCAACTACATGTGCAATATCCGGTCTGCTATGCACTACATAATGCAACTTACCAATCATTGATCAGTATTCCTTCTCATCAACCAATACAGACTCATCCTCTTTGGATAGTTTACAACCGATCACCATCGGTGTACCAACCAGTTTTCTATCTTCCATGCCAAAGGTCTTCAACACCTCTTTGACATATTTGGATTGAGTGATAAAGATTCCATCCTTCATCTGTTAAATCTATAGTCCAATGAAGAACTTAATCTCCCCTATGAGTGACATCTCAAACTCTTCCTTCATCTCATCAGCAAACTCATGACTCATCTTGTCATCACCACCAAAGATAATGTCATCAACAAATACCTCACAGATGAGGATCTGATCTCCTTCAGACTTCAAGTAGATATTTCTATCTTCACTTGTTCTCTCAAATCCAATCTTCACAAGATGGGAATGTAGGCTCTCATACCATGCCCTAGGTGCTTGCTTTAAACCATATAAGGCTTTATGTAGCCTACATACCATGTCACTGTCTTCAAATAGGGAAAACCCATTTGGTTGCTCAATATACACCTCCTCTTCAAGTACACCATTTAGGAATGCAGATTTTACATCCATTTGATATACTTTGAAGCCTTTAAAAGCTGCATATGCAAGAAGCATACGAACTCCTTCCAATTTGGCTATAGGAGTAAAGGTTTATCCATAGTCTTCTCCTTCTTCTTGAGCATATCCTTTGCACACCAATCTGGATTTGTTCCTAATCACTATGCCATCCTCATTCAGCTTGTTTCTGAACACCCATTTGGTGCCAATAACAGTTTTATGCTCGGGTCTGGGTATCAAGGACCATGTACCATTTTTCTCTATTTGGTCAAGTTCCTCTTCCATTGTCTTGATCCAGTCTTCATCTTTACAAGCCCTTTTGAATGATTTAGGCTCAAATTCAGAGATCATACATGATTTTTCTCTGATCTTTCTTCTTGTAAGGATTCCTGCATCCTTATCTCCTATGATCTGCTTAGGATCATGATTCAGCTTGACATACTGAGGAATGGTCTTGACTGGTTCTTCTTGCTTTTCCTCTTCATCCTCATCTTCATCAGTATCAACATTCACTGGTTCTAGAACACTATTATTGGTACTTGGTTGATTGACAACCAGTTCCCAAAAGGTTGCAACCAGTTCATTTACAACTTGCTCACTGCTAGTTTCCTTAGTTTTCTCAGAGGATTCATCAACTCTTACACTGATACTTTCCATAATTCTCTGAGTCCTATTGTTGTAACACTTGAGAGCTTTACTCTTGGTGTAATATCCTAGGAATATTCCCTCATCGCATTTAGCTTCAAATTTGCCCTAATGTTCACTCCTCTTGATGTAACATTTGCTACCAAATACCCTAAAGTAGCTAACCACAGGTGTCTTACCGATCTAATACTCATAAGGATTTTTGTCCTTACCTTTCTTCATGAGTACCTATTTCATTATGTAGACTGCAGTGCTCATCGCTTCTCTCCAAAAGGTGTGAGCTACCTTTCCTTGAATCAACATGGTTCTAGCTGCTTCAACCACAGTCGAGTTATTCCTCTCTGCTAGGCCATTCTGTTGTGGAGTTGGGGGGCAGACAGTTGTCTCTTGATGCCAAATTCTTCATAATACTTGTTGAATTCACTGGAAGTGAATTCCCCTGCTTGATCAGTTCTCAGACACTTGATCCTTTTACCGCTTTCCTTCTCCACTAATGCTCTGAAAGCTTTAAACTTTACAAAGGCTTCAGACTTGTTTTTCAAGAATGTGACCCACATCATTCTTGATTAGTCATTAGTGAGAATCATGAAGTACCTATCACCCTGCACACTCCTAGTTTTCATAGGACCACACAAATCAGTATGCACAAGATCAAGCAAGTTGTCAGCAGTGAAAGATTTACCTTTAAAGGTTGAGGAAGACATTTTCCCCAATTGACATTCTCTGCACAAGGTATTATCTGGTTTGCTTAGCACCAACAATCCTCTAACTATCTTGATCTTACTGGCCTTTACAATGTTATCAAAGTTTACATGGTAGAGTCTCCTATGCCATATCCAGTTATCATCAAATTTGGCCATAAGACATGCTTATATTTGCATTCAGCTGAAATAGATTACCTTTGGTCTGCATGCCGGTGGCCACCAATTCACCATCTTTTCCCTTGATTATGCAAACTCCATTCTTGAATTCCAGAGTGAGGCCACTATCATTCAGCTGGGCAACACTCAGAAGGTTGTGTCTGAGACCATCAACCTAGTACACATTGTCAGCACTACTCTTTCCATTCAGAGAGATGGACCCTCTACCTTTGACCATGCATGGTGCATCATTTCCAAGTGAACCACACCACCATCATACTCCTCCAAGGATAGAAACTTGCTTCGGTCACCAGTCATATGGTGAGAACAACCACTGTCAATGATCCACTCATTGGAATTATCAAACCGGGAGACAAGAGCCTTCTTGTCTGACAAATCTTCTTTGATAGCAACAAACACAATATCTTCATTTTCTTCATCCTCTGATTCTTCATCTGTGACACCTTCATCAACTACCACAAAACAGTTTCTCCAGTTTCCTCCTTTGAATTTTTTGAACCTTTCCGGTTTGTCCTTGATATCGCCATTAGGACAGTTTATAGCAATATGTCCTATCCAATTACAAGAAAAACATTTCAAAGGTAGCTTTCCTTTTTATTTACCGGTTCCTTTAGGAAGCTTCCTGGCAAGTAGAGCTTCAAATTCCATTAGAAACTCCTCATCATCTATTACTCTACTCTATCTTGGTTCACCACTAGTGCTTGCTTCTTTTCCTTTCTTGGATGGTACAACAGAAGCTCTGAAAGCTGATTCAGTCTTTTGAACACTGCCACCAAAACTATTTAGCTCATAGGTTGTCAACTTTGCTATGATGGAGTCCAAGGATACCTTAGTCTTGTCTATTGATCTTAGCTCCTAAATAGCAACAACCCGTATTGCATAGACCGGCAATAGGGATCTCAGGATTTTTCTTACCATAATGGAGTCTTCTATTTTACCATCTGTACTCTTAATTTCTCCAACAACTATTTTGATTCTTATTCCATACTACTGAATGGTCTCTCCTTCAAACTTCCCTCTCAGGCTTTCTTCCTTAGCTTTTTTTACATGTTCATCACCACCATACATATTTTCAAGAGCATCCCATACCTCTTTGGGATTTACCTTGTCCTGAACATCAATAAACTCAATGTCAGATAGACTACTAATGAGAGCTTCCATGACTTGCCCATTTTCTTGTATCTCTCTCTTTTGGTCATCGGTGAGAGTACCGGTAGGAACAACATAGACATTCTCAACATAACTCCAATGTTGAGCACCCATGCTTTTGATGAATATCTTCATCCTATCTTTCCATATACCAAAATTTTCCCTTTTAAACTTTGGACCTTCCCTCTTCATCATTTTTTTGGGATCTTTACCTCAAGCGGTTAAGCTTATAACATAAAGGACTTGGAAGTTGCTTTGATACCAATTGATAACTCAATGATAAACGAATAGTACCAAATCGGTACTGAGAGGGGGGGTGAATCAGTATAGACAAAATATAGACTTAAACTAGTTCAGCAACAATTACTCTAAAATGACTGGCAAATAGTGACACCGGTTTGAAACAGAGTGCAACGGGTAAAACTCAAAACAACTAAAACAAACATAAATAGGTTACTTACTAAGTTTTCTGCTCAACTCAAAAATACACTACTATTTCACCCTTATGCATGAACAGGTAATCTATCATCATATCTTCACAATAGCTAGTTCAACATGTTTTATTGACAGGCATAAAACACAGAACCATCATATGCTTAACAGGCAATAACAAAGCATCACAAGATAAAAGAATCATATATGACACACATATTTTTCACATGGAAACCCAACTAGGAAAGAATACATTAGGGATGAATACCCACAATCTTTTCGTTGAACTCTTTGGAAGTCTGCTCTATTAGAAGCCTTATCTGGTTAAAGACATTACAAAAGGTTCTGCTAGGAACTGATCCTGTTAGAGATCACCCGGTTAAGGGATGGCTACAATACCCGGTTAAGGGTTAAACCTTGTTAAGGGTACCTTGTTAGAGGATTTCAAGAACTCAATAGCTAAAGGATTTCTAGAGTTCTCTAGATTTCTAGATCTCAATAACTTTGAGTTACCCTATTAAGGGATTTACAGCAAGCCAGTTAAGGCTACCCTATTAGGGGATTTTCCAACTATTGAGGTGGTTAGAGATCAATAGGTATTACAATGATTTGGTAACAACACTCAATGCCAATGCAGATCCGCTTAAGCTCCTCTTCACCTTCTACACTTACACTCTGCAGGTATCACTTCTCTCCTCTGGTCTGGCAAGAATCTCGCATCCCTTCTCTTGGATACTCACACACAACTTTTGCCAACAACCTCTGAAAGAAACACAACATCAACCTTATAAGACAACAAAGAGGTTGGTAGTATAAACCCTAAACCCTAGACCTGTTAGGTTAAGGAATTCAAATAGTTCAATCCTAACCGTTGATCATACTGTATTAAATGCAGCAGATCTTGAATAAATCTCAAGACATTCTCCATCGTTCATTATCCACCGATTTCATGGTGGTTGATAATCCATCATGCGTTTTCACCATTTACAAACTTCACACATTCCCGAGGTAGATAGGGATAGTCTTCTTCATGCAAGATCCTTCACATGCACAAGGCTGACGTGGCAACACGATCTGCTCTTTGTTATACTGCTTACTCTTTACACAAAGATCATCGGTTGAGCCATATAGGCTTGAAGCACTTCAACAGGAAACCCTAAAGTTGAGACTACCAACCGGTAGTCATACAATGCTTCCATGTGCCGGTTCCCATAACCATATGCCGGTTCCCATAACCATATGCCGGTTCACCTTGAACAAGCAAACCACTTTAATTTGGCACAAATGCCGGTTCACAGTGTTATACCAGTTCTCACATATGCCAGTTCATACCTCTTCAACATATTGACATCAATGACAACATACAATGTCATTATGTCCACATACCAATTCACATAATGCCAACAAATAAGAAACTGGGTCGAATGCAATTGGGGAAAAAGAGCTATAACTAAATTTATCGCTAAGGGTTTTTTTGTAGTTCAATTCGAAAAGGAGGAGGAGAGAAATCAAGCACTCATAGATAGAAATTGGTTCATCATGTTGCATGCAGTCTACATCCAACCATGGACGCCTCATTTTGACCCTACCTTGTTGGTAGTTTATTCCGAGCCGGTTTGGATTCGCTTATATAACCTCCCAATAGAATACCGGAGTGAGGAACTATGGGATAAAATCGGTAGAACATTGGGTACATTGCTGGAAACAAACTTTGATGATGAAGAAGATATATGCAAATGCGCTCACATGAGAATTGCAGCAGTCAAAAAAATTCCTGAGAGAATAACTTTGGTATTTGAACATGGGGAATGGTCTCAAAAAGTGGAGATTAATAAAGAAATATCAAGATGCCCTAGATGTGGTAGTAAATTCCATGGAGAGAAGGATTACAAGATGTTCATCAGAAAGGCAAACAAGGTATTTAGAAAACCAGTACAAATTTGGAGGAGAATAACAGAGGGAAAAAAGAAAACGATTGAGTGCCAAGGTAAGATACAAAATGCGGAAGATGAACAAACTCATGAGAAAGAAAGAATAGAAATGGAAACATCGTAGAAAGATAATGAATGTGACTCGGAGATTAGGAAGAATATTTTTGAGAGTGCAACAATGGAAGATGGTGAGAATAAGAAGAAGGAAATCAATGGTGGAACTATTAAAGGAAATATTAATGGTAGTAGTATCAACACAAAGGAGGATTACAGAGACTCGACTATAAAAGTGAAAGGGTTGTCAGATATTGAATTTGAATATGAAAGGGGTTTAGATGATGAACCATACCTAATTGATGAATTGGAGAATATTGATCCTAGAAGCATTAGTCAATCAGCTAATGTATTGTTGGGGAAAACAAAAGGAGTAAGGGGTAGAAGAAGCAATAAATAGAAGAGAGAGGACAAAGCCAAAGAGAAGGGCATAATTGATGTGTTGGATTTTATTAAGAAAACCAAGGGAGGAGGAATCTCCCTTGGTAAACAATGAAAATAACAACATGGAATGTCAGGGGTCTATTGGCCCCTAACAAAAAAATGCTTGGTCAAGAGGGCAATTCAAAGAATCTCAGGAGATATCATAATGATGCAAGAGACCAAGCTTAATGAAGAAAAAGCTTCCTTTTTCAAATCTTTTAGCAGAATGTGGGATGGTGTGTTCCAGGAGGCGAAAGGATCCATGGGTGGAATGGCGGTTCTTTGGAATCTAGATAAAGTGGCAGTAGATTTGATCTACAAGCAAGAAAATTGGATGCACTGTAAAGTAAGATTCTTGGAGGAAGATATGGAATTTTCTCTATTCAATGTTTATGGGCTGACTAAGACAGAAGAAAAGAAAAGGGTTTGGATAGAAATTACAGATCAAATTAGAATGATTGATTCAGAGAAAGCAATTGTGGTGGGAGATTTCAATGCATTACTCAACAATGAAGAAAAATTTGGAGGTTTAAGAATGAATGCTCGAGTGATGGAAGATTTTAGAGATTTTGTGACAGACAATAACCTCTTTGATGTAATCCCTAAATCAGGAAAGTTTACATGGACTAACAAGAGGGAAAATTTTAGCAGAATCTTTGAGAGATTGGACAAAATATTTGTTGGATCATTTTGGATAAGAGGTAAGTTTGATTTGGAGTCAATTATCTAGCCCATAACACTTTCGGATCACTTTCTGGTACAATTGAACTGCACAATACCATTGACAAAGGTGAAAGGGAATTTTAAGTTTTTGAGTATGTGGTGGAGAGATTCAAACTTTGAAGTAAACATTGAGAAGTGGTGGAAAGAATGTTCAGACATTAAAGGCACTCCAAGCTATTGTTTTGTCAAAAAGATGAAATATCTTAAGAACAAAATCAAAATGTGGAATGTGGTGTCCTTCAAGAATATTTTTACTGAAAAAATAAGGGTGGAAGCGGAATTAGATAGGATCAATAACTTGGTGATTGAGAAGGGGATGACGAATGAAGAGTTTCAGTCTTAGAATTCCCTTAAAGCTGAACTAGCAGAAATTCTTTTAAGAGAAGAAATTTTTTGGCAGGACAAAGCCAGAGAATTATGGATAGATGCAGGGGATTCAAACTCCAAATTCTTTCATGCCTCTTTAAAAGAAAAAAGGAATAAAAATAGAATCAATCAGTTGATGGATGTTTTGGGCAAAATGGTTGGAAAAGCAGAGGAGATAGAGAACATAGCAGTCAAATATTTTGAGGAAATTTTGGGATCATCGGTGGGGGCTAGAGATGAAACTGTTGAATATCTTTTGGATATCATTGACAAACAAATTTTGGAGGAGGATAATGCATCACTATGGTCTTCAATTACAAAAGATGAAGTCAACATGGCAACATTTGAGCTACATCCGCATAAAGCACCGGGTCTAGATGGGGTGACTATGGAGTTGTATCAGAGGTGTTGGAAATTCATGGGAGAGGATATATGGATGGTGGTGGAGGAATTTCGAAGGAAAGGCAAATTTGTTAAAGAAATAAACAGCACACTTATAGCCCTGATTCCAAAAAAGCAAAGTTGTCTGAGTATTGCTGATTATAGGCCTATATCTTTGTGAAATTCGATATATAAAATAATATCCAAAGTTATGGTTAATAGGTTGAAATTTGTTTTGGACAAGCTTGTATCTCCAGAGCAACATGGTTTTACCCCTGGTAGAGAAATTGTTGATAGTATAATCACTATTGTTGGAACTATGCACTTAATGAAAAGGAGCAAGATTGAGGGGATGGTGGTCAAACTAGATATCAGTAAGGCATATGATCAGGTGAATTGGTACTTCCTCTTCTCTATTCTTGAAAGATTTGGTTTTGATTCTAGTTGGATAAACTATATAAAACATTGTGTCTCCTTAGTATCATATTCCATTATTGTAAATAGATCTATAGAAGGTTTTTTTCAAGCTACTAATGGTCTTAGACAAGGTGATCCCTTGTCTCCTTTTTTGTTTGTATTAATGGTTGAGATTCTAGGTAGAAATATTAAGAAACTTGTAAAAATGAGATTGTGGAAAGGTGCACACATTCACGATAGTATTGATCCAATCTCCCACTCTCAATTTGCTGATGACAGAATTCTTTTTGGGGAAGCTACTGAGAAGGAAGATAAGGTAATGAAGATGCTACTAAATGATTATGAAAAAGGATTGGGTCAGAGTATGAATAAGGAGAAATCAATGATATATTTCTTCAATACTAATGTGAGGATGCAATGCAAAATTGGGGAGATATTGGGTTATCCAAGGGCAAATTTCCTTTGAAGTACTTAGGGGTTAAGTTAGACCTGGGCAGACATCAAAATAGAATGTGGGAGGAAGTGATCAACAAATGTCAAGTAAAGGCTTCCTCTTGGAAGAACAAGTGGTTAACATAGGTGGGGAGAATCCAAATGATCAAATCTGTTCTTTCAGCGATCCCTATTTATCAAATGTCATGTTTTCAATTATCATTTAAATCTGCTAAAGAGTTAGACACTTTGTTCAAAAAGTTTTTGTGGGAAGGAGCACAAGAGAAGAAGAAAATTCCACTAATCAATTGGGATACAAACTATTTAATCAAAACAGAGGGTGGAGAGGGTCTAAGAAAAATGGACTTGCACAATTTGGCTCTAGGGGCTAAATTAGCATGGAAAATGTATGTTCAACCTCATAAATCCTAGTGTAAGATTATGTTTGCTAAGTATTTGGATTCAAACGATGCAGATAGGATTTTTATAGTGGCAAACTCGATTAAGGGATCTCCAATTTGGAAATTTATTTGGGAAAGCAGAAGTATTATAACAGAGCATCTAGCATGGAAAATTGGTAATGGTGGAAAGGCTAAATTTCGGAGAGATTCATGGAATGGTGATATTTCTTTAGCTGAAGAAATAGACAATACGGTTTGGGTTAATGAAGTGGAAGCAGTGGTTGGTCCTTATGTGGCTGATTATATTATAGAAGGGTAGATGGAGTCAGAGTGGATTGAATGGAAATCAGTAGGAGAATGGAAGATGGAGAAGAATATGGAGCTAAATGTCATTCTGAATAGAAAAAAAAAATTATCTATCAAAATGAAGTGGACTAGTTAATATGGAGTGCATCAAAAACTGGAAAATATAAGGTTAATTTGGGATATGAGATTCTTAGGAGCATAACATAGAATGTGGAGTGGCCTTTGATTTTGTGTTGGCACAAAGTGGTATTGCCCAAGGCAAGGGCATTCCTTTGGATTGCTTTGCACAGTCGCATCCTAACAAGGGACAAGTTGAAAACAATTGGTATTGCAGGTCCGAGTGTATGCATTCTATGTAAGGAAAATGAAGAGACTATGGATCACCTCTTATACTAGTGTTTGTACTCTAAAAAGGTCTGGGATTGGCTATTGGGGAATTTGCAGAATGAATCGGTGAGAAGTCAAACATTAAAAAGTTTTTTATTGGCGCGGCCTTCCTGTATAAAAAAATCAAAATGGAGCATCCTGTGGGTAGTGAGTCCAACTTTGCTTGTTTGGCATATATGGAAGGAGAGAAATCAAAGAGTTTTCAATGAGGAAGCTCTGACTTATGATATTCTGATTCCTAGAATTAAAGGAGCCATAGAAGAAGTCATCAATATGAAAGTAGTGGGAAGGAAGTATTGTTCTTATTCTTCATGGGACAAAGAGATGGAAAGATAGTGGAACTTAACAAAGATTAGTGGTTACAAGCTAATGGACAAGAAGCAGAACATAGACATCATAGTTTGGTCTCCTCCAAAAACTGGAAACATAAAGGTTAACTTCGACGGAGCTAGCCGTTGTAACCCTGGAAAATCAGGCTATGGTGCCATTATAAGGGACGAATTTGGTAATTTTATTGGGGAAAATTTTGGTCCTTTAGGAATCAACACAAATAATATGGCAAAAATGGCAGGGCTATTAGCTAGGATGGAATGGTTTGTGGTCCGAGGCTTTTGGGACATAGAAGTAGAGGGAGGTTTGCAAATTATTCTGAATGAGATATACAAACATAAATTTGAAAATTGGAAATTGGAGGCATGTCATCCCAAAGTCCAAAGATTATGTGATAGCCTAAACAGTTTCACCTTTAAACACATATACCGAGAGGGCAACTCAGTGGTAGACTAGCTAGCAAACAGAGGAATCGACTGTGATGGTCCAAAATAGATGTCTAAGAAGGAAGAGCTACCGGATGAACTGCTCTTGGTCCTTGCTGCAGATAAAGAAGGGATACCAAGAACTGGAATCGGTTGACAGAGATTTGTTTGAGACAAGCAGGGTGCATTGAGGATAAGCGTTATGGTATCAGTTATGCCATGACTGCACATAGTATTCGAGGTTTGTCACTTCAGAGAATATCTTTCTACGGAAGCTAGTTGACGGTGACTAGATGTAGAGGCAAGTGAGTAAAGATTGTTTTGGAGAGCTCGGGTACCGAAAATGGTTACACTTTGGCAAAACTCAAACTCGAGGTTAGTAAGAAGTAATTGATGTTTCGATCACATGGATCCCAAGCAGTTCCGTATGTCTAGATAAGATACATTCCGAAAAAGATATGGTTGCAGAGAGAAAGATTATAGCAGGATTTGAACAATGCTTTTGATTGAGACCTCAGTTTTCAACTTTTTAAGGCAAATTTGAAGGGCTTTGCCCTAGTAGGAATTTGTGAGAGTTCTTTGGGGAGTGAAGAAGGAATAATCATTGGCCATGGCTTATTTTGGAAGGATTAGTTGTGTAAACTGTGAAAATTCATTGAACGCATAGTTGAGAAATTTATTTAGCAGAGAAGAGTATGTATATGACTTTGTTAGGGGGCTTGTGGGCATTACATTAAACATGGACAGACATTGGTGTGATGCTCTGGTGTTGGAAGTCATTATCCTTCCAACGGTGGACGTCATTGAAATGAAGGAGCATGTGGTCAAATTGTTAGCAGGCTTCATAAAACCCTTTATTGTACACACGGTCGCTGATGCCATTTTGGGTATGGAGGAAGATGTCAGAGTGAGCATATTGAAGATTTATTTTCAATTCGAGAACTACCTTTGCTCGGACTAAGAGGAAGATGAAGAGAGCAATGGAGATGAAAATGAGGAAGGGGAAGCTGATGAGGGTAGTGATGCTGGAGAGGAGGATTCAGTGAATAGTGAGGAGGTCCAAGAAATGGCCCACAAAGAATTTTGGAGGGAAGAGTAGGTGAGATTGAAGAAATTTGGGGAAGAGGTGTGGGAGATCTATAGATGCACATTTTTCAATGAAAACTTGGAACCATTCCGAAGGATAACTGAGTCAGATGACTGGTGGCTTCTAGAGAACTCCACCCACAATGTAATTGCAATTGGTGAGTATGCTATTGTAATATATCAAGCCATTGGGGGGCAGGTGTAATTCTGGGGTGTGAAGGATTAGTTGTGGGTTAATTTTGGCTAAAGAAGGGGTAATAACTTTATGTTTCTATTATGCAAAGTTGAGTATATAAGTAGATGGAAAGATGCATATGGACTAGTGGGTCCATGATGTTCAAACTCAATGTAATTTCTAAAATTCCAAGCAATATAGGGAGCTATCCCCATAAATGATAGCACTTATTGATTAAAAAAAAAAAACTTGGACAAAATCAAGGGTGATAAAAAGGGAACATTCAAATTTGGAAATTTAATTATATGTTTGACGCTATACTTCTCAAAGGAGATTCCTGACATAGGCCATAGAGACTTTTCCTATGATATTTTTGTTGGAAAATAGATTAAGGATGAAATTTACAACATGGGTTCAGAAGGAAACAAGCAGGTAAAGGAATACTTGAAAAAAATTCAAGCAAGAATGAGGCAAAGGGAAAGAATCCCTTAGAGTATTGTTAATAAGTATGACAAATTGATATGCATTATTATAAAGAGAGATGAAATATAGATGGAGATCGTCACACGTAGAACTGTTTGGGTAATAGAAATGGGATATGAAGTTGTAGCGTCGTAAATTGTACGCACTTGCTAGGGTGGTACAATTTCACACCTAGTTTAGCACCCGCCTTGGTGCATTTTACATTTTGCATTGCATTTCTCCTTTAGCACTTAATTAATCAAATTAATTAGGTCTAAGGTCCTATTTCATCGTCCTCTACATCATAAAGTTGGGCCCTTTCGTTAAAGTGTGCCCTTTTCATTTTATTCCTCCAATACATCACTCAATCAAAAACCCTAATTAAGTCCTATTTTAAACTTGGGGGCTTGGTTTCGAGGGTCAAAACATCTTGAAATCACTTGTAACTTTGGGATTCTCTATAAAATCATCATATCCGATGGCCCTGAAAATTTGGTGAAAAGTTGTCGGGACTGTGGCGCCCAGAGTGCACATGGTCCTGGACATTTTTCTCAAAATTTTAGGAGCACAATCCAATCATAAAATAAAGCTTAACCCCAAGAAATTGGTGGGAAATTCAATCTCTAGGTCGGCCAAAAGATGAAATTATGACCTAGGGTTTCATACATAAGAGCTCTCTTTCTTCATTTGAAAGGATCGGATTTTTGTTTCAGGAACCTCATATGCAGCGAAAGAGTAGATCTTTGAAGACTTCAACAACATTCAACATCCCTCTATCAAGCATTTATCAATTTCATTCACCCATTTAGGGCTTGGAAGACATTGAAGAACAATAGGAGATTACCGACTAAAGATTGGCTTGTACCCCTCCCTTGGGGGTTGGGTATGATTTCATGTTGTTTTCATGTCTTTGCATAAGCTTCAATATATCCTTTATTCATGCTTTAGATCACTTTGCATCTTTATTTAGAGCATTTACATCCTCATTCACAAGCAATTAGGGTTTACTTTCTAGGTTGCTCTAGTTTGCTTGCTTGCATTTTAGGATCTTGCACACACACAAGGTCTGGACACACAATATATTTTACAATACAACTTGGCTATTCGTGGAGGTGGAAATCACCGAAGTGGGGGTTTGACTAAGGCAAAACCCTATATAGCTGCCCACACCCTTTTCAGATATAAGTGCAGGTTTCAGGACTCGGACGACGCCGCAGGTTACAGATCCAAGAAAAGTAGGTCGAGACTGCACTTCATACCAAATTGTAGAGCAAAAGACCTGGATAGGGGCGTGGGGCACCCTGGTCCTGCCAGGACAGGGGCACTGGGTGCCCTGGTCCCTAGGACAGAGGCGCTGTGCGCCCTGGTCCTCCTGACAGACAACATTTCTGACAGTTTCCAGAGTGCAAGACAGCAGTTTCAGGAGCAGTTCTCGGCACTGAATCAGGACAGTGGCACTCGCGCCCCTATCCCGAACATTTTTAATTAGATTTTGACTCCGGGTACGCATCTGCATTCTTATTTCGTCCTTGTATTTACAGCTGTTCATTGTTTAATCTCAATTCTGCAATCTTGTGATTTGTTTGTACATGCATTTTGGGATTAGGACTTGAACTTGCATCATTTTATCTTTCAATTACAACAAAGGAATAGAAATCCTAATAGGTAGCCCATGGCTCTCTCTTTCACAAAAAGAAGTAGCCAATTATGTGATACCTCTAGGCTCTTTCGTATTCCGTAATGTGTGTCAAAAGGTAGGATTAGGGCATGTTAACCTAGTCTTGCTTTTTCCCCTACACATTTTGGTGAACCAGACATGAATCTATCATTGCTTCCTCTTGCATTGCATTTGTTAGATATAAATCTAGATTTAGTGTGTTTTCATTTCATTTTCATTAAAAAAAAAAAAGAGAGAGTGTGTTTCTTTGCATTGTGTGTTTAAATTTTATGCAACCTTTATTTCAAAATGTCAGATTTTTATTTACAAAATGTTCATGCTTATGATGATTATTATGAGTACAGCCAAGATGAATTAGATGAAGCTTTAGATGAGTTTTTGAACCCTAAAGATGCCAAACCTTAATTTTACCAAAAACTCATAAACCTTGTTACTATGCCATTTAGGTGTGATGAGAAAGATAAGTCGAATGGTTCCTATCAAGGGTACATTCCTATCAACTCTTCCACTAAATCTAGTAACATGGTTGTTTTCAATAATCCCCTCTATAAGGAGATGTCTCCTTTTGAATCAAAAGATAAACCTTTTAATCGATATGATCATGCTTTGTTGGATGATGCTCTTGATGACTTTGTGGCTTTATCAAAATCTTTAAACAAGAACAAGACTTCTAAATTGGTTAACATGATAAACTTAAATGAGCATAACAAGCCTCTCTTTGAAGTCCAAGGTGCTTATCCTTCTCCCACCTTTCAAGTTCCTAAATCACCTCTCCTTACTGTCCAAGGAGGGTATGATCATGATTCCTTTCGTACTCTGAATAAACCAATCATCACCGTGCAAGGAAGAAAACCTATAAGTCCTTATAGTTATGCCAAGCAAATAACTAGAGAGAGTTATCATGCGGTTGCCCATACTTATCACACCAGAAATAATAGGTAGCTTAATCCTCCTCATGTTATTCCAGTTTCTCTTCCTAATCCTCAACCAATTCTTCCACAAGCTCCCCGTATTTCGCAAGTTATGGGTAAGGAATATGATCTCATAGAACAACTTAAAGCTACCCCTGCTAAGATATCCCTCTGGGATTTGATTCAAACTTCTTCCGCTCATCATGGAATGTTACAAGATGCCTTGAAAGATTTGAATGTTCCTCCACCGAATACATCTAGTAATATAGCATCTTTTGTTAACTCTGTGATGAATCCTAAGGCTCAAATTGTGTTTACCCAAGATGAGTTGCCTACTAGTGAAATTCAACATCAATATGATCCCTTGATGATTGTGGTTATCATGAAAGACACTGCTATAAGACGAACACTAGTAGATAATGGCTCTGGCCTTAATGTGTGTAGCATTAATCTATTGCATAAAATGAATGTGGATACATCCCTCATTGAGCTCGACTCTCATCCCATTCGAGGCTTTGACAATGTGGCTAAGACTTCATTAGGTATTATCACCTTACCTCTCACAGTGGGACCTGTTACTTTGCCTACTCCTATCCATGTTATGTCAGGAAATTTAACATACAACTTGTTATTAGGAAGACCTTGGATTCACAGTATGCAAGCTGTCCCCTCTACATTGCATAGACAAGTTAAATTTGTTTATAACAATAAGACATATACCTTGATAGGTGATACTAATTTCCAAGCTTGTCTACAAACATCTACTTCCAAAGGGGGTTCTTCTAAGCCATCCTCGTCTAGTGATGACTCTTTAAACAAGATACCTATCGATGAACCTTCGCTCTCTGATGATCAAAATTCTTTGGATGAGTCTGGAGCTCTTGAAGAAGATTCTTCTCGACTTGAATCTACACATAAGAAGGATTTTGATCCTGAGAAGGTTCTCACAGAAGATGATTGGGGATCTCTTGATTTCAATCCCACCTTTGTAGGTGAATATAAGGTTCCTTCTAGAGAGCTTAAAGTTGAAAAGAAGGAAGAAGCTAAAAATCAATCAATCTTACCTGAACCTATGAGTAATAATTTTGTGGCTGCTTCTCAAACTTCTTCTCCTCACACCTCTAATTCTGAAGAGTTTGATTCTTTGTCTTATGAAAAACCACCTTCTCTTTTTGAAATGGCTGATCGTTATGGTCATGGTTTTCGCATTTTTGCTAAGCATGGGTATCATGGAAATGGTTGTGGCACTCACAAACAAGGGATAAAGGTTCCTCTAGAGAATAGTTTTCACAATTATGCCTTTGGACTTGGCTATAATCCCTGCAAACACACTAAAGCTTCTAAAAGACCATGCATTAGTGTTAATGCTATTTCTACATCTCTATCAATGCAACACCCTGAGTATATTGATGGGGATCCTTCGTGTGCCTATGCTTTGGATGTCTTGCCTACCGATGATGCTTTAGCTGAATTCTTGGGAGCATATGACACTCTTCCTCGTTATCATCACAATAGGGGACTCCCTTATTGTTTAAATACTGAAGCCTATTTTGGAAAAGAGATCGATAATGATGAGATTGTGAAAGAATTCCCTCAGTTAAAGGATACTCCTCAACAAAGTAATCTTCTTATAAGTGACACCATTGATGTTAAGATGGATCCTTGCAAAGAGGACATAGTTATTAAAATTGGAAAATATTTGGATGAAGAGGAACAAAAACAATATGAAGATTTATTGCACGAATTCCCTGAGATCTTTGCTTGGACATACTCTGACATGCCTGGTATAGATCCTAAGATTGTCACTCATAATATTGTCTTAGTTCTCGATGCTAAGCCCGTGAAACAAAAGATTCAAAAAATGAATCCTAAGGTGGCTCTGCTTGTTAAGGCTGAGATTGAAAAGTTATTGGAGGCTAGATTTATCCACCCTATTGACTATTCCCCATGGATTTCAAATATTGTCGCTGTGGCTAAACCAAATAATAAAATAAGAATGTGTACCGATTTTCAAGATTTAAATAGGGCTTCTTTAAAAGATGATTTCCCTCTTCCAAACATTGACATGATAGTTGATTCTACGGCAGGACATGCCTTGTTATCCTTCATGGATGGTTTTTCAGGATACAATCAAATTTTCATTAACCCTCAAGATCAATTCAAAACCGCTTTCACCACTCGTTGGGGTATGTTTTGTTGGATAATGATGCCTTTTGGACTTAAAAATGTCGGTGCAACTTATCAACGAGCAATGACCCTTATCTTTCATGATTATATGCATAAGATTTTAGAGGATTATGTTGATGATATTTTAGCCAAATCCATTCTTCGCATAGATCATATTAAAATCCTTCGTCAAATCTTTGAAAGAATTCATAAATATCACATGTGCTTGAATCCCCGAAAATGTGTTTTCTGTGTGGATAGTGGAAAACTATTAGGATTCATAGTTTCGCATCATGGGATCAAGGTGGACACTAAGAAAATAGATGCTATTGTCAACATGCCACCTCCTAGAAATGTGTCTCAACTTAAAAGCTTACAAGGAAAGATTCAAGCTATTCGTAGGTTTGTATCTCAGCTTGCGGATCGTACCTTTCCTTTTACTCAACTTCTCAAAAAGAATATCACTTTTCAATGGAACGAAGATTGTCAGCAAGCATTTGAAGATTTAAAAGTGTATTTGGCTAGTCCTCCTATTCTTCAACCTGCCGAACCTTATAAACCCTTCCTTCTGTATACAACTGCTTCCTCTCATGCTCTCGCAGCATTGTTGGCACAACATGATAAAGATGGTAAGGAATGTCTGGTTTATTACATAAGTCATACCTTACTTGATTATGAGACTCGATATTCTGCGATAGAAAGACAATGCTTGGCCTTGGTGTTTGTGACTCAAAAATTGAGACATTATCTTTTAAATTCAGAAGTCCACGTCATGGTAAAGTTTGATCCTTTGAAGCATCTTTTCTCTAAAACTGATTTATCAGGATGCCTAGCTAAGTGGGTTATGATGTTAACTGAATTTGACCTTAAATTTGTTTCTCAAAGAGCAATTAAAGGGCAAGCATTGACCGACCACTTAGTTGAGGCCCCTTCACCTTTCTCCTTCCCTAATTCTGAGTCTTTCCCTGATGACTTCATTTTTTCTATAGAAAAAGATGAAACTTGGGAATTATACTTTGATGGTCCTAAGTGTCATACGAGATCAGGGGCAGGTGTTGTTTTGATTTCTCCTACAAGGAAATCTATTCCCTTATCCTATCGTCTAAATTTCCTGTGTACCAATAACATTGCTAAGTATGAGGCTCTTATAGCAGGAATAAAAGCAGCCTTAGCTCTGAATATAAAGCACATACATATTTATGGAGATTCTCAATTGATTATAAGACAAGTAACAGGACTGTATCAAGCAAAACAAGACAAATTATCACAATATAAAGATCTTGCTATCTCTTTATTACAAAAATTTGATTCTTATACCATGGAACCTATTCCTCGAAAAGATAATCGACATGCGGACGCAATGGCATGTGTGGCTTCTCTTGTATCTTTAGAGGACCCTGTGGTTGATCTTAAATTTGTTATTCACAACCTTATTTCTCCAGCTATTGTAGACAATTCTAGCTTGGTAACATGTTGTGACTTTGTAGATTCAGATGAATGGTATTCGCATATCGTAAGATATTTGACTGATGGTACCTTTCCTGATTCTGCCAATAGGAACACTAGGGCTAGAATCCGCAAGCTATCTGCTAGGTATATCATTCTTTCTAATGTCCTTTACAGAAGGGGTTATGACGGTCTTCTCCTTCGCTGTCTTAACAAATCAGAAATCCCCGTTGCTCTTGAAGAGGCACATTCAGGTGCCTGTGGGGGGTATTTCGGAGGCAAATCCTTGGTTCAAAGATTGCTTCGTATGGGATACTATTGGCAAACTATGCAGAAGGATTCTTTTTCATTTGTTAAGAAATGTCATCAATGTCAACAACACAATAATTTGATTCATGCTCCTGCCCAAGAACTTCGTTCTCAAGTAGCTTCTTGGCCTTTCTCCGCATGGGGTTTAGATCTCATTGGTAAAATCTCTCCTCCTTCATCTCAAGGACACACCTTCATTATAACTACAACAGATTACTTTACGAAGTGGGTAGAAGCTATTCCTCTTCGCTCTACTACTGCTAAAGTGATTTGTCAATTTCTTCTAGAAAACATCATTTCTCGATTTGGGATACCTTCCACTATAATCTCAGATAATGGGACATCATTTAAGAACAAGGATGTGAAGAAATTCCTCGAGAAGTATCATATCAAACATCAATTTTCTACACCATACTATCCTCAATCAAATGGTCAAGCCGAATCATCCAATAAGATAATTGAACAAATTCTTCACAAAACCGTGAATAAGCATGGTAAGGATTGGAGTAATCAGCTAATCTATGCTCTTTGGGCCTACCGAATAAGTGTACGAATTGCTACAGGAACTACTCCTTATAATCTTGTTTATGGTGCTGATGCTATTATGCCTTTAGAGTTAGAGATTCCATCACTTAGGGTTTCTCTCAAAGGTATAGTAGATGATGACTCTTATAGAGAACAACGACCTCAACAGCTTGAGATGCTTGATGAACAGCGTATAAATGCTCTTGAGCATATTCAAGCATATCACAAAACTCTACAACGAAGCTATAATGATAAGGTTATTCAACGTTCCTTCTCGATAGGTGACTTAGTCCTCTATGAGAATCAACGCAATGTGAATGCCTTACTTGCAGAAAAGGGAAAATTTAGTCCTAATTGGCTTGGACCATATATCGTTATTGAAGATTATGGATCAGGTGCTTACAAGATAGCGGATGTAGATGGTACGCCTCTTAAAGAACCTATAAATGCTATGCACTTGCGTAGATATTATGCTTAATTCTTCATTCCTTATTTATCTTCTTTTTAGTTCTTCAACATTGGGTAATATGTTAGTATCTCCTAATTAGAGAAAAATAGAATTAAATGTTATGGTGTTTAATCTATATTGCTTCGTTCTTGACAAGCGTGTTTCTTTACTTTATAGTTTGTCTTGAATTCATTTATGTAAATTGTAAAAGATTTACATTTCCATTATGCTAGCATATTTCACAATGTCTTATGCGTTAAGTAGAATCGTATCATGTTGTGTTTAATTTCAAAATTAAATCACATTAGTTATATGATTCTTAGACTTAATGCATATTTCTTCCCTATCATCAATGTAGTACTTGATTAAATATTTTAATTAAGTCACACATGTATCAATTTAATCATGGAGCATTGAGAAATCAATCACATGGAAATTAAATCCTGAACATACATGTACATCTACCAAATGTATTAGATTTAATCAAAGCAAAATATACATTATTTTAAGCATTAAAGATAACACATTTGTGACAAAAGAAAAACATGTATATATATATATGTGGATCGTATACAAATATAGGTCACTGTACATCCAAAATCATCATAAAATCATCTCCTATCCCTAGGGCTGGTGGCTGGAGAGTGACGACTAGATGCTCCCTCCTGATCCAGCTGTGCAGGTGGACCCATAGGTGTGTAGCGCGATATAGACCGTGAGTGACTCCGAGAGGAACTCCTATGATCCCTATCCATAAGGATCACGCGATAGGAGGAAGCCTCAGCCTGAGCTGCTGCTAGATCTCGCTGTGCCCGCTGAAGGTTCTCCGATAGAACTCTCTCTCTCTCTCCCTCCATATGTCTACCTGTACTCAGAGTGGGGAAAACAAGTCCTCATGCCGACCCGCATTCCCCTGAGGTCTATAAGCAATCTATGAGGAACTGGGGATTTGTGCCATTATGGAAATGTCTGTCATTGCTTGCTGAATCAGAGAACGCCACTCCTGCACATTAGCTGTCGCAGTAGAATAGATTTTTGTATTAGTACCATTCTATATCATCAAAACATTAATCAATCAATATAAACCTACTATACCTGGATCTCCCTCACGCTAGTAGGGATCATGGTATGGTAGCATCTATGACTGGGAACTACTAGGCTTCCCTTGCTCGAATAATCTATACATGATGGGTGTAGGCTGGACGGTACTAGAAATAGGTCTCCGTATCGCCTCATGTTCCCCCTTTTGGGGAATAAGAGGAGGATCTAGAGCTATGGTATCATCTCCTGAATGGTGGGGAGCTGCATCTGACCCCTCCTCATCATCTCTATCCTCCTCCTCCTCCTCCTCCTCCTCATCATCCTCATCCTCATCCTTGTTCGCATCCTCACTTGCATCCTCCTCATCCTCATATCTATCCGTGTCCTCCTCCTCCTCAGCACTAGGCTGATCTCCTGTGGGTGGATCAGGATCTCCTGCCTCCTCATGACCCTCTCCCTCGTCTGGCTCCTCTGACCTGGATCCCTGGTCCTCATCTCGGTCTCCATGTCTCCATGGGCCTGGATGGCCTGTCGGGTGATCTGGTGGAAAGATAGGCCCTGGGTATGATCTCATAAACCATGAGACATACCTGTGCTGTGCTCCAGGCTCTGTAGAGTAATCAGTGACTACATCCTGATCAGATCCCTTTATATCTGTAGTCTCGATGTCATCTATCGTCGGCCTCGCTACTGCTCTAGGTCTGGGAAGGACTCATGAGTGTCGAGTATAGATGGGTACATCGGCTGGAACGCACTGCTCTAGCCCAAACTGCCTCCGTACTCGGTCGAAGTAGAATGGGACTATGATATGTGAATATCGTCCCTGCAGTAGGTGGTTCCTCTGTAGGCATGCTAACTATCTCTCCATCCCATCCCATCTGTGCATCCCCAGATAGGGTCTCCATACGGTCACCTCGGCTGTCAATCTATCAAAAATCACTCTCCAATATATCAGATCTCCAAATCTCCACTTGCTGGTAAATGGATAAGCAAACACCCTAGGTCGCTCGCTAGCTGTACTAATCGGAAAGCCGACAGGCCTGGTGCATGTGAAGTGCTCAAATATCCACACCTGCAGAAGTGTGCATGTCATCAAGCTGCAACCCTGTCCAAACACATACTCCTCAAGGTCATGATAGAGATGTGCAAGCACACTCCGACCCCAAGCATATACTCTCCTGTGTCTCTCCATAGCTCTGATGCACCATGTGAGACCTCCATGCATGTGCGTGCCTCGCCCATTAGGGCAGATAGCTAGTGCTATGATGGCGATCATAAGATGTCTCATAAGGGGCACCTCTCTTGTAGGATGTAAGAGCCAGTTGACCATGATGCGACCTCTTGTCTCGCTCGGCATGACTCTCCCTATGCAATATACCTGCTCCCTCTGAAGGTCCTCCGCAGACCAATCGGTCGCGTATGTCACAGTAGCTCCTCTGATAGGAAGATGAAGTATGCGGTACACATCCTCAAGTGTAACCGTCAGCTCCCCTACTGGAAGATGGAATGTGCATGTGTCAGGATCCCATCGCTTCATCAGTGCCATCAGCATCGCAGGATGGAATCGAATGGCTGGCATGAGGATCGCATACCATAAACCCATGATCGACAATGTGTCTCTCTTTGCCTGAGTCAGCCACGGAATCTAATCTCGCAAACTGCGAAGAATCTATCCCGTCGTATGCTCTCTCATGTATGGGAGGCCCTGCAACACAAAAACATAACTATAATCAGTACTCAATCATCCAAATCATTCACGCAAACTGTTGAACATCGTATGCTAACCCTGATGTCTCTCGCCAAGTCCTGATTGGGACCATGATGCCTTGTCAGGGACCATGACGCCCTGTCAGGGACCATGGTGCCCTGAAGGGACCATGGCACCCTGTCAGGGACCATGGTGCCCTGAAGGGACCATGGCGCCCCACAGGGACCATGGCGCCCTAGGTGGAACCCATGGTCCCTGTCAGGGACCATGGTGCCCTGAAGGGACCATGGCGCCCCACAGGGACCATGGCGCCCTAGGTGGGACCCATGGTCAGATTATAAGGGCCGCAAATGATCACAGAAAGTCAAAATGCAGAAAATCAAAAGTCAACGTTCAGTCAACTCACCTCGTCCAGTGGCTCGTCGTCGATCACGGCCTGGCGCAGCATCTCAATCCTCATGGGACGCTCCGATCATCGTGAAGGCATGATGATGGCTATGTGGGCTCCGCTACAATGAACAGTATTCTGAAATCAACAAAGTGACAAATGCAAATGTCACTTTCTTTTTATATACTTTCATTCCTTTACCTTTACTTTCAAAACCCTAATTTTCCTTTAACACTCATTTCATCATAACTTGAGTTTGGGAGGTGCGATTTTCGAACTGTTTGTTGCGTAGGAATCGTATTTTCATTCCCCTACTCTCAGGATGTTCCAAAAAGTGCTCTGATGAAGCCTTTTCAGTGAACATCCCTCATCAATACTCTCTTACACAATTTGTTGTAAGTAAACATGCTACCCTGTTTCACCTCCCTAATAAGCAAGTTGAAACAGGGGGGGCATATAGCTACTCACAAATTTCATCACTTTCCTTAGTAAGCATTAGGTGATTTTGTGATCTAACGTGTGTTTTGTAGGGTGTGGTTCCTAACTGTGTACTGCAGATACCGCTGGGGGCTTCGTCCGACAACTTATGGATATATCCTTTTTCAAATGATGTTTACTTTTTTGTACTTTAGCTTGCATATGCACGTAGTACTCATATGACCGCTAAAGTGGGGGCTAAATGTAGCATCGTAAATTGTACGCACTTGCTAGGGTGATACAATTTCACACCTAGTTTAGCACCCGCCTTGGTGCATTTTACATTTTGCATTGCATTTCTCCTTTAGCACTTAATTAATCAAATTAATTAGGTCTAAGGTCCTATTTCATCGTCCTCTACATCATAAAGTTGGGCCCTTTCGTTAAAGTGTGCCCTTTTCATTTTATTCCTCCAATACATCACTCAATCAAAAACCCTAATTAAGTCCTATTTTGAACTTGGGGGCTTGGTTTCGGGGGTCAAAACATCTCAAAATCACCTGTAACTTTGGGATTCTCTCTAAAATCATCATATCCGACGGCCCTGAAAATTTGGTGAAAAGTTGTCAGGACTGTGGCGCCCGAAGTGCACATGGTCCTGGACATTTTTCCCAAAATTTTAGGAGCACAATCCAATCATAAAATAAAGCTTAACCCCAAGAAACTGGCGGGAAATTCAATCTCTAGGTCGGCCAAAAGACGAAATTACGACCTAGGGTTTCATACATAAGAGCTCTCTTTCTTCATTTGAAAGGATCGGATTTTTGTTTCAGGAACCTCATATGCAGCGAAAGAGCAAATCTTTGAAGACTTCAACAACATTCAACATCCCTCTATCAAGAATTTATCAATTTCATTCACCCATTTAAGGCTTGGAAGACATTGAAGAACAATAGGAGATTACCGACTAAAGATTGGCTTGTACCCCTCCCTTGGGGGTTGGGTATGATTTCATGTTGTTTTCATGTCTTTGCATAAGCTTCAATATATCCTTTATTCATGCTTTAGATCACTTTGCATCTTTATCTAGAGCATTTACATCGTCATTCACAAGCAATTAGGGTTTACTTTCTAGGTTGCTCTAGTTTGCTTGCTTGCATTTTAGGATCTTGCACACACACAAGGTCTGCACACACAATACATTTTACAATACAACTTGGCTATTCGTGGAGGTGGAAATTACCAAAGTGAGGGTTTGACTAAGGCAAAACCCTATATAGCTGCCAACACCCTTTTCAGATATAAGTGCAGGTTTCGGGACTCGGACGACGCCGCAGGTTACAGATCCGGGAAAAGTAGGTCGAGACTGCACTTCATACCAAATTGCAGAGAAAAAGACCTGGACAGGGGCGTGGGGTGCCCTGGTCCTACCAGGACAGGGGCACTGGGTGCCCTGGTCCCTGGGACAGAGGCGCTGGGCACCCTGGTCCTCCTGACAGACAGCATTTCCAATAGTTTCCAGAGTGCAAGACAGCAGTTTTAGGAGCAGTTTCCGGCACTAAATTAGGACAATGGTGCTCGCGCCCCTGTCCCAAACATTTTCAATCAGATTTTGACTTTGGGTACGCATCTGCATTCTTATTTTGTCCTTGTATTTACAACTGTTCATTTTTTAATCTCAATTCTGCAATCTTGTTATTCGTTTGTACATGCATTTTGGGATTAGGACTTGAACTTGCATCATTTTATCTTTCAATTACAACAAAGGAATAGAAATCCTAATAGGTAGCCCATGGCTCTCTCTTTCACAAAAAGAAGTAGCCAATTGTGTGATACCTCTAGGCTCTTTCGTATTCCTTAATGTGTGTCAAAAGGTAGGATTAGGGCATGTTAACCTAGTCTCGCTTTATCCCCTACACAGAAGTGGACACCAACATTCTGGAAACTTATGCCAAGAGACTTCTAGATGCCCCACCAAAACCTACTGAGAAGATCTTTGGCACTTATGAAACCATAGAGAAAGATGTTGCTATTCAAAAGCAAAGAAAGAAAAGGGATAAAACATTGAAAGATGCTACAAAATTTGTTGAAGATGTTACCAAGGGACTATTGAAACTTGAACAATTGAGTGATGTCGCTGCAAGCATAAAAGAAAGAAAGTCTAACCAAAAACTGGTAACACATGTTTCCCTTGTTGTTACCTCATTTGAGACTGATAGTGACAAAACTATGAAATTTAAAAGGGTGGATAGGAAGAAGAGAAAATCTCCACCGACACCTGCTCCGTCACCTAAGAAGACAAGGACACTTAGAAAGAAAGAACAGGTTGTGAGAGAGCCTAGTAGTCCAAAGAAGAAGATTACATAGAAGCAATCGACACCAAAGAAATCTGATACACTTTCCTTGATAGAGCTCGTTAACAAAATAACTTGGGATGGCAATCTCAACAATGTCAATAAGTTTTATCATTCTTTTGATGATTCAGATAAGAACACTATTGAAGAAAGCATAATCTTGTATCTAGATATATATAAGTTCTTATTGAAGTCATTGATTTTCTCCGCAATGACTTATATCTAAGACTTGAGGCAAAAAGAATGTCCATCATGGAATTGGATAAGAAATTGAAGGTTGAAGCATTGTTGGTTGTTCATCTAGCTAAGTCTAGACAAGAAATAGATGAATTGATAGCAGAAACTAATATAACTATTTTTGTAAGTGGTCACTAGCAATTAAGCCTCATGGCTGACAAGAAAAAGGAAATCGCAGATGAGACAACAAACAAATGGGATATTTTATTTGTGGAAAAAGAGAAAAGAGAAGAAAAAGAAAGACAAAAAAATGACAAATCTTTTACTAAGGTATATCAAAAGGGAGATAAAGGGAAGAATAAAGTTGGTAGTGTTCTTGACTTAAAAATAAAAGATAACTTACCAACACCGGCTCAGAACAACCCATCGGAAACAACAGAGGCACAATAAGAAGTGCAAAATCAGCCCACAGAAAAGACATCAGAGGAGGAAAAAACAATAGCTTGATCTCGAGTCAAACGTTGTATTCACAATGAAGGTTGGCACTCAGGACATCAACGTTACAATGGATGATACCTCAATTTTAGAAATTGGTAAGGACTAGCCTACTGACACTCATTTAAATATTGATATTGATAAAATAATTGTTGATGATGTAAATAAAGTTGTAGATAAAGAAAGTTTTGAGGAGAAGAAATCAGAATCTGTAAATATTGAAATTTCTGACTCACCGGTCAAGGCAGTTGACACTCAGCAGGATACAAGTAATGATGACATACATATAGATACTACTAAGGTCCTCAATGTTAAGATATCGATAGATAAAGTACAAGAACATACACCATCTGAATTGACAAAGGATAAGAATGAGAATAAGGAAGATGAAGAAATTAAGATAGCTGAACAAAAAACACAAGAAGGGTCAAAGAAAGCAGGAGAAGAGAAGAAAGATAATACAAAACGTAGCATCTCTATCACAAAAGTATTATTGGATTCTATAAAGAAAATAATGGAGTGTAATGCCTTAGAATTTAAGGCTATCAATGATTCTCTAGCGATTTTGCAAATGTTGCACCGGAGTGCAAGGTAGATCATATTGTTGGCTTGATAGGTAAATTGGACACATTGTCCAAATTCATTTCTGCTAACATTCATTCATTAGACAAAATAAATGAGGAGACTATTCAAGAAAAAATTGATAAAGAAAAGGAAGTATTCTTTGGAAAAACAATAAAAGAATGTCCTCAGCAGATTGATACACTTCTACCGGCATTGAATTCTACCATTTTGGAGTATAAGGAATTATACCGAGAAGCTTGTAAACCACATCAACTAACATAAGATATTGATGATCAGATCAGAAAAAATCAAAGGGAAATTGATGATATTGTGAATAATATAATTGGTTCTTCAGAACTAACATTAGTCATAGAACATGAGATGGCTATAAATGAGGAGAAGATTGAAAATCTCGAAAAAGAAAAGGCAAGATTGAAAATGAAAACCAGGGAGTTGAAGAATAAGCTTGGTCCAAGATTGGACAATTTAATCACTCATCAGAATGAACTATCAAAGGTTACAATTCAAGGAGATAGATCACCGGAACAACAAATGCACTATCTTATCAGAATAATCAGACAAATAGAAACAATAATTACTGACAGTATGAAGTTCATGTAGGGTCTGAACTGAGTTCTTGCAGATATTTTTCAAGTTGTACATAGCAGACTTCAGGGTTCTAAGTAAATTTTTGAACTTTTGATATCCTTTTTCATTGATCTCAAAGGGGGAGTGGTATATTGAGAAAAATGTGCTGAGTAAAGTATGTAGAAGATGAACAAATCATTTTCTTAGGGGGAGCACTCACAGTTTTGGATTCATAGTTTTTGATTTTTCTCATGAGTGTTGCCATCAATGCCAAAGGGGGAGATTGTTGACATTATACACTTAGATGAGAAAGGTAGATGTTTTCATTGATGACAACAAGGTTCCACCGGTTCAACCAGCCATAGACTTCACCTACTAGCACCAACAAATACAACAAGGCTTATTCACAACGACATCTAGTTTACATCGACAGAAGATTATACTAGAATTCCAGACTGACTTGACAATAAGTATTGTTTATGCAAAATAAATTATAATGTAAATTATGATTGTATGGCTGACATGTTGTATTGTAAAGACTCATATATTTATGAGTTCTTGTAGGTCATTTAGAAAGAAGCAAGTGGTAATATGAGATAAGATAGGATATGATAGCGAATAGTTGTATATGCATTTTGAGGTGTTTATTTTGGAGCGAATAAGAAGCAGAGAAGAACGAAGACTATTCATTGTAAGAAGAATCATTCGACAGTATACCAGCTAGGGTTTTTGGCGGAGGCAGAACCGGTATCAAATAGAGCATAATAGAGAACTCATCTAGAATTTTGATGCAAGTTGTAAGAGTTCATTTTATGTTTACATCAGTGTGATGTTGTAGTCAGTGAGAGTCCACTTTTGTTGTTGAGCAGTGAGCTCTAGGCAGTTGGCCTTCCTGCATGTACAAGCCCCTTTTGTACTAACTAATATTTATTTATATGGCCAGTAAGTAAATATTGTGGGTCACAAATCCCACCGAGGTTTTTCCCTTACTAGGTTTCCTTGCCAAAATATTTGTGTTATGGTGTGCATTGATGTTGATTCCTTTGTTTCTCTTTACTTCATTATTATTTTCTTACCAACATATTAATCTTAGTTACAGAATTGAAAATAAGTTTAAATCTTTCATTTACCGGTTAGACACTTATTCACCACTCCCTCAATGTCTTTGGGATTAATCAATTATCTAACAAGAAGGTATGGGCTCAAAAGAATACGAGAAAGAGAGATGTTAGAAATTTAAGTTGCAAGAAATTCTAGCAAGAGAGGAATGCTATTGGAGACAAAAATGAAGGGAAGTATGGCTTTAGGAAGGGGACAAAAATACAAATTTCTACCACAAGGCTTCATCTGTAAAGAAGGAGAGAAGAAGATTTATGGAGATCAGTAGGATGGATGAAACCAAAACTCAGAGTATGGAAGAAGCTAACATAAAGGCAACAAATTTCTTTGAAACAATGCTAAATAAAAGGTCACAAGAAAATAAGATATTAAGGGGATAATATCTTAATACAATTCCTAAAATTATAATAGAACAACAAAACCAGGAGTTGGTTAGGGCAGTATCAGTGGAAGAAGTGAAAACAAAATTGTTCCAAAGGAATCCTAATAAGGCTCCTAGCCTCGATGGGTTTTCAGCTAGCTTCTTTCAACGATTTTGGACAATAGTGGCCCAGGATCTTCATAAGACGGTGGAAGAATCAAGGAAAAAGAAAACAATATTAAGATCCATGAACCACACATTCCTAGCCTTTAACCCAAAGAAGAAGATGGTAGATACTATGGGAGACTTTAGACCGATTGCACTATGAAACACTACATACAAGATAAAATCTAAAGTAATTGCTAGTTGCCTTAAAAATGTCCTAAAATCACTCATATCAGAAGAACAAAGTGCCTTTTCCTTGGGGAGATCAGTAGTGGAAGTCATTATAATATCCCATGAAGTAATTCATTGAATGCGAAAATCAAAGCAGGCAGGGATGATCATAAAATTCAACATTATGAAGGCATATGATTCGATGGACAGGTTGTTCTTGAAGGAAATTTTAGACAAATTTGTATTTATGAAGGAATGGATTCAATGGTTGGATGGGTGTATATCAACCCCAACATTCTCAATACTGATGAATGGTGGAGCTCATGGCTTCTTTAGCTCAAAAAGAGGCATTAGGCAAGGTGACCGAATTTCCCCCTTTATATTCTTAATTATGACTAAGGCTTTGGGAAGAGTTATAAACAATTTAAGGGAGGAAGAAAAATGGAATGGAATTAAGGTAGCAGTGGAAGTGACCCCAGTGACTCATAAGCAATTTGTGGATGATACCATGTTTTTTGGTCAATCAAATAGATGGAAAACTAGAACAATTAAATTACTACTTAGCAGATACTGTGAAGCTTCAAGACAACAAATTAATTGGAGCAAGTTAGAGGTTTTCTTCCCTAATACCTAGCTGAGCCTTCAAAGGGATTTGGCTAAGATCTTAAGGCTCAAAGTGGCTAACTTCCTAGAGAAGTTCTTGGGAACACAACTCTTTCAAGGGATGAATAAAAAGGAGTAATGGTTGAATTTAGTCTCAAGAAATGTAGACACGATGAGTGCATGGAAAGGAAAATGGCTTTCTTCAGCAGGAAGATTGCTTATGATAAAATCAATACTTTCATCTCTACCTATATATTCCATGTCATGCTTACAAATCCCAAATGGAATAAATGCAGAAATGAACAAAATCATGAAAAAGATTATTTTGGAATGGAGCAAGTGACCAAAGTAGAATACTACTGATATCATGGGATATATTATGCAAACCAAAAAATGCAGGTGGGGAAGGTCTAAGAAATTTAATGATAACGAACTTGGATATGGGAGCTACATTAGTATGGAACCTATACACAAACAATGATCAGAAATGGGTTACTATATTACGAAGGAAGTATCTGAATTCTAGCAATCCAATCAATATCCTGAAAGTGAGGGATCCTCCTAGAGGCTCGGTAGTAGGGAATTACATCTGGGAAAGTAGAGATATAATAACAAGACACATTACTTGGGAAATAGGTAATGTAGAGTAGACTCTCTTTTGGAAAGACTCATGGAATAACAACAAAATGTTAGATGAATTTTGGAATTTGGATGACTTAAGAAGAGAGACATTAGTGAAATGGGGATTCAAAGTGAAAGATTATGGGGAAGTGCCAATAGAAAATGGGACAAAAAATTGGAAATAGAAATCTTTAGATGAACTGCAAGCTCCAAAAGTTCAAAAAAATACCCTTAAGGCTTTACTAAATGAAAGGTGGATTATACCAACAGATGAACCAGATAGAGTAAGATAGTGTGGATCAAAATTTAAAACCTATAAGGTTGGTTCTAGGATATAAAATTAAACAAATGTCACTAACTAAACAGGACTGGCCATGAAAATTATTATCGAGCAAATATTGCTTGCCCAAAGCAAGGGTCTTTGCATGGCTAGCAATCCAAGGAAAGGTGTTGACTCAAGACTTCCTAAGAAGAATGGGATATCAAGGAGCAAGTAGATGTGTCCTGTGTAAGGAAAGTGAAGAATCGGTAGATCATTTATTATTGGACTGCCATTACTCAAGTAAATGTTGGATGCTCTCATGGATAAGTTAGAATTTTATTGCCCCAAGCCTCGGTATTTTTAAAATTGATTTTAAATATGGAATAGTATGGGGAAGAAAGGCCTATTTGAACCATTGTGATAGGTATCCCCAACAGTGATGATATGAGAGTTATGGAAGGTAAGAAATAGAAGGATATTCTAGGATAAATAAATTTCAGTTGAGATTCTTATCAGGAAAATATAAAATTGGATAGTTGAATTAGTTAATTTAGCAGACAAAGACAAAATGGAAAAAGGATCAACATTTAGTTTATTGGATGAATGCATGGTTAAGAGAATTAAGGGTTTCGATATTCCCAAATATTATCAAAGTGGTAGGAGTAAGAAGCAAAAAGCTAGCAGAGAGAATAATAAATGGAAACCTCCACAAACATGATGGATCAAGATTAATTTTGATGGAGAAGTTAAAGGCAATCTTGGAATGAGAGGAATGGGATGTGTTGTGAGAAATGAGGAAGGTATAACCATATCTCAAGAGTCGAAATCTATAGGATTGACAATTAATAATATTGCAGAAACAAAAGAAGCTTTACTAGGCCTAGATTAGGAATCAAAATTAAAGTAAACAAGATTCATCTTGTTAATAATAATCAATCTATTTGCAATAATAGAGCTTCAAATTGGATAGTGGTCAAATGGTTAAACCCAATGCCAGAGCTTATAACAAAATTGTAGGATTTTAGAGTTATATATAGAGAAGGGAATGGTGAAGCAGATAGGTTAGCAAAAAATGTGGCCAACAATATCTAGTGTCTTAGTTAGAAGGTAAGGTTTTGGCAGTAAATCCAGGTGAACATTCAAGTAGTCAGTAGTGGGAGAAATGTGAGTTAAAAATAATCGATCCCTCTGAAATAGCTGATAAATACATCATGATGAACTTTAAAGGGGGAGTGAAATGATATAAGGAATTTTTGAGCCTAGATAGGAATATAATTATGGCAAGTAAGTGATGGGACTTCAAGGCATATGAATCTAAAAATTTAAATACACTGAGGCTTTAACGAAAAAGTCATTAATGAGGAGAGTAGACAAGACAAGTGATTTTAAAAAAATAAGCATAATTCTCAGAAGATGGATAGCTGGCAGGAAATTGGAATTTGCCTAAGGGTAGGTGACAACAGACACGAATTAATATGACAAGGATAATTTTCTTGAGTATAAGCACCTCCAGACTAGCCTCATGGGAATATTAAATCAATTAATGATGGGAAAGTGAGAAAGTAGCAAGGATTTTTTGGGAAAGGCAAATATGAAAAGGCAAAATGGATTTGAAATTTGATTAAATAAAGAAAAGGTAATAGAAAGTGGGTGAAGTTTCTAGAAAGTGACTCAAAACTAAAATTAGTATTGTACCATAGTATACAATCGTTGATACGATGGAGACCCCAATTCGCTTGATAGCCGGAAAGAGGCAGATGGATTTTTTAGGTAGGACCACAGACAAAAGGCCGAGTTCTATAATAAAAGAGGAGCACCCGTGGGTACTTCATGCAATAAAATCGGTTTTGGGAGAAGATTTCTTAACGACAGATCATAGATATTGTGTCAATTCTAGTATCTCTTCAATGTTTTTGGCATTGGCTTTGGATAGAGGATTAAGCAAGGAGTTGAGTAGGGATCTTACTAAGGAAATATTTAAAACCTAATTATTGGGGAGATTGGAGGAAACTCTAAAAAATTGTGAAGAAAATTGGATTCCCCTACCCAAAGAACTATGACGAAAATGGAGATGAAGTTGAAAAACTGCCAATTATTCTATTGAATGATGAGATTGAGTATCAAGACAACAAAGAAAGAGTAGTAAGGAACCTAAAATTCCAAGCCTAAATTGGATGAATGTGGTGGTCAATTTGGACCCCAACTAGATAGCAAATTACATGGAGTAGGATAATGTGGAGATGCAAAACAAAGGGAACAACTTAGAAGAAGAGGATTCAGAAAGAATATATAATGGGCCAGCGGACAATTTTGTAAATCTAATGCTTGAATCTCAGAAACTCAATAGGCCTATGGGCTCTTTTAGTTATGTATAAGGATGATTTAGACAAGGATTTATTAGTGATGTATTTCTATTTTTTATCAATGATGGGGACATGCCCTATCTAGTAGTTTAATTATCAAAAAAATTATGGGATTAACAATTAAATTATTGGGTAGGATAGGGCCCAAATAGGCTTAAAGTGATCTACGAAATATAACACTAAAGTATGGGTCCAAATAGACTGTGAAATTGTAAAGGGATAGAATTTACTACACTACTTATACAAAGGGATAAATGAGTTGATTTGGATAGAGCATTAGCTAGTTAAGTGAACATAACATATATGTAACACAACATATATAAGATTTTGGTATGTTCTTTTTATAAAGATCAATCAAGTACATTCATCTCATATTTCCTATTGCATCATATACATTTATCTCCTCTATCTTCTACATATTCTCATTCATATTCTTGCATATGTATCCACACTCTATTAAATATATTCTTTTTTTATACATACATCTAGTGGATGAGACATGACCCATCTATTCTATCCCTATCCTAGATGATGTCATTTAAATCTCAAGCTTCACAACCTCTTTGTGGTACAATATGGTAGGTTTTCCTCTAATTGTGTCTACTCTACTATTGTTTTCCTACCAACAATGCAAAAACTTATATGTAGGAAAAAACAAAATCTTAAAAAAATAGAAAACAAGAGAAGGATGAAATTTTGGATTCGTATCCCCACTTTTGGCTATCTCAATAGTTCTAGGTGAATTGGTTTCATCTAAATGGCTTAAGGAAAAACACATTTTCATGAAATAGTTTTTGCTTTTGTATGAAACAACTTTGGCCAAAACTATTGTGGCACCATGAGTTTCAAGGAAATGCTTTTGTATGGAACAACTTTGGCCAAAACTATTCACACAAAAACAAAAAGAAAGTCTTTCTTGAGGTTACAGGTTTTAGATAAATGAATTTCAATTAAAAACCATTCACCTATAAGGTGTGAGTTGGTAGCTCATATGGCACATTAACACTTCATTTGAGACAAATTTAATTATTAAAGTGCATTTTTGACTTCACATTTTTTGAAATATGATTTCTTTAATGAAAATAGAAAAATACTCTTTGATAGGACTCAGAGAAAAATTTTAAAAAATATATTTTTTATTATTTTAATTATTAATTTATTAAGTTACTTCAAATAAGTCCTTATATAATCAAACATTAAGCTAATTATAGCTTTAATAACATATAATAAATTTTATTTAAAAGTTTAGAAAAAATATGATACAATAGCACAGATATGAAAAGATTTTTTTTTTTTTTGTTTTTTTACATGATAAATAGTGTTCCAGTTAACTTGTAAATGTAAAATCCATGAACATTAATATGAACAGAGTAATTTTGCAAGGCGTGATTGAAATAATAATAATAATAATAATAATAATAATAAAAAAAACCGTTTATTCCAAAATAAAAAATATTCTCATATGATAATATATCATATCCATATATTGACTCTTATTTCTCCCCCTCAACAAACACAAATTCATCCCAAATCCCATCAAATACATGAATTTCTAACAATTTAGACAATCACAATCAACCCTTTCAAACATTTCAGGAGGAAAATGAAAATTATTGGAATGCCTGGACGAGCAAAGCAGAGAGCAGTCCCACCAATACAAAAGCATAGCCATTCATGTTCTCCTTAATCCCCACACCTGCAACAAATCAGAAAAAAAAACACACAAAAGTTTTAGTTATAAGCACTGTATAGCATGCTACTGATAAAAATAAGAATACAGAAATATAGATTATAGTGGTGGAGATTTGAATAGCTGACCATGGCTTGTAGGGGCATGAGCATGGTTTGAAGGGGCTGCAGCAGGGGCACCATTAACCTCTATCACTTGAAACAGAACAACACTGAGCACCATCACTGTGAAAACAAGCTTAAGACCTCTAACACAGAATGCCATCTTCTATGAAATATTGTGCTCTGAGATTGCTCTTCTAATTGAGTAGAGATGCTTTTGGATGCCTCCTGAAATGCTAAGGAAGTCCAGAGGATGAATATATATTGAAATGAAATAGGGATGGGGATCATATATAAACATGAAGAGGAGCGGTTACTTAGTTGGGGAAGGTGTTATTTAAATATGACTGAGTCAATTCACAATGACAACCAGCTTAGAGTGTACATACAACTGCTACAGCATCTTCTACCTGTTCCATGAAATTAAAAATGAAATGTCAAACTTAAACCTGGTAGAGAGTGATGGAAACTATGAAAAAAGGTTTGGTTTTATTTTTTTATTATTACTGTTGCTTACCTTATTTTATGGAGCTAATTAAAACATGAAGAAGAATAATAAGTTATTAAATTGTTAAGTAGTAAGAGTTATAAATTCAGTAGTTTTCAAACTATTGGATAGGTCTTGGTAATTAAATATTGATTTCTAATTTATATTGATATTTTTTTTATTTAGTGTTGGAGTTTTGTTATTGGTGAAAGAAATGGTTAAATAAAAATAATGAACTTTGTTGGTGTACAAGGTTCTAAAATAGTAGAAAGTAGGCAAGTTTATGAAGATGTATTACAAGCGTTGCAACTTTTGAGCTTTAAGTTGAGATGGTGGAGAACCATGAGTATCATGCCTATGAACACTATATGTTAACATTTTTGAGTGAATTAATCTTAATAAGAATATGTCAACATAATTTTAACAACCAAACATTCTGCATTATCTCAATGATCAAGAAATACTTATAGATAAATAATTTCAAAACTAAATTTATTAGTTTCTTATTATATTTATATAAAACAATTAAAATTATTAAACAAAATTTATATTATTTAAATAAATTAAATTTAAAAAATAATAAAAATTCTATACCAATACCCCCAACAAGTTATTTATCATATAATATTAAAAATTTATAAATAAAATCAAAACTTAAATTCTAATTAATATATTAAATTAAAAATACGAAAAAAATTTATATAAAATTCAAGCAATTTCAAACAATAAACCATCTATTATAATATCTAAAACTAACAATTAAAATTTCAAATATAAAACACTTAAAAAAGATCGTATTTTAAACTTAATTACAAATTTACCTTAAAGAAACTCTGTCTTATCATACAATATTATTCGGAGGACAACTAACGAACAATTGCATATATTCCTTCCCCAACAGATTTTAAATAAACAGTTAAAAAAATTGATTGTAAATCTGGGATAAAAGTTTAAGCTTGCTTTTTAAACATTTGAAAAGGTCAACGGAGGCCAGATCCATTCCCAACAACTTTACTTTTCTTTTTATTATTATTATAACTATATTTTGGTTTGCGTGGTCTGTAATTTTATTGCTAAACATTTATTATGTTCCGGTTATCTAAGCATGAAAATAGCAATAGAATTATTTTGGTTTTTAATATTATGAAGTTAAGGGAATTTCGAATTAAATATACCTACATTAATTTTGTGTGTGTAAACATAATCAAAGGTAGTGAAGAATATCTTTTGATTTTTCTTGAAGCTCAAGATTCTGAATATGATTGCGTTTAATTAATTTATAAATTTGAAGTTCTGAAATGGATTCAAAGTAAGACAAAATGAATTATTCATATTTTGGGATGGTGAACCTTCACATTTAAGACCTCTCTATTAAAGGTGAGAATAGTTGGACTGTTATCTTTAGAATGATAATTTATTTTTATTATTTTTAATTATAACTTCACAATTTAAAAAAAAAATCTTATAAAATTAAAAAAGAAAAAATATTAATAACAAAAATCACATGATTTCTTATCTAAAATAAGAATTTTTTATATGATTAAAATTTTACTTATCTCCTAGTGAATTGAAATAAAAATAGATTTTTTATAATCCACAAAATTCAAAAATTTATTTTTTAATATAGAGAACTTATGGTAATATGAATCTAAGAAAAAAAAATTGAATTATTTGAAATGCAAAATAAGAAACATTAATGTTATGATGCAGTCTTATCTGTCTTAGATTCATTAATATAATTAAAATGAATCCTACCATTATTGCTAGGGGCAGGAGAAGGGGCCTGGTCATGAGCATAGATATTTGGAAGAGCAGTTGCAATGATTAGGATCACCATTATGATATAACCCATCTTCACTGCCATTTTTACATTATGGAAAAAAAGATTAATTACTTTCTTTTGAGTAAGATTGGTTGTGAATAGGAGTTGAGAAGATTGCACATGGAGGATTGCAAAGATGGACTTATAAAGGAGAAAATGGGCGAAGAATTAAAGGAAAGGAAAGCTTATGTATCACTTTAATCGAATTGACCATAATTAAATAGTTTCCAAAAAATTTCAAGTTTTATAGTCTTTATAGTCTTTATTTTAGTTTAAAGTGTAGACACCTAAAAATGTCTCATTGATCATGTACTAATTATTCCTCTAATTGATTAAATAATTCTTTAATTATTTAATTAAGTTAACCAATTATTCGACTAAATTCATTTTATTTAATTTCTTCTAATTTCATATTTCCTCATCATCTTACTAATTATTCTATTTCTTATTCTATAATCATTTAATCATTTTAATCATTTTTCTAAATATTAATTAAATATTTATTATTTAATTAATTCTAATTAATTCCCCAATTTGAATAATCTTTATTATTTAAATAAATTAATTCTCAATTTCTATCTCAATCCTATCATCATTTAATCATTCAACCCTTTTCTAAATATAAATTAAATATTTATTATTTAATTAATTATGATTTAATCCTTTAAATTAAATAATCTTTATTATTTAATTTAAATAGTTTCTTTAAATCATTTAATTAAATAATTAATTCTTCTATTTCCAAATCCACCCCAAATTCTAATTTCATTTAATTTTATATTCTTCTAATTTCTTCCAAATTCAAATACATGTACATGATTTCAAAAACCAAATTGAAAATCAAAGTCAAGTTCTAAATATATTCAAATACTAAATTGAATTTAAATTAATTCAATTATTTGAATAGATCTCATACAAAGATTTAATTAAAAATCTAAGTCTAAATGCAAGCACATGCTAAATTAATTAATTCCATCAATTAATTAATTAAATCATTTATCTCTCCAATCTCTATTTCTATCTTTTAGTTAGCTTTTTCTAAATTAAGCTTTCTTTGTCATCCTCTTTATTTCCTTCAATCATTCTTTTTCTTCCTTTTTTAAGCTTTTTCTCAATGAGTTGACTCAATTAATCTATTTAATCTATGAGTTCCACTCCTACCATTAATAGTTCAACTATCAAATTTCATTTGAGCTCACCTGAGTTCCACCTCTTGATCAATTTGTTCCACCTTTCATTCAATCTTCTTCAATTTTCTATAAATTGAGCATCCAATCTACAGTTTCAATCATCATGAACTTCAAATCTTTGTGTCACTTGCAGGTTACCAATGCAATATTTGAGATTCATCATACCACAGAGAAGAGAAGAGCAATGGAAGCGATATGCAATCTTGGAATAAGAAGTTTTAGTTTGATTTGAATGGTTTATAATTCTTATTTCTTGATATTGCATTATTTCATTGTCTTGTTTGTTAGATTCTTTGATTAGATAGGGATTCATGATTTCCCTTTGATTTTAATTGATACATTTCTGATTTAAGATGAATTCTACATGCACACATTTTGGTGAACTCGATGTGAACTAACAACAATTTAACCTTTTCTGTCTTCTGTGTGATTTTTGCAGATCATACGGATTTTTTTAATTTTTTTTCAAGTTGCACGAATTTTGAGAACAAATTCTTCGTCATGCAATCGAGTTTACATCGTCATGCAATCGTATAGACAACATTACACATTCGACCCTTTGGGGTCATGCATTCATTCTGACAGGGTCACGCAATCACCTTGTCCAAAATGTGCAATCATCCTTTCTGGATCACGCATTCGCAGGAAGCATTGTTGTCTAATTTTTTCTTTCATCTGTTATTTCATTTGTCTAATTCTATCTAAAATTGGGTTAATCTGGAATCAAATTGCTTCTATTTCATGATTTGATTATAACAGTTTATGGCAAGAAAAGTACAGTTTAGGATCTCAGGTGCAAGAAGGATGAAACAACAAAGAAGAGAAGCCAAACGCTATCAAAAGATTCTCAAGGCAGAAAAATTGATACATGAGTCGGAAGAGCAACTGGCCTTTGATAGATATAATAGCTTAGTTCTTTCTTATCAAGTTAAATATGATCTAATCAATATTGAATGGATGATGAGAGATTTGGCTAGGGTTTCACAATTGATTTTGCAGGTTCCTGATCGGGTTTAGTTTTTATTTTTTTTATTTTAAGTTTTTAACTTTTGTTGTTATTTGTCTATCTATCACGACCTGTTAGTGCTATGAAATCGATCAGATATCATCACTCATTAGCTCTGTCAGAATTACGCATTCACTCTATGAGGTTCACGCATTTGGTCTATAAGTATCACGCAATAGAACATGTATTGTTACGCATTCGCTTCTGTCAAGTTTTGAGTTTTTGTTTTCTATTAGTTTCATTTTACTACTAATATTCTATTTATAGCTTGTGGCAGATTTGCAGAGAGGATTAGATTAGTATTTTTTGCATGCATCACCTCACACTTCATTTTTTTGGTGCTTAAAATCAACAACAGTTAAAATGGGCATGCATGGATAATCTCGCACTTCGTTGTTGGTGCTTAAAATGAACATGGGCTAAAATGGGCATGCATGGATAGTTTCACACTTCGTTGTTGGTGCTTAAAATGAACATGGGCTAAAATTGACATGCATGTATCTCACACTTGGTTTTTTGTTGCTTAAAATCAACGAATGGTTAAAATTGACATGTATGCCTTCATATTTCGAATTGGTGTTTGAAATAGACATGCACATGTCAATCTAACACCTAAATTTGGGTTATAAAATGAACGTGAATTAGGCTGCATTAGATTAAATCATTTATCTTTTTCTTAAGGTAAATAATTTTTATTGTGTTTGAGATGGACCTACTGTTGCACTAACTAACTTTCCACCTGCCTTTGGGGTCTTGGGAGAAAGAAGGAAGTTGACAATGACATCTATATTTTATTTTATTCTACGTAGTGAGGGGTATCTTTGACTAGGGATTTCATCACCCCATAGAGGTACTTCGAATTGGGATGCATTGGGGATATAATCTCTCCCAGCATACTCTCGAGCGGGTTTTTCGAGCCACTATATAAATATACTGGTCAAGCGGCTAGAGTGTTGAGTGAATTCAACGTATGTGGGGGCCTTCCCTGCACCGATAAGCTCAACTAAAGTCTTAAGTGGCTTTCTCTGAGAATTCATCATTGGATCAAGACCCCTCAAAACCTAATACTAAGAACCAATTTAGTTGCCAAAAATCCTACATTCAGTGATTCTGGGAGTGTGGATCATACCCCATAGATACCCTTCATGTACCTTACACTATGATATAGAAATCCCTTGGCTATAAGATCTTAGGATCTTCGGGGTAAGAGAGATTGGCATGCCTGAGAAGTGTGTGCCGTGGAGTGGAGCCAGTGCTGCCTGACTCTCTATCTGTTCATTTTGTCTCGATATTTCGTAAGGGCCTCATTGAATGGTGTCCACTATCCAGCCTAAGATTGTATTCCATGTTTTTTTATGTATCATTGTGCTAGATCAGTATTGAGTCAGTCCCTTGGGCTATTTCAGGCCCTGTCCCACGTATCTCCAATTTTTTTGAGATTGTATGAAAATTGAGTCAGTCAGCTATACATACCTACCAAAAATTGTTCTCAGATTTGGAAAACTACAAAACATTGTCCAACACACAAAGTTACAAAAAATAAAGTCCATTTTGAAACCAAAAATCAAAAGTCCTTACATACTTGTGAACCTAGGCAGTCTTTTGCATAGTCCCACTTACGTCCTCATTATCATCCTACGTCTTTTGCATAGTCCCACTTACGTCCTCATTATCATCCGACGCCATTTGCATAGTCCCACTTACGTCCCCATGATCGTCCTAAGTCTTTTGCATTATCATCCATATTAGCTACACTATAATATATGTCATCATATAAACCTCATATGCTTCTACGTTCATTGTCAGTTATAGATTCATAGCATGTGTCTTCATGGGTCTCCTAGGTGACGGTTTTCTCCCCTTTGAAAAACCTCATCTAGTTCCAAATGGCAATCAACAAGAAATCATTGATGGTCTAGCTAACTTAGCTTGAGACTTAAGAAGAAGCGCACCTCAATATATGGGAGTCATACATGATATAAACAACGAGTCTAAGATTTCTCATAGAATTGATAGAGAGATTCAGGCTGAACTACTTAGTCAACAAATGGAAAGCCTTGCATTAGAGAAATATAGAAATGCTCAGGAGGTCTCATGTCAAAATCCTCAATAGAGAGTCTAGTATAGCCTTGCATTTACGTCTATAGTCTATTGTTAAGTCATCGTCTTGCATAGAACCACCCTCATATAAGAAATTTTTGATGTCTGTCACAAGGTCGCAAAAAGCGAAAGGAATAATGGACCCAAACAACACACAATCTGTAAACCCTACTTGGAATATGAACATGTCAATAGGTCAACACTCAGGTACATAGACAATGTCCACCCTAAATGAATTACAACAAAATTTGACAAAGGAAGAAATTGAGTTCGCTCAGCAAGACCCACATGTCCTCATGATCCTAGATGCATTTATACATAGTGATAGGGACAAGTATCTTTCGTTGTTTATACAAAATGGGGCAAAACTACCTGAGGATTTTGATGTCACGATGATTTTACCATGAGGAAAAACTTTAGGTCAAGATAACAGTCAAAGACCACCCTTGACACAAATACAAGCAACGACCTCCACTTTTCCTCAAAATGTACCTATCCAAACAAATCTCAACACAAATGCAAACTTTCCAATAAGTGTGTCATCCTCAACAATTAATGTTAGTATACCATCACAAAGCATACCTATAATATCAAGTGTCTTAGCACCTATTCAAACACAAACAACAAGTACAACTCAACCAAACATGGGTTCGCATATCACCTATTTCACAGTACCTAGTAGAACGCACAACACACAAAGTTATAATCTGGGTACCTTCCAACAACCTCCTAGTTATGCAACCATGAATCCTTTTGTGGGACATACACAAACACAAGGTATACCTTTGACACAAATAGATATTTTGACACAACAAATACATAATTTACAACAACAAATGATGACCATGCAAATCGATAACGATAAAAAGAGCTACACAATGTAGGACTTATATCCTTATCCATTTGATCACACATTATACATGCTGCCTTTCCCACAACATTTTGAAATACCAATATTTGATAGATATCAAGGGAAGAGTGATCCTAGAGATCATATCAGAGAATTTTTTACGGCATGTATAGAAGTTGCCTCAGAAGATACTTATTTAATAAGACTATTTCCTAAAAGTCTGGGATGTCTAGCTTTAGAGTGGTTTTCACATTTACCACCAACCATCACATCATTGGGAGAATTAGTTTAGCAATTTACTACAAACTTCTTGCACAACGTTGACACCCTGGTTACTTTGATGGACTTGTGTGCCGCTAAACAATATGAGAATGAAACATTTGCATCCTTCATACAACGATGGAGGGCTTTCTATAGGAGGTGCAAGACAATTATCCCAAAAATAGAGCAAGTAGATATGTTCACAAAAAACTTAATTCCTAAGATTAAATATTCGATACAAATGCAATGTTTAACCAAATTCAAACAAATCATGGAAAAGGCTCTCAAATGTGAGAAGGGACTAGTAGAACAAGGTCTTATTAAGTATGGCAATACCAACAACAATGAAAAATATAAGTTTTGGTCAAAAAACAAAAATGTGACCAATGATGGTATTGTAGATGCCAGAATGATAAACATAACTCAACCCATTTTATCTTTGGGAACGAGTCAGTCCTCTAATCCACATATAGGGAATAACACAACCTCAACAAATGTAAATGCTACACAAAACATGAACATAAGATACCCTAGGGTAAATGCTCCAAGAAGAAATTACACACCTCTAGGAGAACCTATTGAGTCAGCACTCAAAAAGTTAATATAGACAAACATGATCACTTTACCTAAAGTAAGAATGTATGAACCAGGTCCTTTCAAACCCACATGGTGGAATGATAATGATTTCTGTGATTATCATTGGACTAAAGGTCACAAAACAACAAGTTGCTACAAATTGAAAAACTTGGTCCAAGATATGATAGACCAAGGGGACATCACAATTGATACCGATAAGACCTCAGCAAACACAAATCATACAATTTTTAAGGACTCTTTTGTTAAGCAGGACAAAGGGGAAGCTACCACATCAGGTACCCAAGATAATACAACTAACTACACAAAGGTCTCATACGACTACACTATTCATGCCAGTAGCTCAAGAGATATAGGAAACAATGATTCACAAGAAACACTTGATCAAGATGGCCAATATCAAGACACTCATAGAGATGATAACCAAATTTGCATGATATCAGAGGCACCAAAGTACAATGATGATAGAAATCTTTGTCTCAAAGACTGGGGGCGTGATCAACCATCTCACTCAGATTGGTTTGAAGATGAAATCATAGAACACATTATGGATGTCAAACATACACATAAAGACTATGGAGAGGGATTTAAAATAAATCTTGATAAAACAACCTATGATACAAACAAATCTTGTAAGTCAAATGATATAGTCGCTACAATCACCATAACTCCCAGAGACAGAGACTGTGCAGTAGTTACTTGCAGATCAAAGGTAACTTTACAAGGAATACCATAAAATCAACCACCAGTAGTAGGGACTTACAATTTTGTTGAGCAACTTAAGAAAACTCTAGCATTGATATCATTATTCAAACTATTGCGTATTTCACCTACTCATAGAGCTATATTGGACAAAGCACTTCAAGATTCGGTAGTGGATAGAGATATAGATGAAAATGCCTTCCAGTCTATGGTGGGAAATTCGACACAAGGCACATGTATTGCATTCACAAAACAAGATATTCCTAGTGATAGACTACTTCATAACGACCCACTACATCTAGAAGCTTATATTCATAAGAGAAGAATCAGAAGAGTACTCATAGATAGGGGAGTCGATCTCAACATTTGTACTTTAAAGTTGGTCAAAGCACTAGGATATTCTGAACTTCACATTGATTTTTCCAAGAGGATAAATATCAAGGCTTATGATGATGAAGAACGTCCATCAAATGACATTGTAACATTACCTGCACAAGTAGGACCTATAACGACAGAGGTCGCTTTTCAAGTCTTGGATAGAGAGCTGGGATATAACATGTTTTTGGGCCACCCATGGATCCACATCATTCAAGCAGTACCATCCACATTTCATCAGTGTGTCAAATTCCCATATAGTGGCATTGAAATCACCATAAAGGGTGATCCAAATGTATTCCAACATTGCAATTACCTGAAAGATAGTGTGGATAATTGGGTACCTATCAATCAGGCCGCACCTCTCACTACACAATTGGAAACGTTAACAATCACAAAAACAAAAAAGGATATGCCTACAACATCCTCCTTACAGATAAAAAATATGGGTTGTGGAGAGTATTCTATTGCAAATACTTTAAGTGGGAAACAACTATCTCTTTCTCCTAAGTCCTTTGGGAAACCTCAAAATATAGTGCAAAAATAAGACAAAGGAAAAGAAATTGTCAGATACACAGACTCATGCTCTTTCATTAGATGGGGTGACTTACAAGAAGAATCTCTAAATGAAGATGTTAACCATTGGATATATAGAGAAGAAGATCATATGACAATACCCAGAATACACATAGATCAGTATGACAATGGATTCAAAATACTCCAAAGACATGGATATGATGGTACCATAGGCCTTGGATTGCAGAAACAAGGAAGACTAGAACCTGTTGTTCCTAATGATAATCCAAGGAATCAAGGATTAGGATATAAGCATGTACAACATATCACCGAAGCAAGACAACGTACTCTTGATATATTAAATCGACCAAGGAAATCGTCAGACTACACACCACAAAGGGATTTGTCCATACAAGTGCTCCCATCTTCATCTCAAACAAGTAATCGGGTACCTACATCACCTAGTACAGAATCAGATGGAGAAGACATGAGACAACTCCTGCAAGAACCTGCCACTGAGTTATAAAATGATGCAGTTGTTGACACAATAGTACAGGATAATGTGGCAATAGATGCAGGTTTACCACCACCACCTGAATCCCATCTATGGTTATTGTCACTACTTCTACCACGAAAAAAAACTCAGGCTCAACCTAATGAAATAGATGAAGAAAGATTGCAAAGGCTTATACCAGGCTTAAGAAGGGTAACTAATGTCCAAAGAAGACCAGTCAATCTACAACAAAATCAGAGGTAGGAACAAGAAGAAATAAGTGATGATAGCTCATATGAGGGAACATATATTTAAAGTGAGATCAACTCTCATGACTATGAATTCTTATCACTTCATGATTCTAGCCCACCAGAAAGTGTAATATCAAGGTATCAAATAAAGCTTATACAGGATGAAGATATACAAAGTCAGTCAAACAATCAAGTCTTCATGTTATCAGAATCTACTAAAGAAGGGAATAATGATTTACCCCTAGTGCATTCACACTTTATTGATTGTGGGCAAGAAGGAAAACCAACACTGGATTGGTTTGAAAATTATGAAGCAATTTCAGAATTTCTAGGAGTTAGAGAGGGATTTCCACAAGGTGATCATAAAGTAGGGTTTGTTATAGACCTAAATAGAACTCATACTTTGGAGAAGAAAGTTCTTCTACAACAGAAGATAAGGATCAAACTACCCATAATGGCAAGAGTGACTTGGGTAATCTTCCTAGGGAAAGAGAAAGTTCAACATTACTTACAGAGGAAACATAAGAAGCAAACATAGCAAAAGGGGAGGCTATACATAACATCCATCTGGAAAAATCACTAAGCAAAGAAGAAAAAGACAGATTCATTCATTTTTTCAAGCAACGACCTATCAACTTTTCTTGGTCCTATTCAGACATGCCAAGCTTAGACTCTAGATTAGTGTTGCATCACTTACCTTTGATACCGAGAGTTAAACATTACAAGCAAAAATTGAGAAAATGCATCCAAGTATCGCATTACTAGTTAAAATAGAACTACAAAAGTTGTTGGATGTAGGTTTTATTAGACATATTGACTATGCAAAATGGATATCCAACATGTTACCTGTGACTAAGCTCACAGGAATCATAAGAATCTATACTGATTTTTGAGATCTAAATAAAGCTTGTCCTAAGGATGACTTCCCACTACCTAATATCGACATGATAGTTGACCTAATAGCTGGAAATGAGATGATATCCTTAATGGATGGTTTTTCAGGATACAACCAGATTAAAATTGCACCAGAAGATCAACATAAAATGGCCTTTACATGCCCATGGGGAACATATTGTTGGAATGTGATGCCATTTGGTCTCAAAAATGCCGGAGCAACATAGCAAAAAGCCATGACAACATTGTTTCATGACATGATCCACAACATAATGGAAGATTACGTGGATGACATATTGGCTAAATCACAAACAAGAGAAAGTCACCTTGCAGTTCTTACATAGATATTTGATCGATTGGAACAGTATAATGTCAGATTAAACCCAAAGAAGTGTGTGTTTGGTGTAACAGCAGGTAAATTATTAGGGTTTATAGTGTCAAACAGAGGAATTAAAATAGACCCTGCCAAGGTCAAGGCAATCATTGATATGCAACCTCCGTCGATGGTTAAACAACTCAGAGGGTTACAAGGAAGACTGCAATCCATAAGGAGATTCATAGAATAGTTGGCAGATAAGTATCACCCATTCCAACATTTACTCAGGAAAGGAGTTATTTTTAAATAGACAGAACAATGCCAGGAAGCTTTCCAAGCTCTGAAAGATTATCTTTTGAACACACTAGTGTTAATGTCTCTTAGTCCAGGAAAACCTCTATTGTTATACATATCAACAAAAAACTCATCTCTAGGAGCTCTATTCGTACAACATGACAAAAATGGAAAAGAAAGAGCCATTTATTATATAAGTAGGACTCTGATCAGCTATGAGCTTAATTATAACCCTACAGAGCGAGCATGCTTACCAATAATCTTTGCATCCCAAAAGTTTAAACATTACATGTTGGGTCATAAGGTACAACTCATTGCACGCTTTGACCCACTCAAGTACCTATTGAGTAGAGCAACATTGACCGGGTGATTGGCTAAGTGGGTTTTGATCTTGAGCGAGTTTGATATAGAATACATAGATAGAAAAGCCATCAAAGGACAAATTATAGCAGATCAATTAGCAAAGGCTCCTTTATAGGACAGTCACCCGTTGCTGATAGACTTTCCAGACGAATCCATGTTTACATTAACTGCCTCTATAATGTGGAAATTATATTTTGATGGGTCATATACAAGTCATGGATCTGGAGGAGGGATTCTTTTCCTCACCCCTCAAGGGGATGTTATACCTAAGTCATTTAGGATCAATTTCCAATGCACCAAAAATATGGCTGAATATGAAGCTCTCCTCATAGGGCTTCATACAATTGTACAATGGAGAATACAAGAGTTACAGGTCTATGGTGATTCATAGTTGATTGTAAACCAGGTCAATAATGATTACAACATGAAGGATGACAAACTCATGTCTTATAAGAAGTTGTTCAAAGATTACAAGGAGCACTTCAATAAAATTACCTTCAAACAAATCCCAAGGATACAAAACAAGGCAGCAAATGCAATGGCTACCATAGGATCTCTTCTCAATATGTTTGCTAACGAAACTCAGTTTGAGTTCATCATAGAATAGTTGATGCTACCTGCATATGAGACTCCCCTATCAGAATATGTATGTGCAATTGTGGGTCCAGAATCACCTTGGTATAATGAAATATATACATATTTACATACTCAATACATGTCATCGGATCTGTTTAGGAATCAAAAGAAGACCTTTATTCATCAGGCATCTAGATACACCATTATAGCTGATACTTTGTATAGAAAGGGTTTCGATGGAACTCTTCTCTGATGTCTTGATGAGAGTGAAGCACACCTTGCTTTAAAAGAAGTCAATGATGGAATCTGTGGGGCTCACCAAAGCGGTCCACCATTGTCAAAGAAATTGTTGAGAATAGGTTATTACTAGCCAACTATGGAAAATGACGCTTACAAGTATGTACATAAGTGTAAACAATGCCAAATACATGGAGATCTCATTCATGCACCAGAACAAGATCCTCAACCCATTACATCATGATGGCCATTTTCACAATGGGGATTAGATCTAGTGGGTAAAATCAACCCTACTTCTTCCAATGGGCACAAGTTCATCTTAACACCCACTGAGTACTTTACCAAATGGATTGAGGCAATTCCTCTTACATACACCACTGGAAAGCAGATATCAAAATTCATGCTCAACTACATTATATGTAGATACGGAGTTCCAATGTGCTTTGTTATAGATAACAAATGTCCATTTAAAAACTAAGAAGTGAAAGAGTTGTGTGACAAATTTCATATACAACAAACATTTTCCACACCATATTATCAACAAAGTAATGAACAAATAGAGGCTACAAATAAAACAATATTGAAAATTCTTAAGAAAGTAGTCATTGACACAAGATGGGACTGGCATCTCCAGTTAAATCTCACTCTTTGGGCCTACAGAACAGGAGTATGCACACCTATAGGAGCAACACCATATTCCTTGGTCTATGGTACAGAAGCGATACTCCCCATTGAAATAGAAATATAGTCTCTAAGAGTCTCCTTACAGAACATCATATTAGAGGAAGACTACAGGGTAGCAAGGTTATAAGAACTCGAAACCCTTGATGAAAAAAGACAAACAACGTTCAACCATCTACAAGGACATCAAAATAGACTTAGACGGAGTTATAATAAACAGGTCCTCCCACGAACTTTTCAAGTAGGAGATCTAGTACTTAAAAAGAATCAAAGGAACCTAGTGGAATGAGAAAGGCCAAGGAAATTTGAACCTAACTGGCTAGGTCCTTTCATTATAACAAGGGTTATATGAAATGGAGCATATAATTTGGCTACCATGGAGGGAGATCCACTGTCTGACCCTATGAACAACATGCACCTTAAGCGATATTATACCTAAGGACTATGTAGTTTAGGTTTTACTTTCTGCATTATATATAGTTTCTTTTTTAAATGTATTGCATTCTCAAAAGTTTCGACAATTACATATAACAACATCAATAAAACAAGGCAATTGTCCAAGTTTATCATTCATTTGCATCTAAGGGAAACAAGGGTCATTTCCTTTCTTAGATATTCGAACATGAAGTCTTTGAGGTCCTAAGGTCATTAATTTTCAACATTACCCTATGGCGATGCTTTACTTATGGTTGGGTAGTGATTTCACTATTTGAGACTTGTTAACCCACAATCTATCAATTGCTATATCTCAAACACAATAAATCTCTAGTTCACTCGATACACCTAGTTGATCATATGACTAGTGAAAAATCTAAAATTTTGCTTCAGCGCCATTGTAACTATCACACCCAAGAAGGTTTCATTACTTACAAGTCAAGGCAAGAAAATAAAAAGAAAAAGAGCTAAGCCAAATATTCATCTTAAGGAAAAAGAGAAATGATATATAACTGAAATATCACGCATGCAAGTGCGACAAAAAGCTTGACTATGGGAACATGCAAGTAAATCCATCAGGGCTATGAACGCCTACTGATAATGGAGCAATATTTGAGAAATTACAGTCTATAACCTCATCGGAGCTCTCAAGGCTTGCTGGCAGTGAGGCTCTATTCAGGATGCTTTGAAGTTATAATAATCCATGTAGCTAGTCATATAGCATGCTAAGGATCTTTAGTAAACACAAGAGCAAGAATTAACTCATCTGCACACACATGGGCAAAAGAAGATCAAAGTTTCAAGAACCAATGGGGAAGTTTTCCGCATCTCCATATGTAAATCCTAGTCACTAAGTGTGTTGATTTGAATGTTCCAAGGGACCTTAGGGATCGATTGACTGCTTATCTATGAAATGTTTTGCACCTTTATTTCAATTGGTGTATTACAAATACAAAACCAAACACAGTCAACCTTGTTTGAATAGGAAATGCATCTTCATCCTGCATATTGCATTCACATAGGTCATGTAAAAAATTCATTTGTCTCCACATACATTCTGCAGATCATCATGTTATACAGGTCTGCACACTAGAGGCATAACTGAAAAAAGTCCAAAAGATCATATAAAGTCCCAAAAAATCCTAAAAATCATATGAAGTCCTGAAAAAATCCAAAAAATCATATAAAGTCCTGAAAAAATCCTAAAAAATCATGTAACGTCCTTCGAAAATATTCAAAAACAATGAAAAACTCAAAATTCAAAAACAATGAAAATCTCAAAATTCAAAAACATTGAAAAACTCAAAATTCAAAAATAGTGAAAAACTCAAAATACCAAAAACATCTGCAAAACAATCCTTCAAAAATAAAAAACATCTACAAAAATTCCTGAAAAAATCAACCAAAAACATTCAAATATCGATCTACATAATCCAAAAACATCGAAAAGGCTCTTGGAAAAGAACTAAAAATTGAAAATCAATCAATTAGAAAAACTTGCAATAAAATGTCTCGCAAGAAACAAATACCCTAGTAGATATCCAACAAACACTTCAGATGAAGTTAACAAAGGATGCAACTATCTAGTCAAATATCTGCAATCAACTGATCAAACTGTCTTATCAATCGTATCATATCCATATCATAGTGATCATTATCTTGTCTTAAACAGAACACAATACACTCAAAATCAAATAGGCCAGTCTTAAATGGGGTCCACAACTTTTTGAGATCAAACATTATCAGTTATCACATCAAGCAATTGAGAACAAAGGCACAAGGTCAGTATAACTACTGAATTTTGTCCAGGCCAGTCTTTATCTTTTATCATTTGGCAACAGATATTATTCCTATGCTACTCAAGGATGTCCACAAGTGACTAGAGTAGCCATGATGGGCATTATCTTTTTCTTTGTTTGCTGCTTGTCTACTACGTGTTTGTTTCTTCAATGAGATATCTTTACATCTTGGTTCCTTATACCCTGATGTGCTAAGCTCCATTGTTCATAATAAGGCTCAGTGATAAATATATATTCCACAATAAATAATGACACAGGTTCATGACTCATTAAATTTCATTTTTCATTTTCATCTCATCTATTTATTGCTAGTTTGCTGATTCTTTTCTCACCATCTCTTTCTAAATCATTTTCTATCATCTAACATTATTCTATTTCATTCTAAGGTTCATTCTCTCATATTCTATCTCAATATCGTCTTCACATCACCTATCTTTATCTCTAATCGACTAACTATTCTTGCATCTCACATTCTTTTTTTTTTTTGAGAGATCATTCATGTCTTTAATGCACAAACAATCTCTCGAGGGAGCATATTTACACTATACAGCAGTACTGAGGCATACTAGAGTAAATTTTTTTGTTTTCTTTGAAACAATGATGTTTCAACTTTGTCTCAAACAGGGGCAAATGTAGATACCTAAAAAATGTCGCATTAATCATATACTAATTATTCCTCTAATTGATTAAATAATTATTTAATTATTTAATTAAGTTAACTAATTATCCTTCTAAATTCATTTTATCTAATTTCTTCTAATTTTATATTTCCTCATCATTTTACTAATTATTCTATTTCTTATTCTATAATCATTTAATCATTTTAATCATTTTTCTAAATATTAATTAAATATTTATTATTTAATTAATTCTGATTAATTCCCCAATTTAAATAATCTTTATTATTTAAATAAATTAATTCTCAATTTCTATCTCAATCCTATCATCATTTAATCATTCAACCCTTTTCTAAATATTAATTAAATATTAATTATTTAATTAATTATGATATAATCCTTTAAATTAAATAATCTTTATTATTTAATTAAATTCCATTCCTAAATAATTAAATAGTTTCTTTAAATTATTTAATTAACTAATTAATTCTTCTATTTCCAAATCCACCCCAAATTCTAATTTCATTTAATTTCATATTCTTCTAATTTCTTCCAAATTCAAATACATGTGCATGGTTTCAAAAACCAAATTGAAAATCAAAGTCAATTTCTAAATATATTCAAATGCTAAATTGAATTAAAATAAATTCAGTTATTTGAATAGATCTCATGCAAAGATTTAATTAAAAATCTAAGTCTAAATGCAAGCACATGCTAAATTAATTAATTCCATCAATTACTTAATTAAATCATTTATCTCTCCAATCTCTATTTCTATCTTTCAGTTAGCTTTTTCAAAATTAATCTTTCTTTGTCATCCTCTTTATTTCATCCAATCATTCTTTTTCTTCCTTTAGTCAGCTTTTTCTCAATCAGTTGACTCAATTAATCTATTTAATCTATTGAGTTCCACCCCTACAATCAACAGTTCAACTATCAATTTTCATTTGAGCTCACCTGAGTTCCACCTCTTGATCAATTTGTTCCACCTTTCAATCAATATTCTCCAATTTTCTATAAATTGAGCATCCAATCTCCATTTTCAATAATCACGAACTTCGAATCTTTGTGTCACTTGTAGGTTACCAGCGCAATATCTAAGAGCCATCATACCACAGAGAAGAGAAGAGCAATGGAAGCGATATGCAATCTTGGAATAGGGAGTTTTAGTTTGATTTGAATGATTTATAATTATTATTTCTTGATATTGCATTATTTCATTGTCTTGTTTGTTAGATTCTTTGATTAGATAGGGATTCATGATTTCCCTTTGGTTCTAATTTATACATTTCTGATTTAAGATGAATTCTACATGCATACAGAAAGAACTAATAAGATTTTGACATAGTTATTTGTGCCCTTATCTAGAGTATCTTTAAAATTTATTACATTTGATTCACTTAAGTAAATAACACTCAATAGTATCTATAAGGGGGTCAACTTTATAGGCACCATAAAAATAATGCAAAGCTTTTGTTAAACAATTTTTCCTATGTATTTTTGTTAATAGTTTACTTGAAACCATCGAGAATGAACATTGTCTTGAGAAAATATTAAGTTACTTTTCTTGTACTTGATTATCATTAAGTTAATTTTCTTTTACTTCTATATTCTTTAGTTGCTTCCACGTTGATGAATTACTTTCTATTAGGGCTTTCTTTTAAAAAAATCTATAAAATTGAAGAATTGATTTAGGTTCTGTTGGAACCCTAAATTTTGCAATTTTTAGAATTCCAGATTCCAAGACAAGAAATGAGAAAAATTCTATATATATATATATATATTGAATAGGTACAAGTAATATGTTTTATATTTGTTGCACAATATGAAACCATAACATAAACACAATAATGGGCATAAAAAATGGATTGTGAAGCACCAAAGGGGGTCTTTACATAATTTAAAGACCATTTATCCATTATCTACCCATAAAATAGCCTTAAAATACCTCTAATATGCCTAAACAACTTGTAAAGTGACAATTAATTACATAAACTAAGGCAATTTCAGGATTTGGAATTATTTTTATTTAAAAGAGGGGTGTCTTTTCATCCAAAGGGGTATGAAAACCATTCAACCACATATATATGTGTGATGTAAAATGTAAAGGGAGAAAAAAGAGAGATACAAGAGGTGGAGGCAATTTTGTACTTTTAAACTTTTTATAAAAAATAACCAGTTGCATTTTCTTTCTCATATATGTTGAGAGTTAACATATTTTTAGAAGGCAATTGCTTGTGATATTATCTAAAGGAGATAAGGTTATTTGTGTTCTTCCTATGAAATTCTGTGTTTATTATTGTAAATTTGGATAAAAAAAGATTTACTTGCTAATTGTAATTGTTCCTTGTATTTCTTCCTTGGATGGTCTCTTAAAGTTAGGTTTAAATTCATTCAAGTGGTTTACAATATAGACATCGAATTAGAGCTCATAAGAAATAGTAACTGACAGACTCGTCGAGAGGGGGTGGGTTTAAAAACTGTCTCATAAGTTTACACAATAAGTCCTAAAGACATATAAGACTCTGTAGCCCAAATAAGAGGAAAGACACTGATCATTTGTAAACAAACCCTTTAACCATACCAATTACCCTTTACTTTTAAGCATTAAGATTAGTAGAGTAGGTATAGTAGCCAATTTAGCCAAAGTGTAACATATATACTTTTGTAAGATACATAGATCAATACACACATTTGAAATCAGTCTATTTAAGAAACTTATGCCATTCTGAGACTAGGAGATATCATATTAAGACACTAAATCTGCTATAAAAAGCATTAGTTGAAGGAACAAATAGTGAGTAGGTATACCCGCCTAGGTCCTGCAGAGCCTAAAGTGAGAGAGTTAGTAACCAAATAGGTTCACTCTATAAGTTGGCCAAGTCAATTGGAGGGTTTGATCATAGGAGTTGGCATTTCCTTAGAACCTATCGAATCTGTTGATTTGAGACCCAACAGGTTCTTTCTTGGAGCTAAAATGCATGCAATGCTATCTTCCTCCTTTCACTTCTACTATAGTGGTTAAATAATCATTTAGGCGTAATAAATTTAGTTTTCATTGTGAATTTTGATCTTCAGATATCTTATATTTGAGCCATCATTCTAATGTGTTAAAATCAGAATTAGGTAAAATCATTTAATTAACATGATACGTATAAAATAATCAAGCATGATATCATACTTGAATGTGGAGTGTTGTAACTTGTTGTTCAATGTGCTCAGATCTGGAATGTTTTCTTGATCATAATTTAGACTAACATAAAATGGTCAAGTAAAAAAATTGAGACCATAATTGGGTGAACTCACAATACTGGTCCCCACTTTTTGACCAACTTTGACACTTAGATGAACATTTTGAAAAAAAACTTCACTTTCCGAGACCTATAACTTTTAAACCATTAAGAATTTGAAGACAATGTAAACTAGTGATTTGTAACTTCTTGTTTGTAGATTCCAAATATATTTTATTCAATTTTTTTTGAATAAAATTTTATTGATTTTTTCTTCTCCCTCAAAAAGTAGTTTTTTACTACAAACAACAATTTTTAAGAGTGATGTGCATCCTGTAATGCATAACTTTTTTTCTATAAATCATTAAAAACTTAATTATTTTTAAATTTTGGTTTGTAACATCAATACCCAAGGCATGCAATTGATTTGATAGTGATATGTTGAATATTTTTCATTTTATTAAGTTTTGAAGTCCGACTAGTTATAATATAGATATAGGTGTACGTTTGAACACATAACTTGTTCTATATATATCAAAATTCAATTTTATTTTTTTTGTTAGAAAGAAGACATCAATACCTAGGGCATAGATATTTTTCATTTTTAAATTAGTTTACTATTTTTCCCATTGCGTTGAACAAAGAAGTTCATGTTCGGTGAAAACCTACATTCATAAGAAATAAAACAAAAATATATTAATGAAATTAAATATATTAAAAAATTATACTATTGGAAAGCTTATAATAAAGACTAAATACTTAAAGAAAAACTTCTAAATGAATTCATTTAACCCCCCAAAATCTAATGTAAAATTGATTTTTTAATCAACATTTGATAGATGCAAATGAGACTCCATTACAAGTATGATTTAGAAGTGGAGAGGTTACATCCAAGAAATTTTTATCAAAGAGTCTTTGATCTAACTCACGTCAATTCATTACTTCAAATGAGACCTCTTAGATCTTAAATCATTATATTTTCTAAAAAAAATATGATTTCAGCAAAAATCAGGATGTACCAAAAAGTGGGAACCAGTATTGTGAGTTCACCAAATTAAAATTGTGAAGGCTGGCACTAGCAATGAGTGCAATTTAGAGGAATTTTGGTGAGACAAGGTTAGAGGGTGCCCTAGTCCACCAAAGTATGACCTCCAAAAGGGAGTCAAGATTGTTGAGGTTTGTGATGTTAAATTAAGTTGCAATTTGATATTTGATGACAATTAAGCCATTAATAATTAAATTATAAGGTGGGATGTGGTCCAAATAGGAGTCAAATAAATGTAGTGAAGAGCACACTAAATTAGTTTCCCAAAAGAGTGTGAAGGCATGAGTTGGTAGCCTATGTGACAACTTAACCTTTCTCTTAGGACAAATTTAATTATAATAGGGTATCTTTAGCTCCTTATTTTTTCAACTAGTGTTTTTTAATGAAAATTTCAAAATACTCTTTGGTAAGATTCAAAGTAAAAAAAAAATTAAAAAAAATTATTTTAATTAATTTTATTATTAATTTTTAAATTTATTTCAAATAAATATTTCTAATTAAACATTAAGCTAATTATACATTTAATAACATATACTAAATTTTATTTAAAAATTAGAAAAAATATGGTGCACTAGAAGATAGAATTTGACCTAGAATATGTATTATTTATGTTTTTTTACATGATAAATGATATAGGTATAAAGTGGAATACCTTTGAAACTAGCATATATTTAGTAAACTTGAAATCAAAATTTATTAAAAACCAAATACCCTTTTTTTCATACAAAATTAAAGATAGGGAGAAAATCAAGAAAAATAGAGTCTAATTGATTTTATATTTAAATTATTGGTAAAAATCCTATTAATTTCTTTAAAAATAGAGACCTAAATATATTAAAAAATTATATTATATTATACCATTTGTTTTTATAAAAGTGGTAGAGCCTGGTTCAGGTGGGCGTACCGGTAGGAAAAACCAGGAAGAAAACCCTCGGTTGTAGCTCGAGAAACAAGAGTGAATTATCTTAAAGAACTACCCCACCCTCACCCATAATAATCCACAATCCTTTTGACAAAATACATCAAAACAAGTTATAACCCACCCAATAAAGCCCTTATACATCCAAAGAAAACCCAGGGAAGAAAGGGGATAAAGAAGAGGGACCAAAATAGGTTGCAACTGAGGAGGAAGGTTGGTCGAGGTCTCTGATACCAACCACAATTGTAGAAATAGAAATCATAACCACAACATCATCTGTGGAAAGCAATGTAGAATCTACACAACTATCCAATTCTGATCCACTAATCACTGCATACCTTCTGACTATGATCATTGTTAGTAGATGTGCACACCCAAGAGTCACAAAAATCAAACAATATAGAAATGAATGAGATATGAAGCCTCCAAAAATAAAACATCCATAGCATCTGAATAAGAGGATTGGAGGAACCAATAATGTCACCAAACACAAATTAAACAAGATGATATGTAATATTGTAGTTCCAGTGTCTAATGGAAACTTGACAAAGTTAAATGGCAATACCGAAGTCCATATCCCAGAAAAGGAGGGACCTCCACTGAAAAATTATGAGGGGAAAGAGTGAGAATAAAAGCCATACCTATATAATTTGATAAATAAAACTGTCCTTCCCCAACAAATCAAAATTAAATCAGATGTAAGATATGAGTCACATCTACTTCCTACTGCAAATCAGGGTCATCAATAGCTTTATTTGCCAAAAAATTTGCTAACATGTTTGCTTCTTAAAAACAGTGTTTGATTTCGAAGGATTGTAAATATGTGAGCTTATCAAAAACCATATCTAATCTATACCTTAGCTTCCAAGATGAAGTCTGTCTTGAGGAGACAATTTTAAAAACCACCATTGAGTCCCCTTCAACAATAATGTTACGAATATTCATGAAAGTGGCAAGGGTGAGACCATGAAGGAGGGCTTCAATCTCCACAACATTATTGGAATCAGGTGGTAACTTCTTACAGGGTTCTCTAATTATGTTGCCATTAGAATTCCTAATAACCACCCAAGCTCTAGAGATAGTTGGGATGAGGAAGATGGGCTAGAAGATTGACAACCATGAACTAGGAGAGACTGAAGAAGAGACCAGTTATCATAAATAAAAAATTCCCATTTGGTAAAATTCTTTTTGGTATGTAGTAATTTAAAATGATATGAGAGCATAGCTTCAGATATTGTTTTCTCTATTTTATCTATAACTTGTGCCCATGGAGTAGGTTTGTTCCTAAAAACTCTCTCATTTCTTTCAAGCCAGATTTTCCAAATGATTAGAGAAGGACTGATTTCCCAAAGGGGTGCAAACGTGGAAGATTTGTACAATAAAGGCCAAGCTTTGAAATGATCACAAAGATTGGTGCCAACAAGTGTTGCCCAGCCTAGTCTCTAAAGTAACCAATACCAACAATCCAAGGCAAAGGGACACTGCAAAAAATAAATATTCAAAGGTTTCCATGAAGTAACCACATAAAGTATAAGGAAATATAGCAGTGATCCCTAACCTATCTAATCTGGCACCCGTGAGGACCCTATCTTGCATAGCTAGCCAAGCAAAGGCACCTTCCTTAGGAAGGCACGCAGATCCCCATAATAGTTTTGTAGGCCATGAGTCAAAAGATAGATGAAGAAATTTTGATTCATAACTAGCCTTAATCATATATTGGCCAGAAGGAGAGCCTAGCCAAATAAGCTCATCTTCAAGAGAGAGAATATGATAGTTCTAGAGGAAAGTCTTTTTGTAATTCAGTTAGCAAATCTGAGGTAACGCATATGCTAGAGAAATCCTTCCACATTGCAAGGTCATCTTGGATGTCTAAGTAATGGCAGACTCGAACACCCCAATTTTGCTTAAGATAATTATCAAGGGGATGCCAATCCCAAATATGAGATAAAGTTGTGTTCCCATTCCATGAATCCTCCCAAAATTAAGCTTTAGATCCATTGTGGATTAACCATGAGAGGGAGGGTAAAATGAGATCTTGATAAGAGACCATGAAATTCCACATGGCAGAACCTTTAGGCAAAACTAAGGTTGTGAAGATCCTCTCCCTGTCCTCAGAATTGAGATATTTCAACCTCAATAGTCTAGTCCATTTTGAATTCGGATTTTGGTATAAGTTCCAAAGAATTTTTGCACCCAGTGCTTTATTTTGCAAGGGTAGATCTCTAATTCCTACACCCCTGATGGGTTTAGGAGTGTAAACCTTACTCCAAGCAAGAAGGGGCAATTTTTTCTTTTCAGTGACATTATTTGCCCAAAGAAAATCCCTCAAAATAGACTGAAGTTCCTCTATTGATCGCTTAGGCATACTAAGCATTGACATCAGGTAAATAGGGATGGCATTCAAGACTAATTTTATCATGAGTATCTTTTCAGACAGAGATAACCATTTATGTTTCCATGATAGGATCCGTTGGGATATTGCAAAATTAATCTTGTCCAAAAAATGGTACTTCTCTGACCCTGAAAAGAAGGGAACATTGAGATATCGACAAGGGAACTCCTCCATCGAAAAGCCCCAAAAACTAAGAAGATGATGTTCAACTAATGGAGAAATATTTAAAAAGAAGATTTTAGTTTTTTCTGGATTAATTAATTGTCCAGAAGCCATGGAATAGTCATCAATTATTTTCTTAATAACTTGAGCTTCGATGATAGAGGGTTCCCCAAAAAGAAGAGTGTCATTCGCAAAAATATTGTGCGTGTAAAGATCATTTCCATCATTAAAGGAAATGCCTTTCCAAGTTCCCACCTATCTAGCATGAATTATTGATCTGATGAGTCCCTCTTCCATTAAGATAAATAGAAAGGGGGAGAGAGGATCCCCTTGTCTAATGCCTCTAGAGGATGAAAAGAAGCCTGTAGGAGATCCATTGATGATAATCAAAAACGTGGGAGAACAAATGAAACCCTGGATCCATTTTACCCAATTTTTATGAAAGCCAAATTTGATGAGGACCATGGAGAGAAAATCCCAGTCAACTCGATCATATGCTTTCATCATATCTAATTTGAGAACCATAGCAAATTTTTTATGTAACCTGATAGAGTGCAATATTTCATGGGCCAAACTAGCTTCTTTCGGGGTTTCTCTACCAGGTACAAAGCCCCCTTTCTCTTCTGAAATAATTTTAGGGAGAATCTTAGCTATCCAAATAGATATTGCTTTGGTAAAGATTTTGTAGAGAGAATTACAAAGCGTGATAGGGCAGAAATCTGCAAAAGTTTCAGGATTATCTTTCTTCGGGATAAGGGAAATCTAGGTATGATTAAGCTCTTTAAGCATGGTTTTGTGTATTCTGGCTTCCTCTAGAGATAATAATATATCATTTCCCATGAAGTCCCAACATTTTTTAAAGAAGAGCATGGTGAACCCATCTGGCCCCAGGGCTTAATCCGGGGCCATAGAAAAAATGACCTTCTTGAGCTCCTTCACAGTGAAAGGAGCCATAAGCATATTATTATCTACCTCAGATACACAATTAGGGATGGATTGCAGAAGTATATGAGAATGATGGAATTCTTGCTTAGTTAACATATGTCAAAAGAAAGAGACACCTTTCATGGTTATCTCACTCTCATCCTCAAGCCTTCCATTCACAGAGTCAATTTGAACTATTTTGTTCTTAAGGCATCTAAGTTTAGTTGATGCATGAAAGAACTTAGTGTTCCGGTCTCCAGCTGCAAGCCAGGTTTCTTGAGATTTTTGTTTCCAATAAATTTCTTTTCTAAGAATAACTTCTTCTAAAGCACTCCTAAGCTCCTTTTCCCAAGCAAAGGACTAAGCATCCATACCATTTTGGATGATAAAATCATTAATCATAGATAATTTTGACTATAGCCTAGTCTTCTCAAGGAAGATATTCTTGAAGATATAGATGTTCCAGTCTTTGATCTTGATTTTGAGTAGCTGCAATTTTTTGACCAGACTGTATATCCTAGTCCCTTCCATATAGGGAGAATTATGCCACCAATGTTTCAGAAATGGGATGAAGTTTCGATCATGGAATTGATGAATACTAAGAGGAGGGGGTGAATTAGTATACCCCAAAAAACTAAACTTAAACACTTAAACAGTTTAGCAGTAAACCAGTATAACAGTTTTACTAGCAAACTGGTTAACACAAATGCAAACCAATTAGAAAATAAGGCATTCACTCACAGAAGCACAATCACCATAACACAAGAGATTTTGATGTGGAAACCCAAATGGGAAAAACCACAGTGAGATGAAACTCATAAGTTACTAGACCCATTAAGGTCATACAATGTTCTTTACCAGAACAGATCCTATTAGGAATCTCAATCTCTGTTAGGAGATAACTCCGATTAAAGACTACCTTGTGAGAGGATTTCAGATCCACAATTGTGAACCACCTTGTTAGAGGATTTACAAAGGCTTTGCTAGGCCTACCCGGTTAAGGGTTATAGACTTGTCAAAGATGTGAGTAATCAACAAGTGAATGATCTAAATACTAGCATAGTATGCTTGGTTAGATCCTTGATAGCTCATTGTTAATGCATTTCAACATTACTTCAGTCTTCAATATCTTCACACTCTATTTCTTCACACATACCTAATCTTCTTCTGTGATCGCACATGCAAAAACTTCATCAACCACACAAAAACCCTCACTTCATCCTAAAACCCTAGACATGATGTCCTTATAAAGGAATTTGATTTCATGTCGGTCCAATAGGATTACATTGCAAGTTCCTAGGTTCAGTGCATTTAGGCACATTTGGTAACATGGCATAGAATCACCGCCAAAGTGTCAGTGGATGGTAAGTCATCACAAAATAAAATATCAGTTGGTAACTTATCACAATATTACCGGTTCATGCAACTTTACTGATTACCGGTTGATAACTCATCACAGAGTAATACCGATTCAAATATTAAACCGATTACCGGTTGACAAAATGAAGATTGGGAAAATGATAACTGCCGCTTTAGTTCCTTCGTACTACTTGAGATCCTTGAACTGCTTGAGGTCTTCATACCACTTCAGATTAGTAAACACTTTTTGCAAAACACCGATAGTCTAAAGACTAACAATACATACTACCAGTTGGAACAAATACCGGTTGAGCATAACTCATACATACAAAAAGTGATCTCAAAGCAAGTGTGTGTCCATCAATGACAATCACAACAACATCATCAAAAATGCCAACAATCTCCCCCTTTGGTATATAAGTGTTTGACAACAAAAATATGCCATAATCAAAATTACTCCCCTAAGCATATACACTATCGCTTTTGTAGAAAATATAATGTATACTACTCTCTTACAGAGATAAACATGAAAGTATACATAACATGCATCAAAATTTTAAATACAAAATACTACTCCCCCTTTTCTAACAATGACAAAGTACAGCTGAGTAACCCCTATTTCCATTATCATTAAAATCATAAGAGTTTATGACAATAAAGAGTGAAACTTGTCAAAAATTGATTTAAAGTCCTACATAAATGTCTTCATGGATAAAGACCATGACTCAAGCAATGAGGTAGCAACCTCACTTTTCATTTGCATCTGGAAAACCTGTTCCTCCATTGCGTCCAAGGTACTCATCTCTTGAGTGATCGTTAAGGCATCCAGATTGAGATAGCATTTATGAAGTATTTGCAGTCTTGGTAGTAGAACCAGTTGAAGTTCCTGCAAATCTCATGTCTGGTTGTTGATCTCTAACTTCATTCTTGCAGTCTGGAGTAGAAACCAGTGAACGGTTTGCCCATATGTGGTGAAGGAATCTTAGGACGTCTTGAAGGTGCTTATGTATGTCTGCAAATCAGATTGTAGTTTGTCTTTCTAAGCAAGCACATCATCACAGAATAGATGGGGTTGGCATATCTTATTGAGTAGTAGATTCCCCTCATCCATAGCATCTCTTATGTCCTTATGTGCCTTCTAAAGTTCAGACCAGAGCTCATTTAACTTCTTCACTAAGGTAGTGTTCAGTGCCTTTTGATGCTTCTTTTGAGCATTGGCTTCAACAACATCTTCCAGGCATTGCACCTGGTCCTCTACAACTGTGCATAAGAGTTTTAGTTGAGATAGAGAGGAATCGGTACTTGGGAGGTTGGTACCGGGAATCAAATTGGTTAGAGTTTCCACCATAGTTTGAATAACATCTTGCTCCTTCTTCCTCCTTAGCGCTTCCAGTTGCTCTTGGGCAAGCTTAATGCATTGGAGCAGCTCCATTTCATTTGCAAATTGGAGGTCAATGGGACTAGTAATATCAGCTAGTTTGGCTTGACTACCGGTTGCCTTTGGGGTCTCCACTTGTACGCTCTTTTCTACTTCCTCCTTATCCTTGGTTTTTTGCTTTTCTTCTTTTGCCTTCTTTTCCTCCTCCTTTCTTTCTTTTCTCTTCTTCCTTCTTCCTTTCTTTTTCTTTCCACTTCTCTTCTTCTTTATTCTCCTCTTCCTTCTTCTTCTTCTCCTCTTCCTGTTTCTTCTTCTCCTCTTCCTGCTTCCTCTTCTCCTCTTCCTGATTCTTTTCTTCTTCCTTCTTCTTCTCCTCTTCCTGTTTCTTCTTCTCCTCTTCCTACTTCCTCTTCTCCTCTTCTTTTCTCTTCTCCTCTTCCTATTTCTTTTCTTCTTCTTTTCTCTTCTGCTCTTCCTCTTTGCTCTTTTTCTCCTCTTTTGTTTGTTTCCTCTTCTCTTCCTGTTTTCTCTTTTCCTCCTCTTGTTTCTTTTTCTCATTCTCCACTTTCTCTCTGTCAGCCTTTTCTTTGTCCTATTTCTCCTTGTCCACTTTCTCTTTGTCAACTTTGTCCTTTGCTATATCCGGGTTGACATTTTCACCATCCAAAGCATCAACATCAATAGGGTCCATTTGTTCAGTGACCGGTCACTATCATACACCTCATCCGATTTTTCAATTTCCGGTTCTTGTTCAACCTTCTTGTTGGCTTTGGACACTTGGTGCAACCTCAGAGTGGCTTTGGCATGAGAGTGGGTATCTTTTACCACTTCAGGGACTTTCCCTTCTAGCAACAAGAGTCTCCTTCTTCTCATGAAGAAGAGGCCTTTATATTTTTCCATAAGTTCATAAAGTTCTAAATTAGACACATTAGGAAAATATTGAGCAACTATTTCCTCTCTTATTTCCTGTTCCTTTTCTATGGAAATGTGCCATTTGTTATCTAAAGAATTGTATAAAGAATCTGGTGTCACAGATTTAATTTCTGATGGCGACCGGTCATTAATACATAGATATTGAATGACTTCCTATTCTACTTCTTCTTTCTCATTGTCAATAAAATCATCAAAATAATCTACTAAATCACTTTGCACTTTTCTCCTAATATTCTTGATAGTTCTTTGACTATGTGTCAAAGGTTTGTAAGAGGAAATATCAATATTTACCAGTGCTGATGATGTCGGTTCATTGCTGGTTGTCTTTGTCTTCTTCCTCATTTTCCTAGTCTTCTTAGGCTGTTCTTTAGATTCTATGTCCTCTAAGTCTGGTGTGTTGCCTTTTGTCTTCCGCTTCCTCTCAAATACCTTGTCGGGTGCAACTTCTGGTTTCTTCTTTGTTGGTGACCACTTGGTCACTTAAGGACTTTCTGAAGTAACTGGTGATGATACAGATGGAACTTCCTTTCCCTTCTTTACTGAAGGCTCTTCAATCGGTGTAACCCTTTCCAGATAGGTGTCGGTTCTCTTCTTCTTAGGATCAAGCGGTAAGGCAAGTAGGGTAGAAGCATACCCATCTAGAATATCATACATTACCTCATATCCCATAGGTTCCACCTTTTCTTTTCTAGGCTCAACTACCTCCATTATACACTCATCTACTCTGATGGTGAAGTAGATGTCCTCTTCATACTTCTTGACAATATCACCAAGTATTCTCACCCTTTGGCTCATCTTGCATCTAAATTCATCAAAGTACGTGTTCAGGACTTTAGGATAACCGGTTCCAACTGCTTGAAGACTTTCTTTGATTTTCTTGGTAACCAGTTGGTCAACAGACCACTGAATATAACTGACTCCTTGGAAATAGCCTTGGAAGTAGAAGAACAATCCGACCGATAGTTGTCCAAATTTAAATTTCAAGGCATTGTCCTATTTAATTGACTTTAGGTTCACCAGAAGTTGCCTTTTCATACAGGTGCACAAATCAAATGAGGCATCTTCCATGATCATCCTATAGGCGGCATTTACCACTACAACAGAGACAGAGTTAATTCTACTAGCATGGAATGTCCGATAACCTATCACCATGAAGGCATATTTGACTAGATCGTCCTTGATGGTATTGACGGTCATTCCTTGTTGGTCACTCATAGAACTGGTGAGCTTGGTCATTTCTATCTTAATGACTTTCCTTAGGGCTGGCACATCTCCAACATTACAGAAACCAGTGACGACATGAATCACTTCTGGTGTCATGTCATGTGTCCACTCTAAATACATTTTGTCACTATGCACTCTGCTTAGAATGATGTAGATGTGATCATCTATAAATTATTCAAGGAAATAGACCGCATTGTGAAGCTTCTTCTTTTCCAAGATGTTGTATTCCAGTTTGATCTTCTTGTCCTTCCCGCAGAATAAGCTTAATTGAGTATGGATCACTAGAGATCCTAGGTCTTCAATTTTACAGTCAATATAATTTGAAATACCTTCCTCAACTATAACACCAGCGGTCATTTGGGATAGGGCATTATATTTTACCTTTCATTGGATGAAATCTATTGAATCAACGAGTGCACTCGAACTAGAGTGCGATTTAAAAGCCATGATAAACAAAGAAACTCAAAAAATACCTTCGCAAGTCATGATTTAGGGCTTGCAAATTCTGCTTTGCCACACACTACTTTAGTTGCTGGGTTACCACTTTGAGTTCTTCACTTGACCGATTGATATTATCTTCTGATTCTTCTTCAAAGTTTTGAAATCTCTCCAAATCACAAGACAAATCACCTTTTGTCGCTCTGCACTTGAAAAATTCTTTGCTCGCAAATTGATAAGTGAAAATGACTTGAAAATCCCTTTTAAATGAATTCTTCACCTACCATAATAAATGCTCCACCATTAGGGTGCAAACCCTAATTTGCCTTTTACCATTTCTTGTCTTCTACCAATTGACAGGTATCACATACCAGTTAGGGTCTTTTAGCGATGTAAATCGGGGGTTTGAAACATTTCACCGATTTGTTTCCCCCTAAGCTTTTTTGTAGCTTAGTTTGCTAGTTAAGAGATTTCCAGACTAGGTGCAGAAACCAGTTCTTCTTGAGTCACTTCTTCTAGCTTCTTTTTCTAGGTTTTCTTCATATCCGCTTGAACAGTTTCAACATCAATCTTTCCTTTTGGATTGACTAGTATATCATTTGATATATTCTTTCTCATTCTACAGAATCTTGCTGTATGACCCAGTTTGTTGCAATGATAGTAAACCATTCCAGGTGCTCTCCAAGGTCCATTATTCATGTTTCTGTTCTTCCTTCTACATGTTGCAGTAGTGTGACCATTACCATGATAGATCAAACAAGTTGCTCTCCATCCGGTTTCCGCTTGATAGCCACCGCTACCTGACTGATGATTATAGGTATTAAACCGGTTTGGATTCCAGTTCCCAGAGGGTTCAGGAAGAACTCCTTGACTCCTTTGAGGATTCCTTCCGGTGTTGTGCATGACAGACCTACATTCAAATTCTCTATGCCCAAACTTGTTGCATGCATAACAATTTCCATTGAATCTATTGGATCTAGGCTTATTGTTTAGAAAGTAAGGAAAGTTATTGTAAGCCTTATTTCTACATACATTAGCAGTATGTCCTTCCTTGAGATAATTAAAGAAAACAAGTTTGAACTTTTTCTTACCTTTATCCTTTGATGTCGGTTTCTTCTTTGATGCTGCATCTTTTTCTCTAGAGGTCTCACCTTCCTCATACCCAGAGAAACCAAGTCCATTAGTATTCTTTACTGGTTTAGCTGATTCAAGGTTTTTCTCAAACTTAGCAGCACTCTGATTGAATTTGGCAAGTATCTCTTTTGATTCAGTGAGTTCCTTGGTAATAGCAGCATTGGACTCCTTCAAGGTTACATTGTCAGAAATAACCATGTTTAGTTCACCTTGCATTTCCTCATTTTCCACTTTACTCTCTTGGAGATGAGCGGTAAGTGCACTGATTTCTTGCTTTAGCTTGGAGATCTCATGATCTTTGTCTTTTACCAAATCTTCAACTTTTCTCTGGTTCTCAAGCTCTTGACACATCCTGATAGTCAGTCCTTCAAGTTCCCTTCTTAGGTTGGCATTAGACTCATTCAGTTTTTCAACTTCTTCAACTAGGGCTTCCATGTCCACTTCATCAGAGGAACTGTTTTCAGTTAGTTCCATCAGTTTCTCAGCATGCTTTCTTCTTTTTGCCAGAGAGGTCTTATATTTGGCTTTGAGTTCATCAAAGGCTTTCTCAGTCTGAGTGAGCCGATGAGTAAGTTCCCTCACATTATATTCCCCCATATCTCTTTCCAAGTGGTTAAACTTATAGAAAGGTTGGCTCTGATACCAATTGATGAATACTACGAAGGGGGGGGGGGGTGAATTAGTATACCAAAAAAACTAAACTTAAACACTTAAATAGTTTAGCAGTAAACTGGTATAATAGTTTTACTAACAAACTAGTTAACATAAATGCAAACCAATTAGCAAATAAGGCATTCACCCATAAAAGCACAATCACCATAACACAAGAGATTTTGATGTGAAAACCCAAATGGGAAAAACCACGGTGAGATGAAACTCACAAGTAACTATCTGTAGAATAATAACCAAACCGGTTAAGGTCATACAATTTTCTTTACCAGAACAAATCCTATTAGGAATCTCAATCTCTCTTAGGAGATAAGTTCGATTAAAGACTACCTTCTGAAAGGATTTCAGATCCATAGTTGTGAACCACCTTGTTACAAGATTTACAAAGGCTTTGTTAGGCCTACCTGGTTAAGGGTTACAGACTTGTCGAAGATGTGAGTAATCAACAAATGAATGATCTAAATACTAGCACAGGTTGCTTGGTTAGATCCTTGATAGCTCATTGTTAATGCATTTCAACATTACTTCAGTCTTCAATATCTTCACACTCTATTTCTTCACACAGACCTAATCTTCTTCTGTGATCGCACATGCAAAAACTTCATCAACCACACAAAAACCCTCACTTCATCCTAAAACCCTAGACATGATCTCCTTATAAAGGAATCCTATTTCATGTCGGTCCAATAGGATTACATTGCAAGTTCCTAGGTCCAGTGCATCTAGACATATTTGGTAACATGACACAGAATCACTGCCGAAGTGTCGGTGGATGGTAACTCATCACAAAAAAGAATACCAGTTGGTAACTTATCACAGTATTACTGGTTCATGCAACTTTACTGATTATTGGTTGATAACTCATCACAAAGTAATACCAGTTCAAATATTAAACCAATTACTAGTTGACAAAAATGAAGACTGAGAAAATAATAATTGTCACTTCAGTTCCTTCGTATCACTTGAGATCCTCGAACTGCTTGAGGTCTTCATACTGCTTGGGATCGGTAAACACTTTCTGCAAAACACCGATAGTCTAAAGACTAATAATACATACTACCGGTTGGAACAAATACTGGTTGAGCATAACTCATACATACAAAAAGTGATCTCAAAGAAAGTGTGTGTCCATCAATGACAATCACAATAACATCATCAAAAATGCCAACAGGAACCACATTGGTTCAACCTTAAATGTCCCTCTCTGATGGGAAGAGGAATCAAACAAATGGAACAAAATCAGGTAGTGGTCAGAGCCTGAGATAGGTAGGATGAGAGAATGATAGTCTATTTCAGACTGAAACCATGAATCAAAAATAAGAAACCGATCTGAATGTTCTACAATATTGCAAAGATCATCTTGTCAGTTTGTCCAAGTAAATTTTCCCACCTTGGGGGATACATCTATAAGATTATTGACAAGAATGAATTGATTGAATTCTAGCATCACCTTAGGAGAAGGGAGAATTCCTCCACATTTTTCCTCATTATTTAAAACAACATTAAAGTCCCCCCCTAAAATGACCAACTCACCTTGTAGGATTGTTAACATGTCACCAAGAAGAGTCCAAAGTTTATTTTTGTCAATGATAGAAGTAGGGCCATAAATGTTAAATAACCAAAAACAAAGGCTATTCGAGTAGTTCTCCACTAAAGATAGCATCCAATATTTCCCAAAAGAAATTTGTTCCACAGACACTTTATTTCGATCCCAGAAAATTGCAAGACACCCAAAAGCACCATGGGAAGGGAAGGTCCAAAAATTACCCAAATTCTAGGACGTGAACAAACTTGTTGCAACATCAATAGATAACTTTGTTTCTTGAAGAAGAGCGAGATCAAATTTAGCATTAAACAATTGTCTCTTGATGAGCCCCTAACATTCCATGAAAAGATCCTCATAGCCCCAGAGGGGAAATCTCAGCTCCCCTCCTCTTGTGAGCATCTATGGGTTTCAGTCCTCTAGCATACTCAGGCTGAAGACTTATTTTGGCCTTAGCCACCCGTATTGTTGGGGGGCTGACTGATACCTTTTTCTTCCCTATTTTTTTAACAGTTAGGGAAGAGGTAATTTTTTCTTGAGTCCCTGCTTTAATCTCATCTCTTAAATGGGATGCCTTCGAAGGTTTCCCCCTCTTCTTGGTCGATGGAGAGGGAGATAGTTTAGAGGATGGGGATTGAAAAATTGGGCACAGAGCATATTTAGGATCCCCCTTTCTAGCAATATCATGAAGAGAAGGTGAATAAGTAATTGGGACCTCTTGTAGAGATAAATCCTCATCCGTGGAAAACATTTCATAAGGATTCTTAGTTTCTGGAATTACCCCTTGACATTTCAACCTAGATAGGGCGGCATCAAAACAATCAATAACCATATCCATAATTTGGTCATTAAGAACAACATTAGCTTCCCTGGCAATATTTTCAACTTGTGAAACAACCTACAACGATGGCTTGATTATAAATGGACTGTCCATCGAGTCCACCTAGTGGTCCATTATCGGTAGATTATTAGTAATGTCTATAGTTTGAAAATTGTCAGAAAGAGGTGGGAAGAGGAGGTCAATGGTAGTCTATGCAGCAGGAGGAATGGGAGGAGATGAAGGCTAGTGGGTGTTGGTAAGGGGTGGATGAGAAGATGATGGCGCAAATGTCAGCAATGTGAAAGGAGAGGACATGGATGCAAATGTGGGAGGTGAAGTGAGAGAAGAAGAAGCATGATGAGAGGAATGCATTTTAAGAAGAGGAGGGCTTGGAAATTTGAGACATGTGGAAGGAGATGAAGATAGGTGAGTAATGCAATGAGCTTGAGGAGAAGAAGACAAAATAGGGAGAAGTGACGTGCATGGGAAGGATCCTATAGTAGATAGAATCCTAGCTTGAGAAATCCTAGAGGAAACCTCAGAAATGGAGGATTGGAGAAGTATTGAAGGGACAACAAATGAGAAAGAAGAGGAATGCAGAGGAGAAGAAAGGAGGTTTGATTGGTGAATGAGCTGGTGCATCTCAGGAGGTGAAGCAATGGTTGAGGTAGGTTTAAAAAATGCATCTGAAGGAGAGGCATCAGAAGAAAAGGGATGATGAGTTTGAGGGGGAGGAGGGGGGGGGTGAGGGTAAAGGCATAGGAAGTGAGGATACCTCAGAACTAGGCAACGAAGGGGGAACTAGAGGGATGGAAAATGAGGAGGAGGAAGTGTGTCGTGGAGAGGAGCCATGAGGGTGAAGGGATTTCAGATCCTGCCACCTTTCAGCCAAGAAAGAAGATGATAATGATGGATTGCAAAATTTCCTAAATAAGTCTACATCTATGGAAACCTTAGCCTTATGCCAAATTGGCAAATCCTTAACAATACATTACCTCCATGGGCCAAAGGGTGAATCAAGCTTGTAGACAGTTGGCACAATAGAAGGAGAGAGAAAAACACAAATCTTTGTAACCAAAGTGTCATTAGAAATATAAAGATCTGTTCTAACAAATTTACCAAATACATTACCAATGTTCTTTAAAATACGAAAATCATTAAATTCATATGGTAAACTAGGCAAGGTGAACCAAAAAGGTTCAATATCAAACAAAGGTTGGCCGGCATGGTAAAAACTTGAAAGTACAAAATGCAAGAGAATTTGGAATCCAATCTTTCCTGTAATTAGACAAAGCCATTGATTGCCCCCAAATTTTAATGATTATGCTTTTAGTAGCTAAGTCATGCCCACGCCAAACTTTAGGAGAATCAATAATTGAAATGGGGGGAATTTTTACCCATACCTGGTAGTGATATTCATGCGTACTTACAGGCTTATCGGTGTAGCATTGGAAAATTGTGACACTTGCAATTTCAACTGCATTTGGGTCTTCACGATGGCGGCGCAACATTGAACCTGAATGGAGACCCCGAAACCTATTTACGACATCAAAAACTGCATCTTTCTACACCTTGGCCTGATCCTCCTTGCACCCTGCTGTCCCGGGAGGTGGGACCATGGCGCCTAGTGCCCTGGTCCCTGGCCCTATTTTGGGCCCGGTCTCTTGTTGGGCATCGGGTCTTCAAGTTTGCAATTCGGAAAATAATGTTCCTAGGTCGGCCTAAGGTCGAAAAAATCAGTCTCCTAACCCTAATTGACAAGTATATAAACTACATTTCCCCTCCCATTTGAGGAGGTAGAAGAGAAAAAAGAGAAAAAAACATATGTGTGCAAAAGGCGGAAGTGATATTCAAACATTCAAGCATTCAAGCATTCCTTCAAGTAATTGAGCATTCTAGGTCTCCATTCAAGGCTAGGTGTTGCATTCAAGACAAGGATTCAACCATTGAAGAGGATATCTTCTACAACCTACAACATACAACATCATTACACCTTCCCATATAAGAATACAAACATTCTTACAACAAGGTATCAGTACTTGATTACATTACAAACATTTACATTTACAACATTCTCATTTCTTGGTTAATTCCAAAACCGGGGTTTGACCTGAAGGCAAACCCCTAATCCCTAACCCCCCAATCATCCTCTCTTTTCTATGTGTAGGTTGTAGGTACGCAGCTATAATTGAAGATCTGAATCCTTGTGCAGAGACAAACAGATCCCCCTTCGTTTTGCGGATTTTTCGGAGGACCGTGTGCACTCCAGGCGCCATCGTCCCGTCAACTTTCACTCAAACTTGCAGGACAGCATCGTCTCGACATTTTACTGCTAATTTCAGGTCCGCAGCTTCATCCCGTGTCTCTATCTCTATCTACAAGTGAACCTTTCTTACTTTCACATACATTCCTAGTTCAATCCTTCTATCTACATTCTTTACAAAAGAGGGTATCCTTGCTGTCTCAACCCTTGAAACTCATTTAGAATTCAATCTTGCATTGTGTGGGATTGGATCTTGTGAGTTTCAAGCCCTCTTTTGAATGTAAAGTCTCTCCTAAGTGAAAACCGTCAATCCTAGTGACCTCCTTTCTCTCTCCTTGGAGTGGGGGAACACCTAGGGTTCTATTTTCCGCTTTACATTTTGGTGAACCCGACACGAACATCCTAATTTTGATTATTCATGGTTAGATCTGAAAATTTTGCTTCCTTAATTACATTTCCATGTTTGATGTTTTGTAAATTTTAGAGGTTAATTGCATAAAAACCCTAAATTTTCTTTTTAGTAATTGAGCTTGTGAAATGTTTAATTGTTAATGCTTGTTTCAGATCTACCCTTCTATTGCAAATTGTTAACTCATATTTGTGCTTTAATTCTGAAAATTAAGTGGTTAAGTGTCAAAACCCTAATTTTTAAAACCCTCTTGATTCAACCTTTGACCGATGATTTCACTGATCTGAACACCTCCAAATAGGTTGTAACTTTGGATTCCGCAACAAAATCATAATATCTTTCATCCTTGAAAATTTTGAAAAAATTTGTGAGGACCGTGTGCACCCCAAGCGCCATTGTCCCCGACATTTTTTTTGAAATTTCGGGAGCTAGATCTTACTGTATTTTTCTGCTAGAATCCAGAATCTTGGCTGATTTCATCAATTCTAACACTTTCAAAATTAAAGTCAAAGTTGGACTACTGATTGCTTGGATTAAGGCTTCTAATCATTCAAAAATTGTTGAAATTGAAATTTTGTGTCAAAATTGTGTTTCTTACGGTCCTAAATCTGAAAAGTGTGTTGGCATTCATTCGAAGTTTCAGTGCTTTATTCAAATTTTTGCAATTTATGACTTTTGAAGTTAAGTGTTTAATTGCAACAACTTTGATTTCCACTTTCAAAATTGAATTTTGCATGAAATTGAGTCAACTTTTAAATTTCAAAGCTTGCATTGCTGTTAGTATTCCCTCTAAAATCATAAAATTCAAAACTTCAGTTTCCCTCTCTTTTTCAAAATTCAAATTTTGCATTTTTCAACAATCTTGGTAGGGTTCAATTTTGAGATTGCAACTCTAATTTGGCCTATCTACAGATCGTAAAATCATTCAATTTTTTCAGATTAGCTTTAAAATCATCATAGCTTTCATCCCTGAAAATTTCGAAAAAAGTTGCGAGGACCGTGTGCACTCTGTTCGCCATGGTCCCTGACATTTTTTCTGAAATTTCGGGAGATTGTCATGATTGCATTTAACATCTTAAATCTAGGAGATTGGCTAATTTTATTGAAATTTTCTACCTCTAAATTCAAAAATAAATTCAAAATTCAAAATCTTCTCTCCCTCTCTAGTGCATGAGTTTTACAACAATAAGCCCTACTTACACTATTCCCATTAGACGAAGCCTTAGAATTAAGTCTTTCCAAGGTTTAATTACTGAGGAGATGGAACCTAATTTGAATGGCCTTTTTAACGAGGACATGAGAAATTCCTCTAATCCTCTTAATGATGAAGAAGCTCTCCATGAGGTTTCTATAGAACAACTTTCAAAATTGGATAACCAATTTGGTGATTTTCAGAAATGGATGTCTCAAGAATACCCCGATAGTCAAGCTCTTTCATTAATTGAGGGTTTAAAACGTATGGTTCAAAATGATAAGAATGGAATTGATATTTTGCGTAGTATTGGACACATTGTGGATTCAAATGTGATGCCTATGAAGAGTTGTGCCGAAACCTTAGGTTATACACAACCTCCTACTCAAGTCAATCATTCTATTCCTTTGACAACTTCTATTGGTAGTATACGTACTTTTACATCAAACATAATGACTACTTCAATACAAAACATTCCACCTATGATCACCGGTCATGGGGGCAATCCTTCTTCTTCAATTAACCCTCTCCCTTCATTCAATCTGACTTCTTCATTCATTCCTTCAATGAGTATCCCTATTCCATCTCCACAAATGAACATGACACAAGGGGGCAATTCATTCAACCATTCCATTCCCCCTTGTAGTGTTCCTTCTTTTCAATCATCTCCTATGACTAATTATCATAGTGTCCCGCCACCTTACTCTCAATTAATACCTTCTTTCAATAACATAATACCTCCATCACAATCTAACATGTCTAATATGAACTCTTCGACTGAAGCGACCATTAACAATCTTCCACAAACTGTCTCTTCTTTACAACAACAAATTGCCTCTATGAATCAATCTAAGTTTAGTGTGCCCACATTTGATGTTGCGAGCCCACTTTCTCTTGACATTGTTCGAGCTATCCCCCCTAAGAATGTTGAAGTCCCGCAATTGGAACTTTATAATGGTAAAGGTGATCCTCTAACACATGTTAAGACCTTTCAAACAATATGTACTGATTTTGCTCATGACCAAAGGTTGCTTGCAAAACTGTTTACTAGAACATTAAGAGATAAGGCTCTAAATGGTATTGCTCGTTGCCTTCTTATTCCATTACTTCTTTCCAACAACTTGCAAATGCTTTTATTCAACAATTTCAAAACAATATAAGTCCTAAAGTTACTTTGATTGATTTAATGCATTGTAAACAAGGTGTTAAAGAAAAAGTGACTAATTTCATTGGTAGATATAAGCATTTGTGTGCTCAAATTTCTTTTCCAGTACTTGACAATGATATTTAAAGAATCTTTATTTCTAATTTACAAAAATATATTAGAGAAAAACTTCTGTTTTCTGAGTTTACTTCTTTCCAACAGTTGTGTGCAACTCTTCACAATTATCAACTGACTGTGAATCAAATGGAACAAGCAAATCCTATGGCTCCGAGTGATAAGGGTGATAGTAGTCAACAACCATTTGGGAAGTTTAAACCGAACAGAGGGTTCGTTAAGTTCAATGAAAACATCACCAACAACAATGTGAACGTAGCATCAGGTGTGCCTCCTATTTCTAAGTTTTTCAAGAAAGAAAGAGAGTTTACTCCTTTGAATGAATCATTGCATAGTATTATGAATAAGTTATTGGAACAAAATGTGCTTACTCTCCCTCCTATAAAGCAAATAGATCCTGCAAAGATTAATTCACCCTATTTTGATAACAAATCTTTTTATCAATTTCATCATCAACTTGGGCATGATACTAAAAAATGTTTTGCTTTAAAGGGTAAAAATCAAGATTTGATTGATAATAATACTATCTCTGTTTCAGGTGTGAATGATAAAGGCAACACATCTGTAGCTCTTCCTAACCAAAATCTTAAGATTTTTACTGATCCATTACCTTCTCATACCTCTAATGTGATTGAGACTAATGATTCCTCTTTCTCACCTGATGGTCTTGTGTCTATGACTCTGAATGTGATTAACTTTGTAGAACAGCAGAAAATCCCTAAAGAACTTTCCATCACATTTGATTCCAGTGAAACTATCACAGCACCTGATGGTCCTTTATATATATTTGCAAAAGTCAAGAATACACCTTGTCGTGGAGTGCTTATTGATCCTTCTTGCATGGTTAATGTCATTACTGAAGAATTTCTTTTTACTTTGCAATTGAATCAAGTGATCTATGACAAAACAAATGTGGTTGTGAAATTATTTGATGCATTTTCTTCTCCTGCAATTGGTTCTATTACATTACCTATTGAGGTCCATAATAAATCCCTTGATGTGAGCTTTGCTATTATTCCATCATCCGATCAATTTCGTGTGAAGCTAGGCTATCCGTGGCTATCTTCCATGAAAGCTATTGCTTCTCCTATTCACAACTGTTTGAAATTTCCCCATAATGGTGAAGTTGTTACTGTCAATCATAGTCTCTTTAAACCAGCTGAAAGAACTTCTAGCGTTCCTATTGATTATTTTTGGCCTAAGCAATTCCAATCTCTTCCACCGCGAAGTGATCGTCTTTTCAAATCTTATCAAAAGTGGAAAAAGGATATGATCCTATCTCTAAGTGAACCTAGAACACCCAAACTTGATATTCCTATCGTTCTTGAGAAGGAAGTTCTTCCTTTGAAAGATAAAACTAATGTCTTTCCTCAAGAAGATTCCCAACCCATTCCTATGGATGTGACTATGTCTATGTCTAATAAACTTTCTAAAAGTAGACCTATACCTCCTTGTCATGATGGACTTGGTCTCCTTCCTAAACCAAATATTCCTCCTTTATATGGAGCAGTTCCTCCTCCTTCCTCTTATAGAGAGAAGAGACCTTCCTCTTCTCCTATTATCCAATTGAAGAGACCACAACCTAAACACCCAAGTGATGAGGATGAGAACATTCCTCCTCCTCAATCTTCTCCACTTCCTACTAAGACTAGACGAAATCGTTCTGCACGTGAACGCCGACGAAAGCATCGTCTTAGAGCTCGTGCAGCTACTTCTCAAACTTTGCAATCCCCAAAAACACCTTTAGCTAGTATTATTCCATTTTCTCCTCAGCCAAAAATTGAGCCAAAATTTCCTAAGCATAAGATGCATGATGGTTTTGATCCTGTGCGAGTTAAAGATCCTATTTTTATAAATCTTGATGATGATATAGATGAAAATGTTGTTCATGATGAAAATGTTACTCCTCTTTCTTCTGATAGTGAATATGAATATGTTGATATTGATAACCATTTATCCAACGAATTTTCTAAAGCACTTATCTTAGCTCCTAGACAAGAACAACGTGGCTTGGAACATGAACATAGCCCTTGTTTGGATCTTGTGATAGCTCCATCTGCTATGTTGGATGTTCCTCCTCTAGCGTGTTTCCTGCCTTCCCAAAATATTGAATAGCAAGATCGGGGGGTGGATGACGTGCTAGACTAGGTCATTAGCATAGCAGACTCTGTCCTCCTCTCTTGATATCTTTTGTTACTTCTTCTATGTGTTATTCTCATTCTTCTATTTGTTGTCCTTAGTGTTGTCTACTTGAGGACGATGCAAAGCATTGAGATCTCTTTTGGTCTCTCTCATGTTGACTCAAAAGACACATGTGTTCCCTTCTTCTAGGTGACCTTTCTTGATTGGGGAATGAAGAACAATTATGCATACATACATATGATATACATGAATTATCATACAGCATACTGACCCTAAGGAAAGTGAAGTCACTTCATGATTTGTGTTTGTGTCTATTATCCTTGGGTTTATCTCACACTTGGAGGCTAAATCTTTGTGATAATGTGCTCCTTTACCTTCTCATTTCTTATGTGTATCACTACCTTAAAGCAATCACCCCCGATGAGGCGTGTGTGATCGCTTTAACGTAGGGGGCATACACTCTGTCCATATCTCTTCAAGATTCTCAAAAATTTCTTGGCGAACTGAGCTTTGCCTTGAAAATTTTTGGTATTTTTCTTGCATGACTCATAGTGAGGGAACCTTACTACTGTCAGCCATGGTTCCCCCTCGTGATCTTCCCTTTTACTTTGTCAATCGAAGTCGTAAGATCCTTAGTCCACTGGGGGCTTGGTGTATCTTGCCTCCTTGACATGGTGAAAGTCTTTCAATGTTGTTTCCTTGTACTTTATCGGAAGTATGGGCATACGTTTATACTCCCGCTAAAGTGGGGGCTAAATGTAGCATCGTAAAATTGTGACACTTGCAATTTCGACTGCATTTGGGTCTTCACGATGGTGGCGCAATGTTGAACCTGAATGGAGACTCCGAAACCTGTTTACGACATCAAAAACTACATCTTTCTACACCTTGGCCTGATCCTCCTTGCACCCTGCTGTCCCGGGAGGTGGGACCATGGCGCCCAGCGCCCTGGTCCCTGGCCCTATTTTGGGCCCGGTCTTTTGTTGGGCATCGGGTCTTCAAGTTTGCAATTCGGAAAATAATGTTCCTAGGTCGGGCTTAGGTCGAAAAAATCAGTCTCCTAACCCTAATTGACAAGTATATAAACTACATTTCCCCTCCCATTTGAGGAGGTAGAAGAGAAAAAAGAGAAAAAAACATGTGTACAAAAGGCGGAAGCGATATTCAAACATTCAAGCATTCAAGCATTCCTTCAAGTAATTGAGCATTCTAGGTCTCCATTCAAGGCTAGGTGTTGCATTCAAGACAAGGATTCAACCATTGAAGAGGATATCTTCTACAACATACAACATACAACATCATTACACCTTCACATGTAAGAATACAAACATTCTTACAACAAGGTATCAGTACTTGATTACATTACAAACATTTACATTTACAACATTCTCATTTCTTGGTTAATTCCAAAATCGGGGTTTGACCTGAAGGCAAACCCCTAATCCCTAACCCCCCAATCGTCCTCTCTTTTCTGTGTGTAGGTTGCAGGTACACGGCTGTAATTGAAGATCTGAAATCCTTGTACAAAGACGAACAGATCCCCCTTCGTTTCGCGGATTTTTCGGAGGACCATGTGCACTCCGGGTGCCATCGTCCCGTCAACTTTCACTCAAACTTGCAGGACAGCATCGTCTCGACATTTTACTGCTAATTTCAGGTCCGCAGCTTCATCCCGTGTCTCTATCTCTATCTACAAGTGAACCTTTCTTACTTTCACATACATTCCTAGTTCAATCCTTCTATCTACATTCTTTACAAAAGAGGGTATCCTTGTTGTCTCAACCCTTGAAACTCATTTAGAATTCAATCTTGCATTGTGTGGGATTGGATCTTGTGAGCTTCAAGCCCTCTTTTGAATGTAAAGTCTCTCCTAAGTGAAAACCGTGAATCCTAGTGACCTCCTTTCTCTCTCCTTGGAGTGGGGGAACACCTAGGGTTCGATTTTCCACTTTACAATCGGGCATCGGGTCGAGCACACCATTATCCTCCGACAGATCAGGCAAATCATCCTTTTCCATAGTCACATCCAAACTCGCATTGTATAAAGCAGTCCCATCCTGATTAGGGCCATCATAAACCCTACTTGCCTCCGCCGTAGGGCTTTCATAAGAAGACCTGCCAACCTGTTTTTGCACTTTATTCACATTGTTTACAGCCGGAGGCATAACCCCGCGAATTGTGTGGCCATGATTTGCCACGATGAAGCAGCGGCTTGGCAAAGTAGTGATATCTTCCCTGCATATTGAAATAAGACCGCTTTTGATTGCTTTTACCAGAACCCCTCCACACCTTCTTCGATTGCTTTAAAGCCTGGTTCAAAGTGGAAGAGACCCTAGAATTTAGATGCCCTAGTTGAGGGATCCTAGCAGCCTCAACCGTGGCTGGAAGAAACCAGCTGTCCATATCGATTCCAGACTATTATACCGTTTTAAAACACATATTTTACTTTGTATTCCTAAAATTAATTTTATTGTTCATAAAAACAAATATAATTTTAAACTTTGATCCACAAATACAAGCCTTAAAAAATTGTATTATTATTATCACAACTTTGAAATCTTCCCAAATATAAAGTTCATTGGCTATGAAATTTAGGCGCCATTCAAGAAAGCTTTCATATTTAAAGTTTGAATTATAAACAATTGTAGAATTACTCTTCCCGAATCTATGTTCGTTATCGCTGAACAAATTGCAGTTATAGCAGAAGAGGTAAGCCCCACAAATATGAGCTACAATAAAACTCCAAATCTTTACTGCGCCCATGAAAATATGTGAAAAAATTGTTTCCTAAAAATTATTTATTAAAAAAGAGAAATATATTAATTTTTTAAAAAAGAGATATTTATTATTTATTATTTATTAAAAATTATTTATTAAAAAAGATGAAGAGGCACTCAAACTGTTTGATGAGGACCACACTGATTTTATTTCAGCTTCTGAGCTGAGTCGTGTAATGATAACTTGAAATGATTAAGGAAGCTTCTGTTAATAGAGATGGACAGCTTGTTAATTTTATCCACTTTATATCCTTGACTTCTGTAGCTGCTATTTCAGCAGTGATTTTGGTTGATGTTGTTGCTATAACTACAGTTATAGCAGTATTTATTTTTTCCAGCATCTATTTGTAAATCTTATTTATTTTTTCTAATTAAAAATAAAAATTATAAATCAAAGTTTATCTGTAAGTTCTAAAAATGTTGGTTGATCATATATTGATTAAAATTATTTCTAAATTTTTTATTTATCAAAATCAATAATTTCTAAAATTTAAAAATAAAATATAAATCTTTTCCACTTAAAAAAATCTATATTTAAGAAACAACAATTGTGTTCCAGTTAACTTTGTTAATGTAAAATCCATAAACATTAATATGAATAGAAGCATTTAGCAGAATCTGATTGAGATAATAATGATATCAAACAAAAACTGTTTATTCCAAATAAAAAAAAATTCTCATATGGTAAAATACATATCCAGATGACTCTTATTTCTACCCTCAACAAACACAAATGTTCATCCCAAATCCCATCAAATACATGAATTTCTAACAATGCAGACAATTACAATCAACCCTTCCAAACATTTTCAGAAAGAAAATGAAAATTATTGGAATGTCTGGACAAGAATAGCAGAGAGCAGTCCAACCAATACAAAAGCATAGCCATTCATGTTCTCCTTGATCCCCACACCTGCAACAAATCAGACAAAAAAAACACAAAAATTTTAGTTACAACAATTGTATTGCATGCTACTGATAAAAATAAGAAGACAGAAATATGGATTATAGTGGTGGAGATTTGAATAGCTGACCATGGCTTGTAGGGGCATGAGCATGGTTTGTAGGGGCAGCAGCAGGGGCACCATTAACCTCAATCACTTGAAAAAGAACAGCACTCACCACAATCACTGTGAAAACAAGCTTAAGACCTCTAACACAGAATGCCATCTTCTATGGAATATTGTGCTCGGAGATTGCTCTTCTAATTGAGTAGAGATGCTTTTGGATGCCTCCTGAAATGAAATAGGGATGGGGATAATATATAAACATGAAGAGGAGCGGTTAGTTCGTTGGGGGAGGTGTTATTTGAATATGAATATGAATGGGGTAAAAGAGAGAGTCAACTCAGAATGACAACCAGCTTACATGGTGTATACAACTGCTACAGCATCTTCTACCTGTTCATTCAATTAAAAATGAAATATCAGAGTTTGCTTATGAATGCAAAGAGCCCATTGTCAACTTAAACCTGAATAGAGAGTGATGGAAATTATTTTAAAAGTCTTATTTTATTTTGTTATTGTTATTTGTTTTTAAAGGCTTATCTGGCTGATTGAAATAATTTGGAGGAGGGAGGAAGGTCAATTAGGTTACAGAATATCTAAAACTATAATTAATATCTATTATAATAAACCCATCTATTATAAACCCATCTATTATAATATCTAAAACTATAATTAAGAATTCAAATAGAAAACTAGTTTAAAACCATATTTTAAACTTAATTACAAATTTACCTTAAAGAAACTCTGTCATTTTATACAAATATTATTCGCAGAACTACCTAACAATTGGTTATGCTCCCTCCCCAAGAGATTTTAAAAAATATTTAAAAAAATTTGATTCTAAATCTGAAAGTTTGATTGAGCTTGTTTTTTATAAAATTTGTTAAGGTCAACGGAGGCCGGATCCATTCCCAATATCTCCGCATGTCGGCCTCTTTTCTTTTAATTTTTATTATTACAGTTATATTTTTTCATCTTTTAAGGGTTTATATGACTCAGCATGAAAATACGATCAAATTTTAAGATGCTTTTAATATTAGCAAGTATATCTTAAGTCTAATGTATATAAACTATGTTGACAGATAATATATAGTTATTTTATTATCATATTAATCTTTGAAAATTAAATGTTTCCAAACTCTTGACTTAGTTTATATAGTAGGAATGAGAGTTCTAACATATAAGATAAATTAATATGATTTTAATAAATATTATTAATTATATTTATTGTATTATTATTTTTATTATTGTTAAATAGGTAGAGTTAAGTTTAGGGATTACAATAAAGCTAATATTTATATGTAAATGTTAAAATCATATAAGTTAAATAATTTAATTAATTTTTTAAAATAATTTTTAAGATATTTTTAACCAAATTCTAATTCTAAATAATAAAATTATACAATATAATATATTAGAAATTGTAAAGCGGAAAATTGCGAGCGAACCCCAAGTGTTCCCCCCACCACTCCAAGGAGAGGGGATGGAGGTCACTAGGGTTGACGGTTTTCACTTAGGAGAGACTTTACATTCAAGAGGGGTTGAAACCCACAAGATCCAATCCCCCACAATGCAAGATTGGATTTTAAATGAGTTTCAAGGGTTGTGACAGCAAGGCTACCCTCTTTTGTAAAGAATGTAGATAGAAAGATTAAGCTAGGAATGCATGAAAAATGAGAAAGATTCGCTTATAAACAGAGATAGGAATATAGGATGAAGCTGCGGACTTGGAATTAGCAGTAAAATGTCGAGACGACGCTGTCCTGCAAATTTGAGCAAAAGTTGACAGGACGATGGTGCTCGGCGTGCACACGGTCCTCCGAAAAATCCGCGAAACGAAGGGGGATCTGTTCGTCTCTGCACAAGGATTCCAGATCTTCAATTACAGCCACGTACCTGCAACCTTGTTGTAAGAATGTTTGTATTCTTACATGCGAAGGTGTAAATGTTGTTGTATGTTGTAAGTGATCTCCTCTTCAATGGTTGAATCCTTGTCTTGAATGCAACACTTAGCCTTGAATGGAGACTTAGAATGATCAATTGCTTGAAGGAATGCTTGAATGCTTGAATGCTTGAATGTTTGAATATTGTTTCCACGTCTTGTACACATATGTCCTTCCTTTTTCCATCTACCAAAATGGGAGAGGAAATGTAGTTTATATACTTGTCAATTAGGGTTGAAAGACTGATTTTTTTGACCTTAGGCTGACCTAGGAAGATTATTTTCCAATTTGCAAACATAAAGACCCGAGACCCAAAAGAGATCGGGCCCAAAAATAGGGCCAGGGACCAGGGCGTTGGGCACCATGGTCCTGGGGGACCAAGGTGCTGGGCGCCCTAGTCCTGAAGGACCAGGGCGCTGGGCGCATGGTCCCATCTCCAGGGACAGCAGGGTGCAAGGAGGATCAGGCCAGGGTGCTGAAAAATGCAGTTTTTGATGTCATGAACAAGTTTCGGGGTCTCCATTCAGGTTCAGTGTTGCGTCGCCATAGTGAAGACCCAAATGCGGTCGAAATTGCAAGTGTCACAATTTTAGGACGCTACATTTAGCCCCCACTTTAGCGGGAGTATAAGCATATGCTCATACTTCCGGTAAAGTACAAGGAAACAACATTGAAAGACTTTCACCACGTCAAGGAGGCAAGATACACCAAGCCCCCAGTGGACTAAAGATCTTACGACTTCGATTGACAAAGTAAAAGGGAAGATCACGAGGGAGAACCATGACTGTCAGTAGTAAGGTTCCCTCACTATGAGTCATGTAAGAAAAATACCAAAAATTTTCAAGGCAAAGCTAAGTTCGCCAAGAAATTTTCAAGTATCCTGAAGGGATAGACGGGGTGTATGCCCCCCTACATTAAAGCGATCGCACACGCCTCAACGGGGGTGATTGCTTTAAGGTAGTGATACACATAAGAAATGAGAAGGGAAAGGAGCACATTATCACAAAGATTTAGCCCCCAAGTGTGAGATAAACCCAAGGATAATAGACACAAAACACAAAGCACGAGGTGACTTCGCTTTCCTCGGGGTCAGTATGCTGTATAATAATTCCTGTATATCATATGTATGTATGCATAATTGTTCTTCATTCCCCAATCAAGGAAGGTCACCTAGAAGAAGGGAACACATGTGTCTTTTGAGTCAACATGAGAGAGACCAAAAGAGATCTCAATGCTTTGCATCGTCCTCAAGTAGACAACACTAAGGACAACAAATAGAAGAATGAGAATAACACATAGAAGAAGTAACAAAAGAGAGGAGGAGAGAATCTGCTATGCTAATGAAACTAGTCTAGCACGTCATCTACCCCCCGATCTTGCTGATCAATATTTCAGGAAGGCAGGAAACATGCTAGAGGAGGAACATTCAACACAGCAGATGGAGCTATCACAAGATCCAAACAAGGGCTATGTTCATGTTCCAAGCCACGTTATTCTTGTCTAGGAGCTAGGATAAGTGCTTTAGAAAATTCATTAGATAAATGGTTATCAACATCAACATATTCATATTCACTATCAGAAGCAAGAGAAGTAACATTTTCATCTATATCATCATCAAGATTTATAAAAATAGGATCTTTAAATCGCACAGGATCAAAACCATCATGCATCTTATGTTTAGGAGATTTTGGAGAAGATGGAATAATGCTTGTTGAAGGTGTTTTTGGAGATTTCAAAGTTTGAGAAGCAGCTGCCTGAGCTCTAAGATGACGCTTTCGTCGGCGTTCACGTGCAGAACGATTTCGTCTAGTCTTAGTAGGAAGTGGAGAAGATTGAGGAGGAGGAATATTCTCATCCTTATCACTTGGGTGTTTAGGTTGTGGTCTCTTATGCTGGATAATAGGAGAAGAGGAAGGTCTCTTCTCTCCATAAGAGGAAGGAGGAGGAACTGCTCCATATAAAGGAGGAATATTTGGTTTAGGAAGGAGACCAAGTCCATCATGGCGAGGAGGTATAGGTCTACTTTTAGAAAGTTTATTAGATATAGACATAGTCACATCCATAGGAATGGGTTGGGAATCTTCTTGAGGAAAGACATTAGTTTTATCTTTCAAAGAAAGAACTTCCTTCTCAAGAACGATAGGAATATCAAGTTTGGGTGTTCTAGGTTCACTTAAAGATAGGATCATACCTATTTTCCACTTTTGATAAGATTTGAAAAGATGATCACTTCGCGGAGGAAGAGATTGGAATTGTTTAGGCCAAAAATAATCAATAGGAACGCTAGAAGTTCTTTCAGCTGGTTTAAAGAGACTATGATTGACAGTAACAACTTCACCATTATGAGGAAATTTCAAACATTTATGAATAGGAGAAGCAATAGCTTTCATGGAAGATAGCCAAGGATAGCCTAGCTTCACACGAAATTGTTCAGATGAAGGAATAATAGCCAAGTTCACATCAAGGGATTTGTTATGAACTTCAATAGGTAATGTAATAGAACCAATTGTGGGAGAAGAAAATGCATCAAATAATTTCACATTCACATCTATTTTGTCATAGATCACTTGATTCAGTTGCAAAGTAAAAAGGAATTCTTCAGTAATGATTTTAACCATGCACGAAGGATCAATAAGCACTCCACGGCAAGGTGTATTATTGACTTTTGCAACTATATATAAAGGACCATCAGGTGCCCTGATAGTTTCACTAGAATCAAATGTGATGGAAGGTTCTTTAGGGTTTTCTTGCTGCTCTCCAAAGTTAATCACATTCAGAGTCATAGACACAAGACCATCAGATGAGAAAGAGGAATCATTAGTCTCAATCGCATTAGATGTATGAGAAGGTAATGGATCAGTAAAAATCTTAAGATTTTGGTTAGGAGGAGCTACAGATGTATTGCCTTTATCATTCACTCCTGAAACAGAGATAGTATTATTATCAATCAAATCTTGAATTTTACCCTTTAAAGCAAAACATTTTTCAGTATCATGCCCAGGTTGACGATGAAATTGACAAAAAGATTTGTTATCAAAATAGGGTGAATTAATCTTTGCAGGATCTATTTGGCTTACAAGAGGGAGAGTAAGCACATTTTGTTCCAATAACTTATTCATAATACTATGCAATGATTCATTCAAAGGAGTAAACTTTCTTTCTTTCTTGAAAAATTTAGAAATAGGAGGCACACCTGATGCTGCATTCACATTGTTGTTGATGATGTTTTCATTGAATTTAATGGACTCTCTGTTCGGTTTAAACTTCCCAAATGGTTGTTGACTACTATCACCCTTATCACTCGGAGCCATAGGATTTGCTTGTTCCATTTGACTCACAGTCAGTTGGTAATTGTGAAGAGTTGCACACAACTGTTGGAAAGAAGTAAACTTAGAAAACAGAAGTTTTTCTCTAATGTCTTTTTGTAAATTAGAAATAAAGATTCTTTGAATATCATTGTCAGGCATTGGAAAAGAGATTTGAGCACACAAATGCTTATATCTACCAATAAAATCAGTCACTTTTTCTTTAACACCTTGTTTACAGTGCATTAAATCAATCAAAGTAACTTTAGGACTTATATTGTTTTGAAATTGTTGAATAAAAGCATTTGCAAGTTGTTCGAAAGAAGTAATAGAATAAAAAGGCAATGAGCAATACCATTGTAGGGCTTTATCTCTTAATGTCCTAGTAAACAGTTTTGCAAGCAACCTTTGGTCATAAGCAAAATCGGTACATATTGTTTGAAAAGTCTTAACATGTGTTAGAGGATCACCTTTACCATTATAAAGCTCCAATTGCGGGATTTCAACATGTTTAGGGGGGATAGCTCGATCAATGTCAAGAGAAAGTGGGCTCGCAACATCAAATGTGGGCACACTAAACTTAGATTGATTCATAGAGGCAATTTGTTGTTGTAAAGAAGAGACAGTTTGTGGAAGATTGTTAATGGTCGCTTCAGTCGAAGAGTTCATATTAGACATGTTAGATTGTGATGGAGGTATTATGTTATTGAAAGAAGGTATTGATTGAGAGTAAGGTGGCGGGACACTATGATAGTTAGTCATAGGAGATGATTGGAAAATAGGAGCACTACAAGGAGGAATGGAATGGTTGAATGAATTGCCCCCTTGCGTCATGTTCATTTGTGGAGATGTAATAGGAACACTTATTGAAGGAATGAATGAAGAAGTTGGATTGAATGAAGGAAGAGGGTTAATTGAAGAGGAAGGATTGCCCCCATGACTGGTGATCATAGGGGGAATGTCTTGTATAGAAGTAGTCATTATGTTTGATGTAAAGGTAGGTATGCTAGCAATAGAAGTTGTCAACGGAATAGAATGATTAACTTGAGTAGGAGGTTGTGTATAACCCAAAGTTTCAGCACAACTCTTCATAGGCATCACATTCGAATCCACAATGTGTGCAATACCATGCAAAATATCAATTCCATTCTTATCACTTTGAACCATATGTTTTAGACCCTCAATTAATGAAAGAGCTTGACTATCGGGATACTCTTGAGACATCCATTGCTGAAAATCATCAAATTGGTTATCCAATTTCGAAAGTTGTTCTACAGAAACCCCAGTGAGAGCTTCTTCATCATTAAGAGGATTAGAGGAATTACTCGTGTCCTCGTTAAAAAGGCTATTCAAATTAGGTTCCATCTCCTCGGTAACTAAACCTTGGAAAGACTTAATTCTAAGGCTTCGTCTAACGAGAATAGTGTAAGTAGGGCTTATTGTTGTAAAACTCATGCACTAGGGAGAGAGAGAAAATTTTGAATTTAGAGGTAGCAAATTTCAATGAAATCAGCCAATCTTCTAGATTTAAGCTGTTCAATGCAATCACGATAATCTCCCAAAATTTTGAAAAAAATGTCAAGGACCGTGGCGCTCGGAGTGCACACGGTCCTCGCAACTTTTTTTGAAATTTGCAAGGATGACAGTTATGATGATTTTAAAGCTAATCTGAAAAAATTGAGTGATTTCACGATTTGTAGATAGGCCAAATTAAAGTTGCAATCTCAAAACTGAACCCTACCAAGATTGTTGAAAAATGCAAAATTTGAATTTTGAAAAAGAGAGGGAAACTGAAATTTTGAATTTTATGATTTTAGAGGGAATACCAAAAGCAATGCAAGTTTTGAAATTTAAAGGTTGACTCAATTTCACGCAAAATTCAATTTTGAAAGTGGAAATCAAAGTTGTTGTAATTAAACACTTAATTTCAAAAGTCACAAATTACAAAAAATTTGAATAAAGCACTGAAATTTTGAATGAATGCCAACACATTTTTCAGATTTAGGATAGTAAGAAGCACAATTTTGACATGAATTTTAGTTTCAACAATTTTTGAATGACGATGGCGCTCAGAGTGCACACGGTCCTCGCAACTTTTTTCCAAATTTTCAAGGATGAAAGATATTATGATTTTGTTGCGGAATCCAAAGTTACAGCTGATTTGGAGATGTTTTGATCAGTGAAATTGTCGGTCAAAGGTTGAATCAAGAGGGTTTTAAAAATTAGGGTTTTGACACTTAACCACTTAATTTTCAGAATTAAAGCACAAATATGAATTGATAATTTGTAATAGAAGGGTAGATCTGAAACAAGCATTAATAATTAAACATTTCACAAGCTCAATTACTAAAAAGAAAATTTAGGGTTTTTATGCAATTAACCTCTAAAATTTGCAAAAGATCAAACATGGAAATGTAATTAAGGAATCCAATTTTCAGATCTAACCATGAATAATTAGAAAGGATGTTCACATCGGGTTCACCAAAATGTAAAGCGGAAAATCGCGAGCGAACCCCAAGTGTTCCCCCCACCACTCCAAGGAGAGGGGAAGGAGGTCACTAGGGTTGACGGTTTTCACTTAGGAGAGACTTTACATTCAAAAGAGGGGTTGAAACCCACAAGATCCAATCCCCCACAATGCAAGATTGGATTTTAAATGAGTTTCAAGGGTTGTGACAGCAAGGCTACCCTCTTTTGTAAAGAATGTAGATAGAAAGATTAAGCTAGGAATGCATGAAAAATGAGAAAGATTTGCTTATAAACAGAGATAGGAATATAGGATGAAGCTGCGGACCTGGAATTAGCAGTAAAATGTTGAGATGGTGCTGTCCTGCAAATTTGAGCAAAAGTTGACGGGACGATGATGCCCAGCGTGCACACGGTCCTCCGAAAAATCCACGAAACGAAGGGGGATCTATTCGTCTCTGCACAAGGATTCCAGATCTTCAATTACAGCCGTGTACCTGCAACCTTGTTGTAAGAATGTTTGTATTCTTACATGCGAAGGTGTAAATGTTGTTGTATGTTGGATGTTGTAAGTGATCTCCTCTTCAATGGTTGAATCCTTGTCTTGAATGCAACACTTAGCCTTGAATGGAGACTTAGAATGATCAATTGCTTGAAGGAATGCTTGAATGCTTGAATGCTTGAATGTTTGAATATCGTTTCCGCGTCTTGTACACATATGTCCTTTCTCTTTCCATCTACCAAAATGGGAGAGGAAATGTAGTTTATATACTTGTCAATTAGGGTTGAAAGACTGATTTTTCCGACCTTAGGCCAACCTAGGAAGATTATTTTCCAATTTGCAAACATAAAGACTCGAGACCCAAAAGAGACCAGGCCCAAAAATAGGGCCAGGGACCAGGGCACTGGGCGCCCTAGTCCTGAAGGACTAGGGCGCTGGGCGCCATGGTCCCACCTCTAGGGACAGCAGGGTGCAAGGAGGATCAGGCCAGGGTGCTGAAAAATGTTGTTTTTGATGTCATGAACAAGTTTCGGGGTCTCCATTCAGGTTCAGTGTTGCGTCGCCATCGTGAAGACCCAAATGCGATCGAAATTGCAAGTGTCGCAATTTTAGGATGCTACAGAAATACATGGTTCTATATTATACATCATAATAATTATATAATTATAAGTCAAATTATTTATGTAATTAATAATAAACAAAATTATGAGTAATGATTATTCTCGGAACCAAAGCACAGACTCTTAGAGCAGGATGCCACACCTTAGTTGACAATGCTTGTACTATACATTCTATATAAGTTGTACCATACTCGGGCATAGACTCCTAGGAGATGCTTCGAACATCACGTGCACACACACACACACATGAGGTGGAGTGGAACTAACGGTTTTATCACTCTCTCTCTTTACATGGATCACCTAGACAAGCTCTAGGGGCAAGATTTTCCATGTCCTTCTCTCCATGGATCACCTAGTTTTAGGGGTGAGACATCCATGGTTTCTTTCTTCTTCACCTTTCTTCTTTGCCTGTCTTCTCATGGATCACCAAAGTGTGTATTCATGTTCTCTCTCTTCTTCCTCTCATGAACCCATAGTTTTTCTATTGATGGTTCATGGATGATGTCATCTTTTCTCTTTTATGTGATCGCTAGTGTTTATGTGATGGCATTGGTCTTTGTATCTTGATTAGTTGTTGAGATATCTATGTAGGATTTTGCCAAGATCAAGAGGCAATAGAAAGCACAAATAAGAGAGACAATAGAATGACAAGAACAAAACTATATTCTCATCAATATGCAAAATGATCAACTGGATTCACCAATACAATGAATATAGACCTGCTTATATAGGCAAGGCCATATGGATGTATGAGCACACAAATATGACATGTGGCTCAATGAGAAACAAGGGTAGGTAAGAAATACTAAGGGTAGGTAGGAGAAATAATATAATATTCCACAAAGAGGTGGATGACCCACCGAATGTGGAGTGTAACAACAAAATAAGATCACAAAAGGTGGAATTTCTCCTACATGCTCTATCCCTATGTGCACACTTCCCTAAGTGTCTCAAATCCAAACTATGAAGAGATGCATTATCCTAAGTTAACTTAAGTAAGTGTAATAATATCCAAAATGAATGTTTATTTACACCAACAATCTAAGTATCGAGGTCTCTTCAGCCAGTTGGTTTTTTGTCTTGTGTCTTGTTCTTGTCATGTGTGTTTTTGTGCTTTGTCTTTGTTTTTTTGTGTTTTGTGCCTTTTTGTTTTATGAGCTCTTGCATGTGTTGGCATGAGTCGAGACCCTCAGATTGGGGGCTATTTTCTCCTCAATATTAGTAGTGCCTTATGCTCCTTGTGGGTTTTCTCCACATCCCTCATCTTCATCTTTCCTTTTCTTCTACTTTACCGATAGTATTGGTGTAGGCCATAGTCCCACTAAAGTGGGGGCTAAATTCGGTGTCATAAAATTGTGACCCTTGCAATTTTAACCACATTTCAGGTCCTCACCTCTACAACGACATCTTCTTCCCTAATTGAGACCTATTTCTGCATTATAACCCCTTCACCCTTCCTCCTTCAAGACCCATGGCTTCTCTAGACCCTGTCTGGGCCCCAAATTAGGGTAAGATAGGGGCGTGGTGCCCCTATCCCCACCCTTAGGGTGGCCCTAAGTTCGGTCTACCCAGTCTCCTATGCATAATTTTCCTTTGGGGCTAGTAATTCCTCTTTGTCGGCCTTTGGTGGTTCAAAATTAATCCTCAAGGAACGTATAAAAGGGGATTCAATTCCCTCATTTAGATAAGGATGATTGGCATAAGGATAAGATACGGGAAGGTCATCGTCAAGCATCCAAGTCTTCTTCATTCATCCATTGAAGCAACATTACAGTATTCATTTGCAAGTATGTGTGTGTCTTAGGGTTTTGTCATGTTACATGTCATTTCATACAACATTTGTGGTTACATTTAAGAAGCAAAGCAATCAACATCAACAATTTGCAGATCTACAAGGTATACATTTCCATTGTTTAGATTCAAGCATTTGCAATTACATTTTTTCAAGGTTGATTCCTCAACCAGGGTTTGACTAAGGAAAAACCCTATCCAAAACCATTCTCCCTCTCTTTTCTGTGTGTAGGTTGCATCTTTGGGCTTCATTTGTAGAGATGGAAGAACCCTTTTCATTTTGTGGATCTTGTGGAGGACCATGTACATTCCCACCACGGTCTCAATGAATTTTCTCCAAATTTGTAGGGTAGATTTGTATTAGTCAAATTAGCTCAGATCCAAAGTTACAGTATCTTCCCAAACTGGGAGCTTCTCATTTCACTCATTTCCTCTCTCTTTTTTCGCATAATCAACAAATCAACTTTCTCATTTACAAAAGAGGGTAAATCACAATTCAACCCTTGCAATCCATTTGGAATTCACATCCTTGTTTCCCTCAGATTTGGATCTAGTGGGTTAAATCCCCTCTTTTGAATGTAAATTTCCTCCAAGGGAAAATCATCTTAGTAGCTTCCTTTCTCTCTCCTAGGTGGGGAGTCACTAGGATCCAATTTTCCACTTTATAGGTTGTCTTTTTAACTTGCAGTAGATAAGAAGTCAAGAAGTATTTTAGTGGGATGTGTGTAATTTCTATATTTTTATTAAAGTGCTCAATGTATTATGAAAAGTGAACTAATAAGTTTCAATGCATTCGAGTTTGTGTGAAAATTGAAGTTGGTGTTTCGAGGAGAGTTAGTGCTCTCCATGAGTTGGTATTCACTTATGTAATTTGGGTTGGTTCCTATTTCATGAATGAAAGATATTGATATGCAATGGTTTTTTACTTGAAGGGGATTTCCATGTGAAATTTGGTGTTCTCCTTGTTGATGTTTTCTCTTTCTATTCAATCTCTTTGTTTATGCAGTTTTCATGTGTTTAAAAGTTTAAAATATTGATTCACCTCCCATCCCTCCTCTCAACATTTTCTATGTACTTTTCAAGGGGTTAGATCAAGTCCCATTAGATAGAACCCCTCTAGTCTCATATCATACCTAAAAATGAGTCTCATTGCACCTATCAAAATGTAGACAAAAGGCAACTTTTGCTTTACCTTTTCATAGATCAAATGAATTCTCTAAGAATTTAGTTTATATAAGTATGTATCCCTTATTATATGCTTTCCAAAAATATAATTTTGAATATTTTTAATTTGGACATTATATATTTATTTTTAATTTCTTGTGAATGTAGGTTTTGTTGGATTATTACATTAGTTGGTAGTTTTATTTTAGATTAATAAATGTTTTCAATTATAGTTTAATTTTGTAACTATTAGTTAGTTTATAATTTCAGTTCCTTTCTAAGGTTGTGGTTTGATCAATTGAATATCAATTTTTTTTTCCATTGTGCTCTCATATGGTATCAAAGAAAAATTTAGATCATTGTGCTTGTGTGCTGCCTATGAAGATTGTGTATGGAAATAGGAGTTGTCCAACTCATTGTTGGCTATGTTGAATTCATATGTGATTCGTTTCTTTATGTTGGCTTAAGGGTTTCATGTCTGGTAATGAGAAAGGAAAAAGATAATTAGAGTGAAGGAATTTGAAGAGGCACTTATGTTATTGGGTCTATGAATAATAAGTTTGTATCTATGCCTTAGATTTATAGGTATGATATCTACATAGCATGAGGAGGATCTAAGACTTGCTATTATGGAGAAGCCAATTACAATTTAGAGATATTCTAGTAGGATTCTTCATGTAACATAGTAGCATGCACATGATATTAATCTATTTTATTTTCCACTTGTAATAGAGGTGTGAGGAGTGTTGATGTGTTGATGTGTTTGGGAGCCTATGTGGATATCATAGTAGTGTACATATATACATGATTCCTCTACAAATTCACCTTGCATAAGATTCTCCAATGTATAGCTTCCCAAGAACTAAAAAGACTAGCAAGAAGAGTGATTAAAGTGACAACCTGTGCAGATCGTGTATGATGGTATGATGAAAGAAGAAGGATCCGGTCAACTACTGAGAAGGGGGGTGAATCAGTAGATAGAAAAAATGATAAAACTTTACCAATCTCAAAATCAATCTCTCAAAGTAAACTTAGATCTATCAATGCAATATCTGTATCAAGATAAAAACTATCAAACTAAACTGGTTGACTATTACAATAGATAACAGTAATCAACTTGAAACTTATAATCACTCAAATACTTTTACAAACATAAGAAGAACTTCATTTCATACTGATATTGGTTATCATGACTTATCAAAGTGGAATAAGTAGTTAAGCAAATCTACCATAAAAACATAACCACAAAAAAATTCACCACTTGACACAATATTTTTGACCTGGAAATCCAAATGGGAAAAACCATGGTGAACTCACAAGAAATTTTGAACTCTTCTTAAGTTTTCCCTATTAGGAGCCAAGCCTGTTAAAGCTTTACCAAAAGTCCTGTTAAGAACTGATCTTGTTAGGAACCACCCTGTCAAAGGATTGACTTTAACGTCTTGTTAGAAGCAATAACCTATGAGGAGTAACCTTTCAAAAGGATTTAGAATCCAAGCTAATGGATCACCTTGTTAGGGGATTTGAATAACACCAAGCTTGTTAGAGCTTACACAGTTAGGGGATTTAACTACTATAATTGTTAGAAAACAATAGGAGTTTGTTGATCTGTTTGAATAGAACTTCACTTGCTTGTTCAGATCCTTTTCATTCTCCTATCTTCCTTTACTCAAACTGTAGATACATCATCCGGTTCGACAACCACACACTCAATTCAACTTTCCCAACACACTTAAAACTAAACAACTAATCGACCTTATAAACAAATCAACTAGGTCGGTAACACAACAAAAACCTAATTCTTATAGATATTACAAACAAGTCAGTTCAAGTATGACCATTGGATTACATAACAATCTCTACACATCATTCAAGAAAGTATCAAACACTCCTTTATCACTGCTTCATTGAACTTAGTAACTCATCACGTGCTTTGCATTATATGCAATATACTTGCTCATTCCCAAGACAAAAAACTGTTACCTCAACATGCCAAAATCACTTTGAAACTCTCTTCATACAATATGCTTACATGCCATAATCATTACCGCTCATCATCAAATCATAAACCAATATAACCAATTCACCAAAGTTAATTGGTTAGGGTTTATCAAAACAACAGGTAGGGTTTATCGGTTCAACTCTCCAATACTTAGGAATACAGGTTCACTCCACAAAATTTCCTACCGGTTACAGTTCCTTATTTATCTCTTCCTACAAGTTACACAACATCATTACAATAATAACATTACCGGTTAATTGACATCAATGACAACATAACACATTATTAATGCAATCTTCATGCAAATGCCAACAATCTTCCCCTTTGGCATTGATGCCAATACAAATATCAATACCATTGATTGCTGTGATTGTGAATAGGAATCCTGGTTTATAATTTACCATTGTACTCTCCTTGTCTTCAGTTATTAGCTGGCTATACATCATACAATTTTTCTCACAATAATCACATAGTTCTTCTCCCCCTCTGACAACAATGCCAAATAGAAAGTAAAACATGCAATATAAAACTTCTCTATGCACCATCAACAACCTGCAACTTGATGCTCCCTCTGTGGAATAACTCCACTTCTACACCAATCCTGCTGTAAAATTTTGCAAGTAGCTCCGGGACTTATGTAATCTACATCATGCTTCATTTACCTCATGAAGAGGTACAACACCTAGCTGACTTCTAAGATACTCAAAAGTAGTCTTAGGCTAGGTTTAGTAAAGATATATGCAAGCTACTCCTTGGTAGGAACATGCTCTAAGATCACATCTTTACTCTGCACTTTTTCCCTCAAGAAATGATACTTCAATTTAATGTGCTTGGTTCGTGCATGCAAGATAGGGTTCTTTGAAATATTTATGACATTGGTATTGTCACATAAGATCTTTATAGGTTCTATAAACTTCATCTTAAAACCTTCCAAAATGTGTTTCATCCAGATAGCTTGGGTACAATTCATATAAGCTGCAACATACTCAGCTTCAGCAGCAGACTGTGAAATACAACTCTGCTTTTTACTACTCCATGAAACAAGTCTTCCTCCAAGAAAGAATGCTCCACCGGTTGTGCTTTTCCGGTCATCAACATTACCTGCCCAGTCTGCATCTATGTACACCTTCAAATCAAAGTTTCCTCCATATGGATACCATAATCCATAGTCAACAGTACCTTTCAAATATCTGAAAATCCTCCTGGTTGCTATCAAATGTGTTTCTTCGGATTCTTCTAAAATATTACAATTAGACCAACAACATGAGCTATATCCGGTCTGTTGTGAACAACATAGTGTAATTTTCCAATCATTGACCTATACTCTTGCTCATCAATAGATGTGGCCTCATCTTCCTTAGACAACTTACAACCTGTAACCGTTGGTGTTCCAACTAGTTTACAACCACTCATACCAAATGTCTTTAGTACCTCTTTCACATATGTACTTAGATTGTGTGATGAAAATACCACTCTTCATTTGCTATATTTGCAAACCTATGAAATTTTTATCTCTCCCACTAGAGACATTTCAAACTCACTTTTCATTTCATTTACAAAGTTATTGCTCATGTCATCATTTCCTCCAACTATGATATCATCTACAAATACTTCACTAACCAGTATTTTATCTCCTTCTTATGCATAACCTTTGCAAACTAATCTATCCTTTTTGCGAATTACATCACCATCTTCATTCAACTTGTTCCTAAAAACCCACTTAGTACCTATTACATTTTTACTTACTGGTCGGGATACTAGAGTCCATGTGTTGTTCTTCTCAATTTGTTCAATTTCCTCCTCCATAGCTTTAACCCAATGATCATCACCAAATGCTTCCTTAGCAGTTCTAGGCTCAATAGTGGAGATTATGCAGGAATCTTCTTTGATTCTTCTTCTAGTTTGCACTCCAGTATCCTTATCTCCGATAATCTGTTTCGGATTTTGATTGAGTCTCACATACCTCAGAATAACATGATCATTATCTTCAGGTTAATCTTCATTATCATCGTCTTCTTCCGAGTCTACATGTTCCGGTTGAACTAGTATATTGGTATTTGCTTTATCAGTTTTAGGTTTCAGAGGTTCTGGTTCCAAAAATAAAGTGCAAGGGTCTTCATCCTTTTTCTCTACACTGGTTTCTCCTAAGACTTCAGGATACTCATCCACTTGAACATCAGCACTCTCAGTTATTCTCTATGTCTAGTTGTTAAACACTTGTAGGCCTTACTCTTGGTGGAATAACCAAGAAAAATACCTTCATCACTTTTAGCCTCAAACTTGCTAATATAGTTACCTCTCATAATAAAACATTTGCTACCAAATATCTTAAAATAACCAACATTAGGTGATCTACCATACCAGTATTTATAAGGATTCTTGTCCTTACCTCTTTTTACCAAAATCTCGTTCATAATGTAGACAGTTGTGTTGACAACTTCTCTCCAAAATTTTTTTTCTACACCTCCTTGTATCAACATCGTCCTAGTAGCTTCAACAACTGATCAATTGTTTCTCTCTGCAATACCATTTTGATGTGGTGTCCTTGGTGCAGGAAGTTGTTGTTTGATACCATTCTCTTCGCAATATCTAGTGAATTCCTCAGAAGTGAATTCTCCTCCTTGATATGTCCTAAGATACTTTATCTTCTTTCCACTCTCTTTTTCAGCTAAGGCCCTAAATACCTTGAATTTACCAAATGCATTTGTTTTATCCTTCAAGAATGTGACCCACATCATCCTTGAGAAATCATCACTGAAGATCATGAAATGTCTATCACCTTGAATACTAATAGTCCTTATTGGTCCACATAGATCTGTATGAAAAATATCTAACAGATGCTCTGCTGAAAAATACTTGTTCTTGAAAGTTGAGGATGTCATCTTTCCTAACTGACATTCCTTACATAGAGCATTAACCGATTTGTCCAATTGAGGCAAAGATCTCACTGATTTTGACTTACTCACTTTAACAATGTTATCAAAATTCAAATGACAAAACCTCTTATGCCAAAGCCAACTTTCATCTATTTTAGAAATTAAATATTTGTTGACTTTAGGATTAAGGTGAAGTAGGTTACCTTTAGTCTCCTTGCCAGTTGCAATCAGTTCACCTTTTCTATCATAGATTTTGCACATACCATTTTTAAACTCCAATGGATATCCTCTGTCATTGAGTTGGGCAACACTCAACAGATTGTGCTTTAGACCTTCAACCTAGTAGACATCATTTGCACCGCTCTTTCCATTAATAGAAATAGTTCCCTTACCTTTAACCATGCAGGGTGAGTAATTACCAAATCTTACAGCTCTGCCATCAAATTCCTTCAAAGAAAGAAATTTGCTCCAATCATCGGTAATATGATGTGAACAACCACTATCAATGATCCAATCATCAGAATTATCCATGCATGAAACTAAAGCTTTCTGATCAAATGATTATTCTTTAATGGCTACAAACACAATGTCTTCATTAGCATCACCATCAATTTCCTCATCAGTGATACCACCATCAACTGCAATAAGACAATCTCTTTTGCCTTTTCCCTTGTACTTCTTGAACCTATCTCGCTTGTTCTCATTATCACCATTGGGACAATTAGCAGCTATGTCTGCAATCTTGTTGCATGCAAAACATTTCAAAGGTAATTTACCTCTATATTTATCGGTTCCTCTGGGCAACCGCTTGGCCAACAAAGCTTCAAGCTCAACTAAACTGTCTTCATCATCAACTTCTTTGCTAGATCTAGATTCATAACTATGACTGGCATCTCTACTTTTTCTCATAGATGGGTTAGAAATAGAAGCTCTAAATGTTGATTCAGATTTCTGAACACTACCATCATAACCATTGAATTGAAAAGCAGTAAGTTTACCTATGATGGAATCAAGGGTTAACTTGGTTTTGTCAATAGATTTCAACTCTTGAATGGCTGCAACTCAGATAGCGTAGACTGGTAGCAGGGTTCTCAATAGCTTACTAACTACTGTGGCATCATCCATTTTACCACCAGCACTCTTGATCTCACCAACTATCTCTTTTATCGTCTGACCATACTGTTGGATATTCTTACCTTCAACCATATACATGTCATCAAACTTCCCTCTTAGACTCTCTTCCTTGGCAATCTTGACATGGTCATCACCGCTATAAATCTCTTCAAGTTTCTTCCATACCTCATGTGTAGTATCCAGACCATGAACATCAACATATTCAACATCAAATAAAGAACTGATAATAGCCTCTAGTGTTTGATTATTTTCTTGTTGTACTTTCTTCTGATCATCACTCATAATCCCACTAGGTTCAACATATTGAGTATTAACATGTTCCTAGTATTAATTTCCAAGACTCTTGATGTAAATTTTCATTCAGTCACTCCATATCCTATAGTTCTCTCTATTAAACTTCATACCTTCCTTCTTCATCATGATTTACAAGATTTTTACCTCAAGTTGTTAGGCTTAGACCTTAGAGGACCCGAGAAGTGCTCTGATACCAATTGATGGTATGATGAAAGAATAAGGGTCCGGTCAACTACTAAGAGAGGGGGGGGGGGGTGAATAAGTAGATAGAAAAACTGATAAAACTTCACCAGTCTCAAAATCAATCTCTCAAAGTAAACTTAGAACTATCAATGCAATATCTCTATCAAGATAAAAACTGTCAAAGTAAATTGGTTGACTTTTACAACAGATAATAGTAATCAACTTGAAACTTATAATCATTCAAATACTTTTATTGACATAAGTAGAACTTCATTTCATATTTCTTTTGGTTATCACGACTTATCAAAGTGGAATAAGTAGTTAAGCAAATCTACCATAAAAACATTGAACACTTGACATAATATTTTTGATGTGGAAACCTAAATGGGAAAAACCACGGTGAGATGGAACTCACAAGAAATTTTGAACTCTTTTGAAGTTCGCCCTGTTAGGAGCCAAGCCTGTTAAAGCTTCACAAAAAGTCTTATCAAGGACTGATCCTATTAGGAATCACCCAGTCAAGGGATTGACAATAATGCCTTGTTAGAAGCAATACCCTGTGAGAAGTAACCTTTCAAAAGGATTTAGAATCCAAGCTAATGGATCACCTTGTTAGAGGATTTGAATAACACCAAGCTTGTTAGAGCTTACACTATTAGGGGATTTAACTGTTGTAATTGTTAGAAAACAATAGGAGTTTGCTGATCTGTTTGAATAGCACTTCACTTGCTTGTTCACATCCTTTTCATGCTCCTATCTGCCTTTACTCAAACTGCAGATACATCATTCGGTTCGGTAACCACACACTCAATTCAAATTTCCCAGCACACTTAAAACTAAACAACTCATCGACCTTATAAACAAACCAACTAGGTCAGTAACACAACAAAAACCTAATTCTGATAGAGATTACAAAAACAAATCAGTTCAAGTATGACCATTGGATTACATAACAATCTCTACACATCATTCAAGAAAGCCTCAACTACTCCTTGATCACCGCTTCATCGAACTTAGTAGCTCATCACGTGCTTTGCATTATATGCAATATATTTTCTCATTCCCAAGACAAAACAAAGTTACCTCAATGCGTCAAAATAACTTTGCAACTCTCTTCATACAATATGCATACATGTCATAATCATTACCACTCGTCATCAAATCATAAACCAATATAACCAGTTCACCAAACTATATCGGTTAGGGTTTATCACAACAACAGGTAGGGTTTACCGATTCTACTCTCCAATACTTATCAATACCTGTTCACTCCATAAACTTTCCTACCGGTTATAGTTCCTTCACTTAGCTCTTCCTACCGGTTACAAAACACCATTACAATAATAACATTACCAGTTAATTGATATCAATGACAACATAATGCATCATTAATGCAATCTTCATGCAAATGCCAACAATGTGTTTCTCCACTTGTGGTGAATTATGAGAATATTGTTAATTTCTTCTTGGTGAAAGAAAGGTGATTTTTTTAATTTTTGGGTCTTACTTTTACTTGTAACTAAGTTTGGGCACATAAGGGGTTTTCAATATTTTTGGATGTCAATATTTAAGGGTGTGCTTTATTTTTTTGAGGTATAGGGTTGAAGATTTGATGGATTCGTGATTGGTTGAAATCAATATTGTCTTTTTATTAATTATGGTTATGCATATCTCAAATATTGCTTGTGTTTTTAGAGTCCTCCATTCTACAAGAGAGAATCTTTAGAGGTTTGAATGGATCTTCATACAATTATGATTGGACATTTGAGGCTATATTGGGAAAACTCGATGAGGCCTGGAAAGACTTGTATAAGACATGAATTGAATAAAGTGTAATAGGGTCACCATCAGAGGTTGGAAAAAATGGAGGTAGGAGGTTCTTTTATCATCCCAAGCTAACTTCTCACTTAGGGATGATTTATTGCATGAGAAACACCCTATTTGTGTCTGTAATGGAAAGAGGGGGCTTGAAATTACGTGTCCCTTAAAAGAGAAAGTGGGGGTATATATTTCTTGTGGGTACACTTGGTATATTCAGGTTTGGTTGGTGGTCACTTGAGGAGGCATTAGACACACTTGAATGAGATGTGGAATTTTAGAGGAAAGGTGTCTCATGTGCGAATATTTGGTTGGTGATTTATATAAAAGAGGGGGAGTTACCACAACACTTAAGGAGATATTAGACACACTCAAAAGAGATGTGTGATTTCAAGGGAAAGGTGTCTCATGTGCAATGCTAGAGGAGGTATTAGACACACTCGAAGGAGATGTGGAATTTTGGAGGAAATGTGTCTCATTCTACATGGAAGATGGGAACACTTTTATGTTCTCTCATATCGTGTAGGTGGTTGCAGGTTCTATAGTTAGGAGATTAATTGATATAATTAATTTTATGTTTCCTAGGTGGGAGAGGAGGATTGGTGAAGGTACTTCATCAAATTCTCCAGAAGGGTTGTTTTCAACCCTTACAATGTTCCACTCTTTCTCAAATTAATGTAGTGAGGGGGTAGTACTGGAGTATTACATTAGCAAGTAGATTTAGTTTTAGTTTAGATTAATTAAATTTTGCCTTTACAATTTAGTTTTCTAACTACTAGTTAGTCTATAATTGTATCACCTTTTTAAGGCTATGCTTTGAATCAATTAAACATCAAAAACACTTTCCACTGCACTCTCATTTTTTTCATCTAACATTAAGGTCTTTGTTTCACACATGTAGAAAAATAGGAAAACAAAGAAAAAAAATTCTCAGAAGTATTTTATACCTAGGTATTAATTCCCACATTTCAATTAAAAAGAAGTTAATTCAAATACATAGAAAAAAAGTTGTGTGATATGACATACTCATCGGTCGAAATTGTAATTACTCTAACTTTCAAAATCAATTAAAAAAATATATGCAACAAAAAACTATGAAAAAATTTGCATGCACTAGATATTGGTGTGACAAGTCTATATTTTAAAAAATAAATTTTATCCTTGGTACAAATTTTTTTATACATTACAACATAAACATTACATTTTTTAAATATTGTACTATAAGAAAAAAATAGTAAAAGTTAAATACAAATATTTACAATTTATTTTTAATTTAAAAAATATTTAAAATCTACACACAAAATCTCATAAATTTGCAGTTTGCATCATATTTAAATTTATTTCATGAAAAATGTTGATTTAATTGTCCGAAGATGGTTAAAAATTGTGACTCATTATTATGGTCTTGATACAAGAGAAATATGAAGAGAATAATCTAAGGAGATTGCAAGTGAACCCAATTAGAAATTTATAAGATAGCTGATTTTAATCTAAGTAATAATGTATGACAATAGAGCCTAGCATGTTAAGGGGAAAAATTCACACTTCTCCCAATGTAGGATCAACATGATAAAGATTTGATAAAAATTTGGAATTTAAGTGATATAATAATTTAAAATAATAATTTAAAAGGATTAAGATATATGAAATAAAGTTAAAAAATGTGAATGTATTTTAGAAACCAAAAAATATGCTTGTGTTTTATGATCCACAACATGTGCTCACATTTTATGGTTGTAAAAAAAAATTATGTTTTGTAATTAGAAAATACATTCACATTTTATAAATCATAATATCATCATGTTATATGATTTTCAATATAATGTGAACATCTTATATAGAAAATTAACCATTTGGCCACATTTTTGTACACTATTTCAATGCACTCAGCCATATACCTTTTTGACAAAAATGTAGATAAACCGTGCTAGCATGATAAGAGTAAAACACTTATATGACCTTATGGATTCATAAGAGCTATATGGATTTTTGCACAATACTCTATTTAGAGCTCTTAACAAGCCTTTATGAAATCTAAATAGCAAACTCTAACATGTTTACTGTCAATTTTACTGTAGGACGCACTTTATGAACCAAACAAGGGCTTGCATAGATCTCAACTTTTGATAGCATGTAATATTTATCAAAGGACCAAGGATAATTCAAACTAGATTTCAATTAAGCAATCAATAATTCATATTTGTAATGTTAATTTCAAACATCAAATATATGCGTTTATATAGATAAGGCAGAGCCTTAAGATATGATTTAGAGAGTAATTGTTAAAAAAATATTTAGAAGATTATTTATTAGTTAAAATTCACTTTAAAATGCAGGTAAAATATTAACTCTAAGTAGAATTATATTATTAATATTAAATAGATTGCATGAAACTTTAAATCATATTTTTATTTCTTAATTTTACACATTTGTAGAGAACATTTGAAGGTTTGAATGGATCTTCATATAGTTAAAACTATTAATATTGTTGGTTAAGAAAAAAAGGCTAATGTCCTAAGTAAACTTAGCTAAATATTAAGTCATAATTCATAAGTTTAATGTGTAGATATAATCAAAACTAATCAAGAATATATTTTGGTTTTTCTTGAAACCTAGGACTCTTAGGATCAAATAAATTCATTTTTTAGAAATATTGGTCCAAGATGTTCTATTTGAATGTGATTGTGTTTGAATTTGTTTTTATAATTTTTAAGCTATAATATGGATTCATTGTGTGAGTTTAGAAGTTGCCTCTTTAGGTGGAGCATTTCATCAAGTCAATTATTGGCTAATAGGGAGGTGGTCCATAAAGGATCAACAAGGCAATATTGATTCCTCACAAGGCAAGACACTCTAAGTCAAGGTCAAGACAAAGGAAACCATTCACATCTATAACTATTTCAAGAGTGAGTTCATCACCTCCATATTGAAGAGCTTTCTCCTTGAGAAGTGGGGATGGTTAGGCTCTTACCTTCAAAATGATAGATTTCTTTAATTGACTCTTGAAATTTTTTTGTTGCTCTCAATTACAATTTCACATGTTCTCTACAAATGTATAAAATTAAGAAATAAAAATATTAATAACAATAATTGCAGAATTTCTTACCTAAACTAAACAATATTTATATAACTAAAAATACTTAGTTTATATATCAACATCCTTAAGAACGTTTTTAATATAATTTAATTGTTTTCAATATTTCATAAAATATTAAATTAAAAAAATTATATAATTATATTTCTTATATTCTTATTACTTTTACATTATTTATAATTTCATAATACATTTTTACACATATTTTTGTATTAATCATTTCTTACAAATAATCTTTTAACTTAGACCTTAAAACAACATAAATTAAAAATATTACTCATCTCCTAAGAAAAGTCAAAATTAGCCAACCAGATTGTTTAAAGTGCATAATAAGTAGTATTATGTGCCTTGGACAAATTTAGTTATTACTTATAAATTTCTCTGAAAGGACGAGCTTGAATATCTACCAATCAGCTCACTTAAAAATTAAACTGTTAAATTTATCTGCTCTAATGAACTCATACTCCCCTATGAGAAAAGTCCAGAGCATGAGTATTGATCCACAACTATTAAAAACCTTCCCTTTACTACTTATTTTGGGTTTGCTTTTTATGAATTTAAGATAGCATATCACAAAAGCAAAGGTTATTGTCAAACAAAAACTACTTTTTCTTAAACATCTAAAGCAGAGTAAAAATAATTCTCAAAGAAAGCTTAATTGAAAAGGATGAGTCATCAAATATGATCTATCATCCACTTGATCTAAAATAAAAGAGATCGTTAAAAAATATATAATCATAAGCAAACCCTAAAATTCTATTTACCACCAACTCACAGTTATGAACACCAATGCTTCAAAAATTTATTATTTAATGTCAAGAACACAAATGTTCAATAACTGAATGACAATACAGTAATACATTGATAGTGGAAGCATAGCCATAGCCTGTTCAAAACAAAGCATTTACAAGACATCCAAATAGCAAGGTCACCATCATAAACAAATAATTCCCCTGGCTATTCCCCACTCCTGAGTCTTCAATGCCTTGGCTAATCCCCACTCCCACTCCCACTCCTGTACCATCACAAATATAGAGATTTATTGAAGGACGATTATTCATATTCATAAATCTTTTTTCTATTCTATTGTTCTTATGATAGATCATAAAATATGATTCTAAAAATAGATCCAAAATATACACTATTAAATTCAGAAACAACAATGAAAAACAATTAATATTATTAAAATGAATCCTACCATTGTCGTTAGGGGCAGGAGAAGGGGCCTGGTCATGAGCATAGCTATTTGGAAGAGCAGTTGCAATGATTAGGATCACCATTATGATATAACCCATCTTCACTGCCATTTTTACACCACGGAAAATAGATGAATTACTTTCTTTTGAGTAAGGGTGGCTGTGAATGGGAGTTGAGAAGATTGCAAATGGAGGATTGCAGAGATGGGCTTAAAAAGGGTGGAAAGTAGAGTTTGAGAAAGTGTTGTTACGAGGAAATGCAGGGACGTTTCCGTTTTGAAAGTTGTATAGTTAAAATTGTGTAAGCAAAGACAGTGTCTTACAGAGAATGTAAGGAAAGTTCTCATCTTACATGGCAGTAGACGAGAGTGTGTGAGGAAAGATCACAGCGAGTAGTTAGGCTGAAAAGTGGCTTATTATAGCATTGAAGAGAGTTCCAAATTGATAGAAAACTATGTTTCTATAATGTACCTAGCCGAAAATGATATGTCATGGATTCTTAGGTATTTGACAATGTTTTTTTAATGATTATTTGCCATCCGAATTCTTCCTAAATTTTAATCCTAATAATATTTGTTCTACTTTGATCTTTAGATGTTTAGTTATTTAGGATGATTTTTCAATTTCATTTTTTTATTGTAATAAAAATAATTATTATTATATTTGTATATGCATGCATATTTCTATTGTATGGTGATTATCAAATAATTTTTTAAATTTAATCTCTTTTAAATAAATCTTCAAAATTATTTAAACATTATCATTTTTCAAAAAATTACAAGTTAAGGGCAAGTTATAGGTGCAAAGTTATAAAGAATGAAATCTAAGGTTGTATATGAAACTACCATTGCCAAAAGGCACAATAATAACAATCGTAACACTTAGAAGCTAGAAGCACTCTGTTTGTAGTAGTGTTGGTGTTTGGCTGACTTTTGTTAGCCCAACTCTATTTGGGCTGCTAGTTTTCATGGTTTATTCTCTATGGCAGTGATATATTGCGGGTTCCAGATCCTGGTAAAATTTGAAGGTTTTGGATCCCTCCAAAACTCGTTGTAAGGAGTTTCAGATCCCCTCAAAACCTGGTTTTCCCATAATCAAAAACACCTAGAAGCTAGAGACAAATGTTGATCTTATGTAAATCTTAAGAGTGAAATAGAAACATCCTATGTAGTGTAGATTAGAGCTAGAATAGAATAGTAGATAAACTCAACCACAATAGACTACTCTTCTCTCTCTTCTTTTAAGACTAATCTTTCTACTTTAATTTATATTATAAATATATATTAAATTTATATTTTTTTTATACAAATTATTTGAACTATATATAAAAAGGCAATGATTAAAAAAATAACTAAAAATCTATAATCTTATTTTTTCCTTTCCATTGTAACAAATCTAATCTCTTACATATTCATTTTCATTTCTTTTTTTATAATATTCGCAATCCTCTTCTTTGGGTTTTTTTATTCCCTAGAAACCCATGTTTTTTATAATATGAAAAAATTATAGTTTGAATATATGATTTTGCATTCAAAGAAACCACTTAATGGAGCAGAAGAAGAAACAAACATCTCAAATGGGCTCCTAGTAAGTATAAAACCCCTAACCCCAATTTATAGGGTTCTGGTCCACTGAATATGAAAAAGTCTAAAATTGGAAAAAACGGGGATACCAAGGGAAAGGAGAAGGAAATAAAGCTAGAAATCCCTATTAACATTGAACAACAGGAATAGGGGGATACCCAAAGAGACTTTGATTTTGGTATTGATCTCTTCAACAACTTTGTTAAAAGCTAGGAGAACTACTTTCTCTGGGTCAGTAAGGAGATTAATATGTTGAAGGATGGTATTAAGGGCATCATTGATACTTTTACTGAGATGCCCATGCCAAGAAAAATGGATAAACTTCTTTGAATGACACAAAAAATAATAGAAGATGTGAAGACCATGAAAATAGATCACGAATCAAGGATTGGTCAGTTGGAGTTTAGACTGGAAGAAATTAAGGGAAATCTGAAAAATCTGGTCGATATTGGCAAGGAAGCCATGAATAAAAATTATCAAGGTCTTAAAAATTTCAAGGCAATGATGGTGGATCAAAGAGCTCAGTCCACCACCAGTATTCTGTTATTATGAAGATTCGGTAACTAGTGAGAGCGGGGGTTGAATCGGTAGTAAAATAATTTTGCAATGCTTCAACTATAATAGCGGTAACTACTCAAACTATCCGGTTAGTAGATTTACCAAACCATTGAGTCAAGTGTTCATCAATATGCAAACTATGTAAAGATATCAAATGCACACATCAACAATGCAACCACCACATGAACATAGTTTTTTCACGTGGAAAACCCAAATGGGAAAATCCACGGTGGGAATTAGCACCCAGAAAATACTTGCACTCTTTCAAAATGTGCCCGGTTAAAGGCCTAGCTCAGTTAGGAGCATACAATATGCCCGGTTAAGAGCAGACCCTGTTAGGAGTCACCCCGTTAATGGACTTGCCTTAGCCCTATTAGGAGTAACCTTGTCAGAGGATTTTGAACCCAAGTTAATGAGCCACCCGATGAAGGGGTTTACAAAATAAGACCTGTTACGATCTACCTGGTTAAGGGATTTCAAATTGTTGTAACTATTAGGGAATAAGTGAAGCAAGAGTAAACACAACGGAAACACATAGATATGATAGAAGCAATGTAGAACAGATTGATTTATTGCATGAAATTTGATTACACCCAACTACCAACAACAGGTTTACAACATACTGGCACCGAGGCCTAGTAGAATAGGTCATAGCTGGGACCTTGAATTGAAAGATCTATCTTCTAGGAAAAGTCTACCTATCTGATACTCTGATTGATTCTCCTTGATTACATTCTAAATCATGATTACAAATATATATATCAATCCAAAGGATCCAGTCGGCCCTAATAGGACCTAAAATTGTGTCCTACAAAATCTGGTCATCTTGTTTTTATTTTACCCTTCGTCAAGGTATCAGGGTTCAGGGCTATGGGGAGTTGTGTCTTTTATGATTAAAAAATGGTTTGCAAGTATGTTTTCGGCCCCTTTTATATCCTGTTGTTACCTTTTTTCTCACTTAAGGCTAAGGGTTCTACTTTCGTTTGCAGGGCCATTTTCATTCTCTAGGCAAAACATTGGTTAACCGGTTCGTAAAGCATGGTTTTCCTAAGTCATCCACATGAGATTCCTTATAACCGGTCTCCTTTTATTTAAGCTTGCGCTTATTTTTCCTAAGTACAACAAGTGCTAAATACCTCAATCGTATGTTAAAGAAATGATAGATCTAATGACAAGTGCTTCCCCGCAATTAGAGATGTGAGGATTTTAATGACCACGGTATCATGAGATGATGCCACATGTTATTAGCAAAACTGGCAGGGTTAGTAGCGCAACTGGTAAAAATATTTGTAATAATGGTTTCCAAGCGATAAAGGTTGGTCAACTAATAGTTTCATCAATTTGCACATGTTCAAAATGAACGAGGATGTTTTATCTTGAGGTAAAAGGTGGTCGATTTTTAAATTCTGGATGAATTGATGGGCAGTATACAAAGAGGTGAAGTTTGAACATATTAGATGACCCTTTTATTCCTGCAATGGAAATTGTGAGGTGGTTACGAACCATGGCATCGTGGGATGCTGCCATGTGTCTCAAATTGGCCAGAAAGACCTACAGTGGCACTGCTAACAGAATTTGATAGAAAGAGGAGGTGTTGCTGATGTGCCACGATTTTGTGGGGCCACTAATACAGATGAAAGAACAGGTGATGATTCAACAAGGAGATCATCATTGGATTGGCCAACTAGGAAGGTGATCGATGAATAGTTTTCAAATTTCTTAATTACAAAGCTAGGAGCCGTTGTTTCGCTCGCATGAATATTAATGATGGATGAGACATTGGCGTCCTTTCCTGAAAAAATAATTAAAATACTCTTAAAGGTTTTTCATTCACACAAGGTTTCATAGAAATTCTGAAGAATTTCCTACTGTTGAAGGAGACTAAAGCGACCCTCTGCGACACGAAATTGTCATTTTAGTGAAAATCAAAAGTAGTATGTCTATCTTAGCTCTCCATGTGTTCTTAAAATGAATTGATGTTGCACATTGTCAAAGATTGCAAAAAGAAGATTCAATTTGTTCTAGGGTTAAGATATTAGATAGAAAATAGTGAAATCTGTTTGAATTTCTCTAGAAATTTGAAATTTTTGTGATAAGCCCTAGACTAGGAGGTTTAGTAAGAAAGCCCTAGTTGTAGAAAATGCCTCTCACACATAAGCATTCAAAGGAAGTGAATTATATGAAAATAAATCTTTATGATGATTTCTTGGACTAGTTAAAACCTTCCATAAATGATAAACAATAAGGGCAAAGGTATGTGGATGGAAAAACCTTAGGGGAAGGTTGACTGACAAAGCATTCCGATTGGCGAACACTAGTATACTGGCAATTGGGTCAAATATGTTCAAATTATGGTATGGATAAAGGAAATTAAATTCCCCATTATCTAGTCCTTGGCAGTATGATTTGGGCAAGTTGGTGGCACCGGGTGTTTTTATGGATGTTGATTTGCTTAAGACTATTGCAGACAGATAGGACCCAGTTTCAAGAGTTATCAGAGGAAATGATGGTGAGATTTTGTTAACCATCAGAAGGGAAGAATTTCAAGAGATTTTTAACTTATATGATCCATCCCCTAGCTTGGTACCAATAAATTTAAATGAATAGAAGGAAGAGTATTTCAAAATGAAGGAATTCATTAGAAACAGTTTCCTTCCAATGCAGTTAGCCAGAGTGGGAAGTACAACATATCATATCGGCCCTAGTTCAGAGTAGCCATTCCCGATTGGTGCTTTCACTCCCTATTTCCATACTACTTTCTTCTCTTTTTTGCCAAGTATTGGGTTTTAGTCCCATTATAGTAATATCGCTTGATTCCATGTACATGGCTATGCAGATACAACATCTAGATTTTACAACAGTTTTTGACTTCGCCCATTATCTTGAGGAAAAGATTATGAGGGGTTATTAAACATTAAGAATTAGGTGGCTAGGGTTAAATTCTCCTGGTATTCTTTACTCATGCATATGCTGCTTTCATGGAATGCAGATTATTTTGAGGGTACTATGAACCTTAGAAACACAATAGATAATTAGGAGATTCCAGTATAGCTCTGGAGCACAGACATGTCATGGGATAGACAAGAGGCTAGTTATATAAGATTTGATAACAATTTTGCCTCTAGATTAAGACAAAGGATGACAATGAATCCTCCAAGGATTCCTAGAGAGTTGCATGATTTTGTGAGACCCAAGGAAAGGGTGGCTCTTCCTAGAATTGAACATAATTGGGGAGACTTTATCCCATACTCTATAAGCACTATGATCAGAATTTATGGCTTTTCCGAACAACCCCATGTACTGCCTTTCAATGTTCCTCTGAGAATGGGTTTTGTTGAGGTAATGTGGCAAACTGGATGTATCCAAGATAAAGAATTGAAAAATAAAGGAAAGGGTTCACTTTTCCCGGATTACACCATTATCCCTTACTTTGTGATTATAAAGGGAGGATATGAGAATTTTGACAAATTATTTGATCCATGCCATTTGGGAGTAAGTATAGCTAGAAATAGTGATCCTGAAGGTTTCTTCAGCATTTTTAGAAAGAGAATAAAAAGTAACTCTGTTGCCCCATATTCATAATTTTCTAGGGGCCTTGATCAGGAATGAATTTGATCACACGATGCAAAAATGGAGAAAGGAGAAGTGGATAATTTTTAAAAAATTACGGGGTGCTATTCAGAATATGGATCCAAATTGTGATCCATTAAAGGTGTTTTCTCCATCCTACACCAAGATTGAATTTGTTATGAAATTTTTGGATGAGTTGACTAAAGTTTTGAGGGAGAAGCTAGCCAAAATTGAAGAAGTTCATGGTTGACAACAATTAAGATCACAACCTCCTATATCCCATAGAGTAATTGGTGTGATAGTAGAAAGGCCTGTTCAAGAGTCTCCTCACAAAAGAGTTAGAGAAGAAATAAGTGAGGAAGAGGATAGTAGCAGTGATAGCGAGAGATTGACAAGGAGAAATGGTAAGAAAATTATGAGTTCAAAGCCTTTCTCCAAGATAACAACTAAACCTTTTCAAGGAGTCGGGATCATTGATCTTGAAGATTCTGATAGAAGTCCCTCACCATCAGATGTATCTGTTTCACTGGTAAGGCAAGATGAAGCTTAGGTAGAGGGAGATAGGTTTGTTTTTTATTAAGTAAAAACAAGTTTTAAGGGACCCGAAACCCGATTACATTACGAAAGATGAGCATGACAGAAACGAAACAAAACAGCTGCAAAAGACTAGCACAAAAACCAACAGCTAAGAAAAAGACAACAAGAAGCCAACAAGAAGTTGGCCTCAAACCTACCATTACAAATCAATTGAAAACTTTAATAGACTCCTCAGCATTCTGAACCAAGAGCATCATCACCTTGGCCGCTTCGTTCAGATCATTGCTTTCCTATCTCAGCTGGCTATCTTTCATTTTGGTCTCCATCCCAGTAGTGTTCTACCTTGTTCTAAACCTGGGAATCTAGTGGGTGGAGTTGGAAGTTGGTACATCTTCAATGATTACCAGATTCTTTGATAGTTTTGATACTTAATATAAGCACAAATCCAATAGCCAACAAGATGAGAGGGGGGGGGTGAATCATACAAACTTAATCATCCATAAAAACATCAGATTCAACCTTGGTAACATATATATCAACAATATAACCAAAACTGGTAAACATGCAACCTCAAAAGCATATGAACAATATAAATCTCATAACACTAGAATTAACGTGGAAACCTAAATAGGGAAAAACCAATGTGGGATTTCGGACCCACTAAGAAATATACTCTTCTAGAGTATGCTCAGTTAAAAGCAAATCCTGTTAAAGATTACAAACACATTGCTAGATGTGACCTGGTTAAGGGATTTCCCTCAGATCTGTTAGGATCTTCACTTTGTTAGAAGTGACCATGTCAAAGGATTTCAAACACTCAATTAGAATGTCACCTTGCTAGAGGATTTACATATAAGACTATTAAGTCCACTCGGTTAAGAGATTTTCTGTCACTTTCACAAAATAATAGTAATACAAATCTATCTGCAACTTCACATCTAAAATGCTCAAGAAAATTCTTATTTGTTCAATATAATCTAGAAATACAACTAATCTTGTCTATCTGCTAGGCTTCTATACTCTGTTATTCAAACAGGTCTTCAAGCTTTTGTGCTCGGTAATCACTATTTAGCATCCCTGTGCATACATTTGCCTGCATACATTATTTATCAACAGTTTCCTATTTATAAAAAATTAGATAACTGCTTAATCTCCTTGATCACATTTCCCATGACCAATCATAGCCATCAGATCTTCAATCTTGTCTAGGTTCAATGCATCTTTCAATCTGAAAACATTTTACCCCACCTTGGAATTTGCATACTAGTCTTGGAACTTGTGCCAGTGTATTGCGGTTCATTCTGAGCTATAGATCTTCATGCGGACTTTTCATTGCCTTAGATTTGTTAACAAACTTCTTCCACAGCTTACCAATCATTTGATCCGCTCCAGCTCATCAGCTTCCTTCATTAAATACTGCATGTAAACATTTAATGCATTTTGTTATAGCTCGGTTACAACTCGGTAACAACTTAGTGAATACTAAACTTCACTTGGTAGACATTCCACCTTCACTAACTGATAGCGATAACCTTAGGGTTTACCAACTAGGTTTCTTAGGGTTTACCGACTAGGTTCTTTGATTGATAACATAGTATAGTATTAACCTTTACAATTTACAACATATGTATGATGTCAAAACAATCTAAAACATCATAATCTCATCATTGTCTAACTCGGTAGTAGTTTCCCATTGAATACATTATTCATCCCCTTATTCATCATATTCTTTCATGTGTCTTTGACCGACATCTTTATAATCTTCATATTATACTTCTCAAGATATGGCAACATCATACTGAATTAGAAAATCAATTTCTTGACATCAATGACAAAATAATAATATCAAGATAGTAAAACATCTTTAATCAGTTATATCCATAATCATCAACAACCTTCTCAATATCCTTATGAAATGCCAACAATCTTTCATTGTCTGTTATAATGCAATATTGCCAACAATCTCCCCTTTTGGCATTGATGGCAAAACCAATTGATTTGAGCTTAAAAGATTTGGATTGCTGTGATTCTGAAATGCTGAAAAAATCTCCCCCAAACATTAGACTTCTCCTCATTTCTATCTTCTTTCCAATTTGTAGTTTGCTCTTAGTCTTCTCCCCTGACAGGTCTTCTCTCAGTCATCTTTCCTTCATAGTAGTCTTCTCCCCCTTTGACAACAATGCCAAAAAGTAAAGAACTAAAACATAATTTCTTTCTATGAGAAGTCATTTCCTGCTCTTGTGTATCAACTGAGTCTCGGTTAGAGCATTTGTCTTCACCTTTAGAATACATCCTAAAGTGTATAACTCAATATCAACTCCCAAAAGATATTCATTAGTAATCGGATTGACACTTTCACCGAACTCGGTCAATGAGTAAAAGATAGGGGTAGGACCCCTAACTTACTTCTGAGATATTCAAAAGTGTCCTTTGGTAGTGGCTTGGTGAAGATATCTGCTATTTGCTCCTTTTTGCTAACATATACCAACACCACTTTCTTCTCTTGAGCTTCTTCTCTAAGATAATGATACTTGATAGATATGTGCTTTGTCTTAGAGTGCATAATAGGATTCTTTGAAATATTAATGGCACTAGTATTGTCACAAAATATAGTTACTGGCTCGGTAACTCTTTCATTTATACCTTCTAACAGTTGTTTGATCCATGCAATGTTGGTACAATTCAATGCTGCAGCAATGTATTCAGCTTCTGTTGTTGACTGTGAAACACATCCTTGTTTCCTGCTAAGCCATCTCACTAGTCTTTCTCCTAAAAAGAAAGCTCCTCTACTTGTGCTTTTCCTGTCATCAATCTTGCCTGCCCAATCAGCATCAATATAAAATTTTAAATCAAAATCATTTCCTTTTTGATATACTAAGCCATAATCCTTTGTGCCTTTGAAGTATCTAAAAATTCTTTTGATTGCTGTTATGTGTCTTTCCTTAGGATATGCAGAGAATCTTGCAACTATACCTACTGTATGTGCTATATCTGGTCTACTGTGAACAACATATTGTAGTTTTCCAATCATGGATCAGTAGAGTGTCTCATCAATAGATGCAGATTCATCATTCTTTGATAATTTGCAGTTGGTAGTTATAGGAGTACTTATTGGTTTTGAATCATCCATTCCAAATTTCTTCAATATTTCCTTTATGTACTTGGATTGAGTAATGAAAATCTCATTTTTCATTTGCAGTATCTGTAAACCTATAAAATACTTTATCTCACCGATTAATGACATCTCAAATTCTTTGCTCATTTCATTTCCAAAGTTCTTGCATAAAGAGTCATTTCCACAAAATATAATATCATCAACAAATATGATTGAGATCAGTATTCCATTTTCATCATTCTTCATGTACATGTTGTTGTTCTCACTTGTCCTTATAAAACCAATCTTAATCAAATCAGAGTGCAATCTTTCATACCATGCTCTTGGTGCTTGTTTCAAACCATATAAAGCTTTGTTGAATTTACATACCTGATCTTTATTATTGTCTTCAACAAATCCTTCAGGTTGTTCAATGAAAACTTCTTCTTCTAATATTCCATTCAAAAATGCAGATTTGACATCCATTTGATATATTTTGAAGTTCTTGAAAGCAGCATAGGCCAACAACATTCTAACTCCTTCAAGTCTAGCAACAGCTGCAAAAGTTTCACCATAATCAATTCCTTCTTCTTGAGCATAACCTTTGCAAACTAGTCTTGCTTTGTTTTGAATGACTTTACCTTTTTCATTTAGCTTGTTTCTGAAAATCTACTTTGTATCGATTAGATTTTTGTCCTTCAGTCCAGGGATTAGTGTCCATGTGTCATTCTTCTTGATTTGATCAATCTCTTCTATCATAGCATTTACCCAATCTTCACTGTTAAATGCCTCTTTTACTATTCTCCGTTCAAATTCAGATATCAAGCATGTGTTCTGTCTCAGTTTGTTCCTTGTCATCACTGGATCATCCTTATCTCCTATAATCTAACTTGGTGTATGACGTCTTCTGACATACTTGGCTAATACAGACTCAGTAGGCTCTGTATGATCTTCTTCATCACTCTGTAATTGGATATTCTCTTCATTTTTTTCAACAGTCTTCTTGGTAGGATTTCTCGATTGAACATAGACAAATTCATCATAGTTTTCTGGTTCCTTGGAATTTCCTTCATCATTTCTTTCTGCAAATTTATCAATTTTCACATTTGCACTTTCTACTATTTTGTTAGATGATTTGATCAGACATTTAAATGCTTTGCTTCTAGAAGAGTAGCCTAGAAACATTCCTTCTTCACTTTTCTGATCAAACTTGCCATTTTCATCATCTTTATGAACATAGCATCTACTTCCAAAGATTTTAAAATAACTAACATTAGGTTTCCTATCATACCAGATTTCATATGGTGTCTTCAAAGTACCTTTCTTCAATTGAACTCGATTCAAGGTGTAAACTGTCATGCTTATTGCTTCTCTCCAAAATGTTTGTGGCACCTTCTTTTCAATCATTAGTGTTCTAGCACAATCCACAATAGATCTGTTTCTTCTTTTAGCTATTCCATTCTGTTGTGGAGTTCTCGGTGCAGAGACTTGTCTTTTAATACCATGATCATTGCAAAATAAGTTGAACTCATCAGATGTGAACTCTCCTCCTCTATTTGATCTAAGACATTTCAGTTGTCTTCTTGTTTCATTTTCAACTCTTGCCTTGTACCATTTAAACATTTGAAAAGCTTTTGATTTTTCTTTTAAAAACATTACTGACATCATCCTTGAATAGTCATCCACAAATAATATGAAATATTTATCACCATAATAACTTTGAACTTTCATAGGACCACAAAGATCAGTGTGCACTAGATCTAAAATTCCCTTAGAAGTGTAAGACTTACTTGTAAAGCTTGATCTTGTCATCTTACCCATCTGGCATTCTCGGCACATAGCATTCTCAGGTTTTTCAAGACTCGGTAGACCTCTTACTCTGTACTTCTTACTTATTTTGATCAGATTATCAAAATTGACATGACAAAACCTTTTATGCCATAACCAGGTATCATCAATCTTTGCATGCAAACACTTATTCTGAGTTGAGTCAAGGTGAAATGTATTACCTTTTGTTTGTGTCCCGGTAGTAGCTAACTTTCCATTTTTGTCATGAACTTTGACAATTCCCTTCTAAAATTTTATTAAGTAACCTGTGTTGTTTAGCTATGCTACACTCAACAAATTGTATTTCAAACCTTCAACCCAATAAACATCATTGCATCTTGCATTATCAAGAAGTGTTATAGATCCTTTACCTCTTACTGGACATGGTGCATCATTACCAAATCTAACATAGCCTCCATCATAATCTTCTAATATAACAAACTTGTGTTTATCTCTTGTCATATGATGTGAGAATCCACTATCTATAATCCAAGAATCATTAGTGTTTATGTGAGATATTAGGGCTTTGTCTTCATACCTTTCTTCATCCGATCCATCCTTGATAGCCACATAAACTACTTCCTCTGTATCAGTCTCATCTGATTTATCATCATTATATTCCTCATCAGCTATTAAGCATGTCTTTCTATCTCTTCTTCTAAAGTCTCGGTGTCCTCTATAATGATTATCTTTTTGTCTATCATCTCGGTAATCTCTTCTTTCAGTAAAATCTTTGTTAGGCTAGTTAGAAGCCATATGTCCTATCTTATCACAATTGAAACATTTCAAAGGTAGTTTTCCTTTATACTTACCTTTGCCTCTCGGTAGCCTTTTGGCTAATAGTGCTTCAAACTCTTCTTGCTTTCTGATTTCTTCATACAGTTTGTGTACTTCTTCCATGTTCTTCTGAAATCTTTCACTTGCTCTATTGTGATCTCCTTCAGAGTACTTATACTTTCTTTCATGGTAATCATTAGATTCATCAAGATGAAAAGAACTAAATGCAGATTCAACTTTATTTACCAAAGATCCACTGTTATCAAAATTACTTAACTCAAATGTATGTAGCTTACATATAGTAGCATCTAAAGAAACTGGCATATTAGGTACAGACCTCAATTCATTGATTGTAGAGACTTAGATTGCATAAGCTAGTAGAAGGGTTCTCAACAACTTACTTGTTATATCCTTTTCTTCAATAGTTCCACCTGCTCCTTTGATTTGATTGACAATCTCCTTTAGTCTTTTATTGTACTAAGTTATGTTCTCACCTTCATTCATCCTAATAGATTCAAGTTGTCCTCTCAGGCTATCTACTTTTTCTCTTTGAACATGTTCATCTCCTCCATATACTGATATGAGCTTATCCCACATTGCCTTGGCATCATTGCAGCCTTCTAGATCATTAAACTTTGAATCGGTCAATGCAGATGTTATTTCAATCATTTCTTGAATATGTTCTTGCTTTGCCCTTATCTCTTCCATAGTCAATGGATAGGTGCTCGGTGCAACAAAATCATTCTCCAAATAGTATACTACATATTCTCCAACTGCTAATAGATGTAGCTTCATCCTTTTCTGCCATGTAGAGAAACTTGACTTGTTCAGCTTTGATGCATCCCTCTTATACATCTTTGGATCTTTAACTCAAGTGCCTTTAAACTTTCCTTCCGGAGTCCAAAGCTCTGATACCAATTGATAGTTCTGATACTTAATATAAGTACATATCCAATAGCCAACAAGATGAGAGGGGGGGGTGAATCATACAAACTCAATCATCCATAAAAACATTAGATTGAACCTCGGTAACATATATATCAGCAATATAACCAAAATTGTTAAACATGCAACCTCAAAAGCATATGAACAATATAAACCTCATAACACTAGATTTAATGTAGAAACCCAAATAGGGAAAAACCACTGTGGGATTTCGGACCCACTAAGAAATATACTCTTCTAGAGTATGCTCGGTTAAAAGAAAATCCTATTAAAGATTACAAACACATTGCTAGATGTGACCCGATTAAGGGATTTCCCTCAGATCTGTTAGGATCTTCACTTTGTTAGAAGTGACCATGTCAAAGGATTTCAAACACTCAATCAGAATGTCACCTTGCTAGAGGATTTACATATAAGACTGTTAAGTCCACTCGGTTAAGAGATTTTCTGTCACTTTCACAAAAGAACAGTAATACAAATCTATCTGCAACTTCACATCTAAAATGCTCAAGAAAATTCTTATTTGTTCAATACAATCTAGAAATACAACTAATCTTGTCTATCTGCCGGGCTTCTATACTTTGTTATTCAAACAGGTCTTCAAGCTTCTGTGCTCGGTAATCACTATGTAGCATCCCTGTGCATACATTTGCCTGCATACATTATTTATCAACAGTTTCCTATTTATAAACAATTAGATAACTGCTTAATCTCCTTGATCATATTTCCCATGATAAATCATAGCCATCAGATCTTCAATCTTGTCTAGGTTCAATGCATCTTTTGATTTGAAAATGTTTTACCTTGGCTTGGAATTTGCATACTAGTCTTGGAACTTGTGCCAGGGTATTGCGGTTCAATCTGAGCTGTAGATCTTCATGCTGACTTTTCATTGCCTTAGATTTGTTAACAAACTTCTTCCACGACTTACCAATCATTTAATCCACTCCAGCTCATTAGCTTCCTTCATTAAATACCACATGTAAACATTTAATGCGTTCTGTTCTAGCTCGGTTACAACTCGGTAACAACTCAGTGAATACTAAACTTCACTCAGTAGACATTCCGCCTTCATTAACTAATAGCGATAACCTTAGGGTTTACCGACTAGGTTCCTTAGGGTTTATTGACTAGGTTCTTTGATTGATAACATAGTATAGTGTTAACCTTTACAATTTACAACATATGTATGATGTCAAAACAATCTAAAACATCATAATCTCATCATTGTCTGACTCGGTAGTAGTTGCCCATTGAATACCTTATTCATCCCCTTATTCATCATATTCTTTCCTGTGTCTTTTACCGACATCTTTATAATCTTCCTATCACACTTCTCAAGATATGGAAACATCATACTGAATTAGAAAATCAATTTCTTGACATCAATGACAAAATAATATTATCAAGATAGTAAAACATCTTTAATTAGTTATATCCATAATCATCAACAACCTTCTCAATATCCTTATGAAATGCCAACAATCTTTCATTGTCTATTATAATGCAATATTGCCAACAATTCTTATCCTGATTTTTTCTTTCTGAATGATCCATGAAAGCATTCATGTTCTCTGATGAAACTTTTAGGACCTAGAGACTATGGTTCATGAAGCTTTTCAAAGCCTTCTCGGTGCGGGAAACTCGGGTGTTAATGTTGTCTTTATCCTCCTTAGCCTATTCTTTCAAAATTTTGATAACATCCTCCAGGTGTTTCAAATCCCCTTTAATCAGGTCTTTTTCCAGCCAATCCTCCATCTCGATTTCCTCCTCAGCTTCACTGGTTTCCATCTCATCATTCTTTTTCTCAAAGTTTGTATCCTTAACCAGCTTATTTATCTTGTTTTCCAGATCCCTCTATTTACTTTGCATACTAGTAATGTTGTCGACAACCCATTTCTAAAAGTTGAAGGACTCCAGAGTACAGTTACGGGTAGTATTCAAGATAGTGTTTGCAAAATCCCTACCCTTTTTAGTGCCCACATCGTTAGGATTGTCATCCTCCTTAGAATTTAGAAAACTTTATGGTTTGAACCAAGGATGTAAGCACTACAGGCGAGAAGCCCCACTATTTCTCCAAGGTTCTCCCCAAGGTAAAGCTTGCTCCATTGTTAACACAGTAGAGACTAACCCATGGGGTTCGAACCTAGGTTGTATGCACTATAGGCAAGAAGCCCCACTATTTCACCAAAGGGTCATCGCCTAGGGAGATAGGTTTGTTGCAACAAGTGCAGAAATACAAATTGGTATTCCTATATTGCCTCCTAATTTGGAGTTGGATCTTACTCCCTTATATATTCAAGGTAAAACCTTCAAAGATGAAAGAAAAGAGGCATGTGATAGCTTCCTTGAGGATGATGGATTTGTAAAAAGCCAAGCCTTTTTGTAATTGGTATGGAAAAAAAAGGTTAAGGAATACAAAGGAAGAATTGCTCAGAGGAAAGCCCAAAGGCCAAAAAGATTAGACCAAGAAATCCAAGAGGAAGTAAAAAGTGAAATGAAGGAAGAGTTCAAGGAAATCACTGTTGATGAGGGTAGGAAAATTATAAGTTAGGTTGGAGTCTTGGTACTACCAGAGTGGGCTATAGTAGATGCAGTGGCATTTGATGCCATCAGGAAATCAAAGGAGGAAGAAGAGGGTTAGCATTAAGGGATCAGACTTTGTAGATGATTATGCAACCTTGGCTATATGGGCATTAGAGGAAGGACCTAGGAATCCTGACATCAGGGATTTAAACCCCAACTTGAGGGGAAGTTTGATTATAAAGAGGGCAGTCGACCCATCAAGTGTAGAGGCTACAAAGTTGAATGTTGATGTTGCTAAGCTGGCACATGAGAGTGTGAAAAAAGGAAGCCTCGGAGAGAGCTGAGCTAATGAATAAATTCGACAAACTTTTTAGTGATTATAATGCATCTCAGAAAAGATGTGTGGAATTACGAATGATAGTACAACTCCTAGAGCAAGGACAAATAAAGGTTTCATATCCTGCACTTGAAGGGTTGTCTGAGCCATCAACATCCAGGTCACCACCTGTGATCCAAAAAGAAGAAGAAGCTCAATTAAATAAAGGTACTAATATCCCTGGCATGATGTTGGTCCCATATGATGATGATGGTGAGCCTGATGCTACAAGATCAACTGAACCAAATGAGTCTCAACTCCTAGAGAAAATTGTTGAATTAGAGAATAAATTAAAATAATCAGAGAAACAATCAGCTGAGGAGTAGAATAATATAGTTAGTTATGTGCTAACTCATTTAAATAAGAAAATTGAATGTAGGTTGAACAGTATTCACGCCTTATATTCTTTACTTTTCGATGTTATTCAAAAGTTTATTGTTGATAAAGAAGTGGCAATTCCCCTGTTCACAAACTAGTTGCAAAGGGAAAATGAGCTTAGAATGATGTCTATGGCTTCTAAATTTTATATTGAGAAGCCATATGCACTCCAACCAGCACATTTGTTGGTAAAATCAATGCAGGAATCCCAAATTTTGCCAGAAAATATAGAAAGGAAGATAAGGGAGTTGATGAAGAGTTTTAGTGAATTAGAGCAAATTCTTTTGTCAGATATTCAAGATAGAGAGGGAGTAGTTAAGCCTTTGTAGTCTTGGAAGGAAGAGGCAGAGAGAGTCATCAACACCCTCATGGAAATGATTTGTGATGGGCTGAATATGGATATGCTAGAAGATAGTATGGATAAAATAATTTCTACAAGGTTACTTCTTGAAACTTTTGAAAGAGAGGAAAACCAAATAGTTGTTAAGTATATACCATATAGGGAAAAAGCAGTAGAAGTAATGAATTTTAATTGGCCATTCGATGAAGCATATAGCAGGTGGAGTGGCATGTATTTAAGTGATGAATAGAAAGTTGTAAACCATTTGCATAATTGTTTTTGTTTTCTAGTGACGAAATTTTGCAACTTGTAAGATAGGGTGGGATAATTTTCATCACGAGTTTTGAAGAAGGCGGCTGCAACTTTGATCCATTTGAAGCAAGTTTGAGGATGATTATTTTGTATAAAAAAATATGATTATTCATAGTCATTCTTAGATGATAGGTCTCTCCTCTGGCCTAAAGCTTGTTTGCTCCCTTATTTTTTATAAAAGGGAATTCAGGGCTATGCGACAAGGTTCAGAATTTTTGGTCCCTTATGTGTTCCAAATTTCATTTTCCAAATAGAAAAGTCTAGGTGAAACAAAAGGATTGTAAAAGGTCATTTTACAGAGCAAAAAAATAGAAAAGAGTCTTGTGCCTATGATTTTTGGAGGTTCTTGAAGGAGTTATGTATGGATTATATTCTTATAGAGACAACATAATTAATGAATGAATATATGATTCAAACCCATTTCTATCCAATGTATTGTTCTATCATGTTTTGAATATGTATTATCAAGAATTTTATCATTCATTACATTGTTGTAGTGTATGTAACCTTTTGTTCATGCTTTGGTCTAATAGATCAATTAAATGCTTGAATAAAATTACAGAATGATAGAAGTCTTTACAGGGATTTTGATAAGTAGTTTTGGGTGGGGATTACAAATATGATATATTGTAAGGCAATATCATCTTTGATTTTATGTTGTTAGATAAATTTTGTCAGAAGTACAGTCAAATACAATATGAATTCATGTACCCAATGGACTAAGGCATAGATCATAGCTAAGTGAATTCCTTGGTACTTATTTACTATTTGAAATCACCATTGGCTTGCTATAACTTGTTGAAAATCAGAATACTTTCATTTTATATGAATGTTATCATATGTATTAGTCATCTCATGCTCCAAATGGGTTGAGGATCATTGAGGAATTTGCCATTCCTGAGCATTCTCCCTTATTGTTGAGTTATAATATGAGATTATCTTCTTTATTTCATGTATGATTTGTGAGGCGTAAAATAAAAAATAAGCATGGGGATCACCCTCCCTAGTTTTGTAGAGCCTAAAGAATAGAAGGGTCAAGCATCCATGTCATTGTTGGTCCAAGTCTAAAGAATATTAAACAGTTGGAAGTGGCCTTCCATAGATATTATTAGGAGAAAACAACTTGGTCTTTGCCTTTGAGTCAGTGTAAATCCTCTTTTTGGGCACCAATAAAAATGGTGACTCTAATCGGGAAATGAATGACAAGGAGTTTCTTGTTAAAGAGTGCTTGTTTTAAAATATAGTACAAGTTTTCATAGTATTTCTGTGGTTTGATGGTATAGCCTGCGTTTCTGTATTTTGGTTCATGTTTTCCTATGAAAAGGGTGTTCTACATTTTTGTGAAAAAGATATTCTATTTTATGAACAAGGTTCATAGATTTATCTCAAGGAGTATCAAGTAGTATATTATTTGATATCCCAAAGTAATTTGGGTGCCGACTCTGAGGTTTTTACGCCAGTGCATATATTTTTGAAAAATTCTAACAAATTTTTGAAGCACTTTGTTACTATGAGTAAAGAAAAGAACATCAGAGGTTACATGAAGTTGCACCCTGAATAAAAATTGGAAGAGCTTCAGGGACCTCCGCAAAGACAAGCAATGAGAAGAAATGCAGAAATAAGTGTTTCTCCCTCATCATGGAAGCCCAAGCATAAGAATGCAAGTAAGTCATAGCTAAACTCAATTCCTATGGTTCATGCATCATCTTCCAAAAGTTTTGAATTAGATAGTTTAGGATTTTTTAATTCTTTATTTGATACACCTATACAAGAATAGATGCAACCACAAAGGAAAGAGTGCACTCAAGTCCAAAATTCAGAGAAGGTAAGGGCTCAGAGTAGAAGTAGAAGTCATCAAAGTGAGAATGCTATTGATGTACCTCCTCCTCTGGGTCTCATAACAAATTTTTCTCATAATTATGAATTAGTACAAGATCAAAATAATGTAAACTTGATTGACTTAGATGACACTTCTTGATCTGAAATAACCTTACCAGATCTAGAAGAAGCTTTTGGAGATATCAATACATTTAAAACTGAACTCCAGGAACAGATAGATCTCAGAAGTAAGAGAGAAAAGGAAAGGGAGTCTAAGGTTATTAGAGTTGTGATAGAAAGAGATAGTCTGATAAGACAATTAGCAATACTTAAAGCCTTAGCAGAAGAAAATGATAGGCCTAATATTGAGGGCCCTGTTCTAAGGGAGATTTTAGATAAGAAATCTGAAAATGTCATAAGGGAAAAGGCTAAGAGCAATATGGAAAATCATAAGTTAGTTGATCTTAACCAGCCAAATATTCAGGTTCCTAGATTGGACTTGGATAAGGGAAAATAGAAGGTATCTACCATTAAGATAGATGATAAGAAGTCTTTGATTATCCCAAATTTAAGCCTAAAGTTGTCCCAAATTGATATTGAGTTGGAAACAGCTAGGATAGAAAATGAAACTCTTGCAAAAGAGTTAAAGAGAGTTGAGATTGAAGCCTCAAATGCAGAAATGAAAAGGAAAATTGATTTCCTTAAATTATCAACTTTGAATAGTGTTTCATTTGTTTCCAGTCCATCCAAAACTTAGGATATTTCTGGTGCAGTGCCAAATGTTATTACAAGTGTTCCATCTCAAAATGACCAAAATATTCAGAATATTGGGAGTCCACCTGTTGGATAAAAGGGTCAGGGAACTACTCAAAATAGTAGTCACCCACAATGTCCTAAATATATCAACACAACGGTAGGGGTTAATACTAGAATAGATGCTACTATAGATAATACTACAACAAATGTTACAGGACGAGTTGCAGTAGGGCAATTTAAAATAAGACCTATCCATCTAGAGAGGTATAGGAAATTATATTTTGATGGGATCCTAGGATATCCCAATGTTCTCCCAAATGACTTAAGGGATAAATTCAGTAAATTTGTAGGTAATAATGCTATAACTAGTGAAGAACACCTAAGAGCATTCACTGATAAATTGAATGATTATAAGGTGGATCATGAAGATGTGGTTATGAAGTTATTTGTACAATCTCTGATAGAGGATGCCAGGGATTGGTATAGGGGATTACCAACTACAAGTATTAGTTCCTAGGAGGAATTTGAAAGATTTTTTAAAGAGCAGTATGGTGATAAGGCAAATCCGGGTTTTATATTAAATGAATTCAATAATATAAAAAAGTCATTGAACGAAAATGTGTCTGATTTTAATATCAGATTTCAAAAGGCTATGCATAAGTTGTTTCAAGTGTTAAGGTTGGATGACAATGTTTGTATGACTACATATATAAATGCATTTGATGCGAAAATGACATATATACTTAGAGACAAGGATCCTCAAACTTTAAGAGATGCATTTAGAATAGCTATAAATGTGGAAGGAAATAGAAGAGCTTCACGTAAGCTAGGAAGAAGAGAGGATCCTAGATTTTTGAGGAATGCCAAAGATAAAATTGAGAAGTCTTTAGGTACCAAACCTAAAGAAGAATAAATATTGGATAAGGTACTTAATACCTTGAAGGATTTAAAATTGACTATGGAAAAAAATGACAAGAATTCTATGCGAGAGAAGCCATCGTTCAATAAATTCAATAAACCACTAAAGTTACAAGATTACCCTTACAATGCCAACTAGAAAGATGGAAAGCCTTTCCAGTAGTAGAAGGGTAAGCAAGAAAAACAAACCCCTGATCCATTACAGAAACACACAGTGAACATGGTGGATGATACTCCTTGGTGTGTTCCTTGTCAATCACCTCGTTTGCTTGAATATTGTGTCATCATACAATTTATTTATGCTAAAGATGAGACACATGAAGAAGAGGAAGAAACCTTTGAAGGTGAAAATGTTGATTGTCTTATGATTTCTTCTTGTCTTGGAGAAGCAAAATGTTCTTCTGATATTGAGACTCAAGACTTTGATATAGATAATCAAAGGAAAATAAATGAAACATATCATCAACATGTTTTTTCTAATGAAGAATTATTTGTTGATGACCGAATGTGTAATGTTGATCAAGGTGAGTATTCTATGTCTTTAAGAAGACCCTCAAATGAAGAGATTACTAAAATAACAGTTGCTATGGTAGCTCGGGTAAAAAACAATTATCAATTGAGAAACAGGGCTGTAGGTGACGAACAGGGCAAGCCTTCACATCTATTTGTCAAAGAAATTCAAAATAAAGGAGAAGAGATTGGGGAGGATAAATCAGTGAAAGAGGCAACCAAAATTAAGGAGGTCAAGAAAAAGGATTGAGCCAAAAAAGAAGAGGTTGTAAAACCTACTGAAAAGATTCCTCCAATTAAGATGAAAGCAAAGATAGTTGAAGAAACTGTTTCACCTGTTGGAGGAGATTCACAGAGGATATAGAGAATTGAATGTAACATATCCAAGAAATATGAGGAATAACCAAGTATGTCACTTGAATTACCAAACTACACATCTGTTGTTATGCTTTAGTTGCTTTCTTAGATTACAGTTAAGGTTCCTTTGCAAGAGATGTTAAGAATTGAGGAACATAAGGAGAAAGCAATGGCTTGGGTCAAAGGTGCTTATCATCCTATTGAATTTGAAAATAAGAATATATCTCATAATATGAAGGAACGAATAATTAGAAATGAAGAAAAGCATAAAGAGTTAGAGGGAACGGTTTCCCAAATTCCCCAAATTTACCTTGAAGATGCAGAAGGGGAGAGTCTCGACAATGTAGATCCTTTCTTTTTAAGTGTTATTATCAATGGAGGAGTTTTGAAAAATTGCATGGTCGACTCTGGGGCCTCGAATAATGTTATGCTAGTAACGATAATGCAATCTATGTGTTTAAATGTAGATAATTCTCACAAAAGAAGTTGTGCTATGGATTCAAGAGAGGTGCCTGTGATAGGAACTATAAAGGCACTGCCTTATAAACTTGTTGCTTTCCCTAAGACAGAATTAATTATGAGTGTCCTAGTTGTGGATATTCCACCCCACTATGGGATGCTACTATCAAGAAAGTGGAGTGCCTCTATGGGTGGAAGTTTACAATGTAACCTATCTTATGCTACTTTTTGCATTGATGGTAAAAATATTAGGGTGAAAATAAAATCCAGGGTACCATATATGATGGTATATACACTACAATCTGATGAGAATATGACCTATTTTGTAGATACAGAGATAAATGCATTCAAGATCGAAGCTCTCCACTAAAGAAAAAGGAGCAACCTACATTATTGGATGAAGAAGTAGAGAAGTCATCAGGGCATGATGATTTATGGACCATGTATTTTGATGGAGCTAGTTCTAAAGAAGGTTCAGGAGTAGGTGCATTGTTCATTTCACCCCAAGGAGTAACTTTTAAGTTTTCTTTTACCTTGTCTTTTTCATGTAAAAATAATGTAGCAGAATATGACGCATTGTTGCTTGGTCTGAAATTATCTAAAAAACACCGAATAAAAAAACTTAAAGTGATTGGAGACAATGAGTTAGTCATATACCAGATCAGATCTAAATATGCGTAAAAACAAAAGGTTGAAACAATACAGAAATGTTGTATGAGACCAAATTGAGAACTTTGACGCATTTGGTATTGAATGGAAAGAGAGAAGTCATAATAGAATGGTTGCTCTCCTGGCCAATATAGCTTTAAGGCCAGAGGACATCACTTTTGCTGGAATTTCAAGGATTGAGATTCAGACAAGGCCTTCAGTCCCTGATAACATTGAAAACTGGTAGGTTTTTAATGATGATGATGATATTTTAAGATTTCTACATTGTATAGATGAACATGAAAATCAAGAGATTGATTTTAGTTCTTTTATGCAAACAGAGGACGATAAAAAAATAGTCTTTGAGAAAGAAGTGATCCAATTAAAGACAAATAAAATTCCCATAGGTTTGGTTGTTTTAGAGAGGGTGTTTGATAGTCAAGATAAAGCTAAGATTGCTACTACTACCCCACACCCTAAGGATTTAGAAGAAATTAACCTGGGAATGAAAGAGGCTCCAAGGAAGGTATATGTTGGAAAGAAAATGTCACCTAGGGTCAAAAAGATGTTAATTGATTTATTGAGAAAATATAAGCATGTTTTTGCTTGGTCGTATAGCGATTTGAAGGCTTAGAGAGAAGATCTATTTCAGCATGAGATTCCTTTGAAAGAAAACGCCAAGCCTTTTAGGCAAAAATAGAGGTCCATTAATCCAACATTAGCACCTAAAATGCAAGAAGAATTAGTTTAGCTAAGAGATTCTAGGATTATAAGACCCATCAGACATTCATCATGGTGCCTGTAAGAAAGATGAATGGAGATATTAGATTATGTGTTGATTTCAAAAACCTAAATATATCTTCATTAAAAGACAATTATCCATTGCCAAATATGGAAGCAATGTTACAAAGGGTAACAAGTTGTGAGCTTTTGTCCATGATGGATGGGTTTTCAAGTTATAACCAAGTGATGGTTAGAGAGTCAGAACAATACAAAACATCATTTACTATACCTTGGGGAACCTATGTTTATGTAAGAATGCCTTTTGGTTTAACAAATGCAGGAGCAACGTTTCAAAGAGCTATGGATGTTGCATTTTCTGATATTATAAATGTATTATTAGTAGTATATCAAGATGATTTAACAACTTATTCCAAAAAGGAAAGTGATCATTGTGGTCACCTTGAAAAAATATTTAACAGAGCTGTTGAATATGGGATATCTTTGAACCCAAGCAAATGTTCTTTTGGGGTAACTGAAGGTAAGTTGTTGGGTCACATTGTTTTAAAAGATGGCGTGAGAATTGATCCAGAAAGGGTAATAGCAATAGATAAAGTCCCTAAGCCCTTTTTAGTGAAAGGTATTCAATCCTTCTTTGGAAAGATAAATTTCTTAAGAAGGTTTGTTAGTAACTTTTCTGAAATTAGTAGACCTATATCCATAATGTTAAAGAAAGGTGCAAAAATAGAATGGAATGAGGAGCTAGTCAAGGCATTCCAAGAGATTAAATACGCTATTAAAAATGCACCTGTTCTTAAAACACCTTATTATGAAAAACCTATGCAGATATTTTTATTTGCATGTTTTCATATCGTTGTTGTTGTATTATTCCAAAATAATTTAGAGGGTTTCGAACAACCTATAGCATTTTTTAGTAAATCTTTGCAAGCCGCATAATTAAAGTATAATTTAAATGAGAAGCAAGCTTATGCATTAGTGGAGGATATTAAAGCTTTTAAGAGTTACTTGATGGGGGCAACAATGGTTGCATATGTGCCTAGTACTACAATTAAAGACATTTTCACACAGCAGGAAGTGTCTGGAAGAAGATTCCGATGGATAAATAGGATCTAGGAATTTAATATTGATATCCAAATCACTAAATTAGTGAGAGGATTGGGTTTGGTAAATTTAATGGCCTAGAGTAATTTGTATGCAAATTAGATAAATATTGTAGAAGAAGAGCACATGCCTTATAACTATGATATGGATGGTTGCAAATGGTATGATGATATCATATATTATTTGTAGGGGATGAAATGTCCTGAAGATATGATTGATAACAAAAAAAGGACATTAAAGTTACATGCTATTAAATATGTCATTGTAAATGGGAAGCTTTGGTGGAGGAATAGTGATGGTGTCATGTTGAAATGTGTGGACCAGGACTAGGCTCAGAAGTTGTTGTTTGAATTACATAATGGAGTTTGTGGAGGACATTATATGGCTAAAACAACTGCACACAAGGTATTGAGAGCTAGTTTCTGGTGGCCGACAGTTTTCAAAGATGCACATCAACTTGTCAAAAGGTGTGACCCATGCCAGAGATTTTCAGGAAAATTAAAAAAATTCAGGAAATTTGCCATTAAGATATATAAATGTGCAAACTCCATTTTAGCAGTGGGGTATAGATTTCATTGAAGAAATTGCATGCAAATCAAGTAGTGGCCATTCTTGGATTTTAGTAGCCACTGATTATTTCACTAAGTGGGTTGAAGCTATACCCACTAAAAAAGGCAACAAGTAAGGTGGTAATTGATTTCCTTACAAACAATATATTAACCAGATTTGGATGTCCAGAGCGGATAGTCTCTAATAATGCAATGAGTTTTAGATCAGAAAAATATGAAAACTTTTGCAATAAATATAGTATCCAAATTTCTTATTCATCAACTTACCACCCACAAGGAAATGGACAAGCTAAATCTAGTGACAAAAGTCTGATAAAGAGTATTAAATGAATCTTAGAGAAGAATAAAAAGGCTTGGGATTAAAAGCTAAGATTAGTTTTTTGGGCAGATAGGGTAACAATCAGAAAGCAATTGGATGTGCACCTTTTGATTTGGTGTATGGTATTCGAGCAAGGCTACCTCAAAATAATTTGATGGAAATGTATAAATTTATCCAAACTTATAGAAATGATATAGATGATAATATGTAGTTAAGAAATGAAGCTCTGGTGGAATTAGATGAAGCAAGAAGAGAAGCAAGTACAAGAAATACAAGGTTATAGATGGAAATTAAAAACCTATATGATAAAAGAGCAACTGGAAGGATTTTTTAGGTTAATGATTTGGTTCTGATGTGGAATGCCAGAATAGAAGATAAAGGAAAGCATGGAAAGTTTGATGCCATTTGGCTAGGCCCATATTTGATTCAAAACAAATGGGGACAAGATTCTTACATTCTCCAAGATATGCATAGTGATACTCTTGAATTGCCTGTTCATGGACAGTTCTTGAAGCACTACTTTTCTTGGAAGTGGTTGTTTTCCATGAGCATTAGTTAGGTTTTCTTTATTAGTTTAGTTTCTTTTTAGTTAAAGTTACCATGTCTAGGTAATTTCTTTTTGGTCTGCTCTGTAATTGGTCTGCTTCACACAAAGATTTTGGTTTCTCACTTTATTCCTGAGAAATGAACATCCCCAACTAGAGCCACTGATAGGAAATAAAATTGTGTCTTGCAAAATTTGGTCATCCTTTTTTATTTTACCCTTGGTCAAGGTATCAGGGTTTAAGGCTATGGGGGGTTGTGTCTTTTATGATTAAAAAATGGTTTGAAAGTATGTTTTCAGCCCCTATTATATCTTGTTGTTACCTTTTTTCTCACTTAAGGGTGAGGGTTCTACTTTCGTTCACGGGGCCATTTTCATTCTCTAGGCAAAACATTGGTTAACTAGTTCGTAAAGTGTGCTTTTCCTAAGTCATCAGCTTGAGATTCCCTATAAACAGTTCCCTTTTATTTAAGCCTGCACTTATTTTTCCTAAGGTCGACAAGTGCTAAATACCTCGACCATCTGTTAAAGAAAGGATAGATCTAACAGCAAACGCTTCCCCGCAATCAGAGATGTGAGGATTTTAATGACCGCGGTATCACAAGATGATGTCATGTGTTATCAGCAAATACTGACAGGGTTAGTAGTACAACCACTAAAAAGCTTTTTAATACTAGTTTGCAGGCAGTAAAGATAGGTCAACTAATAGTTTCATCAACTTCCACATGTTCAAAATGAATGAGGATGTTTTATCTTGAGGTAAAAGGTGCTCGATTTTTAAATTCTAGATGAATTGGCAGGAAATATACAAAGAAGTAAAGATTGAATAGATTAGACAACCCTTGTATTCCTACAATGGAAGTTGTGAGGTGGTTACGGACCATGGCATCGCAGGATGATGCCACATCTCTCAAATTGGCCAAAAAGACTTACAGTGGGGCCGTTGACGAAATTTGACAGAACAAGGAGGTGTTGCTGATGTGTCACGATTCTGTGGGGCCATTGATATAGATGAAAGAATAGGTGATGAGTCATCAAGGAGATGATCATTGGATTGGCCAACTAGGAAGGTGATCGATGGCTAGTTTTCAAATTTCTTAATTACAAAACTAGGATCCGTTGTTTTGCTCGTGCAAATATTAATGATGGACGAGACATTGGCATCCTTTCCTAAACAAATAATTAAAAGACTCTTAAATTTTTTTCATTCGCACAAGGTTTCATAGCATTTATAAATTATTTCCTGCTGTTGAAGGAGATTGAAGTGACCCTCTGTGACACAAAATTGTCATTTTAATGAAAATAAAAAGTAGTCTTCTTAAAATGTATTGATGTTGCAAATTGTCAAAGATTGTAGAAAGAAGATTCAATTTGCTCTAAGGTTAAGATAATAGATAGAAAATAGTGAAATCTATTTGAATTTCTCTAGAAATTTAAATATTTTGTGATAAGCCCTAGATTGGGAGGTTTAGTAAGAAAGCCCTAGTTGTAGAAAATGCCTCCCTCACATAAGCATTCAGGGGAAGTGAATTATATGAAAAGAAATCTTTATGATGATTTCTTGGACCAGTTAAAACCTTCCACAAATGATAAACAATAGGGGCAGAGGTATGTGGATGGAAAAATCCTAGGGGAAGGGTTGACTAACAAAGCACTTTGATTGGCGGATCCTAGTATACCAGGAACTGGGTCAAATATTTTCAAATTATGGTATGGACAAAGGAAATTAAATTCCCTGTTATCTAGTCCTTGCCAATATGATTTGGGCAAGTTGGTGGTACCGAGTGTTTTTATGGATGTTGATTTTCTTAAGGTTGATGCAGATAGATATGACCAAATTTCAAGAGTTATCAGAGGAAATGATGGTGAGATTTTGTTAACCATCAGAAGGGAAGAATTTCAAGAGGTTTTTGACCTATATGATCCATCCCCTAGATTGGTACCAATAAATTTAAATGAATAGAAGGAAGAGTATTACAAAATGAAGGAATTCATTAGAAACAGTTTCCTTACAATGCACTTAGCCAGAGTAGGAAGTACAACATATCATATTGGTCGTAGTTTAGAGGAGCCATTCCTGATTGATGTTGTCGCTCCCTATTTCTAGGCTACTTTCTTCTCTTTTTGCCAAGTATTGGGTTTTAGTTCCATTACAATAATGCCACCTAATTCCATGTACATGCCTATGCAGATACAACATCCGGATTTTACGATAGTTTTTTACTTTACCCCTTATCTTGAGGAAAAGATTATGAGGGGTTATTATGTTAGGCCCAATATGGAAAGCTAATGTACTGAGAGGGGAGGGGTGAATCAGTGCTTCAAATCCTTTTATCAACAATATCTTTACTGTTATGTATAAACCAAAAACTACTGTAACATAACATAAAGCTAAAACAAATGAGTAACAATCATACATGATTCACTCCATAACACATATATTTTGGTTACACAGAAACTCTTTGTTAGAGAGAAAAACTGCAGTGGGGATGGCACCCACAACTTCACTACTGCAATAATAAAGAGTGCTCAGTTAGAGCTACATATTTAGCTATTTCTAATAGCTTACCCTGTTAGGAGTAACAAGATCTATTAGATCTACCTTGCTAAAGGATTTTACAACACTATATAAATGTTGCACCTGGTTAGAGGATTTACAATTTATAGACTTGATTAGAGTCTTTTACCCTGTTAAAGGTTTCTCTTACAACTTCAAAATATTACAATAAGATTTTACAAATATCTACAACTTTACATCTGAAATGCTATAGCAGATTCTATGTGCTCAAAATAAGATTACCTTGCCTATAGCAAACTCATAAAGTAACTCGGTAAACCCTTCTATTTACTCTGTTCTTTGATTGTTCTTTGATAACTTTCTTGGTGACCTCTGTGTCTTTGTAACAGTCATAATACTCTGTGATTTCTCATGTATCACATAAGTCTTGCTTCATACACATATGCACACACTTTTCTCTCATTCACATTTATCTAACCCTATATTCATGCTGTATAAATAGATTTCTTATGTCGGTGATCTGATTCATTGCTTCGATCTTACAAACATGATTTCTCAAATAAATAACCATGCAAAATATTTCATTGGTTAGATGACCTCAAAATTATACAAAATCTATATGTGCAATTTCTAATGTGATAACAGTTCTATGTGCCTCGATCTTGTAACACGTTTTCATATGTGTGTCCAGGTTCAATGAATATGTTAACACATTTCACTCAGTGTATATCAACTCAGTGTATTATCTTTACTGCTCAGTAGACATGAAATAACACTTGGTAGACAGCTCGGTGTATACTGGGCTTTGTGACTGTTTTCCTTCTGTAATTGACTAGACTATTCATACCGACTAAATATTTTGGTAGTGGTAATCGACTAGAGTATATAGAATGACTTTGTATATAAAACTAATGGCAATTTGATAAGTAGTAACAATCTCCCCTTTTGACATTAGTTGAGATGTTTGACAAAACTACTTTCAAAGTCATTACTCAAAAATCTGTATACTTTACAAAATTTGACTAAACATATAGTATATACATTAGTCAATGAAATAGTATAATCAAATATACTCCCCTTATCAATATGTTGTACAAAAATCTGATTATGTGTGCTCGGTGATCAATACTCTGTAATCACTATTCTTTCCTCTGTTCACTGCTCTTGGATACTCTGCTTATTCTGCTCATTCTGCTTGGTATACTCCCCCTGTATACTACACTCCAGTTGTTTGATACTTTGAATACTATACACTCCCCCTATGTACTTTGATGCTATATATACTCTTGATGATATACTCCCGCTTTTTGACAAACATCAAAATTTAGTTACCATTTGGAGGTGGCAACTAATCAAAAATGGATTTGTACTTTGTCTTGGCTTTGGTGAGAGCGACAGAGAGTGCATCCTTTACACTGTCCATTAAAGAATTATGTGCATTAATATCAGCCAATAATAAAATTAAGCCATCTAAAGTGCTTCCCTCTTGTGTAGTAGAGAGGTAAGTGGCTCGGTTTAGCTGTTCTTGAATGGATGAAAGATGAGGAAGGAATAATGTTTGAAGTGTCATTATGTCCATCCTGATCTTGTGTTCTTCATTTGTTAGTTCCAATTGTTGAGCCATGAGTAGTTGTAGCTTAGTATAAAATTTCTGAATTGAATTAGGCTCGAGGGTCAACTTATTTGAGAGATCGGTAATCTCTTTCTCAATTTCTTCTATTTTATTCTTAATGTCCTTAAGGAATAAAGAAAATATGTAGAGTTTCTGAAATAATGAAAGAATGTGCTTGAGTTGAGGGGACAACTCAGCAATAAATTTGACAAGTTTTACCTTGCCAACAACAATGGATTTCTGTACTTCCTCTATCATTTTGGCAGTTAGCTCCTTGTCTTTTAGTTCGCTCAAGCATTTGGATGCATCTACTCCAGATGTCTCAATCTGATTTAGGAGTTCATCCAATTGAATATGGATGGCTGCATCGGTTGATACTGTAGTTGAAGGTAGCATATTTGATAGTAAGGTCTTTACCTTTTGAAGTACTTTATTCTTCTTTTGTATGGCCAGTTGCTTCTCCTATTTGGCCTTTTCTTTGCACATTTCACCCAATTCAGTGAGTGCTTGCCCTTTCAATTTGGAGATGTCTACATTGGGCAACACTATCAGTTTTGATAAATCAATTTTGAAACTATGCTTTTTCAACTTCTTTTCTTTACCTTTCACCAGGTGAACCACTACAATAGCTTGAGAGGCTTGAGGACCCTCGGTAGGTTGCTTGGTAGAGACAACACTTTGGTCGGTTTCTTTAGCCTCGGTAGTGTCCTTTGGTGTCTCGGTGCTTGGTGTCTCAACTGTAACATTTTCCATGCTAGAAGGTGCTTGAGAGGTTTGTTCTTGTGAAGTACGTTTTGCTGTAGACTTTTGACCTTCAGTGCCTTCACCTGTATCTTGAGGAGCTTCAGTTGTAGCAGGTTGATTGATCGGTGGGTAAGGCTGAACTTGTTCCAAAATAGATTCACTAGAGACAAGTTTTGCATAAGCATTTCCTTAAATCATTTCTTGTTCAGGTGCCTCTGCATCCATGATATCTTCATCTATTTGAATGGTGTCGGCAGGGTCTTGCTCGGTGACATCAAGCTCTTGGTCGGTGACATCGACTATTTCCATTGTAGATTGTTCACTAGCATTCTTTCTTCGAAAGATGTCCTTCCATTTCTCTTTTGTTTCCTTCTCCACTTCTATATACAGGCCATTCATCAATTTCAAGGCCTTTTGTTTTACTATAAATTGTGTTTGGCTGTTTGTCAGATGCTCTTTTATTTCATCAACCGACATATCAGGAAAGAGATGCACCAAACTTCTTTCTATGATTTGTTTCTCTGAGTCTAAGGCATATTGCCATTTGGTTTCAATATGTGCATATAATTCCTTAGGAATAGAATTACATACTTCTAATGGGACCACTCAGAATTTTAGAAGTGTGCAAATGACAGCTTCTTCAATTTGCCTCTTTTCATCAATAGATTTGGATTCATATTTGACAAATATGAATCCACCAAATCCATAATATTCCTTTAGATTATTACAAAAAATTTCTACACTATGTACATCTACCTTCTTGCTTTTCACAATCTGAAATTTACCTGCATCTTCAAATTTGATATCACTTGACTCTTTTGACAAAATGAGTCTCCGAGTAGATTTCTTGTAAGTTCTAGTTACCTTAGGAACAGTAACAGTCTTTTGTTTCTTACTCGGTGATGCATCAGATGCCCTTGTGTTAGGTTTGTTTGTTGGAGGGGTCAGTAGGGCCATCAAAGTGTCCTGTTTCTTTCTCTTCAACACTTTTCCCTTAGGAAATTCGGTCCTAAGTGTTTGTTGGAATTTTTGATGTTTATGTTGTGATTGTCATTGATGTACACACACTTGTATTGAGATCCCCTTTATATGTATGAGCTCATGCTCAACCGGTATTTGTTCCAACTGGTATGTTGTATTCTAGTCTTTAGACTAGTAGTGATTTTGCAAAACGTGTTTCCCGATTTGAAGTGGCATGTCGACCCTAAGTGGTTCACAGATCACAAGTGGTACGAGGGAGCAAAGTAGCACAACACATTCTTACTAGTCTTCATTTTCGTCAAACCGGCAACTGGTATTTTGTATGAACCGGTAATATTCTGTGATGAGTTACCAACCAGCATTTTGTGATGAGTTACCAATCCACCGATTTTTTGATGGTGCCAACATATTAACGGTGGTTCCTATGTCATGTTACTAAGTATGTATAGGTTTATTGAACCTAGGAAATTGTAAAGAAATCCTATTGGACCGACATGAAATCAGATTCCTTTAAAAGGACATCATGTCTAGGGTTTTAGGTTGTTGCGAAAAGGGTTAATGTTGAGCTAGGGTTTGAGGTGGATGTTGAGTTGTTGGAAGAGTGATCTTATCTGAGAAGATCGAGTTGTAACTAAGAGAGAGATAGAGAAGACTGAAGTAATGCTGGAATGCATTAGCTGTGAGCAATACTGGATCTAACCAAGTAGTTTGTGGTATTAGATAGATCAAACACTTGTTGATTACTCACATCTTTAACAAGTCAGTAGCCCCTAACTGGGTAGGCCTCAAAGCCTTTGTAAAATCCTCTAACAAGGTGGTTCACACACGTGAATCTAAAATCCTCTAACAAGGTAGTCTTTAATCGGACTTATCTCCTAACAGAGATTGAGATTCCTAATAGGATCTGTTCTGGTGAAGAACATTGTAAGACCTTAACTGGTCTAGTTTCTATTCTGTAGATAGTGACTTGTGAGTTCCATCTCACAGTGGTTTTTTCCCAATTGGATTTCCACATCAAATATCTTGTGTTATGGTTGTATTTCTTTTGTGGGTGAATGTTTTATTCGCATTTTGGTTTGTATGTGTGGTAACCGGTTTGATTATTAGACTACTTTACCAGTTTATCTTTAGACTGTGTAAGTGTTCTAGTTCAAAGATTTTTGGCATACTAATTCACCCCCCCCTCTTAGTATTCATCAATTGGTATCAGAGCCAACCTTTCTATAAGTTTAACCATTTGGAAAGAGATATGGGGGAATACAGCTTGAGGGAATTTACTCAATGACTCACTAATTTTGAGCAAGCCTATGATGATCTTATGGTCAAATACAAGGCATCTCAAGCAAAAAGAAGAGAACATGCAGAAAGGCTGATGGAACTATCTGAAAGTAGTTCTGAAGATAACATGGAAGCTATGATTGCTGAAGTGAATAAGCTAAATGATTCAAACTCCAATCTAAGAAAGGAGTTGGAAGGAGTAACTATTCGGTTCAGTCAAGAGCTTGAGAACCAGAGAAAAGGTGAAGATCTGGTAAAAGACAGAGATCATGAGATCTCCAAGTTGAAACATGAGATTAGTGCACTAACTGCTTGCCTTCATGAGAGTAGAATGGAAAAAGAAGACATGCAAGGAGAATTGAACATTGCCATCTCTAAAAATGCAAGTCTTATGGAGACAAACACTTCTATTTCCAAAGAACTTTTTGAGTCAAAGGAAATACTTGCTAAGTTTGGAAAAAGTACAGTCAAGCTAGAGCAAAAGCTTGAGTCATCTAGACTGGCAAGGAATACCAATGGTCTTGGTTTTTCTAGACATGAGGAAGGGGAATCCTCAGGAACAAATGCTGAAGCATCAAAGAAGCAACCAACACTCAAAGGAAAAGGTAAGCAAAAATTCAAACCTGTTTGCTTTAACTATCTTAAAGAAGGACACACTGCCAATGTATGTAGGAGCAAAGCCTACAATAATTTTCCTTATTTTATCAACAATGTACCTAGATTCAATAAGTTCAATGGTCATTGTTATGCATGCAACAAGTTTGGGCATAGAGAATTTGAATGCAGGTCTATAGTGGATAACACTGGAAGATATCCTTAGAGGACCCAAGGAACTGGTCCTAAATCTTTTATGAACCAGAACCACAACTGGTTTAATGACTTCAATCATCAGTCAAGAAGCGGTGGTCATCAAGCGGCAACCGGATGGAGAGAAAGTTGTATGATCTGTCATGGTCATGGTCACACTGTTGCAACATGCAGAAGGAAGAATGGAAACATGTACAATGGACCTTGGAGAGCACCTGGACTTGTTTGCTATCACAACAACAAACTGGGTCACATTGCAAGATTCTACAGAAGCAGAAAAAGTATATCTGATGACATACCGGTCACTCAAGAAGGAGAAATAGATGTTTAAAAAGTTCAAGGAGACATGAAGAAAACATGGAAGAAGAAACCAACAATGTCGGAAGAGGAACCGGTTTCTGCACCTAGTGTGGAAATATCAGAACCGGCAAACTAAGCCTCAAAGGCTTAGGGGGAGCAAATGGCAAAATGCTTTCGAAGCCCCGGTTAACATTGGTAAAATACCTTAACTGGTATGCTACACTTGTCACTTGGCAGAAGATTATAAATAGTAAAAAAGGCAAATTAGGGTTTACGCCCTAATAGAGGAGAATTAATGATGGTAGGTGAGAGACATGTATAAATACATTTTTCAAATCATTTCTCACTATCTGTTTTTGAGTGAAGAAAAGTTTTCAAGTGTAGAGCAAAGAAAAGGTGATTTGAGCTTAGATTTCAAGAATTTGGATAACTTTGAAAGAGATTCAAATCTAGTTTGCAAGCTGTAGTGGAGAACTCAAAGTGGTGTTTTGGCATCTGACGGAGAGTGAAGTAAAGCAGAATCAGGAAGCTCTAAATTCGTGTTTGAAAGGTATTTTTTGTGTTCTTGAAATACTCTTCAATAGCTTCTGCATCTCATACTAGTTCAAGCACATCCATTGAGTCAAAAAGTTTCATTCAGAGGAAGTCCAAGTATAATGCTTTGTCACAAGTTCCAGCTAGAGTCATAGTCAAAGAAGGAATTTCAGATTATATTGATTGCAAAATAGAAGACCTAGGGTCCTTAGCCATTCATACTCAATTAGGTCTATTTTGCAGAAAGGACAAAAGGATCAAACCGGAGTTTAGTATCTTAGAGAAGAAGAAACTCCATAATCTGCTATATTTTCTGGAAGACTTCACAGAGGATCACATCAAGATTATCTATAGCAGAGTCCATGGTGACAAGATGTACCTAGAGAGAACGCATGATATCACACCTAAGGCAATTCATACAGTCACTAATTTTTGCAACATAGGGGAAGTACCAACCCTAAGAATGGTAAGCAAAATGGAAATGACTAAGCTCACCGGTTTGACAAGTGATTCACGAGGTATGACAGTTAATCCTATCAAGGATGAACTAGTAAAATATGCCTACATGGTGATAGGCTACAGAACATTCTCAGCTAGCAGGATTAATTCTGTATCTGCTGCAGCGGTAAATGCCACTTACCAGATGATTATAGAGGATAAATCATTTGACATATGCACCAGTATGCAGAGGCAACTGCTATTAAATCTTAAGGCAATCAAAAAGGACAATTCACTGAGATTTAAGTTTGGACAACTACTGGTAGGGTTGTTTTTCTATTTCCAAGGCTACTTTCTGGGTGTAGGAGATGTCCAGTGGTCCCCTCACCAACCGGTAACCAAGCAGATAAAGGAAAGTGTGCAAGCCATTGGAACTGGCTACCCTGAGGTACTAAACAAATACTTTGATGAGTTCAGAAGAAAGATGAGTCAGAGGGTACGAATCTCAGGTGACATAGTGAAGAAGTATGAAGATGACATCTGTTTCACTATTCACGTGGACAAATGTCTAATGGAGGCTGTTGAGCCTAGAATGGAGGAAGTGGAGCCTATGGGCTATGAGGTCATGTTTGACATGCTGGAAGGGTATGCTTCAACCCTTATTGCCTCACCTCTTGATCCAAAGGCTAAGCAAACCGGAACCTACTTGGAGAGGATCACACTGGTTGAAGAACCATCGGTGAAGAAGGGAAAAGAACTGACAGCTAAGAAAGCTAAGGCAGTGCCTGCAGCATCAGCACCAGCTACCAGTGCGACTCCAAGAGTGACCAAGCAGTCACCGGCAAAGAAGAAACCAGAGGTAACACCGGCAAAAGTCTTTGAAAGAAAGAGGAAGACTAAGGCAAATGAACCGGACTCCGAAGAAACCGAGTCTGATGAATAGCCAAAGAAGGCTAGACAGACCAAGAAGATGAAGAGGAATGAACCGGCAACATCCGCACCGGTAAATGTAGATATCTCCTCTTACAAACCTTTGAGACATTGTCAAAGAATAGTAAAGAATATTAGGAGAAAGTTACTTCATGATTTAATAGATTATCATGATGAATTCAATAGTGAAGAAAAAGATGAAGTACTGCAGGAAATCATTCTTTATTTATGTAAAAATGACCAGTCACCAACAGAGATTAAATCTCAGACACCGGATTCATTATTTAAAGCATTAGATAACAAATGGCGCATTGCCATTGAAAAGGAACAAGAGATTAGGGAGAATTTTTTTGCACAGTACTTCCCTGAACTCTCAAATTCAGAATTATTTGATGTATTGGATCAAAATAAAGGTCTCTTCTTCACAAAGAGAAGAAGACTCTGGTTGTTGGAGGGGAGAGTTGATGTAGAAAAGGATACACATCAACACATGGCCCATGCTATCATCTTTAACAAAGATCGAATGGCCAACCTCCAAGTGGAAAAGGAACCGGTTATTTCCAAACTAGATGAGGTTTTTGATGAGGAAGGAAACCTGGTGGAGGAACCAATCGACACCATAGATTTCAATGCCCTAGATATAGAAGATGTCACTTAGGACATACCTTCTGAGGGAACTAAATAGGGGCAACAGGCTGATCAGGGTGGTGAACAAGCCGTGGACACATAGCAAGCGACAAAAGAATAGGAAGAGAAAAAGAAGAAGGATGAAGATGAGAAACAGAAAAAAGAGGAAGAGAAGAGAAAATAGGAAGAGGAGAAAAGAAAAGATGAAGAGAAGAAGAAGCAAGAAGAAGAAAGGAAGAAGAAATAAGAAGAGGACAAGGAAGAAAAGAAGAAGAAGGAAGAGGAAGAAAGAAGAAGAGGACAAGGAAGAAAAGAAGAAGAAGGAAGAGGAAGAAAAGAAGAAGAAAGAAGAGGAGAAGAAGAAGAAGGAAGAGGAAGAGAAGAAGAAGGGAGAGGAAGAGAAGAAGAAAAAGGAAGAGGAAGAGAAGAAGAAGAGGGAAGAAGAGGAAAAGGAAGAGAAGAAGAGGAGAGCAGAGGAGAAGAAAAAAGTAGAGGAAGACAAGGAAGAAGAGAATAGAAGAGAAACGGAAAAGAAGAAAGTTGAGGAAGCCAAGGAACGAGAAGCGGAAAAAAGCTCTCAGGTGGAGACTCTGAAGGCAACCAAAAGTCAACCCTCACCGGTTGATCTCTCTAGTCCTATCACTCTCCAATCTGCAAGTGAGTCAGAGCTTATGCAGAGCATCAAGTTTTCTCAAGAGCGCCTTGAGATCATTCATAAGAAAAAGGAACAGGACAACATTCAGGCAGCTATAGACACACTTACCGGTTTAATCCCTGGTACTAATCTTCTTGACACTGATTCATCACTAGCACAACTCAAACTTATGTGTACCATAGTGGATGATCAGGTGCAGGGTCTAGAAGAAGCAGCAGAGGCCAATGTAAAGAAAGAGCACCAAAAGGCTCTTAATGTTGCTCTCGTGAAGAAATTAAATGAGCTTAGGACTGAACTGCTAAAGGATCAAAAGGACATAAGGAGTTCCTTGGATGAGGGAAACTTGCTACTTAGCAAAATCTGTCAACCTCATCTATTCTGTGATGATGTGCTAGCCAAGAAGCAACAACTTCAAATAGACTTATAGTCCTACTTGAGGACAATCAAGACTCCTTACAACTCCTTTGCAGCATATGGGCAAACCGTTCACCAGTTCTAGATCCACTCAGCTAAGATAGAGCAAGAGATCAGCACAAGGTCTAGGGATTTGTAGTAGCTTCAACTGGTATTACTTCCACGACTGCAAATTCTCCAAAAATGCTATCTGAACCTGGATGCCCTGACAGTCACACAAGAACTGAGCACAATAGATGCCATGGAGGAACAGGTATCACAAATGCAGACAAAGAAGGAATTGGCGACCTCCCTACTTGAGTCCTAGTCTCTTTCCATGAAACAATTTTTATAGGACTATAAAGCAATTTTTGACAAGTATTATTCATTATTGTCATAAAATCTTTTATATATATATGGAAATAGGTTTTTCAGTGGTACTTTGTCATTGTTGGCAAAGGGGGAGAAGTATATCTGGATTTTGGTTTTAAAATTTTAAAATTTTGATAAATGTTGTGATATGTACTATATGCTCTAATGATTATGCTCTGAATGCAAAATTTCTATACACTTTGTTGATTAAGGGATAGTGTATATGCTTAGGGGGAGCAATTCTGTTAATGACAAGTTTTTGTTGTAAAACACTTAGATGTCAAAATTTTATTTTCCTAAGTGTTGCAATCAATGCCAAAGGGGAAGATTGTTGGCATTTTTTATGTTTATGTTGTGATTGTCATTGATGGACACACACTTGTATTGAGATCCCCTTTATATGTATGTGCTCATGCTCAACCGTTATTTGTTCCAACTAGTATGTTGTATTCTAGTCTTTAGACTAGTAGTGATTTTGTAGAATGTGTTTCCCGATCTGAAGTGACATGTCAACCCCAAGCGGTTCACAGATCACAAGCGATACAAGGGAGCAAAGTGGCACAACACATTCTTACCAGCCTTCATTTTTGTCAAACCGGCAACCAGTATTTTGTATGAACCGGTAATACTCTGTGATGAGTTACCAACCGACATTTTGTGATGAGTTACCAATCCACCGATTGTTTGACGGTGCCAACACATTAACAGTGATTCCTATGTCATGTTACTAAGTATGTCTAGGTTCATTGAACCTAGGAAATTGTAAAGAAATCCTATTGGACCGACATGAAATTAGATTCCTTTAAAAGGACATCATGTCTAGGGTTTTAGGTTGTTGCGAAAAGGGTTAATGTTGAGCTGGGGTTTAAGGTGGATGTTGAGTTGTTGGAAGAGCGAACTTATCTGAGAAGATCAAGTTGTAATTGAGAGAGAGATAGAGAAGACTGAAGTAATGCTAGAATGCATTAGCCATGAGCAATACTGGATCTAACCAAGCAGTTTGTGCTATTAGATAGATCAAACACTTGTTGATTACTCACATCTTTAACAAGTCAGTAGCCCCTAATTGGGTAGGCCTCAAAGCCTTTGTAAAATCCTCTAACAAGGTGGTTCACACATGTGAATCTAGAATCCTCTAACAAGGTAGTCTTTAATTGGACTTATCTCCTAACAGAGATTGAGATTCCTAATAGGATCTATTCTGGTGAAGAACATTGTAAGACCTTAACTGGTCTGGTTTCTATTCTGTAGATAGTGACTTGTGAGTTCCATCTCACCGTGGTTTTTTCCCAGTTGGGTTTCCACATCAAATATCTTGTGTTATGGTTGTATTTCTTTTGTGGGTGAATGTTTTATTTGCATTTTGGTTTGTATGTGTGGTAATTGGTTTGATTGTCAGACTGCTTTACCAGTTTATCTTTAGACTGTGTAAGTGTTTTAGTGCAAAGATTTTTGGCATACTAATTCACCCCCCCTCTTAGTATTCATCAGTGTTATGGTTGCTTCTTGGGCTTTTGTCTCCTCTTCGGTGATGGCTAGAACTCCTTTGACATGTGTGGAGGAAGACTCTTCTCCGAATTTCTCAGTTAATGCCTTAATCATCTTTGATGCCTTCCTTGTAGCTGTGGGTACTACAATGCTCATTTTTACTTTTTCTTTCACCTCTTTATAGGTTCCATACCTCAGCTCAGTAGCATGCCTTGGTAGTGTTAGAAATGCATCGATTTGTTGTTGTGTGATATCAAAATCAATCTTGTAACCCATAGGTGACAAAGATTGACTCCTTGGTTCCACAACATTCACATAATAGTAATTGGTGTCGACCTCAAAACATATTTCATCTTTGTATTTTTCTACCAGCTGTGGTGGAATCTGGTACCTATTATGTATTTTCTCTTGGAACTTGCTGAAATAGTCATTCATTATATTATTAAAGTTATCACCTAACTTCTTGATGAAGTCATTGATCTGATGGATGATTGGTTGGTGTAGTTCCCAAACAACTTTACCGACTATTGGAAAAAACTTCTCAAAGTAGAAAAACATACATACAAGTAGTGATCCAAATTTTAGAGTATTTGTCGAGTTCTTCTTCTTCGGCTTCCTGATTGTGTTCAGATTTTCAAACAAGTTCTTCAACAATACTTCACACAAGTCAATTTTCATGCCTTTCTTAACAATTTTGTATGCTAAGTCCACTGCTGCACAGGGTACACTATTTTCCCTTGCCGATTGGAAGAATTAGTAACCAATTACTCTAATGGCAAATTTGAGTTCAGTATCAGTGACATTGTTCAACTTTAGACCTCTGCAATCAGATTCTACTCCAGTCAAACTGATCAATTCCTTCTGTGATATCATTTTCTGTGCTTGGGCATGATCATAGATAGGATAATTAGTGATCAGATGAATGATTTCTTTAGTGATCTTAAATGGTTTCTCTTGTAGCCACATGAAATCATCATGCACTCGGCTTAGTACAAACTTGACCCACAGGGGTTTGAACACACGAGGATAGGTTAGGGCTTCAGTCAATCCCTTGATTTTGATATTCTCATATTTGCTATCCATTTTACCATCTGTGCACAATTCATCATATGCATCTTTGATCTCAACATAACTGAGTTCTTCAACATGACATTTTGTGAAGAATCTCATATCCTCGACTAACAAGACTCAATCCGGGATGAGTGAAAAGGCAATTTTCTCATCTGGTTTAGATGCAATTTTGGGAGTCAAAGAGTATTTTAGTGAGGGCTTCTCTCCATTCTTGACAACAATGGGGTCTTGGATCTTAGGTGCCATTTTGATTTTAGATAAAAATTGACATAGAAACCTTAGGGTTTGAGAACTTAACAAATAGCAAATGCTTCACACTCAGCAGGTAATAATAGCTTAATGAGTTCGGTAAACCAGCTTAGCAATGCAATGAGATTCGATGTAAATACCTTAGATTTTGCTTTTAAGATGGTTTGATCATCTTGATTCACTCTGCTCTGCTTCTCGAAAACTTAGTGAATGAAAATGACTGCGAAAAACCTTTAAGTACTCAAAAATACCTTATCGACCTCTGTGCAAGTTAGGTCAAAGACATTAAATGCACTTGGTTCACTTAACTTTTTTTGCGCTTTAACCGAGTAACCAAATTTCCTTCTTATACTGACTTGACAGACTTCCTGAATTCACTGACTTGACAGTTTTCCTGTAAAGTGCTCCAAAAGACTTTGATAGAATTTCAAACTTACTACTACATCTTACTATGCAGATTTTGAATTCAGTACATACTAAAATAGGAACTGTTTAAGATTTAACCTTGTGAGAATGTAGTCCCTTCATACCTTTACCGATTAATTTGGAGTGGGAGCACCTAACTCGGTAGGTAAGGTGCTTTCTTTATTTGACACAATTTCCTTCTTTCTCCAAATCATCTTTTATTTCTCTTTTATTTCCTCAGTGTCTTCTCTAGGTTGATCTCTACAATCTCCAACCAAGTGTCCAACTTTGTGACAATGAAAACATGCCATACCAGGATTTCTCCATGATCTTCGGTTATTCATTCCAAACCTTATAAAGCAGTTGGAGCTTATATGTCCATATCTTCCACAACAATCACACCATATCCTTGTATTGTAATCCCATGGTACTACAGAATATTGTTGGTAAGGATCTGTGTGAGTTTAGTAACCTCTAGTATTTTCTTGGTGTGTAGACCACATGTGGTTCTTTTGCTTAAACCAACACTTCTTGGTACTATGTCCATATCTATTGCAATTTTTACAAAACCCTTTGAAATTTTCCTTCTGATAATTATTAACAGACTTTGTCCTACAATTATTAGATGTGTGACCATATTTATTGCAATTGTAACAATAACCATTGGTCTTAGTGGCATTCGGTTGCTTACCTTTTCTGGTTTCACACATGTTGGCAGTATGACCTTGATTTCCACAGTGGTAGAAAATAGGCTTCTTCCTTTTGATGTTATTCCTTTTTCCAGCTTGTTTTGATGATTCTACTTTCTTGGTAGTGCAAATTCCCTTCTCGGTAGAGTCTTTTCCTTTGTAACCGAGTCCTCCTTCTTTGTAGGGTCGTCTTGTGTTCAGTTGCTCATCCAACATCTTTGACGCTTCATAACTCTTCGTCAATGTTTCCTTGGATTTCTTCTCTGTTTCAAGTTCATTGCTCAACCTTGATACTTCAAGTTTCAATGCTTGATTCTCATCATCTTTCAAATTTGCTTCATGATGTGCATAACCTAGTTGATCTGTCATATTTTGTTGAATCCTAGTCAACCTTATGATTTCATCATCCTTATTAGATACTAAAGCTTCAATTTGTTGCTTCTCTCTTTCTAGATCTCTTACTTTGTCCTCGGTTGTCCTCAATGCATCAAGATTTTCAGTCATCTATGTACTGAAATGTTCATGTTCTCTTTTCATTGCTTTTAGTTGATTAGCCAGTGCTTTGTTCTTTTCTTTCAATTGTCCAATCATTTCTTAGGTCTCTTTAGACATACTATTCTCAGATGATGTCTCAATTTATTCCACTAACTCTTGAGAGTCCTACAAATCATCAGATAATCTTCTTCTCACTTTCAGAGATTTTTGCATTTGCCTTTGCATGTCTACAATCACTTGATTAGAATGATCCAATTCTTCTTGCAGATACACAATCCTCCAAGATTGTTTATAGCCTTCCATTGATAAGATCTTTCTCTTTAGGTAGTTAAACCCTTTTCCAAGATTCAAGCTTTGATACCAATTGTTAGGCCCAATATGGAAAGCTAATGTATTGAGAGGGGAGGGGTGAATCAGTTCTTCAAATCCTTTTATCAACAATATCTTTACTATTATGCATAAACCAAAAACTGTTGTAACATAACATAAAGCTAAAACAAATGAGTAACAATCATACATGATTCACTCCATAACACATATATTTTGGTTACGCAGAAACTCTTGGTTAGAGAGAAAAACTACGGTGGGGATGGCACTCACAACTTCACTACTGCAATAATAAAGAGTGCTCAGTTAGAGCTACATATTTAGCTATTTTTTATAGCTTACCCTGTTAGGAGTAACAAGATCTATTAGATCTACCTTGCTAAAGGATTTTACAACACTATATAAATGTTGCACTTGGTTAGAGGATTTACAATTTATAGACTTGATTAGAGTCTTTTACCCTGTTAAAGGTTTCTCTTACAACTTCAAAATATTACAATAAGATTTTACAAATGTCTGCAACTTTACATCTGAAATGCTGTAGCAGATTCTATGTGCTCAAAATAAGATTACCTTTCCTATAGCATACCTCAGTAACTCATAAAGTAACTCGGTAAACCCTTCTATTTACTTTATTCTTTGACTGTTCTCTGATAACCTTCTCAGTGACCTCTGTGTCTCTATAATAGTCATAATACTCTGTGATGTCTCATGTAGCACATAAGTCTTGCTTCATACACATATGCACACACTTTTCTCTCATTCACATATATCTAACCCTATATTCATGCTGTATAAATAGATTTCTTATGTCGGTGATTTGATTCATTGCTTCAATCTTTCAAACATGATTTCTTGAATAAATAACCATGCAAAATATTTCATTGGTTAGATGACCTCAAAATTATACAAAATCTATATGTGCAATTTCCAATGTGATAACGGTTCTATGTGCCTCTATCTTGTAACACGTTTTCATATGTGTGTCCAGGTTCAATGAATCTGGTAACATGTTTCACTCAGTGTATATCAACTGGTTGTATTATCTTTACTGCTCGGTAGACATGAAATAACACTTGGTAGACAGCTCGGTGTATACTGGGCTTTGTGAATGTTTTCCTTCTGTAACCAACTAGACTGTTCATACCGACTAAATATTTCGATAGTGGTAACTGACTAGAGTATATAGAATGGCTTTGTATATAAAACTAATGGCAATTTGATAAGTAGTAACATATTAGACATTAAGAATCAGGTGGCTGGGGTTAACTTCTCCTGGTATTCTTTACTCATGCATATGTTTCTTTCAAGGAATGCAGATTATTTTGAGGGTACCATGAACCTTAGAAACACAATAGATAATTAGGAGATTTCAATACAGCTCTGGAGCACAAACATGGCATGGGATAGACAAGAGGCTAGTTATATAAGATTTGATAACAATTTTGCCTGTAGATTAAGACAAAGGTTGACAGTGAATACTCCAAGAATTCCTAGAGAGTTGCATGATTTTGTGAGACCCAAGGAAAGGGTGGCTCTTCCTAGAATTGACCATAAATGGGGAGATGTTATCCCATACTCTGTAAGCACTGTGATCAGAATTTATATCTTTTCTAGACAACCCCATGTATTGCCTTTCAATGTTCCTCTAGGAATGGGTTTTGTTGAGGTAATGTGGCAAATTGGATGTATCCAGGATAAAGAATTGAAAAATAAAGGAAAGGGGTCACTTTTCCCAGATTACACCAGTATCCCTTACTTTGTGATTATAAAGGGAGGATATAAGCATTTTGACAAATTCTTTGCTCCATACCATTTGGGGGTAAGTATAGCTATAAACAGTGATCTTGAAGGTTTCTTTAGCATTTTTTGAAAGAGAAGAAAAAGTAACTCTATTGCCCCATATGCATAATTTTGTGGGGGACTTAATCAGGAATGAATTTGATCACACAATGCAAGAATGGAGAAAGGAGAAGTGGATAATTTTTAGAAAATTATGGGCTGCTATTTAGAAGATGGATCCAAATTATGATCCATTAAAGGAGTTTTATCCATTCTATACCAAGATTGAATTTGTTATGAAATTTTTTGATGAGATGACTAAATTTTTGAGGGAGAAGCTAGCCAGACTCGAATAAGTTCATGGTTGGCAACAATTAAGTTCATAATCTCCTGTATCCCAAAGAGAAAGTGGTGTGATAGTAGAAAGGCCTATTCAGGAGTCTCCTCATAAAAGAGTTAGAGAAGAAATAAGTGAGGAAGCAGATAGTAGCAGTGATAGCGAGAGATTGATAAGGAGAAAGGGCAAGAAAATTATGAGTTCAGAGCCTTTCTCAAAGATAAAAGCTAGACCTTTCAAGGATTTAGGATCACTGATCTTGAAGATTCTGATAGAATTCCCTCGCCATCAGCTGTATCCATTTCACTGGTAAGGCAAGATGAAGCTCAGGTAGAGAGAGATAGGTTTGTTACAACAAGAGCAGAAATGCAAATGGGTATTCCTGTATTGCCTCCTAATTTGGAGTTGGATCTTACTCCCTTGGATATTTAGGGTAAAGCCTAAAAATATGCAAGAAAAGAGGCATGTGATAACTTCCTTGAGGATGATGCATTTGTAAAAAGCCCTACCTTTTTGCAATTAGTATGGAAAACAAAGGTTGAGGAATACAAAGCAAGAATTGTTGAGAGGAAAGCCCAAAGGCCAGAAAGATTAGACCAAGAAATCCAAGAGGAAGTAAAAAGTGAAATAAAGGAAGAGTTCAAAAAAATCATTGTTGATGAGGGCAGGAAAATTATAAGTCAGGTTGTTGTCTTGGTACTACTAGAGTGGGATATAGTTGCATTTGATGCCATCAGGAAATCAAAGGAGGAAGAAGGAGGGATAGCATTAAGAGGATCATACTTTGCAGCTTATTATGCAACCTTTTCTATATGGGCATTAGAGGAAGGACCTAGGAAGCCTGACATCAGTGATTTAAACCCCAATTTGAGGGGAAGTTTGAATATAAAGAGGGAATCCGACACATCCATTGTAGAGGCTACAAAGTTGAATGTTGATGTTGCTAAGCTGGCACATGAGAGTATGAAAGAGGAAGCCTTAGAGAGGGCTGAGCTAATGAAGAAAATTTCACAAACTTTTTAGTGATTATGATGAAACTTAGAAATGATGTGTGGAGTTGCAAAGGAGAGTGCAACTCCTAGAGCAAGGACAAATAAAGGTTTCATATCCTGCACTTGTAGGGCCATCTAAACCATCAACATCCAGGTTGCAACCTATGATCCAAAAAGAAGAAGCAACTCAATTAAATATAAGTACTAATATCCATGGCATGATGTTAATCCCATATGATGATGAGCCTGATACTACAAGATCAACTGAACCAAATGAGTCTCAACTACTGGAGAAAATTATTAAATTAGAGAATAGATTAAAAGAATCAAAGAAACAATCAGCTAAGGAGAAGAAGAATATAGTTAGTTATGTGCTAACTCATTTAAATGAGAAAATTGAATGCAGGTTGAACAATATTCATGCCTTATATTCTTTACTTTTTGATGTGATTCAAAAGTTTAATGTTGATAAAGAAGTGGCAATTCCCCTATTCACAAAGTGGTTGCAAAAGTGAAATGAGCTAAGAATGATGTCTATGGCTTCTAAATTTCATACTGAGAAGCCATATGCACTACAACCAACATATTTGTTGGTAAAATCAATGCAGGAATCCCAAATTTTGCCAAAAAATATAGAACAAAAGATAAGGGAGTTGATGAAGAGTTTTAGTGAATCAGAGCAAACTCTTCTGTCAGATATTGAAGATAGAGAGGGAGTAGTCAAGCCTTTGTAGTCTTGGAAGGAAGAGTCAGAGAGAGTCATCAACACCCAGATGGAAATGATTTGTAATGGTTGAATATGGATATGCTAGAAGATAGTATGGATAAAATAATTCCTACAAGGTTTTTTTTGAAACTTTTGAAAGAGGGGCAAACTGAGTAGCCGTTAAGTATATTCCATATAGGGCAAAAGAAGATGAAGTAATAAATTTCAATTGGCCATTCGATGAAGAATATAGTGCATGGAGTGGCATGTATTTAAGTGATGAATAGAAAGCTGTAAACCATTTGCATAACTATTTTTGTTTTCTAGTGACATATTTTTGCAACTTGTAAGACAGGGTGGGATAATTTTCATCATGAGTTTTGAAGAAGGAGGCTGCAACTTTGATCCATTTCAAGAAAGTTTGAGGATGATTGTTTTGTATAATAGAATGTTGTTATGCATAGTCATTCTTAGATGAAAGGTGTCTCCTCTAGCCTAAAGCTTGTTTGCTCCCTTATTTTTTATAAAAGGGAATTCAGGGCTATGAGACAGGGTTCAAAATTTCTGGTCCCTTATATGTTCTGAATTTTTGTTTCTAAATAGAAAAGTCTAGGTAAAACAAAAGGATTGTGAAAGGTCATTTTACAGAGAAAAAAAATAGAAAAGAGTCTTTTCTCAATGATTTTTGCAGGTTCTTGAAGGAGTTATGTATGGATTGTATTCTTATAGAGACATCGAAATTAATGAATGAATATGTGATTCAAACCCATTTCTCTCCAATGTATTGTTCTATCATGTTTTGAATGTGTATTATCAAGGATTTAATCATTCATTGCAGTGTTGTGGTGTACGTAACATTTTGTTCATGCTTTGGTCTAATAGGTCAATTAAATGCTTGAATAAAATTGTAGAATGATAGAGGTCTCTATAGGGATTTTGATAAGTAGTTTTGGGTGGGGATTACAAATATGATATATTGTAAGGCAATATCATCTTTGATTTTATGATGTTAGATAAATTTTGTTAGAAGCATAGTCAAATACAATATGAATTCATGTACCAAATGGACTAAGGTACTGATCATAATTAAGTGAATGCCTGGGTACTTATTTACTATTCGAAATCACCATTGGATTGTTATAACTTGTTGAAAATCAGAATACTTTCATTTTATATGAACGCTATCATATGTATTAGTCATCTCATGCTTCAAACAGGTTGGGGATCTGAGGAATTTTCCATTCCTGAGCATTCTCCCTTATTGTTGAGTCATAACATGAGATTATCTACTTTATTTCATGTATGATTAATGAGTGTGGTGTAAAATCACAAATAAGCATGGGGATCACCCTCCCTAGTTTTGTAGAGCCTAAAGTGTAGAAGGTTCAATCATCCTTGTCATTGTTGGTCCAAGTCTGAAGAATATTAAACAGATGGAAGTGGCTTTCCATACATATTATCAGGAGAAAAAAACTTGGTCTTTGCCTTTGAGTTAGTTTTAACCCTTTTTTTGGGCACCAACAGGTCCAAAAGGGATCAAAACCCAAAGAACAAGACCTAACATGCAAAATAAACAAGGTCAGCCTCTGCCAAGAGATTCCTCTGGAAAATCTAAAGGATGAAATATAGATCATGGGAAAAGGTCAACCACACACTAAGGAATATCGAAATCAACACCCAAGGCTCTCCAAGCTTCAGAATGGGTTTCGGTAGATCACCAGAATAGGTCTCAAGCAACCGGTAACAAGAAATTATCATGGAAACCAGTAGCAATATCTTGCTGGTAAGTGAACCAAATAAGATGCAGTCTGAAAGAAAGAAAGATGATCAAGTATTCAAGTAGAATCCATGTCCACAAGATCTAGTGAGCCAAAATCAAGAAACAAAGAAAGGGAAATTGAAACTACAAACATAAGACAAAACAAAAAGGAATTTTTTTTTTGGTTGATACAAGATTGATGGGAACCAAGGATTCTCCTGCATTAGAAATCCTGGGTCAATGATAAATTGATCCTCTCACTTTTCTAGGGTCAGAGGGAAACCAAGGTGGTCTACCTCTACCTAAGAAATCCAAGATGAATCTTCAACTGGTCTGCCCTTCCACTTCACAAGATATTTTTTGTACTGATTGTTCTAGGTACTATGCCCAATCCTATTGTCCAAAATCTCTTCAATCTTATCTAGTTTCTTCTGGGGCAATTGTTTCTCAAGTTCTGCAATACTATCCTCACTAAATTCTCATTCATGGTACTCATGAAGATCTGTAATGTTGAATATAGGCAAAGTACTTAGACTGTCTGATAGCTCCACTTCATATGCATTTCTAGAACTAAACTTCCTCAAAATCTTACAGGGTCCAAACTTCTTCATCTATAACTTATTATAAGTTCCAACCACGAATATCTCTTTTCTCAAATATACAATCACTTCATCGCTAACTTAAAATTCATTATGTCTCCTCTTCTCATCTTCCTTATCCTTATATTTATTGTTCATGTCTTCCAAATGTTGTTTAACCTTAATATGCAATGTTGCCATGTGATCTGCAAAATCTTCTTCTTCTAAACTCTTCCGGTCTTCATTGCTAATGTCTCTTAATTTTGACATTCCTCTAGGATGCACTCTGGTAACAATCTTGAAATTTGTTTTTCTGGTACTTCTATTCACTGAATTGTTGTAGGCAAACTCTACTTGTGCAAGGATCAAATCCCAACTTCTAATTTTTTCTCCTACTAAACATCTCAACAAATTTCCCATACTCCGGTTAACAACTTCTATCTATCCATAAATCTATGGATGAAAAGTAGAAATGAACTTCTAATCTGTCTTCATCTTCTTCAAAGTGTTCTTCAAAAATAGCCAACAAACTTAGTGTCTCTGTCTGAAACTATGCTCTTAGGCAATCCATGCAATCTCACCACTTCCTTGAAAAATAGGTCTGCTACATGCAATGCATCTGATGTCTTCTTACAAGGTATGAAATGAGCCATCTTTGAAAATGTATCCACTACAAAAAAATATATAATCATTCCCTCTCGGTGTCTTAGGCAATCCAAGTATATCCTCTCAAGGTCTTACCGGTACTATCATAGGTTTATATAGTCCCACATTCTAACTACTACCCTTTGCAACTTGACAAATTTTACAACTCTACACATATCTCTTAACATCCTTATGAATCTGGGGCCAAAAGTATTGTTCACTCACCAGTGCAACTATTCTATCAATGCCAAAATGTCAAGCTAGTCCTCCACTATGTTTCTCTTTTATTAGGTTTTGTCTCATGGAACTCTTAGGTATGTACAATTGAACTCCCCTGAATAACATCCCATCCTGAATGGGATAATCCAACCATTTTCTCCTATCAACCATAACTGGTCCTCTACATGCTTTTCAAGGTTCTACAAAATCCAGTTCTTCACCATACAAGGTCTTGAAATCTTCAAAACCTAATACTATCACTCTCATCTTTGTCAGCAAATTCCTTCTCCTACTCAATGCATCAACAACTTTGTTAGATTTCCCACTTCTATGCTTCAACACAAAGGTGTAACTCTGCAATAATTCTACCCCTCATATGTCCCTGATTCAACTTACTCTGACTGTTCAGATACTGCAAAGCTTCATGATCTGTATACAACACAAACTCCTTAGGAAACAAGTAGTCTTTTCATTTCTTCAAGTCTTGAATTATAGCATAAAATTCTTGATCATACATTGAATATCTCCTCTGGGCATCATTCAATTTCTCAATAAAATAGGCTATTTCTCTCCCTTCTTGACTCAAGACTACTCCTAGTGTTGTTACACTTGCATCACAATCCACTTGAAATACCTTATTGAAATCTGGTAAAGCTAACATAGGCTTCTTAGTCACTTTCTTCTTCAACAATTCAAAACTTTTGTTTTCAGTGGTGGTCCACTTGAATTCCTTCCGATCTCCTCTCATGGTCTTAGTCATAGGGTTACAAACTGAGCTAAAATTTCTAATAAACTTTCGGTAATAACTAGCCAATCCATGAAATGATCTTACCTCGCCAATGCTTTCTAGTGTAGGCCACTCAACAATGGCTTTAACTTTCTCAGGATCCATCTTGAAACCATCCTTAGATATCACAAATTCTAAATAGACTAACTCATCCTTCATGAAAGTAAACTTCTTGATATTGATCAACAACTTTTCTTCTCTCAACGTCTACAAAACTTGTCTTAACTGCAAAAAATGCTCCTCTTTTATTTTACTAAAAATCAGAATGTCATCCAAATACACAATAACAAATTTACCTAGGAATTTCTTGAATACCTCATTGATCAGCCTCATGAAAGTACTTGGTGCATTAGTCAATCCAAAAGGCATCACCAACCATTCATATAGTCCTTCATTTGTTTTAAATGTTGTCTTCCACTCACCACCTTCTCTAATATTGATCTGATGATATCCACTCTTCAAATCTATCTTTGTAAAGTATTTTTCTCCACTCAAACAGTCCATTATGTCATCCATCCCAAGCAAAGGAAACTGGTATTTCACTGTGATCTTGTTTATTACTCTTGAATCGGTACACGTCCTCCATTATCCATTCTTCTTAGGTACTCATAATGTTGGTACTTCACAAGGGCTCAAACTCTCCCTGATCAAACCTTTCTTCAACTACTCATTCACTTGTGTATTCAGTTCTTCATACTCTTTCGGTGTCAATCGATGTGCAACTTTGTTAGGCAAACTAGTTATGATGGCCAAGTCCATGCAATGACTAATACTTCTAGTAGGTGGCAATCCATTAGGCACATTATCTGAAATGATGTCCTCATATTCTGTCAGCAAATCTCTTATCTCTTCCAGGTGCTCTTCTTTTGGTTCCGATCTCTCAGTCTTCTTAGGAATTAAGGCAAAACACTATTCTCATGTCTCAATCCATCGATGAATTTCCTTCCATCTACTAAACACATTTTGGCATTTGTACAAACTTCATTCTTTAAAGGTTCCTCCAATGGTAACAAGGTTTTCTTCATCCCATTGGCCACAATAGTGTATGTATTCTTCCTCACATCATGTATTTCCTGTCTGTGAAACTGCCAAGGTCTACCCAATAAAAGATGATAAATATCCGTAGGCATAATATGACATAACACTTCATCACAATAATTCAAAATTTTCAATTTCACCAAACACTGCTCACTTACTTATAACTTATGTTCATCTTGAATCCATGCAATCTGATAAGGCTTAGGGTGTTTCAATCTCTCCAATTTCAACTTATTCACCATCTCTTTTGAAACAAGATTATTTGAACTACCACTATCAATAACAACTTTACAACACTTACCAAATACCATACATTTGGTTTTGAATAGATTCTTCCTCTGCAAGGGTTCTTCATCTCCTCCAGTATGACACAATGCTCTCCTCATCATCAACAATTCTTTATCTTCCAGTTTATTTTTTGATCCGGTGGGGTTTTCTTCCACCACTATTTCTCTTCTGATAGCCTTTGTCTTCTCACACTTAAATGCACGATGTCCTTCTCCTCCACACTTAAAGAAAGTTCCTCCAAATGTCCTCTTATCTTGTCTTACAATGTTCTCATTCTGGTAACCATCCAGTTCTCTCCTCGGATAGAAATTTCTATCATCCTTCCGGTATGAATTACCTTCTTTGTTTACTTCTTTGTCCTTGTTCAGATCTATACTAGTTACTCTTCCTCTGGTATATCCTCTTCCTCCTTGAAATCTTCCTTCGGTAAACCTTCCACCTCTACCTCTTTGTTTATGTTCGTGTCTTTTATTCAATTTCTCTTCAGTCTTTAATGCATACTAGTAAGCCTCTTCAACACTCTCCAATTTGATCATACTGAGTTCATCTTGTATAGACATCTATAATCCACTCAATATCTTGCAATTTTTTCAACTTCATCATCAACATGTTCAGATCTGATGTTCAACTTGTAAAATGCTTCAGTGTACTCCTTCACACTAGATTCCTTCTATCTTAGATTTTGCAACTTCTAGAACAAATCCACTTGATAATTCACTAGCACAAACTTCAATTACAACTTAGCAATCATCTGATCCCATATCTTAATCTTTTCTTTACCTCTTCTTTGTCTATCAACTTGCAAATGCTCCCACCATAGAGATGCATGACCTTTCAACTAGGTACATGCATATTTCACCTTCCTCTCTTCTGCAGTATTTTCAAAATTAAAGTATTTCTCCATCTCCAAGATCCAATCCATCAATTTATCTAAATCTAACTTCCCATCATATTCTAGTGGGGTAAAGTGAGGTTTAGTGTTCACCCTACTCAAAACCATTAAAACCCTTTCTTCATCCGGATCAACTACCTGTAGGTTTACTTGTTCTGTCGAGGATTCTTCTCCTTCATCTTCACTTACATCTTCAATATATTGGCCTCTTCTCTAGGTTGTCTCCATGACTTCTAACTGGGCTCCTATTATTGGCAACATCTCCATCTCACCAAGGTCTGCATTCCCATGCACTCCACCATTCCTAGTTCCTCTTTGCACAATTGATTCATGCTAGTCCTTTGCAGTTGCAGGCCGGATCCGCAATCTGCCACCCTACAACAAAAATTTAGGTTACACAACCTTTGGAACAAAACTTCACTCTGATATCACTTGAAGAAGCCACCAGTGGTGAGGGACCTCAAAAAGATCAATCTAGACCGATTAGAAAGAGTAAACATAATGGAAACAAATGGATATGATAGAGGCAATGCAAAACAGATTGATTTATTGCATGAAATTAAATTACAACCAACTAACAACAATCGAGTTACAACATACCGACGCATAGGCCTCATCGAATAGGTCACAATCGGGACCTTGAATTGAAATATCTATCTACTAGGCACAGTCTACCTATTTGCTACTCTGATTGATTCTCCTTGATTACATTATAAAGTATTATTATAAATATATATATCGATCGAAAGGATCCAGTCAGCCCAAATGGGATCAAAACCCGAAGAACAAGACCTAATGTGCAAAGTAAACAAGGTCGGCCTCCGCCAAGACATTCCTCAGGAAAATCCAAAGGATAAAATGTAGATCGCAAGAAAAGGTCACCCACATGCCAAGAAACATCAAAATCAATGCCCAAGGCTTTGGAAGCTTCAAAATGGGTTCCGATAGATCGCCAGAATAGGTCTCAGGCAACCAGTAATAATGGAACAACCAGTAACAAGAAACTGTCATGGAAACTGATAGCGATATCTTGTTGGTAAGTCATCCAAATAAGATGTGGTCTGAAAGCAAGAAAGATGATCAAGTATTAAAGTAGAATCCAACTCCATGAGATCCATTGAGCCAAAACCGAGACACATTGAAAGGAAAACTGAAACTTGAAAAATAAAACAAAATAGAAAGGAAAAATGTTTTTGGTTGATGCAAGATTGCTGGGAACTGGGGATGCTCCTGCATCAACAGAACAAATGATTGGATCACAACACTTACTTTCTTTCTAGTATAGATCCTTTTTAGCACAACTCTATTACACACATGCAAATACTTCAATCTGGTTCGGCAACACCTTCTCTAAGATTACCAACTCAAAATCTCTTCTCCAACTAGCCCTAAATACACTTTTTAGTTAGGTCAGCTACATAACCCTAACTACATTTAAAATACAATGAATTTGCATTACAGATCATTAGAACAAATTTCTAGACAATTTCTACTATTGAACGATCACCGAACATCTCCGCACATTGATTTGATAAGAAATCAAACCCTTGTCATATTCTACTAAGAACTTTGTTGTTTCCCAAGAAATTTGATCCTTGTATGTGCTCAAACACCATCTTATCATTACACTGGGATTTTGACACATCATCGCTAAGTTATGAACATGATAAGATCCATCACCAAACCTTAAATCATTACTGGTTAAAGATCTATTACCAGTATACATTGTTCTTCACAAAGTTCATGACAATCAATCATAACTCACTCAATACTATGAATTTGTTGATGTGGTTACAATTACAAACTCATGCCAATGTCATAAACATATATGTTCCAAACCACAATGTCTAACTCTTCACCGATCATCCATACAAGTCACTTGATGATCGCTATGTTCTTGTTTACCAGTTTACAACTGCTTAGTAGTTTTGTCGTCTAACACATTCCTCTCCTGGTTAGGCTATACCGGTAGGCCTAGATGACTTAGATGACTAATAAAACATTGTTGTCATCAATGACAACACAAATAAATTCATCAAACAACTTACAACTATATCATCATCATCTAGCCAACAATCTCCACCAACTTTATTGGTCATCTTCATCTCATCAACATCTCCATATGCCAAGAATCTCTCCATCATTATCTTCATCAGTTATGCCAACAATATCCCCATCATTATCTACATCAATACCAAAATCTCACCAAAATCTCATCATGCAAAACTGGAACACTAACTGTTATGATTGATGTATTGTTCTTCTCTTTCTGCTCTTCACTCTTCTTCTCTTTTACTTTTCTTCTCCTCCTTTGCTTTACTTATCCCCCTATAACTTTTCTTCTCCCCCTTTGCCAACATTTCCAAAGGTACAAAGTGTCAAATTCACCTTCTACTAGTATTTGTTTCCTTCATCTCTGCTGCTCTTGTTTTCTTCGTCTGAGTATCCCACTTCTCATGAATCCATAGTGAAAGATCTTCAATTAGGCCACTGGATTGATGCTGCAATAGCATCTTAGTTAACCTTTGGTAGGGGTATAACCCCTAGCTTGCATCTTAGATATTCAAAGGTGACTTTAGGCAATGGCTTAGTGAAGATATCAGCCAACTACTCCTTACTTGACACATGCTCCATCCTGACTCTCTTTTCCTACACTCTTTCTCTTAGAAAATGGACTCTCTTTTCCTACACTTTTTCTCTTAGAAAATGATACTTCAGTTAAATATTCTTTGTTATAGCATGAAATATTGGGTTCTTTGAAATACTTATTGCACTTATATTATCACAATATATGACCACCGATTTTGTCATTGTCTCATTGAATCCTTCTAATACATGTCTCATCCATATTGCTTGAGTATAGTTCATAGATGCAGCCACATACTTTGCTTCTGTTGTAGACTGAGAAGTGCAACTTTGTTTCTTACTAGTCCAGGATACCAGTCTTCCTCCTAGAAATAATGCTCCATCGGTTGTGCTCTTTTTGTCATCTATATTGCCTACCCAATTAACATCTGTGAACACCTTCAAAGAGAAGTTTCCTTTGTCTAGATACCATAATCCATGATCAATAGTTCCTCTAAGATACCTAAAAATTATCTTCACTGCAACCATATGAGTCTCTTTACAATCATTCTGAAATCTAACCACTATACCATCTGCATGAGCAATATCTGGTATGTTATGAATGACATAGTGTAGTTTCCCAGTTATTGATCTCTACTCAATTTTATTCACTGGATTCAAATCATCTTCCTTGGATAATCTGCAACCAATAACCATAGGGGTTCCAAATGGTTTGCAGTCTTCCATTCCAAAGGTTTTTAATACCTCCTTCACATATTTGGACTGACTGATAAAAATGCATCCTTTTATCTATTTGACTTGCAAACCAATGAAAATTTTGATTTCTCCTATCAAAGACATTTCAAATTCCTTTTTCATTTCTTTTGTAAAAGTTAAACTCATGTCATCATCTCCTCCAAATATGATATCATCTACAAACACTTATGCAATTAATAACTTGTCTCCTTCTTTCTTCAAGTAAATCATCTTGTCCTCACTGGTTCATCGAAATCCAATATTTACCAAGTGTGAATGGAGTCTCTCATACCATTCTCTTGGAGTTTTCTTTAATCCATATAAATCTTTATGAAGTTTGCACACCATGTTCTTATCTTCAGTTAATGAAAACCCTTCCAGTTTATTCAATGTAAACCTCTTCTTCTAGAATTTCATTAAAAAATGCAAAATTAACATCCATTTGGTATACCTTGAATCCTTTGAATGCAACAAATGCAAGTAACATTCTTACTCCTCCAAGTCTAGCAACCGATGCAAAGGTTTCTCCATAATCCTCACCTTCTTCTTGTGCATATCCTTTGCAAACTAGTCTAGCCTTGTTCCTAATCACTTCACCATCTTCATTCATTTTGTTTCTAAACACCTACTTAGTGCCAATCACATTTTTATTAGTTGGTCTAGGGATAATTGACCAAGTGTTGTTCTTCTCTATTTGATCAAGCTCTTCATTCATAGCCTTTATCCAATCATCATCCTTGAGAGCTTATCTCATTGTCTTAGGTTCAACTATGGAAATCAAACAATCACTTTCTCTGATCTTTCTTCTTGTTTGTACTCCAGCATTCTTGTCTCCAATTATTTGATCTATAGAGTGATTCATCTTTACATATCTAGGTATAACCGGTTTTGGTATAGAAGTTTCTTCTTGTTTTTGTTCTTCATCTTCATCTTCCACCAGTTGAGTAGTATCCTCCAAATTGTTTTTCTCAACATCATTTTGAACTTTTGGTTCAATAATCACTAGCTTCTATTCATCTACTGCATCAAACTTGTTGGTATCATCAGACCTCTTTGCAACTAGGGTTTCTGGTCTGAATGCTCTTCCACAATCTTCACAATCCATTATTAACTTCGCAATAGTAGTAGTCAAAAGCTCTTCTATTATTTTTTCGTCCTCCAAATGTGCTCTCAAAAATGCTAAGTGAAAAATGAGACTATAAAACACCTTTTTATTTGCCTTTTACTAAACTAGTTGAACATACCCTAATCATCATTCAAATCTATAACTAACTATGGTTCATCCATTTTACAGGTTTGAAATGTAAATGATTCAAGATCACTTCATAACATCATATTGCATCAAAATATGCAGATTTGACTTACCACATACCATTTAGGGGGTTTGGAAATGGATCTGACAATATGGTCCCACTAAACTTTAGCATAGCTTAATTTTTTGGTGAGAGATTCTCCATACGAGGTGAAGAATTGGAGTCCTTCAATGGTTTCTCCTCACTTTACTTCTTCTATATCTTATTCATCTCACTTCTCATTTCTTCCACATATACCATCTTCTTTCCTTTCTGGTCAATAGACTTATTAATTGGTTGGTTCATTCTATCTCTACAAAACTTTGCAAGGTGTCTTAGTTTGTGATAATGGAAACATGCTATTCCAGATGTACTCAAGGGTCCAACATTTCGTCTATTAGTTCTTCTCTAGAAATTCATAGCCACATGACCATATTTATGATAGATTGAACATGTCACATTCCATCTATTCTCCATTTCATATGGACTAGACCAGTTCACATAAGGTCTCTGCCAAGTAGGGTTCCTCCGGTCATTGTAAGATCTCTAATTGTTCACTCTTGACCTGCACTCAACAACTCTATGCCCATACTTGTTGTAATTGAAGCAATGTCCATCAAAAGTACTAGGCTAATATCCTTTATATGCATTAGGTCTATATCCATCAAAAGTACTAATCTACTTCTACAAATATTTGCAGTATAACCTACCTTATGATAGTTAAAACATATTGGTTTGTAGGTTCTCTTACCAGTGTTGTTCTTGGTCTTTGGTAGATATTTGGCTTCATGCATGGTGACCTTAGTACTAGATGACTCTCCTTGTTCAAAGTTTGTGTATCCCAAGCCATGTGTATCTTCGTTCTGCCTTTGTGTCTAAATCTGCTCATCAAGCATAGTAGTGCTCTTGTTGAATTTAGCTAGTAACTCATTTGCATCAACCAACTCCTTGGTAAGTTTTGCATTCTTATTTATAAGAATTTCTCTAAGAGACATAGACATGTCTAGATCATCTTGTATTTCCTCTTTTTCCTCACAAAGATGTGCATGCAGGGTACCAATCTCCCTGTTTAGCTTAAAGATCTCATCCTCCATATCTCTTATTTTTTCTTCAGTTGTCCTTCTTGCTTCTAACTCTCTCCTGAGATTTATCTTATCATCATTCATATTTTCCCCCTCATTAACCAAGGCATCAACGTTTGCTTCACTAGATGAATTGTTTTGACTAAGTTCCAACAACTACTCAGCCAACTCTTTTCTCTTAGCCAATGAAGCTTTGTACTTAACCTTTAGTTCATCATAGGCATCTTCAGATTCTGCAAGCTTGTTTGAAATCTCTTTTTAACTCATTGGACCTTCCCCCATGATATCCTTAGAGATCCTTCCCAATCGGTTAAGCCTTTAAGGGAATTAGGCTCTGATACCAATTGTTATTATGAGGATTCGGTAACTATTGAGGTGGGGTGGGGAGGAGGGGGGGGGGGGTGGGGGGTGAATCGGTAGTAAAATTATTTTGCAATACTTCAAAAATAGTATCGGTAACTACTCAAACTATTTGGTTAGCAAATTTACCAAACCATTCACTCCAGTGTTCATCATTATACAAACTATGTAAAGATATCAAATGCACACATCAACAATGCAACCACCATATGAACACATAGTTTTTTCATGTGTAAAACCCAAATGGGAAAAACCACGACAAAAATTAGCATCCAATAAATATTTGTACTCTTTTGGAATGCGCCCAGTTAGAAGCTTACAATATGCCCAGTTAAGAGCAAACCCTATTAGGGGTCACCTGGTTAAGGGATTTGCCTCAACCCTGTTAGGAGTAACCTTGTTAGAGGATTTTGAACCCAAGTTAATGAGCCACCTGGTGAAGGGATTTACAAAATAAGACCTGTTAGGATCTACCTAGTTAAGGGACTTCAAACTACTATAACTGTTAGGGAACAACAAGGCAAATGATCTAATCAAAGCACTTCCTTAATTGCTAGTACATATCCTTTTTAGCACAACTATGCTACACACATGCAAACACTTCAATGAGGTTCAACAATGCCTTCTCTAAAACTACTGATACAAAATCTCTTCTCAAACTAGCCCTAAATACACTTTTCAGTTAGGTCGGCTACATAACCTTAACTACATTTAAAATATAATGAATTTTCATTAGAGATCATTACAACAAATTTCTAGACAATTTTCACTCTTGAATGATCACCGCACATCGATTTGATAAGTAATCAAACCCTTGTCACATTCTACTAAGCACTTTGTTGTTTCCCAAGAAATTAGATCCTTGTACATTCTCAAACACTATCTTATCACTACACATGGATTCTAACACATCATCACTAAGTTACAAACATGATAAGATCCACTGCCAAACCTTAAATCATTACCGTTTAAAGATTTTTTACCGGTATACATTCATCTTTATAGAGTTCATGATAGTCAATCATAACTCAGTCAATACTCTGAATTTGATGATGTGGTTACAATCACATGATCATGTCAATTTCATAAACATATGTTCCAAACTGCAACATCTAACTCTTCACCGATCGTCCGTACTAGTCACTTGATCATCGCTATGTTCTTGTTTACCAGTTTACAACAACTTAGCAATTTTGTTGTCTAACACATTCCTCTACCGGTTAGGCTATACTAGCAGGGATAGATGACTTATATGAATAAGAAAACATGCTTTCCATCAATGACAACACAAATAAAGTCATCAAACATCTTAGTACTATATCATCATCATCTAGCCAACAATCTCCATCAACTTTACTGGTCATCTTCATCTCGTCAACATCTCCATATGCTAACAATCTATCCATCACTATCTTCATCAATTATGCCAACATATTCCACCCTCAAACACCAAATAGAAGAAGAAAATCCAAGAATCCAAACTTGTAGCTTATGAGACTTCAGACCACTACTGGCCCCTATTTGAGGACTAGAAGAAGGAACTAGGAGAAGAATACCTCCAAGTTCATCATGGATGAGCTCGAGGAAATCAACAAGAGTATGATCCAAAATAATTTTGAGCTGATGCAATGTTTGGTTTGGTGTGTTTTAGGTTTTTTCTTGCTTTGTTCTTTTTTTTTTGTTGTGTGGGCTTGGCCCCTATTTCTGTGGTTGTTTTACAAATGGTTCTGGACAGGTTAGCAATTATTTATTTTTTATATTTCTCTTTGACTTTGGGTTTTGGGTCCCTGTAAAACCCATTTATCTTAATCAAAAACCACTTAATGGTGAAAATATTGTCATAACCCTCCTTTTCTAAATATTGATAACACTCATTAATTACTAATATTATTATTATTATTATAAATGTCTATTCTTGAAAGAAATAATCCATTACCATCTTGAAGCTAAATATAGCTAATGAAATAAAGTGACTATGTCTGCCTACCAATTAAGTAGAGGTGATAGCAGTAAAGAAAATCAATAAATGACTAACGCAAGGTGAGTTGGTGGAATACAATGGCACTGGTGATAGGGGGAATAGAATATGTCAAAGCCATTATAAGGGAGTGCATGTTAATATGTTAGGGAGTGGGTGTCTTTGCAAATGCCTTCTTCATTGTTATTCGCTTTCACAACAATACATTCCCCCCCCCCCCTTTTTTCAGTGTGATTAAGCTTCGAAAATGAGGGAGTGTATTTCAATCCATGTTGGGAAGGCCAGAATCTAGGTCAAAAATGCATGCTAGGAGCTCTACTGCGTGGAGCATGACATTCAGCCTGATGGCCAAATGCCCAGTGATAAGACTGTCAGAAGTAGAGACGATGCTTCCAATATGTTTTTCAGTGAGATTGGTGCCGGGAAACATGTTCCCTGGGCTGTATTTGTAGATCTAGAACCCACTATTATAGAATAGGTTTGCATTGGCATCTACCGTCATCTCTTTCACCTGAAGTAGCTTATCAGCGACAAAGAAGACGTGGCTAATAACTTTTCTTGTGGCCATTACACCATTGGGAAAGAGATCATGGATATTTGCTTGGACTGTATCAGGAAGCTTGCAGATAACTAACTACATTGGTCTACAGGGTTTTCTAGTTTTCAATGCAATGGGCGGAGGGACTAGATTCAGACTCGGTTTGCTTCTTTTGGAGTGCCTTTCTGTGGACTATGGCAAAAAAAATCCAAGCTAGGCTTCACTGTGTATCCTTCACCGCAGGTGTCCACATCTGTGGTTAAGCCTTAAAATAGTGTGCTTTCTACACATTCACTTCTCAAACACACTGATGTCTCTGTGCTTTTGGATAATGAAGCCACCTACAACATTGTCATCATTTGCTTGACATCAAATGCCCGACCTACACAAATCTGAACTGCCTGATTTCACAAAGCTTGGAGCGTGAACGTTGCTGCTTTATTACACAAAGCTTGGAGCGTGAATGTTGATGCCAGATAGGCTAGCCATTGCGAGATTCATACACATCTTATGGGAAGGATTCATTCAAAGAGCGATAATTAGAGGCAATCAGGAGATTCATACTTTTTGGGAAGCCTCCAATTGAAGGGAAAAGAAGGGGCAAATAAAATGAGGGTAAGAGGTTCTATTGTAGGGATTGGCAGTGGGACTGGGCACTCCATTTGCATTGGAGTGTCTTGTCATTAGACAGAAGAGGGTTTTTGGTAGAGACCGAGCTTTGCAATTGCATTGGAGTGTTGTGTCATTGGGTAGAAGGTGCTTACAGTTGGTATCCCTTTGATTATCCAAACATCCAATGAAATTATTGGTTTGTGGTTAAAGGGTTTTACAGTGAGTTTCCTGTGATCAATCAGCTTCAAGTAGCTATTTTTCTAGCCATTGGGACAAGGTAATGAGCAGTTTGTGATCAATCAGGTATGCAGGAATCTAACTTCTTTTTCAAAATTTTAGTTATTGTTATTATTTTGTGTAAGTTTAAATAGATCCTTCCTCTCTTAATAAGCCAGTACTTAATAGTTTGATTTTATATTTTTACTATGTTAAATAATATTCTTCCAGCATAAGATCACTCTATTCTATTACTCTAATGCGAAATCTTCTTATATTATAACTAGGGCTTTAAATAGCTTAAGGGTTTACTTAATTAAATTGCTATATTTTTTATTTTATGCCTTCCCTTTCAGTGCAACTTGTAAATGTTTTGATGATCTCTCATATGTATGAGACTTCTTCTACATGCTTGTTAGATTTTGGGGGTAGAGTCTACTAGAGCATTCGAATGCCCATTTCTTTATAATAGTTTAGGTATCAATTTGCTTGTTTATACTAGTAGTAGTACTGAGACATATTGTACAAAATCTGTCTGCTAAGATTGTTTCAAAATTTACAGTTGATGAAACATATTCTTACTTCCTCAGCTACTTTTGTTACATCTCTCTTAAATTTATTAGCATGAGATATAGGGCTCTTAATAAGTAAACTGATAGTGTGTAAAATTGATTTATACCTATGTGGTTATTATTGTTTGATTTCAAATTAGCTAAGCATTCCATCTTTAATACTAAACTGCTAGCATTATATGACTTAATTTAATTGCCATCGGTACTATGCATTTAGGAAATAATATAACTCATGATTAGATTTTTAATACATATGATATATTGGGTTGTATATGTATTAGAGCACTACCATTTAGAGTACTTATGATTAGTAGAGAAGTTGATTTAAGTTGTGAATATATCTATGTATTTATACAATGGTAAAAATAAATAAATAAATAAATAAAAATCCATTTTATATACTCACTTGAGAAGTCAACAATTTGTGAGTAAATGTGAAGCCCCATCTATAAATGGGCATATCTATGTTTATACTCTAATGCTACCAGGAAATGTTGTACTTGAGTGTGATGGTAAAGAAATTGTTTTATAGCTAAATCTTAAGTATGATTATATTATCCATGTAGGATTGTCTTGTGTTGATGATATTGTATTGTTAAAGGAAGATTTGGAATGTAATATGCTTTTTTTTGAAATGCAATATTAACCTTGAATAAGAGAATACTTAAAAGGATAAATCATAGTACTTCTACCTATGATGTATGAAGTGAATGAAAACATCTTATGTTAGGTGATGGTTGAATGTTATAAGTGAGCTATGAATACTCTTCATGTGAATTATGACTTCATCAATGTGGGGGATTGTGTTAGGAATTAGATTTTATTAATGAAGAAAGCTTAAGATAATGCAAGTGAAAATTGTATTTAAAGTTATGAATTCGGTCACCTTGGCTGCAGATGAGGTATTTCCAACATGCTCATAGGGTCAAGTTGTGCAAGTAGGATCAATGCTCATATATGTTTGCTCCATTTCACAAACATATCTATACAGAGATAAGAATATTTGTTTTAGAATGAGTTACTCTATTTTGTTTCATCTTCGATTTTCTTCTTAGAAAAGATTGACAAATTATCCATTCTTATTAGATGGGATTATGCAAAAAGAAAGAAAATAGTAAACTTGAAGCTAAGAGTCAATTAAGTGACAATAATTATAAGAAGCAATTTTTAATCTTTATACAAATGGTGCATTAGAAATGTGAATTTCATAGTTAACCATATAGTAATGTAGTGCAACAATTTATTAAATAAAATGTGAAGATTGTAGGAGAGACAATGAAAGCAAGCTTGTCACTATTTTTTAGGATGTGTGTCATTCATATATGTAGTTATATCTTTGGTTGTTGTGTATGGTCTCCACCTCTCCTATCATATCACTAAAATATGTCCATGTAAGTCCTTGAGTTGATGGGTAGTAGTGTAGTGTGATCATAATGAATATTAAAAGAAATTAGCCACAAGGTTGTGTATATGTCTTGATATTCAAGTGTTTTACCAAATGGAGACTAAACAAATTTTGAAATCTTCTTACACAAGATTATTATACTTGACGTATCTTGCGAATCTCAATCAAGTACTCATCTTTTGTTGTAAGGAAACTTAGTTTTGAAGGTGAAATAAAGTAGAATTTCGTTGTTATAGAGTATTGGATCCTTATCCTTATCAAGAAAAAGAGTTCAAGAAAACCTACCCCATGATCACTTAAAGAATTAAATAATAATTTTAACTGAAGTAAATTTTAGGAGGAAACATTAGCTCTATTCTAAGAATTTGAAATCGATAAGGATAGATATCTAAAGATAAAGTTAACACAAAGGAATAGATAAGAGCTCAACTAGAAATAGATTGATTAAAATTGTTTATTAGGGAGCCTTATTATTATTTTTCTTGGTCAACTAGCAAGTGTTTAGTTTCTTTCCTAATCTCTTTTCAAACAATTAGTAATAAAATAATAATAATAATAAAGTGGTTATTTGAAGCTTATTGTTGACTAGATTTTCCTTCAAGCAAGTATTAAATTCATTACCAAAGTATTATTATTTGATAATTTGATTTCCTTTCAAGTATTAGGATTCATTTTTAAGTGAAGTTATCATTTGTAGAAAATAATTAAAGATAAAATTTATATTACTTCAAATTGAAGAATTAGTCATGGTTATTCTCAAGCTTATAACTAAATAGCTTTTCCCTTCAACAGTAATTGTTAAATTATTTTCCAAAGTCTTTCTATTTAATAATTTAATTTTCTTTCAAGCAATTTAGTACCCTTCAAGTATTAGGATTCATACTTAAAGTGTAATGGTCATTTTTATAGGCTATTAAAAAAAAAGGATAAAGTTTAAATGAATTTACATCCACTCAGTTAAACCTCAGAGAACCCCATAGGGGTTGGTTGTGTGTGACATTTTAGAATTTATTTATCTTGATGGATTTTGGCGGATGGTAATTGGTTAAGGGTGACGTATTTAATAGGAGATAGGACCTAATTGTTTTAGGCCATAAGCATGAGGCCACCTTGAGCCTTTTTGCTATAGAGCTACCATCGTGGGTAGCAACTGTGGAGAAACTATCTAGGACATTGACCCTAGAAAGGGTTGCATACCCATGAAACAGTTTACATTAAACCATAGTTAGAAACTAGAACTACATTATTTACGCCTTGATCTCGTGATGAAACGGGTATGTAGGTAGTCTAGGGATAGAGTTGTCCCTTGTACTCAGGTGTTCGAGGATGGGGATTAAGATTTGGTTTTGGGGGAGTAGTTGGTTCTCAAAGCTCCTTGGTTTTTTAACCAAATTGTACAAATACTTTTTGACAAGTTAAAATTAATTCAATGCATACTCAGAAGGAATCCCATATGGATTTTCTTTACTTCCTGAGGCTTTAGGCTGAATTTTGTGGTGAAACTCAAGCTTATTTATGTAATCATCTTTATACTCCTATGGACGATGACCTCGGTGCACTCCTAGTAGGGGAGTGTAGTCTTTAGAGATTGGCTCAGGATCCAGATGGTCTCGATGAGTCTAAAGTCTCTGGCCAGAGCATATCCTATTCTTATGAATAGATGCCTATCTCGGATTGGATAGATGAAACCTCTTGTCCCATATGGATAGATGCCTAACCCATATGGTTATATGCCTAACCCGTATGGTTAGATGTGATAGTTCTGATACTTAATGAAAGTACAGATCCAATAGCCAACAAGATGAGAGGGGGGGTGAATTATACAAACTTAATCTTCCATAAAGACATCAGATTCAACCTTGGTAACATATACTTCACTAATATAACCAAAACTGCTAAACATGCAAACTCGAAAGCATATAAACATCATATCACTCATAATACTAGATTTAACGTGGAAACCCAAATAGGGAAAAACCTCTATGGGATTTTGGACCCACTAAGAAATATACTCTTCTAGACTATGCTCGGTTAAAAGAAAATCCTGTTAAAGATTACAAACACATTGCTAGATGTGACTTGGTTAAGGGATTTCCCTCAAATCTATTAGGATCTTCACCTTGTTAGAAGTGACCTTGTTAAAGGATTTCAAACACTCAATCAGAATGTCACCTTGCTAGAGGGTTTTACAAATAAGACTGTTAAGTCCACTCAGTTAAGAGATTTTCTGTCACTTTCACAAAATAACTGTAATAAAAATCTATCTGCAACTTCACATCTAAAATGCTAAAGTAGATTCTTATTTGCTCAATAAAATATAGACATAGAACTAATCTAGTCCATCTATTGGGCTTATATACTCTGTTATTGAAAACAGGTCTTCAAGCTTCTATGCTCGGTAATCACTATGTAGCATCCTTGTGCATACATTTTCTCGCATACACTATTTATCAATAGCTCCCTATTTATAAACAATTAGCCAACTGCTTAATCTCCTTGATCACACTTCCCATGATCAATCATAGCCATCAGATCTTGAAACTTGTCCAGGTTCGATGTATCCTTTGATCTGAAAAATGTTTTACCCTGCCTTGGAACTTGCATACATTTCTTGGAACTTGTGCTAGGGTAATGTGGTTCAATCTGTGCTGTAGATCTTCATGCCAATTTTCCTTGGCCATAGATTCATTAACAAACTTCATGCACGACATACCAATTATTTAATTAGTTCTATCTCATCAGCTTCCTTCATTAAATAATGCATGTAACCATTTAATCTATTCTGTTATAGCTCGGTTACAACTTGGTAACAACTTGGTAAATACTAAACTTCACTTGGTAGACATTCCACCTTCATTAACCAATAGCGATAACCTTAGGGTTTACCGACTAGGTTCTTTGCTTAGTAACATAGTATAGTATTAACCTTACAATTTACAACATATGTATGATGTTAAAACAATCTAAACATCATGATCTCATCATTGTCTAACTTGGTAATAGTTGCCCATTGAATACCTTATTCATCCCCTTATTCATCATATTCTTTCTATGTCTTTTACTGACATCTTTATACTCATCAAATCATACTTCTCAAGATATGGCAACATCATACTGAATTAGAAAATCAATTTCTTGACATCAATGACAAAATAATAATATTAAGATAGTAAACATCCTTAATCAGTTATATCCATAATCATCAACAACCTTCTCAATATCCTTATTGAAATGCCAACAATCTCCCATTGTCTGTTATAATGCCAAATACCAACAATCTCCCCCTTTGGTATTGATGGCAAAACCAATTGATTTGACCTAATATATTCGGATTGCTCTGATTTGTTTGTGAGATTCTGAAATGCTCTCTTCCTGTCATCAGAGTTCTCCCTCATACATTAGACTTCTCCTCTTTTCTCTAGTCTTCTTTTCCTTTTTCTTCAATGTTCTTCATCTTCTTCCCCTTTGACAACAATGCCAAAGTAAAGAACTAAAACATAATTTCTTCGTGTATGAAGTGAATTCCTACTATAATGTGTCAACTTAGTCTCGATCAGAGCATTTTATCTTCAATTCCTATTTCCTGTATTGTATCCTACATTGTTTCCTGCAAACCTTTAGAAAAAATCCTAAAATGTGTAAATCATCATCAAGTCCTAATAGATATTCGATAGAGTCATCAAATTGATGCTTTCATCGAACTCGGTCAGTGAGTAGAAGATAGGGGTAGGACCCCTAACTTACTTCTTAGATACTCAAAAGTGTCCCTTGGTAGTGGCTTGGTGAAGATATTTGCTATTTGTTCCTTTGTGCTAACATACTCCAACACCACTTTCTTCTCTTGAGCTTCTTCTCTAAGATAATGATATTTGATTGAGATGTGCTTTGTCTTAGAGTGCATAACAGGATTCTTCGAAATGTTAATGGCACTAGTATTGTCACAAAATATAGTTACTGGCTCAGTAACTTTCTCATTTATACCTTCCAATAGTTGTTTGATCCATATTATGTTGGTACAATTCAATGCTGCAGCAATGTATTCAACTTCTGTTGTTGACTATGAAACACATCCTTGTTTCTTGCTAAGCCAACTCACTAGTCTTTCTCCTAAAAAGAAAACTCCTCCACTTGTGCTTTTTCTGTCATCAATGTTGCCTGCCAAATCAACATCAGTATAAAATTTTAAATCAAAATCATTTCCTTTCTGATATACTAAGCCATAATCCTTGGTGCCTTTCAAGTATCTAAAAATTCTTTTGATTGCTGTCATGTGTGTTTCCTTAGGATCTGTAGAGAATCTTGCAACTATACCTACTATATGTGCTATGTCTGGTCTACTGTGAACAACATATTGTAGCTTTCCAATCATAGATCGGTAAAGTGTCTCATCAATAGATGGAGAATCATCATTCTTTGATAGTTTACAGTTGGTAGTCATAGGAGTACTTACTGGTTTTGAATCCTCCATTCCAAATTTCTTCAAGATTTCCTTTATGTACTTGGATTGAGTAATGAAAATCTTATTTTTCATTTGTAGTATCTGTAAACCTATAAAATACTTTATCTCACTGATTAATGGCATCTCAAATTCATTGCTCATTTCATTTACAAAGTTCTTGCATAAAGAGTCATTTCCACAAAATATAATATCATCAACAAATATGGCTGAGATCAGTATTCCATTTTCATCATTCTTCATGTACATATTGTTGTTCTCACTTGTCCTTATAAAACCAATCTTAATCAAATAAGAGTGCAATCTTTCATACCATGCTCTAGGTGCTTGTTTCAGACCATATAATGCTTTGTTCAATTTACATACCTGATCTTTACTCTTGTCTTCAACAAATCCTTTAGGTTGTTCAATAAAAACTTCTTCTTCTAATATTCCATTCAGAAATGCAGATTTGACATCCATTTTATATACCTTGAAGTTTTTGAAAGCAGCAAATGCCAACAATGTTCTTACTCCTTCAAGTCTATCCATAGGTGCAAAAGTTTCACCATAATCAATTCCTTCTTCTTGAGCATAACCTTTGCATACTAGTCTTGCTTTATTTCGAATGACCTCACCTTTTTCATTTAGCTTGTTTCTGAAAATCCACCTTGTACTAATTACATTTTTGTCCTTCAGTCTTAGGATTAGTGTCCATGTGTCATTCTTCTTGATTTGACCAATCTCTTCTATCATAGCATTTATCCAATCTTCAATGTTAAATGCCTCTTTCACTATTCTTGGTTCAAATTCAGATATCAGACATGTGTTCTGTCTCAGTTTGTTCCTTGTCATCACTGGATCATCCTTATCTCCTATAATCTGACTTGGTGCATGATGTCTTCTAACATACTTGGCTAATACAGGCTCGATAGGCTATGTATGATCTTCTTCATCACTTGGTAATTGGATATTCTCTTCATTTTCTTCAACAGTTTTCTCGGTAGGACTTGTTGGTTGAACATAGACAAATTCATCATAATCTTCTGGTTCTTTGGAATTTCCTTCATCATTTCTTTCTACAAATTCATCAATTTTCACATTTGCACTTTCTACTATTTTATTCGATGATTTGATCAGACATTTAAATGCTTTGCTTCTAGAAGAATAACCTAGAAATGTTCCTTCTTCACTTTTCTGATCAACCTTGCCATTTCTATCATCTTTGTGTACATAGCATCTACTTCCAAAGATTTTAAAATAACTTATATTAGGTTTCTTTTAATACCAGATTTCATATGGTGTCTTCAAATTACCTTTCTTCAGTTGTACTCAGTTCAGGGTGTAAACTGCTATGCTTATTGCTTCTCTCCAAAATGTTTGTGGCACTTTCTTTTCAATCATCAGGGTTCTGGCACAATCCACAATAGATTTGTTTCTTCTCTTAGCAATTTCATTTTGTTGTGGAGTTCTTAGTGCAGAGACTTGTCTTTTAATACCATGATCATTTTAGAATAAGTTGAACTCATCAGATGTGAACTCTCCTCCTCTATCTGATCTAATATATTTTAGTTGTCTTCCTGTTTCATTTTCAACTCTTGCCTTGTACCATTTAAACATTTGAAAAGCTTCTGATTTTTCTTTTAAAAACATTACTGACATCATCCTTGAGTAATCATCCACAAATAATATGAAATATTTATCACCATAATAACTTTGAACTTTCATAGGACCACAAAGATCAGTATGCACAAGATCTAAAATTCCCTTAGAAGTGTAAGACTTACTTGTAAAGCTTGATCTTGTCATCTTACCCATTTGGCATCCTCGACACATAGCATTCTCAGGTTTTCAAGACTTGGTAGATCTCTTACTCGATGCTTCTTACTTATTTTGATCAGATTATCAAAATTTACATGACAAAACCTTTTATGCCATAACTAGGTATCATCTATCTTTGCATACAGACATTTATTCCGAGTTGAGTCAAGGTGAAATGTATTACCTTTTGTTTGTGTCCCAGTAGCAGCTAACTTTCCATGCTTGTCATGAACTTTGACAATTCCTTTCTGAAATTCTATTCGGTAACCTGTATTGTTTACATGTGCTACACTCAACAAATTGTATTTCAAACCTTCAACCCAATAAACATCATTGCATCTTGCATTGTCAAGAAGTGTTATAGATCCTTTACCTCTTACTGGACATGGTGCATCATTACCAAATCTTACATAGCCTCCATCATAATCTTCTAATATAATAAACTTTTGTTTATCACCTATCATATGATGTGAGCATCCACTATCTATGATCCAAGAATCATTAGTATTTATGTGAGATATTAGGGCTTTTTCTTCATACCTTTCTTCATCTAATTTATCTTTGATAGCCACATAAACTACTTCCTCTGAATCAGTTTCATTTGATTTATCATCGTTGGATTCCTCATCAGCTATTAAGCATGTCTTTCTATCTCTTCTTCTGAAGTTTCAGTGTCCTTTGTAATGATTATCTTTCTGTTTGTCATCTCAATAATCTCTCTTTTCAGTAGAATCTTTGTCAGGACAGTTAGAAGCCATATGTCCTATTTTATCACAATTGAAACATTTCAAAGGTAGTTTTCCTTTATACTTACCTTTGCCTCTCGATAACCTTCTGGCTAATAGTGCTTCAAACTCTTCTTGCCTTCTGATTTCCTCATATAGTTTGTGTACTTCTTCCATGTTCTTACAAAATCTTTCACTTGCTCCACTGTGATCTCCTTCAGAGTACTTTTACTTTCTTTCATTGTAATCATTAGATTCATCAAGATGAAAAGAACTAAATGTAGATTCAACTTTATTTACTAAAGATCCACTGTTATCAAAGTTACTTAACTCAAATGCATGTAGCTTACCAATAGTAGCATCTAAAGAAACTGGCATATTAGGTACAGACCTCAATTCATTGATTGTAGAGATTCGGATTGCATAAGCTGGTAGAAGGGTTCTTAACAACTTACTTGTTATATCCTTTTCTTCAATAGTTCCACCTGCTCCTTTGATTTGATTGACAATCTCCTTTAGTCTTGTACTATACTGGGTTATGTTCTCACCTTCATTCATCCTCATAGATTCAAGTTGTCCTCTTAGACTGTCTACTTTTTCTCTTTGAACATGTTCATCTCCTCCATACACTCATATGAGCTTGTCCCACATTGCCTTTGCATCATTGCAGCCTTCTAGATCATTAAACTTTGAGTCGGTCAATGCAGATGTTATTTCAATCATTGCTTGTATATGTTCTTTCTTTGCCTTTATTTCTTCCATAGTTAATGGATAGGTGCTTAGTGTGATGAAATCATTCTTTAAATAATATACAACATATTCTCCAACTCCTGATAGGTGCAGCTTCATCCTTTTTTGCCATGTAGAGAAACTTGACTTGTTCAGCTTCGGTGCATCCCTCTTATACATCTTTGGATCTTTGCCTCAAGTACCTTTAAACTTTTTCTTCCGGAGTCCACAACTCTGATACCAATTGATAGTTCTAATACTTAATGAAAGTACAGATCCAATAGCCAACAAGATGAGAGGGGGGGGGTGAATCATACAAACTTAATCTTCCATAAAAACATCAGATTCAACCTCGGTAACATATACTTCACTAATATAACCAAAATTGCTAAACATGCAAACTCGAAAGCATATAAACATCATATCACTCATAACACCAGATTTAACATGGAAACCCAAATAGCGAAAAACCACTATGGGATTTCAGACCCACTAAGAAATATACTCTTCTAGAGTATGCTCGGTTGAAAGAAAATCCTGTTAAAGATTACAAACACATTTCTAGATGTGACCCAGTTAAGGGATTTCCCTCAGATCGGTTAGGATCTTCACCTTGTTAGAAGTGACCTTGTTAAAGGATTTCAAGCACTCAATCAAAATGTCACCTTGCTAGAGGCTTTTACAAATAAGACTATTAAGTCCACTTGGTTAAGAGATTTTCTGTCACTTTCACAAAATAACAGTAATAAAAATCTATCTGCAACTTCACATCTAAAATGCTAAAGCAGATTATTATTTGCTCAATACAATCTAGACATAGAACTAATCTAGTCCATCTGATGGGCTTCTATACTCTATTATTCAAAATAGGTCTTCAAGCTTCTATGCTCGGTAATCACTATGTAGCATCCCTGTGCATACATTTGCCCGCATACATTGTTTATCAACAGCTCCCTATTTATAAACAATTAGCCAACCGCTTAATCTCCTTGATCACACTTCCCATGATCAATCATAGCCATCAGATCTTCAAACTTGTCCAAGTTCAATGTATCCTTCGATCTAAAAAATGTTTTACCCTACCTTGGAACTTGCATACATTTCTTGGAACTTGTGCTAGGGTAATGCGGTTCAATCTGTGCTGTAGATCTTCATGCCAATTTTCCTTTGCCATAGATTCATTAACAAACTTCATGCACGGCATACCAATTATTTAATCAGTTCCAGCTCATCGGCTTCCTTCATTAAATAACGCATGTAACCATTTAATGTATTATGTTACAACTCGGTTACAACTTGGTAACAACTCAGTAAATACTAAACTTCACTGGGTAGACATTCTACCTTCATTAACTGATAGCGATAACCTTAGGGTTTATCGGATAGGTTCTTTGCTCAGTAACATAGTATAGTATTAACCTTACAATTTACAACATATGTATGATGTTAAAACAATCTAAACATCATGATATCATCATTGTCTGACTCAGTAATAGTTGCCCATTGAATACCTTATTCATCCCCTTATTCATCATATTCTTTCTATGTCTTTTACCGACATCTTTATACTCATCAAATCATACTTCTCAAGATATGGCAACATCATACTGAATTAGAAAATCAATTTCTTGACATCAATGACAAAATAATAATATTAAGACAGTAAACATCCTTAATCAATTATATCCATAATCATCAACAACCTTCTCAATATCCTTATTGAAATGCCAACAATCTCCCATTGTCTGTTATAATGCCAAATGTCAACAAGATGCTCATCTTTGCTGGATGGATACCTATCTTGTTTGGATAGATGTACCTGAGTATGCGATTGAATCAAACACTATTAAGTATAAGTGATTTCAAAAAAACTAGACATAAATTTTGGGTTGAGTGGAGTGGGTTATTACATGTGGTATCAGAGCGAAGGTTCAAGTCTAGGCCTTGAGCTCACTTCAACTTATGCAATCTAGAAGAGTATCTTGGAAGTAGTAAAGGTGAATTGTTATATCTTAAATCAAGAATTGAATAAGGGAATCAAATTTTAAGTGAACCTAGATGGAAGGGAATGTGGAAGAGGAAAACATAACACCTCTACAAGGAGTCAAAGGAAATATAGCTATGATGGAAATCAACAAGAACAAGGAGTGATTCAATAGTGAGAATCGAAGGTATAATCAACATATTAACTGAGAAAAAGGGATAAGATTAAGTCGATGGAATAGTCAATGCAAGACTTTAGAGAAATGAAAAATGATATTGAAAAAAATAAAAGTGAGATTTAAAATGTGAATTCTGACAACAATCAAGGAAATAAGAAGGAAAATAATATATTGGAACTATCTAAGGATTTGAAGGAAATTTCCCCACCCAAGTTTGATGGAAAGAAAAGTTGTGAAGGAGCTAAAGATTGGTGAAAATAAATGGAAAAATGCTTAGAAATAAAAGACTTTAGTAAAATAATTATGCCATTATGGGGTTCCTATCAACCTAGTGGGGAAGCAATTAGTTGGTGAACTAATACTAAAGAAAGAAAAAGGGGTATAATGAGGATATAATCACATAAGATCAATTTGTTCACCATTTATATATATAAGGGGGCTATCACAACTATTCTTCGATGAGAAGGCGACATTGTTTCATAATCTTCAACAAGGGGCTTTGATCTAGTTCAACAACATTGGTTCAACAACATTGAAAACAAGTCTGCCAAATTGTTAAAGTACATACCTATGTATCAAAGGAATGAGAAGGGTTTAACCAAGAGGTTCATTTTGGGACTAGAAATACCAACATAAGCGAAATGGTTGATGTACATGGACTCATAGACATGAATGAGGTACTTAAGAAATATTTAAACTAGCAATGACAAGATAGAATTTTAACAGGAATCATTCATTCAAACGGAAGCATGAATTCAAAGGAAACACAAACTTCAACAAGGATCAACAAATCTATTTATTTGAGAGAAGCCCGCATATTAATCAAAATCAAGGCATGAATGCAATACTAATAGGGACAATTATAATGGAAATGATAAGTGAAATTGAAAAACTTATCCACCAAGGTTTAACAAAGAACAAAATGATCCTCCTAGGAATCAAGGAGAGATGATAGAACAATTCAAAGTTTTGGAAAGATATCGGTATCAATTGCATGATAAAGAGGTTGATCAATGCAAAGTATAATGGAATCAATACAATGCAACAACTGTTTTGTCTTTGTTTTTGATTGGTTATGAACAACAACTCTTTTATGGTTATACTATATAGATGCATCGAGATGATGCACAATTCAAGGGGGGGAGGATGTCATAACCCTCATTTTCTAAATATTGATAAGACTCATTAATTGCTAATATTTTTATTATTAATATTATTATAAATATATATTGTTGAATGAAATAATCCATTACCATCTTGAAGCTAAATACAGCTAGTGAAATAAAGCGACTATGCATGCCTACCAATTAAGTAGAGGTGATAGCAGTAAAGAAAATTAATAAATGATTAACACAAGGTGAGTTGGTGGAATATAATGGTACTGGTGATAGGGGGAGTAGAATATGTCAAAGCCGTTATAAGGGAGTGCATGTTAATATGTCAAGGAGTGGGTGTCTTTGCAAATGCCTTCTTCACTGTTATTCGCTTTCACATCAATACATTCCCCCCCCTTTTTCTGTGTGATTAAGCTTTGAAAATGAGGGAGTGCATTTTGATCCACATTGGGCAGGTCAGAATCCACGTCAGAAATGCATGTTGGGAGCTCTACTGTCTGGAGCATGACATTCAGCCTGATGGCCAGATGCCCAATGATAAGACCATTGGAAGCAGAGACAACGCTTCCAATATGTTTTTCAGCAAGATTGGTGTGGGGAAACATGTTCCCTGGGTTGTATTTGTAAATCTAGAACCCACTATTATAGAAGAGGTTTGCACTGGCATCTACCATCAGCTCTTTCACTTGGAGGAGCTTATCAGTGGCAAAGAAGATGCAGCTAACAACTTTTCTCATGGCCATTACACCATTGGAAAAGAGATCATGGATCTTTGCCTAGACCGTATCAGGAAGCTTGCAGATAACTAACTGCACAGGTCTACAGGGTTTTCTAGTTTTTAATGCAATGGGTGGAGGGACTGGATCTGGACTCGGTTCACTTCTTTTGGAGCACCTTTCTGTGGATTATGGCAAAAAAAATCCAAGCTAGGCTTTACTATGTATCCTTCACCGCAGGTGTCCACATTTGTGGTTGAGCCTGACAATAGTGTGCTTTCTACACACTCACTTCTGGAACACATTGATGTCTCTGTGCTTTTGGACAATGAAGCCATCTATGACATTTGTCATCATTCACTCGACATCGAATGCCCAACCTACACAAATCTGAACTGCTTCGTTTCACAGAGCTTGGAGCATGAACGTTGCTGCTTTATTACACAGAGCTTGGAGTGTAAACATTGATGCCATCTAGGCTAGCCGTTGGGAGATTCGTACATATCTTATGGGAAGGATTCATTCAAAGAGCGATAATTAGAGGCAATCGAGAGATTCATACTTTTTGGGAAGCCTCCAATTGAAGGGAAAAGAAGAGGAAAATAAAATGAGGGCAAGAGGATCTGTCGTAGGGATTGGTAGTGGGATTGGGCACTTTATTTGCATTGGAGTGTCTTGTCATTGGACAGAAGAGGGTTTCTGGTACATACCGAGCTTTCAATTTGCATTGGAGTGTTGTGTCATTGGGTAGAAGGTGCTTATAGTTGATGTCCCAACTGATTATCCAAATATGCAATGAAATTCTTGGTTCATGGTTAAAGGGTTTTACAGTGAGTTGGTTGTGATCAGTCAACTTCAAGAAGCTATTTTTGCAGCCATCAGGACAAGGCAATGAGCAGTTTGTGATCAATCAAGTATGCAAGAATCTAACTTCTTTTTTAGAATTTTAGTTATTGTTCTTATTTTTTGTAAGTTTAAATAGATCCTTCCTCTATTAACTAAGCCAGTACTTAATAGTTTTATTTTATATTTTTACTATGTTAAATAATATTATTCCAACATAAGATCACTCTATTCTATTACAGTGATGCGAAATCTTATTATATTATAACTAGGGCTTTAAATAGCTTAAGGGTTTACTTAATTAAATTACTATGTTTTTTATTTTATGCCTTCCCTTTCAGTGCAACTTGTAAATGTTTTGATGATCTCTCATATGTATGAGACTTCTTCTACATGCCTATTAGATTTTGGGGGTAGAGTCTACTAGTTCCTTTGAATGCCCATTTCTTTATAATAGTTTACGCATCAATTTGCTTGATTATATTAGTAGTAGTACCAAGACATACTGTGTGAAATCTGTCTGCTAAGATTGTTTCAAAATTTACCACTGACACAGCATATTGATACTTCCTCAGCTACTTTTGTTACATCTCTCTTAAAATTTATTAGTGTGAGGTATAGGGATCTTAATAAGTAAACCGATAGTGTGTAAAATTGATTTATACCTACATGGTTATTATTATTTGATTTCAAACTAGCTAATCATTCCATCTTTAATACTAAATTGCTAGCATTATATGACTTAATTTAATTGTCATCGGTACTATGCCTTTAGGAAATAATATAACTCATGATTTCATTTTTATTAATAATGATATATTGGGTTGTATATGTATTAGAGCACTACCATTTAGAATAGTTATGATTAGTAGAGAAGTTAATTTAAGTTGTGAATATATCTATGTATTTATACAATAGTAAAAAAAATCCATTTTATATACTCACTTGAGAAGTCAACAATTTGTGAGATGTGAAGCCCCATCTATAAATGGGCATATCTATGTTTATACTCTAATTCTACCATGAAATGTTGTACTTGAGTGTGATGGTAAAGAGATTGTTTTATAGGTAAATCTTAAGTATGACTATATTATCCATGTAGGATTGTCTTGTGTTGATGATATTGTATTCTTAAAGGAAGATTTGGAATGTAATATGTTTTTTTTTGAAATGCAATATTAACCTTGAATAAGTGAATACTTAAAAGGATAAATCATAGTACTTCTACCTATAATGTATGAAGTGAATGAAAACATCTTATGTTAGGTGATGGTTGAATGTTATAAGTGAGCTATGAATACTCTTCATGTGAATTATGACTTCATCAATGTGGGGAATTGTGATAGGAATTAGATTTTATTAATGAAGAAAGCTTAAGATAATGCAAGTGAGAATTGTATTTAAAGTTATGAATTCGGTCACCTTGGCTACAAATGAGGTATTTCCATCATGCTCATAGGGTCAAGTTGTGCAAGTAGGATCAACACTCATATATGTTTACTCCACTTCACAAACATATCTGTAGAGAGATAAGAATATTTGTTTTAGAATGAGTTACTCTATCTTGTTTCATCTTTGATTTTCTTCTTAGAAAACATTGACAAATTATCCATTCTTATTAGATGGCATTATGCAAAAAGAAAGAAAATAGTAAACTTGAAGCTAAGAGTCAATTAAGTGGTGATACTTATAAGAAGCAATTTTTAATCTTTATACAAATGGTGCATTAGAAATGTGAATTTCATAGTTAGCCATATAGTAATGTAGTGCAACAATCTATTAAATAAAATGAAAAGATTGTAGGAGAGACAATGAAAGCAAGCTTGTCACTATTTGTAGGATGTGTCATTCTTGTATGTAGTTATATCTTTGGTTGTTGTGTATGGTCTCCACCTCTCCTATCATATCACTAAAATATGTCCATGTAAGTCCTTGCGTTGATGGGTAGTAGTGTAGTGTGATCATAATGAATATTAAAAGAAATTAGCCACAAGGTTGTGTATACATCTTGATATTCAAGTGTTTTACCAAATGGAGATGAAACAAAATCTGAAATCTTCTTACATAAGATTATTAGACTTGATGTATCTTGTGAATCTCAATCAAGTACTTGTCTTTTGTTGTAAGAAAATTTAGTTTTGAAGGTGAAATAAAGTAGAATTTCATTGTTCTAGAGTACTAGATCCTTATCCTTATCAAGAAAATGAGTTCAAGAAAACCTACCCCATGATCACTTAAAGAATTAAATAATAATTTTAACTGAAGTAAATTTTAGGAGGAAACATTAGCTCTATTCTAAGAGTTTGAAATCGATAAGGATAGATATCTAAAGATAAAGTTAACACAAAGGAATAGATAAGAGATCAACTAGAAATAGATTGATAAAAATTATTTATTAGGGAGGCTTATTATTATTTTTCTTGGTCAACTAGCAAGTGTTTAGTCTCTTTCCTAATCTCTTTTCAAACAATTAGTAATAAAATATTAATAATAATAAAGTGGTTATTTGAAGCTTATTGTTGACTAGATTTCCCTTTAAGCAAGTATTAAATTCATTACCAAAGTATTATTATTTGATAATTTGATTTCCTTTCAAGTATTAGGATTCATATTTAAGTGAAGTTATCATTTGCAGAAAATAATTAAAGATAAAATTTATGTTACTTCAAATCGAAGAATTAGTCGTGGTTATCTTCAAGCTTATAACTAAATAGCTTTTCCCTTCAACAGTAATTGTTAAATTATTTTCCAAAGTCTTTCTATTTAATAATTTTATTTTATTTCAAGCAATTTAGTACCCTTCTAGTATTAGGATTCATACTTAAAGTGTAATGGTCATTTTAATAAGCTATCAAAAAAAAGGATAGAGTTTAAATGAATTTACATTCACTCAGTTAAACCTCAGAGAACCCCATTGGGGTTGGTTGTGTGTGACATTTTAGAATTTATTTATCTTGATGGATTTTGGCAGATGATAATGGGTTAAGGGTGACGTATTTAATAGGAGATAGGACCTAATTGTTTTAGGCCACAATGATGAGGCCACCTTGAGCCTTTTTGCTATAGAGCTACCACTGTGGGTAGCAGCCACAGAGAAACTATCTGGGACATTGACCCTAGAAAGGGTTGCATACCCATGAAATAGTTTACATTAAACCATAGTCATAAACCAGAACTACATACTTTATGCCTTGATCTCGTGATGAAACGGGTATGTAGGCTGTCTAGGGATAGAGTTGCAGAGTTTACTTTAGTGGCGAATATTCACCAATGGCGAATTTTTGATGTTGGCCATGTCGGAAATGGTGAATTTTTGTACCGTTTGGGGGTGGCCATGTCGCTAGAATTGTATATGGTGAAAATGGATAACAATAATAACGATATTGAAAGGCTAAATGAATTCAACCACAAAACCCTAGCCTAACAACAACAAAGATCCACCATAACATATGAAGATTACCTAAGACAATGCAAATCAAACAAAATCACAAAGATTATACCATCACATGTCCAATAGGGTTTTGATCTCCATTCTTCCTATCTCCATTGATCTTGCTTGATATATTTGCTCTCAGATTTTATGTGCACAAGAGCTCAACAAAGAACGAAATGTGGTTGCAAGTAGGATCGTAATGTAGTCAAGTCCTTAAGATGATTCATTAGAATAATTGATTAGGGTTTGATAATGAGGGAAGCATCTCCTTATATAGAAGACACAATAAGAAATGGAGGGATAAGATTGAGAGGTGTAAAAGGAGGTCGGCTATGATTAGAGGGTAGGTAAAAGAAATAATAAAATAATGAAAGAGGTAGGTAGTGTAAGAATTAAGAGATGAATGACATGTGTCATGGATAGAAAAGGTTAATGAATTAATTAAATAAATGAAGATTTATTTAATTAATAGAAGAAGTGGGATCAATTAAATAAATAAGATATTTATTTAATTTAGGAAAAGGATAATTTAAATAAATAAAAGGTATTTATTTAAGTGAGAAATAAGGCTAGAAGAGGATAAATGAATTAATTAAATAAATAATGATTTATTTAATTAATAGAAGAATTAAGCTTAGATAATTAAATAAATAAAATATTTATTTAATTAGACATGACAATTTTAGGTGTCTACATTTTGCTCCTCTTTGAGACAATGCGGCTTGTCGCATTGTTTCAAAGAAGATAAGATGAACTGATACAGAGTTGCCCCAGGATAGGAATGATATATGCCCCCTCGAGAGATTGGATGAAAATGTCTGAAAAGATTGCAGATAATCTCTCGATAAGAAAGATGGAATAGAATGGACTGACCGGATAAAGTGACAGAGTCACGGGATAGTGAAGACTAACTCGGGAAACGAGGGCTAGGGGTAGGGTAGGCTATAAGATAGACCACGGGGGAAATACATCCTCATTGTCATCTACACATCCACAAGAGTAGAGTGCAGAGTGAAAATAGAGCAACATCAGTCAGCAGCGATGGCCTTCATTCATAGATTCGACCACGTTCGCTGATTTCAAAGGCCAGCAGAGGCAGGAGAGCCGGTAAGTACCACCAAACCTCCTTGTGCTTCGATGCATTTATTATTGTCATTAATGCATGCTAGGTAGGGCAATAAATGCACTTAGACTAGGGTCCAAAAAATGTCCAAAAACATTCAGGCGCATCTGCGTTGGTGCCAAGCACATCTATGCTCGCGAGGCACGTCTATGTTTGTGCCAGGCACGTCTGCGTTTGAAACTGCATCTGTGCCAAATGCGGCCGCGTTTGTGATGGTCAGGTGTGTCTGTGCCAAGAAGGCATGTCTATGTCGCCTAGGCACGTCTGTGCAAAGCATAGGCACATCTATGTTGGTCAGGTGCATCTGTGTTTTTCAGGCGCGTCTGTGCGGTCTTTAAGCGCGTTTATGTCAGATAAGCGCGTTTGTGTTTAAAAAAGTGTGAAGTTTTGTCTTCTAGGCCAAATCGGCAGTTCTGTGATGAACATACGCTGTCGATTAGATAAGCTGCTAAGAGGATACACTCAAACAGGTCCTCTAGGGAAGACTAGGATAGATCAAGGCACTTTGTGATGAACAGTGAGTACCAAGATAGAGTACTTTGTGATGAACAGGGAGTACTAAAATATGAGCAGCACTTTGTGATAAACAGGGAGTGCAAATGTGAGTAACACTTTGTGCTGAACAGTCAGTGTCACACACATAGTACTTTGTGATGAGCAGGGAGTACCACTAGGATAGAAGAAAAACTTTGTGATGAACAGTGAGTGTCACTAGGATAGATAGCCATATGCATTTAAATAAAAAGTAGCATTTTGTGATAAACAAGGAATGCCACAATGACTGACATGATTGATTTGCTTGACTGCAGGAGTATTTGCATATGCTAGAGTCATGAGAGATTCCCATCGACTCAGAGATTGCGACCTGAGCTGACATTTGAGGACCGAGCTGCAATCAAGGCTATGGGTCTAAGACATGTGTTGTATGTGCCTAAGTTTCAGGTGAACATGGGACTGTTGACTGCGTTGGCAGAGAGATGGCACTCCGAGACATGTACTTTTCATTTGCCGATGGGTGAGATGACAGTCACCCTTAAAGATGTATACCGGATCTTGAGGATACCGATCGACGGGGAGCTGACCCCGTACGATCGAGATGGAGATAGGGAGGCCCTGAGACTAGTGTTCTAGGACCCAGGACTAGAGATGAGGGCTGGACATGTGGCATGGGATACAATGACAGCCATAGGGCTAGCACTGCTAGAAGTGGTAGGAGGAGTGATCAGTGGGTTCTTGTGTTCAGATAGGGCGACACGAGGGTTGGCTGTAGGCTGGGGAGGAGCACTGGAGACACTGGTTACACAACACACCAGATATGCCTGGGGACCATGTGTGCTGGCACATCTCTACTATGAGCTGCATCAGTTTGTGTACCACGGATCAGTGGGATTGGGCTGCGGGGTGACATTGCTGCAGGTGTGGGCTTATGAGCATCTGCCAGTGACGAGGCCGATACACTTCAAAGGTAGGGGTCATGGATGTAGTTTCGTGCATTTGTATGACATGATCACCTCATAGCCATGGATTGGCAGGTTAGAGCATTGGTGACGAGTGATAGATGACATTGACATGGTCATACGGAGACCATACCTGGGATACGAGCAGTGGGAGGATGATGTAGTTTAGCGTCCCTACACCTTCTAGAGTAGGTACCTGATTGGGCGGACACCCTATGTGCTAGAGAGGCAGCTAGTGGACAAGGTTGGCTGGCAATTTGGTAGGATCCAGAGGATGCCACGGGGCTCAGGCATGTATGCACGGATGGTGAGAGATCAAGCGCAGTTTGGGCCCCTGCTATCATATGATCAGGTTGTTACACAACTAGTAGAGATGATGCCCCTACCCTGGGACATGTGGCCAGAGATTGAGGATGCCAGCATGGATGCCGAGTACACAGCATTCTGGATGGAGCATCCATTCCTACACTTGATGGATCCGGGAGAGCCATTAGATGGGGATGGTGGAGGGGATGATGATGATGGTGGAGGTGATGGGGGTAGAGGCTAACGGAGGAGGAGGGGAGCAGTTGGAGAGAGGAGGGTTGCACCTCGGAGGGAGGGTGGAGAGGAGAGGCAGGCTCAGGTGGTGAGGGGTCGCGGTGGATTGCCACTACAGGTGCTAGTAGCACAGGGTCCTAGATAGGTACAGGTACAGGGATAGGGATAGATACAGGGATAGGTACCAGTATAGGCACTAGTACAAGTACAGGCACAAGCACATGGGCAGGCACCCATACAGGGGGAGCTATAGGCAGAGGTGGAGGGGGCTGACGTAGAGGAGGATGAGCTGATAGAGCTGAGGGAGATCTGCCAGGGACATGCAGATGAGATCTAGGAGTTGGAGAGGGAGAGGGATCGGCTCAGGAGGAGGCTCAAAGATACTGAGCAGGAGTGGGATCAGGCTATTCAACGTTATACAGAGGCTGAGACAGCACTGAGAGTGGGGAGACAGGTAGCGGAGGACACAAGGGTAGGATACGCTTATGTCTTGTGGGCAGGGGAGGAGATTGCCGACTGGCAGGATCTCTATTATGGTGCAGTGCCAGCAGATCAACGGGAAAGGAGCTTCCATAGACCGTCATGTACAGCGACAGCTACGGGAGGGAGCCAGAGGAGACAGGCATCGAGTGGTGGGGTTATGGGTCCTCCACCACCACTAGATAGAGGGGATAGGTGGGATGATCCTAGGGTGGGTCCTTCAGGGGCTTAGGTTCTGTCGAGGCCAAGCAGCTCCGAGGGAGGGAGTTCATCATAGCCGTAGAGGGCTCCCTATGTATCAGTATTGTACCATTTTTGTATGATGATGTAGACACTTGCAGGTGCTTTTGTAGCCATATGATTTTGACATCATTGTATCATGACACTTTATGATTATATATATGAGATGATTCATCTTTGCGGTGGCTATATGCATGTGTACCTATATGATGAGATGTTTTTATGTGATGTTTGTGATGTGGATGCAAATATGTATATGATGCAATGCAATATTTTTATTCTTTTATGTTTTATATATGTATTCATGATGCAAATGTGAATGTATGTAATGTAGATGATTATGATAATGCAAATGTAAATTGTGCTAATATGTGTTGTGTGCAGGATGTGATGCAATTGTGATATCTATATGTATGTATGAAATGCTTATATGTGGTAATGCAGGTGCAACTAGATGAAATGCAAATGTTTTTGGTGTGTCATTATACTCAGTCATGTGATAGCAGGCTACGCGGACTCGAGAAGGATGATGGAAGTCAATCAAGAAAGGGGGATGGAAGACAGAAGATATAAAAGTGAAAGAGCTTCTTATGCGTTATCATCATTGAGCTTTATTATGGCAAGTAGGTTATGACAATCGAGGCATATGTTCGACCGAGAAAGTCATTGTACCTATTTGCATGGAGATAAGACAGTCACACACAAGGAATGCCCCAGTTCACACTAGACTCACAGTGTCCTCATATCCTTGGACAAGTCATAGCATTACTAAAAGACAATCCACAGATAGCAAATACAAATAGGTGACGATACCCCATCCTCGCCTTTCTAGTCAAAGACATCCTGGAGATAGAATCTCTAGTTAGAGACATCCTGGAAAAGCTAAAAGACATGTCACTAGAAAGATAAAATCAAAAGAAAACCAAGACTTGACACCAACATCCACTGTAGTCCTCAAGTTTAGTGTCTCTTGTCACTTGTATAAGTCTTATTTGATTCTAGTCACAATGTTTACTTTCACAGAAAGGATAGATAGCACTGAACCATATGTTGTCTGAGTCTATTGAAAGATTTGATTTGTTGAAGCCCATTGTTGTTGTTGTGTCTCATCTGAAACTGATTGAATCCATGAAACTGATACTTTATTGCAGAGAAGATGAAACTTTATTGTGGACCAGCGATGCAGATGCTGCTTTATTGCGGATTGTGCGCGAATAGACTGAAGAAAAGTTGGAAGAAACTGTACTCCTCAAAACATGTGATGTTCTCAGCTCCAAACCCATCACTAGACGTAGGATTTGCCTTAGCCACAGATAGGATCTGATTTATTATGGATGGAAAGGGAGGTTTATTATGAATGGCAAACCAATCTTGGGTAGATCAATAACAAGCCATGATGGGAATGGGTAAGTTTATTATGAACAAATAGGTTGTGAGTGTGTGCAAAGTGAAAGGATGAAAGTGAATCCTGAAGGAGGGAGGAGCAATGTCTCTACACATAGCGCTGGTGACCCAGTTTTCACCATGGTACTTGCCTAGGGTGCCACCAAAGTGGTTTTCACCGTTGGACGAAATTATTTCTCTTTACTTTTTTTTATTTTTCAATGTTTTTTTTGTGTCACAAGGTGCCTATTTGCCAGGTTTTCACCAAGTAACAATTTTTTTGTTATATAATTTTTTTTGTATTTTTGAATTTTTTTTTTTTTTTTTGTATTTTTGAAATTTTTGATTTTTTTGTATTTTTTGAATTAGGATACTCTGAAGAGCTATGTGTAAAACCTACAAAGGTGCATACTGTTGATAGGATCCTCCAAAGGTTCACCCTCTATAGTTGAGAGCTGATATGCCCCAGATCCATATGCTGCTGTAATGATGTAAGGACCAAGCCAATTTGGTTCGAACTTGCCCTTCTTCTCTCTGTCTTGCTGATTTTTGAGATTTTCTCTAAGAACCAAATCACCTACCTCAAATGTGCGAGGCTTAACCTTGTGATTGCAGCTATGACTCATTCATTGTTGGTAAGCCTTGAGATGATTAAAAGCAGTTTGTCTTCGTTCATCCAATAGTTCCAGTTCTTGTAAGCGAGAGACCCTATAGGCTTAATCATTGATGATGTTTTGCAAAGAGACCCGTAAAGAGGGTAGCTTGACCTCAATAGGCAAGATGGCTTCAGCGCCATAGACAAGTGAATAGGGTGTAACTCCTATAGGTGTGCAGACACTCGTGCGTAAGCCCAAAGTGCAGGATTAAGTTGGATATGCCAATTACGGCCAGCGTCGTCAACTGTCTTCTTTAGGATTTTAAGGATTGTTTTATTAGATGCCTCAGCTTGGCCATTACCTTGGGGGTAATATGGTGTAGAGAAATGATGGGAAATATGGAAACGGTCACAGAGTTCATGAACATCCTGATTTTTGAAGGGATGCCCGTTATCAGTGATAATGGAAATAGGAATACCGTATCGACAAATGATATAGTTGAGGATAAATGTAGCAATTTGTTTTCCTGTGACTTGTGTGAGAGGCACGACTTCAATCCATTTTGTAAAATACTCTATGGCAGTGATAATGAATTTATGACCATTGGACGAAGGAGGGTGAATCTTGCCTATGAGATCGAGTCCCCACTGACAAAAGGGCCAAGGAGACGCAAGTGGTTGAAGTTCCTATGCTGGTGCATGTATGAGGTCGCCATGAATTTGGCATTGCTTACATTTCTTGACAAACTGATATGAGTCTTTTTCCATATTGGGCCAGTAATATCCAGTCCTGATGAGTTTCTTAGCCAAGGTAGGACCACTAGCATGCGGACCACATATCCCTTCATGTACTTCATGTAACACAATCTGAGCTTTGTCACTTTCTAAACATCTAAGAAGAGTGTCATATAGACCTCACCGGTATAGGATATTAGCTAAAATGACATATTGAGAGGATTGGCAAATAAAAGTGCGACGTTGGTTATTTGATAGATAAGGAGGTAGAGTATTATCGCGAAGGTATGTGAAAATGGAACCATATAATTGGGATTCGGGACCAACAACACATATCATCTCAGTAGGCATGATCTCATATGAAGGAAACAAAAGGTTATCCACCAAGAACTCATAGCAGGTCTCGTTTAGAGGTAGATCAATCAGTGAAGCAATTGTAGCCATGGCATCTGCGGCGCAATTCTGCTCTCTTGGTATTTGCTCAAAGTCTATCTTTGTGAAGTGTTGTTTCAGGTCATCCACCATTTGTTTATAAGGCATTAATTTTTCATCTTTTGTTTGGTAATCATCAGTTGCTTGACGGATGACAAGTTGGGAGTCCCCAAAAACATGAAGTTCTTGGATCTTCCATTGAACTGCACTTTGTAATCCTGTTGTTAATGCTTCATATTCCGCTATATTGTTAGTGCAAGGAAATGATAAGTGGTATGATTTTGGTATAGAATCCCCTTAAGGAGTTATAAAGAGGATGCTAGCTCCTGCCCCATGCTGTGTGTATGAGTCATCGAAGTACAGTTGCCATGGCTTTGCATGTGACATTGTCAAAATAGATTCATCTAGAAATTCAGAACTTAGAGGAACATCATCTATCATGGGAGCATCTGCTAATTGATCTGCGATGGCTTGTCCTTTTATTGCTTTTCTGTCCACATACTCGATGTCAAATTCACTCAAGATCGTTACCCATTTGGCTAGTCGCCCAGTAAGTGTTGCTTTATTGAGAAGGTATTTCAATGGGTCTATCCGTGCAACCAACTTAGTCTTATGAGTGAGCATGTAATGTCGTAATTTCTGCAAAGCAAAGACTATGGCAAGACATGCATGCTCAATTGGTGTGTAGTTTAGCTCATATCCCACCAATGTGCGACTGATATAGTATACTGCTTTTTCTTTGCCCTCAGCAATTTGTTGTGCTAAGAGTGCCCCCAGTGCTGTTGGAGTAGCTGATATGTATAGTAACAGAGGTTGATCTGGAACTGGTGGCATCAGAATTGGTGGATTTAGAAGATAATCTTTGAGCGTCTGGAAAGCCTATTGATAGTTATCATCCCATTTGAATTTGATGTTTTTATGTAGCAGGTGCTGTAAAGGATTACACTTATCTGCAAGTTGTGCTATGAATCTTTGGATGGACTGGAGTCTGCCTTGTAAGGATCGAAGTTGATTGATATTTCTTGGTGGTTGCATCTCCAAGATGGCTTTGACTTTTGCTGGATCAGCTTCAATTCCTCTTTTGGATACAATAAATCCTAGGAGCTTCCCGGAGGTTACTCCAAAGACACATTTCTTGGGGTTTAATCTTACTTTGTATTTTTCCAACCGATCAAAGATGACTGAAAGTATGTCCAAATGTGTATTTCTGTCTATTGATTTGGCCAAGAGGTCGTCGACATAATCTTCCATGGTGACGTGCATGAGATCATGAAAGATAGTAGTCATGGCTCTTTGATATGTATTGCCTACATTCTTTAGCCCAAAGGGCATGACATTCCAGCAAAAAGTTCCCCAAGGACAAGTGAATGATGTTTTGTGTTGATCCTCGGGTGTGATCCTTATTTGATTATAACTAGAGAATCCATCCATTAATGATAACATTTCATGACCTGCTGTGAGATCAACAATTAAGTCAATATTTGGTAATGGGAAGTCATCCTTTGGACAAGCTTTGTTGATGTCTCTGAAATCTGTACAAATTCTGATGTTGCGATCTAGTTTACTGACAGACACTAAGTTAGAGATCCATTCAAGATAATCAGTTCGGCGTATGAATCCAACATCCAATAATTTCTCAAGTTCTGCTTTGACTAGTAATGCCACTTGTGGATGCATTTTTCTTAATTTTTGTTTTATTGGTTTTGTCGCCAGTTTAACTGTCAAATGATGCATTACCAAATCCGGATTCAATCTAGGCATATTAGCGTATGACCAGACAAAGTTGATTTATCGTTCTTTGAAGAAACTTATGAATTTTGACCTTTCAGACTCTGTCAATGATTGAGCTAGGAATATGTTGTGTGGAACCTCTTCTGTACCAATGTTTGTCTTGATAGTCTCCTCTACCAACATGGATGACTTTTCCTCATATGATGCCGGGAGAATGTCGAGCCTTCCATCTTCGGGTGCCTCAGAGAGGTTTTCGCCCTCAGATACGTCCTTTCTTTTTACTTTTGTGGGGTCAGACAGCACCACAATGTGGTTTTCACCATAAGACCCTTGATTTGTTCTTATTTTCACATTTTTGCGACTGGAAGGTCTGACACCCTCACCAAAATATGCCATGCTATTGAGTTCTATAGTGTATCCTGCCTTATGGTCCCCAAGAGGAAGATCATCTCGTATACCTAGATAGTCAATAAAAGCTTCATCATTTTGGAATGTGTCAAACTGTGTAGGTCCTTCATGATCCCAGTCAATGAGTTGGTGATGAACAAGGGGAAGGTTGTTAATGTGTTCGAAGTTAGCGGGGCTAAGTGTGAAGATGCAGTTATATTCGGGTATGTCAAGGTAATTATCAAGGTCATCGATGGCACTCTCCTCATCAGTCTCGATCACGAACAAAGCCAAATTATCCTCACTAGTAGCGCATTCTGGGACAGGTGTTCTCATCCTATGTGATTTCAACCTAGAACCTTGAGACAAGGACTGTGTGGAATCCCCATGGGTTGTTTCTCGACCAACTTTGAATCTTTTATAAAATTCCTCTTCTTCTATGGGTTCATCTGGCTCTCTGAATGTCTCAGTGAGCTCGTAGTCACTGGAGGATTTATCTGAACCCCATTCCCATTCATTGGAATCTGTGGAATAGTGATCCTCTTGTTGAATTTTGGTAGCTTTGATTTGTAAGGCTTCTTCTGTCCTTTGGGTGTGGACCTTAGAAGTTAAGAAACCAAGTCCTTTCGAGCGTTCCTTTTTGAAAGTCAATTCAAGTTGTAAAGGTTCAATGATGCCTTCCTTTTGTAACCCAAGAGGGCTTTTTCCATCATACCTGAATTTTTGTAGAATTTTGAAGCCTTTGCCTTATTTCTCACATGGTAGATCGATGTGATCTTGTGTGTCATCTTCAATGTCTTTGTAAAGCATTTTGTATAAATCTTCCTCTTCTAGTTCACCCCATCTCTGAAAGGTAGTAGGGTCCCATTTTAGTATCATGATGGATACTTGCTTGTTAGGATGTGGTCTTCCATATTCTTTTGGGGAACTCATGACTTGTCGTAAGTACATGGTCTGATTTAAAGTGTATTCTCCCATGCCCTTGTCTTGAAACTTGCCTTTAAGCTCACCTTGTTTTGATGTCGAGGGTTTTAATGACTCAGGATCAATGTATGCCGAGGAAGGAACAACTTCACGATTACTGGGAATGATGGTCTCAGTCTTTGATCTCAGGTTATTGTAGTATATGAACAGATTAGGATCGCTATTAACTGTTACTTCCACTCCATTATGAGGAAACTTAATGCATTGGTGATATGTGGATGGGACTACCCTCATTTCATGAATCCAAGGATGTCCTAGTAATATGTTATAAGTGAGATCTAGATCCAAGACTTGACAAACCACATCCTTTGTAACTAGCCCAACTCTGAGAGGTAAGGTGACTGTGCCCTTGGATGAACGCTCTTTGTCATCATATGCCTTACTGGTGATTTGATTTGTAGAATTCATAGCTTTATCAGAATATCCCAATTGTTTAATAGTGCTCAATGTACAAATGTTTAGACCTGCTCCTCCATCTATCAAGACTCTTTTTATTCGATGTTTGTGTATGAAGGCTTCAATGTGTAGCGGTGCATTATGTGGCTGACTTACAGAGGTGTCATCAGCTTCTGTGAATGTAAGCGAATGTGGAACGGAAAGGTATCCCACCATGGCTTGAAACTAGTCCATGTTCCGATTAGTAGGGACAGGAGTGTCTCTCAAGATTTTGTCAAGAATAGCCTTATGTGCAAGGGATATGCGTAATAGCTCAAGGATGGAGATGACCGCGGGTGTCTTCCCTAACTGTTCTACAAGGTCATACTCAGGTTTGGTTGATGAGGAGGTGGTGTTCTTGGCTGGAGCACCTTGCAAAGTGATTTTACCTCAGTGGGTTGTAACATGACATTCAGAGGTAGGTTCGGAAGAAGATCCAACACCTTTTAGGACAATCCTGGGTCTTCGAGTAGAATTCTCAGACGCTTTGTCCTTGATGATAATGGTAGAGACATAATTGTCCATCGAGATGTGATTGATGGTTGAATCATAGTTGTAGGATGCTCTGGTATAGTTGGTTTGGTCATCTGTGGCTTTAGCTTTTCCTTTGTCATGTTTTGGGAATGGTTCCTTAAACATCTCATGTTCTTGATTAGATGAGTGTCCTTCAATTTCAATATCACCTCTATCAATGAGATCTTGTATGATGTTCTTCAGTCGATGACAATTTCCTGTTTTATGACCCTTGCTCTTATGAAATTCATAATACTCATCATCATTCCACCAATTTGGTTTAACCTCTGGTTCATATGGAGGAAAATCTGGAACTGTGATTACCTTGTTTGCCACTAGCTTCTTGAAAACTGACTCAAGTGGTTCTCCCAATGGAGTGTACTTCCTTCGTGATCTGGAAGTTGTTTGAGTATTCAATTGATTGTTTGTAGAACTTGATCTTGAAAAGATGAATTTGGGTCACACTATGTTGGCATCAACAACACCGTCATTGACTATGTTCTTGTTTTTATTCCAAAATCTTGGCTTGTCCTTTCCTTTAAAGTCATCTTTGTTTTCCTTGAATATCTTAATGACTCCTTGTTCAATTAGGACCTTCTCTATTGCTAAGCCTTTTTCAATGATGTCCTTGAAGGTGGACAAACAAGCTTTCCTTAGATCATAGCCAATGTCTTTGTTAACATTCTAGGTGAACATTTCTACCATTTGTTTTTGTGGAATTTCACAAGAGTATCTGCTGGCTAGATTTCTCCATCTTTGTAAAAATGATGCAAAAGACTCTCCCTCTTTTTGCTTAGTATTGCACAAAGTAGTGACTGATATGTCTGTCTCTATGTTGTAGGAGAAATGTTGGATAAATGCCTCTGCTAGATCACCCCAAGACTTAATACCAGGTGGGAGTTGGGAGAACCATTCCATAGCTTGATCACCTAGGCTTTGTGGGAATAATCTCATCAAATATGTCTCTTCTACTGCTACCTCAATGCAAGCTATGAAAAACTATCTTATGTGTGCCTTAGGATCCCCTTTTCCTCTATACTTATCAAATTTAGGCGTCACAAAGTGTGTAGGAAAAGGAGGCATTGGAATGCTCTTGTCAAATGGATAAGGACATATGTATGTCATTGTGTATGCTGGCTTCGGTGTATTTATGTCTTCCATTTTCTTTTGTAAGTCCTTGATTTGTTGTTCCAAATTGCTCTTAGGTGGAGATCGACTTCTTGGACCATACCCCATGTTTGAGGCACCAATTGGAGGAGGAGCATGTTGCATATATGGATGATATTGATCATACAAAAGTTCATATGGAGGAGGTCTATAGTGATGCTGCGTATATGGACCACTTGGTATAGATTCATGTTGAGGAACACCATATCTATTTTGTGCATGTATACCATACTCTACAGGCATGTCATGTTCTAATGTGTTGCCCCCAAATTTGACACGGGGTTTCCTTGTGTCCAAATTTTGAGCATGCCTTTGAATATCCAATTTCTTTGGTGGTTGATCCTTAGCATTGGTATGTGATTGAGCATATTTCTCTGCATAAGACTTCCATAATGGTCTGCGAAGGTGAGTATCATATGCTTGACCATGTGTGTATGGGACCTCTGGTTTTTGAAATAGAGATGATGGTGATTCATGTACCATATGTGGTCCTCTATTGCCTCCAGTATTAGGCCTTCCTTGATCCATGTTGGAGTGAGTTTGTTGCAAAGGTCGATTTTCCATGATTTGAGACATGTCAAAATCATGAGGTATCTTGGCTCCACTTTGTGCCATCATTTGTAAGAAGGATTGTCTATCCCTCCTCATTATTTCCTCAACCAATCGATTGAAATGGGGATTCATAATGGATTCTTCCACATCTGCTGAATGTACGAAAAAGTTGTCCATATTGTCATTGTGTGTAGCATTGTTGTTTGTAGTGTCCATGTTCTCAACATTTGGAATGTTTCTATAGGCATCCATGTCAGGTAATGTAGTATGATCAGAATTGAAAAAGATATCATTCTCATACTCATAAGAACTCATGTTTGTGGACTCTTGAGCCTTTTTAGTTTCTCTCCTAGATTTTTGAAGACGGGTTTCAACCATGAACTAGGTCTTGACCAATATGTGTGAGACTAGATGAAAATGAAAAAAGTATGGAAGACCAAGAGTTGGATGGAATGTAAATGAATCTAAGGTGTACTTGAAATGTCCAAAGTGTAAGACCAAGTATGTATGTAGTAGAGTAGGTGTGACTTCCAAAGAGAGGATAGTTTCTCTTGATGAGGTAAGTTGACCTTGACTCTAAGTAAGACCAAATGAGACCCAAAGGTAAGAAACCTTGATGAGGGACCAATTAGAAAAGTGTTGCTGTATGTAGTGTGTTGACAAAGTATGATGAGGACAAGCAAGTGACCTTTTGACTCAAGTTTAGACAATTGTGGATGTAAAGTGAGATGTGAAGCAATGATGGACTTTGTGAGACCCAAAGATAGGTTGAATGCTAAATGAAACCCTGGAGAAATGACCTAGGAAGCTCAAGAATTTTGAAACTGACTGTGTTTGTTTGCTAGACTGTAACAATTTTTCAATTCTAAACATAGACATGCCTGTATACTTCATAGACACGGTTTCCCAACACAGACGTGTCTCTGTTCAACACAGATGCGCCTCTGAGATTTTTTGCAAAGTGGAATGTTGATTTTAGGAACACAGACACTTTTCTACCCTTCACAGACGCGGTTATACAACACAGACGCTATTATGTCAGACACATACACGTTTCTGCAAAATTTGTGCAATTTTTTCCTATCTGTGAAGTTGTTTTGTTGTGACCAAAATCTGACTGTTTGACTATTTTTCGTGACAAGAGGACATAGTGTTGATGAAGACCCAATGTTTTCAAGTTTCTAGACTCCAAAATGACTCCAAGAAAAGTGTGTTGCTTGATGTAAAAATGTTTTGCATACACTTGAAGACACAAAAGACACAATGTTTTGCTGTTTGGTCTTGAATGTTTTTGAATGTTTGAAATAAGTCAAGCACAATTCTTATGGCTGGCCAAGACAATAGTTGTTGATCCCACATGGGGTTTTACCCCTGAGGCTACGCTATTCAGAGTGGATACTTAGATGCTTGACCTCACTGGCTCCACCCTCGACACTCACTTCTCGGGTCAACCAAGCATCAGTCCCCACGAAAAATCCCCGTGGCAAACTTTGTATCTCTACTAAGAACCGTATGTGTGTGGGCCACTACCAGAGGTCTGACCTCCTGCCTCAACAACTAGAAGGATTTGGGCTTCTAAAACAAAAAGGTGCTAGTAAGGGCATCCACTCGTGTGGCCATACATGCGGCACTTTCAGCTTTGTAAATACAGAAGGCTCCCAGCTGGTAGGGGTTACGCCCTACAACTGATCAAATAAATTTGATCAAATAGGTTTATGGGGAGACATAGTGTCGGTATGAACTAATCAACACACGTTATCCATAGTTTTCACCATGAATACATTTGTTTATAGTGGTTCGGAAGAGGTGGGTTTTCCAGGCTGCCACTTGGGTCGTTCTCTTCTCACTAGTAGTCCTAATGACCACACAGGAAGATAGGCCCTCTAAAGATTAAACAAAAAGAGCCTATTGCTCAAGACACAAAAGACAATGATTCAATTTTAGTGCACCAATTGAAGTGTTTGCTAGTCTATGAAAATAAGGCACACAATAAAAATCCAAAAACCCTTGCCAAGGACCTGCAACAAAGAGTTGTTAGTAGTTTGGATTGTTTGAAATAATCACCCCTTCCTGCAAGCACACAAGTTAGGTAAATTTTAAACCCAAAAGACTTTGTGAAAATAGGGGCCTTCAACCAAACGATTTTTGCTTTCAAGACAAGCTGCACCAATTTCGTTAGCTAGATCTGAAAATGTTAGCTCAAAATAAACCAGATCTGAAACCCTAGATGCAAAATCCCAAAACTGAATCAATAAACCCAAAATCTGAAACTGGTGAACACAGACACGATTACCCCCAACACAGATGTGACTTCGTGACACAGACGCGGTTCTATGAGACACAGACGTGGCTACAGAACACAAACGCTACTAAAAACACCTCAGACGCGACTTAATAACACAAACGTGCTTTCCTGGAACCTGCAAAATAAAATACTGCCAGTAACACAGACGCGATTCCAGAAGTCGCAGATGCGCCAGAAAAATAAAAACGCGATCCGAAAGTGCGCAGACGTGGGAATATCAAAATGCTACCGAAAACGTCAGATCTACAACTTCAAACTACAAAATCTGTAACAAGGATGTTAAATGCAAAAGGGACAAGGGTCCCACTGGGCATACCAAAATGTATATGGTGAAAATGGATAAAAATTATAACAATATTGAAAGGCTAAATGAATTCAACCACAAAACCCTAGCCTAACAACAACAAAGATCCACCATAACATATGAAGATTACCTAAGACAATGCAAATCAAACGAAATCACAAAGATTATACCATCACATGTCCAATAGGGTTTGGATCTCCATTCTTCCTATCTCCATTGATCTTGCTTGATATATTTGCTCTCAGATTTTATGTGCACAAGAGCTCAACAAAGAACGGAATGTGGTTGCAAGTAGGATCATAATTTAGTCAAGTCCTTAAGATGATTCATTAGAATAATTGATTAGGGTTTGATAATGAGGGAAGCATCTACTTATATAGAAGATACAATAAGAAATGGAGGGATAAGATTGAGAGGTGTAAAAGGAGGTCAGCTATTATTAGAGGGTAGGTAAAAGAAATAATAAAATAATGAAAGAGGTAGGTAGTGTAAGAATTAAGAGATGAATGACATGTGTCATGGATAGAAAAGGTTAATGAATTATTAAATAAATAAAGATTTATTTAATTAATAGAAGAAGTGGGATCAATTAAATAAATAAGATATTTATTTAATTTAGGAAAAGGATAATTTAAATAAATAAAAGGTATTTATTTAAGTGAGAAATAAGGCTAGAAGAGGATAAATGAATTAATTAAATAAATAAAGATTTATTTAATTAATAGAAGAATTAAGATTAGATAATTAAATAAATAAAATATTTATTTAATTAGACATGACAATTTTAGGTGTCTACAAGAACATTATCAATTTCCGTCATAGTCACGACCCGATTGCCATATGTTTTATGCAAATAAATGTTTCTATGAGATGATTTCACCAATACAATATATGGTGGACACACGCTAAATTTAATTGTTTCGCCTACACTCTCTGAGGTTGCCTTAATAGATGACCTTAATTTGCCTATAGGCATGTGAAGATTTGTTAGCGAGGGGGACCCAATTCGCTTGACATCTTACCAGCGCATGTCTCCATTCACCCCAACTTTCGCCAACTATATTGTATTCGGCTATTATTTGGATGACCTATAATCGCCTCGAAAATTACATAAGTCATATTTGGACAACCTATAATCACCTCAAAAATTACATAAGTTGTGTTATAGTTATGCAGGATCGCCAAATATTTGTATACCATATAAAATTCTAGCGGAATTTGCCATATAAGGATTGGTATAAATAAATGCAAAGATCAGATCTATTTCAATATCTCAACACAATCTGGTGGGTTCTAGGCTCTGAATTCTAATCAATAGCAAAGTTTCAGACCAAGGAAAATCATTGTTGTTGAGTCGTTGACTGTATTGGTGACTGCTAGTGACCTAAAGCCTAAAGGTGAGCGATCATATTTTTGAAGTGGTATATTATACATTATAGCCTATTATTGCTTCTTTAGCAAATTGATATTTTTTTGGCTGCCTTTATTTCATTGGAGATGTCGAACAAGAAGAGGCGTAGGAAACCTGAATGTGGGGAAGGCCAGGAGAGGCCAACAAAAAGAAGAACGTTGTCTTCGTACTTTGGCATTGGATGTGAAAATCAGGAAGGTACATCATCACAAGTACAAGTACAAAATTTGCCACCTGCACTGCATGTTGAAGATGGCGGCGAACCTGATATCTCAGATCAGGATGATCTTGAAGAAGATTATCTGGTAGATACCCAAGTTAGCCAGAATGATATAATCGACTTGGGTGATAATGCCATTGATGATACTGCACGGAAGGGGAAAAGAATAGCCATATCAAAAAAGGGTGAACCACAATCAAAAAAGGATCGGGAGTGGGATATGTCAGTGAGGAATTTTAAAATTAATTGGGCATCAAAGTATCCATTCATTGAACCACTCAAGAATCCAATTGAAGGCGAGCCTCCAATAGAATGCAGGTGTAAGATTTGCACTTGGAAACATAACAAGGAAATTAGGTTGCAGCTAAAATTTGACACCATAGAAAAGCATACGGGTAAAGTTTATGAAAAACAAATGATAGACGAGGTTGAAAAATCAGTGATAAGATGGAAAACAAAGGATGAATGTAAGCATGTGAGGAATGCCAAAGAGTATTATTTTCATGAGAAATTACAGATGAAGCCTGTTGAAGTTAAAGGTTCTATTGAAGCTGTTTTCGGAAAAGAAATGCAAATCGAACAACTGGGAAAAGTTGTTTAGTTAAGCATTGTTTTTCATATTTTGAGTAGAGGGAATGCTATGATAGATTTCCCATCAATTAGTGGTTTATTACACTTTTTGAAAGTTCCTAACTATCCTAATAGACACTAGTCAGTAAACAGTGGATGGGAATGGGCAAGTTGTCTTGCTAAGGTTGAAAAAGAAGATGTATAGGAAAAAATAAGAGAGTCAAACTTCATTGCATTTTCTTTAGACGAAGTTACCACAATAGACAATACTTCATGGGTATGCATGCATGTTTATACTGTAGAGAATCATACACGCCAACCTCATCTACTATCTATTGCTAAAATGAAGGAGAGTGCGACAGCGGAAAATTTATTTCAACTAGTAAAGAGAAGTTTAATTGAATATGGAGGTATGGATGACATGATGGTAGCCAAAAAATTGGTTTGTGTTGGAGCAGATGGAGCTTCAGTAATGCAAGGTCACAGGAACAGACTTTGTACAAAGATTGAAACTTCATTTGCACCGTACATTACTGCAATTCACTGCATGGCTCACAGAATGAATCTAGCTTTTGGAATTGTGAGCAAGTTTGCTTCGGTTAAAAAAATTGAAATTTTAATCAGAGAGCTCTACTCACACTTTTGTCGAAGTCCCATGTGATTTATGGAATTTCAAAACTTGGCCGATGGATTAACTAATGGGAATAAACTTCTCAAGGATAATGATACCAAATGGATCTCCTTGGATGGTCCAGCGCATTGAGTGTTTTCAAAATATCCATCCTTGATTGGACTATTTGACACAACTCGCGATGAATCAGATCAACTGAAATTTCCAAAACTTCTTGGCAAGTTAAGTACTTTAGAGACACTCTTAACTTTAGCAGCTCTTCTGCCCATGCTAGAGGAAATGAAGAATATTATGAAGGCTGCCCAAAAAAGAGCTTTGTATATTGCAGAATATGCTATGCTGCGTAAGATGACATGCCTGACCCTCGACAATCTCTATCAAAATCAACCAAAACTATCTGATGAAAAATTTGTTAAGTGGCGGACACTCACAGATTTGAAAAATCCTGATAACTTTTTACAAATTAGTGCAGATGGGGAGGTATGTGCCAATGTATGGGGAGTTGAGATACCAATGCACTTCTATGCCATGGTCGACCTCGATGAACTAGGAAAGTGCCCCAGGAAGAAACTAGCAAGAGTTACAAAGGAAGATTTCGACAAGATTGTTGAGATTGTAAGTACTTCTATGAAGAAAATTGCATATGATCTTTCCTCACAAATTAGAAGCAGATTCCCTCCTGACAACCTACTTGAAGCCATGTCTATTGTGTTTCCTCATTATTGGAGCCTCAACAGTGCATTTGATTTTTGAAGTAAGCTACTGACTTTGGTAAAACAATTTTGCATTTCTAGAGAATTTAATGGAGTAACTATAAATGGAATATTAGATGAAACTCATCTTTGAGAGCAATCACCTCATTTTGCATAAACTATGAAAGAACAATATGCCAAAATGGATAACCCCCGTGAAGAGGGATCAGTAACAAGGGTTTGGAAATATATAGCTGAGAACAAATCCTTGCGTGATTCAATGCCAGAATATGTGAAGCTTGCTGATTTATGTCTTACCATGATATTGGGTTCGGTGGAAGATGAGAGAGTTTTCAGTGCTTTTGGGTTCCTAAAATCAAAGCTAAGAAACAAACTAGACAAAAATTTGGAAAATTGCTTGAGGTTCTATACATCTAGGTATGATGTCCACTCTTTTCCTTACGATAGGGCACTGCAAATCTGGAGGTCCAAACGTGAAAGAAGAGGTTTGGGAAACACTTCAAACCAAAGTGCTAGTGGGACTACTAGAGCTATTGGTAGCATTGAGATGCAGTTCGGCGAAGATATGCAGACTCTGACTCAGAGTGAAGAAACCACATACGAGAATCAAAAAAGCACTGAATTTGATGAGGATGAATGGCAACTGTAAGAGGTTGGTATTTATTAATCTTATTACTGTATCTCATCATTCATATTACAAAAGCATATTAATTTTTGCAATTAGAATTTAATATTGATTTGTAATTATATTTTTCAACTTTCTATTTCTAGATTTAAAATAGCATAATAAAAAAAACCATAATGTGTTTATTGATACATAGATGTTTATTGTTTATTTATACATGTTTGAGTCTCAAATCTATGTGATACATTTCAGAACCATATGATACAATTCATTCAATAGTAATACACCAAATTCCAATCTGTGTGATTCTCCATACCAATTGCAAAAGTGATTACAAAGTTTCAGAACCCTTTGCAAATGACCTTGAATTCCCTTTTATAAAAACAAGAGAGCAACAACAACTCCTGTGTGATTCTCCAATGCCCATGCAAAAGTGAATACAAAGTTTCAAAAGTAGAATCCTTTGCAAAATTGCAAATGACCCTGAATTCCCTTTTATAGAAACAAGGGAGCAACAACAGCTTCAGGGCAAATTGTAAGTTTGCAACATGTGAACACTGAAAATCAAAATCACAAACTCAGCATATATTTATATGGCCATCACAAGCCGTATTAGCAATTTAACATCTGCTACATGTTTGATGTCTCCTATTCAAAAAACAAAGTTCAAAATTAAATATTAATTCATGCCATGACAAATTAAACATAGATAATAGCAGTGCCTAAAACCTACTAATCAAAAATAGAGAAATGCATAAATGTAAATGCAAGGGAGAATTTGAGAATACAAATTTACTGGCTAGAGTTTTGCACTGTGCATCATAGATTCATAGGCTGGATTAGCAAAATAGCAATAGCGAGTGCTATTTTTTTCCTACTAATAAAATAGATTCATAGGCTGGATTAGCAAAATAGCATTAGCCAGTGCATCATAGATTCATAGGCTGGATTAGCAAAATAGCAAACAGAAAAAACATAAAACCTTGAAGTTAAGAATAAAAGAAGAAAATTGTGCAATACATACAATGATTCTTAAGAATTCTATGCCAGTTTTTGTAGGGTACTCCACTCTTCATCTGATGGAAGGTCAATATTCTGTAAACTATGGAAAGTCAACTCCAACTTCGTCAACATTCCATATTTATAAGATTTACTTGACATCACTGTTTCATCTAATACCGTATTTAGAATTGTAAATGGTTGGATGAATTCTAGAAAGCTTTTGGGAGTTGTGTCCTTTGGAAGCAAGTCTAAATCAAACTTCAATTTTATCTCCATGATTTTTTTATAAGCTTCTTCTCCAATGAATTTATTTGATGTGTCAACAGGCTTAGGAAAACCAAGTTTAATCAAATTATTTTTCATTTCTTGCAGCTTCACTATCTTTTTTCCACAACTATCCATAACTTCTGATGTTTCCCTTAGCTTCTGGCATTTTTGAATGATAGATGATGTCTTAACTGTGGCATCAATGTAGCTCTTAATTTCCTTGGATGCCAAGTAGCTATCACTGGAACTGTAGACTACTTTCAGAATCTTTTTTGCCATTTCCTCTTTTGAATAAACATGTGTGCTCTTATTCATAGTGCCCTTTGATTTTTATACAAATTTGTCTCATACTTTCAGTCAATTGAAACCATTCACACAACTTCTCACTACTCTACATTATTCGCCACCAAATGTTTTCTTGTATATACTTCGTTGTATTTTTCATATTGCCTTTCAATCTATCCTCCAAAGTTTTTATTTTATCATTTGCATTGTGTAGGTCTTCTTTCATTTGTGCACATTTTTTTCTTTCGTCCTCTACTTCCTCTTGCAAATGTTTTTCTTTTTCCTTCCCATGATCTAATAGGTCCTGTAACTTTCTCATTTCTGTAGTAGCAGACTCATAACTTTTGTATAATTTTTGAAAACTGGCTTTTTCCTTAACAATTGTTTTACTGCCTTTAGCCAATTTTTCAGTTAGGTCCTTCAATTTTGCGTCCTTCTTCTCTTGCTCTGCAATTTCTACTACAGAGCCTGAATTTTTAATCCTTTTTTGTAAATCATTGCACTTACTATCTACTACTTTCCTCCTTGATTTTTTGTTTTCCAGGTCTGCCTGTAACTTTTCTATTTGTTTCTCTAGTTTATTTTTTTCTCTCTCCACCTTTAGTAGTGAAGTGTAGACCACTTCGTTAGTCCTTTTTGACACACTAATTTTGTCCACATTATGTACTTTGGAAAAATCCATTTGGAGGGTGCTAACTTTAAATTGAGAGGGATCTATCTGACTATGTGGTGGATTTTTATCTTTAGATGTGTCCGGGAGCATAACAACCATGAACTCCATCATATCTTTCTTTGGGTCATATGTTGGAAATACCCTATTCCTTGCAGGCTATTCGTTTACAACTTCAGACACGAAATTCCTATGAAATGCTTTCTTTTCTTCTTTATTTGCTTTTGTTGTGTGTTCATATTTTTCATAGTAATCACGAAATTAAAAATCTGGACTTGCTGAAGCAATTGAATGTTTGAAAGGCGACATAGGAATAACATAGGCTCCAATTCCACTTATTCCTATGGATTTAACTAATACTTGACCAGGATTACCAACAACAGTTCTTGTTGCTATCCCACTCCCATTGACACTTTCATGTGTAGTTTTCATAGTCTTTTGAGGTGTGTGATCTGAAGCTGCAAATGATTGATTTGTAGTATCAGTGGCACTTGATATAGGATTCTTAATAGTATGAGATTGAGTATCTACCTCTAGTGGCCTCTTGCGAGAGATATTTTGTTGTTGCCCTTGTCCAACACCAAGACAACTAGTATCAATAGTAGACCCCATGCCAACCCCACCAATCACAGTGGCACTTGACTAAACAATAATGTGGTGGTGGTTGTGGATTCCCCGCCAGTGGTAGTAGTACTTGATTCACCACCAATGGGAATACCATGATGTGGTTGTGGTTGTGGATTTGAACCTGAAACAAATGAAGGTGGACCCTGAGGGTAATGAGTAGTACCTATCCGTGATGAATCTAAAGAATCAAGTCCAATGACTGGTTTATAAGGACCTTTTGATTTTGACTATGACGGAAGTTGTACCTGAAGTGGATATCAAATGTCATCTCTTCTGGCACCTAGACCACCACCTTCAAAACCTATTTTTTCCACAAGGTTTGCCCCTTTGCTATATTTTTCTTTCATGGACTCACTGACTCCACCTAATATTTTTGGGATTGTAGTAGTTGTTGGAGGGGGCTCAACGGCAACCTCATGCTCATCATCATCACCTTCAATCCTACCATGCTCCAGATCCCACAATTTGCTAAACTCTGCATCCTCGTCGATGTTCTCAAATTTTGCACTTGTCTTTGGTTCACCGAGATTCCTCCTCATAGTCCAAAAATCATTTATTTTGGTTTGAGTGAAATAATTCTCTTTACATTCATGTAGAATTGATTTGGGAATAGGTTTTTTAGATGGATTAGCAGATTTTAGGTAGAAATTGTAGGACCTCCTATTTTCAATGCCCTAGCCCTCCTCTATTGTCCTCTCTATGTGCATTTGCAATGCCATAATTTGTGATGAAATTTCTTCTGTTGAAATGTTATTATCAGCTGCAATTTTCTCCATCTCTTTTTTAACCTCATCCCAAGAGTCCTTGTTTCTAAGATTTTCTAGCAATGGCTTACTTTCATGTTGACATAACGCTGAAGAGTTCCCATTTTTCTTAAGCCTTGCTTGAACTACACCAATTGGATCATACTGCCAGAGACCCTCATCACCAAAGTTAAAAACTGTCAAGAAATCATGTGCCACAATGAATGCTTTTCTCTCAAATGTGAACCCTCCACATGAGAAAGGCAAGGAAGGAAATATTCTCTTCTTTTGCTGACCATGGAAGTGTCTATCTATGCTCTCCAATTGCTGTACATACTCTATTGCAAATGCCCTCTCTGTCACATGTACTGGAAGTCTATATGGTTTTACTATCAATCCGTAAACCCTTAACATAGCGAATTCTTCCATGAAGAACCAATCAGCCAATTCTATTTGACTTCCAAGTTGAATGCAATCTCTACAAGACACAGGCAACCTAGGCATTGTAGTGCTTGTAATTTCATTATACATTGGTGCCAAAAAGAAGTCTACAAAATGGTTGTAGTTCTTTTTGTTATCATGCATCCTTATCTTTGGGGTCCAATCATATATTGGACACTCTGTTATCTTCCCAGTCTTCTCATCAATCTTATAGCTCACAATTTGAAGCTTGTTGGTCTCAAATATTGCACGATACTTGGATAGAAGGAGATACCACAAGTAGGATAAGAACCTAAATGTCTTACAGGAACCTTTTTTGATCATTAGTAACTGTTTTTGCATGGATTTTACAATGTGCTCAATAAAATTATATTTTACTGGCTGACCTGCACAATGGATATTATAAATCAATTCAAGAAGGCTTGCACCCACTTCCCTATCATTTTCCAATCCCAGGAAAAACGACAACAAGGAAATAGTATCCCCAACCCATGGAACAAAAATTTTAGAATCATAAGGAGGCTTATGATTCTGATCCAACACAATACCAGTACCAATCTTTATTAGAGCTTTGATAAATGAATCTTTGTGACTTGGATCAAGACTCTCATAATTCTCTACCAGCTTTCCTAGGTCAATTTGGACGTTTGAGTTTTGGGCTTCAAATCCTAGGTTCAACAAACGAGCAAATTCTCCCTTGTTTATGGATAGAATTTCCTCTTTTGTACTTTTATTGACAATTGCTTTTTTATCTTCATCATAATTTTCGGCATAGACCATGACAAAATCAGGGCAAGGGAATACTTCAGGTAACACCATGCTTCCCAATCCAACATCCCACGATGCGATTTTATTTGTTTTTTGTTGTAACATTGGGTTGAAAACAGTAAATTTTGCCCTGGATGCATCTGCTACCTTACTAGACAATGTGTATCTAATATCTATGATACACTTTTCACCATGGATAGCAGGGTCATAAATATCATGGTATTCATTAGTGAAACCTAGTGTTTTAACTAGTTCGGTTAAGTACATTTTGTTTTTCACTTGGTTTCTTGTAGAATTACTGCTTCCCGTTTTCCCCATCACTATTATTGTTAATAATTCAAAATAATGCTAGATAAAAACCTAAAAAATGCTAACCCTCAAATTGGACCACGAGATTACCAAAAGCAAAAAAGGCGAGATGTAGGTGTTCTAGATTTTACCTGGAAATTGGAATTTCTATTTCACTAGATTGGCGCAGACAGTCTCTGTTGCAACTTGCATTCCTCAATCTAGTAGTTGTTTCTGAATCTCCCTTGATTTACAGGTTTGTCCAAGAAATGAAAGACGATTATGATTTACGAGTCTCTTATGTTGAAAAATCTAAAAAGTAGAAAAGTCAAACCTAAATGGCAAAATATCAAGAATCATGTTGTAATTTTATTAATTACTATTAATAACTATTCGATGCCGAAGGACAAAACATTCATTACTTCAGTAAAAATTCCGAGGATATTAAGAATCATGTTGTAATTTTATTAATTATTATTAATAAGTATTCAATGCCGAAGGACAAAACATTCACTACTTCAGTATAAATTCTGAGGACATTAAATGTAATACGTTCAATTCCGGGTGAAGTTCTCCCAAGTGTGTTCACTTCCCACATTTGGGCCGAAACCCACCCTAAGCCGTTGATCTTTTCTCATCCAACGGACGAGGGACCAAGGTACTTGTTGTGACTTTACGGGTCTGTTTTTTAAGTTTGTTTAATAATTTTAAACTTCCATTTGAAAATGTGCTTTATAGACTTACTTATATTTAATTAAATTTAAAACGTTTCAATTTCGGGCGAAGTTCTCCCAAATGTGTTCACTTCCCACATTCGGGACGAATTCCACCATAAGTTGTTGATCTTTGTTCATCCGACGGTCGATGGTACCTATTTTAAGATGTAGTGGGTCCCATGACTTCTGCCATTTTTTTGGCACGTCACCATAATCGTGTCACTTTTCGGGTTTGACTTTTAGTCTATTTAATCATTTTAAACCTCCGCCCGAAAAAAAGCTTTATAGACTTAATTATATTTAATTACATTTAAAACGTCCAATTCCAGGCGAAGTTCTCCCAAATGTGTTCACTTCCCACATTCGGGCCGAAATCCACCCTAGCCATTGATCTCTGTTCATCCAATGGTCGATGGTACCTGTTTTAAGATGTAGTGGGTCCCACGACTTCTGCCATTTTTTTGGCACGTCACCATACTCGTGTCACTTTTCCGGTTTGATTTTTACTCTATTTAATCATTTTAAAATTCCACCCAAAAGAGAGATTTTTAGACGTAATTATATTTAATTAAATTTAAAATGTCCAATTCTGAGCGAAGTTCTCAAAAAGGTGTTCACTTCCCACATTCGAGCCAAAATCCACCCTAGCCATTGATCATTGTTCATCCAACGGTCGATGGTACCTGTTTTTAGATGAAGTGGGTCCCACGACTTCTGCCATTTTTTCTGGCACGTCACCATACTCGTATTACTTTTCGGGTCTGTTTTTAAAGTCTACTTAATCATTTTAAAATTCCGCCTAAAAAAGAGATTTATAGTCTATAGACTATAGACTTTCACTTAATTCTATTTAATTAAATTTAAAATGTTCAATTCCGGGCATTGGGCAATAGTTTGAGATAACTATTAAATATAATGTTAATATTATTTGTAAAACTTTTAAATTCAAAAATAGTATAAAATATGAAACTTAGTTTCTAGAATAAAACAAATAACTAAATAAAAATATAAATTTTGATATGCAATTTGAAAGGTAAAAGTTTAATATTAAAAAGAAAACATTCAGTATTACATCTAAAATATTAATTTAAAGTTTAACAAAATTCTTTGAAAATATGTTTACGATATATAATTTTCAAAAATAGTTTAAAAATATATATAAAATTTCAACATAAATTTAGTCTATTAATTTAAAAAAATGTGCAACTACAGTCCTCAACCTATTAAGGCGAGCAAATTTGGAAAGTACAAATGCCAAGGTGGCGATTAATTGTTGCACAAGAAGTTGTCTGTGGCATGCCGCATGAAAGGAGGAAGGGGAGGATGGTAGGAAATATTTGTCCTAATCTCATGGCATTAATGTCTTATCATGCACATTCATTACCTGGCCTATAAGAGTTAAGACGGAGGCAGATTTTTTTACCTTTTGATCTGTGTACCACTTTTTGCTTTGAAGCAGCTACAGAACAAGTTTGTAGTTTGTAGAATCATACCTTCTTTAAGACATTTTTTCCAGGAAGTGATTTTGAAATTGTAGGTGACAATGGAGGCCAATTTCACACTTCGAACAGACAAGAAGTTGGTACCCTTTTTGGGCAAAGTATCTGATAAATGAATACAAGGACTGTTCAGGTTTAAGGAGGAGAAGTTGTGGGCGGTAGTTCAACTGATGCTTGCGGAGGAGGTGGCACATATCAGTCACTAGTATTGAACTAACATGGAGGTTTACTCTCTGATTAGGGTGTGGGCCTATGAATTCAAACCAAAGGTGGAAAAGGTAAAACTCACATTGGTCAAATTGATTGATGGGGAGTTTTTGATTAAGCTGGATTCAATCTTGGAGTGGGTGGTGTCAGGAGTTGGCATTCGAATTATGGAAGGGGATGACCAGGAGGAATTGCTTCCTTTTATTCATGGCCCAGAGGATGAAATCAAATACTAGTGTCATGAACGAGCCCGAGTGGTGTGGGAAGCGATGAAACTCTTTGTTAAATTAATGTGGGTGGATGAAGTCCTGAATGCTTTGCATGTGGTGGCAAGGATGGAGGTTAGTAGGGCATTGAGAGATAGGGCTAAAGAAGGAAGGGCCATACAGCTACTAGCAAGCTTGGAGGGTGACCTCGACTTCGGGTTCCTAAACTACATTCCAAAAATGAAAGCTGAAGCGGAAAAAGGGAAATCCAAAGCATTGACCTTCGAGGAGGGAAGGGACTAGGAGGAGGCAACCCAAGGAGATAGTGAGACTGAGTGAGTGGCCTATCAGCAATGAACTAGTTTTTTTGTTTGCTTGCTATAAGCTATGGACAAATTTTGTACCTTGAAACTTTTCAATTAATTGAATGAAAAAACCTTGACCAATAAACTTTTGTATCTTACAAATTTTGGAATTTTGTATTTTGAATGACTATATAGTAATAGTATATATTTATAAAATTATAATCAACCATAATCAATGTAAAAATAATTAATGGAATGAATTGAATTTTTTTTTTTTATAGCATTACATAAAAAGATCACGGTATTAAATTTATTTCTATTGTTTAACAAATAATTGAAATAATGTAGCTCATATACAAAAATCATTTGAAAGAAATTAATTAATAAAAATGAAATAGAATTATAGAAAGCATTTTTATATCCATAAGACTGTAAGAGGCAAAGTGAAACAAACTGGAATTTGAAAAATTATCATTAATATTTATGCTTTTGAAATTTACAATTTTTTCGTTAGAGACTTGAGTCCCGGAAAAACTTAAAAGCCAAAATAAGTGAGCCACTGGCACTCAGCCTATTAGGGTTCAAGGACATAGGAAAAAAAACTATAGGTAGTGGAATTGTTTACAATTTTGCCCTAAGAATCTGGCCCTCCTTCCATGTAAAATTCTTTAGATAGCATAAGCTGAGAGAATTCTTCAAGCCACATGTAGTTTGGAAAGTCATCCAGGAGGAACCATTTCCAGAGGAAGTCCTTGCCAATCTGCGCCCATTTTTTGTGACGTGTCAGCTGCTCTGCATTCAGGTTTAGGAGAAATGGTTGCCTGGCCACTGACAGTGTTTGGCCAGGGAGGAGAAGCTTGGATAAATCACTCACCCAAGGGATCCCCACCCCTACTTCTGCAAGAACGACAAGAGTAATATCGTCTTTGAGGAAATCTTCCTTAAAAACCTTCCTCAACAGCATTAGCATATCCACCTTGTCTCCTCCCAAGTACAAAAGAGACACTAAGAAGTGGGATGTAAGGTCCGTGTTAACACGGTACCTATTTTTGTTTCACAGAAATTCTCTGCCCAACACCATTCGCACAGCTTTACTGGTGAATGACCCAACCTCCTTGCAGACTGATTGGAGGGTTGGGTCTCTAACGCAGCCTAGAAAGGCCCTCTGGTCCTCTGCAAAAATGCTTCTCAAGTGGATGGGAGTGTCCATCTTGAGAAAATAGATTAACAAATTAAGCAACCTAAGCAGTGAGCCTATAAACCTAAAATACCATGAGCTCTGACGATTTATCTACCAAATGGCAAAGGCTAATTGAAGATGAAAGAAGCAAAGATCGTATAGAAATTGTTGAAGCTCTTGATTGTAACAATTACTTCTTTAATAGTATTAACTGCTATAATATTTTTTAAATCTTTTGTATCTCTGCAAATCTTTCCCATAAATGCACGAGTGTGTGAAATTGGAAACAACTATGAACTAGTACCAAATTGGCAAGTATCACATTGGAAGTCATGGGGACAGAGTGGATTGTCGTAAGTGAAAAGATATATATTAAATGAATGAAATTATCGATCGTGATTCGTGACATTTGATACGTGTCTATTGAATCCAATTCCATTCCGGGCACTTTTTGGTGAGCTATGTTCTCCTTAGAAAATTGGGCCGAAATAAAACTTCAGCCATTGATATACGATCATTGAATGGTTTAAAATCATTGATAGATTTTAGGTATGTGTCACCCTTTACGTGTCAAAGAGGTCGCGCTTATTGATACATCGTACAGAGTCTGGACTCAATGTATTATGTGATGTGATGTACTGATGTGATGTGATGTGCCTTGTCTATTAATGGCAATGAATTATATATTGTACCATAAATAACAAAATATTCGCCAAAACAAATTAAAATTTTTTCAAGCAGTGGATAAAAATCGCCAATACATTTAAATAATTTTCAAGCGGTGGATAAAAATCGCGAATACATTTAAATAATTTTTCCTTCGAAGTAAAAATTTTCACTCATACAATTATATATTTGTTCCTTTTAATAATAATTATTCACCTCCCACAATAAATATTTTCCCCATAGAACAAGGTATTATTCGCCAGAAATTTATGGCATTTTCGTACCCTTGAAAAACAATCGCCAATACAAAATAATTTTTTCGTCATTTAAATTTTTTTTTTTGCCATCGATATGAAAATTTCCCCTCGAAAATAATGTCTGATTCACAAGGATTTTACACAGTTGCCTGGGGGGGGGGGGCTTCTTAAAGTTATCCCTGTAGAGTTGTCCCTTGTACTCAGGCATTCAGGGATGGGGATTAGGATTTGGTTTTGGGTGAGTAGTTGGTTCTCAAAGCTCCTTGGTTTTTTAACCAAATTGTGCAAATACTAATTGAAAGGTTAAAATTAATTCAATGCATACTCAGAAGGAATCTCATATGGATTTGCTTGACTTTTTGAGGCTTTAGGCCGAATTTCGAGGCAGAACTCAAGCTTATTTATATAATTATATTTATACTCCTATGGATGACAACCTCGGTGCACTCCTAGTAGGGGAGTGTAGTCTTTAGAGAGTGGCTCAAGACTCAGATGGTCCCGATGAGTCTAAAGTCTCTGGCCAGAGCATATCCTGTTCTTATGAATACATGCCTATCCCGGATTGGATAGATGAAACCTCTTGTCCCATATGGACAGATGCCTAACCCGTATGGTTAGATGCAATTCCTAGTTGGATGGATTCCTATCTCGTTTGGATTTATGTACCTGAGTATGAGATTGAATCAAACACTATTAAGTATAAGTGATTTAAAAAAAAATAGACTGAAATTTTGGGTTGAGTGGAGTGGGTTATTACAGATATTTAGTAACATTCAGACATGATTCTAACCAGAATAACTCTAATCTGTCCCAAAAGAGATATAAAGAACCATTCAAATGGGATACCTAGAAAGAATCTCTACCCAAACTAAAGAATATAAAAACATCAATATAAATGTGTGTGTATGTGTATGTATATATATTTGTAAATACATATGTACATATAATGTGTATACCTACATACACACATATACATACATATATGTATACATGTACACACACGTACACCCACACACCCACATTCTTAGATGTTAGTAGATCTAAAAACTGAATTTTCAATGGCGTAATTTTTAGAGAAATATATTTCCACAATTTCTATGATATGTCGAATGCTTGTAGACTTATTTATAATCTAGTTTTAATAGGAACATCAAATTCCACATTTCTTTGTTTGTACATGCATGATGAAAGCATATCTAATATTTTTTGTTGGCAAAGTAATCTATATACCTTCATATATGGTCCTAGAAAAAAGTTACCTAGTCTATGTATCACTTTAGCGCAATTAACCATTAACCAAGGATTATAAAAAAAATTAAATTTTTATAACACTTTTCAATTGAAAGCATTAATAGTAACTTTAAAGCTAGGATTTTAGCATAGTTATATGTTCCTTTTTCTAAGGTAGTTTAAAAATTTATCACATTTGATTCACTAATAAAATCACGCCCCAACATGATTTACATGGGGACCATTTGTTATGCCCTATGAAAATAAGGCCACACTTTTATTTAGTTTATTTAAATAATTCTTTTTATTTATTTTCATAATAACTTACATGAAACCGTCAAGAATGAACATTTTCTATTTCATATTTAAATTATCTTGAAAATAAAATAATTATGAACCAATCATATACCCATAAAATGATAAATATGAGATCTTTAATGTTGTTGACAACAAGGTTGTTACATCAACTATTAAAACTTTTAATTTCCTTCCCAAGCCTCCCTAAAACCAATGTATAGACCAATTATGCCTATTTGTTACACTAAATGGAACCATTTTACCTCACTCTTTAAACAAATGCCAAGTGAATGCCCTATTTTCAAGGGCTAGTGACGTAAAAAAACGTTAGTTTAGTGAGCATATTCGTATGCTTTTCCATTACCAAATAGCATCTAATATTCTTTTGAAAAATAATTAGAATTTTTATATCCCATTTTGGGTTATCAAAATAGTAGATTTTTTCTCCCAAATCAACTCATCATTAGTTTATTTGATTCTCAAATTGAAATTTCGAGAAAAACTTCTAATCATTTTCATCATTTTCATCCTTATCTAGATGCTTTCCATTTTTTTATCCAAATCATAAGTAGTTCTAAATAAGCCATCTCATTTAAAATAACATACCATATCTATAAAGAATTATAATCAACTTTCAATCAACTCATAATCCTTCCCACCAGCCACCCAAGTGTTTGAACCAAACCTAATGCTTCTCCCATTTCTAACCCTCCATTGTGAGCCACTAAGTAATTAAAGAGAATGTTAATACTATTTGCCTTCCATATTATAGAAGAATTTATGCTATTTATTATTTAGATTCTTGATCCAATCTTTTAAAGAGCTGGGTGCAATATATTTTAAGATTATAATCAATCTTCGAACACTTTTTACGTAAGTACTTTTATATATTTAATGTGACATTTATTAAGGATAGAGTACTATTTAGTGTGACACAAGTTTAATATGAAACTTTTAGGGATGAACTTTATTATTGAATGATGTTTGTGTTTTGAATCTTATTTACTTTAGAAGAAAAAAAATTAATGTAGAATCCATTATAATCTAATAAATTTACAATTATTTAAATTAAACAAGTTTTAAAGATGTATTTAAATGTATGAAACAAGTTTATGTATAATATTTAAAATTCATGTGTGTATGCATGCATGTAGGATAAGAGTAAAACATTGTTGCAAGGTGTGCACCTTTGGTCTCCTTGTGTTGTGCAACACAGTGCTCGAGTTTGTGACATGGCTTAGCTACCTCTCATGGATTCATTAAATTTTGTGGTTGTATAGGACATTAACAAGTTGACCAATCTTTTAGTGCAATGGCAACCATGTTTCTAACAAATGGTATTAGAGCCAAGGAAAATACAAACTAGATTTCTATTAAAGAATCAATAACTCACATTTGTAATCTTAATCTCAAACATCAAATATATGATTTTATATAGATAAGGGAAATGCAATAAGATTTAGAGAGTAATTGTTCAAAAAACATATAGAGATTATTTATTAGTTAGAATTTACTCCAAAATATAATGGATTATACAATTCATATTAAATAGCTTGCATGAAACTTTAAGATACCATACAATTAACATGTTCTCATGTCCAATCATAACTGTATGACGATCCATTTTATTTCAAATCATATATTTATTTCTTAATTTTACACACTTGAAACATTTGAAGGTTTGAATGTATCTTCATACAAATATAAGAAGTGCACTATTAATATTGTTTCTTAAGACCAAATGATTAATGTCCTCAATAAAACTAGCTAAATATTAAGTAATATAATTGATAAGTTTAATGTGTGTAGACATAATTAAAAAAATGGAGAATATGCTTTGGTTTTTCTTAAAACACAGGATTCTTAGCATCAAATACATTCTTTTCTTAGACATATTGATCCAAGATGTTTAATTTGAATATGATAGTGTTTTAATTTTTTAATAAATTTTAAGCTATAATTTGAATTCATTGTGTGAGTTTAGAAGCTAACTCTTTGGATGGAGCATTTCATCAAGTCACTTATTGGTCTAAGTCAAAGTCATGAGCTCATATTCTCTTATGAGAAAAGTCCAAGCATGAATATGACCTTCCATGTACTACTTAATTTGGGTTTGGTTTTTTTCATTTGAATTTAAGACAATTGTACCAAAAAAAAAACAAACTTTTTCTTCAACATTAAACATTTAAAGCAAAGTAAAATTAATTCTCAAAGAAAACTTAATGGAGAAGGATGAGTCATCAAATATGATATATCCTCCACTTGAACTAAAATAGAAGAGATCGTTTAAAAATATATAATCATAAGCAAACCCTAAAATTCCATATACCACCGACTCACAGTTATCAGCACCTATGCTTCAAATATTTATTATTAGTCAAGAAAACTGTTGCACAAAACTGTTCAAGAACTGGATGACAAAACAGTAATACATTTCCAGATATCCAAAACTGATCCTAGTGGAAGCTTAGTCATAGCCTGTTCAAAACAAAGCATTTACAAGACACCCAAATAGCAAGGTCGCCATCATAAACAAATAATTCCCTTGGCTATTCCCCACTCCTGATTCTTCAGTGCCTTGGCTAATCCCCACATCTGTACCATCACAAATACAGAAATTTATTAACTTAGAACAATTACTCATATTCAGGAGTATCAAATAGAAAGAAAATGAATCATTTTTCTTCTAGTAGTGCTCTCCAACAATCTGATGATAATCTGTCGATGGATGTAAAATGTTGAAAAAACAAAAAAAAATGGAAAAACAATGATTCTTATTTTATTCATGTCCTGATGATAGATTATAAAGTATGATTCGAAATATAGATAGAAAAAATACACACTATTGAATTTAGAAATAACAATGAGAAATAATATGAAATGTGGGAAATTAATATCATTGAAATGAATCCAACCATTGTTGTTAGGGGCAGGAGAAGGGGTCTGGTCATGAGCATAGATATTTGGAAGAGCAGTTGCAATGATTAGGATCACCATTATGATATAACCCATCTTCACTGCCATTTTTACACCACGGAAAATAGATGAATTACTTTCTTTTGAGGAAGATTTGCTGTAAATCGGAGTTGAGAAGGTTGCAACTGGAGGAAGCAGAGATGGGCTTATAAAGGGTGGAAAGTAGAGTTTGAGAAAGTGTTGTTACAAGGAAATGCAGGGACGTTTCCGTTTTGAAAGTTGTATACTTAAAATTGTGTAAGCAAAGACAGTGTCCTACAGAGAATGTAAGGAAAGTTCTCATCTTAGATGGCAGTAGACGAGAGTGTGTGAGGAAAGATCACAACGAGTAGTTACAATGCGAAGTGGCTTATTATAGCATTGAAGAGAGTTCCCATTGATAGAAAACTATGTTACTATAATGTACCTAGCCGAAAATGATATGTCATGGATTCTTAGATATTTGTCAATGTTTTTTTAGTGATTATTTGGCGTGCGAATTCTTCCTAAATTTTAATCCTAATAATCTTTACCATGCTAGCATGATAAGAAGGCTTTGAACCAAACCTAACGCTTCTCCCATTTCTAACCCTCCATCGTGAGCCATTAACTAATTGAAGAAAAGGTTAATGCTATCGCCTTCCATAGTATAGAAGAATTTTTGCTAGTTATTATTTAGATTCTTTTTTTTGGTCGGTACAGGCAAAGTTATAATTATATTGATTATGAAGAATTTACAGAGCTAAGATAGCTAATAGATTTTAAACAGAATTCAAAATGGAAGCATCTATATGCCTTCTTATAAGTGAAGAAGGAATGCAACCAGGCAGTCCATGGAAGGCATAAGGTGTCCTTCCAAGTTTAGCATATAAGTATAAGGATTTCTTTAAAAAACTTAAAGTCTAATGGCAGAAGCTTTGCTGCCCTATTAAAACAGAAATTATATTGATTAGAGCAAAATAATGGGTCGAGAGTCTAAACAGTAAGCTTTAACAGAACTAAAGGGGAACCTAGCTTGCAATTTGCTTGTTGGCTTCAGGTAGCAGGTGCTCATTCCTCGCTCTCCCATGGCCTCTGTTTGGAGGGCGACCCCTGCCACGACCTAGTCTGGACCCGTGATGACCCTTGCTAGCGCCACCCCTGCATGCTTGTTCCATTTGAGGGTTCTCGTCTTCTTCTTTCAGAGGCAGTATACCGTTGAGTCTTGCAAATTAAATTAGCTCGTCCTCTATGCCCGGGTCTTCTGAATTTTCTCCCAGGAACCACCATTTAAGGTAGCCAAGGCCAACTCCAGCGAAAACGCGATGCCTATCCAAATCCTTTCCTTTCAGGTCGAGCAGGAAAGGATAATATTTAATTAGTTCTCCATGGGCATTGAATAGGATTCTGTCACCTAGCCGAGGAGCCCCAGAGTCATGAATTGCCTTATTTAGGATTTCTTGGAGCTCTTGGGTGACCTTCTCTAGAAAAGTCTTCTTCGTGAGGGTCCAAACTTCCTGCTTGGCAAGTTTTAGGTCTAGTAAGGAGGCAACCAACCTTGAGGATATGCTAGTGTTGTCCCATGGATACTCATCTCTGTTCAGGTGTCCACTACCGAAGATCATCTTGACTACCAATATGAGAGGGAAATCCGAGTAGAGGAGAAGGCGCTTGAGCCTTAGGTCTGTTATTTTTCGGAATGAAACTTGGCACATCGATGCCGAGAGCGAAATTCGAGTGTTTGCTCCAAAACAGGAGATGGCCTGGGATAAACACTCATAATGAAACCAAAAGGAGGCTCTGTCGACATGGTTGGCAATGCAGGCTATCAAACACGAAGGAGAAAACAAGGACTCTGAGAATAGTTGGCAAGAGAATGAAATCAAATTGTAGAAAACCAATGCGAAGAAATAGGTTGGCACATTCTTTAACGCCAAATAATGGGAGAGATTTGCATTAAATTTGCTAGCTAAGGTGGCGAGATGTTTGTCCTCAACATGCCAAATCTCCCATTCAGGCCATGCAAACCATAAGTTGATTTGACAATTTGGCAGCTAGATCTCGTAAGGTGGATCGGGGAAGGCTTAGGTCATAACTACAGCTTGGATGACGTGATTAAATATGGGCCCACTCTTCCCGAATAGGTAATATTTTAAATTTTAAATTGAAGTAATTGTTACACTTAGTCGCCAAGGTTAACTTTAATGTTTGCCCTGTTAACAAAGCTTTAATTAGCTTTCGCATACTCCTGAAGAGACTCTTGCATCTGAATTGAAGTCCTCTGAGGCTCTTGCCTGTCAAGTGCAATGGACTACTTGAATAACAGGCAGATTTCCCTGATTCCAACTATAGAGGTAGGTTCCTTGAGCAACTATTTTCGAGAGAGTATCCGCCTCTAAGTTTGCTTTTCTGTAGATGTGCTTTGCTTCATAGTTTTCTATCCTATCCAGGATTGCAGTTATATTGTCTAAGATTCCCTGCAATCTCCAATTTGGAGTATTTTTCCTCTTGATTGCATTTATTGCTATCTCTGAATCACCCTCTACTAAAATGTTATTCAAACCATGTTTTATGCAATCTATTAGTCCAAATTGCAATGCTTTGAGTTATGCTATGTTGTTTGTGTCTGGGGGGGATCGGCTTTGCCATTTTCCCAAGAGTTGCTCCTATGTGATCTCTGATTACATATCCTATGCTTGAAGGACCCAGATTGCCTCTAGAAGCACCATCAAAATTTAGTTTTAACCAGCCAGCGTTTGGAGGACACCAGATAGTGGCCTTTCTCATATTGTCTTTTTGCCCAAAGGAGGGAGGAATCCTGATTCCATGATAATTTTTCCTAATGCTTTCATCCCATGATGAGAAAGCTTTAGGCAGTCCCAAAGAAAAGGTTATCTTATAGTTGACTGAATCCACTATAACCAATTCGATTGAGTTCAAGATTGTTTCTAATCTTATGGATTTGTTATCAAATAGCCTACGATTCCTCTCCTTCCAAATTTCCTAGACTAGACATGATGGGGATACTTCCATAATTAAGCTTAGGGTGGACTCCTTAGTTGGGTAAGGCTAGCTTTGGAACAGAGATTTAATGTCATTTGGTAGGGCTGTGATTAGCCCAAGTTTAGCATAGAGCCATCGCCAGCATTTGGACGCAAAGGGACAAGTGAGTAGTAGATGGTCTACTAACTCTAATTGAGCTTTGCACATGATGCACCTAGAGGGTCCTGCGTACCCTATTTTTGTGAACTTTTCTGCAGTTAAGATCTTCCTCTAATAGGCTAGCCATGCAAAGATCCCTGCCTTAGGAATGACTTTAGAGCTCCAAAACAACTTCTTAGGAATATCTAGTTGATCCTAAATAGCATTGCTGACTAGTACTCTGTAACCATCTTTAGGATTGTAGTGCCCTGTTTTGGAAGGTTCCCATATTAAAGAATCATTCCCTCTTCTCGGATTGACATTTCTTGCTTTTAAGAGCTCTGCGAGTTGATCTAAATCATTCCTAGAGGTTGGAACTCCTTCCAATGATTTCCATCTCCAACTTTGAGAACTAGGTGAGCCATTATTAATCAGATAATCTCTCACTCTGATACCCCAGTGATGCTTAAGCCAGTTCTCTGTTATAGGAATGTTAAGTGAAATCGCAATAGGTGGGTATCCTCCCCAGGAATCCTCCCAAAAAAAGTTTGAAAATCCATCCCAGATGTCCCATGTGAGTTGTTCTAAGATCAGATTTCTACAAGAGATTAAAAAATTCCATGTTCTTGATCCCTCGGGGAAAGAGTTTTCTCTTAGAAGATTGATAGGTTCTTGATCTGGTAAATACAATATTTTAGAGAGTTTGGTTCAATATATTTTAAGATTATAATCAATCTTCCAACACTTTTTAATGAAGTACTTTTATGTATTTAATGTGACTCTTTTAAGCATGGAGTATCATTTAATGTGACACAAGTTTAATGACACTTTTAAGGATGAAACTAAATATTTAATGATGTTTGTGTTTTGTATCATTGGGAGTATTTGTACCTCTGTGTTAGAGATCCTATCCACTTTAGAAGGAAAAAAATTAATGTAGAATCCATTTTATAATCTAATAAATTCACAAATTAAATTTATTTTTTTAAATTAAACAAGTTTTAAGGATACATTTAAATCTATGCAGCAAGTTCATGTATAATATTTAAAACTCATGTGAGTGTGCACGTGCATGCATACCTCTGTGTGCGTGTGTGTGTATGCGTGCACGTGCGTGCGTGCATTCTTGTGTGTGTGTGTGGTGCACAATCTAAGGTATATTTACACGTGTCCACTTGATCTAATCTATACATATGCACGATTGAATATATATAATCTATAAGTTACATTTTATATCTAATCTATAAACATACATCCGCATCTACATGAAGCATTTTTAACATAAGTGCAAACATGTAATCACTTACATACATAAATTTGTATTATATATATATATATATATATATTTCAAATATATAAATGTTCCCAAGTGCAGATCTATGTCAAATATGCAAACATGCAGATCTAGAAATGTATACATGTACACTCGCATAACCTAGATAAACATATCATCAAGCATGTAAGCCCAAGTCCACAAATGTATGATCTCAAACATAAATATCCATAAGCATGTAGATCATCTAACAATTTGCAAACACGTGTCTAGGAAATAACTTCTTCAATCAAATAAAATAATAGAAGGTCTCTTCTTTAGTACATTCCAAACAACCCACGTGATGTTCAATCTCATGTTATCACATGTGTGATGAAAATCAAGGGAAGGCATTGTAACGCAAAATATTAGTCACGACAAGCATGTGTCTCTATTATTGACTAGATTATTCTAGGGGCTCGGTATGCTATATGTGTCCCTAATACTAATTTATGAACTAATTATTATATTTGATCAGTGTCCTCTCCTAGCCCAATTTATAATATAATCATTGTAAAGTGTATGAGATTTCTTTGTTCAATAATTGGGCATTGAAGAATACATAGCTATGAAAGTTTCTAGTATACATAGGATTATATTTGGACTAATAAATGTTCATGCTTATGAGATTCCAAGTGCATGCTTATTTCTCATACATAAAATACTCTCATTTTTGTCTTGGAACTTGAGGTTCATCTTTGTCACCCATGTGATCAACCAAGGCACCAATCTATGGTAGCAAATCTTTCTAGATAATTTTTAAATTTATTCAAATATATAATATAACTTTTGTATTAGTCTAGTTTATATTAGTTTTAGTCTCACTAATAAGCATGATTTTTTCATGATTTTTATTTAACCATATGCAAGCTCATATCTTAGAATCTATATTTAAATAACTATGTACATGTTGTTAGTGTATATATTAAATACTATTACATTGTTAGTTGTGCAAACATTGTTGTGCAATTATATCAACTATTGAACTGCCAACTGCATATCACTTATATAAGCATACATCCACATCTACATGAAAAATGTTTAACATAAGTGTAAACATTTAATTGCTTGCACAAATTTGTAGATCTCAAACATAAATGTCCATAAACATGTAGATTAGCTAATAATGTGCAAACACATGTCTAGATTTATTTAGGAAATAATTCCTTCAATCAAATAAATTAATAGAAGGGCTCTTCTTTAGTACATTCCAAACAACCCATGTGATGTTCAATCTCATGTTATCACATGTACGATGAAAACCAAGGGAAGGTATTTTAATGAAAAATATTATTCATGACAAGCATGTGTCTCCATGATTACCTAGAGTATTTTAGGGGCTAGTTATGCTATATGTGTCCCTAATGCTAATTTAGTAGACTAATCATTATACTTAATTAGTTTATTCCCTAGCCTGATTTATAATATAATGATTGTGAAGAGTATGATATTTCTTTGTTTAATTATGGGTCATTAAACATGTAGTTTCCCTACCCTAGTCAGCTTTGTAAAAATTGGTTTGACCTTGGTTGACTTTTATGTGGCATTCTTGAATGGTTGATTTACTATGATGTAATGTTGTAGTCAGATATTATGATTATTGTGCATACCTGTTAATGTGCTTTCGCATCGATCCTTATGTAAGTTTAATTGTTCTCCTGATTCTTGTTATTAATCTCGAGCTAACACCTTCATTAAATATATATATGTATGCTTGTGTGACTCCTGGTTGCAGGAGATTGCAAGTACAACACTGTCTAGGTGCTAGGTTCATCTTCACCTGGATTCACAGGGTTGAGTATACCTCTTTCGTCCTTAGAATTTGGGTTGGGTTGTCATAAAAACTGGTTTGACCTTGGTTGACTTTTATGTGGCATTCTTGAATGGTTGATTTACTATGATGTAATGTTGTAGTCAGATATTATGATTATTGTGCATACCTATTAATGTGCTTTTGCATTGATCCTTATGTAAGTTTAATTGTTCTCTTGATTCTTGTTATTAATCTCGAGCTAACACCTTCATTAAATATATATATATGTATGCTTGTGTGACTCCTGGTTGCAGGAGATTGCAAGTACAACACTGTCTAGGTGCTAGGTTCATCTTCACCTGGATTCACAGGGTTGAGTATACCTCTTTCATCCTTAGAATTTGGGTTAGGTGGTCGTCTGTGGTAAAACCGAGTATTTTATCCTAAGTATTTATTTTGATTTAATGTGTTCATTTATGCATTAGTAATTGAGGGACTAAATTAAATATGTTTCTTTTATGTGATTAATCATTAAATAAAAAGATCGCTCTATTTATGTTTGTAGCAAGTTTAATTTAATGGTTAATATTAAATAATGAATTTATTCAAGTTATGCATTTTGAAAGGGAAGATTTAAATTTATTCGAAATAGAAATAATTTAATCTCTTTTGCATTTTTTAAAATAAAAGGGTAAAATTTTTATTGAAAATTAGACACAAGAATTACAAAGAGGCCCAAGGCCCTAAGGCCCTAGAAAAGAACCCCAAGCCCAAACCAAAATCATCCAATCTCAAACCCATCCCTGTCCTTAGGAGGAATCTTCTACAGGTCTTGACAATAATATGGGGAAAGATGATCCCACCCTTCAACTTTCCAGTCACTACCATTTTCCGAGGCCCACTTGGCCAAACAATCTGTAGCTCTATTCCACTCACAAGGAATATGGATGAAAGATACCCGCTCCATAGCCGAGCTAATATGGATAATCTGATGAACAATCTCTGCCAACTACCAGTGCACTCCACTCACCTTCTGCCCAGTCAACAAATTCACCACAACTTGAGAGTCTAATTCATAGATAACCTTCCTGCAACCCAACTCCCAGGCACACTCCAAGGCATAGAGAATAACAAAGCCCTCCATAAAATTATTAGAATTCCACCAGTTATGAACTGAAAATAGGAGAACCACCTCCCCCATACTATTCCTACCCACACCACCAATCCCAGCTAGGCCTGGGTTACCCCTAGAGGAGTCATCGATATTAATTTTGACAATCTCATCCTAAGGGGGAGTCCATTTGCCGATCCTTTGGATCTTCTTCAAAGAACGTCTACCTCTCCTGACACAAGCTAAGGTAGGGGACAATTCTTGCAGTCCCAACCTTCTCACAATATCCGCCTCATCTTTATTCAGGGGAAAATCCACCTCACATATAGCTTCTACCGACTCCCTGATCATAACCATGATTCTATTCCACACCTGCTGCACCCTCAGTCTGACCTCTTGAAAGATCCTTTTGTTCCTTTCGAGCCAGATCTACCACAATGTGAAGATGGGCCCAATGAATTAGACAATTTGGAGGAAGGAGGAGAAGATAGGAGGTCTGCCCAAACTGCTCCAAAACTCCACCAGTGAATCCATGTGAACACAAGGATGCTTCCACACCCCCCACCAATAGTGCTAGACAAGCATGGAGAAGGGGCATCTAAAAAACAAGTGTGAGGAGTCTTCCTCCCCATTACTGCACAATATGCAGATGGAAGGCCCCAAAAATTATGTCTTGCGGATATTATCCTAGGTTAGGCATCTATTCAAGGCTAAAGTCCAGGCAAAGAAATTGCACTTTGGCCAAGAAAGACCATTCCATACCTGTTTCCACCAAGGCATCTCTCTTCCCTCAAGTCTTCGGTTCAACAGTACCCGGTATCCGCTAGCAACAATAAAGATGCCCTTAGGATTCGGGAGCCAAGCAAGTCCATCCCTATCCTTGAGAGAGCTACAATGTCTATTTTCCAGAATGCCATACAACTCCACACACTCTTCCTCCATCCTAGCAACCGGCCACTCAGTAGGGGTTTTCCACCACTCCATCTCCAGCTGCCCATACCTATACACATCCTTGAAGTCACTCACCCTAGACCACTCCGCCTCTAAAAACCTTTGGCAAAGAGTCCCAAGGTTGGGAAATTGATCCAGGATGGGGGGGTAACCATCCCAAGAGTCATTCCAGAATAGGACCTCTTCTCCCCTGCTGCAAATCCAAAAGAGACCTTCCTTAATAAGAGAGGCCCCTTTCTTAAGAGTACTCCAAATTGTTGAGCCTTTACCCTCCAGTGGATATCTTGGAATTTCCTCCACTAGGATCCTTTGCATATATTTGTACGCCAAAATCCTAGCCCAACCACAATCTTGCTCCACACACCACCTCCAGTACAATTTAGCCGCCAGAGCCTCCCCAAATAAGATAGACTACCTTAACCCAAGCCCCCCCGACTGTTTCGGGCTACACACCAATTCCCAATTGACAAGACTCCATTTGGAGGAGGAGAGGCTACTAGCCCATAAGAATTGCCTAGCCAGAGAGTCCAATCCCTTCAAGAACCACTTAGGCGCCACTTGAAGCATACATCGAAAAGTTGGAAGAGCCTGAACCACCGACTGGATTAGCTAAACCTTTCCAGCAAAGGATAACCATCTATTAGTCCAGTGATCAACCTTTGAGCGAAATTTATCCAATATGCCCTACTAGGAGTCCTTAGGAGGGTTACCAGGAGAAATAGGAATACCCAAATAAGTCAAGGGCAAGGAGCCAAATAGGAATACTCACCCTAGGTCTCTCGCTACACTTCTCCAGGCAACCATTAATCTTTGAAAGCCGTGAACGTCTGGTGTTTCCAACCCCAGACTCTAAGGCAAAAAGGTTATTATCATAGGTTTTTAAATTATGGAATGGGGGTTTCAAATCCCCCGTAGCTCGAGCCTCCACAACATGAGGCATCTTTGAGGCCTCACCACCAGATCTAAGCATCTCCCCGCTCAAAGAGCCCACCCTCCGAAGGGAGCTGGCCGAAGCCTCCAACCCCTGCATGCAACACTCACCCGTACCCACTCGCGAAGCTAGAGCCTTCCCTAGCTCAACCCCACGCATAGGTTGAAGAAACACAGGGACCCCAATCCTCTGTCCCCCACAACACCTACCTCCCTCTCCTTGCAGCCTCCACTCTACCTTCCCCTGCAGCCCCGAGCCCCTGCCCCCCACAAAACCTATCTCCCTCTCCCCGCAACCACCACTCCACCTTCCCCCACAGCCCCGATGCCAGCCCAACTTGCAGTAGCACCCCCGTCTGCAGTCACCACCCACACGTCGCCACACTAGCCAATAGACCTGCCTATGAGCTAGGGTTGCAATGCCCTAGGCCGCACTCGGCCTCCCTCGCATGCAACGCCGCCATCACCCAAGGACATCCTCTCTTTTGCATTTTGGAATAGAAAGGTTAATATTAATTATTTAAGAAAATCAATTTTGATTAGAAAAGTAAGTTTAATTCATATATATTTGATATAGTATGAAAGATTGATTTTGGGAGTTCAATTTAATTAATAATATTTTACCCTTATTAATATTGTGAAATACAAATATTAGCTTTGTTAATATTGAGAAAATTAAAATTAATGAGGGAGAGAAGCATTTTGATTTTTAATTAGAAAAAAAAATCTAGATTATTTGAATAGTGGAAGAGAATGATTTTTCATTTTATTTAAAAGATGGTTAAATTCAAAAATAGGAGATTAGGTCAAATATTCTTCCATTTACCCTAGGGTTTGAAAAGTATTTTTGGGGGATTATTTTTAGAGAGCATTTTGGAAAATATTTTTGGGGAGAAGGATTTTTGGGAGGAGATTTGGGCATTTTGGGAAGGAAGCATTTCTTGAGTTGCAGGTTGGGCTCTTCATCAGATCTTTTCCAAGAATGCTTATTGAGGTAGGAATTTATTTATCCATTTGGCTATTTGTTTTCTTAAAAAAAATGGGTTTGGATGTTCTTCGTGCAACATTGTTTTCAACCCTCCTTTGAATGCCCTCAAGATTAAGATTCATAGTGGAAATTAGTTAAAGATTGGCTGATTGTTTGAATCATTGTTTGGGAAATGATCTTCTTATGCCCAAAATTTGCTTTTTTGGATTAGTTCTTCAACAAAGTTTGTGTTTTTGGAAAAAACCAATATTATGTTGGAAAGATTTTCAATAATGGTGTTATTGGTCATTCTGGAAAATATTATAGAGGCTGTGAATGAATGAATTTGGGGTTTTTTAGTTTATTATTATTATTTTATATTTTATGGCATTATTGATTTGTTTTAAAATCAATTGATTATGTAAATCAAAATTTAAATTTCTTTTGGGGCTAGGGTTTGGCGGGCAGAGGAGCCGAAGCTCAACTCATGCTGCCTCCCTTCTCCTCCTCCCCACGGGTTCCGCAGTAACTTGCGCACACGGCAGCCGCAGTAACCTGCGCCCATGACGGCCGCAGGGTCTTGTGCCTGCGGCAGCCGCAAGGGCCCCTGCAAGTGGTGGTCGCAGGGGAGGCTACGGAGGCTTCCACCACTCCCGTGATGGGACGTGGACCCCACAGCAGCTCCCCATTTTCCTTTTATTTTTTTAATTTTTTTTTAAAGTTTTTTTTAAATAAAACTTATTTTATGAAAAGTTTATTTTAATAGATTTTTTATTTAGTTATTATTAATTATTATTAATATATATTTTATTAATGAGGATTAATAAATATATATTCATTAATATTTAATTTGAAAGCAGTGTATTATTAAATTAGTATTAATATATATTTAATTAATGAAGATTAATATATATATTAATTAATATTTAATTTGAAATTGTGTATTAATAAATTATTAATTATTTATATTTTATTATCTAGGGGTTAATAAATATATAATAGTTATTATTTAAATTGGGTATATGTCTTAATGAGGAAGTATCCTTTTGGAAAAAGACTAAATATAATTTTAATTGGAAAATTCTCGAAATAAAATATATCTTGGTAATTTCTAAATAATATGTCATTTAGGGATATATTTTTATTGGATTTGAATGTTATAGGTCATCTGGGAATTTTAGAAATGGAATACTAAAGTATATGAGTAATTAAAATATTTATCATTGGATATTTTGAAAAACTTAAATGATGTGTTATTAGAATTATTGGAAATTTAATAATGTATCAATTGGAAAATTGGTAAGTTAATGATATCTCCATTTAGTAAAATAATTTTTTTAGTTATACTCTTCCTCTGTATTGTGAAATAGACAAATGATAATATTTCAATTATAGTATTATATCCACCTTGTAATGGTGATTTTTCTGTTAATGTATTTTTGAAAACTTAGATCATTTAGAAAACTTGATCGACCATTATTGTTTAAACCAAAAGGAAAGAAGATTGTCCTTTCTCGGTTATTGCCTATGCAAGTTTAATTTTTGTATTCGCTTTTGTTTTAAGTAATGGCAAGGCCTTGATATGTTTGTTTTGGACCCTGTTGTTTGGTTGGTTTGGGGTACCGGTTTATGTCCTCGGTCGCTAGTTTGGGTGCTGCCTTGTGATAGTGTTATATCTGGTCTTGTTCTTTATGCGGGTGTTGAGTGTTGATATGTGGTTGACCATAGTTGGTCAGGTCTCTAGTTAGAGTACCGTTAGGCAATGGACCTTTGTATTTTCTTTTAATATGTTCAATTGGATTCTTTTATATGTACGAATCATTTATGTATTTATTGACCAATGTGGTCGTTTGTATATTGGTTATGTTCGCCTTGAATGTAGGATTGTAAATGTGAACCTTATGTATCCTTAACTTATTTAAATGATCAGTGGGGTCTTGCAGTTGAGCAGACCCGGAGATGTAGCCCTTTAGGGGTGAACTCCGATATCCATTTGGTGTTATGTGATGGTTTTGTTCTTATGTTTCATGTTTAGCATTAGCATGTATGGATGGCATTTTGGTAGAATGTATAAATGGATTAGGTGGGATGTATCATAGATCTATGTATACAGTCACCTTTTAATGCAGTAAATTGGATCATAAAAGAATGTATTTTGTTATTGTTAATGAAAATAATTATGCATGAAAGAATGTCACTAGGTATGATGAAATTACAGTGCATTTTGGAACAAGATGCATCACATGTGTTTAATGTAAAATTGAACGTAATGAATGGTTAAAAATTATTGGATGTATTTGTCATGCTACCTATATTGTAATTCTAATGGATGAACTTCATTTTGTTATCTACATTTTTACCTTAATAAATGAACTTCATCATATTAGCTATATTTTAACTTTAATGGATGAACTCATTTGGTTATCTACTTTTTAACCTTAATAAATGAACTTCATCATATTAGCTACATTTTAACTATAATGGATGAACTTAGTTGGTTATCAATAATTTAACCTTAATAAATGAACTTAATCATATTAGCTATATTTTAACTAAAAAGGATGAACTCGTTAAGTTAACTATATTTTAACCTTAATGGATGAATTCATATGTTATCTATGTTTTAACCACAATGGGTAAATCTCCTCATGTTAGGCTCATCTTAAACCATTATGGATGAACATGTCCTATCATCTATAATGTTAATTTATTGAACAATTTATAACCCTATTTAAAGTAATAACATGAAATTAAGTTAACCTACTTTACTAGGTCAGATGTCATGAGTTGAGTTAGATGTTAAGTTGCATAATCACATTGGGAAACTCCTTAGGTATTGTTTAGTCTTCCATTGTGTTATCTGAACCTTTGATAACTCATTGTATCTTAATGTTGTGTTTAAATTTTTTATAAAAAAAAATGCACTCCATTTGTGTGTTTTAGCTTTATCCCTTCGAGGTTTCTTGGCGAGGCATTACATTTGGTATTAGCGCCCATGTTGTAACACTGAGATCTCTGGTTTTGCTTGTACCCTTAGTTGCTGTGAGGTGTATCAACCTTATGTTGTATGTTTGTCCTCCTTTTTGTATGAGTTTGATTTAGCAAATCTTAACTTGTGTGTGATGTGTGTGTTCACACCTTGTTTAGTGTTGTCTTGAATCTAAGAGTACAAAATGTGCTTGTTTAAGGTTATGTCCTAGCTTAGTGTTGTTCGCTTGAAGAACTAGTGTGGTAGATATCGAGTGCTTTTTATTTAGTGAATTGAATGACTATCACCCTTCCTCCTCTCTCTCTAGAAATTAAAATGTTTTTGATGTGTAATTATCTCTTATTTAAGTTTTCTTTTTTTTTTGCAAGAGAAGGTTGCAACTTCTTGAGCCCTTGTGTGAGCCTTATAATGCATACATGTTTTTAGATTATAAAAGGGCTTTGGTTTGAAAGTTCTTATTGGTTACATTAAAGAATTCTCCATGTGTTTCGTAGGAGTAACATAATTAAATTCTATCTTAAGTAAGGTGCATTAATATGCGAATAGTTGAATTATGTGAAACTGCTTTGTTTGTAAAAGACGTACCAAAAGGGAACATGTTATAGTAGCTTTGAGTGTGTATTAATATGTTCCATGAAAGATTGTTTTATGTGCTTCTTTAAACTAGTTTGATTGAGGATCTATTTTAGCAATGCTCCATTGGACTTGCCTTTGGATATATGTAATTGTCTTATTATGTTTAGAAAGTGAGAATGAAAAGATTGTTTGATGTGTATGCATTAATGTGTATTATTTAGTTGATATCTCCTCGCTTATCTTCTTACCATACCTTGAATTTTCAATGATAGGTTACAGATTATGATGTTTTGTATTGAACTAAGAGTAGTGAGTGCTTGCATGAGGTCTTGCATTATCGATAAGATTACCTATTTCGATCTTTGTTGTTTGGATAACTAGAACATTTTGTTGCAACCATAATAATTGGAAATGTCTTGTTAGGCCATTTGGCATCCTTCTAAAATAGTAGCGAAATGGAAACTGTGCAATTAAAATGACAGACTTATAGTGAGAATTTTTAGCTTGTAGTGTGATCTTGTTAATCTTGTGTCTTTGTAGGAAATAGTTTGATTATCAAACTCTCTTTCCCTTCTCTTTGCCTAAATCATAAGATTTTTAGAAATGCTACTAAGAATGCATTGATTTAAAAAGAATTTTTATAATGCATATGAAACTGTATGTTTTCTTTTGGGCTTCTTATGGAAAGATGAAAGTCTTAAGCTTCTGAAAGAAAATTGTATAGTTAGTAATGTGAATTAAAATGCTTAGTGGAATTAGAGAAAGATATAGGAATGATGTTATTTCCTTATGTAATGGTGAATTGTTAATAATTTCAGTACTTGAATCTAGAATTAACCTGATTCAGTTATTCATGTGGAAAGCATAATTAGAACTTTCCTTGAGTAGATGATAGCATACTGAAAAGTACTCCCCATAAATGTGACTAAACCAGTAATGGTGCTTTCCTTGTGCATTGTAAGAAACCCGTGCTTGATATATGTGCCCATGGCATGGTGAAGTAATCAACCATGGAGGATATGTTTGCTTATGAGTATGGGAAAACCATATGGTTTATGTGATGTTGCTTATTTGTTTCCTTACTGAGTGCCAACCCACGGGTTGTTGATAAGTCAGTATGTGAAGGGGTAGTATTAGAAGCAACAATTCCTTGAATAGTATGGACCAACGTACGAGTGATGTCGATGCGAAGTGACTTTACATTCTCTATTTCAAGGAAAATATAGTTATATAATGAAACTATACTAAAGGTGTACTCAATACTTTCCCTTTTGATGAACCATTTAATAAGGTTTATGTGTGCCAGCCTATTCCTATCCTTTATTTGAGCATATTGATGACAGTTCTTAAGCATAATGATGGTTTTTATTGGAGGATATTTTGCCTTGTCTTCATGAAAGGTATGTTATTTTTCACATGAGCTACCAATTGGCCAGTGTTGGTAGACATGTGGGTGGACCTTAGCCATGTATACCTCTGGCCTACAATGAGTATCTTGAGAGGTACGTCACTATGCAGGGTGTGACCTGCAGGTGTCCTTTTTCATGAGGTACACTACCATGCGGGATACATCTATTGTGTACCTTTTCCATTTGGATTATTGTCATGCCATGCTGAGACATGATGCAAGATGTAGTAGACATTGTCATGCGGCCTACCAACTAGTTTAGGGTAGAGCCATGCCACATGACGACATGATGTGGGGTGATGTCGAGGTGTACATTGCCATGCCATGTGGATGTGTGACTAGGCCACACCACATGGTGAGCTACTGCGATAGCTAGACGATTGTTCCTTCCTTTCTCATTGGTGACTAGATGCTAGTCACATAGTGATGTTATGTGCACTTATGATATTTTTATTTATTTCCTTGTGGGCCATCAATTTATTTTATTTGACCTTGAATGTTTAGCCACGATCTTGTGATGTTTTGTTTACTTGATTTGGTGTTGCAATTCCGGAGTTATTTTCTTGCCTTACTGTTGGAATTGATGATTATTATCTTTATTCTTTTGTACTTTGGTGTCTAAACTAATTTATCCTTATTGTGTTTGTATGCTGGTCTTGTGTTGAAATGTGAATTCCTCTCCAAGAATGTAGGAGATGGTCTTGGTTGAGTGTATACGAGGAAGTAGACGTAGGGAACCTTGAGGATGGGGGTATGTGAGGCTGTGAAACAGCTAGGATCCACTACCTACCTTTGTGTGGTGACTATCTCTTGGAGGCTAACCACCCTATGCAACAAGGGATGTTCATGAGGGTCTTGTATGGAAGGTAGCACTGCTATGGTGTGCCCTAGCACCATCAAGCCTTTGAGTGAGATGTTGGATATTTATGATCATGTTATTTGTTTTGAGATTAGGCATACAGATGTTGATCATGCATGTTATCTTTGACTGAGCATTAGACATGCTCACATGTGGCCTTTTGAGTTGTGCAATCTGGTTATGTGGATGGTTATTATGTGTAATCATGGATTAAATGGTGTTATCTTGTCACTATGTTATGGGACATAGTCATTGGAAAGGTTCTTATATGACTAGAAAGTGTAAACAATTGAGTTATTTGCATTGCTCTTATTTATTGAAAGTTAACTTAGTTGTAAAAAGAAAATTGATAATTGAAGCTAGTTCTATGGATAAAGTTTTGTGAAAAAGATGTATTGGTAAAGGAAATTGATCATGATGGCATGTTTTCTTGTCATATTTGGTAGATGAGTATGGTAATTGTTGTTTACCTCTTTTAATGCTTTAATTTGGTGTAACAAAAGGAAGAAAATTCTTGTTTCTCCGCTATGATTGTGGATAATTCCTAGGATATTTTAAGAAGTGTATGGTTTTATATGTATCTTGCCAATGGATAATGACATTCGTAAAGGATTTAGCAATAATGTTTTATTTATTTATGGAAAGATTCATTTGTGCAAATTAATAATTGTTAAAGGAGTATCAGGGCTAATACGTGTTGCATGATTTCCATCTAGCCTTATGACTTCCAGGAGTAAGTCGGAGCCTAGGGGGGAAGATGTAGTGCCCCTACCCTAGTCAGCTTTGTAAAATCCGATTTGACCTTGGTTGACTTTTATGTGGCATTTTTGAATGGTTGATTTACCATGATGTAATGTTGTAGTCAGATATTATGATTATTGTGCATACCAGTTAATGTGCTTTCACATCGATCCTTATGTACATTTAATTGTTCTCCTGATTCTTGTTATTAATCTTGAGCTAACACCTTCATTAAATATATATATGTATGCTTGTGTGACTCTTGGTTGCAAGAGATTGCAGGTACAGTACCGCCTAGGTGCGAGGTTCGTCTTCACTTGGACTCGCAAGGTTGAGTATACCTATTTCATCCTTAGAATTTGGGTTAGGTGGTCATAAAACCCTCGTTTTACCCTAGTCATGCTCAAGTGAGCATCATCTTTGGTTCGTCAGTTTTCCTTTTCATTTGGGTTTGCGGGTCGTGTATTTGGTTAGCTTTCTTGGGTTGCATGCTTGGCATGTGGTAAAACTGAGTATTTTATCCTAAGTATTTATTTTGATTTAATGTGTTCATTTACGCATTAGTAATTGAAGGACTAAATTAAATATGTTTCTTTTATGTGATTACTCATTAAATAAAAACATCGCTCTATTTATGTTTGTAGAAAGTTTAATTTAATGGTTAATTTTAAATAATGAATTTATTAAAGTTACGCATTTTGAAAGGGAAGATTTAAATTCATTCAAAATAGAAATAATTTAATCTCTTTTGCATTTTGGAATTATGTGAAAGATTGATATAGTGTGAAAGATTGATTTTGGGAATTTAATTTAATTAAAAATATTGTACCCTCATTAATATTGTGAAATACAAATATTAGGTTTGTTAATATTGAGAAAATTAAAATTAATGAGGGAGAGAAGCATTTTAATTTTTAATTAGAAAAGAAAATTTAGATTATTTGAATAGTGGAAGATAATGATTTTTTATTTTATTTAAAAGATGGTTAAATTCAAAAATAGGAGATTAGGTCAAATATTCTTCCATTTACCCTAGGGTTTGAAAAATATTTTTCAGGGATAAATTTTTAGAGAGCATTTTGGAAAATATTTTTGGGGAGAAGGATTTTTGGGAGGAGATTTGGGCATTTTGGGAAGGAAGGATTTCTTGAGTTGCAGGTTGGGCTCTTCATCAGATCTTTTCCAAGAATGCTTATTGAGGTAGGAATTTATTTATCCATTTGGTTATTTGTTTTTCTTAAAAAAAAAAGGGTTTGGATGTTCTTCATGTAGCTTTGTTTTCAAACGTCGTTTGAATACCCTCAAGATTAAGATTCATAGTGGAAATTAGTTAAAGATTGGCTGATTGTTTGTATCATTGTTTGGGAAATGATCTTCTTATGCCCAAAATTTGCTTATTTGGATTAGTTATTCAACAAAGTTTGTGTTTTTGAGAAAAACCAATATTATGCTGGAAATATTTTCAATAATGGTGTTATTGGTCATTTTGGAAAATATTGTAGAGGCTGTGAATGAATGGATTTGGGGGTTTTTAGTTTATTATTATTATTTTATATTTTATGGGATTATTGATCTGTATTAAAATCAATTGATTATGTAAATCAAAATTTAAATTTCTTTTGGGGCTAGGGTTTGGCAGACGAAGCAGTCGAAGCTCGACTCTCGCTGCCTCCCTTCCCCTCCTCCCCGTGGGTTCTGCAGTAACTTGCACCCACGGCGGCCGCAGGAGCCATAGGGACCTACTTGAGTGGTGGTCGCAAGGGCCCCTGCGAGTGGTGGCCGCAAGGGAGGTTGCGGAGGCTTCCACCACTCCCATGATGGGAGCTGGGCCCCGCAGCGGCTCTCCATTTTGCTTTTTTTTTTTAGTTTAAAAAAAAAAAATTTAAATAAAACTTATTTTATGAAAAGTTTATTTTAATAATTTTTTTTATTTAGTTATTATTAATTATTATTAATATATATTTTATTAATGAGGATTAATAAATATATATTAATTAATATTTAATTTGAAAGCGGTGTATTATTAAATTAGTATTAATATATATTTTATTAATGGATATTAATATATATATATATATATATATTAATTAATATTTAATTTGAAATTGTGTATTAATAAATCATCAATTATTTATATTTTATTATCCATGGGTTAATAAATATAATAGTTAATATTTAAATTGGGTATCTATCTTACTAAGGAAGTATCCTTTTAGAAAAAGACTAAATATTGTTTTAATTGGAAAATTCTTGAAATAAAATATATCTTGGTAATTTCTATATAATATGTTATTCAAGGATATATTATTATTGGATTCGAATGTTATAGGTCATCTGGGAATTTTAGAAATGGAATACTAAAGTATATGAGTAATTGAAATATTTATCATTGGATATTTTGAAAAACTTAAATGATATGCTATTAGAATTATTGGAAATTTAATAATGTATCAATTGGAAAATTGGTAAGTTAATGATATCTTCATTTAGTAAAATAAATGGTATAGTTATGTTCTTCCTCTGTATTGTGAAATAGACAAATGGTAATATTTCAATTATAGTATTGTATCCACCTTGTAATGGTGATTTTTCTATTAATGTATTTTTGAAAACTTAGATCATTTAGAAAACTTGATCGACCTTTATTATTTAAACCAATAGGAAAGAAGATTGTCCTTTCTCGGTTATTGCCTATGCAAGTTTAATTTTTGTATTCCCTTTTGTTTTAAGTAATGGCAAGGCCTTGATATGTTTGTTTTGGACCCTATCATTTGGTTGGTTTGGGGTACTGGTTTATGTTCTCGGTCTCTAGTTTGGTTGTTGCCTTGTGATAGTGTTATATCTGGTCTTGTTCTTTACGTGGGTGTCAAGTGTTGATATGTGGTTGACCATAGTTGGTCACATCTCTAGTTAGAGTACCATCAGGCAATGGACCTTTGTTTTTGCTTTTAATATGTTCAATTGGATCCTTTTCTATGTAGGGATCATTTATGTATTTATTGACTGATGTGGTTGTTTGTATATTGGTTATGTTCACCTTGATGGAAGGATAGTAAATGATGTGAACCTTATGTATCCTTAACTTATTTAAATGATCAGATGGGTCTTGCAGTTGAGAAAACCCGGAGAGCTAGCCCTTTAGGGGTGAACTCCGATATCAATTTGGTCTTATGTGATGCTTTTGTTCTTATGTTTCATGTTTAGTGTTAGCATGTATGGATGACATTTTGGGTGAATGTATAAGTGGATTAGGTGGGATGTATCATAAATGCATGTATGCAGTCACCTCTTGATGCAATAAATTGGATAATCAAAGAATGTATTTTGTTATCATTAATGAAAATAATTATGCATGAAAGAATCTCATTAGTTATGATGAAATTATAGTGCATTTTGGAACAAGATGCATGGCATGTGTTTAATGTTAAATTGAACGTAATGAATGGTAAATAATAATTGGATGAATTCGTCATGCTACCTAAATTGTAATTCTAATGGATGAACTTCATTTTGTTATCTACAATTTAACCTTAATAAATGAACTTCATCATATGAGCTATATTTTAACTTTAATGGATGAACTCATTTGGTTATCTACTTTTTAACCTAATAAATGAACTTCATCATATTAGCTATATTTTAACTATAATGGATGAACTTAGTTGGCTATCAACATTTTAACCTTAATAAATGAACTTAATCATATTAGCTATATTTTATCTAAAATGGATGAGCTCATTAAGTTAACTATATTTTAACCTTAATGGATGAATTCATATGTTATCTATGTTCTAACCACAATGGGTAAATTTTCTCATGTTAGGCTCATCTTCAACCATAATGGATGAACGCATCCTATCATCTATAATGTTAATTTACTGAATAAATTATAACCCTATTTAAAGTAATAACATTAAATTAAGTTAACCTGCTTTACTGGGTCAAATGTCATGAGTTGAGTTAGATGTTAAGTTGTGTAATCACGTTAGGAAACTCCTTGGGTATTTTTTAGTCTTCCGTTGTCTTATCTGAACCTTTGATAACTCATTGTATGTTAATTTTGTGTTTAACTTAAAAAAAAAAAAATTGCACTCCATTTGTGTGTTTTAGCTTTATCCCTTTGAGGTTTCCTGGCGAGGCATTACATAACAATACGTAGTTATGAAAGCTATAAATGTTCAATGAGATTCCAAGTGCATGATTAGTTCTCATACATAAAAATACAAAAAAATTTGTCTTGGAACTTGAGGTTTGTCTTTGTCACCCATGTGATCAACCAAGATACCAATCTATGATAGTGAATATTTTGATATCATTTTAAAATTTATTCAAATATATAATATAATTTTTGTATTAGTTTAGTTTATAATAATTTTTATTAAAGAAGAAAATTGTTTTTACAGGGACCAAAAACCCAAAGTCAACAGAAGAACAATCTTAAACAACAACCTCCCAGGGCCCAATAGCCAAACATATGCTAACCAACCCACAAAAAACCAAGGCAAAGCAGCCCAACAATAAAAATCTAGAGAGAGGACCTAAATAAAATTATAGTAATTTCCCAATTTATCATTCTTCTAAAAGATCTCTTCATTGATAATCATAACTTTCTTACTAATGATATCAATAGGGGTCATACCCTTATCTTTGTTGTGAAGCCTCATAGAAAGACTCGGTTGGGGCATCTTGTTCACATCCAAGTCCTCATCCACATCCTCCAATGGAGTCCTCTGATATTTACAAGTACCTCCATCCACCACCTTAGACTTCTTGACCAACTTCGTGCTTCTATATGGGGAATTGCTCTAAGAGATAGCATGAAGAACTTTAACCTTCTCATTAATTTTAGGAATACCCTCACTTGTAGTACCCCTGCTCATTTGAACTCATTAGACTCATATTTTATTATTGTTTACTTTCAGTGGATACATTACCATGATGTGTTATTCAGACTTATATGACATTATTTCATGCTTTATCTGGATATGAGATGCACAATTTATTTGTATTATTTCATTACTTGTGATTTATGGCATTTTATGGATTATTGCTATGTACTGACATTTTACTTTATCTATACGCAATGTGTAATTATATGTTGTGCGTCTGCGAGTGTATTGGATGCAAGGGGACGATTTTCCTTCACTCATTTCGATGAGGTAGGGAACATCGCGATTCTCCTTAATTGGTGTGTATGTCGTGTTTTCTATATTGTACATATGCATGTGTGGTTCGGTGATGCAGGATATTGTAGGTACAAGTACCAGGTAGGTACAGGGTATTGTCTCCACCTGGCTTCACAGGTCTAAGCATGCCTTATGTTTTTCGATGGAAGTGGACGAGATAGTAGTTGAACCTATTTTACTCAATTACACTCTTGTGAGTGTCATCAGTTGGTCGTCCTATCAATTTGTTTGGCCATCGTGTATTGTTGTTTGATCTTTTTATGAGTATTTGCTTGAAATTTGTTCAATTGTGTGTTTAGTGGTTTTAATTAATTAATTAAATTTATGGATTTATCTCATAGTTGGTATTCTTGGGAATTATGTATTTTATGTGTTGAGATTATAAATTTAGTTAATTAAAAGAAGTTATTAAATTAAGTTGCAAGCTGCATGATATTAGAAATATATTTTATTTAATTTTAGTGAAAAATAAATTAGATTAATTTCATTTATTATTTCCTAGAATTTTAAATAAATAAAAGAATAAATAAATAAATAAATGAATAAAATAATTAATTAGAATTATAGTATTGCTTTAATTTCTTTATTTAGAAAATTAAATAATTTGCATGAGAAAAGAAAAGAAAAGAAAATTTCTTTTATTACTAAATTTAGGTTTTTGGGAAAAATATATTTAACCTAGAATTTTAGTTTAAAAGGGGAATGGGTCTTTTATTTTGGGGGGAGATAGGAAACAGGTCAGGGATTTAGGTGAAGAGAAATTTATTTGGAAGCTTGTTGAAGGATTGGTTCTCTTCTACAAATTTCTTCCAGGAAAGCTATACCAGGTTGGATGGCTTTGTTTGATTGTTTGTTTTAAAGAAAATATTTTATTTCTTTCTTCTTTCTGAATGATGTGTGTGTTAAGATGTTTGTCAAATCCAAAATCATGTCTGATTATTTCTTGTTCTTGGCTAAAGTCCATTCCTGAAGTTAATTTTTGGTTTATGGAAAGAAGTTATTTCCTAGGTGTTTTTAGATTAAAATTTTGAGAAGATTGGGAAAAGTTATTACGGCAAATTTTGCCAAGATGTTTTACTGTGTATAAAAAGTTCCAAGTTTTGGGAGAAAATGGGTTTTGCCAGAGAAAATGTCCTCTGGACTGGTATTGGTTTCGATATTTTGCTATGGTTGTTCTGTCAATATTTGTAGATCTCTGTGTAATTATTTAGTTACTATGGTAATGAATTTAATTTTAATTAAATTTATTAGGTTATTAAAAGTTATGGAGAAATTATTTTATTTTAGTATTTTGGAGAAAATCTGTATTAATTAGATTCCCTGGAAATAAATTTTATTGGAAATAAAATTTAATGTTTTTTTTAGGTTATTGGAATTAAAAAAAAAAAACCCGCATTGTCTATTATTTAAAATTGCTCTCCGAAGTTTATAAATTCGGTTTCTTTCTTTTATTTAATTTTTAATGGGTTTATTTGTAAAGTAATCATGAACATATAATTAGGGGGTTAGTTTTTATGTGATTGATTTAACCTAATTGAACAAATGACAAAATTGATTTCTTTGTATTAATATAGCTGTATTTTCTTATTTTCTGGAAAATATTTAATTGCAAGTTATTTATGCTTTTGGCTATTTAAAGAAAAGATTGTCTGTATTAGGATCTTGTGTAAATGGTATTTGCAGTCAAGCTTAATTTCGTTGCAATTTTGGTTGATTTGTCATTATGTCATATGTTGTTATATCTCCTTGGTCAGGTGTTGTTGTATAACCTCGTGGATATGAGCCATTGTGTGTTTTGTTCTAAATGGTAAATCTTGGGTTAGTGATTGTGTATCCTTCACCTATGGTTTGTCATGATTAGTTATGGTTGTCTGTTTCGCCATAGAGTTCTCATAGAGAGACCTTTCCTATTAGTGCCCTATGAGAGAGAGTGGCTTTCAATCAGGGGTCGTACCCAAAGTGGATGGCAGGATAACCCATTGAAATTCAGTTAAGAAGTGATAACCTAATCATTAATTAGGGGATGGGTAGATTAAATATTAATTAAGATAATGTACGTCATGCATAGGTGAGTGCTAGTGCATGGCTCATAATGTTGCGAGAAGGCATGGAATGGCAAACTTACCACCTTGTCTTCATGAAAGGATTGGTAGGGTCCGCATGAGACTTAAATGGAGGTGGAGGTTCGGGAGAGGTTACCAAGATAACCCAAGATGGGGGCCAGGACCTATGGAGGCCTACCATGGTAACCACCGTAAGCTATGTGATGACACTCTCTCCTTAGAGTCTCTAGTGTTTGTGAGTTGAGTCACGTGTATGTTTACGGAGTCTTGTAGTTCTTTTGTACTTGTCTTATTTGCTTGCTTGAGGGTTTTCTACTATCTCCTAGCACGGTGGGGTGGTTCCATTTCGGGATCACATGGTCAGGTGGTAGTGCCACTTCCCATCCGATGTTTTGAATTGTATCTTCAAGCGAGGAAAGTCTTCACTGGTGTTTCTTGGTTCGTGGTTCATGTACCAGCTCTTGTTCATGATCATTGTTCAGTTGAGACCTTCTAGTCATTGTATCAGACTTTTATGTAACCTTGATATTGTAACTTTGTAATCCATGGTATTATTGGAATCCATGTATTTATGGATATTATAATATTATGTCAGTGGAATATATGTTAATTTAGCTACTTTGATCTTATGTAAAAATGAAATATGGATAAGTAAATGTGTTGGAATACTTTGGTTCTTTCATTTTGGAATTTAGATGTATGTGTAGTTTTTATCTTAAGCATTTAATTTACCTAATTAAATGGACAATTGGATTAACCATGATGTTAATATAATTTACAAATTAATCTTCATTGGTAACCCTTAGGAAATCATGTGGTAGACTTCCGTTGTGTTATTAAACATGCAATTTTTATAATTAATGCACTTAATCTTTAAAAAAAAATGTTTCACCCTTTAGTTGCCTAGTTGTGTTGTTTTCCTTTAGGGTTCCTGGCGGGGCATTACATCACTAGTATCAAGTCCATGGATACCTTACTCACTGCCACCACCACACTTAAACTCCACTTAAGCTTTTGATAATGATCTTCCCGGGCCTTAATGCGCTCTTCATGATCCTTATTGAGGTCTTTGATACCATTAGCCAGGGACCTCATATTAGAAAGAATATTGTCCAAGTCCCCACTTGGAATAGCCTTCTCCTTAATAATATTGATCACCTGAAAGATCCAGAAGAATAGGGAATTTTGATTATCTTGTAAATTCCTTATATTTATATTAAAAATCAAGTTCTCAGGGACCAAGGATCCCATCTCCTTAGGGGTAGCCCCATCACCATCAGTAGGCGTACAAGAATTAACACCTTGAACCTCCGCAAGACCATCTAAGTCAATGTGAGAGGCCTTTATTCACTTAGTAACATTGACCACTGAGGGCCTAGAGAAATTGGATTTACCCTTAGCACTTGACATAGAAATCCTATGTTAGCATTTGGCATAATTGATTTAGATGAGGTGATGCAGTTGAAGACTGATGACCGCACTGGTAAAGGATAGAAATATATTTGTGAAGAAGAGACTGAGATTCTATGATTAGATGGCATGATCAATTATTTGTGTTGGCATTGGTGTCAACTGATGTTCCTGATGTTTTGTTTTGTCATCTAAGTGATTTGGTTTACCGGAAGACAGGGTTTACCGACGCAAAAATAAAGTCTGTGAAATAGGACTTTAACCGGTAAAGCAGAGATGTTTTGGTTGGATATGATGATCAGCGATGTTTGGTGATTTACAGTTTGGATGGTGAACTTGCGTCATGGAAAGATGTATTTGACTGGAACTGGAACTTGTGATGATTATCGGAAGGCATGTTTCAAATTTTTTATGAAGTTTTGCTAAGGTTTTAGTAGGATTTAAGGACCGGTGAAAAGATCATCAAACCAATATTGATTTTTGTTATGATGGTGATTGACAGTGACTCTACATGAAGTTGGTAACTCAGCACAACCCAATTGAAAAGATTTTAATGTTGTTTTGGCACGAATGATGGAAGAATTTCCTGGGAATATACAAAATGCTTAGTGGAGTGTTTTAATATTTTGACTTTGATACAGATCGAATTTTCATGATGGGTTACAATCAACCAACAATTGATATTGTATTGTAATTTGTTGTAATTATCTATATATTGATCTGAGATGATCTCTTATGATTTGAATTTTAAATTCATGATGTAATTAGGGTTTACTGACCGACCTAGTTGAGATGACTATTTAGGATGGCACAATTGATGTTTATGATGTGGGTGGTCTTAGATAATGTGTTGAACCATCCAAGTGAAGTGTAAGATCTGCCTGAGAGTTGCAGAGTGTTGTGCATAATTGGATTTGATCAAGCAAGCCGAGAAGTGCAAGTAACCGATCATTTTCTTACTGTTGTTCCTTAACAATTCTAGCAGGTTAAATCTTCTAACTGGGTAGGTCCTAATAGGCCTTAAACATTTAAGTCCCTTAACAAGGAAGCTCTCAAAAAGAGTGGTAAATCATCTCATGAGGTTGATCCTAAAAGGTCATCAAGATTCTAACTGGGATGCTAGGCAAATCCCTTATCAGATGACTCCTAAGAGGGTTTGCTTCTAACAAGGTGTATTGTAAGCTCCTCATAGGGCTAAGCTCCTAATAGAGCATACTTCAAAAGAGTACAAATTCTTGTGGGTACCAACTCCCACCGTAGCTTTTCCCATTTGGGTTTCCACATAAAAAACTTATGGTGTTCATGTGTTGAATGTTTTTCATGTGATGTTCTTGTTTATGTTTCATTTCATGCATTATTTTTGAGACACTAGTTATGATGTTTTATCAGAATTTTATCAGAGGTTACCAGTACTAATAATAATTTGTTAAATAAAGTATTTGATTTGATTGATAAGGTTGTCTAAAGTGGAAAATTGAACCCTAGTGACTCCCCACCTAGGAGAGAGAAAGGAAGTCACTAAGATGATTTTTGCTTGGAGAAACTTTACATTCAAAAGAGGGGATTGAATCCTCCAGATCCAAATCCAAGGTAAACAAGGATGTGAATTCCAAGTGGATTGCAAGGGTTAAAGTGTGATTAGCCCTCTTTTGTAACTGAGAAAGTTGATTTGTTGACTATTTAGAAGAGAGAGAGATAAAATAAGTGAAATGAGGAGCTACCGGTTCTGGATCATGCTGTAAATTTGAATCTGGGATATTTAGACTAATATAGATATTCCTTACAAAATTGGAGAAAAGTCATTGGGACTGTGTTGAAAGTGGACATGGTCCTCCAAAAAATCTGTGAAACAAAAAGGGTGTTTCTGCCATTGCAAATGGAGTCCAAATCTGAAAATACAGCTACACATCTGCAACCTACAAAAAAAAGAGGGGAATAAGGGTTGTGGATAGGGTTTTGCCTTAGTCAGACCCGGGTTGAGGAATCAAACTTTAAAGAAAGTAATTGCAAATATTTGAATGTAAACAATGGAAATGTATACCTTATAGATCTGCAATTTGTTGATGATGGTTGCTTTTCTTCTTGAATGTAATCACAAGTATCACATGAAATGGCATGTAACATGATAAAACCCTAATGTACACACATTCTTGCAAATGAATGTTATAATGGTGCTCCAAGGGATGAATGAAGAAGACTTGAATGCATAAATGAAGACCTTTCACTTGAATTTTGCCTATTATGTAGTTCGTGTATCTCCTATTCATGTATGTCATCTGTTATGCAAATGAGAAGGCCAACTTCCTTTTATACTTGCCTTGGAAGATTAATTTTCATCCATTGAAGGTTGACAAAGACGAATGCAAACCCCGAAGGTCAAATTAAGCATAGGGGACCCAACAGACCCATCTTAGGGGCACCCTAAAATATCGGGACAGGGGCGCCACACCCCTGTCCAAAGGGGAATGGGGCACAACACCCCTTTCCTTCCCTATCTTGGAGCCCATACAAGGTCCTAAGGCTATCTGAGGGCTCAAGAGGAAGGGGTCAAGGGGTGAAAATACAAAAAGAGGTCTCAGTTAGGAAATAAGATGTCATCGCCAAGCTGAGGGCCTCAAATATGGTTAAAATTGCAAGGGTTACGATTTTATGACACTACATTTAGCCCTCAATTTAGTGGGATTATGTGACTACTATTGGTAATATAGAAGAAAGAGAGATGAAGATGAGAGATCCAGAGCAATATCATAAGGAGTATAAGATGTCACTAATCTTGAGGAAAAAAATCCTCCAATCTTAGGATCTTAACTCACTCACACATAGGTAAGAACACATAATACCAAAAGGAACAAGAGAAACAAAACAAGACCAAGCACAAAAAAAACATAAGACCTCAAATCAACTTGCCAAAGAGACCTTGATACAAATGTCTCAAACAACTAATTGAAACACAAGGACAAATTCCATCACATAAACGAGAAAAGCTAACATCAACCATGAATCATCAATAGTAAAACTATGGATTCATGAGAGGAAGGAGAGAGAGGACATGAATACACACTTTTGTGATCCATGAGAAGAAAGGAAAACAAGAGAGAAACCATGGACATCTTGCCCCTAAAACTAGGTGATCCATGGAGAGAAGGGCATGGAAATCTAGCCCCCAGAGTCAGTCTAGGTGATCCATGTAAGGGAGGAGAGTGAGAACACCATTAGTTCAACCCAACCTCAAGTGCGTGTGTGCAATTGAGGTTTGAAGCACCTCATAGGAGTCTATTCCAAAGTAAGCTACAGCCTATATAGAATGTATAGTACAAGTGTCAAGAAAGGTGTGACATCTTGCTCTAAGTGTCTATGCTTTGGTTCCAAGAATAATCACCCTGCATAAGAGAAATGAGGTGTCATCTTGCTTTAAGAGTTTGTGCTCTGGTTATGAGAATAACCCACTGTACAAGAAAAGAATAATTGGAGACATCTTTCTCTAAGAGTTTGTGCTCTAGTTCTGAGAATGACCCACTGTACAAGGAAAAATAGCGTCATCATGCTCTAAGAGTTTGTGCTCTAGTTCCAAGAATGACCCACTGTATAAGAGAAAAGTGACAATATCTTTCTCTAAGAGTCTATGCTCTGGTTCCAAGAATGTCCCATTATACAATGCACAAGAGAAGTATAATAAGGAGAAGTGTGGGTGCCTCCCCTCAATATGTCAACATAGGTTGATGTTGATATCTTAAGGAAAGTAGAACAAGGATACCTACCTTCATCACAAAGAAGATATCTATTATAGAGAAATATCATAAATCAAAGCAAGAGAGGGAATACTCTTTAAGAAAGGATGGGATAGTTGAAAAGAGATATCCAACCGTAAGTGTAAAGGAGATCCTTGGAGAAGAAGAGATCTTCGTTCAAAAGACATCGCCCTCCAAGAGGAGTTGACATAGACAAATATAACATCTCCTTAGAACAAAGAAAAGGAGAGAACAAGAATGAAATCCTTCCTCCTATTTCTAGGTGAAAGGGATTCTTGATGAGGGATGACTCACATTTATCCCCCAAGATGGATGGGTGAATTAATCATAGATGTACATTACCAAGTGTGAAAGAGGTTGTAGTAAAAGAATTACACCTCTTATATAACAGAGAACCCTTGAGCAAACCACCAACAATTTCGCACAAGGAATGACATCAAGTAATATAAATCACACCGTTCATAAAATAGAGGAAAGTAGATCCCTACAGAAAGAGAGAGAGAGGGGGATCATTTCCCCCAAGTGTAGGGACAATGAGAAGAACTCACACAATCTTCTAGAGACAGATTAAACATAATCAAATACACAATGTACTTTCATGATGCATGGAAGGAAATACATTATTATATGTAAAATGCATGTCTCAAGAAGTGGTAATCTTCAAAAGGAAGAAATAAAAAGCATCACATATTCCCCAAGGGGGATTAATCATAAAATCATACCATTGTAAGAAATGATAGTCACATATGAAAAATGCAGCCCCTAGAAGAAATAGTGACACATGAGATAAAAAAAGAGGGAAAGGAGGGAAAATCCTTGCCCCCCAAAGTAAGGAGGACAATAAGAAACATTACACATCTTCTAATGGTAATTATTGGCAAGTGATATTCCTTCCTAGTGGAAAAAATCCTCTCAAGGAAGGGATACGTACTTCTTAAGAAATCATTCCATACCAAGGGGCATATCATACTTGTGAATAATCGAGACCATGGAAGAGGTAAGTTTTCCAAAAGAATGAAGGAAAGAGAAGAAGTGCACTACTCATTAAAGAAGCTATTCTCAAGCAAGGAACAAAACCCAAGAACAATTATATGGTCACATAGGAATGATTCTTATGCAAGAAAAGAGATCTAATAATGAATAATGCACCAAGATAAAGATAAATAGAAAGAAGGAGGAAAAAGAAGTTCATGTTGCTACCACAAAGTATGCAAAGTTGAAACAACACCACCCGAAATGATAAAAAACCTCCAACTAAGTTGACTATTTATGCGACTGGGTGAGGAGAAACATGTAGAGAAAAGAAGTGCTAAGGTACTATATTAATGCCAAGGAAGACAACTAGATCTATTGTAAGAGAAATCCATACAAGATCATATTGCCTTTGAACAAATTTCTTAAATGCATAACATTTCCCAAGGGAATGTGAGTGTAAATCATGAAAAATGCAATATTCAATACCTTTCACTTGCTTAAGATTTTTGTTTGTCTTTTGAGGAAGAAAGGGAATGTTTCTATCATATTTCAATTTCCAATAAATTCTTGCAGCTAGTCTTTGAGGATGATAAATATTGTCTTGACATAAAGGAGAAGGATTATTATCACAATTCTAATTTTGCCACTATCTATGCCATCTTGAATAGATTTTTGAAAATTGGGGTAATCATCAGCATTATGGGCATGGGTTTGATGAAATGAATAAAAAGGACGTTGTCAAGAAGAAGCATTCTTGTAGGCTCTTTTGATTTGTTGCCTTTGAAGATGATTTTTAAAATTTTGAAGCCTAAGGAATTCATCCATAGAAAGAGGAGCATCTTTTTCTATGCCTTTTGTAGTGATTTGTGTAGGAGGGTTTATAGGGACATGAATTCCTTGCTCAAATTTCCCAATCCTTTGTCCTTTAAAACCTTGTTTTGTTATTATATGAAAGCCACGACTATAAAACTGTTGCAATTGAGTAGATGAAGGAATAGTATCATGAATTTATTTGAAATATGATGTGTAAGGGGGAAGAAAAGGATTTGTATATGAAGAAGGAGTATCATGTGAAATGACAATCTCCTTTCCTTTATCAAGCTTATCCCTTGTGGGAGATTGGGGATGAACATTTTCATCATCTGGAAGCTAATTTTTAGTTATTTCTATGTGAGGGGAAAGATCATGAATAAAATGCATGACATCATCCTCCCTAAATATACTTTGATGTTGAAGATAGGTCATAGGAGAATAAGGAGGATCTAAAGATGTAAAAATGTTAATGTTTTGATTTTTCCCCCCTTGCTCAAGGATAAGTGTAGGACAAGATGGGTCCTTGTCATTTTCTAATGCTTGATCTTTTTTAAAGAGATCATTGGTTAAAGCATTAGGTCTCATCTTATCCACACAAGATACCCTAGGAGTGGTACAAAGGTTAGGATTTTTAGGTTTAGGATCTACAAAATATTTAATGTGATTAACATAAGAAATACATTTTGTTAACATCACCACAATGAAACATTAATAATACATAAAATCTTTGAGATCTAATTGAAAAGAAAATAACTTTGAAATCCTAACAACACATTATGACCAAGTGCTATGAATGAAGAGAAGTAACATGAAATGAAAAAAACCCTTATCCGACACATGATTATAGTAAATATATGTGAAAAACAATGTAATCATATGCCAAAGGGGAAGTAAATCAAATTTATTAATTTCCATTCAAAGTCTTAATTAAAATCTTAATTTGTGGGAAAAGAAGATCTAAAATTAGGACCTTTTTATGAAAATTAATTCAAAAGATGAAAGTGGTGAAATTTGAATTTGTTTTCAACCTTAGGAGGTGTTAGAGTTGATAAAGTAAGCCAACTTTCTGGATTTAGGTAAAAAATACAGTTAATTTTGTCTCCCAAAATTTTGGGAAAAAAGTCAAGGACCATGTTGAAAGTGCACACGGTCCAACCAACTTTTTTCAAAATTTTCAAGGATGATAGAGATTGTGATTTTATTGCAGAATCCAAAAAAATAGTTGATTTGGAGATGTCTAGATTGGTCAAGTAAGCAATCAAAGGTTGAAAATAGAAGGATTTTAAAAATTGGGGCTTTACTTTTTAACCACTGAATTTTCAGAATAAAAAGGCTGACTTGAATTGAAATTTTGAAATAGAAATCAGATCTAAAACAAGGAATTACAATTTTACACTTCACAAGCTTAATTTCCTCAAAATGAAAGAAACTAGGATTTTGATGCAATTAACCTCTAAAATTTGCAAATAGATCAACTTGGGAAGGAAAATTTGAAATTCAAATTGCACTTGATCAGATCTATTAATGGGAAATCACAATTAATGTGTAAGACACTAGGTTCACCAAAATGTAAAGTGGAAAATTGAACCCTAGTGACTCCCTACCTAGGAGAGAGAAAGGAAGTCACTAGGACAATTTTTGCTTGGAGAAACTTTACATTTCAAAGAGGGGCTTGAATCCTCTACATACAAATCCAAGGTAAATAAGGATGTGAATTCCAAGTGGATTGTAAGGGTTAAAGTGTGATTAGCCCTCTTTTGTAAATTAGAAAGTTTACTTGTTGACTATGTAGAAGAGAGATAGAATGAGTGAAATGAGGAGCTACCGATTCTGGATCATGTTGTAACTTTGGATCTGATATATTTAGACTGATATAGATCTGCCTTACAAATTTGGAGGAAATTAGTCAGCACTGTGTTGAAAGTGCACATAGTCCTCCGAAAAATCCACGAAACAAAAAGGGTTTTTCCACCACTGCAAATGGAGTCCAAATCTGAAAATACAACTGCGCACATGCAACCTACACACAAAAAAGTGGGGAAGAAAGGTTGTGGATAGGGTTTTGCCTCATTCAAGCCCCGATTGAGGAATCAACCTTGAAAGAAAGTAATTGCAAATGCTTGAATGTAAACAATGGAAATGTATACCTTATAGATCTACAATTTGGTTGATGATGGTTGCATTGCTTCTTGATGTAATCACAAGTATAGCATGAAATGGCATGTAACATGACAAAACCATAACACACACACATGCTTGCAAATGAATTTTGTAATGTTGCTCCAAGGGATGAATGAAGAAGACTTGAATGGTTGAATAAAGACCCTTCACTTGAATTTCACCTAGTATGTAGTTTGTGTATCACCTATTCATGTATGTCATCCATTATGCAAATGATAAGGCCAAATTCCTTTTATACATGCCTTGGAAGATTAAGTTTCATCCACCAAAGACCAACAAAGAGAAGTGCAAACCCCAAAGTTCAAATTATGCATAGGGGACCAGACAAACCCATATTTGGGCCACCCTAGGAGGGTGGGATAGGGGTGCCATGCCCATGTCCTTCCCTATCTTGGGGCTTGGACATGGTCCTGAAGCTATCTCAAGGTTCAAAGGGAAGGGGTCAAGGGGTGAAAATGCATAAAGATATCTTAGTTATGAAGGAAGATGTCATCACCAAGGTGAGGACCTCAAATATGGTTAAAATTGCTATGGTTGCAATTTTATGACACTACAAGTTGATAAGTTGGTATATGATAAAATTTATATGATTACTTAAGTGGTGAAAGTATTGATAGTTGTTGTAAATGATTTGATTAATGTGTTAAGAAAATTTGCTCAAGCGGTTGTTAGATCTGATTAAAGAAGGGATATTTGTTAAATGGTTTCAGATCTAATATAAGTTTGATTTTGGGTTTAACGTTTTAGTCGGTCTTAATAATGATTCACCCTCCCCCCCCCTCAATATTAATTGGATCCTCATAGGATTAAAAATTGGTATCAAAGATTTGGTCCTCTATGTGCAGAAAGCCTAACCACTTGAGGATAAGATTTTGAGGAAGTCAAGATGATGAAGAAAGAGGGTCCCAAGTTCAACAAGGACAACTACAAGATCTAGAAAGATAGAATGAAGATCTACATTAAAGGTCTTGGTGCACAATATTAGAAGCAACTTGAAACTACATATGTTTCTCCTACCACTACTCCCTTGACACTAGAAGAACTCAAAGAGCAGTAAGATAACATGCAAGCCTTATAAGCTATTGTAAGTACTTTATCTGATTTAGAATATATTGATGTTCAAGGATTGGAAACTGTAGGTGAGGTTTGGGAAATTTTAAAGACAATCTATGGAGGAGATGAGCATGTTCAAAGACCCAATGAGGAAAGATTGAGAGGAAAATTCGATGACATGAGAATGCTTGAAGGAGAAAATATTGCACAGTATGGTCAGAGAATCAAAGAATTTGTTGGTGGCATAAAGAGTGCTAGAGGTAGAATAGAAGATGATGCAATAGTAAGTATTATGCTTAGAACTCTTTAACCTCAGTATGCTATAAGAGTATCGACAATCCAAGAACTTAAATCTATTTCAAAGGATAAGGTAACTATTGATTCATTGATTGGTAATCTTACAACTTTTGATTTAAATAGTTTGACAATAGTGTGACAAAATCTACTAAATCTGCCTTTAAAGCTTCTGTTACTAGTTCATTTGCTAGAAAAGGAAAAGATATATGTCAAAATCATGAGTGCGGGACAAGTCATGGAAGTAACCGGAGAAATGAAGACAATGAAGATCAAGTGATAGAACTTGAGGCACTATTAGAAAAGAGAATTCCAAGAGGCACTAGTAAGTATAAAGGAAAGCTACCTTTGAAGTGTTTCTCTTGTAGTAAAATTGGTCATATTGTTGCTAACTTCCCTAACACCAATAAGAAAGAAAAGTTTAGAAGACTCAAAGGAAAGGGAATGAAACATTATTATGTTGCAGTAGATGAAGGTGTGACTGATGAGGAGTCTGAAGATGAAGATGACAATGAAGAAAATATGTTTGTAGCCATGAAGGGGGAACTATCAAATGAAAAGGCACTAGTATCTCATATGGAGAATAGTGATGAGTGGATTATAGACAGTGGCTTCTCACACCACATGACTAGAGACAAAATTAAGTTCATAACCCTTAATGAATTTGATGGAGGTATTGTTAGATTTGGAAATAACTCTCCTTGCATGGTGAAAGGTAATGGTTCAATCTATCTAAAGGGGAAGAGTAATGTTGATGATGTGTCTTGGGTTGATGGTCTAAAGCATAATCTTTTAAGTGTTGGTCAGCTCAATGATAAAGGTTATTTGCTTGATTTTAAAAGTGGACTCTGCAAAATTCTTGGAGGTAATGGTGATTTGATTTCTACCAGGAAGCAAACTAGATGTAACATATTCCATTTGAATAGTAATATTAATAATTGTTTGGTTGCTAGAATGGAAGATAGTTGGTTATGGCATAAAATATGTTGCCATGTTAATTTTGATAATTTGGTTAAGATAAGTAAGTCAAGTGTTGTAAGAGGATTACCCCAAATTGTCAAACCGAATAATGTGATATGCAAAGATTGTGAAATTGGTAAGATGACCTCTATTTCTTTCAAGAGAAAGAATTACATATATGAGAATATTTAAGATTTAGTACATACTGATCTCTATGGCCCTATGAGAACAAAGAGTTATTAAGTTGATAGGTATTTCATGATATTCTCTAATGACTATTCTAAAATGATGTGGGTGACATATTTGAAGGAGAAATTAGAAGCATTCAGCATATTTAAATCATTTAAAGTTTTGGTTGAAAATGAGACCGGTAAGAACTTGAAATGTTTATGATCAGACTGAGGAGGTGAATTCACATCTGATGAATTTGTTAAGTATTGTGATGAATAGGGTATAAAGAGACAAATATCAGCTCTGACGACACCATAATAGAATGGCATAGCGGAAAGGATGAACAAAACAATAGTTGAAGCTAGAAGAACCATGTTATTATAGGGGTGATGTATCCAAAATGTTTTGGAGAGAAGCGATCATTACTAATGTATACACTTTATACTAGGTACTAGTAAAGAGAGGTAACAATAAGACACCCTATGAGCTATGGTATGGGAAAACACCTTGTATAAGTTCTTTTAAAAAATTTGGTAGTTAATGTTTTATTAAGAGAGATAACTACATTGAGAAATTTAATGCAAAATCTGATGAGGGAATTTTTCTTGGTTACTCTTCTAAGACTAAGGCATACAAATGTTACAATAAGACAACTAAGAAATTTTTTGAAAGTGCTAATGTAAAAGTTGATTATCTATCTGATAAGTCTGAAGGTACAAGCAGATCAGAACCTGAAAAGGATGATAATGAAGAGAAGTTTGTAATCATTGAACTGGAGGCAAAGAACAATGAAGAACTGACAAATGGAGAATTAGGTGCTCAACCGGTAAGTGATGACAGTGTGGAAGAAGATGAAGAACTTGATGGAGAAGATGTAGAACTGACATAGGCAATACCTAGATATGTTAGAATGAACCATTCACAAGAGCACGTAATTGGTCTTAAGAATGTAGGTGTGCAAACTAGGAGAAAGATCTGAGAGAACTCATGTTTTATATCTACAATTGAACCCCTGTTTGTTAAGGAAGCACTAAAAGATGATGATTGGGTGAATGAAATGAATGAAGAATTAGATCAAATTGAGAAGAATCAGACCTGGTCAGTTGTTCCTAGACTGGAGGATAAGAATGTAATTGGAACAAAATGGGTCTTTAGGAATAAATTGGTTTAAGAAGGAAGGATTGTAAGAAACAAGGTGAGCTTAGTCTAAAAAGGGTATGCTCAAGAGGAAGGTGAGGATTATGGTGAAACATTTGCACATGTTTCTAGATTAGGAGTAAGGATGCTACTGGCATTGGTTGCATATAAGAGATTCAAATTTTACCAATGGATGTTAAATCAACCTTTCTAAATGGGATTCTAGAAGAAGTATACATTGAATAGCCAGATGGATTTTCTTTGACTAATGATAAGGACATGGTGTGTAAATTGCATAAAGCACAATATGGTCTAAAGAAGGCACTGACGGCATGGTATAAGAGATTACATGCACATTTCATCAAAATTGGATTCCAACGTACCAATGAGGACAATAAGATTTATTTGAAAATTGATGCAGACAAGATGCAGATAGCTGAAATATTTGTAGATGACATAATTTTTGGTGGAAATGATGATATGTGTATGGATTTTACTGATATAATGAAAAAGGAATTTGAAATGTCTCTAATTGGTGAAATAAAGTTCTTTACTGGCTTATAGGTCCAATAACTAGATGGTGGTATTTTTATTTGTCAGACCAAGTATATCAAAGAAGTGTTGAAGACTTTCGATATGGAAGACTGCAAACCAGTAGTAGCACCGATGGTAACTAGCTGCAAGTTATCAAAGGAAGATGATTCCCCTATTGTTAGTGAAAAAGAGTATAGATCCATTATTGGCAAGCTACACTATGTTGTTCATAGCAAACCGAACATTGCTCATGCTATTGGATTAGTAGCTAGATTTCAAAAAGAGCCTAAAGAGAGTCACACAGTGGTTGTAAAGAAAAATTTTCGGTATCTCAAAGGCACAATAGACTATAGTTTAAGGTATCCCTATAAAGGATATTTTACTTTGGATTTCTTTACTGATGTTGATTGGGTATGTAATGTGGATGATCAGAAAAACACAACCAGTTGAGATTTTCTACTTGGTGGAAGATTAGTGACGTGGACGAGCAATAAACAAATTTGTGTTTCTCAATCTATAGCTAAAGAAGAGTATGTAGTTGCATCCATGAATTGCATGCAGGCAATATGGATGACCCATGTGCTAGAAGGATTCAAGATAGATATGTTTGAATTGATGACTATCTATTGTGATAATACAAGTGCAATAAATATTTCTAAGAATCATGTACTTCATGCTAGAACCGAGTACATTGAATTGAAGTATCATTTCCTAAGAGAAAGACTTCAAGAAAAAAAAGTGAAGATAGAATATGTTAAGGGTAAAGATCCGTTAGCTGATATCTTTACTAAGCCCTTACCGAAGGCTACCTTTGAGTTTCTTAGAGATAAACTAGGGGTTAGACCCCTTTATCAGAAGAACTAGAATGATGGAGATGCATCAATCCTGTGGATTTCATGTTTATCTTTCACTAAGGATTGATTAAGGTGCAGGATACTCCTTTGGGGGAGCAAGTTAGATGTAAAGTTCTAATTTAATGCTTCGATATAACTAACAAAGGTGATGGTAGAGGCAACAACAAAACTGAAGACGAGCGATGTATTTATACCTTTGGCATTGTTGTCAAAGGGGGAGAAGAAGAGAAATTGGATATGGGAGAAGAAGAGAAATTAGATATATAGGAGAAGAAAAGAAATCAAGATATTGGAGAAGAAAATAGATCAGATTGAGAGAAGCATTGGTTAAGGGGGAGATGACAAAAGAAAGAGAACTAACAGATGATGTGATACCGACAAGAAAGTTGCAGATGATGATGTTACTCTAATTGTATATCTGATTATTGTTGCTATCAATTCAAAATGAGGAGATTGTTGGAATTTGGCATAATTTATTCAGATGAGGTGATGCAATTGAAGACTCATGACCACACCGGTAAAGGATAGAAGTCTATTTGTGATGAAGAGATTGAGATTTTATGATTAGATCACTCGACCATTTATCTGTGTTGTCATTGATGGCAACTGATGTGAAATGATGATTACTAATGTTCTTGACATTTTGTTTTCTCATCTAAGAGATTTGGTTTACCGAAAGACAAGGTTTACCAGCAGAGAACTAAAGTCTATGAAATAGGACTTTAATTGGTAAAGGATAGATGTTTTGGTTTGATCCAATGATCAACAATGTTTGGTGATTTGCAGTTTGGACGGTGAACTTGTATCATGGAAAGATGTATCTAACTAGAACTGGAACTTGTGATGATTACCTAAAGGCGTGTTTCAAATTTTTTATGAAGTTTTACTAACGTTTTAGTAGGGTTTAAGGAATGGTGAAGAAATCATCAAACCAATAATAATTTTTATTATGACAGTGATCGACGGTGAGTCTACATGAAGTTGGTAACTCAGAACAACCCACGTAAAAATATTTGAATACTTTTTTGCCACGAATGACAGAAGAATTTTTTGGGAATTTGCAAAATGCTTAGTGGAGTGTTTTAAGGTTTTGACTTTGGTACAGATCAGATTTTCATGATGGGTTATGATCAACCAATGATTTATATTGCATTGTAATTTGTTGTAATGATCTGTATATTGATCTGAGATGATCTCTTATGATTTGAATTGTAAATTCATGATGTAATTAGGGTTTAGTGACCGACCTAGTTGAGATGACTATTTACGATCACACAGTTGATGTTTATGATGTTGATGGTCTGAGAGAATGTGTTGAACCATCTAAGTGAAGTATAAGATCTTCTTGAGAGTTGTAGAGTGTTGTGCATAACTAGATCTGACCAAGCAAGAAGAGAAGTGCAAGTAACAGATCATTTTCTTGCTATTGTTCCCTAACAGTTGCATCAGGTTAAATCCCCTAATTGAGTAGGTCCTAACAAGCCTTAAACATTTAAGTCCCCTAACAGGGAAGCTCTCAGAAAGAGTGGTAAATCCTCTCATGAGGTTGATCCTAACAGGTCATCAAGCTCCTAATTGGGCTGCTAGGCAAATCCCTTAACTGGGTTTCCACGTTAAAAAATTATGGTGTTCATGTGTGAAATGTTTTTCATGTGATGTTCTTGTTTATGTTTCATTTCATGCATTATTTGTGAAACACCGATTATGATGTTTTATTAGAAGTTTATCAGAGGTTACCGGGATTGATAAGAAGTTGTTAAAGAAAGTATTTCATTTGATTCATAAGGTTTTTAAGTTGGTATATGATCAAATTGATATGATTTCTTAAGTTGTGAAAGTATTGATAGTTGTTGTAAATGATTTGATTAATGTGTTAAGCAAATACTATCAAGAGGTTGTTAATCTGATTAAAGAAGTTGGGATATTTGTTAAATGGTTTTGAGATCTGATATAAGTTTGGTTTTGGGTTTAAAGTTTTAGTTGGTCTTAATACTGGTTCACCCCCCCCTCTCAATATTAACTAGATCCTCATCAGGAACATATTCAAGTTCATCATCCTCATCAGATAAAACAATACCTTTTCTACCAGTGGGGTTAGGGTTTCTAGAAATGGATGACAAGGGGCCCTATTTATCAAAAATATGGAAGGCCGCATCCCCATCACAATCCACCTCCTCATAAGAAGAGGTTTCCCCATAATGGACATGGACATTCTTCTAAATTCAATACCAATTTTAGCCATAGGGTTCCTCTCAACATGCAAGGCTTTTGCATGCTCCATTATCAACAACATTAAGCCCTCATGGAGAACATGGGAGGAAGCTCTTTTCTCATGAGTTCTAATGCTATGATTTAAAGACAAAGCCAAATAAAAGGGAAAAGAAATGCACTTTTTATGAATTAAATGATTCAAAATTACAAAATGATAGATGAATAAGCTGCAAAATTTATTGTCTAGGGTGAGGTATCACATGACAACCTCTGCAATCACCTGCCATGGCTTCAGGAGAAAAATTATATCTCACCCACCATCAGTATTGCTCCTCACTTTCTCCCTCGGCAAGAAAAAAGTATCCATAGCCTCGGTCACACATTTCTTATCTCTGTAGAATTTGGTATAACCCTCAATCAAACTGTTGGATACCTTAGCCACAAGCTTCTCATTAATCTCCAGCTCAAATCCATAAAAATTAATTACACCATCCTTCCAACCCTGAATAAAGGCCTTAGTGACAAAGGCATTTGTACCATATAGAGTCTCGATATAGCTAGCCAAGCCTCTTGTTGAGAGTCATGCCAAACAACAGTCTTACTTCACCATTTTTCATAAACCCTGGGTTCTAGATGGTTCCTACCTCCCCCCCTTCCTAGAAAAAACTCCAATTGTAGTAGGCTGCAACACAACCAAGTTCAAGCTAAACTAGATGAAAAGGATTAAAAAGGTTTCTAGAAAATTTGGCTTTCCCCTCATAAATGATGCCCTACCCAGGACACCAAGAAGCCCATTATTCTCCATCATTTCCAAGAACCCCTTGCACTTCACACATATTAGAATTTGTATGTAAGAAATCAACTATAAGATTCATAACCCATGAGTTAGCTAACCACAAAAACTAACAAGTCATGAAATTAAATCCCAATACATTCAATAAAGGAAGAAAAGACAAGATTTCAAAAGAAAAGCGCAAACCACATGTAGAAATCTCCTTCCTTGGCTTCCATTGTTTCTCTTTTTTCTCCAAATGTGTTGTGGATCTCACCTACAAAATGCAAGTGTGATAGAAGCAAGATGATATAAAAATCTCCAACATGAGAATACTTAATATGTGGTTGTTAAAAATGAGCAATGAGAGCTCAATTTATAGAGAAATTTTGGATTGATTGGATGGCTAAGATTGATTTGAGACTGAAAATAATCAATAGACGAGATTGAGTGCACAAGAGAGCTACCATTCGGGGAAGGATGAAGATAGAAGAAAGAAAATGAAAAGATATTATGAAAATAAATAATAAAATCTTTAATTATATTCTCATAAATACCAAATTAGCAGGTTGAAGAGATAAAGGAGATACAAATTAGAAATTGGAAGAGATAAGTAGGATAAATAAATAAATAAAAATTATTTATTTCATCCATACATGGTAATTAAATAAATTAAATTTTATTTAGTTAGAATAATTGGAGAAAGGGATTAAATAATTAAAATAATTATTTAATCATTGAGGAATAATTAGCTTAGAATAAAGGGATTAAATAATTAAGTAAATTATTTAATCAAAGAGGAATAGTTAGGATTAATTGAGATCAAGATTAATTGATTAGAAAGAGATAACGATGAACAATAATTAAATAATAAAGATTATTTAATTAATGGTTTAGAAGAACAATAATTAAATAATTAATAATTATTTAGTTATTGGAAATTAGAAGAAGAATATTAGCACTAATTTGAAAGTGGAAGAGATAAGTGGGGTCATAAATATATAAATAAAATTTATTTACTTCACCCACACATGACAATTAAAAAAATTATTTAATTAGAATAATTTAAAGAAAGGGATTAAACAATTAAATGAATTATTTAATCAAAGAGAAATAGTTAGGATTAATTGATTAAGATCAAGATTAATTGATTAGAAAGAGACAATGATGAACATTAATTAAATAATGAAAAATATTTAATTAATGGTTTAGAAGAACGATAATTTAATAATTAAGAATTATTTAATTATTGGAAATTAGAAGAAGAGTATTAGCACTAATTAAATAGTTAAAATTATTTAATCAGTTTAGACAAAAAAGGTTAGTGAAAAGTGTCATCAAAGACTTAGGACAATTTTTAGTGTCTATATTTTGCCCCTCTTTGAGACAATGTTATTCTAAGTATTGTTTCAAAGATTTTTTTTTTTGAAAATTCATGCCCCTGTAGACTGAAGGATGGAGGTAGGATGCCCCCTCGATAGATTGTTTATGTATGAAAGAAGTGAATGATCTCTCGAAAGAAGATAAGAATGTTAGATGAAAGAGAAAGATGGGAAAAGAGAAAAATGTTAGTGAGAAGAGAGAATGTTAATTGATTGTATAAAAAGGGTTGATTGATACCAAATGAAGAAATTCTCAATGAGCAGATATAATAGATAGCATGATAATGATTGATGGGATAGAAGAAATGTTAGTTGGAAGAAATGCAAGTGAGAAGTGAAGAATGATTAGTGTCATGAAATCTTTCTTTCACAAATGCAAATAATAAGTGATAACCTTTATTTGACATGGTAAAACGGATGTGGTGCACCATGGCAATGAAGGTCAGAGGGATAATGCAATCCCTTTGTGTAAGATGGAAAAATTGCAAATAAGGAATGGTTAAACCATCCTAAGAAATTATGTGTATCAAAGGTCGAGGTATGTGAGATAGCCAAAATGTGGGCATGCCAACACAAACACCGAAGACATACTTTCCCCAGAATTTTATGAAACACTCTACAAACAAAAAATAAAAAACAAGAAAGACCATGAGTCATCCCGACCACTCTAAATCACTTAGTGACATCATCAAGAAACATAGGAACATGATCAAAGATAAATCAATGAAAGATAAGACTTGCAAATTCAAACAAGTCAAACAAACATCCTGATCGTCATTTCCAAAAGGTGATAATGTTGTATTAAAAGGATTAGCATGTTGTCTGGTTTTAGGGAATGCAACACTCTGTCTAAGATAGGACATGATTTGGTTTTGAGTATACCACACTTTGTATATGACCATGATAATGTTGATATTAATTGATTGATAAGACAAGTTCGATTAGTTTGAATGCTTGGTTGATCAAAAATTTTATATGTTAATGCATATTTTGTTTAAGTGCAATGTTTTATTGTGTTATATGTTGAATGTCTACATAGATTTCTGTCTATGTACAAAAGGGACAATTTATTGACGGAATGAAATGATTGTTATTTTTGATTTTATTGTATTCCAATTTTTAGGGTTTTGAAACTTTTGATTTTTTTGTATTTTGTTGAGGACTTTTTACAATGTTTTTGGATTATTTCATGACATTTTGTGAATGTCTTTGGGATTATTTCATGTCATTTTTCAAATTTTTATTGATTTTTTCAGGTCTTTATTTGATTTTTTATTGAATTCTTCCAGACATTATTTGATTTTTAGTGATTTTTTTTAGGACATTTTTTTACATTTGTTTCTTTTTTAAGGTTAATATTTGATTTTTATTGATTTTTTCAAGACATTATTTGATTTTTAGGATTTTTACCCATAATGTCTAGCATGGAAAGGAATACAACGAATGGATAAATAATCTTGCTGAAATGTTGGTGGATAGAGGGAAGACAAAGGCCATTTATTTTGGAGACAAACCAGATTCAAGTCCAAGGGATATCGTGTAATGGGATAAGGGACTGGATATGCCAATGTAAGGAAATGTCATAGCATGAGGGACATGTCAAGAGGTTTTTGAAACTATGTTTACATTTTACGTCCTTATATCAGATCAAGATCAAGGGATGGAAAAGAGTGTATGGATAGTAATAGGATATGGATAGGACACGCAAGATCAAGAATGGATAACGGACATGAATAGGATAAGGAATATGGCTTGAAGGTTGCAATAAGCCAAGGAATATGGATGAAAGGTTGTGATAAGCCAATGGATACAGATCAAAAGTTATGATAGATTGAAAGCTATGAACAAGATGCATGACATTCATGAAGATCCTCAACCTTATCAAGGTCAAAGGTGGAAAAGGGAATATGGACATGAGGAATGATAGGATAATGAAACATACCCCCAAGTGTGGAATGCAAGAAGTTCATTGATTACACATGATGCCTATTTGCCAAGTTTTTATCATGGTACTTTCCCAAGGCGCCTGTTTGCCAAATTTTCACTAGAGGACGAAATATTTTTCTTCTTTTCCTTTTTTTTCATTTTTCATTTTTTTATTGTATTTTAACTTTTGGAAGAAAATGGACACATGATAGGAGATGGAATACAGACTCAATCATCTTGTTTTTTGCAGAGTAGCCTTGAAAAATGGACCATGACCTTTAAAAGTATGCTCAAAGATGTTGACAAGATAATGACATGGAAATGAAATTGGACTAAGGCAAGGATTTATGCAAAAGATTGGATAGGATAGGAGAAAGGATGGAAAAGAGGTGCTAGATAATGGAGAGGGTAGAATAAGACTTTGTTTTGAGAGAATGGGAATGTGGGCTAGACCAATATTGGCACACACCTTGAGGGGTAATGGATTGATGGAGGAAAAATGGATTTCAAATGTTGAAATTTGGATTGAGGAAAGGCTATAGATTGCGGGATATAAGGACCCAAAAAAAATGAAGGGGGTGATGGTGGAATATATTTTAAAGGTTTGGATGGGTGAACAAATATTTTGGATGCCAATTTGGATTTTTCTTGAGACTATTGTGCATCTATGAGCTGCTTGGGAATCCACATTATTTTTATTTTTTCATGCTTTTGGGGTTCCTTGGAATGCATTGCTTGCACAAGGGATTTAGGAACCCATATATCTTTTGACTTCTCTTTCTTTTTGGGAAATAGGCCTTTATGGCCTTTTGGATTTCTCTTTTTCATTTTGGATCATATTTTGCTTTGTTTTGACATGTCGATTAAACTAGACATGTTCATCCTTGAATACATGTGGATTATTGGAAATAAATTTTATGCTTGACATCCAAATTCCTTGGAGAAGGAAAATAATGCATGGATGTATAGGAAGGATATGGAGGTCTTTTGGATAGATGGAAGGTGCTCAAATATGTCTGCCTTTGTTGACCTTACATAAGGGATGAAGGAATATAAGGACCTAAGATGGATGGAAGGGATGGAGGGATTGGTGCATGTTTAGATTTAGGTTTGGTAGGGCATGACCATTAATATTTTCTTTGATATGGAAGGGTTATTTCTTATGAAGGTCTACCCCTTTTCCTTTACAAATATTATGTCTTGTAGGATACTCTTTGCTTTGGGAAGAAGACGTGAGTCCATTATGTGGTGGATATGATATGAAAGAAATAATGAGATCATGAAGTGGATCAGAATGGACCAAAGTGGAAGAACCCATTGTGCATGTAGGGGGTTCATGAACATCTTGCACCATGTTAGAATCATGAGGGGGGTCTAGATAATGTGGTGGACATGGATCAATGATAGGCTCTTCATGAGATGGAATAGGAGGAATAATGGGATCGTCAAAGGAAATGATTTCTTGGATTTTATATGGAGGATTAGGACATGGGGATGGAGGAACAAAGGAATCTTGTGGAGGATATGAATCTGAAAGGATACTCTGATCTTGACAAGGATGAGGATCATTTGGTTCCTCTTTAAAGGTACTCAGCTCTTGGATTTCAATGGGATCATCTTAAAGGACAAAGGGGATATCTTGATCTTTCTTAGGGAGTGGAATGTCAATAGGGTTTGAAAAAGTCTTGTGTTCTTGGATAGAATCGATAGGAATAGGGGGATCATAATGGGTATCTAGGAAGATGTGATCTTGGTCAACAATTGGATGGGATGATAAGGTTTCAGGATCTTGATCTTGATCTATTTTAGGACTCATTTGTTCTTTCTATAAATCATCCTCTTGACATGGGGTTGGACTTTGGATATGCACGGGGGATGCGAGCAAGGAATCAATGCTTTGACATGAAGGAGATGGACTTTGAATGGGATCTTCTGAAATAGGTTTGATGGGTAATGAATCACATGATGAGTTTGGGTCTAACATTTCTAAAATATGGGAGGGATGTACATCATGAATTTGATTATATTGGCAATCAATTGTGAATAGCCCTTGGAAGAACTCATCCTTGGGTGTATTGTTTGATGAGGATGTTATGAAAGGTTCTCACAAATTTTAAAAAGGTGTAGGAATAGAGGCCACTGGAGAGTCAAATGTTTATGAGGGGATGATCCACTACTAGACATGAGCATATGATTTTGATCATTGTTAGAAGAATCACTTCGGACTCTATTTAAGAGCTTTGTAATAAAGATACCTTTCTTTGGAGACACATTTGAATCCTTGCAAGGTTTTTACATGGTTGGCTTTTGGATTTTAGATTTGTTTGAAAGGGGTTGGATTTTGGATTATGTTGAATTGGTTTGACATGTTTGAAATTTTCCTTGGTGTGTGTTATAGCTTTTATTTTTGAATTTTTGGTTGTGGTTATTGATACTAAGTTTGTTGTTGATACTTGATTGTTGGTTGGACCAATTGTTGACATTGTGTGTTTGGTTGAGTATTTTGTTGAAATTGCACAATTGATTGTGTTGGTTCAACATGTTGGATCATTGGCTGTGTTGGTTGGATATGTTGAACTATTGGTTGTGTTGGTTGGAAATGTTAAACCATTGATTGTTGTTGGATGATTTGTTGTTTTTGGATCATTGGTTGGGTTTGTTTGATATGTTGTTGATTCAGAATTTGATATAATGGAGTTTGATCTAATGAAGTTTGACTTGGGATTCGATCGAACAAGGTTTGAGTTGGGATTTGATCAAATGAAACTTGATATGGGACTTGGTTAAATTTTGTACTTGCTACTTGAAATCATTTCATCATCTCTATTTGTGCAAGGAGAGCTAGTATGTTTGATCATTCGATGAGAGCTTTTACATCAATGGGCTCAATATTTGGATTTGGACCTTGAAATTTTTGAAATAGTTTGGATGTTTGGGACCTAATATTTTCATGGTTTTTCACTTTTTGTTCCAAGATCTCTTTTTCTCGAGCTAGTTTTTCCTCCAGTTGTCATATTTGGACACTTCTTTCATCATAAAAAGTTTGATCATTTTTTTGCCTTGTTGTTGGGTTAGATAGAATTATGATTTCCTTGAATCAAAACTTGATTGCATTGTGTTATTCATTGGACCAATCATCAGTTGATATGTCAAAATTTTTTGCATCATAGGAACTCGGAATCTTGTTCCAATAGACATGTCACTATGTAATGTTGTATTTTTTGGATTTTCAATTTTAAGAATGATGTATGCAACTAATTCAACCTACATGATTGACAATGCAACTAAATATTTTTTGTCTTTTTAAATTTTTGGAATGACAATGATATGTGACTAAATTCAATCTTAGCAAATGATAATTCAATCTAAGGTAAGAATGCAACCTATATATATATTTTTATTGACTTTTCAAGGTTTGAACAAACTCTTGGTATGCAAACCTAAAGACTCAACCTTGGGAAATTGAAATAAAATCAAGACCTTAATTGACAAAAGGACAAAGGACAAAATGATGATAGGACAATGAAAATGTCTCACCTATACACTTGGATACTAAGCTAGGTTTGACAAAATGATGTTGATAGAAAGACAAGATTTGAACCAAAAACATGTTGGACAAGGTCAAGACTTCCTAACAACAACTTAGGGTTTAATCTAAAGTTTTGATTTTGCAAGTTTGAAAAAATTAATTTTGAAACTAATATGCAAGAGGACAATAATATTAACAATGACCTAAGGATATGATATGAATAGGATCTCAAGATATGATATGATCTAGGAATATGATGTGATAAGATAAAATTATATGAACCAAGGATATGAGTGCAAATGTTTGACAATCTTAACCTAAGACAAGACCTAGGGTTTGGAATATGCAATGACAAAGCTACTATGATAGGGATATATGAGGACCAATGACTTTGGAAATGTAAAATGCAACCTAAGCCAAGACCTAATTTTGCAATGATGATAATGCAATGAAGACTTTGAAAAATGAAATGAGGATGCTTGCAATGAAATGAACTAAAATGAAAGGTAATGACAATATATCCTAAGACCTAAGTTTGAACTATGCAAACCTAACCCTAAGTGACATGAATTTTGAAACAATGGTATCAAATGTTCTGACAAGTCATGTGCAAATGTTGCATGAATACTTGGAAAAAATTTTGACTCTTGGTTTGAACTTGGTTGGGTATGAAACTTGTTTGCTTTTGAAAACCAAGGTTGTGTATGACCACTAATGAGAATTTTTTTTTATTCACCTTTTGACAAACACGAAAGACAAAATGTTTGTTGGACCTTGACACAAGACAATCATGCACCTTCAACAATTAATCCTAAGGTTGGCAAGGACAATAGCTGTTGGATCTCATTTGGTTTTCCTCAACTATGCTTGCTCAAAGAAGATATTGAGATACTTGACCCCACTCACTCCAGTCCATGACACTCACTTCTATGAGGCAGCCAAGCATCAATCCCCATGAAAACTCTCCATCGCAAACATTGTATCTCTACTAAGAACTATAAGGACATGAGATGTCATCAGAGGTCCAACCTCTTGTACCAACAACTAGAAGGTTTTTCACTTTAAAACAAAGAGTTTTTAGTTAAGGCATCCATTTGGGTGGCCATACATGTGGCATTTCACTCCATTAAGGAGGTCTCCCAACTTGCAAAGGTCATGCTTTACAACTTTTCATGTGCGACACGGACACTGAGGGAGGCTTACATCGGTATGATACATCGACACTCAACACTCGTCACTTGCAAATTTTGTCACAAACGCATTTATTTATAGTGTCTTGGAAGAGCTTGTCCTTAGCACATTACCACTTGGGTTGTTCCCTCTCACCAATGTTTGTGTGAAGTGCCAGGAAAATCGGGAGTCAAACCCTCTAAAGGTAAAAGCACACACACAAAATAAATAAGACATAGCAAACATGGTGTTCTTTATGCTTTAGAAAATTGAAGTGTTCTCTACACTAAGGCAAATAGTGTTGATTCAAAATTTGCATCCTAGTTAAGACTAGATGAGGTTAATTCCACCTTAATTTGAAAAGGATTTGATCAATTTAAACCATGATTAAATGCAATTTATTGGTCATTTTTAAACACTTTGCATGCATTAAATGTGAACTTCATTGTTCTTTGATCCAAATCCTAATTAAGAGTATGTGAGAATTGTAGGATTCATTCAAACCTCCTAATTAGGCTATGTGAAAAATTGTTGTTCATTAAAACCTCCTAATTAGGCTATGCCAAAAATTGTTGTTCATTAAAATCTCCTAATTAGGCTATGTGAAAAATTGTTGTTCGTTGAACCTCCTAATTAGGCTATGCAATTTTTTTTTTGCTTTGCATCTTAACAAATCCTACATGAATCATTGTTTAGACTCAATAAAAGACACATGCAACAAAAGATCCTCACATAAAACCTGCATGTAACAACAAATTAGTTCAAAAAACATGTGTGCAACAATGGATTAGTACAAAAAGTCTGCATGCAACAAAAGATTAGTGAAAAAAACCTACATGCAACAATAGATTAGTGAACAAAACTTCATGCAACAATGGATTAACACATAAAACCTACATGCAAATAGATCCAAAGAATTATTAAACTTTGCATGTTCACGTCGGGTTCACCAAAAAATGTATGTAGGAAATCGAGTATAAGATTCATAACCCATAAGTTAGCTAACCACAAAAACCAACAAGTCATGAAAGTAAATCCCAATACATTCAATGAAAGAAGGACAAGATTCCAAAACAAAAGTACAAACCACATGTAAAAATCTCCTTCCTTGACCTCCATTGTTTCTCTTTTTCCTCCAAATGTTTTTTGGATCTCACCTACAAAATGCAAGTGGGATAAAAGCAAGATCATAGAAAAATCACCAGCGTGAGGATACTTAATATGTGGTTGTTAAAAATGAGCAATGAGAGCTCAATTTATAAAATAATTGTGGTTTCAGTGGATGGCTAAGATTGATTTGAGACTGAAAATAATCAACAGGTGAGATTGAGTGCACAATAGAGCTACCATTCAGGGAAGGATGAAGATAGAAGAAAGAAAATGAAAAGATATTATGAAAATAAATAATAAAATCTTTAATTATCTTGTCATAAATACCAAATTAGCAGGTTGAAGAGATAAAGGAGATAAAAATTAGAAATTGGAAGAGATAAGTAGGATAAATAAATAAATAAAATTTATTTATTTCATCCATACATGGTAATTAAACAAATTAAAAATTATTTAATTAGAATAATTGGAGAAAGGGATTAAATAATTAAAATAATTATTTAATCATTGAGGAATAATTAGCTTATAATAAAGGGATTAAATAATTAAGTAAATTATTTAATCAAAGAGGAATAGTTAGGATTAATTGATTAAGATCAAGATTAATTGATTAGAAAGAGATAATGATGAACACTAATTAAATAATTTAAAGATTATTTAATTAATGGTTTAGAAGAACAATAATTAAATAATTAATAATTATTTAGTTATTGGAAATTAGAAGAAAAATATTAGCACTAATTAAATAATTAAAATTATTTAATCAGTTTAGATGAAAACGGTTAGTGAAAAGTGTCATCGAAGACTTAGGACAACTTTCAGTGTCTACATTTTGCCCCTCTTTGAGACAATGCTATTATGAGAATTGTTTCTGAGAAAAAATTGAGAAAACATGCCCTAGTAGACGACAGGATGGAGGTAGGATGCCCCCTCAAGAGATTGTTTATGTATGAAAGAAATGAATGATCTCTTGAAAAAAGAGAAGAGTGTTAGAAAGAGAAAATATGATGAAAGAGAAAAATGTTAGTAAGAAGTGAAGAATGATTGGTGTGAGGAAATCTTGCTTTCACAAATGCAAATAGTTGGTGAGAACCTTTATTTGATATGGCAAAATGGATGTGGTGCACCATGACAATGAAGGACAAGGTGCTAATGCAATCCCTTTGCATAAGACACACACATTGTACACAAAGAATGGTTCAACCATCCTAGGATATTATGTGTGTTTGCCCCAGAATGTTGTAAAACACTCCAAAAACTTAAAACAAAAAATAAGAAAGACCATGAGCCATCCTAGCCACTCTAAATTGCTCAGTGACATCATCGAGCAACATAGGAACATGGTCAAAGCCAAAAATAAATCAATGAAAAGATAAGACTTGTAAATTCAAACAAGTCAAACAAAAATTCTGATCTTCACTACCAAAGTGAAAGTGTTGTGATAAAGGAATGATCATGTTGTCTAGTTTCAGGAAATGCAGTACCCCATCTAAGACAGGACATAGTCTGGTTTCGAGTATACCATACTTTTTATAAGACCCATGATAATATTGACAAGGACAAATGATATTGATGTTGATTGAATAATAAGACAAGTTGGCCAGTTTGAATGCTTGGTTGATTGAAAAGTTCATCTGTTAATGTGTGATTTGTTAAATGCAATATTTTACTATCTTATTTGTTCAATGTCCACTCAAATGTAGCCAATTTATTGATAGAATGAAAATGATTGTTTTTGGATTTTTTATGTTTTCCAGTTTTTAGGGGTTTTTTAACTTAGTCTTTTTCAATGTCCATAGAATCATTGCTAATAAGGATGTGGAGGTCCAGTGGGATCCGATTATAAATGTTCCAAAATTTTCTACATGGTAAATCAACCCCAATGTTGGCTATATTATCCACCACCTTATTACATTCATGGTACACATGTGAAATTTTAAATTCATCAAAGTCTCTAAGGAGCATTAGGCAGTCTTCAATAATATGTTCAATCTACCAACTAGGAGTGGAGGAACCTATTAAACAATTAATGATGTTTAGGGAGTCACATTCCAACCAAACTTTTCTCAATCCTTTCTCTTTATCCAATTTGATCCTGGCATAGGCTGCAAAAGCCTCAACAAAGTGGTTTAGTTTATAATAGTTTAGTCTCACTAATATACATAAATTTTTCCATGTTTTTTATTTAACCATATGCAAGCTCATATCTTAGAATCTATCTTTAAAGAAATATGTACATGTTGTTAGCCTAAATATTAAATACTATTACATTGTAAGTTGTGTAGGCGTTATTGTGTACTTATATCAACTACCAACTACATATTGCCTATATAAAACCTTGCATCATATGAATGAATAAACATTGAACATTCACCATTTTTTTCTTCATATAGAATCAAAGAGGTGGATGATTTCTAGGGTGCCTTGAATGTAACAAATTGAATTTATGTAAGAAACAATGGGATTCTAGATACATTAGTAGATGATGAAGACCCTTAGCCTATTGTGAAGAGCACTTTGTCTTCAAGGAATCTAAAGATAATCAAATGTATTGCATTTTGTAGAATGTTGATATGCTTTCATATTCTATTTTTTTAAGATCAAGCACTAGTATATGAAGTATGTTATTTTCTCATTGCCCAACTACTTATTAACTGGTCAATAAATTTTACATAATAGAATAAAAACTGTGAGATTTTGCCAAGATCAAGGGCACAATGAAAAGCATAAAGAGAGACAATAGAATGAGAAGAACAAACTATATTCTCATCAATATAAAAATGATCAGCTGGATTCACCAATATAATGAATATGAGCCTTCTTATATAGGCAAGGCCATATGGATATATGAGCACACAATCATGACATGTGGCTCAATGAGAAACAAGGGTAGGTAAGAAATACTAGGGGTAGGTAGGAGAAATAATACAATATTCCACAAAAGGTGTATGACCCACCAAATGTGGAGTGTAATAGCAAAATAAGACCACAAAAGGTGGAATTTCTTCTACAAGCTATATCCCTATGTGCACACTTCCCTAAGTGTCTCATATCCAAATTATGAAGAGATGCATTATCCTAAGTTAACTTAAGTAAAGTGTAATAATATCCATGATGAATATTTATTTACACCAACACCCCCACTTAAGTTCAACTTAGGGGAATGAAGACTCAAGTCAACAATGCAAGATGGGTCTAGGCTATGACAGGTTCTTCACAGTAGTAGATACTTGACTTGGGTGCCTCTTATCACATGGGTTCTACAAAGGAGCAATTTTCTTCATTGGAGCCATCAAAGGTACCTCATATTTACATAGGTGATGATACGCAAGTTGAGGTTGAAGGGAAAGCTTTAGTTGACATGGATGATGGAACATTTGAGAATGTTCTTTATGTTCCTAACTTGTCTACCAACCATCTCTCTATCTACCAAATCACTTGATCAATACTAAGAGGGGGGGGGTGAATTAGTATACCAAAAAATACTGAACTCAAACACTTAAACAATTTAGCAGTAAACCGGTATAATAGATTTACTAACAAACCAGTTAAGACAAATGCAAACCAAATAGCAAATAAAGCATTCACCCACAAGAGCACAATCACTAGCACAATATGCTTGGTGAGATCCTTGATAGCTCATCATTAATGCATTTAAGAATTACTTCAGTCTTCAATCTCTACACTCTGTTTCTTCACACAGACCTAATACTCTTCTATGATCGCACATACAAAAACCTCATCAACAACCTAAAACCCTAGCAACAACTAAAACCCTAGACATGATGTCCTTATAAAGGAATTTGATTTCATGTCAGTCCAATAGGATTACATTGCAAGTTCCTAGGTTCAGTGCATCTAGACACATTTGGTAACATGACACAGAATCATCGCCAAAGTATCGGTGGATGATAACTCATCACAAAAATGGCAGTTGCTAACTCATCACATAGTAATACCAGTTCACACATTTTATCAATTACCGGTTTGTCAAAATGAAGACTGGGAAAAATGATAACAACCGCTTTGTTCCTTCGTATTGCTTTGGGATCCTCGAACCGCTTGAGGTCTTCATACCACTTGAGATCGGTAAACACTTTTTGCAAAACACCAATAGTCTAAAGACTATAATACATAATACCGGTTGGAACAAATACCAGTTGACCATAACTCATACATACAAAAAGTGATCTCAAAGCAAGTGTGTGTCCATCAATGACAATCACAACATCATCATAAAAAATGCCAACATCACTCACTATGGGAATGGGAAAATGGTTGACTTTACACCTGATTCAGTTGTGGTAAAGGAACTTGATGATGATGCCTTGGTAGCAGTGGGACAAGTCAATGACATCTCAAGGCTTTATTCATTCTCCCACTTTGTGCCAAGTTCTCCTTCTAGGGCCTTGCTTACTCATTCAAATTTAGAAAGTAAGCTATGGGCATGAGCAGTTTAGTCACCTCAACTACCACTATCTTAAGCAACTCAACACTAAAGACATGGTCACAGGTCTACCTTGAATCAGTTTTTCAGAGGGTGTATGTTCAGGTTGTCCATGGGCAAGCATCCCGAGGAGAAGTTTGATAAGGGGAAAGCTTGGAGAGCTTTGGAAGTTCTTCAGCTTGTTCACAGCGATGTAGTAGGTCCATTTCCAGCACCTTCATTTAGTAAGGCATGCTATGCCCTCACCTTCATTGATGACTACTCCCACTTCACTTGGGTCTACTTTATTATTCATAAGAGTAAGGTATTTCATAGATTTCACTACTTCAAGACTCATGTGGAGAAGAAATCTGGGAAAGTGGTCAAGATTCTTCGCACAGATAATGGAAGGGAATATGTGAATAAAAGACTTGAGGATTTTTGTACATTTGAGGGGATTGATCTTAAGAATTCTATTGCATATACTCAACAATAGAATAGAGTTGTAGAGTGCAAGAATAGAACTCTCAAAGAAATGGCTAGTTGTATGATACATGCACATTCTCTTGATCCCGCTTTTTGTGTAGAGGCTATTAGTTGTGCCACACGCATCCAGAATCGGGTTCCTCACAAAGCTTTGCAAGGTATTACTCCTTTTGAGGCTTGGGCTGGTAGGAAATCAATTGTAAGACATTTAAGAGTCTTTGGGTGTCCAGCATGGGCTCGCATACCTCCATAGAAAAGCAAGGCATTAGGACCTTAGAGTAGGCCTTTCATATTTGTTGACTTGGTTTATCCTTCTTAGGTGGAGTCCCCTTCTTAGAAGAGGATGAAAAATCACATTGTTATGGAGAGGATGATTTCCCTTTTTCCTATTGTGGCTTTGACTTAGATTTCTTTTTCTTCTATTTGGAATATTGTCTTTGACCTCCTTGATTCCCTTGATTAGCCACCAAAGCCTTGGACTTTGAAGACTTGAGAAGCCCCATGTTCAACAACTTAGATTGTTCCAACATCAACATTTCTATGAAAGCATCAAATGAAGGTATAGTGTAGGATCTCCCCATTGTCAAACGATGAGTTTGGAAGCTAGAAACAAATGGTGCATATTTTGGTTCTCCCACTTTGTGCCAAGATGTCCTTCTAGGGCCTTGCTTACTCATTCAAATTTAGAAAGTAAGCTATGGCATGAGCTATTTGGTCACCTCAACCACCACTATCTTAAGCAGCTCAACACTAAAGACATGGTCATAGGTCTACCTCAAATTAGTTTTTCAGAGGGTGTATGTTCAGGTTGTCCCATGGGCAAGCATCCCGAGGAGAAGTTTGATAAGGGGAAAGCTTGGAGAGCTTTGGAAGTTCTTCAACTTGTTCACAGCGATGTAGTAGGTCCATTTCTAGCACCTTCATTTAGTAAGGCCCGCTATGTCCTCACCTTCATTGATGACTACTCCCACTTCACTTGGGTCTACTTTATTATTCATAAGAGTGAAGTATTTCATAGATTTCACTACTTCAAGACTCATGTGGAGAAGCAATCTGGGAAAGTGGTCAAGATTCTTCGCATAGATAATGGATGGGAATATGTGAATAAAAGACTTGAGGATTTTTGTACATTTGAGGGGATTGATCTTCAGAATTCTGTTGCATATACTTGACAACATAACAGAGTTGCAAAGTGCAACAATAGAACTCTCAAAGAAATGGCTAGTTGTATGATACATGCACATTCTCTTGATCCTCCTTTTTGGGCAGAGGCTATTAGTTGTGCCACACACATCCAGAATCGGGTTCCTCACAAATCTTTACAAGGTATTACTCCTCTTGAGGCTTGGGCTGGTAGGAAATCAATTGTAAGACATTTCAGAGTCTTTGGGTGTCCAGCATGGGCTCGCATACCTCCATAGAAAAGAAACGCATTAGGACCTTAGAGTAGGCCTTTCATATTTGTTGAGTTGGTTTATCCTTCTTAGGTGGAGTCCCCTTCTTAGAAGAGGATGAAAAATCACATTGTTATGGAGAGGATGATTTCCCTTTTTCCTGTTGTGGCTTTGACTTAGATTTCCTTTTCTTCTTTTTGGAATATTGTCCTTGACATCCTTGATTTCCTTGATTAGCCACCAAAGCCTTGGAATTTGAAGACTTGAGAAGCCCCATGTTCAACAACTTAGATTGTTCCAACATCAACATTTCTGTGAAAGCATCAAATGAAGGCATAGTGTAGGAACTCCCCATTGTCAAACGATGAGTTTGGAAGCTAGAAACAAATGCTACATATTCTGGTGCTCCCACTTTGTGCCAAGTTCTCCTTCTAGGGCCTTTCTTACTCATTCAAATTTAGAAAGTAAGCTATGGCATGAGCTATTTGGTCACCTCAACCACCACCATCTTAAGCAGCTAAACACTAAAGACATGGTCACAGGTCTACCTCGAATTAGTTTTTCAGAGGGTGTATGTTCAGGTTGTCCCATGGGCAAGCATCCCGAGGAGAAGTTTGATAAGGGGAAAGCTTGGAGAGCTTTGGAAGTTCTTCAACTTGTTCACAGCGATGTAGTAGGTCCATTTCCAGCACCTTCATTTAGTAAGGCCCGCTATGTCCTCACCTTCATTGATGACTACTCCTGCTTCACATGGGTCTACTTTAGTATTCATAAGAGTGAAGTATTTGATAGATTTCACTACTTCAAGACTCATGCGGAGAAGCAATCTGAGAAAGTGGTCAAGATTCTTCACATAGATAATGGATGGGAATATGTGAATAAATGACTTGAGGATTTTTGTACATTTGAGGGGATTGATCTTCAGAATTCTATTGCATATACTCGACAACAGAACAGAGTTGCAGAGTGCAAGAATAGAACTCTCAAAGAAATGGCTAGTTGTATGATACATGCACATTCTCTTGATCCCGCTTTTTGGGCAGAGGCTATTAGTTGTGCCACACACATCCAGAATCGGGTTCCTCACAAAGCTTTGCAAGGTATTACTCCTTTTGAGGCTTGGGCTGGTAGGAAATCAATTGTAAGACATTTAAGAGTCTTTGGGTGTCCAGCATGGGCTCACATACCTCCGTAGAAAAGCAAGGCATTAGGACCTTAGAGTAGGCCTTTCATATTTGTTGAGTTGGTTTATCCTTCTTAGGTGGAGTCCCCTTCTTAGAAGAGGATGAAAAATCACATTGTTATGGAGAGGATGATTTCCCTTTTTCCTGTTGTCACTTTGACTTAGATTTCTTTTTCTTCTTTTTAGAATATTGTCCTTGTCCTCCTTGATTCCCTTGACTAGCCACCAAAGCCTTGGACTTTGAAGACTTGAGAAGCCCCATGTTCAACAACTTAGATTGTTCCAACATCAACATTTCTGTAAAAGCATCAAATGAAGGCATAGTGTATGAACTCCCTACTATCAAACGATGAGTTTGGAAGCTAGAAACAAATGCTGCATATTCTGGTGCTCCCACTTTGTGCCAAGTTCTCCTTCTAGGGCCTTGCTTACTCATTCAAATTTAGAAAGTAAGCTATGGCATGAGTGCTTTGGTCACCTCAACTACCACTATCTTAAGCAGCTCAACACTAAAGACATGGTCACAGGTCTACCTCGAATTAGTTTTTCAGAGGGTGTATGTTCAGGTTGTCCCATGGGCAAGCATCTTGAGGAGAAGTTTGATAAGGGGAAAGCTTGGAGAGCTTTGGAAGTTCTTCAACTTGTTCACAGTGATGTAGTAGGTCCATTTCCAACACCTTCATTTAGTAAGGCCCGCTATGTCCTCACCTTCATTGATGACTACTCCCACTTCATGTGGGTCTACTTTATTGTTCACAAGAGTGAAGTATTTGATAGATTTCACTACTTCAAGACTCATGTGGAGAAGCAATCTGGGAAAGTGGTCAAGATTCTTCACATAGATAATGGAAGGGAATATGTGAATAAAAGACTTGAGTATTTTTGTACATTTGAGGGGATTGATCTTCAGAATTCTGTTGCATATACTCCACAATAGAACAGAGTTGTAGAGCACAAGAATAGAACTCTCAAAGAAATGGCTAGTTGTATGATACATGCACATTCTCTTGAACCCGCTTTTTGGGTAGAGGCTATTAGTTGTGCCACACACATCCAGAATCAGGTTCCTCACAAAGATTTGCAAGGTATTACTCCTTTTGAGGCTTGGGCTGGTAGGAAACTGGTTGTAAGACATTTTAGAGTCTTTGGGTGTCTAGCATGGGCTCGCATACCTCCATAGAAAAGCAAGGCATTAGGACCTTAGAGTAGGCCTTTCATATTTGTTGAGTTGGTTTATCCTTCTTAGGTGGAGTCCCCTTCTTAGAATAGGATGAAAAATCGCATTGTTATGGAGAGGATGATTTCCCTTTTTCCTATTGTGGCTTTGACTTAGATTTCCTTTTCTTCTTTTTGGAATATTGTCCTTGACCTCCTTGATTCCCTTGATTAGCCACCAAAGCCTTGGACTTTGAAGACTTGAGAAGCCCCATGTTCAACAACTTAGATTGTTCCAACATCAACATTTTTGTGAAAGCATCAAATGAAGGCATAGTGTAGGAACTCCCCACTGTCAAACGATGAGTTTGGAAGCTAGAAACAAATGTTGCATATTCTAGTGCAAGCTTGTCCAACAAATTGAATATCAACATAGCATCCTTTTTGTCAATTCCACAATCCTTAAGCTTTGCTCTTAGCTCATTTGCTTTGGTGACATAATCTTGGATTGTATCAAAATTCTTGGGATCCAAGTTGGTGAGCTCATTGTCAATCTCGTAACCTTTGATTTCATCAACTTGATCATACAATTTATGAAATATATCCCAAGCCTCTTTCATTGTAGTACACTTGTCAATGTGAAAAATGAGGTCATTTGATACATACTTGCGTAAAGTTACAAGAGCGATGAAATTTTTAGTTAGCTATTATAACTGAGCATTAGGATCATTCTTAGGATCTAATGGTGCTGCTATTATTCCATCTATGTAATGCGTGAGACCTTTTTCCATTAATTTGCTTCATACTTTAATTTTCCATGATGCATAATTATGTCTAGTTAAAGGTGGAAATTTATGAGGACTTATTGCAACAAAAATGAAAGATCACAAGGAAAGAGAGGCACAATCACACAAGACACCCCCCCAAATTCACTCAATCAAAGAACCCCCCCCAAAAAAAAAAAATGATGATTTGGCACTTTATACTTAGTGTGTGTACAATGAGCCACTTGCAGAAAATGGAAAAGTGGACTTCTAATTTCAACTTTACAAATGCCTTAATAAGGCCAAAGGAGACTCAAACTAATAAAGAAAGTGATCTAAACTAACATCCAAGAAAATTACAAGTACCAAATAGGCCAAAAAAGATCCATATTTGAAAGTACAATATCTACTCAAAATATTTTAAAATTTATCATAGATTATGAAAGTAGACAAAAAAATATGCATTATAAAAAAAAATGACACCTAAAAAGGATGTCGTATGAGCTCAAATGAAGTCTTTGAAGTTGCAAAATTGAGGATTAGACAAGTATAGCTGAGAGAATCCAAAAATTATGAAAACCTTGTGCACCAAAATCAGAAAATAACCACACCACTATGAAGAGCACAAAAAATTAGATCAAATAAAAAAAAATTGCACCAAAAAAGGAGAAAACTTGAGCAAGTTACGAGCCTCCAAAGTTGACCCAAAAATCCTAATTGCTCAACGAAGAGGAGTCTAATTTTTTTTCAAAAAATGCTGACTAGGCATTGACTGGGTGGAGAGTATTGACATGGTAGTTGTCTGGGCGCTAACTAGGTAGAAGGTACGGACCCCCCAAAAAATGTTTGGAAAATTATTTTTTAGAATTTTTTTTTAATGAAAATATCTAAAAATTTTATACCGTACCGCTCGAATTGGGAAAAAAAATTCTCCAACACCCAAAATTCGAATTTTGCCAAAATAGGTTGAGTTATACTCATTTATAATGGAAACAGCCTCCTAGGCGCAATGGTGAGGTAGAAAACGCTCTAGGATGCCTCCAAAATGCACAATACCTCAGATCCAAAAATAGAAGCCTTCCAAGATGTCTCCCAAAACCAATCAATGAAGCCCCAATAGCTCTGATACCAGGTGAGATTTTGCGAAGATCAAGGGCACAATGAAAATCATAAAGAGAGGCAATAGAATGACAAGAATAAACTGTATTCTCATCAATATACAAATGATCAATTGGATTCACCAATACACTGAATATGAACCTGCTTATATAGGCAATGCCATATGGATATACGAGCACACAGTTATGACATGTGGCTCAATGAGAAACAAGGGTAGGTAAGAAATACTAGGGGTAGGTAGGATAATTAATATAATATTCCACATGAGGTGGATGACCCACTGAATGTGGAGTGTAATAGATAAATAAGATCACAAAAGGTGGAATTTCTCGTACAAGCTATATCCCTATGTGCACACTTCCCTAAGTGTCTCATATCCAAACTACGAAGAGATGCATTATCCTAAGTTAACTTAAGTAAAGTGTAATAATATCCATGATTAATATTTATTTACACCAACAAAAACAATTCTTGTCTATTTGATTTATAGGAATTAATACACTGGGATAATTAATAGCTAACAATAATGGAAGAAAAAACAACAAGAAGCCAATCACATCAACACAATAATATAGATATACATAGGAAACCCTCGTGTCGAAAAAAACCTACAAAGGTTGGATATTCTATTAAGAATCAATAGTAAAATTTTCTTTCAAAATACAATCCTAGTTTGCTACAATGGTCTTAAATATATATAGCCCTGCTAATTTTCATCAACATGTAAGGGAAAATAATCTTTCCTTACGTGATGCAAAATAAAATAAACATTCCTTACATAACTTGGCCTAACTCACACATACAATTTCTCTTGGAGTTAGCTCAATCTCACAATTCCAATTCTTTGCTTGGAAACATTCTGTTATTGAATGAGAAACATGTTATTTTTGAATATCCAACTCAAGTTGCACTTAAGAAACTCCAGACTCCACATCATTGAACAAAATAGGGTCCATCTTATCCCTGAAGAATACAAATTCACTCTTCATCAAGACCATGGTCAAGAGTAGGAATTTATTTTAGCTTCACTATCCCCTTCTCCACATAATCTTTGATGGAGTTGTACTTGATCTCAATGTGCTTTGACTTGTCATGAAATATTAGATTCTTAGAGAATTTGATACAACTCAAATTATTGTAGAAAATGACTAAGTATCTAGCTCTTAATCAAAGAGTGCAACTAGAAGTTTTCAAAGATAGATAGCCTCACATGTAACCATACTGGTATTATATACTCAACCTCTGGAAAACTAGTGCAATTGAGTTCTTTTTCCTATTATACCAAGAGACTGCTCCTAATCCAAAATTGAAACTATGCCCTAAAGTTCTCTTCTTTTGAGTTGAATTGCTTACCCAATTTGCATCAATTAACCCCTCGAGATTCACTCCATCCTATTGAATATACTTCAACACATAATCAACTATGTCTTGGAGATACCTCAAAACATGCTTCACGGAAATCCAATGCACAGATTTAGGTTCCACCATAAACTAACTAAGTGAGTTCACTACAAAATAACTGTTTGGTAGTGGTGTTGACTAGATACATAAGAGAGCCTATCAACTATCTGTATAAAGTTGGATCTACTACCCCTGATTTGGAAGCATCAATCTTCTTCCAATTGGTCACAAGTGACATGGACATGGTCTTATAGTCCTTTATCTTGAATCACTTTAGGATATCAATTATGTATTTCCCTTGTCCAAGGACCATCTCTCCATCTTTCTAACACAACTCCAATCCTAGAAAGTAGTGCATCAACACCATTTCCTTCATCTCAAACTCTCCTACAATATCTCACTTGCAGTGTTCCATGAGCTCTTCTAACCTTGTGAGAAATAAGTAATCAACATACAACACCAATATGAGAGGTTATCCCTTCACTTGAACATAATACAGGTTTGTATCTGCCTCACTCTTGGTGAATCCCATGCTTTGCAAGTAATTATCAATATGTGAAAACCATGCCCTAGGAGCCTTCTTGAGGCCATATAATGCTTTCTTCAACCTACATACATGGGAATCCCTCCCATGCATCTCAAAACTCTTTGTCTATTCTATGTAAATCTCTTCCTCAATCACTCTGTTGTGGAAGGTTGTCTTCACTTCCATTTGGTGTATCCTCCAACCCATTTGTGTTGCTATAGACATGATAGCCCTTATGGGTGAGTACCTAGATACTACAGATAAAGTCACATTATACTCGATCCCTTCCTTCTAAGAAAACCCCTTAACCACAAACTGGTCTTTTAAGTTTTCAACACTACCATGTGTAGCATGCCTAATCGTATACAACCATCTCAAGCCCACCACACATTTACATTCTAGTCACAACACTACCTCCCACACACTATTCTTCATGGAAGAATACTCTTCCACCATAGAATCCCTTAATACCTAGTACTCAGATGCATTTTGAAAGATTGAAGGCTAAACCTCAATCAATTCACTTGTAAGTGTACCATACTACAATAAATTTTGGGAGACTTTCTCTATCTGACTGAATCCTAAGGATCTCCAACATACTCTTTGGATTCTCTTAGTGTTTGCTCAACTACCTTGTTTCTCCTATTCTTTATAATAGGAATTTGAGACTGATAAATTATTTGTTCCTCCTTTTGATCAACATGCTCATCCTACTTTCCCTTCTCTCCAACTTCCATGATTGAATTCTAAGGAGTTTGTGCTACCTCAACTATGGGTGATTTCTCCTCCTCATTCATCAAACTACTAGACTTTTGAAGATCCATCTCTTCCTTGAATTTTAGATCTATATGAACAATTATTTTCATGAGGACAAGAATTTAAACATAATAAGCCTTGGAATTTTTATTGTACCTAACAAGAATACCCTTCTTTCTAGTTGGTTCTAACTTGGTTCTCTTCTCTATGAGAATATGACAATACACAAGGAATCCAAAGATGGGAATGTGCTCCAAATCTCGTTTGTTCTGAGTGAATCCCTCTTTTGGAGTCAATTTTCCCAACACTTTGTGTGGTCTCCTATTCTATAAATACACAGTTGTATTGCAAGCTTATTCCCATGATAAAAATCAAGGTAGATCCTGATCATGAAGCATGGTCTTGGCTGCTCCACCTATAACCCTACTTTTTTGTTCAACAATCTTATTTTGTTGAGCGTTGTACAAAACTATTAAATTATTTCTTGATACATTCCTAAGTACATAAATCTTTGAAGGAATTATAGGTATACTCACCTCCATTATGAGAGCTTTTATCTTGATCTTCCTCCCTGTTTGGTTCTCCATAAGAGCTTTAAACTCTTTGAACCTACTAAAGACCTCATCTTTATTCTTCAAAAAAAAAAATCCACATCTTCTTGAGAAATCATCAATGAAAGTAACATAATACTGATACCTATTAAAGGATTCTATTGACATGGTCCCACACACATTTGAGTGTTTGAGATCCAAATTCCCTTTGGATCTAGTGCCACTACTTGGAAACTCCATGGTGAAGATGAGTCATCCTCATGTACGACAATTCCCCTATCCCTCTATAGTTGCTCAATAATGCATGTGTTTGCTCAAAATGTGACTAAAACAAGCTACCATGCCCAACTCCAATCACTTTTTCTACCTTGTAATTCTTAAGAGAGATATAGACTTTGTCACCCTCAAGGATCACGATGTAACCCTTGTCCTCCAAATTAGCAATAGAGATTAAATGTTATCATGACATGGACATACACAGGAGATTCACTGAATAGGCAATATTATATCACGTGTGTTCATATTGGAGGATTTAATATCCCAAAAATGAGGGTACAATATATTGCCTATCAATGAAAATAGGGGGGTTTTTAATTTTGGGCTAAGAAATATGCAATATTTGGTGAAAATAGGGGTGCTTTTAATTCAAGTTGTGTATTGGGAGGGGTGACAAAAAATGAGTTTAGGGCAATGTATTTTGAAAATAGTAGGATTATTTAATATTCCATGAATGCACATGATATAACCTAGGCTCACTAAATGAAGCCTCCATGGGGACATACAACATGTCCTCCACCAAAAGAGGTTTGCCAGACTCCCTCTAAAAATTGACTATGTGAGCACAAGTTGCATAGTACTTGGCATTGTCTTTGAGTTCAATATAAAATTCCAACTTCTCCTCTAACTTGGTGAAGTATTCTCTAACTCCCATTGTGTCCCAAGAAGCCCCACTGTCAATATACCATATACCATTGGCAATTGAACTTGAGAGATAGGAAATGAGTGAAAATTCATTCTCAAACTGTATTGCAAACTCATCCACCTTTATTGTAGCAAAAACTTATTTCTTTCTCTTGTCCTTGTTTTTCTTATTTGGACACTAATTGGCATTGTGACCTAGCTAATGGTAAAAAAAAAAAACTTTATCTTTCTTAAATCTTTCTTCTTCCCATCTTATTGGTTAATAGATTTGTCCTTTTCTTGAAATTTATTTCTTCTCTCTGAACAAAAATATAACTCTTGCAAGTCCCTTTTATGAAAGGAAACAAATTACCAACAATTGGATGAATCAACTAAACATTCAACCTTTGCACTAGAGGGCAGCTCCTCATATGATTTGCAGTGAATTTATTACACAAGTGAAATATTGACACTTTTTACTAGAAAGCGTGAAAATGCTTAGCAGTCATCCATCAACACAAAAGAATGCCTTCAAAATGCAACAAGGAAAAATATTCTGAAGAATAAATAAGAGCTCACAGACTCTGATTCACACACATGTTCATTTTATAAATTCAGTGTAGCAAATGCACAACAGTATTAATGTATGATCGATACTCTCTCATGCCTCACAGGGCAAGGGGGATCAGCACAACCCAATACACAATGAATTTGCTAACAATTAATGGTAACCATGAATTTAGAAATAGCATACAAATAGCAGATTATAAAATGATAGCATGCCCATAGTAGATTTCTCAAGAAAGATTGCTAATCTTTAAACACACAGATTCAAAGATGACACACATAATATTTTATTGATAATCAGTCATTCCAGTTTTAAATAAATTCATAGAAAAACCAAAAAAGATATCATCTACTGCCCCAAAAAATCACAGTTTTTTGGACCCTAACATGAACAATCTTTTCAGCTTAAGTAGCCTCCACGATCATAGTTTTTACATAAAAAATTTTAACTTTACTTTAACCAAAGGTTAATGAAACCGTTTGCTAAAATAGGAAAGAAAAACTAAAACAACATCCACTGCGAGGTTGATAGCTCATTCTTGGATTAATTTTGCTTCCGCTGTGGCAGAAGAAGTTACTAATCTGTCCTCCTTTTCTGTAGAACCACGCCATTCTAGGTGTGCCGCCGAGAAGCTTAGGATGATCTGAAAATAAGGAAGACCAATGTGTTGAATCCTTCGCTTCCACACCTCCTTTTCCATGTTCACTTGCACCACCCTTGCCTTGTGTACCTCCAAATGATCAGAACTGACCATGAGCATTGATTCGATCCTAGCCACCTTTGAGAAGTCATCCATGGTTAATGATTTTGTCATCTGAATGAATTGTATTCTTTCCTAAACGATTTTGGCCATATCTGCGGCCACCTCAATTGTCTTAGCATCATCTTTCATGAGCTGGATTTCAATGCACTTGAGATCCTTCTGCATTGTATTAATCAATTCTGTCAATCCTCTAAGAAGTTTGGTGGACTCTTTGTGACCTTGTTTAATGATTCAGTTACACCACTCCACATTCTTCTTTGATACATACAATACATTATCATCCAAATTTTCTACTAGTTTTTCGGCTAAGAACTTCATTACTCCATTTTTCTATATGTCATTCATTTGCGCAAGGACCGCCACCCATTTGACCATTTCTTTCTCCCAAGCCATAGTCTCTAGCTCTAATTTGTTGATCACTATCTCAGCATCCTTATAAACCTTCACCAAATTGACGATGTAGTTTAATCCCTATTGCATTATAAGATCCAAGCATTTATTGAACATCTCTGTAACTATTTTGTTCCTTTAAACTTGGTCCAACATCTTTTGATTGAGCAGAGATTTGGGATCAAATGATACTGGTATCTGTGACAAAGGCTAGGGATTTGGATTATGGATGGCGTTGATATACTCAGCCATCTGAGTAATGGCTTTCTTCAATTCCCTTTTATCTTTTTCATATTTCCATGTTCTAGAAATTATCCTTTTTCTGGATGACTCCGAATGCTTAACATCTATGGCGTGCAAGCAACTCCTAGGTCTATCTTTTCAACTGTAAAGTCCTCCTCGGTATCTTTGTCTGTATCTCTCTCTGGAATTGGTTTGGCTATCTCAGTCATCCAATGACCTATTGCTTCATCCAATTCAAGCATTGTCTGTGTCTTGAGTATTTTTGTCTTTGATACCTTTCCCAAACATTTGCTAATCATGTCCTCCATAGGGATGGTAATTGACACTACACTTCATTTCTTTCCAAAAACAACTTCCAACCATCGGGGTGTGTTCGCAGGCTCTTTAGGTGGAGGAAATGTTTGTATATCCAGTGAACTGACAATAACCAAGGTGTTCATGGTGTCCTGCGTGCTCTCCACTTCTTTACCCATGTCTATTTCCTACATCACAGGTTCATCCAAACCATGTTGATCCATTGTTGCCTCTATCTCTTCACTAGGGTCTAGGTCCACAACAATCTATTTCAAAATGGGCTCTTTACTTTCTTTCTTACTCCTAGACCGAGTTACTCGAGCGACTGTGGAACTTTATGGTGACCTCTTTGATCCTCTTGGTTGAATTTTCTCAACAATAGGCCTTGAAACACCTACAACATTAATGTAAAGCGGAAAATCATGATCGAACCCTAACTGTTCCCCCCACCACTCCAAGGAGAGAAAAAGGGGGTCACTAGGGTTGACGGTTTTCACTTAGGAGAGACTTTACATTCAAAAGAGGGGTTGAAACCCACAAGATCCAATCCCACACAATGCAAGATTGGATTCTAAATGAGTTTCAAGGGTTAAGACAGCAAGGCTACCCTCTTTTGTAAAGAATGTAGATAGAAGGATTGAGCTAAGAATGCATGTAAAGTGAGAAAGATTCGCTTATAAATAGAGATAGGAATATGGGATGAAGTTGCGGACCTGGAATTAGCAGTAAAATGTCCAGATGGCACTATCCTACAAATTTGAGCGAAAGTTGATGGGACGATGGCGCCCGGCGTGCACACGGTCCTCCGAAAAATCCGTGAAACGAAGGGGGATCTGTTCATCTCTGCACAAGGATTCCAGATCTTCAATTACAGCCACGTACCTACAACCTACATACAAAAAAGAGAGGACGATTGGGGGGTTAGGGATTAGGGGTTTGCCCTTAGGTCAAACCTCGGTTTTGGAATTAACCAAGAAATGAGAAATGTTGTAAATGTAAATGATTGTAATGTAATAAAGTACCAATACCTTGTTGTAAGAATGTTTGTATTCTTACATGCGAAGGTGTAAATGTTGTTGTATGTTGTATGTTGTATGTGATCTCCTCTTCAATGGTTGAATCCTCGTCTTGAATGCAACACTTAGCCTTGAATGGAGACTTAGAATGATCAATTGCTTGAAGGAATGCTTGAATGCTTGAATGCTTGAATGTTTGAATGTCGCTTCTGCCTTTTTTTCCATCTCTACCAAAATGGGAGAGGAAATGTAGTTTATATACTTGCCAATTAGGGTTGAAAGATTGATTTTTCTGACCTTAGGCCAACCTGGGAAGATTGTTTTCCGATTTGCAAACATAAAGACCTGAGACCCAAAAGAGACCGGGCCCAAAAATAGGGTCAGGGACCAGGGTGCTGGGCACCATGGTCCCACCTCCAGGGACAACAAGGTGCAAGGAGGATCAGGCCAGGGTGCTGAAAAATGCAGTTTTTGTTGTCATGGACAAGTTTTGGGGTCTCCATTCAGGTTCAGTGTTGCGTCGCCATCGTGAAGACCCAAAATGCGGTCGAAATTGCAAGTGTTGCAATTTTAGGATGCTACATTTAACCCCCACTTTAGCGAGAGTATAAGCGTACACTCATACTTCTAGTAAAGTACAAGGAAACAACATTGAAAGACTTTCACCACGTCAAGAAGGCAAGATATACCAAGCCCCCAGTGGACTAAGGATCTTACGACTTCGATTGACAAAGTAAAAGGGAAGATCATGAGGGAGAACCATGACTGTCAGTAGTAAGGTTCCCTCACTATGAGTCATGCAAGAGAAATACCAAAAATTTTCAAGGCAAAGCTAAGTTCGCCAAGAAATTTTCAAGTATCCTGAAGGGATAGACGGGGTGTATGCCCCCCTATGTTAAAGCGATCACACACGCCTCAACGGGGGTGATTACTTTAAGGTAGTGATACACATAAGAAATGAGAAGGGAACGGAGCACGTTATCACAAAGATTTAGCCCCCAAGTGTGAGATAAACCCAAGGATAATAGACACAAAACACAAAGCACGAGGTGACTTCACTTTCCTCGGGGTCAGTATGCTATATGATAATTCATGTATATCATATGTATGTATGCATAATTGTTCTTCATTCCCCAAACAAGGAAGGTCACCTAGAAGAAGGGAACACATGTGTCTTTTGAGTCAACATGAGAGAGACCAAAAGAGATCTCAATGCTTTGCATCGTCCTCAAGTAGACAACACTAAGGACAACAAATAGACGAATGAGAATAACACATAGAAGAAGTAACAAAAGAAAGAGAGGAGGAGAGAATCTGCTATGCTAATGAAACTAGTCTAGCACATCATCTACCCCCCGATCTTGCTGATCAATGTTTCGGGAAGGCAGGGAACACGCTAGAGGAGGAACATCCAACACAGCAGATGGAGCTATCACAAGATCCAAACAAGGGCTATGTTCATGTTCCAAGCCACATTGTTCTTTTCTAGGAGCTAGGATAAGTGCTTTAGAAAATTCATTAGATAAATGGTTATCAACATCAACATATTCATATTCACTATCAGAAGCAAGAGAAGTAACATTTTCATCATGAATAACATTTTCATCTATATCATCATCAAGATTTATAAAAATAGGATCTTTAACTCGCACAGGATCAAGACCATCATGCATCTTATGTTTAGGAGATTTTGGAGAAAATGGAATAATACTTGATGAAGGTGTTTTTGGGGATTGCAAAGTTTGAGAAGTAGCTGCCTGAGCTCTAAGATGATGCTTTCATCGATGTTCACGCGCAGAACGATTTCGTCTAGTCTTAGTAGGAAATTGAGAAGATTGAGGAGGAGAAATGTTCTCATCCTTATCACTTGGGTGTTTAGGTTGAATAATAGGAGAAGAGGAAGGTCTCTTCTCTCCATAAGAGGAAGGAGGAGGAACTGCTCCGTATAAAGGAGGAATACTTGGTTTAGGAAGGAGACCAAGTCCATCATGACAAGGAGGTATAGGTCTGCTTTTAGACATAGACATAGTCACATCCATAGGAATGGGTTGGGAATCTTCTTGAGGAAAGACATTAGTTTTATCTTTCAAAGGAAGAACTTCCTTCTCAAGAACGATAGGAATATCAAGTTTGGGTGTTCTAGGTTCACTTAGAGATAGGATCATATCTGTTTTCCACTTTTGATAAGATTTGAAAAGATGATCACTTCGCGGAGGAAGAGATTGGAATTGTTTAGGCCAAAAATAATCAATAGGAATGCTAGAAGTTCTTTCAGCTGGTTTAAAGAGACTATGATTGACAGTAACAACTTCACCATTATGGGGAAATTTCAAACACTTGTGAATAGGAGAAGCAATAGCTTTCATGGAGGATAGCCAAGGATAGCCTAGCTTCACACGAAATTGTTCGTATGAAGGAATAATAGCAAAGTTCACATCAAGGGATTTGTTATGGACTTCAATAGGTAATGTAATAGAGCCAATTGCAGGAGAAGAAAATGCATCAAATAATTTCACAATCACATCTGTTTTGTCATAGATCACTTGATTCAATTGCAAAGTAAAAAGAAATTCCTCAGTAATAACATTATCCATGCAAGCAGGATCAATAAGCACTCCACGGCAAGGTGTATTCTTGACTTTTGCAACTATGTATAAAGGACCATCGGGTGCCCTAATAGTTTCACTAGAATCAAATGTGATGGAAGGTTCTTTAGGGTTTTCTTGCTGCTCTACAAAGTTAATCACATTCGGAGTCATAGACACAAGACCATCAGATGAGAAAGAGGAATCATTAGTCTCAATCACATTAGAGGTATGAGAAGGTAATGGATCAGTAAAAATCTTAAGATTTTGGTTAGGAGGAGCTATAGATGTATTGCCTTTATCATTCACTCTAGAAACAGAGATAGTATTATTATCAATCAAATCTTGAATTTTACCCTTTAAAGCAAAACATTTTTCAGTATCATGCCCTGGTTGACGATGAAATTGACAGAAAGATTTGTTATCAAAATAGGGTGAATTAATCTTTGTAGGATCTATTTGCTTTATAGGAGGGAGAGTAAGCACATTTTGTTCCAATAACTTATTCATAATACTATGCAATGATTCATTCAAAAGAGTAAACTTTATTTCTTGCTTGAAAAACTTAGAAATAGGAGGCACACCTGATGCTGCATTCATATTGTTGTTGATGATGTTTTCATTGAATTTAATGGACTCTCTGTTCGGTTTAAACTTTCTAAATGGTTATTCACTACTATCACCCTTATCACTCGGAGCCATAGGATTTGCTTGTTCCATTTGACTCACCGTCAGTTGATAATTGTGAAGAGTTGCACACAACTGTTGGAAAGAAGTAAACTCAGAAAACAGAAGTTTTTCTCTAATGTCTTTTTGTAAATTAGAAGTAAAGATTCTTTGAATATCATTGTCAGGTACTGGAAAAGAAATTTGAGCACACAAATGCTTATATCTACCAATGAAATCAGTCACTTTTTCTTTAACACCTTGTTTACAATGCATTAAATCAATCAAAGTAACTTTAGGACTTATATTGTTTTGAAATTGTTGAATAAAAGCATTTGCAAGTTGTTCGAAAGAAGTAATAGAATAAGAAGGCAACAAGCAATACCATTGTAGGGCTTTATCTCTTAATGTCCTAGTAAACAGTTTTGCAAGCAACCTTTGGTCATAAGCAAAATCGGTACATATTGTTTGAAAAGTCTTAACATGTGTTAGAGGATCACCTTTACCATTATAAAGCTCCAAATGCGGGATTTCAACATGCTTAGGAGGGATAGCTCGAACAATGTCAAGAGAAAGTGGGCACACTAAACTTAGATTGATTCATAGAGGCAATTTGTTGTTGTAAAGAAGAGACAATTTGTGCAAGACTGTTAATGGTCGCTTCAGTCGAAGAGTTCATATTAGACGTGTTAGATTGTGATGGAGGTATTATGTTATTGAAAGAAGGTATTGATTGCGAGTAAGGTGGCGGGACACTATGATAGTTAGTCATAGGAGATGATTGGAAAGGGGGAACACTACAAGGAGGAATGGAATGGTTAAATGAATTGCCCCCTTGCGTCATGTTCATTTGTGGAGATGTAATAGGAACACTCATTGAAGGAATGAATGAAGAAGTCGGATTAAATGAAGGAAGAGGGTTAATTGAAGAGGAAGGATTGCCCCCATGACTGGTGATCATAGGCGGAATGTCTTGTATAGAAGTAGTCATTATGTTTGATGTAAAGGTAGGTATACTAGCAATAGAAGTTGTCAAAGGAATAGAATGATTAACTTGAGTGGGAGGTTGTGTATAACCTAAAGTTTTGGCACAACTCTTCATAGGCATCACATTCAAATCCACAATGTGTGCAATACCACGCAAAATATCAATTCCATTCTTATCACTTTGAACCATACATTTTAGACCCTCAATTAATGAAAGAGCTTGACTATCGGGATACTCTTGAGACATCCATTGCTGAAAATCATCAAATTGGTTATCCAATTTCGAAAGTTGTTCTACAGAAACCTCATGGAGAGTTTCTTCATCATTAGGAGGATTAGAGGAATTACCCGTGTCCTCGTTAAAAAGGCTACTCAAATTAGGTTCCATCTCCTTGGTAATTAAACCTCGGAAAGACTTAATTCTAAGGCTTCATCTAAAGGGAATAGTGTAAGTAGGGCTTATTGTTGTAAAACTCATGCACTAGAGAGGGAGAGAAGATTTTGAATTTAGAGGTAGCAATTTTCAGTAAAATCAGTCAATCTCCTAGATTTAAGTTGTTAAATGCAATCACAACAATCTCCCGAAATTTCAGAAAAAATGTCAGGGACCGTGGCGCTCAGGGTGCACACGGTCCTCGCAACTTTTTTCAAAATTTTCAGGGATGAAAGTTATGATGATTTTAAAGCTAATCTAAAAAAATTGAGTGATTTTACGATCTGTAGATAGGCCAAATTAAAGTTGCAATCTCAAAATTGAACCCTACCAAGATTGTTGAAAAATGCAAAATTTGAATTTTGAAAAAGAGAGGGAAACTGAAATTTTGAATTTTATGATTTTAGAGGGAATACTTAGAGCAATGCAAGCTTTGAAATTTAAAAATTGACTCAATTTCATGCAAAATTCAATTTTGAAAGTGGAAATCAAGGTTGTCGCAATTAAACATTTAATTTCAAAAGTCACAAATTGCAAAAATTTGAATAAAGCACTGAAATTACGAATGAATACCAACACACTTTTCAGATTTAGGACAGTAAGAACACAATTTTGACACAAAATTTCAATTTCAACAATTTTTGAATGACTAGGAGCCTTAATCCAAGCAATCACTAGACCAACTTTGTTTCTAATTTTGAAAGTGTTGTAATTGATAAAATCAGCCAAAATTCTGGATTTTAGCAGAAAAATACAGTAAGATCTAGCTCTTGAAATTTCGAAAAAAATGTCGGGGACGATGGCGCTCGGTGTGCACACGGTCCTCGCAACTTTTTTCCAAATTTTCAAGGATGAGAGATATTATGATTTTGTTGTGGAATCCAAAGTTACAGCCAATTTGGAGATGTTTTGATCAGTGAAATTGTCGGTCAAAGGTTTAATCAAGAGGGATTTAAAAATTAGGGTTTTGACACTTAACCACTTAATTTTCAAAATTAAAGCACAAATATGATTTGATAATTTGCAATAGAAGGGTAGATCTGAAATAAGCATTAACAATTAAACATTTCACAAGCTCAATTACTAAAAAGAAAATTTAGGGTTTTTATGCATTCACCTCTAAAATTTGCAAAAGATCAAACATGGAAATGTAATTAAGGAAGCAAATTTTTTAGATCTAACCATGAATAATCAGAAAGGATGTTCACGTCGAGTTCACAAAAATGTAAAGCACAAAATCGCGATCGAACCCTAAGTGTTCCCCCCACCACTCCAAGGAGAGAGAAAGGGGGTCACTAGGGTTGACGGTTTTCACTTAGGAGAGACTTTACATTCAAAAGAGGGGTTGAAACCCACAAGATCCAATCCCACACAATGCAAGATTGGATTCTAAATGAGTTTCAAGGGTTAAGACAGCAAGGCTACCCTCTTTTGTAAAGAATGTACATAGAAGGATTGAGCTAAGAATGCATGTAAAGTGAGAAAGATTCACTTATAAACAGAGATAGGAATATGGGATGAAGCTGCAGACCTGGAATTAGCAGTAAAATGTCGAGACGGCGCTGTCCTGCAAATTTGAGCGAAAGTTGACGAGACGATGGCGCCTGGTGTGCACACGGTCCTCCGAAAAATCCGCGAAACAAAGGGGGATCTGTTCGTCTCTGCACAAGGATTCCAGATCTTCAATCATAGCTGTGTACCTGCAACCTACACACAAAAAAGAGAGGATGATTAGGGGGTTAGGGATTAGGGGTTTGCCCTTAGGTCAAACCCCAGTTTTGGAATTAACCAAGAAATGAGAAATGCTGTAAATGTAAATGATTGTAATGTGATAAAGTACCAATACCTTGTTGTAAGAATGTTTGTATTCTTACATACGAAGGTGTAAATGTTGTTGTATGTTGTATGTTGTATGTGATCTCCTCTTCAATGGTTGAATCCTCGTCTTGAATGCAACACTTAGCCTTGAATGGAGACTTAGAATGATCAATTGCTTGAAGGAATGCTTGAATGCTTGAATGCTTGAATGTTTGAATGTCGCTTCTGCCTTTTTTTCCATCTCTACCAAAATGGGAGAGGAAATGTAGTTTATATACTTGCCAATTAGGGTTGAAAGACTGATTTTTCTGACCTTAGGCCGACCTGGGAAGATTGTTTTCCAATTTGCAAACATAAAGACCCGAGACCCAAAAGAGACCGGGCCCAAAAATAGGGCCAGGGACCAGGGCGCTAGGCGCCATGGTCCCACCTCTAGGGACAGTAGGGTGCAAGGAGGATCAGGCCAGGGTGCTGAAAAATGCAGTTTTTGATGTCATGGACAAGTTTCGAGGTCTCCATTCAGGTTCAGTGTTGCGTCGCCATCGTGAAGACCCAAAATGCGATCGAAATTGCAAGTGTTGCAATTTTAGGACGCTACAATTAATTACTTCATTAGTGGAAGAAATGGGTGATTGAGTCACAATGTGTGAATCAACTCTTAGTTCATGTGAGGATATGACCGATTCCTTCTTAAACTTTAGATTTCTCAACCATCTCTTTGTTCTTCTCACAACATTGAAAGTTCTAGCTTGAACATTGCCATCCTCCTTTTTATTCCAATAAATCTCTAGGATTAGCTTTCCTTGAACCTCTATGTCAAATTCAGGGTCTGAATTATCTTCCCCTGTATCCTCCTGTGCTCTAGATATATTGATTGGAAGCTTCATAGTAATTATTTGTTGCAACATGAACCTTGACCATAGTCTTATTCTTACCTCATAATCGTCACTGCAATTCTCCCAGGAATTCTCCAACTGAAGTTAATGACAAAAATGATTGTCCACATTTAGATTCTCGATGGCATAACCTCTACTAGAAAACTTACGTCTTGCCACATATGGCTGCACGTTCATCCTCATGAATTCCAATTTCAGGTTTAGAGTGTCAGATATAGATTTGCAGCTATAATATCCAAGCTCAATAGCTAATACAACTCCAGACTCACCCTTTTCCCCCAATCTCTTATTAATATAAGCTAGCTATCTACTTACCTCTATAAGTACATAATTGTCAAAGGCATACCTAGGCAACTTGAATGGTTGACCCTCAAAACCACCTACCTGTAGGTAAGTGAACCTGGGAAATTGAATAAAGATGCTACCATATATGCTTATGAATTCCACTGCTTCAACAAACATTCTTCTGTTCACATCCCCGTGGAGGTCAAAAGCTTGTCCTCCCGTGAAGACACCATTCCATCTATCAATTTGCTCCACATGTTTTTGCTATTGTAACAAAGGATAATAATTATACATTTTCACCCCCATCTACCCAAGGTTCATTAAGTAAACCAGGCCAATCCCTTGTACAAGCTCATATGTAGAATTGGTAAGAAGACATATAAAAACTCAACATTCCCACAAAGTTACTCAACCCTTCATGAAGTCTTTCCACAATTACCTGAGCCCAATCAAGATACTTGTCACCAGATAACAACACCTGAATGAAAAAGTATGTCCAATCTTCTTAGTAGAAAGAATGTGAGTTTCCCTTCACCCCGTTCAAAAGTATCACAATATCCCACACTTCTGTGATGAAGTGCTCTCTAGTCAGGGGCTTTGGCAGTTTTGACCCTCCTTTCTGAACTTTTAGGAGACAATTTCTAGAAATCACACTCTTGTACTTGCTTTCCTTCTCTAAGAAATAGGCATATGAGTTCCCAATGGTCCAATCCTCATATAGCTCCTTGTGTGGAATTCCCATTGCTGCCATTATTGTTTCTCTATTGATACTGACTAGCAGTTCACCATTACTAGTTCAGATACATCTATTCTCCATATCATACCTAGTCATGCAAGCAATCACCAAATCTGGACATGGGGCAACAAGAGGAAACACAATAGCTTCAACAAGACCACTTTTCACTATTTTCTCCATCATTGAACCAATTTGAGGGTTCTTGGCTCTCTCTAAGAAATCTCCTAAATCAGCATGAGCCAAGGAAGTATCTTCTAGCTCTGGTAGTATTCTCACTAGACACGAGGTCCGACCAAGCTTTGGTAATATCAGCCTCATTCTTCTTATCTATACTTTTAACCGAGAAATTCTAAAACAAGGCGAAATTTTACTCCACCAATTTAAATATTTTCTTCCTATACTGACAAATCTTCAGAGCTTAAAGAAACACAACATAGGAGGAGTCAACTCAACTTACCCATTACCACCATGAAAACTGGAAACCTTCTTAGGAAATCAGAGTTTATTTTACCTTCGGCGCCTCCAATTTTGCTCAAGTATAGCAACTGCAACCTTTACAAACTATGAAAATGAATTCATACATTCCTTTTTGAATAGACGGGAAAATATCAATAAAGCCCCACATGCTTCATAATGATTCACTTAAGCGTACAAAGTAACTATGAAATGACTAAAATCTGACACCTTCTTAATTATCCATCGCTTTCACACAAGTAGTCGATGCACTCATGATTACTTTCCATATTTAGAATTTTAAACTGCTAAAACATGGAATATTCCTTGTTGCCGCGCCACTTTCAATATCAACAAAAGCCTTAGAATCAGTTTTGAAGTGAACTTATGAACCTTGAACCATTTCACAAAGAGTTCAATAGTTCAAGCTCATTTAGGAAGTACAAAAATGAACAAGCCACACAAAAAAATACCGAGAACGAGCAACAACAATTATTATTAAACAAGAGCCTTGAACCATTGAACTATTTGAACCATTTGAATTGCTTGAAAATTGGTTCAAAGTTCAAGTTCAGAAACTGACTTAAAATATATAGACATCCACTCGTTACACAACAATATGTTGCCATGACTCATAGAAGACATTTTGAACCTTGAACCGAAAAAGGTTCACAGGTTCAAAGTTCAAAACATATAACAATAATGTGCTTGCTTTCATAAAGACAAAGACCGCAAATGACTTTTTCCTAAAATGCACTTTGAACCTTGAACCTATTGAACTTTGTTTTTAGAAAGAGTTCAATGACTTAGGTTCAAACACAAAGAGAACAAAGGACCTGACAGAAATAAAGGCACAATAAGGCAACCCGCAAGTATGAACATTTAGAATGGAAAATTGTAGGGGAGACTAACACATCCTTAGAAGAATACCCTTCAATTTTCCCTTTATTGAACTTCTTCTTACCCTTTCTTGCAAGAGAAATATTTTCATCTTCAACCTTTTTCATCTAACCTCCTCGATGAGCACTTTCATATAGCTCCTTTGAGAAGAAATCATCCCAAAACCTTGCCCAGTTGGATAGGCAATCTTTGCCAACAACACACTTGACAAACACTTCCTAGTGCTTTGAAAACCATTCAAGGTTATCTACACTAGCTCATCATCATCAATCGTCTCTCCAAAAACAACCAACCTGTCCTTGACCTGTGTCAGCCTGGACAAGGAAGAGGTCATGCTATTGCCCTTGGACAGCTTAGTGTTATGCAATTCATCTTTGAGCATCATCTTATGACTTTGATAGTTGCTCTGATAAATTTTTGTGAGCATATCCCACATTTCCTTGGTAGTTTCTTTTCCAGATAGAAGATGAATCAAATGATCTCTTACCCCATCAAGGATAATCATCTGAGCCTTGGCCTCCTTAAATTCATCTGAATATAGGGAAATAGGTTCATTTGTTGGTGGAACCACTTCTTTACTATAATAGATCCATAGCCTATTCTCCTTGAGAACGGATGTGTAATGGTGAGAAAAGGGTGAATGATAGATCAAGAGGAAAACTACCCTTTCCCTCGAAGAGAGATGAAAGGCTCACTATTGATTACCCTTCAAACACTTTTCACCATGTAACATTAGGAAGAGTAGAGGATCATTCACTAGATTCAATCTCTCGACATGAAGATGGTAGATTAAATTCTGAATGAATTGGGAATGATAAGTTGATCCCCTCTTCCTTGTTTGAAATGGAAAGAAATTGATTGAATCATGTAGTGCACAAGTGACAAAGAACTGATTATAACTTGAGATCAGAATATGGGATGAAGCTATGCACTTGGATCTGGTAGCAGTATGTCCAGATGAAATCGCCTTGCAAATTTGAGGAAAATTTGCCTGGACCGTGGCGGGAATGTAGACGGTCCTTTGAAAAAACCGCGAAATGGAAAGGGTTTTTCTGCCTCTGCAAATGGAGCCTGAATCCTAAAGTACAGTTGTGCACTTGCAACCTACACACATAAAAGAGAGGAAAAGGGGTTGGGATTGGGGGTTTGCCTTTAGGTAAAATCCAAGTTTTGGAATTAACCAAGTAATGAAAGAAAGTACTTCCAAGTAGCTGTAAAAGAAAGAGTGAATTGTAAATCACCTCAAGGGAGGTTGTGATAGAAATGTTGATAGAAATGCTTGTGTGGAATTGAATGTTGAAATCAATCTCCTCTTCAATGGTTGAATCCCTGACTTGAAAATGCTTAATGCTGGAAAATAATGCTTGATCTCATGTAAACTTCCTGCTCATCCCACCTATGCAAATGAGAGGACAAATGTGCACTAAATACATGATAGAGGATTTTATTTTCATCATGGGTCGACATCGGGGGAGTCTCCTTCCCAATGCACAACCAACAATGCAATCCTAGGAAGGGTCCGACCCCAAATAGGGCAGGGACAAAGGCGTCATGCCCCTATGCAAGAGGGGACAGTGCCGCCACGCACTTGTCCTACCCTTGTCTCTAGGGTAGAGTGCGGACGGGGTGATGTAGAGGCCAAGGAAGAAGTTGTTTCTAAGGGCTGAGCAATCTCTGATCTTCGATCAGGCTAGAGGATTCGAACTCGCTTGCATGAGGACCCTAATACAGTCAAAAATTTCTAGGGTCGCAATTTTATGACACTACAAGGTGTAATCCAAACCTTCCACTATAAGAAGTTAGACTCGTCCTCAAGCTTGTCCTCATATCTAACAGTAGTTGTCATAGTCACAGAAAAAACTAGAGACAAAATTCTAATTCTGATTTCTTTAAATCTGCATCATAGATCTTGGCTTCACATTTAGAGTTTGGAGCTCTGATACCATGTTAGTTTCTCATTGCCCAACTTTTAAATTAAGAGAACAATAAATTTTATAGAATAACACAAAAACAATTCTTGTCTATCTGATTTATAACAATTAATGATGCAATTGGATAATTAACAACTAATAACAACTGTGGGGGAAAAACTGCAAATATTGGATCTTCTATTCAGCTTCATTAGAAAACTTTCCTTTTAGAATAGTCCTAGTTTGCTACAACGATCTTACATTTATAGCTCTACTATTTTGATCAACATGCAAGAGAAAATAAACTTTCCTTATGTGATGCAAGAGAAAAGAAACTTTCCTTGCATAACTCAACCTAACACATACATAAACTTTCTCTTGAAATTAATTCAATCTCACAAATCCAGTTGTTTGCCTCGAAACATTCTATTACTAAATAGGAAACATACTGTTGTTGAATATCCAACTCGAACTGCACTTAAGAAACTCCACTCTCCACATCATGGGATACTTTTAAGATACAAAAAAAATCAACAAAGTATTTAGTGAGAAGAATGCGTTTGCTGTGCAGCAATATCAAGTGTGTCTAAAGATTAAGAATGTTCTTGTCAAGGATGAAATGGAGAGGCGGCTTCTGAGTAGAAGTCAGAATCGTAAACATTACTATGACCTATTCATTCAAAATAACGCATAAATATATTCAGTGAGTGCGTGATGATGACAAGATAAGGCGTGAGGAGATCGTCTAGTGGTATTTGAATGCTATATGTGCCTTTAGTGTTGAAATTTATTGTATGAATACACAAAGAAGATTCACTGGCGCTAAACAATTGCAGATGAGTTTGTGAAGGGAGAAAAAAAATCAATCTCCAACAATTAAATCACGGTACACTTATTTTTATTTTTCAAAAGTGCAATTAATAAGGAGAAGATTTATTAGGTTACACACAAGTTAATGGTAGAAGCATTTTATTTGGGTTAGAAACAATAACAGATGAAGTTGATTCTTAAAAATAATATATTAGTGTGTAAGGAGGTAATGATTGACTACCGGGTAATGCATGGTACACTTCAATCGATATTAATTTGATTTGATGGTATAACGACAAATAAGAATCTGTTTTGAAGAAAAAAGATGCATAGAAGATTGAGTGCAAGAAGAGGATATGGTTTGGAAATAAGTTGGAAGTTTTATTTAGTGAAGTATTAAAAGGAGGTCTAAGGATTTTTTGTTTTTATTTTGGAGTAATAAAGAAAACAAGGGCTTGTTTTATTTTTTTAGGTATATGGATTCATCATTGGTTGAAGTTGATATCGTTATGTTTTTAATCATGATTATACATATATCAAACATTGCTCATGTTTATAGAGTCATATTTTTTACATTTGATAAACTCTTTGAATGTTTGAATGGATCTTCTAATAGTTATGATTGGACATTCAAGGCTATCTTTTCTACACCTAATAAGGCCTCCAAGGACTCTCAGGAGTCATCAAATGGATAAAGTGTAATGGGTCATCTTGAAGGCTAGCGACACCAAAGAATGGATGAATTTCCATCATCTCAAGATAGGAGCTCAATTTAAGATGGTGTCTTGCATGAGAAGAATTGTTGGCTTTTCTTTTTAACTTTCCTTTAGATTTCATATTTTATGTTGATAGATTTGAAGAATACATGTGCATTGTGAAGGTCATGTTTTGGATGTCTATGTTTGGTATTTGTTGTTGAGCTCAATATGGACTGATGGTCCAACAAGCTTCAAACTATGTGATTGAGAATTATACCCTTTCACAATAATTAGACAAAGATAGAGACTTGTCATATCTCTTAGCAATTGTTGTCAAATAATTCAACTCTAATTTGAGGGTTCAAGATTAAGATCTCAAGAACACAACACAAAGCTACAACCCTTAGAGGGTCATGTGGTAGCTCAATGGATCCCTCTTGATGCAATATTTTCTTCTTAAGGAGAAGATATTCTTAAAAAAAAGTTGTATTCATATTATGTTATCAACAAGTTTTGTGGTGTAAGCCTTAAGGGGGGGACCCTTGATACTTTGGGGGAATGTTAGCATAAATATTAACTACTATGACATTATTAGCTGTGTAGACTTTATTGTGCACTTATATCAACTTCTCAACTGCAAACTGCATATAGCCTATATTAAACCTTGCATCATATGAATAAATAAACATTCAACATTCAACATTTTGTTCCTTAACATGTTGGGTGTATTTATATTATTGCATAATCTTGTATCATAACTTGCAAGTTAGAAATAAAAGGAGTTTATTCATTGCTATCATTTGAGTTGATTGTGCATATTATGGGTTCATATTGCATGTATGTAATATGCATAGCTCAAAGGATCCATTCAAAGGGATATAACCCTAATTTACATCTTTTGACCATTTGCAACTTAATAATCTCCTATACTTAATTAGAGTTCCATAAAATATTTAATCAACAACCAGTATAGTGTAATCTTGGTGATAGATGATTTATATTTACTCATGCACATGATTGTTGGTATTTGTCTTTAATTATTTTATTGAATACCTCTAAGTAATACCCACCTAGGTTTTGAAAGTCCTAAATTGAAGGGGGATTCTCAATCGTATTAACTGGCCTCTTATATATGTCATTATCCAATAATAACCCCTATCTCTATTTTAGGTTAATATGCATCCCCTTATCTTGGATAAGTGGAGCTATAATTATGAGAGCCAACACAATTTAAGTACAATACAAGTAAAATCAATGGTTTGAGTGCTAATAGAAGGGTTGACCAACCATGAAAAGAGTCCTTCCCATATAATTTGATAAATGATCAAGACAATTCTCCATTTAAAAAATTATATGTCTAAAATATTTGATTCCATATGTAATATTTAAGAGACAAATCTTATGAAAAAAATTTAGTGATATTTTACTAATAGTATCCATAGAAATCCAAATCCATCATTTTGATATCATAAACAATACATGATTTCCTTTAAATAAGTGGTTATGATAATTTGACTAAAATCACTATAGTTTTGGTACTTGTAATTTATGATAAATAAATTTTTATTATAGGAAATATAAATTTTATAACTAGAATATTTAGTCCTATGAGTGAATAATGAGTGCCACTAATATTTTTGATATTAAACTAATGTAAACTAAGAAAGAGTACCTATTTTCCAAATAAGTACCTTTTAATCTATATTTGTATTGTGTTATGTAAAATTGTAGGTTCATGGATTTGGGAGATGTCTATGGTCATGGATCAATCCTCTACAATTGGAATCATCCCTACTTAATGTGTAATTCTATCTTATAACTTGCATAATGAATGATTGTTTTCTATACTCTTCCTAAAGATCTAGGGACTTGTAAAATTTATAAATATCTTAAAGGGTGATTATTACATCATAAAGAGACATGTTCTCCAAGTTCAACCCCTCAAAAGTCTATAGTAATTAAATAGATTAGTTAAGATCCCTAATATTAAGATTCATTACACTTTTTTTGAATGTATTGAATTAAAATGTTTTTCTAATATTTGCTTGTAATGCTCCAAGATGATATAATATATGTATTTCAAATGTGTGGAAATGAATTCATTGAATGTCTTTAAATGATAGCACATAACATCAAATTATACCAAACATATATTTTGTTGGCTTAAGATAGGTGTAGCATCATAGATTGTAACTGATACAATTTATACCTAATGTTTGTGCTCCTACTTTAGTGTGTCCCATTTTCATTCTCCCTTGTCCTTTTTTGGTCCCTTTTACTCCAACCTTGATGTCACCCATTGACATTGTTGAGTGGGCCCCATCCTGGAGTTGTCTCTTCCTGATTTCTATGTTTCTGGTCCTATTTCTTAAGGATCGGGGCATGGTGATCCTTGTTCCTAGACCAGTGTTTCCCAAAATGCCTTGGTCCCCACTAAGGAGGACCCAATTTGAATATGGGTAGTCAATCCCCATCCCTGATGGATTGTGGTCCTCATGGCTACACTTGACCATTGACCACCAGCCTAATTGATAATTTACCTAGGGAATTCTATATAAAGACATCCTATCAATTCATTTAGACATGCATTCCCTATCCATAATATTCATGTGTCTATCAAGCATTCAAAGTTGCATTTCATCCTTCAAGCATTATGGAGCAAATTTAAATCAATCTTCATGAAACTATGCATGTTTGATTAGGTTTTTCATGTTCATGTGTTTTTCATGCCATTACAATCAAAGGGAATTGCATCATCAATATTTCTCTCAACCATTGTAGATCTGAGGTATATCTCCTAGCATTTACTTCAGTATATACATTATTCAATTCAAGGTAAATTCCTAAATTGGGGTTTGACCTAAGGAAAACCCCTATCCACAACCTTTTTTCTTTCTTTCTATGTGTAGGGAATTGACTCAGGAGTTGTACTCAACAATTTTGATAGAGTTGATGATGATGAATAGGTTCATTTTTCAACAGAGTGATTTGATTAGGGTTTTCATGTTCATGTTTTTGTCATGGCATTACATTCAACATTTGTGATTACATTCAAAGAGAATTGCATCATCAATCTTTCTATCAACCATTTTAAATCTGAGGTATATCTCCTAGCATTTACTTCAGTATTTACATTATTCAATTCAAGATAAATTCCTAAATTGGGGTTTAACCTAAGAAAAACCCCTATCCACAACCTTTTTTCTTTCTTTCTATGTGTAGGGTATTGAATCAAGAGTTGTAATCAAGAATTTTGATATAGTTGACGATGATGAATATGTTTATTTTTCGACAAAGAGAAAGTTGGAGGACTAGGGAGAATCTCTACTACCTAGTCAAAAAAAAATAGTTCAAACTTATAGGAATAAATTTCAATTCTCTTCTTTTACCTAGATTATAGTTAGTGGCTCTGTTAGATATCTATAGCATTTTGTTTTCATCTATTTTACTACAATTGCCCATTGTTTTACCCTAATTTCACAACTTACATCCAAATTTCAACTCAAAAGAGGGAGACAACAAAAATGGTGAATCTAATCAAAATTTCAGCTCTTTTCCTATTTGGATTATGGCTAGATATATTGGATTCGCCTCTCTTTTAATGTATTGGTTCTATAAAAGTTGTAGAATATAGCCTCACAAAACCTAGTGAACACCTGTATGCAGATAACCTGTCACAACAATGGAAGATTCACAAAACACAAAGATTGCTTTGAAAACCTAGAGCAAAAGAATTCAATAATGATAATAAGTTTAATGAATTAAAAAATGGATCAATCCTTATAAAAGGAGATCAAATCTAGAAAGGGAAAACTCTAAAAGCAATTAATAATTAATAGTAAATTAATTATTAATATTCCTAAGTTTAGCTTCCCAAATTTAGCTTAAGTGAAATAGAGAAAAGGTGACTTAATAATTAAATTAATATGATTTAATTAATCAAGTAAACTAATACGTTTACTCTAACCCCCACCCCCTCGCCCCCCTTAAGATGAAGATAGGGAGAAGCTAAAAAACAACTAAGGACTAGATGCATGAAAGCCAAAAAATGGGTCCCGACAACAAGGCTTGATGAGGTACCCATGTACAAAAGATCTTTCACAACTGGAGAAAAAGAGAAAACCAAATGGGAAAAAATCCTCTCCTAAAGAGAGAAATACAAGTGAAGCACTGGAGAAGCCTCTAAACAAGAGAATGTCCCAGAAAAAAGGAACAAAAGATGAGCATGAAGAATCACTAAAGCATGAAGAAGTTGCAAACATTGTCATCGAATGATTGCTATGATGTTGAAATAAGAACCTCCTTTGAAACAAAAGATGGCCAGGATCAAGAAGACATGAATCTGCATGAGTGAACTCAATGGCACTACTTGAATTCGAATAAGATGGAAAACACAGTCAAAACATCTGGAACTCAAAGATACAAATGGCACAAGTACCAATAATTTGAAGAACTGATCAAATTAAAAAATGGAAGGTCACCTCCATAAATAGGAATGCAAGAGTGTCCATATGGTAAGTATTCCATCTCATCGAAATGCATAGGTAACTAGCCTATGCATCTGCCTAGTTAATAGGAGCAAATACTGAATACATAGCTCACTTCAATATGAAACCAAGGAAGCATTAGCATCAATAGTAGAAACCCTCCCGTAATGTTGACAAATGAGAGGTATGATAGGTACACTGAATCTAAAAGCCATAATGTAGTGCATGAAAAAAAATCAAGAACATCTAATTGCGCAGATATGAAAGTACAAGCAAATACAAAGGGTGTGTGAACCAATGCACACATGCATGAGAAAGATATGAAGGAAAACAAAGGCAAACATCAAACCCCCATGGCACTTTATATCATAGTGTAGGTACAATAAGGCACAAAACTGATGTGCAAGATCCCATAGTACATGTGCAATACGGAGGCAGTTTATCTTAATGCATTTACAAAATCATAAGTGCTTACAATGAAAGCTCAGAATGTCAAAAAAACACATAAAATTGGAAATACATGAAAAACAACCAAAAAGGAGTCATCCCATGTAAACTAGAAGTTTCCACAAGCTCATATGTCCAAGTAATTCACCAAAGTATGAAAAAATAATAAAATTGAATAAAATGTACTTGGAGTAAAATCTGGAAAAAATGCATGGATAGTTGTGAAGAGCTCTTAAATACCGTCCCAACGCCACTGGAATCGCGAAAAACAAAGAAACTAGCGAAAAGTTATGAGCTCAGGACTAAAAACAACACCTCTGGCTTCAAATGGTTATAGAATATACTGGCAGAAAAACCAATTGATGAAACCCACATATTTGGAAAGTAGACGAAACCAGATTTCCAATGATATCTTGTTTGCCAAAAACCAATATCGTATGCCAAAGTTATGGCGAAAAAAAAACCCCCCTCTTTTAGGGCACAGAGGGTCAAATGGGGCCATTATGCAGTCTATATTGCTGACGTTAGCAGCCAAAAATCAAAATCCCTTAAAAAAAAAATTTGACAAAAATTTTCTGACACAGGTTAGGTATGACCGTATGGATTTTCGTGCCTCAAAAAGTGTGCCAATGAAAAAATCTTGCCCTAGATGTCCCTGATGTTGAAAATAGGAAAATTATATATCAAAATTCATGGAATCAGCCTTTTTAATCCATTCATGATGTCCATTTTTGCCCAAATTTCTCGAAAAAATAGTTGTCCCCCTTGATCACAAAAAAAACTGAATTTTCAAACCCTCACAGATTTGGCCTCGCGAACCAAAAATTGACAAACAAAAGGTCAATCTTGACTATTTGACATGTGTCAGATTCAATGGTGGGGTCCAAATTAACCTAAATTGGACAGAAGACCTGGGGTGGGTGCAAGAAGTTGAGTCCCACTTTTGGGCAAAAAGTGGAAGTCTTTTCCCTATTTTTCAAATTTGTTGTCGATTGAAGTCAAAATTTGAGGTACTTAGAGTTTGAATCTGAAAAAAATTTAGTACTAGAAAATGTAGTGCTTGGAGTCTAATTTTCAAATATGTAATTTATTTCAATATCCACATGGTAGAAATTACTATTTAGTAGGCATATTTTAAAAACCACTTTTTCAAAATGCTTGTTTCAAGACCATACCACACATGTGTACGACCACCATATTTTGATGTAAATAAAAGAATGTTTGCAAATCCTTCTCAGAAAAGATACCTAATACACCAAATATTGATGAGAATGTTTTTTCGTATTTTTTTATTGAATATATTTTTTAAAAATAATTTTTAATTGACTATAAAGTACATTTTCAAAACATCTAGTGTACGACCACCATAATTTGATGAAAATTTCATATTATTTAATTTTTTTTTAATCTTTAACATAATTGTATGTAGATTGATGTCATATAATTTATTTTCAAAAAAACCTAAAAACAAAAAAAGTTATTAAAGTTTTATAAAACCTCACTATTTTACATTTAGGAACCACTTTTGATTAAAAAATAATGCAAAAATAGTAAAACTAATCATATCACTATGAAATTTACATTTTTGAAATTCCGATAGTGAGAACTCTAATAGGTTTTTGTGTCATCAAAAAATACGATCAGGAAGACCTTCAAAAAATTATGGCAAGGTAGAAATCTAGTATTCCAATGCGTTAGCCATTTTTTTCCAGAGGTCCAAGCATAGGCTTGGTCCCACCAAGCCTAACCCAAAGCCAAAACCGAGGCATAGGTATGTTTCCCACTCCATCTTTTATGAAACGGGCAACTATTATTTAAAATTCAAAAAACAGGCACCCGTTTTGAAATTTATAGCACTTTAAGAAACATGTGTTCATTTTTAGAAATGGGTGCCCGTTTCTAAAAATCATGCACCCGTTTCTCTATGGTGGTCTGATCCTAAACGAGCACCCATTTTTCAAAACGTGCACCCATTTTATTTTTATGGGTCAAGGCTTTGAAGCTAAATGGGTATGATAGTTCTGATACTTAATGATAAGTACAGATGCCAAGCTAATAAGATGAGAGGGGGGGTGAATCATACAACCTTAATCTTCCATAAACACAACAGATTCAACCTCAGTAACATATACTTCAACAATATAATCAAAACTGCTAAACATGCAAACTCAAAAGCATATAAACATCATAAAACTCATAACACCAGATTTAACGTGGAAACCCAAATAGGAGAAAACCACTGTGGGATTTTGGACCCACTAAGAAATATACTCTTCTAGAGTATGCTCGGTTAAAAGCAAATCCTATTAAAGATTACAAACACATTGCTAGATGTGACCCGGTTAAGGGATTTCCCTTAGATCTGTTAGGATCTTCACCTTATTAGAAGTGACCTTGTTAAAGGATTTCAAACACTCAATCAGAATGTCACCTTGCTAGAGGGTTTTACAAATAAGACTGTTGAGTCCACTCAGTTAAGAGATTTTCTATCACTTTACAAAATAACAGTAATAAAAATCTATCTGCAACTTCACATTTAAAATGCTAAACCAGATTCTTATTTGCTCAATACAATAGGACTTGTCTTGTCCATTTGTTGGGCTCTATACTCTATTATTCAAACAAGTCTTCAAGCTTCTGTGCTCAGTAATCACTATGTAGCATCCCTATGCATACACTTGCTTGCATACATTGTTTATCAATAGTTCCTTATTTATAAACAATTCACCAACCGCTTAATCTCCTTGATCACATTTCCCATGATCAATCATAGCCATCAAATCTTCAAACTTGACCAGGTTCAATGTATCCTTCGATCTGAAAAATGTTTTACCCCACCTTGGAACTTGTGCTAGGGTATTGCGGTTCAATCTGAGTTGTAGATCTTCTTGCCGATTTTCCTTTACCATAAATTCTTTAACAAACTTCATGCATGACATACCAATCATTTAATCAATTCCAGCTCATCAGCTTCCTTCATTAAATAATGCTTTTATTCATTCAATGCATTTTGTTATTACTTAGTTGCAACTTGGTAAATACTAAACTTCACTTGGTAGACATTCTACCTTCATTAACCAATAGCGATAACCTTAGGGTTTACTGACTAGGTTCCTTAGGGTTTACCGACTAGGTTCTTTGCTCGGTAACATAGTATAGTATTAACCTTACAATTAACAACATATGTAGGATATCAAAACAATCTAAACATCATGATCTCATCATTGTCTAACTCAGTAATAGTTGCACATTGAATAACTTATTCCTCCCCTTATTCATCACATTCTTTCTATGTCTTTTACTGACATCTTTATACTCATCAAATCATACTTCTTAAGATATGGCAACATCATGCTAAATTAGAAAATCAATTTCTTGACATCAATGACAAAATAATAATATTAAGACAGTAAACATCCTTAATCAATTATATCCATAATTATCAACAACCTTCTCAATATCCTTATTGAAATGCCAACGATCTCTCCTTGTCTGTTATAATGCCAACAATCTCCCCCTTTGGCATTGCTGGCAAAACCAATTGATTTGACCTAACTGATTCGGATTGCTGTGAGATTCTGAAATGCTGAAATGCTCTCCCTATCATCAGTCTTGTCCCCGATACATTAGTCTTCTCCCCTTTTCTTCAATCTTCTCTCCCTTTGATAACAATTTCAAAAAGTACAGAACTAAAACATAATTTCTTCTTGTATGAAGTGATTTCCTACTGTTATGTGTCAACTTAGTCTCAGTCAAAGCATTTTGTCTTCAATTCCTCTTTGCTGTATTTGTTTCCTGCACACCTTTAGAAAACATCCTAAAGTGTGTAAATCAACATCAACTCCTAAAAGATATTTTGTAGAGTCATCGAATTGATGCGTTCACCGAACTCGATCAGTGAATGGAAGATAGGGTTAGGACCCTTAACTTACTTCTGAGATACTCAAAAGTGTCCCTTGGCAGTGGCTTGGTAAAAATATCTGCTATTTGTTCCTTTGTGCTAACATACTCCAACACCACTTTCTTCTCTTGAGCTTCTTCTCTAAGATAATGATATTCAATAGAGATGTGCTTTGTCTTAGAGTGCATAACAGGATTTTTTGAAATGTTAATGGCACTAGTATTATCACAGAATATAGTTACTAGCTTGGTAACTTTCTCATTTATACCTTCCAACAGTTGTTTGATCTCAGCCATAATCTTCAGTTCCTGTCAAGTATCTAAAAATTCTCTTGATTGCTGTCATGTATGTTTCCTTAGGATGTGCAGAGAATCTTACAACTATACCTACTACATGTGCTATGTCTGGCCTACTCTGAACAACATATTGTAGCTTTCCAATCATGGATCGGTAAAGTGTCTCATCAACAGATGTAGATTCATCATTCTTTGATAGTTTACAGTTGGTAGTCATAGGAGTACTTACTGGTTTTGACTCTTCAATTCCAAATTTCTTCAAGATTTCCTTTATGTAGTTGGATTGTGTAATAAAAATCTCATTTTTCATTTCCAGTATCACATCTCAAATTCTTTGCTCATTTCATTTCCAAAGTTCTTGCATAGAGAGTCATTTCCACAAAATATAATATCATCAACAAATATGGCTGAGATCAGTATTCCATTTTCATCATTCTTCATGTACATATTGTTGTTTTCACTTGTTCTTATAAAACCAATCTTGATTAAATAAGAGTGAAATCTTTCATACCATTCTCTAGGTGCTTGTTTTAGACCATATAAAGCTTTGCTCAATTTACATACCCAATCTTTATTCTTGTCTTCAACAAATCCTTTAGGTTGTTCAATAAAAACTTCTTCTTCTAATATACCATTCAGAAATGCAGATTTGACATCCATTTGATATACCTTGAAATTCTTGAAAGCAGCATATGCCAACAATGTTCTTACTCCTTCAAGTCTAGGCATAGGTGCAAAAGTCTCACCATAATCAATTCCTTCTTCTTGGGCATAACCTTTGCAAACTAGTCTTGCTTTATTTCGAATGACCTCACCTTTTTCATTCATCTTGTTTCTGAAAATCCACTTTGTACCAATTACATTTTTGTCCTTTGGTCTTGGAACCAATGTCCACGTGTCATTCTTCTTGATTTGATCAATCTCTTCTGTCATAGAATTTATCCAATCTTCACTATTAAATGCCTCTTTCACTATCCTTGGTTCAAATTCAAATATCAGACATGTGTTCTATCTCAGTTTGTTCCTTGTCATCACTAGATCATCCTTATCTCCTATAATCTAACTTGATGCATGATGTCTTCTGACATACTTGGCTAATACAGGCTTGGTAGGCTCTGCATGATCTTCTTCATCACTTGGTAACTAGACATTATCTTCATTTCCTTCAACAGTTCTCTCGGTAAGACTTGTCGGTTGAACATAGACAAATTCATCATAATCTTCTGGTTCTTTGGAGTTTCCTTCATCATTTCTTTCTGCAAATTCATCAATTTTCACATTTACACTTTCTACTATTTTGTTAGATGATTTGATCAGACATTTAAATGCTTTACTTGTAGAAGAATAACCTAGAAATGTTCCTTCTTCACTTTTCTGATGAAACTTTCCATTTCTATCATCTTTGTGAACATAGCATCTACTTCCCAAGATTTTGAGGTAACTTACATTAGGTTTCTTGTCATACCAGATTTCATATGGTGTCTTCAAAGTTCCTTTCTTCAGTTGTACTCAGTTCAGGGTGTAAACTGTTGTACTTATTCCTTCTCTCCAAAATGTTTGTGGCACTTTCTTTTGAATCATTAGGGTCCTGGCACAATCCACAATAGATTTGTTTCTTCTCTCAGCTATTCCATTTTGTTGTGGAGTTCTCGGTGCAGATACTTGTCTTTTTATACCATGATCATTGGAGAATAAGTTGAACTCCTCAGATGTGAACTCTCCTCCTCTATCTAATCTAAGACATTTCAGTTGTCTTTCTGTTTCATTTTCAACTCTTGCCTTGTACGATTTAAACATTTGAAAAGCTTATGATTTTTCTTTTAAAAACATAACTGACATCATCCTTGAGTAATCATCCACAAATAATATGAAATATTTATCACCATAATAACTTTGAACTTTCATAGGACCACAAAGATCAGTGTGCACAAGATCCAAATTCCCTTAGAAGTGTAGGACTTACTTGTAAAGCTTGATCTTGTTATCTTACCCATCTGGCATCCTCAGCACATAGTATTCTCAGGTTTTTCAAGACTCGGTAGACCTCTTACTTGGTGCTTCTTGCTTATTTTGATCAGATTATCAAAATTTACATGATAAAACCTTTTATTCCATAACCAGGTATAATCTATCTTTGCATATAGGCACTTGTTCTGAGTTGAGTCAAGATGAAATATATTACATTTTGTTTGTGCCTCGGTAGCAGCTAACTTTCCATGCTTGTCATGAACTTTGACAATTCCTTTCTTAAATTCTATTTGGTAACCCGTATTGCTTAGTTGTGCTACACTCAACAAATTATATTTCAAACCTTGAACCCATTAAATATCATTACATTTTGCATTGTCAAGAAGTGTTATAGATCCTTTACCTTTTACCAGACATGGTGCATCATTACCAAATCTTACATAACCTCCATCATAATCTTCTAACATAACAAACTTGTGTTTATCACCTATCATGTGATGTGAGCATCCACTATCTATGATCCAAGAATCATTAGTATTTATGTGAGATATTAGGGTTTTTTCTTCATACCTTTCTTCATCTGATCCATCTTTGATAGCCACATAAACTACTTCCTCTGTATTAGTTTCATCTGATTTATCACCATTGGATTCCTTATGAGCTATTAAGCATGACTTTCTATCTCTTCTTCTGGAGTCTCACTGTCCTCTGTAATGATTATCTTTTTGTCTGTCATCTCGGTAATCTCTCTTTCTAGTAGAATAAATTTGTCAGGATAGTTAGAAGCCATATGTCCTATCTTATCACAATTGAAACATTTCAAAGGTAGTTTTCCTTTATACTTACCTTTGCCTCTCGGTAACCTTCTGGCTAATAGTTCTTCAAACTCTTCTTTCTTTCTGATTTCCTCATAGAATTTGTGTACTTCTTCCATGTTCGTGCGAAATCTTTCACTTGCTCCACTGTGATCCCCTTTAGTGTACTTACTCATTCTATCATTGTAATCATCAGATTCACCAATATGAAAAGAACTAAATGCAGACTCAACTTTATTTATCGATGACCCACTATAATCAAAGTTACTTAACTCAAATGTATGTAGCTTACTAATAGTAGCATCTAAAGAAACTGGCATATTTGGTACAGACCTCAATTCATTGATTGCAGAGACTTAGACTGCATAAGCTGGTAGAAGGGTTCTTAACAACTTACTTGTTATATCCTTTTCTTCAATAGTTCCACCTGCTCCTTTGATTTGATTGACAATCTCCTTTTAGTCTTGTACTATACTGGGTTATGTTCTCACCTTCATTCATCCTCATAGATTCAAGTTCTCCTCTTAGACTATCCACTTTTTCTCTTTGAACATGTTCATCTCCACCATACACAAATATGAGCTTGTCCCACATTGCCTTTCCATCATTGCAGCCTTCTAGATCATTAAACTCTAAATCGGTCAATGCAGATGTTATTTCAATCATTGCTTGAGAATGTTCTTTCTTTGCCTTTATCTCTTGCATTGTCAATGGATAGGTGCTCGGTGTAATGAAATCATTCTCTAGATAATATACTACATATTCTCCAACTCCTGATAGGTGTAGCTTCATCCTTTTCTACCATGTAGAGAAACTTGACTTGTTAAGCTTTGTTGCATCCCTCTTATACATCTTTGGATCTTTGCCTCAAGTAGCTTTAAACTTTTTCTTCCAGAGTACAAAGCTCTGATACCAATTGATAGTTCTGATACTTAATGATAAGTACAGATACCAAGCGAATAAGATGAGAGGGTTTGGGGGGGGTTGAATCATAAAACCTTAATCTTCCATAAAAACAACAGATTCAACCTCGGTAACATATACTTCAACATTATAATCAAAACTACTAAACATGCAAACATGCAAACTCAAAAGCATATAAACATCATAAAACTCATAACACCAGATTTAACATGGAAACCCAAATAGGGAAAAACCACTGTGGGATTTCGGACCCACTAAGAAATATACTCTTCTAGAGTGTGCTCGGTTAAAAGAAAATCCTATTAAAGATTACAAACACATTACTAGATGTGACCCGGTTAAGGGATTTCCCTCAGATCTGTTAGGATCTTCACCTTGTTAGAAGTGACCTTGTTAAACGATTTCAAACACTCAATTAGAATGTCACCTTGCTAGAGGGTTTTACAAATAAGACTGTTAAGTCCACTCGGTTAAGAGATTTTCTATCACTTTACAAAATAACAGTAATAAAAATCTATCTGCAACTTCACATCTAAAATGCTAAAGAAGATTCTTATTTGCTCAATACAATAGGACTTATCTTGTCCATTCGCTAGGTTCTATACTTTGTTATTCAAATAGGTCTTCAAGCTTCTGTGCTCGGTAATCACTATGTAGCATCCTTGTGCATACACTTGCCTACATACATTGTTTATCAACAGTTCCTTATTTATAAACAACTCGCCAACCACTTAATCTCCTTGATCACATTTCCCATGATCAATCATAGCCATCAGATCTTCAAACTTGACCAGGTTCAATGTATCCTTCAATCTGAAAATGTTTTACCCTGCCTAGGAACTTGCATACATTTCTTGGAACTTGTGCTAGGGTATTGCGGTTCAATCTGAGCTATAGATCTTCCTACTAATTTTCCTTTACCATAGATTCTTTAACAAACTTCATGCACGACATACCAATCATTTAATCAGTTCCAGCTCATCAGCTTCCTTCATTAAATAATGCTTTTATTCATTCAATGCATTCTATTATTACTCGGTTGCAACTTGGTAAATGCTAAACTTCACTCGGTAGACATTCTGCCTTCATTAACCGATAGCAATAACCTTAGGGTTTACCGACTAGGTTCCTTAGGGTTTACCAACTAGGTTCTTTGCTCAGAAACATAGTATAGTATTAACCTTACAATTAACAACATATGTAGGATATCAAAACAATCTAAACATCATGATCTCATCATTGTATAACTCGGTAATAGTTGCCCATTGAATAACTTATTCCTCCCCTTATTCATCACATTCTTTCTGTGTCATTTAGAGACATCTATATACTCATGAAATCATACTTCTTAAGATATGGCAACATAATACCGAATTAGAAAATCAATTTCTTGACATCAATGACAAAATAATAATATTAAGACAGTAAACATCCTTAATCAGTTATATCCATAATTATCAACAACCTTCTCAATATCCTTATTGAAATGCCAACAGGGTGCCTGTTTCTTGAAAAATAGGCACTCGTTTCTAGCAGCAAACTTTTTTGCTCGCAGACTTCCATGGAATTGGGACCCAACTTCTTGCACCCACCCCCTGATTTAGGTAAAATCTCCCAATTAGAAGAATAGGAAAACCTCAGGTTTGAAGCTCTGATACCATGTAAAAGTTGTAGAATACAACCTCACAGAACCTAGTGAACACCTGTATGCAAATAAGTTGCCACAACAATGGAAGATTCACAAAACACAAAGATTGCTTTGAAAACCTAGAGCAAAAGAATGCAATAATGATAATCAGATTAATGAATTACAAAAGGGACCAATCCTTATAAAAAGAGATCAAACCCAAAATGGGAAAAACCTAAAACAAATTAATAATATGATAAATTAATTATTAATATTCCTAAGTTTAGCTTCCCAAATTTAGCTTAAGTGAAATAGAGAAAAGGCGACTTAATAATTAAATCAATATGATTTAATTAATCAAGTAAACTAATAGCTTTACTCTAAATCTTAATTGGTGAAACCCTAATTTTATTTCATTACGATAGGAAGGTGAGTGAGTCATTTGACCAAATTTGTTTTTTCATTTTAAAAATGAGAGGGAAAAGTTTTCAATGATGGGGTTTCCCCTAAAATTACAAGCATATCCCATGATTCACAATTGATTCTCAATCTAGGTTTTAACATTCTAATTGATCGAACCTAGGATTCTAAGTCATATGCCTAGGGTTTCATTCTAATTAAATAAATACAATAAATTTAATAATATAAAACTTTCCTAAATGAAAGAGATTTGAAATCCAAAATAATTTCAAGAAACAAAGAATATACTATTGGCCATATGATGGAATTGATTTTGTGTTGCACTGATGTTTTGCCATTGATGTCAACACTTGTTGTTATGGTTGTTTACTGACCTCTAGTAGATGGATTGGATTGGGAAGTTAATCAGTTGATTGCCACCGATATGATCTAGATGATGGAATATGTTTGTATCTAGATATGATTCAGTCAGTTGGTATTGACTTGGTGATCGGATGCTATCTTATGTTCAAGTAAGCTTTCTTTATTGGTCTAGTAAGAGTTTCACTAGTAGAGCTTTATTGAAGATCTTTGTGATAGTTCTGATACTTAAAGATAAGTACAGATGCCAAACTAATAAGATGAGAGGGGGGGGTGAATCATACAAACTTAATCTTCCATAAAAACATCAGATTCAACCTCTCTAACATATACTTCAGTAATATAACCAAAACTGCTAAACATGCAAACTCAAAAGCATATAAACATCATAACACTCATAACACTAGATTTAATGTGGAAACCCAAATAGGGAAAAACCACTGTGGGATTTCGGACCCACTAAGAAATATACTCTTCTAGAGTATGCTCGGTTAAAAGAAAATCCTGTTAAAGATTACAAACACATTGCTAGATGTGACCCGGTTAAGGGATTTCCCTCAGATCTATTAGGATCTTCACCTTGTTAGAAGTGACCTTGTTAAAGGATTTCAAACACTCAATTAGAATGTCACCTTGCTAGAGGGTTTTACAAATAAGACTGTTAAGTCCACTCGGTTAAGAGATTTTCTGTCACTTTACAAAATAACAGTAATAAAAATCTATCTGCAACTTCACATCTAAAATGCGAAACCAGATTCTTATTTGCTCAATACAATATAGACATAAAACTAATCTTGTCCATCTATTGGGCTCTATACTCTGTTATTCAAAATAGGTCTTCAAGCTTCTGTGCTCGGTAATCACTATGTAGCATCCCTGTGCATACACTTGCTCACATGCATTGTTTATCAACAGTTCCTTATTTATAAACAATAGCTAACCGCTTAATCTCCTTGATCACATTTCCCATGATCAATCATAGCCATCAGATCTTCAAACTTTGACCAGGTTCAATGTATCCTTTGATCTAAAAATGTTTTACCCCGCCTAGGAACTTGCATACATTTCTTGGAACTTGTGCTAGGGTATTGCGGTTCAATCTGAGCTATAGATCTTCCTGTCGATTTTCCTTTGCCATAGATTCTTTAACAAACTTCATTCACGACATACCAATCATTTAATCATAGCCAGCTCATCAGCTTCCTTCATTAAATAATGCATGTAATCATTTAATGCATTATGTTATTACTCGGTTGCAACTCGGTAAATACTAAACTTCACTCGGTAGACATTCTGCCTTCATTAACCAATAGCGATAACCTTAGGGTTTACTGACTGGGTTCCTTAGGGTTTACCGACTAGGTTCTTTGCTCAGTAACATAGTATAATATTAACCTTACAATCAATAACATATGTATGATATCAAAACAATCTAAACATCACGATGTCATCATTGTCTAACCTGGTAATAGTTGCCCATTGAATAACTTATTCCTTCCCTTATTCATCATATTCTTTCTGTGTCTTTTACCGACTTCTTTATACTCATCAAATCATACTTCTCAAGATATGGCAACATCATACTGAAATAGAAAATCAATTTCTTGACATCAATGACAAAATAATAATATTAAGATAGTAAATATCCTTAATCAGTTATATCCATAATCATCAACAACCTTCTCAATATCCTTATTGAAATGCCAACAATTTCTCCGTGTCTATTTAAATGCCAATAATATCCCCCTTTGGCATTGATGGAAAAACCAATTGATTTGACCTAATTGATTCAGATTGCTATGAGATTCTGAAATGCTGAAATACTCTCCTCCTGTCATCAGAATTCTCCCCCATACATTAGTCTTCTCCTCTTGTCTCAGTCTTCTCCAGTCTTCTCCCCCTTTAACAACAATGCCAAAAAGTAAAGATCTAAAACATAATTTCTTCCGCTGAGAACTGAATTCCTATTGTTATGTGTCAATTTAGTCTCAGTCAGAGCATTTTGTCTTTAATTCCTGTTCCCTGTATTCTTTCCTGCACACCTTTAGAAAACATCCTAAAGTGTGTAAATCAACATCAACTCCTAAAGGATATTCTGTAGAGTCATCGAATTAATGCTTTCACTGAACTCGGTCAGTGAGTAGAAGATAGGGATAGGACCCCTAACTTACTTCTGAGATACTCAAAAGTGTCCCATGGCAATGGCTTGGTGAAGATATCTGCTATTTGTTCCTTTGTGCTAACATACTCCAACACCACTTTCTTCTCTTGAGCTTCTTCTCTGAGATAATGATATTTGATAGAGATGTGCTTTGTCTTAGAGTGCATAATAGGATTCTTTGAAATGTTAATGGCACTAGTATTGTCATAGAATATAGTTACTAGCTCGGTAACTTTCTCATTTATACCTTCCAATAGTTTTTTGGTCCATGCTATGTTGGTACAATTCAATGCTGCAGCAACATATTCAGCTTATGTTGTTGATTGTGAAACACATCCTTGTTTCTTGCTAAGCCAACTCATTAGTCTTTCTCCTAAAAAGAAAGCTCCTCCACTTGTGCTTTTCCTATCATCAATGTTCCCTGCCCAATCAGCATCAGTATAAACTTTTAAATCAAAGTCATTTCCTTTTTGATATACTAAGCCATAATCCTCAGTGCCTTTCAAGTATCTAAAAATTCTCTTGATTGTTGTCATGTGTGTTTCCTTAGGATGTGGAGAGAATCTTGCAACTATACCTACTGCATGTGCTATATCTCGTTGGCTATGAACAACATATTGAAACTTTCCAATCATGGATCGGTAAAGTGTCTCATCAACAAATGTAGATTCATCATTTTTTGATAATTTACAGTTGGTAGTCATAGGAGTACTTACTGGTTTTGAATCCTCCATTCCAAATTTCTTCAAGATTTCCTTTATGTACTTGGATTGAGTAATGAAAATCTCATTTTTCATTTGCAGTATCTGTAAACCTATAAAATACTTTATCTCACTGATTAATGACATCTCAAATTCTTTGCTCATTTCATTTCCAAAGTTCTTGCATAGAGAGTCATTTCCACAAAATAAAATATCATCAACAAATATGGCTGAGATCAATATTCCATTTTCATCATTCTTCATGTACATATTGTTGTTTTTACTTGTCCTTATAAAACCAATCTTGATTAAATAAGAGTGCAATCTTTCATACCATGCTCTAGGTGCTTGTTTCAAACCATATAAAGCTTTGTTCAATTTACATACCTGATCTTTATTCTTCTCTTCAACAAATCCTTTAGGTTGTTCAATAAAAACTTCTTCTTCTAATATACCATTCAGAAATGCAGATATGACATGATATACCTTGAAATTTTTGAAAGCAGCATATGCCAAGAATTTTCTTACTCCTTCAATTCTAGCCACAGGTGCAAAAGTTTCACCATAATCAATTCCTTCTTCTTGAGCATAACCTTTGCAAACTAGTCTTGCTTTATTTCGAATGACCTCACCTTTTTCATTCAGCTTGTTTCTGAAAATCCACTTTGTACCGATTACATTTTTGTCCTTCGGTCTTGGGATTAAAGTCCATGTGTCATTCTTCTTGATTTGATCAATCTCTTCTGTCATAGCATTTATCCAATCTTCACTATTAAATGCCTCTTTCCCTATTCTCGGTTCAAATTCAGATATCAGACATGTCTTATGTCTCAGTTTGTTCCTTGTCATCACTGGATCATCCTTATCTCTTATAATTTGACTTGATGCATGATGTATTCTGACATACTTGGCTAATACAGGCTTGGTAGGCTCTGTATGATCTTCTTCATCACTCGGTAATTGGACATTATCTTCATTTCCTTTAGCAGTCTACTCGGTAAGACTTCTCGGTTGAACATAGATAAATTCATTATAATCTTCTGGTTCTTTGGAATTTCCTTCATCATTTCTTTCTGCAAATTCATCAATTTTCACATTTGCACTTTCTACTATTTTTTTAGATGATTTGATCAGACATTTAAATGCTTTACTTCTAGAAGAATAACCAAGAAATGTTCCTTCTTCACTTTTCTGATCAAACTTGCCATGTCTATCATCCTTGTGTACATAGCATCTACTTCCAAATAATTTAAAATAACTTACATTAGGTTTCTTGTCATACCAGATTTTCATATGGTGTCTTCAAAGTACCTTTCTTCAGTTGTACTCGTTTCAGGGTGTAAACTATTGTGCTTATTGCTTCTCTCCAAAACATTTGTGGCACTTTCGTTTCAATCATCCGGGTTCTAGCACAATCCACAATAGATCTATTTCTTCTTTCATCAATTCCATTTTGTTGTGGAGTTCTTGGTGCAAAGACTTGTCTTTTTATACCATGATCATTGCAGAATAAGTTGAACTCATTAGATGTGAACTCTCCTCCTCTATTTGATCTAAGACATTTTAGTTGTCTTCTTGTTTCATTTTCAACTCTTGCCTTGTACCATTTAAACATTTGAAAAGCTTCTGATTTTTCTTTTAAAAACATTACTGACATCATCCTTGAGTAATCATCCACAAATAATATGAAATATTTATCACCAAAATAACTTTGAACTTTCATAGGACCACAAAGATTAGTGTGCACAAGATCTAAAATTCCCTTAGAAGTGTAAGACTTACTTGTAAAGCTTGATCTTGTCATTTTACCCATCTGGCATCCTCGACACATAGCATTCTCAGGGTTTTCAAGACTCGGTAGACCTCTTACTCGATGCTTCTTTCTTATTTTGATCAGATTATCAAAATTTAGATGACAAAACCTTTTATGCCATAACCGGGTATCATCTATCTTTGCATACAAATATTTATTCTGAGTTGAGTCAAGGTGAAATCTGTCACCTTTTGTTTGTGTCCCGATAGCAGCTAACTTTCCATGCTTGTCATGAACTTTGACAATTCCTTTCTAAAATTATATTTGGTATCTTGTATTGTTTAGCTGTGCTACACTCAACAAATTATATTTCAAACCTTCAACCCAATAAACATTATTGCACTTTGCATTGTCAAGAAGTGTTTTGGATCCTTTACCTTTTACTGGACATGGTGCATCATTACCAAATTTTACATAGCCTCCATCATAGTCTTCTAACATAACAAACTTGTGTTTATCACCTATCATGTGATGTGAGCATCCACTATCTATGATCCAAGAATCATTAGTATTTATGTGAGATATTAGGGCTTTTTCTTCATACCTCTCTTCATCTGATCCATCTTTGATAGCCACATAAACTACTTCCTCTGTATCAGTTTCATTTGATTTATCATCATTGGATTCCTCATCGGCTATTAAGCATGACTTTCTATCTCTTCTTCTAAAGTCTCAGTGTCCTCTGTAATGATTATCTTTCTATCTATCATCTCGGTAATCTCTCTTTTCAGTAGAATCTTTGTTAAGATAGTTAGAAGCCATATGTCCTATCTTATCACAATTGAAACATTTCAAAGGTAGTTTTCCTTTATACTTACCTTTGCCTCTCGGTAACCTTCTGGCTAATAGTGCTTCAAACTCTTCTTTCTTTCTGATTTCCTCATTCTGTTTGTGTACTTCCTCCATGTTCTTGCGAAATCTTTCACTTGCTCCACTATGATCTCCTTCAGAGTACTTATACTTTCTTTAATTGTAATCATTAGATTCATCAAGATGAAAAGAACTAAATGCAGATTCAACTTTATTTACTAATGACCCACTATTATCAAAGTTACTTAACTCAAATGCATGTAGCTTACCAATAGTAGCATCTAAAGAAATTGGCATATTGGGTACAGACCTTAATTCATTGATTGCAGAGACTCAAATTGCATAAGCTGGTAGAAGGGTTCTTAACAACTTACTTGTTATATCCTTTTCTTCAATAGTTCCACCTGCTCCTTTGATTTGATTGACAATCTCCTTTAGTCTTGTACTATACTAGGTTATTTTCTCACCTTCATTCATCCTCATAGATTCAAGTTGTCCTCTTAGACAATCCACTTTTTCTCTTTGAACATGTTCATCACCTCCATACATAGATATGAGCTTGTCCCACATTGCCTTTGCATCATTGCAGCCTTCTAGATCATTAAACTCTAAATCGGTCAATGCAGATGTTATTTCAATCATTGGTTGAATATGTTCTTGCTTTGCCTTTATCTCTTCCATTGTCAATGGATAGGTGCTCAGTGTGATCAAATCATTCTCCAGATAATATACATCATATTCTCCAACTCTTGATAGGTGTAGCTTCATCCTTTTATTTCGGGATTATGTAATGAATCTATTTTATTATCATTTGTGTGGCTAACCTAATTGGTTAGGTCCCAGGTTGGTATAAATGTATGTAAGATCTCATTGTAGATCAAGTGTGGACATATCGGAATGGGCAAGGAGCAAATAATGTAATAATAATTTGTGCAGAGGATTTGGTTGATCATAGGTGATCGAGTTGGGTTTATGTAAGAGACTTTAGACCTCCAATATTGAGCTTAACTAGAATTGTAATTTGGCATGTTTGATGCTATCATCGACAATTGGGTAAGTGCACAAAGATGGTGGTAAAAAAGGTGGGTATAAGTGGACACTTTTTTTCTAAAATCAGGTGAACCTGAACTTGGAGGAAAATTTTGAAAGTCATCCACTCAAGATATGAAGATAATCAAACAACATGTATTGTAGTACTATGAATCTAGTTTCCAAACTACTAAACTTTTTCAAAATTGGATAAGGTTAAGGGGGTCAAATCCTTCGTGCACAAAAAATAGACCCTGATTTTTTCTAAAAAACATAACATAGTGTCTGACGTGTGCATCAAAAAAGTCATAGTTAGATTTAGTATTTTGACAAATCCTTTGGCAGAAAGATAGTTAAGAGTGAGCACTAGAAGATGTGTATTTTTTTTTATGTTTTTTCCAATTGAGCACATCCTGAAAAATTAGGTACCTGTTCGTGTGCAAAGCATAAGTTGTACTAAACAAATCGAAAATACTATATTTTTTTTTAAATTGTAAAGAATCAAGTGCACTATAATAATATATAAAGTTTTTTAAATTTGGATAAGTATATCAAAATTTATTAAACAAATGGTGCGCCTATGTCTGTGAGAACTACTGGTAAAAGAAATTCAATAATAATATGTTATTGTTGTTCAAATTTTAAAAAAATTATATGGTTAGAAAGCTTAGAAGATGGGTGAAAATATGGTGGCAATTTTAGAAATACCCACTTGATGAAGTGTAAACCTGATGATGACAAAGTCGAGAAACCAAGTTGATAAAATAAAACACGTCAAAAAGGAGGGAAATGGAGGGAAATCAAACTTCCAAACTGTAGCTTTGTCATTGAGGCCCATTTCCAAGCCTAAACAGTCAAAAGCACATACGGGGTACCTATGGTATAAAAAGCGCGTATGGGGTAATTATTGTGTAAGAAGCACGAATGCTCTATATTAACTATAAATAGCACATACATGCTACGTTTGTTTAAATTTTGGGAGTGTGTATAATATGATATTTTATATATAATATGTGTGTAGACATATATATATATATATATATATATACATATATGTGTGTGTGTGTGTATAATAAAATATAATATATTAAGTATATATATACACACATATGTGTGTATGTAAGTGTATTGTTTCCCCCTCTCAAGTGCGTACAAGGTGACTCTCTCTCTCTCTCTCTCTCTCTCTCTCTCTCTCTCTCTCTCTCTCTCTCTCTCTCCCTCTCTCCCCTTCTCTCTTCCTCCATACCCCATCCCCCTCTCTCTTCTTCTCTCCCTCCCTACATACCCGACTACAAAAGTGTATGCACTTCTATAGAAGTAAGTGAATTTATTTCTTGTCTCTAACTTCCTGTTTGATTTTAATCATGTATTCTCTCCTAAGAAAATTGACTGATGGATTTGTGTGTGTATATTGAATAGGAGGAAGAAGGGTCTAAAATTGAACCACGGGTGCATTACCATGACAAACAAGGAAACTTGCAACAATATTCTTCTCGAATGTGTTTTTATTGAGCAGAGCAGATGTGGAAAATATTGTCAACAAAGAAAAATGATGAGTCAAACTACCTACAATATATTTTTCAGAAGGAAACAATTGGTAGGAAGAGAAAGAGGGAGAGTAACAAAGATGTTGCCATAGAGAATGATAGTGGTGGGTATGCGAGAGTTCCCATGTTGTTACACAACGCTTGTCATCTAAAGAAACTGAAGTTTGTTGTAAGCATGGCAGTGGTAGTATATAATGATCATCACTTGTCAAAAGGCCTGGAAGGGTACATACCCATGAAAGAAATCAAGTGTGTAATTCCTATAGTCACAATCGAGATCAGTCCTATAGCCTTGCAAATTTAAGAGCATCATATGTTTTAGAAACGTAGTACTCTTAGGGTTAGCTCAAGCTCTTAAACTTACTTTTTAGCGAAGCCTCATTATTTGTTTGCCTAGACTCTCTCTTATTCTAACAATGCTCTAACTTAGCTATATCAAAACTAAACTACCGATTTTCTATTGCATGATGTTCTATTCATAACTTTAAATAACATATCATTTTATTAGCCCACCATATAACCCCTTAGGTGTCAATAGAGGTTATATTATTTTCTAAGAGGTCATATGGTGTCCTATGACCCCTTAGGACACACACCATATGACGCCTTAAGATACCATACAACCCATAACGACACCATATGGTATCCTAAGGGGTCATAAGATGCCATATGATCCCTCAGGACACCATATGACCCATAACAACACCATATGGTGTCCTAAAGGGTCATATGGTGTTCTATGACCCCTTAGGACACTATTTGTTGTTGTAATAGGTCTATGGTGTGCTAAGGGATCATATAGTGTCTTATGACCCCTTAGGACACCTTTTGACCCATTAGATGTTGTTAGGGACCATATTGTGTTCTAAGGGTAATATGGTGTCCTATGACCCCTTAGGACACCATATGGTGTCTTTACGTGTCTTATGGTGTCCTATGACCCCTAGGACACCTTATGAACCCCTAGGAAACCATATGATGTTGTTAGGGGTCATATGGTGTCCTAAGGGGTCATATGGCCTCCTACGACCCCTTAGGATAGCATTTGACACCTTAGGACTCCATATGGTGTCATTATGGGTTGTATGGTGTGCTAAGAGGTCATATAGTGTTCTATGACCCCTTAGGACACCATTTGGTGTCATTATGGGTCATATGGTGTGCTAAGGGGTCATATAGTGTCTTGTGACCCCTTAGGACTCCATATGACCTCTTATGTGTCGTTATGGGTCATATGGTGTCCTAAGGAGTCATATAGTATCCTATGACCCCTTAGGACACATGCATGGATCCCTAGGATACCATATGACCCCTAAGAATACCATATGACCCTAGAGAGGGAGAGAGGGGGAGGAGAGAGATGGAATGGGAGAGAGCTACACCTAAGAGAGGAGGAGAGTGAGATAGATAGATAGAGACTGAGAGGGAGAGACAAGAGATAAACGAGAGAAAGAGAGATGGAGAGAGAGAGGGGGGGAGATAGAGATAGAGAAAGGGAAAGAGAGGGGGAGACAGAGATGGAGAGAGAGAGAGAAGGAAATAGAGGGAGATAAAGAGTGACATAGAGAAGGGGACTCAAAGAGAGAGAGAGAGAGTGGGAGATATATAGAGAGATATAAGAGGTGGATAGAGGGATTGGGAGAGAAAGAGAGAACTAAGAGGTGGAGGGAGGGAAGGAGAGAGAGGGGTGAGAGATAGAGAGAGTCTGAGTGAGAAGGAGGAAGGGATGGAACAAGAGTACAAGAGACTAGAGAGAGGGGTGCAAAGAGAGGGAGAGAGGGAGAGTGTGAGAAATAGAGGTAATGAGAAAGGGAGAGAGGGAGGGGGAGGAGAGAGGGATAGATTGAGAGAGATACACCTAAGAGAATGGGAGAGTGAGATAGAGAGATAGAGGATGAGAGGGAGAGACTTAAGAGATAAAGAATGGGGGAGAGAGAGAGAGAGAGAGAGAGAGATTTAAGCTAAAGAGAGACTTGATTCTCTCCCCTTCTCTCTTCCTCCATACCCCTTCTCTCTCTCTCTCTCTCTCTCTCTCCCTCCCCCCTCCTCTCCCCCCTCTCCCTCCCTCTCTCTCTCTCTCTCTCTCTCTCTCTCTCTCTCTTCCTCTCCCTCTCTCCCCTTCTCCCTTCCTCTATACCCCTTCTTCTCTCCCTCCCTCCCTCCCTCCCCCCTCCTTCTCTCTCCCTCTCTCCTTCTCTCCCTCCTCTCACTCTCTCCCTCTCTCTCTCACTCCCTCCCTCTCTCCCTCTCTCTCTCCCTCTCTCTCTCTCCCTCCCTCCCATTTCCTTCACATTTTCTTTACTACAACTAGCACATACGAGGTACTCAGCCTATTAGTTCACTACCCTGCCATAACATTTTTAAGGTGTAGAAGCGTGTACACACTATAGTTTACTTGTAAGTGCATACTGGGTACTGATCCTATTAGTTTGCTGCCCTTCCATAACATTTTTAAGGTGTAGGAGCACGTGTGCGCTAATTATTAGTATAGGGCGGAAAAAAAATACCATTCGGCTTGCCAATAGTTTAGGGACTAACAGCTCGCACACGGTTATTAATATAGTGCGTATGGTGTACTTAAACATGGTTTTGTTTGCCCAAGAGCCTCAACGGCCTCAAAAGAAGTTTTTGAGGTCATTGAAGGCCCCACTGCAATTGTGTCTGCACTTCTATCACTATTTTATACATAGAAGTAATTGAATTTTTTTTATTTGCATGATTTCAAATTATTAAATTTTTGTTCTTGTGGGATGCAAAATTCATCTTCTATTAACAAAGTAATCAATTACAAACAAGGGAAATCATGAATCCCTATCCTAATCAAAATTTAACAAACAATACAATGGAATAACGCAATTATGAAATAGGAATTATAAATCATCAAATAAAATAAAAAACTCCCTATTCTGTGACTGCATAGAACTTCCATTGCTCTTATCCTCTTCGTGGTATGATGGCTCTCAGATATTGCGGTGGTAACCTACAAGTGACACAAAGATTCAAAATTCGTGATTGTTGAAAATGGAGATTGGATTATCAATTTATAGAAAAATGGATGAGATTGATTGAAAGGTGGAACAGATTGATCAAGAGGTGTGAACTCAGGTGAGCTCAAATGAAAATTGATAGTTGAATTGCTGATTGTAGGAGTGAAACTCAATAGATTGAATAGATTAATTGAGTCAATTGATTGATGAAAGAGCTGATTGAAGGAAGAAAAACGATGATTGGTGGAAATAAAGAGGATGACAAAGAAAGCTTAATTTAGAAAAAGCAAATTGAAAGATGGAAATAGAAGTTGAAGAGATAAATGATTTAATTAATTAATTTAGCATGTGCTTGCATTTAGATTTAGATTTTTAATTTAATCTTTGCATGAGATATTATTCAAATAATTGAATTTATTAATTCAATTTAGTATTTGAATATATTTAGAACTTGACTTTGATTTTCAACTTGGTTTTTGAAATCATGCACATGTAATTGAATTTGGAAGAAATTAGAAGAATATGAAATTAAATGAATTTAGAATTTTGGGATTTGGAATTGAAGAATTAATTAGCTAATTAAATAATTTAAAGAAACAATTTAATTATTTAGAAAGGGAATTTAATTAAATAATAAAGATTATTTAAATTAAAGGATTAAATAATAATTAATTAAATAATTAATATTTAATTAATATTTAGAAGAGGGTTGAATGATTAGATGATTAGAGATAGAAATTGAAAATTAATTTATTTAAATAATGAAGATTATTTAAATTGGGGAATTAACCTTAATTAATTAAATAACAAATATTTCATTAATATTTAGAAAATGATTAAAATGATTAAATGATGATAGAATAGGAAAATAGAATAATTAGTAAGATTATGAGGAAATATGAAATTAGAAGAATAAGATTAATTAATTTAATTAAATATAAAGATTATTTAATCAATTAGAGGAATAATTAGTACATGATCAATGAGACATTTGTAGGTGTCTACATTTGCCCCTCTTTGAGACAATGTCGAAACAACATTGTTTCAAAGAAAATAAAATTTTTTGCCCCAGTATGCCTTGGTACTGCTGTATAGTGTAAATATGCCCCCCAGAAAAGGTGGTCGAAAAATTCCAAAATTGAGACCATGTTTTCGATATCAGTCAAATGAGAAAGCACGTATAATTTCATGTGATTTCGAGATCGTTTGAGTAGGCTACGAGGTGTTTGAAGATGGTGGGGACAACAGGCATCAAGGTGTCAGAAAACCCTAATTTTGAGCTATAAATAGAGATTTTTAGGTTTTCATTTGCTCATTTGCACTTTGTTAATTCCTTGGTTTTCTCTACAATTTGTGTGCTTTTTTCTAAGTACTTGAACATCAGGGCTGGTTATAGAGCTCGATTGCACCTGTCTGACCGAGTATGTTTAGATCAGAGACCTCCTGGGACTGGCAGCATGGTATTTTTCCAATTTTTTTCCTGATTTATGCCTGTTTTATGTCTATTTTTCAAAAAAATTCCATGATCAATTTTTGCTTTATGTTACGCAATCGCTTGTCGAATTTCATGCATTAGTGTTAAGTGTACCGCAAACACTTTAAATGCTATGCATGCATCCTAAGTGTTATGCATTAGTGTTATCATGTCGCATTCATGTATACCATTACGCATAAGTGTTTATTGTTACGCATGCGCCCATTTCATTATGCATTAGCTTTAATCATTATGCAAGAGTCATATTTGTACCGCATAAGTAATAATTGTCACGCATTCGTTGTATATGTAATTTTTTGTCATGCGTTTGAAAATTTTTAAGTTTTTTGAGATCCGATATCTGATATTTTGATCATTTTCTCGTTGCAGGAGTACATTGGAGTGTTATACTACCGATAGAGTAGACCTAGTGGACTTGATCTTCGAGTTGACTTATCGAATGAGGAGATCGAGCATATCTGACAGCTTGGTCTATACCATGTTTTACATTTGTCAGAGGTTACAGCCAACAAGGCCATGATTACAGCTTTGATAGAGTGGTGGCATTTCGAGACTTGTTCTTTTCATCTTCTGACTGGTGAGGCATCCATTACGTTAGAGGATGTATGGCGTATACTGCGTATTCCCATTCATGGTGAGAGAGTTGTATATGACCATGATGATGGCATTGCTGGACTATGTGCACTTTTTGAGTGTGAGATTCAGGATTTGCAGATCAGTGGTCATTATGACATCCCTTGGGCCCAGTTAGACTATGATGACCTCACTATTGTATTATGCAATGTTGTTGGTGGTTTACTGATACCTCATAGATGAGGTCATGGGTTTCTAGTTGGATGGGGCAGAGTGCTCCATGATATGATTGTGCATCGTCGACTATATACCTGGGGTCCTTGTCTTCTATCCATGTTATACTATCAGATGCATGGTATTGTGTATCTTGGATATCGTTCTATCAGTTGTGGTGTTACTTTGCTTTAGACATGGGCATGGGAGCACATTTCTATTTCAAGGCTTGTTATTCATGTAGACTTGCAGCCTAGTGAGCCTTATGCCTTCAGGTATACAACAAGTATCAGACACAGGGGTTCGGAGAACACCTTGTACTGGAGACATCAGTTTGACATATTGCAGCATTTTATTTGGAGACCTTACTTACCAGTTGGCCTGATGATGTAGTGCACTTGTCTTTCTGCCAACATCAGAGATATCTTATTGGGAGGACCTTTGAGACCCAGTGGATTATTGAGATGTATCTTCTAGGGTAGGTTCTCAAATAGTTTGGTGAGGTACAGGTGACACCTATGGTTACTGCCTATTTTTCTCATATATCGCGAGAGGTATCTGATTGGGGTGTGTGCATATAGCCACATGTTGCTTCTGTTGAGTTTGATTCTCTATAGCCATTACTCTAGGGTTGGCGTAGAGGTGGAGCGGATCCAAGGATGACGATGGAGTACGATGCGTGGAGAGAGCCAGAGGAGGAAGAGAGGGTGGAGCTGAGGGAGGAGATGGTGGCAATGAGGGAGGAGGTGGGGGAGATGAGGGAGGAGATGGGGGAAATGATGGAGATGAGGATGTAGACATTCGTGGGGACACTGAGTCTATTACCAGTGAGGATGGTGATGATTCTTCTGATTCATCAAGCAGTGAAGATGGAGATGATGATGAGGATATGTTAGAGCTGGAGGATGTGCCTGGTGCTGAGGATGGGAGAGGATAGGTTGATGATGAGCTGGAGACTCTTAGAGCATGGGTTCAGAGTTTGGAGAACGAGGTCACCAGATGAGATATTGAGCGAGAGATGTACCATGCAGATTATGGTGCCCTTGTGGCTGAGAGATCATCTCCAGAGGGAGAGAGATGAGGCAGTGCGGAGATGTCAGATTACTATGGATGCCTTCGATCAGCTTTTTAGAGCAAGTACAGATGTGCACAACCAAGTAGATAGGTATTTCACTGCTACGCAGAAGTCTATTTATTATCAGCAGGCATATGAGAGATTCGTCCTTAAGGGTCAGAGAGAGCCTAGCTTTAGTGCATACATGGTGAGGAGATCGAGTAGATCTACTGTACGATGGACTAGCAGTGGTGGTGTTATGGGACCACCTCGACATCCTGGGGCAAGATCTAGTGGACAGGATCCACCTGCGAACAGAGGTAGTATTGGTTGATCATGTTATCTGAGCCTTCGAGCTTATTTATTGTATTCACACACATAATGTTTCTTGAGTTATATATATATGGCACGCGGGTTTTTGTAATGACCTATGTATGTTTTATATGATGTTATGAGTTTTATGATGCATATCTATTTTAATTCTATCTGATTCTAATTGCAATGGTAGTACATGTATGTAGTAATGATGTAAATGAATGCAAATTTGACTCTATAATGAATGCAAATGAACTCTATAATGAATGCAAATGAACTCTATAATGAATGTTATGCTAATGAGCTCTTATAATGAATGCAAATGAACTCTATAATGAATGCAAATGAACTCTATAATGAATGCTTACTTTTTGTATTTTAACTCAGATATAAGTTGAAGAAATGTTAGTCAGATTGATAGAGAGAAAAATTGATAATAGAAAGAATGTTAGAAAGAATGCGATTTAGACAGAAGATGAGAAATCAACAAACTATCAATAGGTAATTGAGATGAGAATAAGAATTAAATTGAATGAATCATGAACCCGTGTCATATATTTTATTGCATCAATATATATTCATCACTGAGCCTTATTATTGAACAATGAAGCTTTAGCACATCAGGGTATAAGGAACCAAGATGTAAAGATACCTCATTGAAGAAACAAACATGTAGCAGACAAGTAGTGAACTCTCCATTCTAGGAATTGTGTTAGGGGTCGAGGCATGTGTGGCAATCTCACCTCGATGTGAAGGCTCTTATCATAGACACCCACTAGAGAAATTTCCTAGAATTTCATCGGTTCACACCACAAACAGTAAACAAAGAAAAATATAATGCCCATCATAGCTCCTCTAGTCACTTGTGGACATCCTTGAGTAGCATAAGAACAATATCTGTCGCCAAATGATAAAAAGATAAAGACTGACCTAGACAAAATTCAACAGCTATATTGACCTTGTGCCTTTGTTCTCAGTTGTTTGATGTGATGGTTGATAATGTTTGATCTAAGAAAGTTGTGGAGCCCATGTAAGACTGACCTATCTGATTTCAAGTGTATCCTCTTTTGTTTAAGACAAGATAATAATCACATTGATATGGATATGATACGATTGATAAGATAGTTTGATCAGTTGATTGCAGATGTTTGACTGGATAGTCGTATCCTTTGTTAACTTCGTGCGAAGTGTTTGTTGGATATCTACTAGGGTATTTGTTTCTCACAAGACATTTTATTGCAAGTTTTTCTGATTGATTGATTTTCAATTTTTAGTTCTTTTCCAAGAGCTTTTTCAATGTTTTTGGATTATGTAGATCGATATTTGAATGTTTTTGGTTGATTTTTTCAGGATCGTATTTGAATGTTTTTGGTTGATCTTTTTAGGATTGTATTTGAATGTTTTTGGTATTTTTAGATTTTTCCATGTTTTTGGATTTTGTGGTTTTCGATTTTTGTGGATTTTGAGTTTTTCACTATTTTTGGATAATTTTTAAGGATGTTATATGATTTTTAGGATTTTTTTCAGGACTTTATACAATTTTTTGGATTTTTTCAAGACTTTATATTATTTTTTTGGATTTTTTTAGGACTTTATTTGATTTTTAGGATTTTTTGAGTTATGCCCCCAGTGTGCAGACCTATATGAGATGATTATTTGCAGAATGTATATGGAGACAAATGAATTTTGGACATGACCTATGTGAATGCAATATGCAGGATGAAGATGCATTTCCTATTCGAACAAGGTTGACTGCCTTTGTTTTTGCATTGGTAATACACCAATAGAAATGGAGGTGCAAAACATCTCATAGATAAGTGGTCAATCGATCTCTAAGGCCCTTCAGAACATTCATCTCAACACACTTAGTGACTAGGATTTACAAATGCAGATGCGGAAAACTTCCCCATTGGTTCTGAAACTTTGATCTTCTTTTGCCCATGTGTGTGCAAATGCACTAATTCCTGCTCTTGTGTTCACTAAAGATCCTTAGCATCCTATATGACTAGCTACATGATTTTTCTAACTTCAAAAGCATCCCGAATAGAGCCTCACTACCAGCAATCCTTGAGAGCTCCAATGAGGTTATAGACTATAATTTCTCAAATATTGCTCCATTGCCAGTAGGCGTTCATAGCCCTGATGCAGTTACTTTCATGTTCCCATAGTCAATATTTTTATCGCATTTGTATACATGATATTTCAGTTATATATCATTGCTCTATTTGCCTTTAGATGGATATTTGGCATAGCTCTTTTCCTCTTTTTTCTTTTCTTACCTTGACTTGTAAGTAATGAAACCTACTTGGGTGTGACAATTACAGCGGCACTAAAGTAGAATTTTAGATTTTTCACTAGTCATATGATCAACTAGGTGTCTAGAGTGAATTAGAGATCTTATTAATATGTGAGATATAGTAATTGATAGATTGTGGGTTAACAAGTCTCAAATAGTGAAATCACTATCCAACCATAAGTAAAGCACCTTCACAGGGTAATGTTGAGAATGAATGACCTTAGAACCTCAAAGACTTCATGTCCCAATATCTAAGAAAGGAAATGACCCTTGTTTTCCTTAGATGCAAACGAATGATAAACTCGAACAGTTGCATTGTTTTATTGATGCTTCTATATGCAAATGTGGAAAGTTTAAGAATGTGATGCATTTAAAAAAGAAACTATAGGTGATGTAATATTTTAAATGATATGATATGCAATGCGGAAAGTAAAACCTAAACTACACAGCCCTTTAGGTATAATATCGCTTAAGGTGCATGTTGTTCATAGGGTCAGGGATTGGATCTCCCTCCATGGTAGCCAAATTATAGGCTCCATTGCCTGTGACCTTTGTTATAATGAAAGGACCTAGCCAGTTAGATTCAAATTTCCCTGGCCTTTCTTGTTCTGCTAGGTTCCTTTTATTCTCTTTAAGTACTAGATCTCCCACTTGAAAAGTTCGTGGGCGGACCCATTTATTATAACTTCGTCTCAGTCTATTTTGATATCCTTGTAGATGGTTAAATGATGTTTGACTTTTTTCATCAAGGGTTTCAAGTTCTTGTAACCTTGCTACCCTGTAGTCTTCCTCTGATATGATGTTCTATAAGGAGACTCTTAGAGATGATATTTCTATTTCAATGGGGAGTATCACTTATGTCCCATAGACCAAGGAATATGGTGTTTCTCTTGTAGGTGTGCATACTCCTTTTCTATAGGCCTAAAGAGCGGAATTTAACTAGAGATGCCAGTCCCGTCCTATGTTAGTGACTATTTTCTTAAGAATTTTCAATATTATTTTATTTGTAGCCTTTTCTTGCCCATTACTTTGTGGATAATATGGCATGGCAAATCTCTGTTGTATGTGGAATTTGTCACATGACTCTTTCACTTCCTGGTTTTTAAATGGATGCCTGTTATCTGTAACAAAGTATATTGGAATTCCATATCTACATATAATGTAGTTGAGCATGAATTTTGCTATCTTCTTTCCAGTGGTGTATGTTAAAGGAATCACCTCAACCCACTTAGTAAAGTATTCAGTGGCTGTCAAGATAAACTTGTGCCCATTCGAAGAAGTAGGGTTTATTTTACCCACTAGATCTAATCCCCATTGTGAAAATGGCCATGGTGATGTGATGGGTTGAAGATCTTGCGCTGGTGCATGAATAAGGTCTCCATGCATTTGGCATTGTTTACACTTTTTTACATACTTGTAATCATCTTTTTCCATTGTTGGCCAGTAATAACCCATTCTTAGCAATTTCTTTGACAATGGTGGACCACTTTGGGGAGCCCCACAAATTCCATCATTGACTTCTTTTAAAGAAAGATGTGCTTCATTCTCATCCAGACATCAAAGAAGAGTTCCATCAAAACCCTTTCTATACAAAGTATCAGCTATAATGGTGTATCTAGATGCTTGATGAATAAAGGTCTTATTTTTATTTCTGGACAGATTCGGTGACATGTCTTGGGTATGTAAATATGTATATATTTCATTGTACCAAGGTGCTTCTGGACCCACAATTGTACATACATAGTCTGGTAGGGGAGTCTCATATGCAGGTAACATTAACTATTCTATGATAAACTCAAACTAAGTTTTGTTAGCAGGCATATTCACAAGAGATCCTATGGTTGCCATTCCATCTAATGCCTTGCTTTGTATTCTTGGGATTTGTTCAAAGGTAATTTTGCTGAAGTACTCCTTGTAATCTTCAACCAACTTCTTATAAGGCATGAGTTTTTCATCATTCATGTTGTAATCATCATTGACCTGGTTTACAATCAATTGTGAATCACCATAGACCTATAACTCTTGTATTTTACATTGTACGATTGTATGAAGCTCTATGAGGAGAGCTTTATATTCAGTCATATTGTTGGTGCATGGAAAATTGATCCTAAAGGACTTGGGTATAACATCCCCTTGAGGAGTAATGAAGAGAACGCCTGCTCCAGATCCGTGACTTGTATATGACCCATCAAAGTATACCTTCCACATTACTGAGGTGCTTAATGTAAACACGGATTCATCTGGAAATTCTATCAGCAATGGATGACTATCTTATATAGGAGCCTCTGCTAATTGATCTGCTATGATTTGTCCTTTGATGGATTTTCTGTCTATGTATTCTGTATCAAACTCGCTCAAGATCATAACCCACTTAGCCAGTCACTCGGTCAATGTTGCTCTGCTCAATAGATACTTGAGTGGGTCAAAGCGTGCAATGAGTTGTACCTTATGACTCAACATGTAATGTCTGAGCTTTTGTGATGCAAAGATTACTGCTAAGTATGCTCACTCTATGGGGCTATAATTAAGCTCATAGCCGATTAGAGTCCTACTTATATAGTAAATGGCTCTTTCTTTTCCATTTTTGTCATGCTATGCCAATAGAGCTCCTAAAGCTGAGTTCATTGCTGATATGTATAACAATAGAGGTTGTCCTGGAGTAGGAGATATTAATACTGGTGTGTTCAAAAGATAATCTTTCAGTGCTTAGAAAGCTTCATGGCATTGTTCTATCCATTTAAAAGTAATTGCTTTCCTGAGTAAATGCTGGAATGGGTGACACTTATCTACCAACTGCGCTATGAATCTCCTTATGGATTGCAATCTTCCTTGTAACCCTCTGAGCTATTTAAGTGTTGATGGAGGTTGCATATCAATGATTGCCTTGACCTTGGTAGGTCTATTTCAATTCCTCTGTTTGATACTATAAACCCTAACAATTTACCTATTGTTATGCGAAACACACATTTCTTTGGGTTTAATCTAACATTATACTATTCCAACCGATCAAATATCTATGTAAGAACTGCAAGGTGACTTTCTTTGGTTTGTGATTTAGCCAATATTTCATCTACATAATCTTCCATTATGTTATGGATCATGTCATGAAACAATGTTGTCATGGCTCTTTGGTATGTTGCTCCGATATTTTTAAGACCATATGGCATCACATTCCAGTAGTACGTTCCCCATTGGGCATGTAAAGGTCATTTTATGTTGATCTTCTGGTGCAATTTTAATATGGTTGTATCCTAAAAAACCATCCATTAAGGATAGCATCTCATTTCCAGCTGTTAGGTCAACTATCATGTTGATATTGGGTAGTGGGAAGTCATCCTTACCACAAGCTTTATTTAGATCTCAAAAAATAGTATAGATTCTTATGCCTCCCATGGGCTTAGTCACAAGCACCAGGTTGGATATCCATTCTGTGTAGTCAATAGGTCTAATAAAACCTACATCTAGCAACTTTTGTAGTTCTATTTTAACCAGTAATGCGATACTTGGATGCATTTTTCTCAATTTTTGCTTGTAAGGTTTAACTCCTAGTATCAATGGTAAGTGATGTAACACTAATTCAGAGTCTAATCCTGGCATGTCTGAATAGGACCAAGAAAAATTGATAGGTCATTGCTTGAAAACATGAATGAATCTGTCTTTTTCTTCTTTTCTCAGTGATTTTGCCAGATGGATGTTATGTACAACCTCCCCTTCTGCTATATTTACTTCTTCTGTTTCCTTTGTAAGTAATGCAAAACTTTCTATTTCCATAGGAAGATTACCCAAGTCACTTTTGTCCTTATGGGTGGTTTGATCCTTATCTTCTATTGGACAAGTACTTTCTTCTCCAAAGTATGTCATTCTATTTAGGTCTATAGCAAACCATGCTTTATGATCAGCTTGCGGAAATCCCTCTCTAACTCCTAGAAATTCTGAAATTTCTTCATCATTTTCAAACCAATCTAGCATTGGTTTTCCTTCTTGCCCCCAGTCAATCAAGTGTGAATGTGGTAGGGGTAAATCAATACTCCTTTCTTTAGTAGACTCTGATAACATGAGGACTTGATTGTTTGACTGATTTTGAGTATCTTCATCCTATATAAGCCTTATTTGATTCCTTAATATTACACTTTCTAGTGGGCTAGAATCATGGAGTGATAAGAATTCATAATCATGAGAGTCTGTCTCACTTTCAATATATGTTTCATCAAATGAGTTATCATCACTTATTTCTTCTTGTTCCTGTCCTTGATTCTATTGTAGATTGACTGGTCTTCTTTGCACATTACTGACCCTTCTTAAGCTTGGTATAAGCCTTTGCAATCTTTCTTCATCTGTTTCATTACGTTGAGCCTGAGTTGCTTCTCGTGGTAGAAGTAGTGACAATAACCATGGGTGGGATTCAGGTGGTGGGGGTAATCCTGCATCTGTTGCCACATTAGCTTGTATAGTTGTGTCAATAACTGCATCATTTTTTAACTCAGTGGTAGGTTCTTGCAAGAGTTGTCTCATGTCTTCCCCATCTGATTCTACACTTGGTGATGTATGTACCTGATGACTCATTTGAGATGAAGATGGAAGCGCCTGTGTGGACAAATTCCTATGTGATATGTAATCTTTTGTTTTTCTTGGTCATTTTAGTATATCAAGAGTACCTTGTCTTGCTTCGGTAATATGTTGTACATGCTTGTATCCCAATCCTTGATTCCCTGGATTATCATTAGGAACAACAAGTTCTAGTCTTCCTTGTTTTTGTAACCCAAGGCCTCTGGTACCATCATATCCATGTCTTTGGAGTATTTTGAATCCATCGCCATACTGATCTGTGTATATTTTGGGTATTGTCATATGATCTTCTTCTCTATATATCCAATGGTTAACATCTTCATTCAAGGATTATTCCTGTAAGTCGCCCCATCTAATGAAAGAGCATGAATCTGTGTATTTGACAATTTCTTTTCCTTTGTCTCACTTTTGCACTGTAGTGTGAGGTTTCTGTTAGTTCTGGTACTAAACGTAAAGTACATATGCTAGTAGCTAACAATATGAGAGGGGGGGGTGAATCATAGAAACTTAAACTTCCATAAAATCAACAGATTCAACCTCAGTTACTTATACTTCAGCAACTTAACCAAAAACTGCTAAACATGCAAACTTATGAACACATAATAATAATAACACTCATAACACCAGATTTAATATGGAAACCCAAATAGGGAAAACCCACTATGGGATTTCAAACCCACTAAGAAATATACTCTTCTAGAGTATGCTCGGTTAAAAGAAAATCATGTTAAAGATTACAAACACATTGCTAGATGTGACCCGATTAAGGGATTTCCCTTAGATCTATTAGGATCTTCACTTTGTTAGAAGTGACCTTATCAAAGGATTTAAAACACTCACTTAGAATGTTACCTTGCTAGAGGGTTTACAAATAAGATTGCTAAGTCCACTTGATTAACAGATTTTATGTTACTTAAAAGATAACAGTGATAACAATCTATCTGCAACTTCACATCTAAAATGCTAAAGCAGATTCTTATTTGCTCAAAACAATCTAGTCATAGGACTTATTGTGTCCTTCTGCTGGGATCTCTACTCTGTTATTTAAACAGGTCTTCAAGCTTCTATGCTCGGTAATCACTATGTAGCATCCCTGTGCATACACTTGCCCGCATACATTGTTTATCAATAATTCCTTATTTATAAACAATTGCTAACCGCTAAATCTCCTTGATCACGATTCCCATGATCAATCTTAGCCATCAGATCTTCAAACTAGACTAGGTTCAATGTATCCTTCTGATCTGAAAATGTTTGACCTTGCCTCGGGACTTGCATTCCTATCTTGGAACTTTCACAAGTTTATTGCGGTTCAATCTGCGTTGTAGATCTTCCTGCCAATTTTCCTTTGCCATAGATCCTTAACAAACTTCATGCACGACATACCAATCATTTATACATCTCTAGCTAATCATTGTCCTTTATTAAATAATTCTTTTATCTATCCAATGTGCACTATCATAACTTGGTTGCAACTCGGTAAATACTAAACTTTACTCGATAGACATTTCGCCTTCATTAACCAATATCGATAACCTTAGGGTTTACCGACTAGGTTCTTTGCTCAGTGACATAGTATAGTATTAACCTTACAATCTAAACATCATGATCTCATCATTGTCTAACTCGGTAATAGTTGCCCATTGAATAACTTATTCCTCCTCTTTATTCATCACATTCTTTCTGTGTCTTTTACCGAAATCTTAATTCTCTTCTAATCAATCTTCTCAAAATATGGCAACATCATACTGAATCAGATAATCAATTTCTTGACATCAATGACAAAATAATGTTATAAAGATAGTTATCATCCTTCTTCAGTTATATCAATAATCTTCAACAACCTTCTCAATATCCTTATTGAATATCAACAATCTTTCTTACTGTAACGCCGATAATCTCCCCCTTTGGCATTGATGGCAAAACCAACAATTAAATGGTAATATCAACAAGATATTCAAATTGATTCAAATTCATATTGCTGTTAGACTTCTCCTGTTATCCTTGATCTGTTGTCTTCTGAAGTCTTCTCCATTTTTCATTAGGCTTCTGAGTTTTTGACTTGCATTTAGTCTTTTTCGTGTTACAGTAATCTCCCCCTATCATTAGTCTTTTGTTATTTCCATCATTCAAGGCTTTACCATTTAGCCAACCATTTAGCCTTCGAACCATTTAGTCTTCTCCCCCTTTGACAACAATGCCAAAAAGTAAAAGAACTAAATCATGATTTCTTCCTCTGTGAAGTGATTTGCCTTGTTGTGTAACATCTCAGTCTCGGTCAGATCAACTTGTCTCTATTCACTTTTTCTTGCACACCTTTAGAAAACCTTCTAAAGTGTGTAAATCAGTATCAATCCACACATAATATTCTGTAGATTCATCAAATTGATGCTTTCACCGAACTCGGTCAGTGAGTAGAAGATAGGGGTAGGACCCCTAACTTGCTTCTGAGATACTCAAAAGTGTCCCTTGGCAGTGGCTTTGTGAAGATGTCTGCTAATTGCTCCTTTGAACTAATATATTCCAGCACAACTTTCTTCTCTTGAACTTCTTCTCTCAGATAGTGATACTTTATAGATATATGATTTGTCTTAGAGTGCATTATTGGATTCTTTGAAATGTTAATGGCACTATTATTATCACAGAATATAGCTACTGGCTTGGTATCTTTCTCATTTATACCTTCCAACAGTTGTTTGATCCATGCTATATTGGTACAATTCAATGTTGCAGCAACATATTCAGCTTCTGCTGTAGACTGAGAAATACATCCTTGTTTCTTGCTAAGCCAACTTACTAGTCTTTCTCCCAAAAAGAAAGCTCCACCACTTGTGTTTTTCCTATCATCTATGCTGCCTGCCCAATCAGCATCAGTATAAACTTTTAAATCAAAATTATTCCTCTTTCCACATACTAAGCCATAATCTTTAGTGCCTCTCAGGTATCTGAAAATTCTCTTGATTGCTATCATATGGGTTTTCTTGGGATCTGTAGAGAATCTTGCTATAATACCTACTCCATGTGCTATATCCGGTCTACTATGCACAACATATTGCAATTTTCCAATCATAAATCGGTAAAGTGTCTCATCAACAAATGCAGTTTCATCATTCTTTGATAATTTATAGTTAGTAGTCATAGGAGTACTTACTAGTCTAGAATCCTCCATTCCAAATTTCTTCAAGATTTCCTTTATGTACTTGGATTGAGTAATGAAAATATCATCTTTCATTTGCAGTATCTATTAACCTATAAAAGAGTTTATCTCACTGATTAGTGACATCTCAAATTCTTTGCACATTTCATTTCCAAAGTTCTTGCATAAGGAGTCATTACCACAAAATATAATGTCATCAACAAATATGTATGAGATCAGTATTCCATTGTCCTCATCTTTCTTCATGTATATATTGTTGTTTTCACTTGTCCTTATAAAACCAATCTTGATTAATTAAGAGTGGAGTCTTTCATACCATGCTCTAGGTGCTTGTTTCAGACCATATAAGGTTTTGTTTAGTTTGCATACCTGATCTTTACTCTTGTCTTCAACAAATCCTTTAGGTTGTTCAATGAAAACTTCTTCTTCTAGTATACCATTCAAAAATGCAGATTTAACATCCATTTGATATACCTTGAAATTTTTGAAAGCAGCATATGCCAACAATGTTCTTACTCCCTCAAGTCTAGCCACAGGTGCAAAAGTCTCACCATAATCTATTCCTTCTTCTTGAGCATAACCTTTGCAAACTAGTCTTACTTTGTTGCAAATGAACTCACCTTTTTCATTTAGCTTGTTTTTGAAAATCCACTTAGTACCAATTACATTTTTGTCCTTTGGTCTTGGGATCAGTGTCCATGTGTCATTCTTCTTGATTTGATCAATCTCTTCTGTCATAGCATTTACCCAATCTTCACTATTAAATGCCTCTCTCACTATTCTCGATTCAAATTCAGAAATCAGGCATGTGTTCTGTCTCAGTTTGTTTCTTGTCATCACTGCATCATCTTTATCCCCTATAATCTAACTTGGTGCATGATGTCTTCTGACATATTTGGCTAATATAGGCTTGGTAGGTTCTGTATGATCTTCTTCATCACTTGGTAACTAGACATTATCTTCATTTTCTTCAGCAGCTTTCTCGGTAGGACTTTTCAGTTGAACATAAACAAATTCTTCATAATTTTCTAGTTCTTTGGAATTTCCTTCATCATTTCTTTATGCAAATTCATCAATTTTCACATTTGCACTTTCCACTATTTTGTTAGATGATTTGATCAAACATTTAAATGCTTTACTTCTACAAGAATAACCAAGAAATGTTCCTTCTTCACTTTTCTAATCAAACTTTCCATTTCTGTCATCTTTGTGAACATAGCATCTACTTCCAAAGATTTTAAAGTAACTTACATTCGGTTTCTTGTCATACCAGATTTCTTATGGTGTCTTCATAGTTCCTTTCTTTAGTTGAACTTGGTTCAGGTGTAAATTGCAGTGCTGATTGATTCTCTCCAAAATGTTTGAGGTACCCTCTTTTCGATCATCAGGGTTCTTGCACAATCCACAATTGATCTATTTCTTCTCTTGGTTATCCCATTTTGTTGAGGTGTTCTCAGTGCAGATACTTACCTCTTTATACCATGATCATTGCAGAATAAGTTAAATTCACCAGAAGTGAATTCTCCTCCTCTATCAGATCTAAGGCATTTTAGTTGTCTTCCTGTTTCATTTTCAACTCTTTCCTTGTACCATTTAAACATTTGAAAAGCTTCTAATTTTTCTTTTAAAAACATAAATGACATCATCCTTGAGTAATCATCCACAAATAATATGAAATATTTATCACCATAATAACTTTGAACTTTCATAAGACCACAAAGATCAGTGTGTACTAGATCTAAAATTCCTTTAGAAATGTAGGACTTACTTGTAAAGCTTGATCTTGTTATCTTACCCATCTGGCCTCCTCGGCACATAGCATTGTTAGGTTTTTCAAGACTCGGTAGACCTCTTATGTGATGCTTCTTACTTATTTTGATTAGATTATCAAAATTTACATGACAAAACCTTTTATGCCATAACCAGGTATCATCTATCTTTGCATAAAGACACTTGTTCCGAGTTGAGTCAAGATGAAATGTATTACCTTTTGTTTGTGTCCCGGTAGTAGCTAACTTTCCATGCTTGTCATGAACTTTGACAATTCCTTTCTGAAATTCTATTCGGTATCCTGTATTGTTTATCTGTGCTACACTCAACAAATTGTATTTCAAACCTTCAAACCAGTATATATCATCACATTTAGCATTGTCAAGAAGTGTTATAGATCCTTTACCTTTTATCGGACATGGTGCATCATTACCAAATCTTACATTGCCTCCATCATAGTCTTCTAATTTAGCAAACTTGTGTTTATCACGTGTCATATGATGTGAGCATCCACTATCTATGATCCAAGAATCATTATTATTTATGCGAGATATTAGGGCTTTTTCTTCATACCTTTCTTCATCAAATCCGTCTTTAATAGCCACATAAACAACTTCCTTAGTATCAGTTTCATCAGATTTGTCATCATTGGATTCCTCATCTGCTACCAGACATGTCTTTCTATCTCTCCTTCTGAAGTCTTGGTGTCCTTTGTATTGGTTATCTTTGTGCCTGTTATCTCAGTATTCTCTCTTTTCACTAGATTCTTTTTTAGGGCAGTTAGAAGCCATATGTCCTATTTTATCACAATTGAAACATTTTAAACGTAGCTTTCCTTTATACTTACCTTTTCCTCTCGGTAACCTTCTAGCTAATAATGCTTCAAATTCTTCTTGCTTCTTGATTTCCTTATACAGTTTGTGCACTTTTTCCATGTTCATGCAAAATCTTTCACTTGCTCCACTGTGATCCCCTTCAGAGTACTTACACATTCTATCATTGTACTCATCAGATTCACCAATATGAAAAGAACTTAATGTAGATTCTACTTTATTTACCGAAGACCCACTATTATCAAAGTTACTTAGCTCAAATGCATGTAGCTTATCAATAGTAGCATCCAAAGAAACTGGCATGTTAGGTATAGACCTCAATTCATTGATTGCAGAGACTCGAATAACATAAGTTGGTAGAAGGGTTCTCGACAACTTACTTGTTATATCATTTTCTTCAATAGTTCCACCTGGTCCTTTAATTTGATTGACAATCTCTTTTAGTCTTGTACTGTATTGGGTTATGTTCTCACCTTCATTCATCCTCATGGATTCAAGTTGTCCTCTTAAACTATCTACTTTTTCTCTTTGAACATGTTCATCACCTCCATACACAGATATGAGCTTAGTCCACATTGCTTTTGAATCATTACAACTTTTTATATCATTAAACTCTGAGTCGGTCAATGTTGATGTTATTTCAAACATATCTCGAATGTGTTCTTTCTTTGCCTTAATCTCTTCCAAGGTCGTAGGGTTGGTGCTCAGTGCAATGTAATCATTCTCCAGATAATATGTTGCATATTCTCCAATTTCTGATAAATGCAGCTTCATCCTTTTCTGCCATGTGGAGAAACTTGACTTGTTCAGCTTCGGTGCATCCCTTTTATACATATTCGGATCTTTGCCTCAATTACCTTTAAACTTTTTCTTCTGGAGTCCAAAGCTCTTATACCAATTTTTAGTTCTGATACTAAATATAAAGTACAGATGCCAATAGCTAACAAGATGAGAGGGGAGGTGAATCATACAAACTTAAACTTCCATAAAATCAATAGATTCAACCTCAGTAACAAGTATACTTCAACAACTTAACCAAAAACTGCTAAACATGCAAACTTATGAACACATAATCATAATAACACTCATAACACCAGATTTAATGTGGAAACCCAAATAGGGAAAAACCACTATGGGATTTTGGACCCACTAAGAAATATACTCTTCTAGAGTATGCTCAGTTAAAAGCAAATCATGTTAAAGATTACAAACACATTGCTAGATGTGACCCGATTAAGGGATTTCCCTTAGATCTGTTAGGATCTTCACTTTGTTAGAAGTTACCTTGTCAAAGGATTTCAAACACTCACTTAGAATGTTACCTTGCTAGAGGGTTTACAAATAAGACTATTAAGTCCACTTGGTTAAGAGATTTTCTGTTACTTACAAAATAATAGTGATAAAAATCTATTTGCAACTTCACATCTAAAATGCTAAAGAAGATTCTTATTTGCTCAAAATAATCTAGTCATAGGCCTTATCTTGTCCCTCTGCTGGGCTCTCTACTCTATTATTCAAATAGGTCTTCAAGCTTCTGTGCTCGGTAATCACTATGTAGCATCCCTATGCATACAATTGTCCACATACATTGTTTATCAACAATTCCTTATTTATAAACAATTGCTAACCGCTAAATCTCCTTGATCACAATTCCCATGATCAATCTTAGCCATCAGATCTTCAAACTAGACTAGGTTCAATGTATCCTTCCGATCTGAAAATGTTTTACCTTGCCTTGGGACTTGCATTCCTATCTTGGAACTTTCACAAGGTTATTGCGGTTCAATCTGCGTTGTAGATCTTCCTACCAATTTTCCTTTGCCATAGATCCTTAACAAACTTCATGCATGGCATACCAATCATTTATACATCACTAGCTAATCATTGTCCTTCATTAAATAATTCTTTTATCCATCCAATGCACACTGTCATAACTCGGTTGCAAGTCGGTAAATACTAAACTTTACTCGGTAGACATTTCACCTTCATTAACCGATATCGATAACCTTAGGTTTTACCGACTAGGTTCCTTAGGGTTTACCGACTAGGTTCTTTGCTCAGTGACATAGTATAGTATTAACCTTACAATTAACAACATATGTAGGATATCAAAGCAATCTAAACATCATGATCTCATCATTGTCTAACGCAGTAATAGTTTCCCATTGAATAACTTATTCCTCCTCTTTATTCATCACATTCTTTCTGTGTCTTTTACTGACATCTTAATTCTCTTCTAATCAATCTTCTCAAGATATGGCAACATCATACTAAATCAGATAATCAATTTCTTGACATCAATGACAAAATAATGTTATAAAGATAGTTATCATCCTTCTTCAGTTATATCAATAATCTTCAACAACCTTCTCAATATCCTTATTGAATATCAACAATCTGTTACTGTAATGCCAACAGTTTCCCAAAGGACTTAGGAGAAAGAGACAATTGTTTCCCACTTAAAATATTTTCAATAGACTACTCTCCATAACCCATATCCTTTATTTGTAAGGAGGATGTTGTAGGCATATCTTTTTCTATTTCTGTGATCTTTAATGTTTCCAGCTGTGTAGTGAGAGGTGTGGCCTGATTGATAGGTACCTGATTATCGACACTGTCTTTCAAATAATTGCAATGTTGGAACGGATTTGGATCACCTTTTAAGGTGATTTCAATACCATTGTATGGGAATTTGACACAGTGATGAAATGTGGATGGTACTGCTTGCATGGTGTGAATCCATGGGCGGCCCAATAACATGCTATATCCTAGCTCTTTGTCCAAGACTTGAAAAGTGACCTCTATTGTTATTGGTCCTACTTGTACAAGTAATGTTACAATGCCTTTAGATGGACGTTCTTCGTCATCGTAATCCTTGATATTTTTCCTTTTGGAAGAATCAATGTGAAGTTCAGAATATCCCAGTGCTTTGACCATCTTTAAAGTACAAATGTTGAGACCGGCTCCCCCATCTATAAGTACTCTTCTGATTCTTTTCTTATGAATGTAAGCTTCTAGATGTAGTGGGTCATTATGAAGCAATTCATCACTAGGAATATCTGGTTCTGTAAATGCAATATGTGTGCATTGTGTCAGACTTCCTACCATAAACTGGAAGGCACTTTCATCTATATCTCTGTCCACTACTAAATCTTGAAGTGCTTTGTCCAATATAGCTCTATGATTAGGTGAAATACGCAATAGTTCGAATAATGATATATGTGCCGAAGTTTTTTTAAGTTTCTCAACTACATTGTAAGTCCCTACTGCTGGTGGTTGATTTTGTGGCATCCCTTGTAAAGTTACCTTTGATCTACGAGTAACCATAGTCTCTGTCTCTAGGAGTAATTGTGATTGTAGCAATTGTATCATTTGTATCATAGGTTATCTGATCAAGATTTATGTTAAATCCCTCTTCATAGTCTTGATGTGTCTATTTCACATCCATAATATGTTCTATGAGTTCATCTTCAAACCAACCTAAGTGAGATGGTTGATCATGTCCCCAGTCTCTGAGACAAAGATTTGTATCATCATCATACTTTGGTGCCTCAGGTGTCATGCAAATTTGGTTATCATCTCTATGAGTGTCTTGATATTGGTCCTCTTGATCAAGTGTTTCTTGTGAGTCATTGTTTGTTGTATCTCCTAAGCTAATGGCATGAATAGTGTAGTCATATGAGACCTTTGTGTAGTTATTCGTATTGTCTTAGGTATCTGATGTGGTAGCTTTTCCCTTGTCATGCTTAACAAAAGGATCCTTAAAAATCGTATGATTAGTGTTTGTTGAGGTCTTATCAGTATCAATTGTGATGTCCCCTTGGTCTATCATATCTTGGACCAAGTTTTTCAATTTGTAGCAACTTGCCATTTTGTGACCTTTAGTCCTATGATAATCGCAGAAATCATTATCATTCCACCATGTGGGTTTGAAAGGACCTGTTCATACACTCTTACTTTAGGTAAAGTGATCATGTTTGTCTGTATTAACTTTTTGAGCACTGACTCAATTGGTTCTCCTAAAGGTGTGTAATTTCTTCTTGGAGCGTTTACCCTGGGGTATCTTGTGTTCATGTTTTGCGTAGCATTTACAGTTGCTGATGTTGTGTTATTCCCTATGTGTGGATTTGTTGGATGACTCATTCCCAAAGATAAAACAGGTTGAGTTCTGTTTATCATTTTGGCGTCTACAATACCATCATTGGTCACATTTTTGTTTTTCAACCAAAACTTAGATTTGTCATTGTTGTTGGTGTTGCCATACTTAATAAGACCTTGTTCTACTAATCCCTTCTCACATTTGAAAGCCTTTTTTGTGATTTGTTTGAATGTGGTTAGACATTGCATTTGTATCGGATATTTAATCTTAGGAATCAAAATTTCTGTAAACATATCCACTTGCTCTGTTTCTGGGATAACTGTCTTGCACCTCCTATAGAGAGCCCTCCATCGTTGTATGAAGGATGCAAATGTTTCATTCTCGTATTGTTTAGTGACACATAAGTCCATCAAAGTAACCAGGGTGTCAATGTTGTGCGATAAGTTTGCAATAAATTGTTTAGCTAATTCTCCCCATGATGTGATGGTTGGTGGTAAATGTGAAAACCATTCTAAAGCCGGACCTCCCAGACTTTTAGGAAATAGTCTCATTAGATAAGTATCTTCTGAGGCAAATTTTATACATGCCGTAAAAATTTCTTTGATATGATCTCTAGGATCACCCTTCCCCCGATATCTATCAAATTTGGGCATTTCAAAATGTTGTGGGAAAGGTGGCATGTATAATGTGTGATCGAATGGATAAGGATGTAGGTCCTGCATTGTGTAGCTCTTTTTATCATTACTAGTTTGCATGGTTGTCATTTGTTGTGTCAGAATATATGTTTGTGTCAAAGGTATACCTTGTGTTTGTGTATGTCCCACAAAAGGATTCATGGTTGCATAACTAGGAGGTTGTTGGAAGGTACCAAGATTATAACCTTGTGTGTTGTGCGTTCCACTAGGTACTGTGAAATAGGTGATATGCGAACCCATGTTTGGTTGAGTTGTACTTGTTGTATTGGCAAGACCTAGATTTATATTTTGATAACTATATGTGGATCCCATGGAATAGGAAAATGGAGGTTAGGTTGCACTTGTTGCCTATGTTTGAATAGGTGTTGAGGCACTTGATATTATTGGTATGCTCTATGATGGTATACTAGCATCGATCACTGAGGATGACACACTTGTTTGAAAGTTTGCATTTGTGTTGACATTTGTTTGGATAGGTATGTTTTGAGGAAAACTGGAGGTCATTGCTTGTATTTGTGTCAAGGGTGGTGTTTGACTGTTATCTTGACCTAAAGTTTTTCCTAGTGGTAAAATCTTTGTGACATCAAAATCCTCAGGTAGTTTTCCCCCATTTTGTATTAACAACGAAAGATACTTGTCCCTATCGCTATGTATAAGTGCATCTAAGATCATGTGGACATGTGGGTCTTGTTGTGCAGACTCAATTTCTTCTTTTGTCAAATGCTATTGTAATTCGTCTATGGTGGACATTATCTGTGTACCTAAGTGTTTTCCTGTTGACATGTCCATGTTCCAAGTAGGATTTATAGACTGTGTGTTGTTCGGGTCCATTATTCCTTTCTCTTTTTGGGACCTTATGAGAGGCATCTAAAATTGCTTATATGAGGGTGGTTCTATGCAAGATGATGACCTAACACTAGATAGTAGACGTAAATATGAGGTATGCATGACTATACTAGACTCTATTGAGGATTTTGATGTGAGACCTTTTTAGCATTTCTAGATTTCTCTAATGCAATTCTTTCCATTTGTTGATGAAGTTGTTCAACCTCAATCTCTCTATCAATTATATGGGAAATCCTAGTTTCAATGTTTATCTCATGTATGACTACTATATATTGAGGTGCGCTTCTTCTTAAATCTCAAGCTAAGTTAGCTAGACCATCAATTATTTCTCATTGACTGTCATTTGGAACTAGATTAGGTTGCTCAAAGGGGAGAAAACCATCACCTGGGAGACCCATGAAGGCACATGCTATGAACCTATAACTGACAATGGACTTAGACGTATATGTAGTCTAGATGAAGACGTATATGATAATGCAGGACTATGCACCTACTATGGATGATAATGAAAAAGACTTAGGATGATAATGAGGACGTAAGTGGGACTATGTGAAAGGCATAGGATGATAATGAGGATGTAAGTGGAACTATGCAAAAGACATAGGATGATAATGAGGATGTAAGTGGGACTATGCAAAAGACTATGTAAAAGACTACCTAGGGTCACAAGTATGTAAGGACTTTTGAGAATTGGTTTCAAAATGGACTTTGTTTTCTGTAACTTTGTGTGTAGGACAATGTTTTGTAGTTTTCCAAATCTAAGAACAATTGTCGGTAGGTATGTATAGCTGACTGACTCAATTTTCATAGAATCTTGAAAAATTTGGATATACATGGGATAGGGCCTGAAATAGCCTAACAGACTGACTCAATACTGGTCTAGCACAACGATACATAAAAAAGCACAGAATACAATCTTAGGTTGGATAGTGGACACCATTCAGTGAGGCCCTTACGAAATACCAAGACAAAATGAATAGATAGAGAGTCTGGCAGCACTGGCTCCACTCCACGGCACACACTTCTTGGGCATGTCAGTCTCTCTTATCCTGAAGATCTAAGGATCTTTTAGCCGAGGGATTCCTATATCATAGTGTAAGGTACATGAAGGGTATCTATGGGGTACGATCCGCACTCCCTGAACCACTAAATGTAGTATTTTTGGCAACTAAATTGGTTCTTAGTATTAGGTTTCAAGGGGTCTCGATCCAATGATGGATTCTCAGAGCAAGCCACTTAAGGCTTTAGTTGAGCTTATTGGTGCAGGGAAGACCCCCACATATGTCGAATTCACTCAACACTCTATCCGCCTGACTAGTATATTTATATAGCGGCTCAAAAAACCCGCTCGAGAGTACGCTAGGAAAGATGATATCCCCAACTCATCCCAATTAGAAGTACCTCTATGGGTTGATGAAATCCCCAGTCAAAGATACCCCTCACTACGTAGAACAAAAGAAAATTTGGATGTCGTTGTCACCTTCCTCCTTTCTCCCTAGAGCCCAATGATGGGTAGAAAGTCAGTTAGTGCAACTGTAGGTCCACCCCAAACACAATGAAAAGTTCTTTACCTTAAAAAATAGAAAATGATTTAATCTAATGCAGCCTAATTCATGTTCATTTTATAGCCCAAATTTAGGTGTTAGATCCACATGTGCATGTCAATTTTAAACACCAAATCCAAGTATGAAGGCATACATGTCAATTTTAACCATTTGTTGATTTTTTTTAAGCATCAAAAACCAAGTGTGAGAAACACGCATGTCAATTTTAGCCCATGTTCATTTTAAACACCAACAACAAAGTGTGAGATTATCCATGCATGTCCTTTTTAACTATTGTTGATTTTAAGCACTAAAAACTTGAAGTGTGAGATTATCCATGCATGTTCTTTTTAACTGTTGTTGATTTTAAGCACTAAAAAATTGAAGTGTGAGATGTGCATGCAAAATTACTAATCTTATCCTCTCTGCAAATCCGTCACAGGCTGCAAATAGAAGATTAGTAGTAAAATTAAACCAACAAAAAATAGAAACTCAAAACTTGACAAAGGGGATTGTGTAATACTACCTGAGCGATTGTGTGATACTTATAGACCGAATGTGTGACACTATCTGGTCGATTGTGTAGCACTAACGGGTCAATTGCATGACAAAATGCAGACAACAAAAAAAAGAGAAAAATACAAGAAAACTAAACTTGATCAGGAACCTGTGAAACCAATTGTGAAGCCCTAGCCAAATCCCTCATCATCTGTTCAATATTGATTAGATCATATTTAACTGTATAAGAAAGAACTAGGCTATTATATTTGTCTAAGAACAGTTGTTCTTCCAAATCCTGTATCAATTTTTCTACCTAGAGAACTTTTTGATATCGTTTGGCTTCTCTCCTTTGTTGTTTCATCCTTCTTGCACCTAAAATCTTGAACTGAACTTTTCTTGTCATAAATAGTGTTAATCAAATCATGAAATAAAAATCAATTTGATCCCGGATTAACCAATTTAAGATAGAATTAAATAGAATAGATAATAGACGTAAGAAAAAATTAAACAGCAAAGCTTCCTGTGAATGCATGATCCAGACAGGGCAATTGCGTGATTTGGACAGGGCGATTGCATGACCCTGTCAGAATGAATGCATGACCCCGAAGGGTCGAATGCATAATTTTGTCTATGTGATTGCATGATGATGTAAGCTCGATTACATGATGAAAATATTTTTTTCTCAAAATTCGTGCAACCTGCAAAAAATAAATAAAAAAACCGCACAATCTGCAAAAATCACACAGAACATAGAAAAAGGTTAAATTGTTGTTAGTTCACGTCGGGTTCACCAAAATGTAGGATGCAAAATTCATCTTCTATTAACAAAGTAATCAATTAGAAACAAGGGAAATCACGAATCCTATCCTAATCAGAATTTAACAAACAATACAATGGAATAATGCAATTAAGAAATAAGAATTATAAATCATCAAATCAAATAAAAAACTCCCTATTTCGTGACTCTGTAGAACTTCCATTGCTCTTCTCCTCTTCATGGTATGATGGCTCTCAAATATTGTGTTGGTAACCTGCAAGTGACACAAAGATTCAAAGTTCGTGATTATTGAAAATGGAGATTGGATGCTCAATTTAGAGAAAAATAGATGAGATTGATTGAAAGGTGGAATAGATTGATCAAGAGGTGTGAACTCAGGTGAGCTCAAATGAAAATTGATAGTTGAACTACTGATTGTAGGAGTGAAACTCAATAGATTGAATAGATTAATTGAGTCAACTGATCGATGAAAGAGCTGACTGAAGGAAGAAAAAGGATGATTGGTGGAAATAAAGAGGATGGCAAAGAAAGCTTAATTTAGAAAAAGATAACTGAAAGATGGAAATAGAAGTTGAAGAAATAAATGATTTAATTAATTAATTTATCATGTGCTTGCATTTAGATTTAGATTTTTAATTTAATCTTTGTATGAGATATTATTCAAATAATTTAATTTATTCATTCAATTTAGTATTTGAATATATTTAGAACTTAACTTTGATTTTCAACTTGGTTTTTGAAATCATGCACATGTAATTGAATTTGGAAGAAATTAGAAGAATATGAAATTAAATGAAATTAGAATTTGGGGATTTCGAATTGAAGAATTAATTAGCTAATTAAATAATTTAAAGAAACTATTTAATTATTTAGAAAGGGAATTTAATTAAATAATAAAGATTATTTAAATTAAAGGATTAAATCATAATTAATTAAATAATTAATATTTAATTAATATTTAGAAGAGGGTTGAATGATTAGATGATTAAAGATAGAAATTGAAAATTAATTTTGTTGGTGTAAATAAATATTCATTTTGGATATTATTACACTTTACTTAAGTTAACTTAGGATAATGCTTCTCTTCGCAGTTTGGATTTGAGACACTTAGGGAAGTGTGCACATAGGGATAGAGCTTGTAGGAGAAATTCCACCTTTTGTGGTCTTATTTTTCTGTTACACTCCACATTCGGTGGGTCATCCACCTCTTGTGGAATATTATATTATTTCTCCTACCTACCCCTAGTATTTCTTACCTACCCTTGTTTCTCATTGAGCCACATGTCATAATTGTGTGCTCGTACATCCATATGGCATTGCCTATATAAGCAGGCCTATATTCATTATATTGGTTAATCTAATTGATCATTTGCATATTGATGAGAATACAGTTTTGTTCTTGTCATTTTATTGTCTCTCTTTTTATGCTTTTCATTGTGCCCTTGATCTTGGCAAAATCCTACATGGTATCAGAGCTGATAGGGCTTCATTGATTAGTCTTTTGGAGACATTTTGGAGGCTTCAATTTTTGGATTTGGGGATCTTCATTTTTGGGGGGCATCGTACAATGATTTGGACATCATGGTTGAATCCAGGAGGCCGTTTCCATGAATTTTGACTATAAACTCGACCTATTTTGGTGAGAAAATATTTTTGCCCATTTTGGCTATTATTGTATGGATTTCAAAAAAATTTTGTAAAAAAAAAATTATTTTTCGAAAAATAAAAAATTTGAAAAATTTGAAAAAAAAAAAATCAAAAAAATATAGTATTTTGGGGGGTACGTAGACCTCCCCGCGAGCTTCGTACCCTGCGTCATCTTTTTGCAGGGTCTGTACCGTGTACCGACTATACGTCCTATCCTTTTCTGTCGGTGATGTCCTCTCATTGCACCTGTCGGCCGGTGCCCAGATCTCCCGGCCTCCCCATGCCACCCTGTCGTCGCCCTGTCACTGCCTCGCCTAGCAGGCCACCCCGTCGCCGCCCACGCAGGCTGCCCGCCCCACCGCTGCCCGTGCAGGCCTTCCACCGCCGGCACCTTCGGCTCCCCATTGACGGCTCCTCCTCCTCTCTGGTAGTCCTCTAAACTGACGGACCCACACCCACCACGTGGCAGGTGGCCACTGGACTGCGGTCAACATCCGTACGCATAGTCAACACAGTGCCACATCAGCCTGTCCATACGGTATGGATGCCACGTAGGTGGGATGAATTTTTTTGTGATGGACAGACAGGCATCAAATTTAAGCCTGTCATTTTCTGATGTCAGCGCCACATCAATAGACTTTTGAAATTTTTTGACCCCCTCTTCATTGAGCTTTTGAGTTTTGCAGTTCAACTTTGAAAGGCCATATCTTGCTCATTTTTGCTCCTTTTTTGGTGCAATGTTTTTTGAAATGGGCTAAAATTTTGTGATCTTTGCAGTGGTGTGGTTATTTTCTGATTTTGGTGCATAATTTTTTCAGAATTTTTGGATTCTCTCAGTTGGACCCATCCAATCCTCAATTCTGCAACTTCAAAGGCCTCGTTTGAGCTCATACGACCTCCTTTTCAGGTGCCGATTTTTTTGAAAGTGCATTTTTTTTTGTCTACTTTCATAATCAATGATCAAATTTTAGAGATTTTGAGTGGAAGTTGTACTTTCAGATATTGGTCTTATTTGACCTATTAAATACTTGTAAATTGCTTGGATCTTAGTTTAGATATCTTGCATTATTAGTTTGAGTCTCTCTTGGCCTTATTGAGGTAGTTTTAAAATTGAAATCAAAAGCCCACTTTGCCATTTTTTGCAAGTGGCCCATTGTATACGCACTAAGTATAAAGTGCCAAATCATCACTTTTGGGGGGGGTTCTTTGATTGAGTGAATTTGGGGGGGTGTCTTGTGTGATTGTGCCTCTCTTTGTGCTCTTTCATTTTTGTTGAAATGAGTCCTCATAAATTTCCACCTTTAGCTCCACATAATTATGCATCATGGAAAATTAAAGTATGGAGTAAATTAATGGAAAAGGGTCTCACGCATTACATAGATGGAACAATAGCAGCACCACCTGATCCTAAGGTTGATCCTAATGTTCAATTAGAATGGCTCACAAAGAATTGCATGGCTCTTGGAACTTTGTGCAAGTATGTATCAGATGACCTCATTTTTCACATTGAGAAGTGTACAACAATCAAAGAGGCTTGGAATATGTTTCAGAAATTGTATAGTCAAGTTGATGAAATCAGAGGTTACAAAATTGACAATGAGCTCACCAACTTGGATCCCAAGAGTTTTGATACAATCCAAGATTATGTCACCAAAGAAAATGAGCTAAGAGCAAAGCTTAAGGATTGTGGAATTGACAAAAAGGATGCTCCTGAGTTGATATTCAACTTGTTGGACAAGCTTGCACCAAAATATGCAACATTTCTGTCTAGCTTCCAAACTCATCGTTTGACAGTGGGGAGTTCCTATGTTATGCCTTCATTTGACGCTTTCACAAAAATGTTGATATTGGAACAATTTAAGTTGTTGAACATGGGACCTCTCAAGTCTTCAAAGTCTAAGGCTTTGGTGGCAAATCAAGGGAATCAAGGAAGTCAAGGCAAAAATTCCAACAAGAAGAAGAAGCAATCCAAGTCTAAGCCACAACAGGAAAAAGGACAATCATCCTCTCCATCACAAGGTGATTTTTCATCCTCTTCCAAGAAGGGGACACCACCTAAGAAGGATAAACCAACTTGTGCATATTGCAAGAAGTATGGTCATGATGAGCATCAATGCCACACAAAGAAAGTTGATGAGTTAACTAATCTTCTTAAGAAAAACAACATCAACTTGCCATCCGCCTACACAAAGAAGGATTCATCTCCTTCGTCTTCCTTGCATTATAAGGGAAAGGGGCAAGCATTTGTGGCTACAACAAGTTCTTCACAACAATGGATACTTGACTCAGGTGCTTCATATCACATGGGTTCTACAAAGCAACAGTTTTCTTCATTGGAGCCATCTAAAGTACCTCACATTTACATAGGAGATGATACACAAGTAGAGGTTGAAAGGAAAGGTTCAGTTGACATGGATGATGGAACATTTGAGAATGTTCTCTATGTTCCTAACTTGTCTACCAACCTTCTCTCTATCTACCAAATCACTCACTATGGAAATGGAAAAAGGTTGAGTTTACACCAGATTCAGTTGTGGTAAAGGAACTTGATGATGATGCCTTGGTAGTAGTGGGACAAGTCAATGACAACTCAAGGCTTTATTCATTCTCCCACTTTGTGCCAAGTTCACCTTCTAGGGCCTTGCTTACTCATTCAAATTTAGAAAGTAAGCTATGGCATGAGTGGTTTGGTCACCTCAACTACCGCTATCTTTAGTAGCTCAGCACTAAAGACATGGTCACAAGTCTACCTTGAATCAGTTTTTCAGAGGGTATATGTTCCGGTTGTTCCATGGGCAAGCATCCTGAGGAGAAGTTTGATAAGGGGAAATCTTGGAGAGCTTTGGAAGTTCTTCAACTTATTCATAGCGATGTAGCAGGTACATTTCCAGCACCTTCATTTAGTAAGGCTCGCTATGTCCTCACCTTCATTGATGACTACTCCCACTTCACTTGGTTCTACTTTCTTATTCATAAGAGTGAAGTATTTGACAAATTTCAAGACTTCAAGACTCATGTGGAGAAGCAATCTGGGAAAGTGGTCAAGATTCTTCGTACAGATAATGGAAGGGAATATGTGAACAAAAGACTTAAGGATTTTTGTACATTTGAGGGGATTGATCTTCAACATTCTATTGCATACACTCCACAGCAAAACAGAGTTGCAGAACGCAAGAATAGAACTCTCAAAGAAATGGCTAGTTGTATGATACATGCACGTTCTCTTGATCCCGCTTTTTGGGCCGAGGCAATCAGTTGTGCCACACACATCTAGAATCGGGTTCCTCACAAAGCTTTGCAAGGTATTACTCCTTTTGAGGCTTGGGCTAGTAGGAAACCAATTGTGAGACATTTCAGAGTCTTTGGGTGTCTAGCATGGGCTCACATCCCTCTACAAAAATGCAAGGCATTGGAACCACAAAGTCGACCTTGCATATTTGTTGGATATCCTGAGGGTGTTAAGGCATATAGATTGATGGATCCTGAGACACATGAGGTGTTCATTGAGAGGAGTGTTCACTTTGAGGAAAGCTCTCCTAGGTTAGCCTCTCTACCTCCTCCACCTTCCTCCATTGTGGATAGTGATGCTAGTGATTCAGATGATGAAACTCCTTCAACTCTGACTCGCAAGGTTACACCTCCACAGGGTCCACTTGCAGTTGAGGAGCCTCATTCTCCACCTCCACCTAGATCTCATTGGGCTCGACAAACACTTGAGTCCACGGGTTCTCTTGTTGGGGATCCTTCAGATACACAGAGAAATCAATCACAGCATCAGGATCTACCACATGCATTCAGTGCTACTGCTTTCGGTCCACAGACATTTCAGGATGCATCAGGGGTTCTTGAGTGGGACCAAGCTATGGAGGAAGAGTATAGTTCCTTGATGAGGAACAACACATGGGATTTAGTCCATCTCCCTAAGGGGAGAAAGATGGTTCGATGTAAGTGGATCTATCGGACCAAGTTTGCAGCAGATGGTAGTGTGGATAAGTATAAGGCTCAGCTTGTTGTGAAAGGTTTCTCTCAGGTTGTAGGTGTTGACTATACTGAGACCTTTGCACCCATAGCCAAGATGAACTCCATTTGTTTGACACTTGCTATTGCTGCAGCTCATGGTTGGGTTGTACATCAGATGGATGTGAAGAGTGCTTTTCTTCATGGTGATCTTGATGAGGAGATCTATATGGAGCAGCCACAGGGTTTCATCCAGGATACTTCCTTGGTTTGCAGACTAAGGAAATCTCTCTATGGCCTTAAGCAGGCCCCCAGGGCTTGGTATGCCAAGATGGATTCCTTTCTTCTCTCCGCAGGGTTCACCACATGTCATTCTGATCCGAATGTCTACATTTTGTGACAGGATGACTCTCACTTGATACTTGTGCTCTATGTTGATGACTTGATCATTACAGGGAGTACTACATCCATCATTAGCAAGGTCAAATCTTCTTTGCATGATAGATTTGCTATGACTCACTTGGGTCTTTTGCACTACTTTCTTGGGATAGAGATTTCATAGTCACCCTTTAGGATTACACTATCACAGCCCAAGTATGCTCTTGATCTACTTGCATGCTTTCATATGGCTGATTGTAAGCTTGCCCTGACTCCCTTTCTTTCAGGAGTCAAGCTTGAGGCTCGGTGTTCTTCTCCACCAGTTGATGCCACTTTGTATCATTAGTTTGTGGGTAGTCTCATCTACTTGACCCATACACGCCCTGATATTTCATTTGCAGTTCGCAAGGTTTCCCGCTTCAAGCAAGAACCACATGAGCTTCATTGGAAAGTCACCAAACACATCCTTCATTACATCTAGGGTACACATCACTATGGGATTCAGTATGCAGCAGGAATAGGACTTTTCTTGGTTGGTTACACAGACTCCGATTGGGCTGGCGATCTTGATGATTGTAAGTCTACTTCCAGTTATAGTTTTCACCTTGGTTCAGGCCCCATTAGTTGGAAAAGCAAGATGCAACATGCTATTGCTCTCTCTTCGACTGAGGTTGAGTATCAAGGTGCTATTAATATAGCGACTGAGACCATTTGGCTCCAGCAGATTCTCACAGAGTTTGGATTCACCACTCCACGACTGACAGTTCTACATTGTGACAATCAGAGTGCTATTGCAATCTCGAAGAACTCGGTCCAGCACTAGTGGACCAAACACATCAAGATTCATATGCACTATATCCGAGAGCTCATTCGGGAGTAGGTCATTGATTTGCAGTATTGTCCTATAGCGGAGCAGGTTGCTGACATATTCACCAAACCTTTCACCGAGAGAAAGTTCCAGCAGTTGCGAGCTCTCTTGGGGGTGCAGGATGTGTCATTAGGGGGGGTCAGCTGACTTCTCCTTCCTCTCTTATGGGGGGGACCTTTTCCTCTTTGAGGTTTTGTCCTTCTTTGAGAGTCTTTTGTACTTTCATCTCTCTCTTGGGGGGGAGTTTTTTCCCACTGGGTTTTCTCCTTTTCTCCGTTTGTGAGAGATTGCATTGCATGGTTTTGCTTGCATTTGCATATTGTACATGGGTACCTATCATGGCCTAGTAGCCGGGACCCATCTTGCATTGTTGACTTGAGTCTTCATTCCCCTAAGTTGCACTTAAGGGGGGCTGTTGGTGTAAATAAATAATCATTTTGGATATTATTACACTTTACTTAAGTTAACTTAGGATAATGCATCTCTTCGTAGTTTGGATTTGAGACACTTAGGGAAGTGTGCACATAGGGATAGAGCTTGTAGGAGAAATTCCACCTTTTGTGGTCTTATTTTGCTATTACACTCCACATTCGGTGGGTCATCCACCTCTTGTGGAATATTATATTATTTCTCCTACCTACCCCTAGTATTTCTTACCTACCCTTGTTTCTCATTGAGCCACATGTCATAATTGTGTGCTTGTACATCCATATGGCCTTGCCTATATAAGCAGGCCTATATTCATTGTATTGGTTAATCCAGTTGATCATTTGCATATTGATGAGAATACAGTTTTGTTCTTGTCATTTTATTGTCTCTCTTTTTATGCTTTTCATTGTGCCCTTGATCTTGGCAAAATCCAACAAATTTATTTAAATAATGAAGATTATTTAAATTGGGGAATTAACCACAATTAATTAAATAACAAATATTTAATTAATATTTAGAAAATGATTAAAATGATTAAATGAGGATAGAATAGGAAAATAGAATAATTAGTAAGATTATGAGGAAATATGAAATTAGAAGAATAAGATTAATTAAATTAATTAAATAATAAAGATTATTTAATCAATTAGAGGAATAATTAGTACATGATCAATGAGAGATTTTTAGGTGTCTACAGTTCTTATTAGTTTTGTCAATATTATTGTGATTTTTTAATAGTTTTAATTCAAAAAAATAATGATAAGATGCATATTTATGGTTTTTTGTTTGTTTATGAACTTTCGTTCACATATATATGTAATATGATTCTATTTAGAACAACCGATATCAACCATGGGAAAGAACATGCGAGGAATGATGGAACAATGAGAGGCTAAAAAGGAAAGACAAAGGCAACGTATGAAGAAATTACATGACATAAGAACAATGGGAGAAGAAGGTACTGTTGGTGCCCAAAACCATAGATTGGAAAACCAAAAGACTTTGCCAAATCCTCAAGTAATCCAATCAGTCTTGGCCAACGAACAGGGATGGTCAAAGAACAAATCCCTTTGCACTTTAGGCTCCGCTAAACCCAGGTGGGTGTGCCTCTTCCTCTTAAGCACAAAAGAGATTATTTATAGTGGATTTAAACTTTGCTAAGACATTTTTTTACAAGAATGGCAATAATTTCCTGCCATTGTTGAGTACTTTTATTTGAATGCTTTTGAAATTGAAAACTGAATGTAAAGATAATTGTGTATAAAGATCGTTGTATTTTGGAAATAAAATTCTTTTAGGACATTAAAGAAATATGCAAATAGAATAGTTCAAAAGGTTTCAGAAGAATGCTTTTCTCTCAAGGACCTTATGCATATCAAATCAGAATCTCAGAGAATGAATAATAGACCAATGCCTCTATCTTAGAATATATACGATACTTTGTGGACAAATAACTTTATCAACTCAGGATACAATATTAATAATCACTATAATAGTTCAGTATGTATCACATAAACAATAAGAACCCAATCTCATATTTAATGTAATAGCATGTGATTCACATTATAGAAAATCCTTAAGCAAATTTATCAAGAGGACAAAGAATGTTTTATCAACACAGAAAGTAGACAATGCGTTTGAAGTAGAAACAATGAATCTTATATATGAATCTCTAAGAAATGACAGTATACAAAATCTACACTTGGAGATACTTCATTAAAATTTGCTTGCACAAAAATGATACTTCTTCTTCCTATAAAATTTCCTAATACATATGACTTTCAGTCCCTATAGCAGTATGATGTTCCCCCAAAAAAATCTGCCCTATTTGATACAAAATGACTCAATACAAATACATATGCTGAAAGGCATGAATGAAAGGACACACCCTTTCATTATCTTAACATCTAACTGAAAATTAATTAAAAAGCCTAACTAAGATTTCAATTACATTACACAAACTAAACACAACACTAAGACTTTTGATTCAACTATCGTCCACATTTTTGAATATGTCGCAAGTAGCCCAAATTCTTGTATGTTGTAGCATTGAAGATCGCATCCTTGGCTGCATTCTCAATCACATAAAAATTCTCCAACTGATTAGCCATGTTGTTTATGTCAAGGACATCTTCTCTGGCAATGGCTTGGGCTGCACTAAGCATAGACTTGCACTTAGAGATCCATACAGTTTTGTCTTTGATCACACCCACATCATCTACCAGACTGGGAACTCCATGCTGAACAATCTGTTGGCATTCATCAAATTCAGACTTCAATTCCTTTATAATTTCCTCATGTATAACAAGCAGACCCTACACCATCTTCTTTATTTTCTCTCTAGTCAATACATCCTGTAACAACATGTCAAGTCTATCTCAAATTCTGGTGTGTGAAACAATATTATCCATGTTCCTCTAAGACTCATCCCAGAATTCGTTCAATGCTTTCTCCACATTGTCATATCTCCTAATTAGCAACACACAAGCGGTATTGGCCCTAATGCTTCTCATCTCTTTTTTCAACTTATTGTGTTCATAAGATAGATTTTCAAATTTTTTCTTCCATTGGCCTCCTGAATCTGTAATTTGGGGAACCGGGTGCCCACTCCTCTTAAGGGTCTCTTCATTTAAAGCCTTATACTTATTCTTCTCTGCTATCTCATGTTTCATTTAGGCCTTATTGAATTTTGAAATATTAATACCCATGTTAGCTGTGACCATAGGATCTACTTCTCCAACTTTCAAGGTCATCATGTGACCAAAAAAATTATCTACATCAATGATTTTTGGCCTTTTATTAGGAGGATATAAGACCCACAATAACATTTCTTCCTCCTTTGGATCATATCTTGATCCAATAAAAATATCTTGCACTCCTTGGATATTCAATTTCATATCCTTATTATCTAAATGTAACAAAGAATAAAAAATAAATGATGCACTCAAGTCCCATCCTGGAAACACAATTATTCCTGCCTCTACTAGCAATTGTCTGTCGTTTTGCAGGGTCATAGTTTCAACTTCTGTGTTAATGTCTTTCTTCAACCTCTTCATCATTTCTACTTCATTCTCAGGGGTAATGTTTGGCATTGCTTCCCTTAATTTCTTACCATTGAAGTGGTACATGAATGATTTTAATTCCTTAGACTTAATGAATTGATCATCAGATACAAAAGAAACATGCTATACCATTCTTTCATCTATTCCTGCATTCAGAGCAACAATAAGTCTATTCTCTGCTTCTGAGTCCTTCTCCTTCTCAAGTGCACAGAGCTTGGAGACTACTTCATTTTCCCCTGAATCACTTTGAGCTGGTTCTCCCTCCATTTTTTCTAGTCTATGCCTTCTTTCCTCTAGCTTCTTCTCTAGGGTCCCCATAACTTCTGCAAGCTCTTCCACCTCATTTATTTTGCACATGTCTTCAAATTCATCCTCTCGATGGAAGTAGTCTCCCAGCTCCTATCTTTTCCTGCTTGAATGGATGTAACACTTAGGATCATAGTGTGTTCTAGATGCGTGCTAAAATAAGTTGTATTCATCCACCAACTTCCTATCAATGGCCTCATATGCCCTATTTGATACAATTTTAAAGTCCTCAAAGTGAAGTGTGCAAGGGAGGAAAGCTTGCTTGTGTGCTCCTCTGAAATGTTTGGCATTAGACACACTTAACTGCCTTACAATTTCCAAGAAGGAAATCCTATCTAGTGCAAGCTTTGGTAGCACATATGGATAACTCTCAAATCCATAGTATCAAACAAAAGTGAAGTTTTGGCATGAGTACCAATCACCCCAGTTGTGATTGACCTTTGGGTTTTGGTGCTCGTGAGGCCTAAGAAACTTCTTGACCTCCCCAGAAAATGATCCTTGTCGAGGCTCACCAAAGAGAAAGAAAATTGGTTTGACAAAGAATTCCTCAAATTTGAGGTAATGAGAATTCATAAATCTGTAATCCCAAAGGGAAACCCATAATTGCACTAGTTGCTCCTTTCCATCCTTTCCAACTGTATTTACATTCAATTCTTTCGGCCATCACCCTCTAAGTATCCCATAAAATAAAATAATATGCACTAGTAGTGAATAGTGCTTGAAATATTTATTTGGATTATCCTTCAGGTTCAAGAAACCTTCATCCAATCTATCAACCAAGTATGAAGCAAAGTCAAAAACCCTAGGCTCATGCCTCTGAATTTCTACTGCTAGAACTAGCGGTCCTATGTTTGCCACATCAGGAGCTTCAACTCTGCCCACCTGACCACAAGCCATATATGTATATTGTAGATACTTCATGAAAATAGTCATGTCATAAAGTGGACCATCTTCCTCTGTTAGCCTCCCCTTCTCTGCTTTGTGGACAATGAGGTTCCAACCCTGGTATGTAGTGTCCATCTTCCTGTACTCCTCTTCCAAATCTACAAAAGATAAAGGCACATCTCCCTCCAAATCTACTACAAAAAATTCCTAAATTCTGGCCTTTGCAAAGTGCACTAGAGAAGTCCCATCGGGAAACATAATGCATCGCTTGTTTGCATCATAATGTCTTACTAAAAGCTTCAACAAATCAATATTCACAAACACATTCAGTACTACAAGTTTACCTAGACCAGTTTTCCATGGGTTTGAAATTGGCATGGGCTCATCCCTACGGAAGTAATGGAAAAGGAACAACTCGTGCCCTCAAACCGTGGTGAATACATCTCCAATCTCTCTGTATCTATCCTCCAACTAGTCGTGGATAGGCAAATTTATGTTATCTCTGCATGACCTAGCTCTTGGAGATCCCAATTGGTCTATCATGTCCTGATTTAGCTTTCTTCGGACCTCACTAACATCACCCTTTGATTTCTTCACCATGGTACTGGATATTTTGGCAACCTTTCACTTCTCTCTTGAGCTTGACCCCTCCATCTCTGCAAATTCCTTCACTCTAAGCTCAATAACTCAAAAATTTTCTCAATAAGCACTTGATATCTTTCTACAATAACTTCATGAGAAATGCTGCTCTGCAATACTAGCTATATTTCCCAAGGAGTCCAATCTTATAAATTATTATTGCAATCTTGATGGATTTTCTTCGTGCGGCAATGGATCTACTCAATTGATGCATTTAATGGAAACCATTTTGTCAGTTCTTCTCATCAAGACGTCCAACGACTAATTGGTGAGACTCCTCCCGATGATTCAAATGTTTGGCACTGGTTGTTATGACTTTGCCACTTTTTGCTTTTTGATCAGCACAAACTATCCCGACCCACTTATTGGGTCTCAGGATAGCAATTTTTTCTTTATCTTGATGGTTCATTTCATCCTGATGGGAATCACTTTAGTCTCGGCTTTGCATTTTGTTTTAATGTTCCATCAGCATAACTCTCCCCGATGCATTCGCCTTTTGTTTCCTTTTACTTAACTCATCGGGTGTCGGAATAGTGTATTTCATGTCCCTCCGATGCCCAATGATCTCAATATACCAATCCACATTCTGACTAAGACCACCGCGTTATCGGTATAACTTATCCCGAGGAACTCCTCGCACTTACCATTTGCTTAAACGATCCTATCGGGTTTCGACATAACATAAAAGTTCTTCTTTCGATGTCTTGATGAATCCTCATTAGATTCTTTCTTTATCGGTATAACTCACGCTGATGTCCCCGCAAGTGCTTCTATCTTCATCAGGGGTCGGAATAGCCTTTTTCTATTCCTCTCAAAGTCCCAATGAGTTCGTGGTGCACTTTTGTGTTTTATGCTTCCAAGTTTGTTTTATCAGTATAGGTAATACCGATAGCTCCACCTTCTGATTATCCATGTCATCAAGGATCGGTCTAGCTATTTTTGCACTACTCCGATATGGTTCTTTTTTCTGATGGGCTTTCCTTTGGCTTCCTTTAGTCATCGAGTATTAGGATAAAACTTTCTCATTACTTTCGATCTCTCGATACTATATGATAAGCTTTGCCATACCATTACAAGTCGTACCAATGGTTTCATAGGTTATCGGTATAGAAATTTCTATGCTTTGCCGATAAGTCGATACAAGTCGATAGAAAACAACTGCCTACTACCTCGTCAGAACAAGCTATCTCGATGGAATGACCTTTCCACAAGTGCGCACCATCTTGAGTATTTTTTAAGTGCTCCAATGAATCCACGCTCTATTTCATTGGTATAAGTGATGCCGATAATCCTCCTTTGGCTTGCCAATGCGGTTTCATCGGAAATACTTATGTCGATAAGTGAAATTTTGCAATATAGCACAAATGAGCCATCCATCCTGTAAATTGATGATCCCAACTTTTCCCACAAGGTCTGAAACATACTAGAAGACAATCCTTGATCACACTATGATGACTTCTCTATTGACAAATGCTTCATAATGGATTCCTTGTGCAGTCTATACTCAGTGCATGCCCTTAGTGTGGTCAAGTGATACCTTGGCATTCTTGAAACAAATGATCCTTAGAGAGCTTTACTTCTACCAATAAGGTTCTTGCACATGCAAACCAGTAATAAATGCTCATATGATAAAAGAAAAAGGCCTCTATATAGCATAAAATATTTTGTAAAAATATGTGCTAACAGGTACATCATCCTCAACATCTCAATTCAATTTACCAAACGAACATAATGCACCTAATGCAATTGAAGAAGAGACATTCGATTTACCATACGAACCTAATGCAATTAAAGAAGATATCACATTGAATAATCAATTAAATGATGAACATACATCTTCTCTATTTGATGAATTGAATGTACACAATGCACCAGTGTTAACACCTCCTAGAATCATTCATAGGAAACAAAAGTATCTAATTGACATTGATGAGAATATATTGAAGCCAATGCCCGATAAAATGAATGAACAAACTTGTAGGAGAATGGTTAAAATAATATGGCAAAACTATTTTGAAAACTTAAATCAAACAGCCAGATGTCAATTGTTCAAATGATTAAAAATTTGAATTTTAGAGAGACAATGAAAATTCTAGGCCTAAGATCATCTGAAAGTAACAGTGAAAGAACTATTGTGAGAAATCTATTTGATGCATATCAAACTATTGGTTCAAAATCACGTACTAAAGATTCTAATGCTACTCGATGTGTCATTTCATCAACCATAATGAGCAAGAAAATAAAAAAAAGATCGTTTGATAAGAAAAACAAGTAAGTCATTAAACATTAGTAGAACAACATTAAGTAAAGCATTACAAAGGCGAGAAAAAATAGAGGAACCTAACAATAATTCTCTTTGGGCATTCTCGAGTAGACTACCATGCAAAGACAAGGTTGTTGTTGATGCACTAAGAACATTAATTGAAAAGTTTTGGCATGACAATACAAGAGTTTCGCCCAACCAAAGAGATGTTGTTAGAAGATGATTGGATCTACAAATCGTGAGCCACATGCCAAAAACTATTTGGATATGACTCAAACAACATTTTATGAAATATTCCTTCAAAAGTTTCGTCAAATAAGAATTTCTCAAAGATTTTTTGAAATGGCAAAACCTTTTTATATTAAGATTAATCATGTACGCACCATGTGTTGTTGTAGGATGCATATTAAATTTTCCATGCACTATGATATTTTTCATCATATTTGTTCTACTTTGCACACTAACGATGTTATTCAAAAATGCAATATACAAGCACCTCCTAAGTCGGTAAGATAATTTATTTCAAGTGTGCTATGTAATAGACTTGATGGTTGCATTTATTATAAGATGCCTTGTTTGGAAGGTTTTTGTGCTATATGTGGTGGTTTGAAACATTTACCAAGATGTGCACATTTGAAGAGCACACATGAAATTGGTAGGAAACTAGTCCTGGATTGGAAGAAACAGTACCTCAAAGTTTGACAATTTTTTGGACTGAGGGCACTTGAGAGATTGTGTCGGTAGGGTATGACTCTAGACGTTCCGGCACTTTGGGATGCACGAGAGGAGAATGCCTAGCGTAAACCTACCCACTCAGAAGCGCTCGTGACATCAATTTGTGCACGTGAGAACTAAAATTTGACCACTGTGAGCGTGAGGGTGCTCTCACACCACACACATATTGTTGTTTATATTCATATTATCAATTTTTGTTGTTTATATTCATATTTCATTTAAATTTATAAAAGTGCAACCACCAAATACAACGAATACACAATAATGAAATGAATACAAGGAGCTTTGTAGGGTTAATTCGACATTTTAGAAATTTTATCAAATCATATTCCACAATTGCAATGTTTTATATCATAGATTTTTGTTGTTTATATTCATATTCTTCATTACATAGGCAAATGACCAATTAACTTTATAAAAGGGCATCCACGAAATACCACAAATACGCAATATTGAACTTAGTATACATTTATTGGATCGAATATCAACATTTATATATATCAAAAAAAGGCATGTCTGCCAAGTCAATACAACTATTACAAAAATCTGGCATATCCCATGTCCAAATGGATATATAATAAAAATGTAGAATATATTTACATGTATTGGTCATTCGATGACCACAACCAACACTATATGATCCTAAACTTGTGGTGGATCATCAAAATCGAGCCTCTTCGATGTAGTACGCGGCCCTATAGATGGCTGCAAAACCATAATTCAAAAGTCAAGTTAGAATTATTTTGTAGAAAATAGTTCATAATTAACAACATAACTATGCATTTAACTATAATTCCTTCACAATTGAAATGTAGATTACCCCATCAGTTGATCTTGGAGCTAATGTCTTCACTTTCCTCTCCTTGTCACTCTTAGGAGTTTTCTTGAAGACAAACTTAAAAGGATCCACGTTATGGCCAAACCGCAAAGGGGTCTATTGTAGATTAAATGTACAATTAATACAATGTACTAACACAAATACATCAAAAACACTTAAAATCTATATTATAGAGAACAATGGCATACCAATGCTTGAGATGCTTCTCTAATGGACTGAGGATGGCTCACGATCGATGGAGAAATTGTCGCTATTACCTACACAAAAAATGATCAAAGATAAAATATAATTAATATAATGAAAGTATTGTAGGTTAAAAACAATTAATGTAATATATCAAACAAAAGTGTACCGGATCCTAAGATGCTTCTCCAGTGCACGGAGAAGGGCTCACCATTGATGAAGCGGCTATGGATATTTCTTATATGAAAAAAATATAAGATTATAATTTATCACAAGTTTACATGTACACATGCATATAATCATAAAATAAAGTAGAGATACATACCTCCGCCCTCTCTTGATCCATGGGCAAATCAGGTGCATTCAACAAATCCACATAGCTCAATGGCCACTGTACGTGTAAAATAGACAAAAAACACTAATCAATCTACAAACCCCAACTAAGACTTGATTTCAACATTTTCAAACAACTGTACAACTAAAAATGTGTTCAATTAGCTTCCTCCCACATTTTGGCGTCTTCGAGGAATTCTTTTTCTTCAGACGAGGCCTAGATGTGGAGGGGGTACCCTAAAAAGACAAAATTAACATGAGATATTAGTACAGATAATATATTAAACATAATTTAAAAAATCTAAAATGAAATGACTTGCATATTCCAGCAAAACAATACATAAAAAAAGGTTGTACAAATATGATACCGTATAGCCTTGTAGGCCAAAATCGATCGCTGAGAGTGTGTTGTCATGAATCTGGGACATTTGGTCCCCTGTCAAGACCTAAAAACCAAAAATTAGACCAAGCATTAAAGATAGTTAGTATATCTTGTAATTTTTTTGAATTCAAAGTGTACTATTCTATTTTAACATGTTACAATATTTATACCTCAGCCATCAAAGTTGCAGTGGTAGTAACTGCAGGAGGAGTATGGGATACCGCTGCTGCATCCTAAAATGCATATTATTTGTCTCAATTTAAATCGATGTATAAATAAAAATTGATTTATGTAATTACAAATTTAAAGTGACTGATAAATAAATTGCTATGAATTCAAATCAACACACTTGTGTCTGTCGCTGATGAGAAAACACCATGTCCATGAACTCATCTATCAGTGCCAAATCCTCACCCATGCAGGCCTGATATCTACACCCACAAAATATGCACGAATGAGATGTGGATCCATCTGTAGCAGCCACATCATCTATCCCTGAGCATATCCCTAAGCAACTGACACACATATGTTGAATGGGCTCTCTATCACCACCTGGAGCAACTAATGGCTCATCATCTAGTACAATAGGGTGTACTAATGACCTTCCATGCTGGATGATGACACCAGTCAATGTTGTGGCCGCCTGAAGAGTCTGTAGCTCCATCAACTCTTTCAGCTCTACTAGGACAATGTGATACACCTTGGGTTTGGGTGCTAGGGGTGATGACTCTCCAAGGCTACTCACCTACAGGCTCCAGGTCTATCTTGGGTAGAGCCGCCACCTCTACCATGGAACTCTCTCATGTCAAAATAGTTTGGCCGCACATTAAGCACAAACTCATAGTATACTTTTCTCAAAAAATACAATGACACCTCATAATTATTACAAGGTGGATCATTAAAGACCATCCACCACCTCTACCAAAAATTATTTTTCATCTACACATTGTTACACCAATGTATGGGAAACCTCTTTGCATTGAGAGGGAATGACTCACTAGTTTTAAGATCAACAAAAAGGGCACATATTTGTTGTTTACTAATATTTTTGTCTTTCACTCCCTCGTATGATAACCCATCAGCATATTATTGATGACACCTATCCCTAAAGTTTCCCCATTTTGTAATTTGTGTGGAAACGGCTATGGCACCACTAGCTAATGTTTCTAGGCTAGTGGCGAGGGATTTATGTTGCTCAAGTTAAGATGTTTTCAATTTATTAATCAGTCTATTTATTTTAGATGTGTTTTGCCCTAACCGATTAATCAATTTCTCATGTGTTTTAGGTGTGCGGTCAAAAAGCAGAATTGGGGGTGTATCTTGTGGGTTTTTAGGAGGTGCATTTTGTTGTTCTTGTTGTGGATTATCATAATCTAGTTTTTGAAACAAAAAATAAAAAAAACCTAATCAAAATTAACAAAATTAAATTCAAAACATAAAATAAATTGAATAAACGGGAAAGAAAGACAAAAATTAAGAAAAAATAACCTTGATCCATAGCGTTTGGAGGAGAAATGAGGCACCCCATTCATGGTTTCGTGGAGGAAATGGGGAAAAACCCATGGTGGTCACAGGAAAATAAGACCCAGTCTTTTTTTTTTAAAACTTTTTTTGGCAGGTACCTTTACACAGTTCTTTAGGACTTATGAGCATGTACATGCTCACTTTCCTAAAAGTAGCATGCATGCACTACCTTTTTTAGGATCGGGAACAACAGACCTAAGTACATATGAGGTGATTTCAAATTTTATAACCAAGTATGGGCTTCTTGGTTTTTCATGTTTTTTTTGGGTAGTGTCTACTTTTCTGACCACCATCTTTGGGCACATACCCAGTTCTTCTCTCTGGATTGTAGTCCAAACATCTTGAGGTGGTTGACATCTCTGTAGTCAGGGAAACTCCATTGTGATGAGAAGTGCGCTCTAGGAAGTGTGCCTTCCTGCATGTGCAGGCCCCTATTGTAATCATATACTTGTTATAGAAGAATCATCTGATTGTGGGCAGGGTTTCCCATTGTGGTTTTTCTTCGTTGAGTTTTTCCACATACAAATCATGGTGTTATGTGTTATGGTTGTATGGTATTTATTTTCTGGTTTTCATTTATTCTTTAATGCTTAATTAGTTATATCGGTATAAGGTTTTAAGTGCTTTAATTCACATAATCTATTAACAACTGATTCACCCCCCCTCTCAGTTGTTCACTGGTTATCCTAACAATTGGTATCAGAGCCTGGTCCTCTTTTTACAAAAGCTTAACTGCTTGAGGAAGATCCTATGGAAACTATTAGTTCAACTCATATTTTTCGGAAGGACAACCCTAAGCTTGATGGAGCAAACTATGGAGTATGGAAGATTTAGATGGAGACTCATTTAAGGTGCATTGGAAAGGAAATTTGGGAAATCACTCAAAATTATTACACTCCTCATAATCTGGCATCTGGCATTCTTGCACTGACAGACTTAGATAAGATCATTGAGAATGATTGTAGAGCTAGAGAAGCCCTCTTAAGTGCCTTATCACATCAGTAAATCATGGGACTATCAAAAAAATCATCGACAAAATCTATATGGAACAAGTTGGAGACTCTGAATGAAGGTGATCTTACTGTTAAAATTGCAAAACTTGAATGTTACTAGGTAAGATATGAAAGCTTGAATATGGAAGAAGATGAAAGAATTTTTACATTGATGTAAAGGGTTAATGAAATTGTATTGGGAATTTAGTGCTATGGTGGATCTCTGAGTGAGGAAGAGATTGTTTCAAAAGTTTTAAGGGTTTTTCCATTGGCATATAAGATGAAGGTAACTTCAATTAATGAGCTAAGAACCATGCCTAATTCTTCTATCAATAGAGATAATCTTGTTGGGAAGATATCTTCTTTTGAGCTTGAAGAATTTGGTCCTCTTGGAGCTAAAAAGGTTAATACTACATTTAAGGCATCTACATCATCAACCAACAAGCAAGATTGGAAATTTTTGTATGCAAAGGAACTGGAAGAGATCGGGAAAGAAGATGAAGATCTTGAGCAAATTGAAGCCCTATTTTCTACAAGGATGCCTAGAGGTCCATTAGGAATTCAAAACTTGAAGAAAGAGAAAGAAGATCTTTTAAGCCTAACCCTCAATATCAAATCAAATATAAGTATAGGAAATAAAAAACAAATGATGCTACTATGTTGATGAGGAAGGAGTAACTGATGACTTAGAAGAAGAACCAATGGGAGATTTAGCTAGTGGATCCAACAATGGAAAAGACTAGGTATTTTATACTATGAAGGAAGATGATCTAGAACCAATTATCAAGATTGAGGAAAAGGCCCTTGCAACAAAAGTTGAAGACATGGATGAATGGGTAATAAAAAGTAGATGTTCTCATCATATGATAGGTGATAAGGGAAATTTTCTAACCCCGGAAGAATTTGATGGTGGTCAAGTCAAATTTGGTAATAACAAGGCATGCATGATCAAAGGAAGAGGAACCATTTCATTTAATGGTAAGCATAAGATTGATAATGTCTATTATGTTGAAAGTCTAAAGCTTAATCTATTGAGTGTAGGATAGTTGGTAGACAAAGGATTTCAATTACAATTCAAGGATGGAAAGTGTAAAATCATTAGCAAATCAGGTTTGGAGATTACAACCGGTACACAGGCTAAAGGTGTAAAGTGGAAAATCACGAGCAAACCCTAAGTGTTCCCCCCACCGCTCCAAGGAGAGGGGAAGGAGGTCACTAGGGTTGATAGTTTTCACTTAGGGGAGACTTTACATTCAAAAGAGGGGTTGAAACCCACAAGATCCAATCCCACACAATGCAAGATTGGATTCTAAATGAGTTTCAAGGGTTAAGACAACAAGGCTACCCTCTTTTGTAAAGAATGTAGATAGAAGGATTGAGCTAGGAATGCATGTAAAGTGAGAAAGATTCGCTTATAAACAGAGATAGGAATATAGGATGAAGCTTTGGACTTGGAATTAGCAGTAAAATGTCGACACGGAGTTGTCTTGCAAATTTGAGCGAAAGTTGACAAGACGATGGCGCCCAGCGTGCACACGGTCCTCCGAAAAATCCGTGAAACAAAGGGGGATCTGTTCGTCTCTGCACAAGGATTCCAGATCTTCAATTACAGCCGCATACCTGCAACCTACACATAGAAAAGAGAGGACGATTGGGGGGTTAGGGATTAGGGGTTTGCCCTTAGGTCAAACCCCGGTTTTGGAATTAACTAAGAAATGAGAATGTTGTAAATGTAAATGATTGTAATGTAAAACAAGTACTAGTACCTTGTTCTAAGAATGTTTGTATTCTTACATGCGAAGGTGTAAATGTTGTTGTATGTTGTATGTTGTAAGTGATCTCCTCTTCAATGGTTGAATCCTTGTCTTGAATGCAACACTTAGCCTTGAATGGAGACTTAGAATGATCAATTGCTTGAAGGAATGCTTGAATGCTTGAATGCTTGAATGCTTGAATGTTTTGAGTATCACTTCCGCCTTTTTTCCATCCACCAAAATGGGAGAGGAAATGTAGTTTATATACTTGTCAATTAGGGTTAAAAGACTGATTTTTCCGACCTTAGGCTGACCTGGGAAGATTATTTTCCAATTTGCAAACTCAAAGACCCGATGCCCAAAAGAGACCGGGCCCAAAAATAGGGCCAAGGACCAGGGCGCTGGGCGCCATGGTCCTGGGGGACCAAGGTGCTGGGCACCCTAGTCCTGAAGGACTAGGGTGTTGGGCGCCATGGTCCCACCTCCAGGGACAACAGGGTGCTGAAAAATGCAGTTTTTGATGTCATGAACAAGTTTTGGGGTCTCCATTCAGGTTCAGTGTTGCGTCGCCATCGTGAAGACCCAAATGCGGTCGAAATTGCAAGTGTCGCAATTTTAGGACACTACATTTAGCCCCCACTTTAGCGGGAGTATAAGCGTACGCTCATACTTCCGGTAAAGTACAAGGAAACAACATTGAAAGACTTTCACCACGTCAAAGAGGCAAGACACGCCAAGCCCCCAGTGGACTAAGGATCTTACGACTTCGATTGACAAAGTAAAAGGGAAGATCACGAGGGAGAACCATGACTGTCAGTAGTAAGGTTCCCTCACTATGAGTCATGCAAGAAAAATACCAAAAATTTTCAAGGCAAAGCTAAGTTCGCCAAGAAATTTTCAAGTATCCTGAAGAGATATGAATGGGGTGTATGCCCCCCTACGTTAAAGCAATCACACACACCTCAACGGGGGTGATTGCTTTAAGGTAGTGATACACATAAGAAATGAGAAGGGAAAGGAGCACACTATCACAAAGATTTAGCCCCCAAGTGTGAGATAAACCCAAGGATAATAGACACAAAACACAAAGCGCGAGGTGACTTCGCTTTCCTCAGGGTCAGTATGTTGTATGATAATTCATGTATATCATATGTATGTATGCATAATTGTTCTTCATTCCCCAATCAAGGAAGGTCACCTAGAAGAAGGGAACACATGTGTCTTTTGAGTCAACATTAGAGAGACCAAAAGAGATCTCAATGCTTTGCATCGTCCTCAAGTAGACAACACTAAGGACAACAAATAGAAGAATGAGAATAACACATAGAAGAAGTAACAAAAGAGAGGAGGAGAGAATCTGCTATGCTAATGAAACTAGTCTAGCACGTCATCTACACCCCGATCTTGCTGATCAATATTTTGGGAAGGCAGTAAACACGCTAGAGGAGGAACATCCAACACAGCAGATGGAGCTATCACAAGATCCAAACAAGGGCTATGTTCATGTTCCAAGCCACGTTGTTCTTGTCTAGGAGCTAGGATAAGTGCTTTAGAAAATTCGTTAGATAAATGGTTATCAACATCAACATATTCATATTCACTATCAGAAGCAAGAGAAGTAACATTTGCATCATGAATAACATTTTCATCATCAAGATTTATAAAAATAGGATCTTTGACTCGCACAGGATCAAGACCATCATGCATCTTATGTTTAGGAGATTTTGGAGAAAATGGAATAATGCTTGTTGAAGGTGTTTTTGGGGATTGCAAAGTTTGAGAAGCAATTGCTTGAGCTCTAAGACAAGGCTTTCGTCGGCGTTCACGTGTAGAATGATTTCATCTAGTCTTAGTAGGAAGTGGAGAAGATTGAGGAGGAGGAATGTTCTCATCCTTATCACTTGGGTGTTTAGGTTGTGGTCTCTTAGGCTGGATAATAGGAGAAGAGGAAGGTCTCTTCTCTCCATAAGAGGAAGGAGGAGGAACTGCTCCATATAAAGGAGGAATATTTGGTTTAGGAAGGAGACCAAGTCCATCATGATGAGGAGGTATAGGCCTACTTTTAGAAAGTTTATTAGACATAGACATAGTCACATCCATAGGAATGGGTTGGGAATCTTCTTGAGGAAAGACATTAGTTTTATCTTTCAAAGGAAGAACTTCCTTCTCAAGAACGATAGGAATATCAAGTTTGGGTGTTCTAGGTTCACTTAGAGATAGGATCATATCTATTTTCCACTTTTGATAAGATTTGAAAAGATGATCACTTCACGGTGGAAGAGATTGGAATTGTTTAGGCCAAAAATAATCAATAGGAACGCTAGAAGTTCTTTCAGCTGGTTTAAAGAGACTATGATTGACAGTAACAACTTCACCATTATGGGGAAATTTCAAACTTTTATGAATAGAAGAAGCAATAGCTTTCATGGAAGATAGCCAAGGATAGCCTAGCTTCACACGAAATTGTTCGGATGAAGGAATAATAGCAAAGTTCACATCAAGGGATTTGTTATGGACTTCAATAGGTAATGTAATAGAACCAATTGTAGGAGAAGAAAATGCATCAAATAATTTCACAGTCACATCTGTTTTGTCATAGATCACTTAATTCAATTGCAAAGTAAAAAGAAATTCTTCAGTAATAACATTAACCATGCACGAAGGATCAATAAGCACTCCACGACAAGGTGTATTCTTGACTTTTGCAACTATATATAAAGGACCATCAGGTGCCCTGATAGTTTCACTAGAATCAAATGTGATGGAAGGTTCTTTAGGGTTTTCTTGCTGCTCTACAAAGTTAATCACATTCAGAGTCATAGACAAGAGACCATCAGATGAGAAAGAGGAATCATTAGTCTCAATCACATTAGAGGTATGAGAAGGTAATGGATCAGTAAAAATCTTAAGATTTTGGTTAGGAGGAGCTACAGATGTGTTACCTTTATCATTCACTCCAGAAACAGAGATAGTATTATTATCAATCAAATCTTGAATTTTACCCTTTAAAGCAAAACATTTTTCAGTATCATGCCTAGGTTGACGATGAAATTGACAAAAAGATTTGTTATCAAAATAGGGTGAATTAATCTTTGTAGGATCGATTTTCTTTACAGGAAGGAGAGTAAGCACATTTTGTTCCAATAACTTATTCATAATACTATTCAATGATTCATTCAAAGGAGTAAACTTTCTTTCTTTCTTGAAAAACTTAGAAATAGGAGGCACACCTGATGCTGCATTCACATTGTTGTTGATGATGTTTTCATTGAATTTAATGGATTCTCTGTTCGGTTTAAACTTTCCAAATGGTTGTTGACTACTATCACCCTTATCACTTGAAGCCATAGGATTGCTTGTTCCATTTGACTCACAGTCAGTTGATAATTGTGAAGAGTTGCACACAACTGTTGGAAAGAAGTAAACTCAGAAAATAGAAGTTTTTCTCTAATATCTTTTTGTAAATTAGAAATAAAGATTCTTTGAATATCATTGTCAGGCACTGGAAAAGAGATTTGAGCATACAAATGCTTATATCTACCAATGAAATCAGTCACTTTTTCTTTAACACCTTGTTTACAATGCATTAAATCAATCAAAGTAACTTTAGGACTTATATTGTTTTGAAATTGTTGAATGAAAGCATTTGCAAGTTGTTCGAAAGAAGTAATAGAATAAGAAGGCAACGAGCAATACCATTGTAGGGCTTTATCTCTTAATGTCCTAGTAAACAGTTTTGCAAGCAACCTTTGGTCATAAGCAAAATCAGTACATATTGTTTGAAAAGTCTTAACATGTGTTAGAGGATCACCTTTACCATTATAAAGCTCCAAATGCAGGATCTCAACATGTTTAGGGGGGATAACTTGAACAATGTCAAGAGAAAGTGGGCTCGCAACATCAAATGTGGGCACACTAAACTTAGATTGATTCATAGAGGCAATTTGTTGTTGTAAAGAAGAGACAGTTTGTGCAAGATTGTTAATGGTCACTTTAGTTGAAGAGTTCATATTAGACGTGCTAGATTGTGATGGAGGTATTATGTTATTGAAAGAAGGTATTGATTGAGAGTAAGGTGGCGGGACGCTATGATAGTTAGTCATAGGAGATGATTGGAAAGGAGGAACACTACAAGGAGGAATGGAATGGTTAAATGAATTGCCCCCTTGCGTCATGTTCATTTGTGGAGCTGTAATAGGGACACTCATTGAAGGAATGAATGAAGAAGTCAGATTAAATGAAGTAAGAGGGTTAATTGAAGATGAAGGATTGCCCCCATGACTGGTGATCATAGGGGGAATGTCTTGTATAGAAGTAGTCATTATGTTTGATGTAAAGGTAGGTATGCTAGCAATAGAAGTTGTCAAAGGAATAGAATGATTGACTTGAGTAGGAGGTTGCATATAACCTAAAGTTTCGGCACAACTCTTCATAGGCATCACATTTGAATCCACAATGTGTGCAATACCACGCAAAATATCAATTCCATTCTTATCACTTTGAACCATACGTTTTAGACCCTCAATTAATGAAAGAGCTTGACTATCGGGATACTCTCGAGACATCCATTGCTGAAAATCATCAAATTGGTTATCCAATTTCGAAAGTTGTTCTACAGAAACCTCATGGAGAGCTTCTTCATCATTAGGAGGATTAGAGGAATTACCCATGTCCTCATTAAAAAGGCTATTCAAATTAGGTTCCATCTCCTCAGTAATTAAACCTTGGAAAGACTTAATTCTAAGGCTTCGTCTAACGGGAATAGTGTAAGTAGGGCTTATTGTTGTAAAACTCATGCACTAGAGAGGGAGAGAAAATTTTGAATTTAGAGGTAGCAAATTTCAATAAAATCAGCCAATCTCCTAGATTTAAGCTGTTAAATGCAATCATGACAATCTCCCGAAATTTCAAAAAAAATGTCAGGGACTGTGGTGCTCGAAGTGCACACAGTCCTCGCAACTTTTTTCGAAATTTTCAGGGATGAAAGTTATGATGATTTTAAAGCTAATCTGAAAAAATTGAGTGATTTCACGATCTGTAGATAGGCCAAATTAAAGATGCAATCTCAAAATTGAACCCTACCAAGATTGTTGAAAAATGCAAAATTTGAATTTTGAAAAAGAGAGGGAAACTGAAATTTTGAATTTTATGATTTTAGAGGGAATACCAAAAGAAATGCAAGTTTTGAAATTTAAAGGTTGACTCAATTTCACGCAAAATTCAATGTTGAAAGCGGAAATCAAAGTTGTTGTAATTAAACACTTAATTTCAAAAGTCACAAATTGCAAAAAATTTGAATAAAGCACTGAAATTTTGAATGAATGCCAACACACTTTTCAGATTTAGGACAGTAAGAAGCACAATTTTGACATGAATTTCAATTTCAACAATTTTTGAATAATTAGAAGCCTTAATCCAAGCAATCACTAGACCAACTTTGACTTTAATTTTGAAAGTGTTAGAATTGATGAAATCAGCCAAAATTCTGGATTTTAGCAGAAAAATACAGTAAGATCTAACTCTCTAAATTTCAAAAAAAATGTCAGGGACGATGGCGCTCGAGGTGCACACGGTCCTCGCAACTTTTTTCCAAATTTTCAGGGATGAAAGATATTATGATTTTGTTGCGGAATCCAAAGTTACAACCGATTTGGAGATGTTTTGATCAGTGAAATTATCAGTCAAAGTTTGAATCAAGAAGGTTTTAAAAATTAGGGTTTTGACACTTAACCACTTAATTTTCAGAATTAAAGCACAGATATGAATTAATAATTTGCAATAAAAGGGTAGATCTAAAACAAGCATTAACAATTAAACATTTCACAAGCTTAATTACTAAAAAGAAAATTTAGGGTTTTTATGCAATTAACCTCTAAAATTTGCAAAAGATCAAACATGGAAATGTAATTAAGGAAGCCAATTTTCAGATCTAACCATGAATAATCAGAAAGGATGTTCACATCGGGTTCACCAAAATGTAAAGCAAAAAATCGTGAGCGAACCCTAAGTGTTCCCCCCACCGCTCCGAGGAGAGGGGAAGGAGGTCACTAGGGTTGATAGTTTTCACTTAGGGGAGACTTTACATTCAAAAGAGGGGTTGAAACCCACAAGATCCAATCCCACACAATGCAAGATTGGATTCTAAATGAGTTTCAAGGGTTAAGACAACAAGGCTACCCTCTTTTGTAAAGAATGTAGATAGAAGGATTGAGCTAGGAATGCATGTAAAGTGAGAAAGATTCACTTATAAATAGAGATAGGAATATAGGATGAAGCTACGGACCTGGAATTAGTAGTAAAATGTCGACACGGAGCTGTCCTGCAAATTTGAGCGAAAGTTGACAGGACGATGGCGCTCGGTGTGCACACTGTCCTTCGAAAAATCCGTGAAATGAAGGGGGATGTGTTCGTCTCTGCACAAGGATTCCAGATCTTCAATTACAGCCGCGTAAATGCAACCTACACACAGAAAAGTGAGGATGATTGGGGGGTTAGGGATTAGGGGTTTGCCCTTAGGTCAAACCCCGGTTTTGGAATTAACCAAGAAATGAGAATGTTGTAAATGTAAATGATTGTAATGTAAAACAAGTACTAGTACCTTGTTGTAAGAATGTTTGTATTCTTACATGCGAAGGTGTAAATGTTGTTGTATGTTGTATGTTGTAAGTGATCTCCTCTTCAATGGTTGAGTCCTTGTCTTGAATGCAACACTTAGCCTTGAATGGAGACTTAGAATGATCAATTGCTTGAAGGAATGCTTGAATGCTTGAATGTTTTGAGTATCGCTTCCACCTTTTTTCCATCCACCAAAATGGGAGAGGAAATGTAGTTTATATACTTGTCAATTAGGGTTAAAAGACTGATTTTTCCGACCTTAGGCCGACCTGGGAAGATTATTTTCCAATTTGCAAACTTAAAGACCCGATGCCCAAAAGAGACCGGGCCCAAAAATAGGGCGAGGGACCAAGGCGCTGGGTGCCATGGTCCTGGGGGACCAGGGCACTGAGTGCCCTAGTCCTGAAGGACCAGGGCGCTGGGCGCCATGGTCCCACCTCCAGGGAGAGCAGGGTGCAAGGAGGATCAGGCCAGGGTGCTGAAAAATGCAGTTTTTGAAGTCATGAACAAGTTTCGGGGTCTCCATTTAGGTTCAGTGTTGCGTCGCCATTGTGAAGACCCAAATGCAGTCGAAATTGCAAGTGTCGCAATTTTAGGATGCTACAAAAGGTAACGTCTTTAATTTGAACACTATTGAAAAGACATGTTTGATTGCAAATATTAATGAAAGTTGGCTATGGCATAAGAGGTTGTGTCATGTAAATTTGGATTGCATTGTAAAGATCAGTTCAACTAAGGCGGTTAGAGATTTACCTAAGATTGTGAACCCTCATAATCTGATATGTAAATAATATCAAATGGGTAAGCAAATCAAAACTTCTTTTAAGAGCATACCTAATAAATCTAATGATGTTCTTGATTTGATTCATATTGACCTATGTGGTCTTGCTAATACAAGAAGCTTTCAAGGTGATAGATATTTCATGTTAATCATTGATCACTATTCTGCAATGATGTGGATTGCTTTTCTAAGGGAGAAATTTGAAGCCTTTGAGAAATTCAAAATCTTTAAAGCTATGGTTGAGATAGAGACAGGAATCACAATCAAGTGTCTAAGATCATATCAAGGTGGTGAATTCACATCTGGTGAGTTCAACATTTACTGTGAGAAAAATGGCATTAGGAGACAGTTATCTGCACCCTAGACACCTCAATAGAATGGCATTGTGGAAAGAAAGAATAGAACAATTTTGGATGTAGCTAAAAGCATGATGATGGAAGCTAATTTACCTCATATCTATTGGAGAGAAGCAGTAAGTACAATAGTTTATACATTCAACAGAGTTAATATCAAAGGAGATACAAATAAAATACCTTGTGAATTATGGTTTGGCCATTCTCCTACCCTTAAATATTTCAGAATCTTTGGAAGTAAGTGTTATATTGATGATTCTATTGGAAAGTTTGACCCTAGATGTGATGAAGAAATATTTCTTGGTTATTCAACTCAAAGAAAAGCATATAGATGTTATAACAAAAGATTGCAAAGAATTGTGGAGAGCGCTAATGTGAAAGTGGATGAGTAGTACAAAGACTAAGCTAAATATTATGACAGTGAATCGACAATGGAAATGATCATAACTAAACTAGTAGTGCATGTACCAGAATAGAATACTAAACCAGTTACCCCGACATCATCAGAAAACTCAACTGTAACTAAAGAGAAGCACAAAGAACCTGAAAATCCGAAAACACCAAGGTATGTAAGGCTAAATCATTCTAAAAATCAAATGATTGGAGACACAAACATGGGAGTTATGACAAGGAGAAGATTGGAAAATCAAGAGGTATGTTTCATTTCTCAGATTGAACGGCCATAAGTAGTTGAAGCTTATAAAGATGAATGTTGGATGAAAGCTATGAAAGATGAATTAGATCAGATAGAAAAGAACAATACTTGGACTTTAGTTACCCAACCGAAAAATAAGAATGTTATTGGAACTAAATGGGTTTTTAGAAACACACTGATTGAGGATGGACAAGTTGTAAGAAATAAGGCTAGATTGGTCTGCAAAGGATATTCTCAGAAGGAAGGAATTGATTATGGTGAAACTTTTGCACCAATAGTTAGAATTGAAGCTTTTAGACTATTTCTAGCTTACATGTAGCCTATAAGAACTACAAGGTCTATCAGATGGATGTTAAGTGTGCATTTCTGAATGGAGAACTTGAAGAGGAAATCTTTATTGAGCAACCAGATGGATTTTTAATGATAGATGACAAAAAATTGGTTTGCGGATTAAGGAAATCCCTATATGGATTAAAACAAGCTCCTAGAGCTTGGTATGCAATGTTGGATAAGTATATTTTGAAGCTTGATTTTATTAAAGGTAATGCTGATAGTAACCTATATAATAAGATCACTAATGATGATATTTTGATTATTAAAGTATTTGTTGATGATATCATTTTTGGAGGTGAAGAAAAATTGAGCATAGAATTTTCTGATAATATGCAGAGTGAATTTGAAATGTCTATGACTGGGGAAATAAGATTTTTTCTAGGTTTGCAGATTACTCTGTAGCTATTGACATATCACAGAATCTGGTATTTCACTCCAAGACTAAGCACATATCAATCAAGTATAACTTTTTGAAGGAAAAGGTGAAAGCAAAAGAAGTTAGATTGGTTTATGTGAACACTAAAGAGCAAATAGCAGACATCTTCACTAAACCTTTGTCTCGGGAATCATTTGAGTATTTGAGAGACAGATTGAGGGTTTCTACCCCTCTGGTAGAGACTTAAATGATGCATATGTGCATCAGTCTGGTATGCATTATCAGAGCTACCTTTTTCTCTGGATTGATGAATCAGTGCTACTACTCAGGGGGACTAGTCAGCCTTGAGATTTAGAGTTTTCATTTTCCATTTGATTCTTTGGCATTGATGTCAAAGGGGGAGGAATATATGTGAAAAACCATTGTTATTTATTGATTGTACTCCTTAGGGGGAGTTTGGCGGTATTTGGTCTTTTTTATTCCATTTTGGTTCAGAGCTTCATTGCTATATCATTTTATGGGAGATTGTTGGCGGTCTTCCATTGGGGGAGACTTGTTTGGCATTTTCTTGGCACTTGGATGTTTTTTACATCTAGTGTTGTCATCAATGCCAAAGGGGGAGATTGTTGGCCATATGATGGAATTGATTATGTGTTGCACTGATGTTTTTTCACTGATGTCAACACTTGTTGTTATGGTTGTTTATCAACTTCCAGTAGATGGATTGGATTGGGAACTTAATCAATTGATTGCCACCGGTATGATCTGGATGATAGAATATGTTTGTATGGATATGGTTCAGTCAGTTGGTATTGACTAGATGATCAGATGCTATCTTATGTTTTAGGAAGCTTGCTTTATTAGTCCGGTAAGGGTTTCACTGATAGAGCTTTATTGAAGATCTTTGATGTAATGCATAAGTGGTGTTGGTGCGGCTTCTAGAAGGGATTCAAGATGCTGATGGTGATTGTGCTCGTTCCTTGACTGATTGGTGTCTATGTGTGGATCTAATTTAAGTTTGGTGCTATCTAGGTTATGGACCGGTTTGCTTGAAACATGTTGGTGGATCCTCAGATGCATTTTTGGGATGTTTAATTGATTGGATGATATTTGTTTGGCCTTAGGCCGACATGTGTTATGATTTTATTTCAAGATTATGTAATGGATCTATTGTATTATCATTTGTGTGACCGACTTAATTGGTTAGGTCCAAGGTTGGTATAAATGTATGTAAGATCTCATTGTAGATCAGGTGTGGACATATGGGAATAGGCAAGGAGCGAATAATTTAATAATAATTTTTGTAGAGGATTTGGTCGATCATAGGTGATCGAGTTGGGTTTATGTAAGAGGTTTTAGACCTCCAGTATTGAGCTTAACCGGAACTGTAATCTGACATGTTTGATGTTGTCACCAACGATTCTTCTCTCTGGATTGTAGTCCAAACATCTTGAGGTGGTTGACATCTCTGTAGTCAGTGAGACTCCATTGTGATGAATAGTGTACTCTAGGCAGTGTGCCTTCCTGCACCTGCAGGCCCATATTGTAATCATATACTTGCTGCAGAAGTATCATCTAACTGTGGGTAGGGTTTCCCACCTTGTTTTTTCCTCATTGAGGTTTTCCATGTACAAATCATGGTGTTATGTGTTATGGTTGCATGGTATTGATTCTTTGGTTTTCATTTATGCTTTAATGCTTAATCAGGTATACCGGTATAAGGTTTTAAGTGCTTTAATTCACATAATCTATTAACAACTGATTCACCGCCCCCCCTCCCCCCCTCTCATTTGTTCACCTGTTATCCTAACATATACATGCAATTTAGAGCAAGAAAGGTGGAATTTTATGCACCTGGTAGATGGTATAGCTAAAGTGATGAGTATTGTGTTGTGTGCATAAGCTTCTTCTCTTTGAAATTACCTTCTAGGTTCATTCTAACCCATGAAACCAAATCATTGTCATTGTCAAAATGACAATTTAACTATTTTTTGGGCTTATATACATTTCCAAAAAGTAATGTAGTTATAGGGGTTCATTCAAAGGTCGTGTTCGAATGTACCCATTAAAATAAATAAAAAATGGGATCGACATTGGCCTTTGTTCAAAGGCCTTTTTGAGGGGACCTTCATTCAAATAGGGGGTTTCTAAAAAAGGCAAGGGGCTTTGTATGGAGATAGAGAGGACCCTTCATTTGAACACCCTTGTTCGAATGAAGGTGGTTTCCAAAAAAATTTGGCAACTTCATTTTTTGTTCGTGGGTGAAAATATATGCCATTTATTTAAAATATAATATAAGGTCATTAGTTATATTCTATGAGGTAAAATACACCCACAGTTTGTAATTCTCATGGGGTCCAAAAATGCTTTTAGAGTATTGATCTCAATGGAGATCAACGATCATCAATTGAGATCAACAATCTAAAAACAATTTTGGGCCCCATGAGCATTACAACTTCAGGGTAGATTTTATCTCATAGAATATAAAAAGGGTCATTAGATTACAATTGAAATCAATGATGGAAACTAAATATTGGTGATATGGCTCTAAAGTACAACATATATTTTGATATAGTATTAGTAGATTAATTTAGATTTGTACAATAACTTAGAAAATTTATGTAAATCTAATCTAATCATTTGCTAATATTGTGGGGAATTTTTTAGATATTTTTTTTATCAAAATAAGTGCTCCGACATTTTAAATAATACTAAAATATTTTTTTTTAAATGTCACTATTCATATCACCTTATGACTTGAACTATTGGTCAAAGTTTGATTACAAATATTTGCCACAAAAATAATCACCACCCTCCATATTGAATGTGCTTCTTCCTTGCAAATTAGAATCATTGAGATATTATCTTCAAAATGACAAGTTTCCCTTATCAATACTTATCATTTATCTCACTAAGAACCTATTATAGTTGCACATGTCCCCTAAACATTCCAAGTTCAATAAGTTGACAATTATATTGTATTTCTTATCTAAGATATCAATTCTTACGTGATTAAAAGTGTTTGGAGGATAAGCTATTTCATCTATGAACATTCCATAATGATACTTGGATCTTGTTTTAATATAATTTTATATATCTTTGAGTGTGATGATAATATAAAATTTTATAAAAGATATGCTTATTATGTTTCTTAGAATTTACTTTTTTCATAAGCATTTTGTATAAAAAATTAGAACTTTTTTCTTCTATAAAACAGAATTCTACTTTATAATTTTTTTATCTTAATGCTTCATGTTCTTTACAAATATATATTTTTTTTAAATATATTTTTGCCTCAAATATTATAAAACAAAATTATATTTATTTTTCTATGATTTTATCTTAATATTTATTTTTTCTCAAAAATAATCTTTCTTTAAAATGAATAGATCAACTTAGTCTTAAAATTAGATTTAAAGTTTCACAAATTAAAAGTCTATTCATTTCATAAGAAAAGTCAAAAGGCTCAACTAATGTATCTTGGATACATATAAATATTTCTTTATGTGAACGAGGATATGAAATACAGAAAACCATCAACTAAAATTCAATTTCCATATTTAACAATCAACTCAACTCAGTATAATTTATATAATTTATCTGTGCAAAAGCTTCACTTCACTATATCAACTCAACTCAACTCAGTATAATTTATATAATTTATCTGTACAAAAGCTTCACTTGACTACCATATTTGGATTTGAATCTGATTTCTGTAAGATTAAATTTAAGATAGATTATCCAAAAGGACAAAGCTTTTCTAAAAACAATATTTTACTTTTACTTAAATATATAAATTAGAGAACATTTTTTAATAAATAGAAGGAAGAGCTATCATTGAATATTATCTATTCTCCACTTGGGCAAAAATAGAAGAAATCATTTTAACATATATAACCATAAGCAAGTCCTGAAATCCCATATAGCTTGAAGTTATAGTTATCAATGGCACCGTTATCTCATTACTAGAGCAAACCTTAATTGAAGCTAAGTGCTTTCAAATGTCGAAGAACTGAACGACAATACAGTAATAGATTTCTCAATATACAAAATTATTTATACGAGGAATATATTTATAGATTTCTCAATATATAGAATTATTCATAACCAAATACCATAGCCTGTTCAAAGCACGCCATTGAGAAGATACCCAAATAGTAAGGCTACCATCATAAAAATGTATCCTTCAACGCCTTGGCTATTCCCCACTCCTGCACCATCACAAACATTCAAATTTCCTTCAAGAACAATGATCCATATGGGAAACGTCGATGTAAAATTTCTAATACAATTGAATCTAAAAATTTCAAATTATCAACATAATATAAAAAATACAATGAAAGAAAATGAAACATACCATGGTTGGTAGGGGCAATAGCAGGGTTGGGGGCCTCAGCAGAAATATGTGGAAGAACAATTGCAATGATGAGCATCACCAACATGATATAAACCCTACTCAGTGCCATTTCTACACCACCAAAAAAAAAAAAAAAAGCTGAGTTGTTTTCTTTTGAGGAAGATTAACTGCAAATGGGAGTTTGAGAAGCTTGGAAATAGAGGAAGCAGAAATGGGCTTAAAAAGCAGAAAATGGGTGAGGAAGGAAAAGTAAAGGAAAGTGCGTAGACTAGACTTTGAGTGAGTTATGTCAGTAGGAAATGGAGGATGTTCACATTACGAAACTGGTTATTCTCAAAATTTTCTATGGAAACACCATGCCTTGCACGGCATTAGGTGAGAGAGTCTTGGAAAAACCGCGTCTTACACGGTAAGATGATTATTTACGCTGGGTAGGTACCCGATATCTGTAACGCATGGATGATAGTTCGTATTGGGAAAAGAAGATTAGGGTTTGAAAATTAAAAATATGGTATAATATTTAAGATGGGTTTATCTCCACACAAAATAGTATTTCTTATAATTTCTTAAATCTACAAAACATAATAGATTTTGGCCAAATTTTCAGTAGTTAAATTTTCGTGATATCTATTTCATTGCTGTAAAACCACAAAAAATCGGATGAAAAAACATTGTGTTTTGCAAATCTGATTATTTTTTAGAGTGTCATTTTATGTGGAGATTAGCCACTAGCTAGTGTTTATCCACCCTCTCTGATTTGGAATGTGCATATTTAGCATTATTTTGAAAGACATTATGAAAACTTCAATTTTCATTTTCTTTACACATTTCTTTCTAAGGTCTATCAATTAGGTATAAACCTCTAGGTTATAAATATAAGTTGAATGTGTATATAATCACATTTAATTAAGAATAAGTTTTTTTATTGAATATATCATTTTGTTGACATTTCTACTATAAGATGGTTTTTTGGTATATGTTTTGTTTAATAAGTTTGTCTATTTTATATTATGATATAGATTAAGTATAGGTTTACAACTTACTTTTTTAGACGAGTCATTTTATCACTTTATTAACAATTAAGAAAAATATTCAAACATTAGAAATATAACACCTCAAATTATGTACCAAGGCAAGGCACTCTAAGTCAATATTAACTAAAAAACAATAATGTATACATTAACATTCTTAAAAAATATTTAAGAAGTGGGATAAGTTATATCCTATGTATTAAAGACCAATGTTCTTAATCATCAAAATGATTAGTTTGCTTATTTGACATTTGTCATTTATATTGTTCACTCATTCATAATTGCATATATTTCTTAAAGACATCGAAAATAAAAAACTCAAGATATTATTGTTAATAGTTGAATAAAATTCAATACTTAAAATATCAATCCTTATATAATTAAGAATGTTTAAAATGAACTAATCATCTATCAACTTCTCTTATTAATTTAATTACTCTTTATTTTACTAATCTACCTAAAAATATGAAATTTTGATACATTTAATTGTGTATTTTGAATTTTATATTCTTTATTATGTTCAATTAAGAGTAGACTTTTAGAAAGTGTTCTTGCAAGAAAATGCATGGACGTTTCCATTATGAAAGTGGTATAGGGATTAATTTTTTTCTAAGGCACTCTCTTACACGGCTGTAGAAGAAAGTGCAAGGAAAAACCGCGTCTTTCACGGCATGGCAATTGAGCACGCTAGATAGCGACAGCATGCTTGTCACGCATTGAATAGAGTTCAATGAGTTCATATTCACAAGAAAAACGATACTTTCAATATTAAAACCGCTAAAAAAAAATATGTCCTAACAATCGTACTTTTAGTTAGATCTTTTAGTTATTTAATTATTTGGATGTTAATGTGTTTGTTTTTTATTTCTTTATTGAAATAAAGATCTTTTATAATACTAATTTTATAGTAAAAGTTGTTATAATAAATCTATTCTATATTTAAAGAGAAATTATTATACTATTTATATGTATATTAGTATATTTATAATAAAGGATATATTTTTTAAGATTCTTTTATCAAGTTTTTTCAATCTTTTTGGGACTTGATCATTGTGGAGGAAGTGTTGAAATTTAGCATCATCAAAGAGGTCTCACAGATATTTTTGACAACCATTCCCAAATTATATAGGTTAAGAAAAAGTCACAATTTGCAATGTTAAATGATGAAACCCATGGTCATTCATGGCATTTCTATAACTAAAGGACGCTATTGTGGTTGTTTAGGTATCATCACACAAAAATAACAATATCATGCATGATAATAATCATCTTAGCATACATACTAAAGACAAAAAATTGAAAGTCATACAAATATTGAAGTCAAATAAAATCATCATATCTTCTATAGATCATAACCAAACTAGAATAATAGATAGTGTCAATTGTAAAAAACAATACTCTTCCCTCTTTTCTTCTAGAGGAGGTTCTTCTATTTAATGTTTAATGTAAAGGAATATTGGATTTTTATTACATTTCTACATATGATAGATTTCTCTAGCTTGTATGGAGGTTTATTATAATGATATTTATGTAATGCACCCCTTTCCAAGTAGTTCGGGAGGTGAAGTTGTTAAATGGTTTTTACATTTATCTCATGGGTTAAATACTTTCATGAGTGGCAAACATCTTGTTTCACATTTTTCTTACAAAATTGAGCATGAGGTTTCTATCACTAAGTTGTTCAACGCAAAACAAAGAAATGGAGAAATATTTTCTTCTTTCCTACAAAGATGGAGACATTTTGCAATAAAGTGTACTTATCAAATTCCTAAAAAAAACTTGTTGACATATTGATGCAAAATTTAAATGAAGAAATGGATTTTCCACTCAAAAAATTTCACTGTTCCAATACATTTGATGAGATCATAGAGAATGGATCACCATTGAAAAATCTGTTATCACTAAGGGTCTTGTGAAAATATACAAAGACAAAAAGGACACTCATCCCACATCTAATGATAAACTTCACCTTTGGATAAGAACAAGAATGTTTCCAATGATGCTATAGTGGACTCTAAAGTTATTCAAATACCATCCAACATAAAAACAAACACAAAAGGTATCACACTTTCTATACATAGCAATTCCTTTAAAACAAACAACAACCCTAGAAAAAAATTCAACATTGTAAAAACCTATTCAAGATAAGATGATCATATTAACTAAACCTTGAAACCAAGGACCAACAGTAAACCATCATGGTATAAAGGAAAAACATTTTGTTACTATCGTAGGATCAAAGGACATAAAACTGTATATTACATGTGTAGTAGACACATAAAAAATTTTCATTCCAAGTGTCTTCTTATCAAATCTTATTTTTTTAATCATTATCAAGTGGATCCATATCATATAATATTATTATTCTCTATTATATTATTCATTCATCAATATTCATTATTCCATTATTTCTCACTATTTCATAATATTCATATTATATCATATATTAAATAAATCCATTTAATAACATTATTCCTCATTAAATCCATTTCTCCATTCAATTCCTAAATCTCTTTCATATCTATTTCATCCCCTATTTATCATCTCCCACTAATCTTTTATCTCACATTCATCTTGAAACTTGGATTCCGCCTTGAAAACATCTATAAATACCTTGCTCCTCCTCATTTCTAAGCTTGACAAGCTAATCCATCATTTGCATCTTGAGATCTCTTGCACATCTTGCATATCGCATCTTCCATCTTTCAATCTTTCTCATTTCCAGGCATAGTTAGTTCATTCTTCCATTCATCTCATAATCTCCATTCTTCATAGCCTCTTGTGTAGTGCTTATGATAGCATCCATTTTAAACACAAGATCTTAACAGATAGGAGTCCAATAGAGGCAAATTCTTGTTAAATGCATGTGTGTGCATATTGTCTATTTTTATTTGCATGCATCATTTTCTTGCAAGTACTTCATTGTTTGATGTTGAATCATCTAGATCTTGTGCCATAAGATCTCAGATTCAATTTTCTCCATCTACAAAATGAGATTAAAACATCCTATCCAAGGCCTCATAGACAATGGTGATGTTATTATTGAACATACTCTACCCACATCAAATAGTTATCTCAATACATTCGAGAATCCACTCCCTAAATAATGAAAAGAAGATTCATCCCACAAGAGTATATCCTCCAAGAATGTTAATTATCCTACCATGAACTATGATTTCACAATTGCTCATTTAGAATAAGTTATAACTTCCCTAGCATTGAATGATCCCCTTCCAAACTAAGGTCAAAGTCTCCTTTCTATTCCAACAAAATATAAAGCTAAGATATTAAATCAAGATCAAATCATCCATTCATGTCATCTCATGATCGTCTTCCTAATCAAGATTAAAAAAACACTTTCCATCTAAGCCAATATTAACCTCCACCTCAAAAGTAAGATATCCCTTCCATTGCATCCAATGATCCTAATCCACAAAAAAAAAAAATATCCCTACTCCACCTTATGATGCTAAAACTCCACAAGATATGCATCATAACTATACAAGAAATGACTATCAAAGCATCCATATTTGTTCACCCAAAGTTTGCATCCACCCTTGAGTCATTCATTCGATCATCTATCATTCATCCTATATGTAGCGTCATAAATTATCATCGAGTCAATTTACACCTCAATTTATGCCCCTTCTTTAGCATATCTCCTCCTCATCTCCTATCCATTTCCATTTAGCACCTAAAATCCAAATTTTATGCCATGTACACCCACCAATTGATTTGTTGGGGGGTACCCCTCTCCTTGGGGCTAAAAAGAGGTCCCTGAATGAGAAGGAACAAGGAACTAGTGCCCTATTCCTAGGACCAGAGCACCCAACACCCTAGTCCCTCTTAGTTGGATCCTATTTCAAAATAGGAGATGGCCCTATCTCTTCAGTGGGAAATTAGCTTTGTGGCTCTGCATGACCATTGGAGGTCGGCCTAATCAATAAATGACCTAGGTACCCCTATATAAAGACATTTGATCAGCCTAATTTTATCCTAACTAAATACTCCAAGCAATCAAGTATTTTTGCATCCGTGAAGTGTTCATCATGCATTTTCAGAGATCTTCAAGGCTACATATTCTTCATTCAATCATTGTGGAGAAAAATTACATCATTCATATGCAACAATGTGTGTGTGATTAGGGTTTTGTCATGTTCATATAATTTCATACAACATATGTGATTATATTCATGAAGAAAACAATCATCATCAACAATTACATATCTAAGGTATACCTTTCCATTATTTATTTCAGTATTTGTAGTTATTCATTCAAGGTTAATTCCTAAATCAAGGTTTGACTTAGACAAACCCCTATTCCTAATGGTTTTCCCTTCTCTATTATGCATAGGAACATGTGCGAAGCTACAACTTTCAGGATCGACATAATTCATAGAGACGAACAAGTTCCCCTTTGGATGATGAAAAGTGTTGAGGACCAGAGCAATGAACATTCTAGTCTCAACAATTTAGGACAACCTTTTGGGAATAAATCCAAACACTCATATATCACTCAGATCTAGGTTTGTGGATCTGTTTGATGATTGTAGCTCACTGTTTGTGCATAATTGCTTCAATTTTAGCACATTTACCCTAATTTTAGTATTTTCACAATTCAACTTAAAAGAGGATATCAAATTTCCAAGTAGTGAAACTAATTAGAATTATCAGCCCTATCCTTGTTGATTTGAGGCTAGATCTATTAGGTTCACCACTCTTTAATGCAGTGGTGCCTAAGTAAAAATTAGCAGGTTTCACTTCATCATTGGGTGAAACCCTATTTTTTCAACATTACATTTTGGTGAAGCCAACTCCTTACACCCATATTTTTTATTTACGTTATTAGATCTGAGTATTTATGCAATTTAAAATTCAAATATACATTCACAAGTTTAATTTCCAATCAAATTGCATAAATTTTTACAAGTTAAATTCACAAAATCCCTAATTTTTTATTTTAAATATGAGATTGTGGGTTGGCTAATCTGGATTAATTATTTCAAATCTAATTTGGGAAAATTTTAATTTTCACTTTTGCATTCGTATATCTTATTTTAATCAAATTACATGAATTTAGAGGTTGAATTCACAAAAACCTAATTTATTTTGGTTAATTTGATTTGTGAGTTGCATAATTTTTCAAATTTATTTTCAGATCTAATTTTACACATTCATAATGGCACTTAATATATATGATTTATTTTCTATTTCACGTATGATTACATTAATTTTTAGTTACATCTATCATAATCATGTGTTGGATAATGGTTTATTTCACTTCGCATTGCTTCTTTTCATTCATAGCACTTTGGCATATTCCATTTTTAGAATTTCCAAATTGTTTCCTTTCAATCAATTAAATCTCAAACCTTTTATCCATAATGCATGTTGTTTTATGGTGATATTTTTTAAACAATGCATTGCATATGTAGATCATATCAAATATTTTGTAGATCCCGATGTTAGAGATGCTAATGGAAAACCTAATATTTGTACCTCTCCTAGGGTATCTAATATGAATGAAGAAAGAGCTAAGACTCCTATAAATGATATATCTAAAGGAGAGAAATCATTGAAGAGAAACATGGAACCATATTCATCTCATACACATATCCTAGAGCAAGGGGGGAAAGATCAAAATATTGGCATTTCAACATGTCTAGATCCCCCTTATTCTCCCAAAGCCTATCTTAATAATCATAATATTTGCAAAGAAGATGATGTTATGCATTTCATTCATGATCTATCTCCACACATAACATTAAGTAAAGATGAGGCCGTAGATGATAAGGATCTTCCTTCCCAACCTATCAAAGAGGATATGCATGATGATAGAAAGGAGAATCTTCTTACACAAGGTAAATTACTTCTTCGTATACTTTTACCACTTCTCCTTTTGGATACACTTACACTACAAATTTTAAAGAGATTCATGTTATAATGTTCCTCCTCCTTCTCAATTAATAAATTGTTATAGGAGTGACTATAACATAATATCAAAACAAGGTTTTAGAGGACAAGGACTTGGGAAATTTTGACAAGAAATTAGAGTCCCTATAAACCCTTCCACATAAGCTAGCACCTAAGGTCTGGGACATTATCATGATTCACCTATGGATATTCTCCTTATAATTCAAAACTTTAAGGATTATCTTGCAAGTGATAAAACTTATCATCCATCTAAGGGTGCTTCTTCTTCAAACACTCCTTTTTGTCCATATCATCAACCTAATGATCATCATGCTAATGATTGTCTGGATTTTAAAAAGAGTATGCAACAACTAGTTGATAATGGAACTATTAAAATCTCAAATGGTAATCCAACCTCATCTAAAAACCCTTGTCCTAAATCTCAAGAGACAAGACTTAATCCTATTGATAACCAACAAAAAATAGCTACTAGAATCTTTTGGAGATTCAAGTATGATAAGAAAGTTGTTTTTCCTTTCATTAAAATGAATTACAATTCTAAGCATAAGAAAGGTGATGAACATTGTCTTTTTCATTGTAGTTATTCTCATTCTCTTGTAAATTGTAAAGCATTTAAAACATTTTTTCAAAACTTGTATGATAGGGCTCACATAGCTCTTACAACCGATGTTTCTCTCTTCTTTGGTGAAGAAGTAGTGCCTTAGCAGTCCATTCACCCTTTATGTTTCTTCTCACCCTATGACACAAGTATTTAACTTAATTGGGGGCTCTTCTTCATAAGAGGTGATTCTTTTTCAATTACAAATATCTTTGGGCAACAACATAACTCATTCTTGCCTCTATCCTATCTTTTTTCTCTATCTAAGGTTTCACTATTCCCTTTAGGGGTTGAATTTTTCATTTTTTGATGTCCTTTGTTGGATGGAATGGTATGTCTCTTATGATTAATCTCTTGTTAGGGGATTTTATGTTCTTTCATCTAATTCTCTCTTTCTCTCTTTGAAGATTACCTCTTCTTTTGAGTTGTATTTTACATATATTGATGTCTTTTCTTGCATAGAATATTCCTTCATGTAATTAAACTATGCATTTTATTATGTTTATTCTCTGCTTACAATAAGTGTAATTCTTCCCATTGTCCTTATTCTTGGGGAGAATTGATATTTCTCTTACCCTTTCTAAGGAACCACTTTTCCTTTTTTGAGTGGTGTTTGCTTATGATTTGATGTCATTCCTTGTGTGAAGTTGATGTTTTCTCAAGGATTCTCTCTTATGCAAGAGGTCTCTGTCCTTGGCTACAACCTCTTTTACACTTGGCAATGTATATCTTTAATGCCCCGCTAGGAACCCCAAAGGAAAACCCACAACAAGGGTGAAACAATTTTTTTTTTAAGTATAAACATAATAAGTGAAAAACACACAACATGCACGATAACACATGTGGAAGACTTACACTAGAATTCCTTAAGGGTTTCCAATGAAGAATTAAAACCAAAAGATAAATTCCATAATTAAGATTAATCCAATAATTCATCATTAACTCAATGATCACAAGAAGCCATAAGAAACATCAGTTAACACCATTGAAAGATTGAAAGGATACAATATAATTCCCCTTAAATAAGCATGTACACATAACATAAAGGAAACTGATAAAAACATCCCATACATAGGATTACATTGCACTTGTAATGCATAACTTCTCAATATACATATAAAGGTACAACTTAACCAATGACAAGGCTACAAAGATCATGATACAATGACCACATAGGCCTCCAAATAACAATAATCTCCAATACGTGAGATAAGCATGAGCCACGATCCATAGAAAACACCTGCGAAGCCAATCCTCGCATGAAGGTATGAACAAGAACATTTGATGGGAAGTGGAACTACCACCCGACCATGTAATTCCCAAAATGGAATCACCCCAACGTGCTAGGAGATAGATGAGGACCCTCAAGCAAGCAAAGGCATGACATGGTCGACAAAACAATATGACTCCATGATAGCACAAAGAGACTCCACAATAATCCAGGTGACTCAACATCACAATTACACAAATGACTCGATATCACAAAACACAAGTGAACCGACATCACATACACAAGTGAACCTAAAGAGAGAGTGTCATCGCATAGCTTGATGGTTACCTCGGTAGGCTCTCATAGGTTCCAGCTCTCTGTCCTAGTAACCTCTTCTGAACCTCCAGCTCCAACTAAGTCTCATGCGGACCCTTCCAGCCTTTTGTGAAGACAAGATGGTCAGTTTGCCATTCTAGGCCTTCTCACTACATTATGAGCCTCAATACAAGCACTCACCTATGCGCAAGGTACATTATCTTATTTAATGTTATGAACTACCCACCTAATCAATTAATTAGATTATCACTTATTATCTGACTTTCACAAGGGTAACCTGCTCGAAAGCCGCTCTCTCGAACGACACTAAATAGACAAGGTCACTCCCCGAGGACCCTATGGTGAAGCAAATAGCCATTACACCACTTTAGAAAGAAGTGTTCAAACAAGGACATACTGACTCTTGTCTAACCATAAGGCAAAGACACTACATGGTTAAGACAACAAGGCCAACGTACATCACTTGGTCAAAGGTACCAAATATGCCACCACAGGACGACTAAACTACAGACCAGAAATAACACAATATACACTTGTAAGGACAGCTAATTCACAAGTCTGCACCTAGACAATCTTTAAGAAAATCAGCATCATAAGCACTTGCAACCATTGATTGAAAATTAAATAAAACACTCGTTTACCATTCACATCTATTTAATTTCCAAATCAATATTCCATCAAGGAATGAAATCCACATTAAACATTCAACCGAATTAAACATGAATTCCTAATAGGCATTTAATTCATTTCCCAAATATATCCAAATTAAATTCATGCCTTGATTTCTATAGATAAATTTATTAAACCACATAATAAAATCAAATGAAAAAACATCATTTCATTTAACACTTAAAACCACTTAAAAATATATTCCATTTAATAAAAACTAACTTCATTGATAAACCGGTTTGTACCGGTGAGAGTACAAGGTTACGCGGGGGTCGAAAACAACCCGCAACACTATCGCTCCCTAGGATGCAAGCACTAATTGTCGATTGTACTACTACTGACTAGTAGTAGGCCTAACGACCGGTAGTGCTACTACCGACCGATAGCAGACCCTCCCATCTGGTAGCACTTCTACCAATCGGTAGTAGTCCTATTGACCAGTAGTGCTGCTACCGACCGCTAGCACTTCTACCAACCAGTAGCAGTCCTACCGATCGGTAGTACTGCTACTGAATGGTAACAATCCTACTGACTGGTAGTACTCCTACCTGTGGGCAATAGACACTACCAACCCGCGTGGCTGGACTAGCCCGTCACGAGGGTAAGGTAAGGTCCAAATCAAATAAAATTCTTACTCCTTAAGCAGTTAAAATCAAAAAGTCATAAAATCATTTAGCACAAGAATTTAAGAAAAAAAAAATGACGACCAGATTGAAAAATCATTCGATGGAGTCTAGAGCCAGGATGCTGAAAAAATTAGAGTGGAGAAGAAGGTTTTTGGCATCTTAAAATATCACAAAAATGATGTGTGCCCAGACCCCACGAGGGGCGCTACCCCTCGACCCTGCTGGAGTGCTGCTTCCCAGGTCATTTCACGGGCACACACACACAGTGCCAAATCCAAAAATCTAAAGGAATATTTACCAGCAAGGTAAATGGTGAAATAAACACACTAGAAGCAATAGCTAACCAATTCTTGGCAAGAAGATACTAGGATTGCACACAACAAACCAAATCTAAATCATTATTTTCCAAAAAGAAGAGGTAAAACAAGAAATTGATTTTCAAGAACAAAACACACAGCAGATAGAGAAATGAACCATTTATTTCCTGAAAGCAACCATATGATTTAGGATTCATAAAAACAATAACCATGGGCATTCTTTCTTTCATTCCTATCATTCCACAAGAATTTACAAGGAATTTTGCATATTTTCAACACACAAGAAGCAAACTGAAAGATTCAAATTAAAATTGAAAACAAGAAGAGATTATCCAACCTTGAAGCAAACTAGCAACCAAAATGAAGGAAGAATCCCAATTCCTATAGACCAATTCGAATTCCAGCTCCTCCTTCCAGATTAGTTTTCCAAATTTCTCTCCAGAAATTCTTCTCTCTCATTCCCATGAATTTCAGGCATATATGGAAAATAATTTTTTTAACCTAAACTTTCTAGGTTTAAAGTTATTCCATCCAATCAGATTTAAATATTTTTAAAATCAAAAAGCAATTAGATTTACCATTTTTCCAAAAAACAACTCTTTTCCAACAATTAAAATGAAAAAGTTAAAATTGAAAGGTAAAAAGAAAAGCTTTTATTTTATTTTCTATTTTCCAAAATACTTTCTTTTAACTTAAGCATATATCATTTAAGTGGCTAGGAAATTATTTATTTACTTCCACAAAATATATTAATGCAACTTTACACCAAGAAATAAGCTATTTAACCATTTAATCTAGAAAATCATTAATTAAATTAAAATCAATAATCATAGAGCCTAATAGCTAATTAATTATGCCAACATAATATAGAATCATCCATTTAATTAAATAACCATTTAAATAAATGGAAGCATGGAAAAGAAAGGGATGATCAAATGACGACTCACAAATGACCAAACCAAAGCACTATGACTCGCATACCAGCCAGACGGGAAAGACAGCCGACTAACAACACTCATATGAGTGTAACTATGGGTCAAGATAGAGTGCAACAACTATCTCCTCCACTCCCATCGGACATATAAGGAATGCTCAGACCTATGAAACTAGGTGGAGTCAATACCCCGTACCTACCCGGTACTAGTACCTACAATGTCCTGCACCAAAAGAATCCATACGTGCATATAGACAAATATTCATATATATATAAATAGACACAACACGCACACCAATGAAGGAGAATGGTGATGTTCCATGTCTCACCGGAGTGAGTGAAGTAAAATTATCCCCTCGCATCCCAATACACTTGCAAACATGCAACATATAAATAACGCATCGCAATATAAGGTAAAAGTGTTAGTCCATGATAATGATCCATAAAATAACATTAAACATAAGCACTGAGATACTACATAAAAGCATACACCATACATCTAGATAAAGCATGAAATAACATTGCATATAATTTGAATCAATATACAATAATGTTCCACTGAACAGTCACTAGAGTAAATAAAAAACATACAAAAAGAGGTTGATCGAGGAAGGGTACTACAATATCTATTATAAACTTACCCCTCACATTGGGTCAAAAGTGTGTCATCCTTCATAAGGAATCCCTTTCACCAATCAATAGAAGGAAGGTATGCATTCTTGTTCTCTTTCCCTTCTTTTGGTAGAAGATGTTATGTTTGTTCAAGATACTCCTCTTGGAGGTAGATTTTTTCTGGAGAAAAGATATTTTCTCCTCCAAGAATTCTCTTTAGACTTGTTGCAAGATATCTCCTTTTCAACTTTCTTATCCTTTCTTATAAGAGTATTCGCTCTTTATCTTGGATTTATGAGCATTGTTTCCTAAAGGATATCTCTTTGGTGTTGAAAATGGGTATCCTTGTTTCTATCTTCCTTAAGAAATCAAAATACCTGGCTATATTGACATCTTAAGAGGGGGGGGCCATACATATCATCCTCTTTGTACTATATTGTACTATATCTTTGCATGTCTTAAACAGGGTTTCCATTCTCAAAACTAGAGAAAACAAACTCTTATATGAGATAATTCATGCCTGAAACTAGATGCAGCATTAATATATATTTCTTATGTAGAAGGTGTGCATTCCTTAAACTAGAGAAAACAAACTCTTACATGGGATGTCCTTGAAACCAAACATATATTTTTCTTAAATGAGGGTTCACATTCTCGAAACCAAAGCAAACAAACTCTTATATGAGATTTTACCAAAATCAAACTTGCCCCTTGGCATTTTCATTTTTATTACATCTTAAATAGGTTAAAGCTTGCTCAAAACCAAAGAAAATAAACTGTTATATGAGATGCTATAAACTTGAAACTAGACATCAGTTTCACACATAGATGAGGTTAAGTGGAACTAGCAAAACACAACAAGGCTATTCCTACTCTCCTCTCCAACATGGATCACCTAGAAAAACACATCTAGAATGTATATCCATGTCCTCTCTCATTCTTCTCATGGGTTGCCTATAAAAACACATCTACAATGTGTATCAATGCTTCTCTCCTTTCCTCTCATGAGCTCATAGCTTTTCTATTTGTAGTTCATGGATGATGTGTGCTCATTCTCTTTTATGTGATCACTTATGTTCTTGAGATGAGATTTTTCAAGAATGATATTAGTGGTTGAGACATTTTGATATCTAGGTCTCTTCAGCTAGTTGACTTGAGGTCTTGTTTTTTATTTTTATCTTTTGAGTTGTGTGTCTTTTGTCTTTTGTCTTTTGTCTTTGCTTGCCTTAGTTTCTTTTCCTTTTTGTGTTTTTGTCTTGTTTTCTGTGCCCTTACATGTGTTTGAATGAGTTAAGATCATAAGATTGGGAGCTTAGTTCCTTGAAATTAATTATGTCTTATACTCCTTGTGATTGTGCTCCTAATTTCTCCTATCTTTCATCTCTTTCATCTACTTTACCATGAGTATTTGCATAAGCTCATACTCTCGTTAAAGTGGGGGATAAATGTAGCTTCGTAAATTATCATCGAGTCAATTTACACCTCATATTTGTGCCCCACATTAGCAAGTCTCCTCCTCATCTCCTATCCAAGTTTGTTTAGTGCCTTCAATCCAAATTTGATGTCATGTACACCCACTAATTGATTTCCTTGGGGGGTAACCCTTCAGCCTAGGGCTAAAACAAGGTCCCTGAATGAGAAGGACTAGGATGCTAGTGCCCTAGTCCTAGGACCATAGTGCCTAGTGTCCTGGTCCCTCTTAGTTGGGCCCTATCTCTCTAGCTAGAAATTAACTTTGTGGCTCTGCGTGACCATTGGAGGTCAACCTAATCAATAAATGACCTAGATACCCCTATATAAAGACATTTGATCAACGTAATTTCATCCTAACTAAAGACTCCAAGAAATAAATAATTTGTGCATTGTGAAGTGTTCATCAAGTATTTTCAAAGATCTTCAAGGATATATATTCTTCATTCAATTATTGTGGAGAAAAATTACATCATTCATATGCAAGCATTTGTGTGATTAGGGTTTTTTCATGTTTGTGTTATTTTATAAAACATATATGATTACATTCAAGAAGCAAAGAATCATCATCAACAAGTGCAGATCTGGGTATACCTTTCCATTATTTATTTCATTATTTTCAATTATTCATTCCAAGTTAATTCCTAAATTGGGGTTTGACCTAGGTAAACCCTTATTCACAACCATTTTTCCTTCTCTAATATGCACAAGAATAGGTGTGAAACTATAACTTTTAGGATCGACATAATTCACAAAGATGAACAGGTTCCCCTTTAAACAATGAAAAGTGCATAGGACAAAAACATCAGGTATTCTAGTCTTGACAATTCAGGAGGACCTTCTAGGAACAAATTTGAATACTCATATATTACTTAGATCCAAGGTCATGGCTCTGCTTAATGACTATAGCTCACTATTTATGCCTAATTTCTTCAATTTCAGCATATTTATCCTAATTTCAATACTTTCACAATTCAACTTAAAAGAGGGTATCAAATTTCCAACCAATGAATCTAATCAAAATTCTCAACCCTATCTTTGTAGATTTGAGGATAGATATATTAGGTTCACCCCTCTTTAATGTACTGATGCATAAGAAAAATTAGCAGGTTTTACTTCATCATTGGGTGAAACCCTAATTTTTTACCATTACACTATATAATATGTTCCACCTTCCTTTGTTTGATCTTCTTTATCATATCTATATCCTCCATCATATATGTTTCATCTTAAATAAGTATCCCCATCTGACCTTTAATCTCAAATTATCTCTTAGCTTTTATATCTAGCTATCATTTACAATATTATCAAAATTACCATTTCATCATAGCTGGAAGAAGAAGATAACGAATCATAAGGTCAAATGTTGAGTCAAAATATAAATCATCCTATAATATATCTTATTCTTGTATGCATTGAAGTATGGTACCTGCAAGAGAGACACAAACCGCTCAAACACACCAATGAAACATTATGTTAGAGGTTAGAATCATAAACAAATAAATGAAACAAAATTCCTAAGCACATCTCTTTGTCGTCTATCTCCAAGGATCCCTTAGATTCAAGGTGGCTCTCAGCTTGGAAGAGCACTTGATCTTGGGATGACTACTCAAAGAACAAGAGATATAGTATGATCTAATATCTAAATGAATGAAACTAAGATCCTAGTGATGAGATAATGATTTAGATATGAAACTATGATATGGTGCAAAATGATAAGACTAGTGTGATATTAAACTACCATGAACATGATATGGATGTTATATGAGACTAGCATGATATACTAAGACACAATATGCCAAAAATGATTATTCTAAGATTATAATGATATCATATTGATCTAAAATGCTATGAGCGGTAAGATGCTTAGTTTTATGAGACTATAATATAGATGCATAAAAAATTGGATATTGAAATGGAGGAAAATAGAGCTCTATTGATAGAATAATTGGTCAAATGGATGGCCAAGATTGAATTGGCTTAAGGGTCAAGATTGAAAGTTATCGATCTATGTGATATCTTCAGCCCAATCTCATGTTTACAAGTATCACCATGAGGAGGCTTGAGAGGATATTAAGTAATAATTAGATTCTTATTAATCTTTTAGGATTAACCTTAAGAGGATGAGCCATTTGATAAATCTATTATCCAAGAATGAAGGCTATTGTCCAAGAGCTAAACTCATGTGCAAAGTTGAAAGATGGTCAAAGGGACAAACCATCATGGGTTAGCATGGTGAAGAGATGATATCTTGTAAGGGTATTAAAGGCTCTTTGAAGACTTTGGAGGTTAACTTGTTGGAAGTTAGATAACCTTCAAAGCTTTTGTAAGAGCCTTACAAGTTTGGAAGACTCAACAAGTTAACTTGTTGAAAAAGGTTAAGTCTTCAACACATTTTGAAGACTTTCCCCAAATTTGGAGAAGTGTGTTTCTAAATTTTAGGGATGTGAAATGATTAGAAGAATTTAGGCTAGTTAAGTGGGATTTGAGGACTTCTAGAAGAATGATTACGAGGTTAATGGAAAATGTAGGAGAATGCAAGTGGGATAAATAGGAATTTTATTTAAAATAAACAAAAATTATTTCAACTAAAATTAATGCAACTTGAATTTGTATGAAAATGCAAGTGGGGGGTTTAATAAATAAATATTTATTTATTTATTTGCAAAAAGGATTTTAATTAAATGTAAATTCAATTAAAATGGTGGAAGGGGATTTAATCAAATAAATAGAATTTATTCAATTAATGGATAGAGAGGGGAATTAATAAAATGTTGTATTTGATTAATGGTTGGTCTAGAAGAAAATGGATATATTAAATAAACCTTAGTCTAATTAATAGGTGGATAAATGATAATTAAACAAATAAAATTTATTTAATTAAGTGTGCAAGTTTTAGGCATCTACAATTCTATTCATTTTATCACACCATACCTCATACCTAATTGGAGGCATTTCCCTGACCTAATCATGGGAGCTGATGTATATTGTTATCTTGAGAAACATAATATCACAAAAAACCATTTGACATTTAAATTGAAACAGTAATAGATATCAAAACTTTACACTTAATGAGATAAGACATTGATCTTTCATGAAATTCATGTGAGAGACTAATCCTGCCTATCTAGCTATCCATGTCTTGAAAAATGTATCTTTCCTATATAGGACTATCTATCTACATTTAGATTACCCTTTTGAAAATAGACAAGTTCATTTCTTGGCTTGTGTAGTGAAGTCAAATAGGGATTCATTTGTCTAAACATGCAAACTAGGAATCAAATTCTAATCCCACAAATTACATTAGAGAACAACTAATTAGGCCTCAAGCTTAGATCTATAGGTGAAAGTTGGGCACTATTGTTTTGGTTGTTCTTTTACTAATTTATTTGAATTGATTAGATAAGTTGAATGCAAAGAACTAGGCTAAAAGGTGCAAAATTGATAGTAAATAGTATAAACTAACAAATTTGAATTTGAAAATGAACTATCATGTATAGAACTAAAAGGGAGATGTAGAAAGCAACCAGTGTTCAAGAAATATGTGATGACGATGAGAGGTCATTTTTGCTAGGCACCCATGTTTGAGTGATAAATCATTGATCTAAGACTTGGAGACTCTATACTGACTTCCTATCAAATATAAGCCAAAATTGGGAGGTCAAGGGTGATAGGAATTTTTTTCTCAAGTGTCAAAGATACTAGGTGCCCTTGTCTAGATGTTTTTTGACCAGATTTGTAGTGGTTCTCTATCTCTAAGTCTTGATCACTTTTCTATCTTTCATCTATGTCAAAAACCTATAGCTAAACTTGGATATGCATACAAGAGGATACAATAGTTTTTGGGGATATAAAGGGGTTTTCCTTAGTCAAACCCTAGGTTGGGACTCACCTTACAACAATGATGAATACAAAATATCTAATTCTGAATTGAAATTCTTCAATAGAAATGCTCAATTGAAATGATTATACCTTTAATCGATGATGTATTTCTTTTAGGATAAATCATCTATGTGTTGATGCAATAACATGATAAATCATAACAAAATCCATCAAGAAATTATAATTGAAGATGTCTTGTTGTAGCTTGCTACTCCTTAGATTTAGATCTTCTCTTAGAGATGAAAAATTTCTCTCAAATTGGACTAATAGAATAACAATGTGATGATGAAATGAATTATAATTGATGTCTTATATAGGGTTCTCGAGGTTAATTCGTCTTTTGGCTGACTTAAAATAATCATTTTTCACATTGAAGATAGTTAAATAAATAACAAGACCAACATGATATCCTATCGAAATTTCAACCAGAAAACATCAGTCAATGATGCTAGGTAGCATTTACCCAACAAAATAGGCCTAAATTTCTAAGGTCTTGAGATAATAGGATCCAAATTCTAGAGTTATAATTTATTTGAAAACATGATTTTTTATGTGGCAAAAAAGTGCATTGAACTTAAAAATGACATAGGACCCACATAAGCATGAAATTAAATAAGATAAAGGGCACACTTAAAATAAGAGCCCAAATAATAAATTGTTGATGTAATAAAGTAAAATAGGACTCATAATATTGAATTAAATATTAATGTAATGCAATAAAAGGTCGTATAATGCATAGAGGAGTGGGAGAATTAAAATAATTGCTAGGAGAGTGTGAAATTGGAATCTATAAGTAAAGGAGTACAGTTTACAATGCTACAAAAATTTTATCAATTGGTCTTTTCACTTGTTGATTTATCTTTTCATATATTGATCCTTGGAGCCTTGATCTTATTGTCTCTTGATCATTTTATCTCAACTACGATCAAGTTAATAGATTTTTATCTTGATCCCTTATCTTTTTATCTTATTCCTTGATCTTTCTATCAATTTTTTTGATCCTTAAACATTTTATTGTACATTAATATTTGATCTTTTATCATTTTATATTAATCTCAAGCTTTGATTCTTGATATTTTTATTTGAATTCTTGATCCCTAACATCTTTATCTTTATCCACAGAGGTCAATAGTGCTTGCAAGTATGTGGCTATCAAATAATTCCTCCCTATATGCTATCCATGATGAGATGGAAAGGAGAAGGTGAAAAAAAGAAGACGCATGGATTCCTTGGCCATGGGCTCTAGCCCCACCACTTTGATGGTCAATGACGCCCCTTACTTTGTGTTGGACTCCTCTAGTTTAGTGGTTGATTTGACGCAAAAAGGTTCTTTTTTCTAATAAATTTCTTAGTTTGTGTCATAATTGGTAGGAAAAGGGTACCCCCATGCAAGGTATATGCACCAAGTTGTGGTACCAAAAGGGGGTCTTAAGATGCCACTTTTTTTCTGAAATCAAAAAAGTCTGAACTTCAATGACAAATTGAACCTAATTACACTCCAAATTTGAAGATGCAACAAGAACAAGAGTCGGAGTTCTTTGAGTCTACTTTCTAAACTTTTAATTTATTTTGAAAATGGTGGAGATTAAGGGCTTCAAAAAGTGGGGCCACAAAAAGTGGCCCTATTTTTATGCAAAAAACATAACATAGCATCTATTGTGGCCCCCCTAAAATGCTAACTTTTTTTTTGAAATTTTAAAATTGCTTCAGTGAGAAATTAGCTAGCACCATGCAGTTTATTCCAGATTTTTCAGCTAATTTTTTAATGAGTATGTGATTTTTTTACTAATTTTCGAAGTGGACACATTTTGAAAAACAGAAATTTGAGTGTACTCCCCCCATAAAATCATTGAAAACTAATCAAAAATCAAAACCTTTTTTTTTAAATTGTGTAGAATGGAGTCTAGTTTCTAAAAATGTAAGTTTTTTCAAAATCTGATGAATGTGTAAAAATCTATACCCAAAATAGTACATGTTGGTTTTTGACAAAAAACTGACACACTAATAAAAGAAATTATAGATGAAAGACTTAATGATATCAAAATTTGAAATAAATTACATTGTTGGATAGCTAAGAGGGAGCTCAAGTTTATCACGGTATTTTTTTGAACTTCATTGAAACACGTACAAACCTGACAGAGAGCACGACCAAAACTATGTCAAAATTTTCAATGTTCTAATAAAAACATGTCTCTAGCCTGAAACGGTCATCCAAACCTTTGGGTTGGATGCCCAAGCAAAATCCAACCCATCGGTTTGGTGTTTCCAAAAGCGGATCATTTGGCGCGTGCCAAATATGGCACTCTCCCTATTTGGTGTGTGCCAAATGTGATCAATGGGATTTCCCATTTGGCATGCGCCAAATGTGGTCCATATTCCACATTTAGCGTGCACCAAACAGGAAGAGCACAAAATGTTGAAATGTGGCGACTGATCAGCAAAGTACTGTACACTTGACATGTATGCTCGCTGGGGTCTAGGGTTGGGGTGAGCCTCGAGCAAGGGTTTAGGGGCAGCAGCCCTCGAGAAATTTTTTTTTTTGCCATTTTTCGTTGATGAAAACTGACATTGTAATAAAACCCTAAAAAGGTCGACTTTGTTTGTTGCCCTAAAAACGCATGTTATAAGTGGTTGGGATGCTTAAGGCATTGTAAGGTTGATGTACTATTTTTGCTGGATAATAAGAAAGATTGGACGGCTGTGTATGGTGGACGTAACCCATTCTGGGTGAACCACGTTAAATCTCTGTGTTATCTGTGTCCTGTTTTATTTCTTTATCTTTTGTATTTAAATTTGCATATAATTGTTAGTTCATATTTGCTTCGGATCTGCTTGAAACCCTAACAATTGGTATCAGAGTGAGGATTTCTGTAAATTGGTAGGACTTTCAGATTTGAGTGGGAGCAATGGAGAATTCCAAATTCAAGGTCAAAAAGTTTAACAACCAGAATTATCAGTTATGGAAAATGTAGATGGAGGATTACCTATATCAAAAGGATTTGTGGCAGCCATTGGAAGGAAAGGCAAAGAAACTGACCACAATATCAGATGAAGAGTGGGACATTTTAGATAGAAAGGCATTGGGATCCATTTGATTGTGCCTTGCATTGTCTGTAGCATTCAATATAACAGAAGCAAAAATGACTGTAGATTTGATGGCAACATTGGCTAAGTTGTATGAGAAACCCTTGGCTTCGAATAAGGTATTTCTTATGAAGCATTTGTTTAATTTGAAAATGAGTGAGGGAGGATATGTAGCAGAGCACTTAAATGAATTTAATACAATTACCAGTCAATTGTCTTTGGTAAAAATTGCCTTTGCAGAAGAGGTTAGGGCTCTCTTGATTTTATGTTCTTTGCCAGAAAGCTGGAATAGCTTGGTTATGGCTGTAAGTAACTCTGTCTCTAGTAAAAATACTTTGGTATTTGATGATATTGTTGGTGTTATCCTAAGCAAGAAAATGTGAAGGAAAAGCACAGGTGAGACTCCAACATCATTGGGTAGTGTTTTGAAAGTGGAGAATAGAGGAAGATCAAAGGAAAGAGGAAAAGGCCCTGGGAATGAGAAGTCACGAGATAAGTCAAAGAAAGGATGCTCTCAATCTAGAGGAAAGAAAGATTGCTGGTATTGCGGAAAGCCTAGTCATCTAAAGAAAGATTGTTGGTCTTAGAAAAACAAAGAAGGAGACAAAAATGAAAATGACAGTAAGGAAGCTAATATTGCAAGTAATACTTTACAAGATGCTTTAATCTTATGTTTGGATAATGTTAATGATTCCTGGGTAATAGATTATGGGGCTTCATTTCATGCTACACCCCATAGAAAATATTTTTAAGATTATGTTCAAGGTGATTTTGGATAGGTATATTTGGGTGATGATGAGCCCTATCAAATTGTTGGAAAAGGAAAGATAAAGATCAAGTTGCAGAATGGTAATGACTAGTTTCTGCAAGAGGTAAGACATGTTCCTAATCTAAGAAGAAATTTAATATCTGCAGGGCAACTAGGTAGTGAAGGTTGCATAGTTACCTTCTCAGATAGTATGTGGAAGGTCACTAAAGGATCATTAGTAGTAGCTAAAGGTGCGAAGGTAGGCACATTATATCTGTGTACTGGTAACACTTACTCTACCTTAGCTGCTATAGATAAAGTTACTGCAGGGACAACAACAATAAATGTTGCAAGAACATATTCGATCATGTGGCACCATAGGCTTGGGCACATGAGTGAGAAAGGGATGAAAATTCTTCACTCTAAAAATCTATTGCTAGGACTAAAGAAGATTGATTTAGAGTTCTGTGAAAACTGTGTTTATGGTAAACAAAAAAGAGTCAAATTTCTCAAGGTTGGGAAAGAGAAGAAGAGTGAGAAGTTAGAGCTTGTACATTTAGATGTATGGGGACCAGCTCAGGTATCATCTCTTGGTGGCTCTTGTTATTATGTTATTTTTATTGATGACTCAACCAGAAAAAAATGGGTATATTTCCTAAAACAAAAATCAGATGTTTTTGAAACTTTTAAGAAATGGAAAGCTTTGGTTGAGAATGAGATAGGAAAAAAGTTGAAGTGTCTTAGATCGGATAATGGAGGTGAGTATTGCAGCAAAGCATTTGAAGATTACTGTTCCTTAAATGGGATTCGAAAGTAGAAGATAGTTTCAGGAACTCCACAGGAAAATGGTGTGTCAGAGAGAATGAATAGGACTATCATGGAACATGCGAGGAGCATGAGATTGCATGCTGGATTGCCCTTACATTTTTGGGCAGATGTTGTACATACTGCTATCTATTTGATAAATAGAGGACCTTCAACCCCTTTGGATGGTGGTATTCCAGAGGAGGCATGGACTGGTAAAAAGGTAAATTATTCTTTTCTAAAATATTTTGGTTGCGAAGCTTTTGTCCATGTTGATAAAGAAAACAGAACCAAGCTTGATGCTAAATCTCAGGAATGTACCTTCATTGGATATGGGATAGATGAATATGGCTATCGGTTATGGGATTTTGAAAATAAGAAAATAATTAGAAGTAGAGATGTTATATTCAATCAGAAGGTTATGTATAAAGAACATATGCAGAAAAAGAAGCATGAACAGGACAAACAAGAATATGTGGTGTTGGATGAGATTCCTGAAAATGAAATGCCACAGGTACCTGATGCTCAGCAACAATAGATTGTCCCACAAACTCCTGCAAGTGTTAGACATTCTATGAGGACAAGTAGACCCCCTGAAAGATTTTCTCCTTCTTTGTATTCTATTTTATTAACGGATTCTGGTGAACCAAAAGAATATGAAGAAGCAATGCAGGTAGATGCCAAACAACAGTGGGAGCTAGGCATGAAAGAGGAGATGGACTCCTTGATGAAGAATAAGACTTGGGACTTAGTCCCTTTACCTGCAGAAAAAGAGCCTTGCCTAACAAATGGGTTTATCGGCTAAAGGAGGAGGAAGGAGGTCAAAAAAGATATAAGGCCAAACTTGTGGTAAAAGGTTTTGCACAGAAAAAGGGTATAGATTATGATGAAATATTTTCTTTAGTTGTAAAAATGACTTCAATTAGAACTATACTTAGTCTTGTGGCTACAGATGATTTACATCTTAAACAATTAGATGTCAAAACAGCTTTTCTCCATGGAGATTTGGAGGAGGAAATTTACATGTTGCAACCACAGGGATATGAGGTCAAAGGTAAGGAGAACTTGGTGTGCAGGTTGAAGAAAAGTCTATATGGCCTAAAGCAAGCACCTCGACAATGGTATTTAAAATTTGATAGTTTCATGGCTGAACACGGTTATCATAGATGTCATTCTGATCATTGTGTATATTTTAAGAGATTTGATAATGGTAGTTATATTATCCTGTTGCTTTATGTTGATGACATGCTTGTTGCTGGGTCTAACATGCAACATATAAATGATCTTAAACAAAAATTAGCTAGGTCATTTGCTATGAAGGATTTGGGTGCAGCTAAGCAAATTCTCGGTATGAGGATTACACGGGACAGAAAAAATAGAACCTTGAATTTGTCCCAAAGTGAGTATATAAAGAAGGTGTTGAAAAGATTTAACATAAAGGATGCAAATATAGTTAGTACACCTTTGGCTAGTCATTTCAAATTGACTAAGGAGATGTGCCCAAAGGCACAGGAAGAGGTTAATAAAATGTCTAACATCCCATATTCATCAGTTGTTGGTAGTCTAATGTATGCAATAGTATGCACAAGGTTAGATATTGCACATGCAGTGGGAGTTGTGAGAAGGTTTATGAGTAATCCGAGTATGGAACATTGGAATGCTGTGAAATGGATTCTTCGGTATTTGAAAGGAACTACTACGAAGGTGTTATGTTTCAAAGGATCTAATGCTGCTCTGAGTGGATTTCTTGACTCTGATCTGGCGGGGGATATTGATTCACGGAGGAGTACTACAGGGTATGTTTTTACTATAGGGGGAACTGCAGTCAGTTGGATTTCTAGGCTACAAAAGGTTGTTGCACTTTCAACCACTGAAGTTGAGTATTTTGCTGCTACAGAAGCTAGCAAGGAGATGATTTGGTTGCAATGTTTTCTGAAGGAATTAGGTCAGACACAAGAGGATAGCCCATTGTATATTGATAGCCATAGTTCCATTCATCTTGCAAAGAACTCTACTTTTCATTCAAAGACAAAGCACATTCAGCTCGGGTACCACTTCATCCGGACTGTTTTGGAGGAGGGTTAATTATGGCTTGAGAAGATTCACACAAGTGAGAATCCTGCCGATATGTTCACAAAGGCAGTTCCATAGGAGAAGCTGATTTATTCATCAATTTTTGTTGGTCTTCTTGATTGATAATTGTGGAATTTATACCAATCAAGTCCTAGTGTTTTATCCAGTGGATGTTGCATGTACAGTGGTGTCGTGTAGTATCAGTCTCCAAGTGGGAGATTATTCGGTGTGGAGCCTGATCAGTCTCCAAGTGGGAGATTGTTGAAATGTGGTGACTGATCAGCAATGTACTATACACTCAGCACATATCCTCGCGGGGGTCTAGGGCCGGGCTGAGCCCCGGGTAGGGGTTCAGGGGTGGTAGCCCCCGAGAAATTTTTTTTTTTGCCATTTTTCGTTGATGAAAACTGACATTGTAATAAAACCCTAAAAAGGCCGACTTTGTTTGTTGCCCTAAAAATGCATGTTATAAGTGGCTAGGATGCTTAAGGCATTGTAAGGTTGATGTACTATTTTTGCTGGATAATAAGAAAGATTGGACGGTTGTGTATGGTGGACGTAACCCATTCTGCGTGAACCACATTAAATCTCTATGTTATCTGTGTCCTGTTTTATTTCTTTATCTTTTGTATTTAAATCTGCATATAATTGTTAGTTCATATTTGCTTCGGATCTGCTTGAAACCCTAACAACAAATGTGTGCATAGAACCCCCCATCTCACCTCTCCCTTCTTTATCTTCATTCCCTTGTAGTTCCATCCCTCTGTATGAACTAGATCTCATATTCTCTCTCTACCCTTACCTTTTCTCAGGCTCTTCATTCTTATAGATACATACTCTTCTTTGTCCCTCCCCTCTCTAGCTCTCACAATTCCCTTATTCCCTTATTGCTCCAGCTAAATCCCTCTCCATCCTTACACCCATCTTATTCCCTCTCTCACCTCTTTCCATTAGTTTCTTCCTCACTCCCTCCTCTCTCTAGGTCCCAAGGGGTCATAGGACACCATATGACCCCTTAGGACACAATATGACCCCTAACAACACCTAAGGGGTCATATGGTATCCTAAGGGGTCATAGGACACCATATGAACTCTTAGGCTACCATAGAACCCATAACGACACCATATGGTGTCTTAAGTGGTCATAGGACACCATATGACCTGTTATGACACCATACAACCCATAACGACACCATATAGTGTCTTAATGGGTCATAGGACACCATATGACCCCTTAGGTGTCATTAGGCGTCATATTGTGTCCAAAGGGATTATATGGTGTCCTATGACCCCTTAGGACACCATATGACCCCTTAGTACACCATATGGTGTCGATATGGTTCGTATGGTGTCATATGACCCCTTAGAACACCATATGACCCCCAGTACATCATATGGTGTCAGTATGGTCCTATGATGTTCAATGATCCCTTAGGACACCATATGACCCCTTAGGACACCATACAACCCATAATGATGACATAACATGTCCTAAGAGGTCATATCGTGTCTTAAGGGGTCATAACACACCATATGACCCATTAAGACACAATATGATCCCTAACGACACCTAAGGGGTCATATAGTGTCCTAAGGGGTTGTAGGACACCATATGACCCCTTAGAACACCATACGACCCATAATGACACCATATTGTGTCCTAAGGGGTCATATGGTGTCCTAAGGGGTCATAGGACACCATATGACCCCTTACGACACTATACAACCCATAACAACACCACATTATGTCCTAAAGGGTCATATGGTGTCCTTAAAGGTCATAGGACACCATATGACCCCTTATGACACCATTAGACCCATAACGACAACATATTGTATCCTAAGGGCTCATATGGTGTCCTAAGAGGTCATAGGACACAATATGACCCCTTACAACATTATGACCCTTAATAACCACATATTATGTCCTAAGGGGTCATATGGTGTCTGAAGGGGTCATAGGACACAATATGACACCTCCCAACACTATGACCCTCAACAACCCCAGATGACCCCTCAAGACACCAGATGACCAATCAGGGCACCATGTGACCCCTTAGAACACCATATAGTGCCATTATGGGTCATATGGTGTCCTAAGGGGTCATATGGTGTCCTAATAGGTCATATAGTGTCCTATGACCCCTTAGGACACCATATAACCCCTTACGTATCGTTAGGGTTCACATTGTGTCCTAAGGGGTCATATGGTGTCCTATGACCCCTTAGGAAACTAAGGGGTCATATTTTCTAATCCTTTTTGCATAGCATCAGGTCATATGGTGTGTTATGACCCCTTAAGACACAATATGACCCCTTAGGGCACCTTATATTGTCATTATGGGTTGTATGGTGTCCTAAGGGGTCATATGGTGTCCTAAGGGGTCATATGGTGTCCTAAGGGGTCATATGGTGTCCTAAGCGGTCATTAGGTGTCTTATGATCCCTTAGGACACCATACGACCCCTTAGGACACCATACAACCCATAATGACAATATAAGGTGCCTTAAGGAGTCATATTGTGTCTTAAGGGGTCATAACACACCATATGACCTGATGCTATGCAAAAAGGATTAGAAAATATGTTTGATGGCAACACACACAAGAGCACAACAAACAAACGTTAGTGTTAGCAACAAAAGATTATCCTAAACAGGCATCTCAAGAGAGATATTAAGCATGAAATAGAAAGCATACAAATATAGAATGGATAAAATATACTCCTCCAAATACTAATTAAGATGCTCATAGTTGCTCCTCCCTTGTTACTCTCCTCTCCAAGTTCCACATGAGTGTAGCTCTCAGCTTTTAGCACTAGCCATGGATGCCATATGGAGATTCAAGATGGTTGAAAATGATAAACAAATGCTATGCAAGTGTAGATAGTGATGCTATGAAAAAGCTCTATGCTAATACCAGTATAACAACAATACTCTAATTCTTCCTTCTTTGCTTGAGGAGAAGGGTTCTATTTATAGAACAAATGGGGAAATGAAGGGTTAAGATTGAGAAATCTTAACAAGGGTTAGGATTGTAAGATATTCAATCCATGTGAGACTTTCAACCCAATCACATGTTGACAAGTGTCACCATGAGGAGGCTTGAGAGGAGAGATGAGGAGCATTAAATGCTTGAGGGGACATGATGGTTACCCTAGGGGGTTCGGTTAGGGTTAGGTTAATGGATATTCCTTTTATCTAAGGGATAAATGAATGTAAAAGGTTAAATGGTTACCTTAGTCAAAGAATTTAATGCTTTGAAGAGACCCATGAGTCAAAATGATGGTTAAGTTAGAGGAAAGTCTCTAACCAAAGGTAAAAGGTGAGTTAACCATAAATGGTTATGTAAGAGCCTTTAATGGTTTGGAAGACTTTAGAGGTTAACCATTTGAAGACATAAAGCCTTTAATGGTTATTGAAGACTTTGGAGGTTTTTGAGAAGTGACTTCCTTTTATTTAGGAATGTGACAATGGTTAGGATAGGATTAGGCTAATTAGAAGGAGTTAAAAGAATCTAGAAGGGATTTAGGCATGCAAGTGGATTTTGTAGGAGAATGCAAGTGGGAGAAATTTTGGGATTTTCAATTGAAATAAAATCATTCATTTCAATTAAATGGTGTAATTTGCATTTCAAATAAATATTAATTTATTTAAATGAGAAAAAGGAAGATAAAGCATTAAATGCTTGAAGACTTTAAGGGAAACCATTAAAGGTTGAAGAAGACTCTAGAAGGAAGCCATTAAGTTTGAAGACTTTAAGGGAAACCATTAAAGGTTTCAAGTGGGTGAGGATAAATAGCATTTTAAATAAATAATTTATTTAAAATAGTTGCAACTTGCATTTGTAGGAAAATGCAAGTGGGTGGAAGATAAAGGTGTTTTAAATAAATGTTAATTTATTTAAATGTGAGAGATGGGATTTTGGGGGATTTAAATAAATATTAATTTATTTAAATGTGAGAGAAGGTTTAATTAAACAAATATGATTTATTTATTTAATTAATGGTCTAAATTTGGTTAAGTGAATAAAATCAAATAAATTGAATAATTTATTTAATTAATAGGAAAAGAGGGTTAAGATGAATTAATTAAATATTAATTTAATTAATTATTGACTGATGGTTAAAAAATCAAATAAATACTAAATATTTATTTAATTAAGTGGACAGATTTATGTGACTACATTTGCCCCTCTTTGAGACAGTGCAATTTTATCGCGTCATTTCAAAGAAAGAAAAATAGGTGTGAAGAAATATGCCCCATAAATGATAATTTAGTGGGTGGTATGCCCCCTCGAGAGATGGGCTGAAAAATTTAAAAAAATCGGGCGATCTCTCAAAAAAGAGAAAGAAGTGGAGAGGAGGTAGAATAAAAGAAATTAGGAATAACGGTGAAAGAATGGAAGAAAATAGAGTAAATACGAAGAAATGGCAAGCCAATGAGTACCCGTAGGTTATGCAGGAGATACAGTGCAAATGTGGAGTTGTGCTTTTGATTGATACTATACAATTGATCAAAATTGGTTGGACAATCTAGTGCAATCGGTTTAATTGCCCCAGTCGAGTCAAAGCATGACAATTGATGTCAGTTGTTCGCTTGGACAGGATAAAGTCTGAGTAAGGGAATTAAAGTGACCTGATGGTGACCTAGACAATTGATGTAATTGCCTGATGAAGTCAAGGTATAGGAAGCAAAATACTCGTTGAGACTTAGACAATTGATGTAATTGTCTATTGTGATTGTTTTGGATTGATTGACCAATTTATAGTGTGCGTGTGTTGTGGGTTGGTTGTGATGAATCATAGCAACCCCGTTGAGACTAGGTCATTATGATAAATGCCTATTGTAGTCTAGGTTTTCCATAATTGATTACCTGTTGAGACCCGAAGATACTTGATCAGAGTATCTGTTTATAGTCTAGGTGTGTGTGAGTCGATGTACCTATGCAGACAGAGTAACTTGCTTGGCTTATTGGATGACTTAGGATAGGAAACACAATCCATCCTATTTAGAGATGGATGGTGATGAACGTGGCTTGATTAGGTTGATTGGGACATGATGTAGGGTATGTGATGCTAGTTATCGAGATGGGGATGGTAAGGGGAGGTTCGATGTTAGATAGAAGAAATGGAAGAACAGGAAAATAGTGCTTTATTTTTCATCATTGAGCTTTAAAAAGTTGTAAGAAAATATAAGCAACTTGACATAATGATTCAAGATGACTTGATTATTCGTTACATGGATTTTGATATAGCAAGTTAATACAAGCAACTTGATATAATGGATCAAGTTGACCTGAGTATTGCTTGCAGAACAGACAAGGATTATCTCCTTTCATGCATGACTTGGAACATCCTCCTTGATCTTTTGCCAATCATATCCTGAGACAAGTTCATACCATAGTAAGAGATAAATCATTATCGAGCATGGATGAGGCAATAGGAACCAAAGATGGAGCATTGTACTTGTAAGCAAACAACATATATAAAGAATAAAGAATATGGATCCTCGATAATGGTTCATGCTCATATGGTCAAGGTATATGCTATAGTCAGCAAGTTGTAGTGATCTATGACTGTATTTTTGCATAAGATCATGTAACTTAGTGAACTTCCCATGTAGACACCATTAGTACATGCCCCAAAACCTCATCGGAATAATTTGTAGAAGACATACAAACAATGCCACAGGAACCATCTCAGCTACTCTTAATCACTTGCAGATATCCCGGAGTAGCGTAGGAACCTGATATATATAAATGAATGAATAACCTATAAATCAATCAAGTATTTTGATAGCTTAAACAAAATTTTCTTGTCAAAGAAAATGTCATCATGTCTTTATTTTGGTAAGGAAGGATGCATCCTTGTTAAGACAGTTTGTGTGTCGATGTTGGTTGTTTGGTCGATTTGATAAGTGATCATCATTTTGAGTATTTCACAATGTTTGTTTGGTATCAGCTCGGATGAGTATGTGCAAGGTGTTGCCATGTTTTTGTTTGATGTTTTCTGATGTTTTTGGATTTTTGTGATTTTGAATGTTTTTGGTATTTTGTGAGATAGTTTTGAATGAAGAACCCAACGAATCACAAGTAATGTAGAATCCACTTCCATCAATAGGTTAAGGGCATTACCCCCAGTTTAGACATGACTATGAAAAAGCGGGATGCAAGACGCATGAAGTACTATCTTGGATTGCAGATCAATAAGAAGCCATGGTTTTGGACTGATGGATGTGTGTATGAAATGAATGTGATCACAATAAACCTGAAAGAAAATGGAGCCATAGCCTTTACGAGTGGCGTCTATTTGGCAAGTTTTCACCATCGCACTTACCCAAGGTGCCACCAGAGTGGTTGTTCACCGTTTGGATGCATGATTTTTCTTTACTATTTTGATGTTTTTGTATTTTCTTCAAGACATTTATCTTAATGTTTTTGTTGTTTTTCTAGTATGTATGGGAGCTTGATGCTCTGTACAACTTATGTATAAAACCGTTTGAGGTGCATGTTGTTGATTGGATTTGCTAGTGGCCTTCTGAAGTAGCCAATTGATATGCCCTGAACCCAAATATAGTAGTGATAACATATGGACCCAACCAGTTTGATTCAAATTTTTCCTGATGTTCTTTGTTTGGTTGGTTACAAGGATTTTATCAAAGAACAAGATCACCTACCTCAAATGTATGAGGTCGAACTCAATGATTATAGCTTCTACTCATGCACTGTTGATAGGCTTTGAGGTGGTTGTATGCAGCTTGTCGTTTCTCATCAAGTAGCTCTAAGTCTTGGAGATGGGATACTCTGTATGCTTCATCATCGATGAGATTGTGTAAGGAAACCCATAGAGATGGTATCTCAACCTCGATAGGTAAGATAGCTTCTGTGCTATAGACTAGTGAGTAGGGAGTTGCGCCTGTAGGGATTCAAATGCTAGTTCGATACGCCCATAGTGCTAGATTTAATTGAACATGCCAATCATGGTCGGCATCATTGACTGTCTTCTTGAGGATTCTTAATATGTTCTTGTTTGATGCTTCAGCCTGACCATTGCTTCGTGGGTAATAGGGAGTGGAAAAGCATTGTTGGATGTGAAATTTCTCATAGAGTTCATAGACATCCTGATTTTTGAAAGGAAGACTGTTATCTATGATGATGGACATGGGTACACCATATTGGTAGATGATGTAATTGAGGATGAATGAGGCGATCTACTTGCTGGTGACTTGGGTAAGTGAAACAACTTCGATCCACTTTGTGAAGTATTCGGTGGTAGTAATAATGAATTTGTGGTTGTTGGATGAAGATGGATGGATTTTATCCACAAGGTCAAGTCCCCATTGACAAAAAGGCCATGGTTTTGTAATTGGTTGTAATTCATGTGCTGGTGCATGTATCAAGTCTCCATGAACTTGGCATTTTTTTCACTTTCTAACAAAGTAGTAGGAGTCTTTTTCCATGGATGGCCAATAGTATCTAGTGTGCATGAGTTTCTTGGCTAGTGACGGACCGCTTGCATGAGTTCCACAAATTCCTTCATGTACCTCTTCCAAGGCCTTTGTTATCTCATCCTGTTCTAGACATTGAAGGAGAGTACCATCAAGACTATGTTGGTATAGGGTCTCGACAATAATGTTATATTGAGCGGTTTGGTGCATGAAGGTTTTACGTTGGTTATTTGATTGGTTAGGAGGAAGTGTGTGATTGTGGAGTTAGGTGTAGAACTCACCATACCATGGGGATTCAGAACCGATAAGGCAATATATCATCTCAAATTCGGGGATATCATAAGCTGGAATCCAAAGTTGTTCTACCAAGAACTCATAGCTTGTTGAATTCTGTGGAAGATCTAGGAGAGATACAATGGTAGCCATAGCATCAACAACTCAATTCTGATCTCTAGGTATCTGCTCAAAGGTGACTGTAGTGAATGATGTTTTTAATTTGTCCACCATTTGTTTGTACGGCATGAGTTTGTCATCCTTGGTCTGATATTCATCTGTTGCTTGTCGAATGACCAGTTGGGAGTCGCCATATACTTGTAGTTCTTGTAACTTCCATTGTGCAACTAACCCGAGTCCTGTGATCAAGGCCTCATATTCAACTATGTTGTTTGTGCATGGAAATGTGAGCCTATAAGACTTCAGGATGCTGTCACCTTGAGGTGTGATAAACAAAATGCCTGCCCCTGAGCCATTCCTAATGTATGAACCATCAAAGTATAGTTTCCATGGTTGTTCTATTGTGATCATGAATATCTCTTCATTTGGAAAATTGGAAAAGAGAGGATGATCACCTATGAGGGGAGCATCAACCAACTGATCTGCAATAACTTAGCCTTTGATAGCCTTACAGTCCACATACTCTATGTCAAATTCACTTAGAATCATCACCCACTTGGCCAAGCAGCTTGTCAATGCTGCTTTGCTGAGTAAGTATTTGAGTGGATCAATTTTTGCAATTAGCTGTACTTTATGTGTCAATAGATAGTGCCTCAGTTTAGTGGCTGCCAGGCAAGCTCGCTCAATAGGTGTGTAATTGAGTTCATAGCCAACCAGTGTATGAGAGATGTAGTAAACAACACACTCTTTCCCTTATGCATTGTGTTGTGCCAATAGTACACCCAATTTTGTACTTGTTGCTGAAATATAGAGCAATAGAGGCTTACTGGGATCTGGTGGGATCAACAATGGTGTATCATGAGATAATCTTTAAGCATCTAGAATTATTGCTAGCATCTAGCATCCCACTGAAAGTGGATATTTTTGTGTACCGGGTGTGTAAATGGGTGACATTTATCTGCTAGTTGTGCAATGAATCTGCGGATAGATTGAAGCCACCCTTGTAGTGTCCTTAGCTAGCTGATGTTCTTTGGAGGTGGCATGTCCATGATTGCTTTGACCTTTGCTGGGTCAACCTCAATGCCTTTGCTTGAGACAATGTACCCTAGAAGCTTCCCTAAGCTTACTCCAAAGACACATTTCTATGGGTTGAGTTGAACATGATATTGTTCCAGTTTATCAAAGATTTTCTCTAATATTTCTATATGACCTTCTATTCTTAGTGATTTTGCCAATAAGTCATCAACATAATCTTCCATTATGGTATGCATCATGTCATGAAAGATGGTGGTCATTGCTTTTTGATAGGTCACTCCTGCATTCTTTAGACCAAAAGGCATGGCATTCCAACAGTATGTGCCCCATGGACATGTGAAGGTCATCTTATGTTGATCATCAGGTGCGATCTTTATTTGGTTGTACCCTGAAAATTCATCCATGAGAGAAAGCATGGCATGTCCTGCTGTTAGGTCTACTATGATGTCAATATTTGGTAGGCGGAAGTCATCTTTAGGACATGCCTTGTTTAGATCTCTGAAGTCAGTACAAATACGGATGCCCCCATTTACTTTGCTGATAGGCACAATATTGGAGATCCAATCTGCATAATCAATTGGTCGAATGAAACCAACATCCAGGAGTTTCTTAAGTTCTTCTTTGACTAGTACTGCAATTTGAGGATGCATCTTGCGAAGCTTTTGCTTGATAGGCTTGGCTCCTTCTACTATGGTGAGGTGATGCATGACTAAATCCAGATCAAGACCAGGCATGTCTGCATATGACCATGCAAAGTTAATCTGGCACTTCTGGAAGAATTTGACAAACTTGGGTTGTTCCTATGAAGTTAAAAGAGATGCCAGATGTATGTGGTGAGTGTAAGGAAGTAAAGTAGCGGAAACAACTTCCTACACTAACCTTGAGAGGAGGGTAATGCAAAAATTTTTCAGATTGTTACAACAGTTACAGAAAATAGAAATAGATATAATAGCAATCATACCACAACACAATGATTTACGTGGGGAAAACCCTTTCGGGAGAAAAACCCCACCCTCCAAAAGCAGCTCAATATTTTATTCAGCAATCAAAAACAGATTACAAAATACTTGCAGAGCAAGCTCTTCGCAGGAGTAGCACTAATCAGAGATTCAGAGGCAACTCAATAGCCATAAGACTCTTACACACAACCTCTATCTCACACACCTCATAAATAGGAGATACAATACAAGAAACCGTCAAACGGTATTACAAAACCATGGGCTAAAACCACCCAATAAGGTGTAGCCGACCTTATCTCCCTTCTATGACATGTTAAAGCACACATCAACACGTGTCGTTCCCTTTTACAGCTCATTTATGTATTCGATACAAATTATTTTTCCTATTTCAGGAGTACAAACTTCCGGAGGCCATAACTTGAGAACCGGGTGTCCGATTGACGAACCGTTTGAAGCGTCGGAAAGCTCGCGAAGTGCTCTATCACCTCGTAACCCGCTTCGCCGGTTACGGCCACTTTTCAGGGCATTTCAGAGCCTCTAAAGTCCCCAAAATTAAGTTTAAACATTTTATTGCACCCCTCCAAGACGAAAACTTTAATATCTTCAAAACTAGCTGTGACCTTGCGATGAAACTTTACCGGAATGCTTATCTAGCCAACCAGAAGCTTCAGGGAGAGTTTCGCACCATTTCGTGCTCAAATAAAAACTTACTATAAATAGTAACCTCACATAAATGCAAGGTTGAGACACCATTTTTCCCAACAAATCTCCCACTTGTCGAACACCTTGCATGAGCGGAAGGGAATGTCAACACATTGAATCAATTGCTAGGGGCCATAAGGCCCATAGACTCTGAACACCATCTGAACTTCTCTGTGCTCACAGCCTTAGTTAAAGCATCTGCAACATTCATCAAAGTGTCCACCTTAACCAGCTTCACCCTACCATCTTCGACCATATCTCTAACAAAATGATACTGAACATCAATATGTTTGGTCCAGGCATGAAATGTCGGGTTCTTAGCTAGGCTAATTGCACTCTGACTGTCACAGTAAACTGTCACTGTACCTTGTTTTATTCCAATATCCGAACACAGTCTCTTAAGCCAAATGGCCTCTTTACAAGCATGAGTAGCTGCCATATACTCTGCTTCAGTAGTGGATAAAGCAACCACAGCCTGTCGCTTACTCATCCAACTAATTGCACCACCAAACAAAGTAAACACATAAGCACTGGTGGATCTTCTGCTATCAATATCACCTGCCCAATCTGAATCCACATAACCATGGATATCAAGGGAAGTCATGTCTCCAACTGAATTACCATGATAACACAAAGAATACTCTGAAGTACCCTTCAAATATCTGAAGACTCTTTTGACTGCATCCCAATGAACTCTACCAGGATTAGACATATATCTAGAAAGTACTCCCACTGCTTGGGCAATATCTGGTCTAGTACAGACCATAGCATACATCAAGCTTCCAACTGCACTCTGGTAAGGCACTCTGCTCATGTCTTCCATCTCCAATGGAGATGTAGGACAATTTGAAACAGATAGTTTCGTTCCAACTGTAAAAGGAACACTCAATGGTCTACAATTCTGCATGTTGAACCTCTGTAACACTGAATTCACATACTTACTCTGGCCTAGCCATAGCTTTCTGTTCGCCCTATCTCTTCTAATTTCCATCCCAAGAATGTGCTTTGCTGCACCAAGATCTTTCATTTCAAATTTAGCAGCGAGCTGAGACTTCAGTTCTGAAATCATACCTTTCCCTTTACCAATGAATAACATATCATCAACATACAATGCAATGAATAAAAAATGATCACCATAAGATTTATAATAAACACAGTGATCTGATTTAGAACGTTCAAATCCCAAACTCAACACATATGTATCAAATTTCTGGTACCACATCCTAGGACTTTGTTTGAGGCCATACAAAGATTTCTTCAATTTACAGACCAAATTACTTTTGCCTTTCACCACATAGTGCTCTGGCTGTGTCATATAAATATCTTCCTCCAAATCACCATGAAGGAAAGCAGTTTTCACATCCATTTGTTCAACCTCTAAATGATAAGCAGTAGCAATAGAAAGCAAAAATTTAATAGACGTCATTTTTGCAACAGGAGAAAATATCTCACCGTAATCAACACCCTCAACCTGAGAGTAGCCTTTTGCAACTAACCTTGCTTTATACTTCTCAATGCTTCCATCTGAACCAATCTTTTTCTTGAACACCCATTTACAACCAACAGGTTTTCGTCCTTCAGGCAATGGTACAAGATCCCATGTATCATTCTTTTTCAAAGCTGCCATTTCTTCCTCCATAGCAATCTTCCAGGATTCTGCATCATTCATACCTAATGCCTCTTCTACAGATTTTGGTTCATCCACACTAGTATTCAGAGCAAAAATACATCTCCAATCATCAGGTGAATACCTTTCAGGTGGTTGTCTATGTCTTGTAGACCTTCGAACAAGCTGAGTTGGAGGTTCTTCCTCCTCTTCTGAAGATTCAGAGCTAGACGAGCTCTCCTCAAATTCTTGCCTATCTAGGGGTCTCGATTCAACTCTTTCAGGTGTAGAAGGAAGTTGAATCACATCTTCTTTTTTAGTCTGTTCTGGCTGCAGTGTAACAGAAGGAGACTTAATTTCTCTAAAAATAACACTTCTACTGTGAATTATCTTTTGTGCAACAGGGTCCCAAAGCTTGTATCCTTTCACACCATAACTATACCCGATGAAGATACATTTCACAGCCTTGTTCTCCAACTTTGTTCGCTTCTCCTTTGGCACATGTGCATATGCCTCGCAACCAAAAACTCTAAGATGTCTCAATGAAGGCTTGTGACCTGACCATGCTTCCATAGGCGTTTTATCAACAAGAGCTGATGTAGGAGACCTGTTAATCAGGTAGCAAGCAGTGGCAACAGCTTCAGCCCAAAACTTTTGTTCAAGACCAGCACCACTCAACATACTTCTAGCCTTTTCCATCAGTGTCCTGTTCATTCTTTCTGCAACTCCATTCTGCTGTGGAGAATACGGAGTTGTCTTCTGCCTGTTAATTCCACAGTCTTTACAGAATCTATCAAAATCATTAGAGCAAAACTCACCGCCATTATCAGTTCTCGAACATTTTATTTTCTTTCCAGTCTGCAACTCAACCATTGCTTTAAATTCTTTAAAACGACTAAAAACTTCAGATTTACTCTTTAGAAAATAAACCCATGTCCTTCTACTAAAATCATCAATAAATGAAACATAATATGTGGATTTTCCAATCGAAGAGACATCTACTGGACCAAACACATCAGAATGGATAAGATCCAAAACACCACAAGTTTTATGAGAACTCGAGTAAAACTGAACGCGGTTTTGTTTTCCATAAATGCAATGCTCACAGAAATCAAAGTCAAGATTACAATCATTCAAACCTTCAACAAGATTTTTATTTTTCAAGGTCCTTAGACCCTTTTCTCCAATGTGGCCAAGTCTCTGGTGCCATAGCATAGTCTTCTCTGCAGGTAACTTTGCTTCAGATGAAAGAGCACCCTCAGGTACCCAAAAACCATTTCCATCTACTGAAGGTGAAACCTTCAAATCTTCCAGTGAAGTATCCGCAGATTTACTTTTTACAGAAGTGCTATTACACTCAATAGTGTATGCTTCAAGCTTATACAAAGTGCCAAACTTGACACCTCTAGCAACTACCATAGCACCCTTAATCATCTTACATCCTGCTTCAGAAAAGACTACCTGCACACCTGCATCTATCAGTTTTCTCACAGATAGCAGGTTTCGTTTTAATCCAGGGATATGCAGCACACCATTAATCCTTTTTATTCTACCATCAGAAAACTTGATTCTAACTTTACCTCGACCAACAATGTCTAGTTGTGAATCATCACCCAAGTACACCTTACCTCCATTAAATCCTTCATATTCAGAAAACCAATCTCTATTGGAAGTCATATGAAAAGATGCACCTGAGTCAATTAGCCAGGCATCATTACCTGCATGAGTCGCCAAAGCCGCAATAAATGCATCGCCATCTTCCTTGTCGGACTTAGAATCAGAATCGAACTTTTTCTTTTTCTTCTTCTTTTCTTCTTTGCAGTCCTTACGGATGTGACCCGGTTTACCGCAATTCCAGCAAATGACTTTGGACTTTCCAGGAGATTTCGATCTCCCTTTGGATTTGGACTTGCCGCGCTTCTCATTCTTCTTGCCTTTATCCTTAGGTCTTCCACAAATGGTTAGGGCTTCCTTTGAACTGATGGATACCTTCCTTCGCATCTCTTCACCGAGTAGGGCACCCACCACGTCTTCAGATTTCAAAACAACAGAAGTACTACCGATAGCCATAACAAGAGAATCCCATGAATCAGGCAAAGAACAAAGCAAGATCTGACATTTCTCCTCCTCGTCCATCTTAACACCGACGGATACTAATTGAGCCACAATCATATTGAATGCTTCTAGGTGGTCTGCAATTCGTCCACCCTCTTCCATCTTCAAAGAATACAGTTTCTTTCTTAAGAAAATTTGATTTAATAAAGATTTCACTTGATACATCTCACCAAGCTTAGTCCATAGCTTCTTTGCAGAGTTCTCTTCATGGACATTGATTAGAACAGAGTCTGCTAGGCACAGTCTGATTAGACCCTTGGCTTTTCGGTCCATAACATCATACTGAGCTGCCACAGTAGGATCTGAGGGCCTTTGGACATTCGCGTCAACAGCATCCCAAAGATCTCGATCTATTAGCAGATCTTCCATCTTTAGCTTCCACATCTCAAAATTACTTCCATTAAATTTCTCCACCTCTATTCTCCCTGACGAACTCGCCATCTGAATATTCCTGCAACAAGATCAAAAAGTGTCTTCTGCACAAGCTCCCACTCAAATCTGGATTAGTTCAAAAAACCCAACTGCCCACAATTGAAACCAAAGGTGATCAGGCTCTGATACCACTTGTAAGGAAGTAAAGTAGCGGAAACAACTTCCTACACTAACCTTGAGAGGAGGGTAATGCAAAAAATTTTCAGATTGTTACAACAGTTACAGAAAATAGAAATAGATATAATAGCAATCATACCACAACACAATGATTTACGTGGGGAAAACCCTTTCGGGAGAAAAACCCCACCCTCCAAAAGCAGCTCAATATTTTATTCAGCAATCAAAAACAGATTACAAAATACTTGCAGAGCAAGCTCTTCGCAGGAGTAGCACTAATCAGAGATTCAGAGGCAACTCAATAGCCATAAGACTCTTACACACAACCTCTATCTCACACACCTCATAAATAGGAGATACAATACAAGAAACCGTCAAACGGTATTACAAAACCATGGGCTAAAACCACCCAATAAGGTGTAGCCGACCTTATCTCCCTTCTATGACATGTTAAAGCACACATCAACACGTGTCGTTCCCTTTTACAGCTCATTTATGTATTCGATACAAATTATTTTTCCTATTTCAGGAGTACAAACTTCCGGAGGCCATAACTTGAGAACCGGGTGTCCGATTGACGAACCGTTTGAAGCGCCGGAAAGCTCGCGAAGTGCTCTATCACCTCGTAACCCGCTTCGCCGGTTACGGCCACTTTTCAGGTCATTTCGGAGCCTCTAAAGTCCCCAAAATTAAGTTTAAACATTTTATTGCACCCCTCCAAGACGAAAACTTTAATATCTTCAAAACTAGCTGTGACCTTGCGACGAAACTTTACCGGAATGCTTATCTAGCCAACCAGAAGCTTCAGGGAGAGTTTCGCACCATTTCGTGCTCAAATAAAAACTTACTATAAATAGTAACCTCACATAAATGCATAATCAATTGGTCGAATGAAACCAACATCCAGGAGTTTCTTAAGTTCTTCTTTGACTAGTACTGCAATTTGAGGATGCATCTTGCGAAGCTTTTGCTTGATAGGCTTGGCTCCTTCTACTATGGTGAGGTGATGCATGACTAAATCCAGATCAAGACCAGGCATGTCTGCATATGACCATGCAAAGTTAATCTGGCACTTCTGGAAGAATTTGACAAACTTGGGTTGTTCCTATGAAGTTAAAAGAGATGCCAGATGTATGTGGTGAGGAGTTTCAAGAGTCCCCACATCATATTCTTTGGTTTCTTCGATGAGAATCATTGATCGTTCCTACTATGTACGAGAGGGGATGATGTCAAACCTTTCATCCCCAAGCACCTGAGAGAGGTTTTCACCATTGGATACACTCTTTCTATTTACTTTTGTGGGATCAAACAGTGCCATAGTGTGGCTTTCACTATGAGATCCATGTTTTATTGTTATATTTTTGTAGCTGAAAGGTTTGGCATCTACCCCAAAGTATGTTGCCCTATTAAGTTTAATGGCAAATCTTGCTTTGTGATCCCCACTTGGTATGTTATCCCGTAGTTCCAAAAATTCAATGATCGCCTCATTGTTTTGGAAATGGTCAAGACATGGGGGATTAGGTTGGTTCCATTTGATGAGTTCAGGATGTTTATTAGGCATTACCTCATCAATCAAGTTAAGTTCATAAGAGGTGTCAGTGAGGGTCAAGACGTTGAGGTGAAGGTCGTTGATGGTAGTCTCCCTATCAAAATCAGTCATAGGATCTGACGTAGGGTCTGTGGAAGAGGTTTCCAGTTTAGGAACCCAAGAAGTCTGTATCTGTGCTTCTCCGTAAATAGGGATGTCTTTGCAAGGTGGATGTAGTGATGTGTCTTCCTCATCTAAAGTATTAAGTTGTATTGAATCAAATTCCCACTCATGTGAGTCAGCCTCTAAGTCACTTTCCAGTATCTGAATGCTATACCATACTAGGATATCCTTTGAGTTAAACACTGTAGGTGTAACTGGCTGATGGACCTTTATTGATGAAATGATCGGTGTTGCAGAAAGGATTATGGGGATCAATGAATCCGATACATGGAGTATTGGTAGTGTTGAAACTATTGCTTCTACTAGAATTACCAGGGTTTTCGATACTGCTGGGAATTCTGATATAGTTGTTGCTACTAAGAGTGCTATTGATGTTGTTGTTGCTGTTGATGCGGTTGTTGGTTTGATTGGTGGGATGATTGGTGTTGCGGGTATTTTTATTGGGGCTATGGGTATAGTGGGTACTGCTTGTGGGATTATGGATTTTGCAAGTAGGATTATTGGTGTTGTTGGTATTTGGATTGGTGTACTTGGTACTACTGATGCTACTAATGGTATTGTGGGTGTTGTAAATAAAAAGAATTGATTTGATATGAATAGTTTATATGAGACTGATATGAGATTGATATAGAGATGTGATATGATAATTCCCCCCTTAGGAGATCATTTGTGCACTAAAGGAATGAATGATCTCTTGAAAGAAGAATAAAGCTATTTGGAAGATAGAAGAGTGAATATTTGATGACATGCATGGGTTTGACAAGATTGATTAGATTGATGTTAAGTCTGGTTTCAAGAATGACACCGCTTGTATAAGACAAAGATGATCAAAGCGTTTGGTTTCAGAAAAGATATATCCTGTATAAGACAAAGATGATCAAAACATTTGGTTTTAGGAAAGATACACCCTGTATAAGACAAAATATGATCAAAGTGTCTAGTTTTAGGAAAGATACATCCTGTATAAGATAAAGATAAGAAAAGCGTCTAGTTTCAGGAATGATACATACTGTATAAGATAAAGATGATCAAAACATCTAGTTTCAGGAAAGATACATCCTGTATAAGACAAAAATGATCAAAGTGTCTAGTTTCAGGAAAGATACAAAGACAAAAATGATCAAAGCGTCTGGTTTTAGGAAAGAAACATCCTATATAAGACATAGTATAATGGATCAGATGAAAAGGTTGGATAGAATTGATAAGATTGGGATCGAGTCTAGTTTCAGGAATGACACCTCCTATATAAGACAAAGATGATCAAAGCATCTGGTTTCAGGAACAATATATCCTGTATAAGACATGAGAGTTGAAAGAATGATGAAGATATGAAAGTGAAGAAAGATTACATGATGATGTGACAGATATGCATGTGATGGATGCAAGATGAATGTGACTAGATGATGATGATGAGATGTACCTTGAAAATGAGATGTATGATATGAGATGTTAGAATGTCATAGTGATAAAGATAAGGCTAACTAGAGCAAAATCCAATAATCATATTGATCTATGTCATTGTTTTGTTTTGTTTGATGATTGATAAAAATGCCTAGTTTCAAAGAGTGAGTACCCCGTATAAGAACAATATGTCTGGTTTTGAGTGTATCCATCCCTGTATAAGACATGTTGATGTCGATAGATTTTGAGTGATGAATTGATTAACAAGACATGTGATTAGTTTTATTGCAGATTTTGAGAGTCTTCCCTATTGTTGAATTGATGAATGAGCCATGTGTTCATGCTTTGATTTTCAATTTTTATTTGATTTTGTCAATTTATTTATTTTTTAAATTTTTTTTGGATATTTCAATTTTTTATTTTTTTTGGAGTTTTTTGGATTAGAAGAAAGATGTATTCGGTTGCCCCAATGTATAGAAAGATAAGAAATGGATGAATGAACCGTTGACGAGGATTCCCTTGATGATTAGGGATCTTCAACATTTGTGCCTCCTCCAAAGGCCTCATGAAAATCGTTGAGATTTTCATCCTCCTCTTCTTCGATCTCTAGTTGTCTAGTTCTTGATCTGGTGTGAACCATTTCATTTGAAAGTTGTTTTTGAAGTTTGGTTAAAATGATTTATGAGTTGGGGATAGAACGAGAGATATATGTTTGGTGAAGTGTTTTGCATATGGATCTCTAACACTAAAGGTTGATGTTACCAAATTCCTATGAATTTCTTGTTGTGTTTGTTGACAATGTTTGATATGATAAGGTTTAGAGAGATCTGAGATGTGTTACAAACCCAACTACCTAGTAATGAGAGGATGCACTCATAGACTAGTTTTAACCTGCATAGAAATGCCTCTTAGGATTAGTTTATCCTAGATGTAGAGACACTCTAAAAGTGATGTGTTGTGTTTGATTCAAGCAATATCGAAAGAGAACTTAGGACAAAAACCTCTTTATGTTTCGAGAGTTGGAATGGATTAATGATGTGTGAATGTGATAATGGATGAGATGTTAACTTCAATAAAAAGTCTGTGTTACAAATGGGACAAATTCTTCTTCTTCTCTTTCGTGGGTTAGTGGTTCTTCCCTACCTGAGTTATATGTGATGGAAATTTTTGGAAAGAAGTCAGGATTGATTTTGCCTCCTTTGATTTTATGATAGCTCAAAGCTCTATATTGAGTAAAAGCTCTGCAGTTTACAGATTCTTGATCAAATTCGTTAGATTTTCCTTGAAGATATAGACGCATGTGACATAAGAAATCTCTATGAGACAAATATTTGTCTATTAAGATAGAAGAATTTTCTCCTTTTGATAAGAGCCTTTGAGCTTAACGGTCTTTTCTTCAAGTTGATATGTTGATGAAGATTTTTCTTTCTCAAGATGTGAAGAATGGTCATATAGTTTGAGACTTTGCTTTTGCTATTTGTTTTTTTATTTTTTTGTTGGTATTTGCAAATGTTGTATTGGATGAATACTTGTTTTTGGAACTGATTTTTTTTTTATTTGTTCTTTGACAAGAAAACAAAGCAAGCACACAAACACAATAATGTTGCCTCAAAAGGCACAAATAGGTGTGGGTCTAGATCAACCCAATCCTTGGACTTTTTATGACCCTTTCCTTCAAATGTATTTTAGGTGTTTTCCAAAGCCTAAAGTCGGCTCAATTTGCACTGGTCTTGAATTAAAATGAAAACACTTCAAATATTCTTTATCCCTAAGGTCAAATGGCTAGTTGCAATAATTTCAGCCCACATCTTGATACTTCTTCAACTTTGGTACTACATACCTTATGAATCACGTCATGGCAGGTAAGGATGTGATATACTAAGTCTTGCACGAGCATAACAAATAGATGATCCCTATGATGGGGGAGTCACCACTTTTATCGGGTTACAAGTAACCTTTCAAAAAGCTATGTTTCTACTCAAGAAAATATGTATGGTGAGTATCTTGGGAGCAAAACCATCTATGCTCTTGCACTGAATTTATCACAAATATCCTCAATCAATAGAATGGGTGGGCTACTATATAAGGGTGTTTAGTAATTTTTGATGTTTTTGGACATAAGTTCATTCTGCAGTGACTCACTTAAGAGCCTTGTGACTTGTGGTGGGGCCCATTTATCCTTTCGGCAAGTTACACTATAGGAACAACTATACCCAAGGCTATAGCTTTCACTCACACCTAATTTCTATAGCGGCTTGAAGGATTTACTGCGCGAGGTTGTTCCCAAGAGTGATGTGTCTCTTGGAAGGCCTCTCTTAAAAATATAAACTTTGAGTGTTACTAACACTTTTTTCTTGCACCTAAGACCATGAAAGCCAAGGGAGAGGATAGTGTGTATTAGAAGTAGGACCACTCTACAGATTTTGCACAAGCATGCCAAACACAAAAGACACTTGTTCTTTTTAACTCGTCATTTTCAATGTGACGTAACTATTTGGAGATGTTGCTCCAACAATCATGGTGTTCTTTTTAACTTTCAATGGCAAAATGTGTTGTAATCTAGGAATTGGAAATCTTGGTCAACTGAATTAAGAGCACGTTTTGCTTGAAGTAAATCGATTTGAGAACAACTTTGACAAATTATGGATTCATTTTAACTTGCACAAAATGAAGTGTTGATTGTGAATTTTAGTTTCATGCAAGAAATAAAATTTGCCTTGTTGATTTTAAGCACCAAAATAATTTGTTTCCAACTTTGCAAAAAAATAATTTTGTGTGTTTGTTTTTGTGATTCTTTTTAACTTTGAACAAGTGTGATTCTTTTTTAGAGCTCGAAATGAAAGATGTGGTTCTTTTTAAAACTCCAAATGAAAGTGTAGTTGATTTTAACCCAAAAGAAAAATGAATTTATTTTATCCTAACTTGAAAGACAAAGTTAGCAATATGAACAAATTTATTTCCTAAGATAAATTGTTTAAAAAAAAAAAAAATCCTAGTGTAGGGGTTAGTTAAAACTTGCACAAAAGACAATTAGTTAGAAAAATATGCATGTTTTGGTGGGCTTCTACAAGCCTAAAAATTTTGGTTTTTAGTTACAAGGAATTTTCTTACAACTCTCAGTTACAATAGCTCTACTCTATGTGAAAACAGAAGTGCTATTTAACATGAAAGAGCAACAATATAGACAATAGCGCTAAAGTATCAATTTGCGAAGGCGCTAAACTGAGAACAAAAGTGCAAGAGCATGACCTATGTGTCAATTAAAACATTCAAAAGTTAGTAATCTTCAAAATGGTTGCTTTTTAATTCACGTCAGGTTCACCAAATGATGCTCCGCAAAAAGGATTAGAAAATATGTTTGATGGCAACACACACAAGAGCACAAGAAACAAACATTAGTGTTAGCAACAAAATATTATCTTAAATAGGCATATCAAGAGAGATATTAAGCATGAAATAGAAAGCATACAAATATAGAATACATAAACTATACTCCTCCAAGTGCTAATCAAGATGCTCATAGTTGCTCCTCCCTTGTTCCTCTCCTCTCCAGGTTCCACATGAGTGTAGCTCTCAGCTTTTAGCACTAGCCATGGATGCCATATGGAGATTCAAGATGGTTGAAAATTATAAACAAATGCTATAAAAGTGTAGATAGTGATGCTATGAAAAAGCTCCATGATAATACCAGTATAACAACAATACTCTAATGCTTCCTTCTTTTCTTGAGGAGAAGGGTTCTATTTATAGAACAAATGGGGAAATGAAGGGTTAAGATTGAGAAATCTTAACAAGGGTTAGGATTGAAAGATATTCAATCCATGTGAGACTTTCAACCCAATCACATGTTGACAAGTGTCACCATGAGGAGGCTTGAGAGGAGAGATAAGGAGCATTAAATGCTTGAGGGGACATGATGGTTACCCTAGGGGGTTGGGTTAGGGTTAGGTTAATGGATATTCCTTTTATCCAAGGGATAAATGAATGTGAAAGGGTTAAATGGTTACCTTAGTCAAATAGATAAATGCTTTGAATAGACCCATGAGTCAAAAGGATGGTTAAGTTAGAGGAAAGTCTCTAACCAAAGGTAAAAGGTGAGTTAACCATAAATGGTTATGTAAGAGCCTTTAATGGTTTGGAAGACTTTAGAGGTTAACCATTTGAAGACATAAAGCTTTTAATGGTTATTGAAGACTTTGGAGGTTTTTAAGAAGTGACTTCCTTTTATTTAGGAATGTGACAATGGTTAGGATAGGATTAGGCTAATTAGAAGGAGTTAGAAGAATCTAGAAGGGATTTAGGCATGCAAGTGGATTTTGTAGGAGAATGCAAGTGGGAGGAATTTTGGGATTTTCAATTGAAATAAAATAATTCATTTCAATTAAATGGTGTAATTTGCATTTCAAATAAATATTAATTTATTTAAATGATGAAAAGGAAGATAAAGTATTAAATGCTTGAAGATTTTAAGGGAAACCATTAAAGGCTTAATAAGACTCTAGAAGGAAGGCATTAAGTTTGAAGACTTTAAGGGAAACCATTAAAGGTTTCAAGTGGGTCAGGATAAATAGGATTTTAAATAAATAATTTATTTAAAACAATTGTGCAACTTGCATTTGTATGAAAATGCAAGTGGGTGGAGGATAAAGGTGATTTAAATAAATGTTAATTTATTTAAATGTGTGAGATGAGATTTTGGGGGATTTAAATAAATATTAATTTATTTAAATGTGAGAGAAGGTTTAATTAAAAAAATATAATTTATTTATTTAATTAATGGTCTGAATTTGGTTAAGTGAATTAAATCAAATAAATTGAATAATTTATTTAATTAATAGGAGAAGAGGGTTAAGATGAATTAATTAAATATTAATTTAATTAATTATTGATTCATGGTTAAATAATTAAATAAATAATAAATATTCATTTAATTAAGTGGATAGATTTATGTGACTACATGACCCATCAAGACACAATATGATTCCTAACGACACCTAAGGGGTCATATGGTGTACTAAGGGGTCATAGGACCCCATATGACTACTTGGGATACCATATGACCCATAACGATGCCATATTGTGTCCTAAGGGATCATATGGTGTCCTAAGGGGTCATAGGACACTATATGACCCCTCATGACACCATACAACCCATAACGACACCATATTATGTCCTAAGGGGTCATACGATACCATATGACCCCTTAGGACAAAATATGACCCTTAATGACCCCTAAGGGGTCATATGGTGTTCTAAGGGGTCATAGGACACCATATGACCTCTTAGATTACCATAGGACCCATAACTACCCCATATGGTTAGCATTAGGTGTAGTTAGGGGTCATATTGTGTCCTAAGCGGTCATGGGACACCATTTGACCTCTTAGGTTACCATAGGACCCATAATGACACTATATGGTCAACATTAGGTGTAGGTAGGGGTCATATTATGTCCTAAAGGGTCATATTATGTCCTAAAGGGTCATATGGTGTCCTATGACCCCTTAGGACACCATATGACCCCTTAGTACACCATATGGTGTTAGTATGATTCGTATGGTGTCCTATGACCCCTTAGGACACCATATGAACCCCCTAGTACACCATATGGTGTCCGTATGGTCATATGGTGTTTGATGATCCCTTAGGACACCATATGACCCCTTAGGACACCATACGACCCATAATGATAACATAAGGTGTCCTAAGTGGTCATATGGTATCGTAAGGGGTCTTAACACACCAGATGACCCGTTAAGACACAATATGATCCCTAATGACACCTAAGGGGTCATATGGCATCTTAATGGGTCATACGACACCATATGACCCCTTAGGACATCATACAACCAATAACGACACCATATTGTGTCCTAATGGGTCATATGGTGTCCTAAGGGGTCATAGGACACCATATGACCCCTTACAACACCATACAACCCATAACAACAACATATTGTATCCTAAGGGGTCATAGGACACAATATGACCCCTTACAACACTATGACCCTTAACAACCTCATATTTGTGTCCTATGGTGTCTGATGATCCCTTAGGACACAATATGACCCCTTAGGACACTATACGACCCATAATGACAACATAGGGTGTCCTAAGGGGTCATATGGTGTCTTAAGGGGTCATAACACACCATATGACCTGTTAAGACACAATATGATCCCTAATGATACCTAAGCAGTCATATGGTGTCCTAAGGGGTCGTAGAACACCATATGACCCCTTACGACACCATACAACCCATAATGACACCATATTGTGTCCTAAGAGGTCATATGGTGTCCTAAAGGGTCATAGAACAACATATGACCCCTTATGACACCATATAACCCATAAGGACACCATAATGTGTTCTAAGGGATCATATGATGTTGTAAGGGGTCGTATGACCCCTTAGGACACAATATTACCCCTAACTACACCTAAGGGGTCATATGGTGTCCTAAGGGGTCATCGAACACCATATGACCTCTTAGGTTACCATGGGACCCATAATGACACCATATGGTGTCCTAAGTGGTCATAGGATGCCATATGACCCCTTAGGACACCATACAACCCATAACGGCACCATATGGTGTCTTAATGCATCATAGGACACCATATGACCCCTTAGGTGTTGTTATGGGTCATATTGTGTCCTAAGGGGTCATATGGTGTCCTATGAGCCCTTAGGACACCATATGACCCTTTATTACACCATATGGTGTCAATATGGTTTGTATGGTGTCCTATGACCCCTTAGGACACCATATGACCCCCTAGTACACTATATGGTGTTAGTATGGTCCTATGGTGTCTGATGATCCCTTAGAACACCATACGACCCATAATGACAACATAAGGTATCCTAAGGGGTCATATGGTGTCTTAAGGGGTCATAACACACCATATGACCCGTTAAGACACAATATGATCCCTAAAAACACCTAAGGGGTCATATGGTGTCCTAAGGGGTCATAGGACGCCATATGACCCCTTAGGACACCATACGACTCATAATGACACCATATTATGTCCTAAGGGATCATATGGTGTCCTAAGGGGTCATAGGACACCATATGATCGCTTAGGACACCATACAACACATGACAACAACATATTGTATCCTAAGGGATCATATGGTATCCTAAGGGTTCATAGGACATAATATGACCCCTTACGACACTATGACCCTTAACAACCCCATATTGCAAACTATGGTGTTTGATGATCCCTTAGGACACCATATGACCACTTAGGACACTATACGATGAATAAAGACAACATAATGTGTCCTAAGGGGTCATATGGTGTCTTAAGCGGTCATAACACATCATATGACCCGTTAAGGCACAATGTGATCCCTAACAATACCTAAGGGGTCGTAGGACACCATATGACCCATAACAATGCCATATTGTGTCCTAAGGGGTCATATGGTGTCCTAAGGGGTCATAAGACACCATATGACCCCTTAGGACACCATACAACCCATAACCACACCATATTGTGTCCTAAGGAATCATATGGTATCTGAAGGGGTCATATGACACCATATGACCCCTTATGAAACAATATGACCCCTCACGACACCTAAGGGGTCATCCCCTAACAACACCTAATGGGTCTTATGGTAACCTAAGAGGTCATATGGTGTCCTATGACCCCTTACGACACCATATGACCTCTAAGTACACCATATGGTGTCAATATGGTTTGTATGGTGTCCTATAACCCCTTAGGACACCATATGACCCCCTAGTACACCATATGGTGTCAGTATCATCCTATGGTGTCTGTGTTTGTATTTTGGTATGGTTTCATCATTGATGTCAACACCTACTAAAACACTAGCACTTTGGAGATCTAGCAACATTCATCGGCAAGCAACTATTGCATAGTCACTGGTATATGGTTCACCGGCAGGATATAATGTTAACCGGCACTTGGAATGATATGGAAGACACTTGCAGATATTTTCACAAAACCTTCACCTAAGGAGACTTTTGAATATCTCAGAGATCAGCTTGGAGTCATACCACCACCAGTAGAGACTTAGATAGTTGATGATTGTCATCAACCGGCAGAAGTGAAAGACAAATCTTTTACTCTGGTCTTTGATGAGGAAGCTACTTCTCAGGGGCAGTAGTTGGTATATTGAATTGATTGGTATTTTGTATATGAACTTGATTTTTGTAACTTTGGCATTTGATTTCAAAGGGGGAGAGATATCTATGGAAAAACACATTATCTTTTGAGGAGAGATTGGTATTTAAAAAAAAGTTTTGGAAAACACATGTTGCTCCTAGCGGGAGAAATTGTTTAGAGGAGATTGTTGGTTTTTGGTATTTGGCATTTCTATTTTGACACTTTGATGGTTTTTCCATCTTGTGTTGCCATCAATACCAAAGGGGGAGATTGTTGGTATTTGGGTATGGTTTTGTCATTGATGTCAACATGTACTGAAACACTAGCACTTTGGAGATCTAGCAACATTCACCGGCAAGCAAGTAACTATTGCACAGTTACTAGTATATGGTTCATCGACAAGATATAATGTTCACCAGCACTTGGAATGATATGGAAGACACCTAGTAATGTTGAAGATATCATGTGGACACTTTGTTTTGAAGAATTAATCATTGGTATATTCATATTTGCATATTTGCTTTTACCGACAAATAGGTCCAGGGTTATCTATGGTTACACCGACAGGTTTATCTTTTTCAGATCAACATGGCATGCTATAGAGATGATTTATTATTGTTGTAAATGCATTAAGTGGACATGCTCAATCGGTTATTGCATTGGATATTATATTATTTGTAAAATGTTTTTATTGTAATATCTTGTAGAGCCGACCTACTAAAATTAGTCTTAGGGTATGGTATAAATGTAAGATCTTATTTGTAAGATCAAATGTGGAATGCAGAGAAGAATTGTGAGAAGGTATATGTGAGATTAAGTAGAGGTATACATGAAGACATCATTTGAAGGTGAAGCTAGGTTTTTGTAGAAGCATATCAGCATTACACTGGTATTGAATCTAGCATATGAAGATGCTATTTTGTACAGTACATTCTTATTGGATTTAACCATCCAACTATAGTCAGTGTGACTCCCATTTTGTGATTGAGCAGTGAGCTCTAGGCTGTTGGCCTTTCTACATGTGTAGACCCCATTTATGTACACTTGCTATCTGCAGCAGTATCATCTGATTGTGGGTAAGTTTTCCCACCGTGGTTTTTCCCCTTATAGGGTTTCCACATACAAATATTGGTGTTATGTGTTGTGGATGACTTTATGTTTATGTTTCATGCATTAATCTTTACCGGTATAGCAATTTACTATTAACACTATTTACCAGCATACTTAACTAGTTTACCGGTATTAAGCATTAAGTTGGTTAAATGGTTTTTGGTTTGAATTTATTAGACAACTGATTCACCCCCCCTCTCAGTTGTCTCCAGGACCTAACAATTGGTATTAGAGCTTAGTCCTCTTTTGGGGAAGTTTAACAACTTGAGGAGATTCAATGTCTACTAATTATTTTAGGAAGGATAGTCCTAAACTTTATGGAACCAACTATGGGATATGGAAGATCAGGATGGAGACACATCTAAATTGCATTGGTAAAGAAATCTGGGAAGTTACAAAGAATTGTTATACTGCTGCTATAGCTAGTCAGACTACTCCAACTTCCTTAGCTAAAGATGAGGAGAATGATTGCAAAGAAAGAGAAGCACTTTTGAGTGCATTATCAGATCAACAAATCATGGGATTATTAGATAGGTCTACTACTAAAGCTATTTGGGATCATTTGGAAACACTAAATGAAGGAGATTCCATAGTCAAGATTGCAAAACTTGAAAGCTTTCGAGTCAGGTATGAACATCTGAAAATGTAAGAAGATGAAAGAATTTCTGCTTTTATGGAAAGAGTAAATGAAACTGTTTTGGGTATTAAATGTTGTGGAGGAACCTTGAGTGAGGATGAAATTGTTTCAAAAATCTTAAGAGGTTTGCCTTCGGCATATAAAATGAAGGTTACTGCTATAAATGAGTTGAGAACAATGCCTAATACATCAGTAACTAGGAATACATTGGTTGGAAAACTTTCAGCCTTTGAAATTAAGGAATTTGGTCCTATTGCTACTATAAAGACAGATTTGGCCTTTAAAGCATCAACATCATCTACTCCATCATTTGACAAATTAGACTGGAAAGCCTTTTATGAAAGAGAACTTGAAGAAAATAGGAAGGAGAATGAAGAGCTTGAAGAACTTGAAGCACTATTTGCAAGCAAAATGACAAAAGGTCTAGTTGGAAGCAAGTATGAAGGTAAAGCACCCTTTAAATGTTTCAACTACAATAAAATTGGTCACATGGCTTCAAGATGCCCTGATAGACATGCTAGACTAAGAGAAGAAGCTAAAGGAACATACAAGCCTAATCCTGAATATCAAAGATATAGATTTAAGAAGAACAAAGAGAAATCTTGTTACATTGTTGATGAAGGTGTGACTAATGATTCTGATGAGGATCCAACAGACAATGGATGGGTTTTTGTTGCTATAACAAAAGATCAACCAGCACCTATTGCTCAACTGGTAGAACAAGCCCTAGCAGCTAAAGTTGAAGTAAAGGATGAATCATTGACTCAGGATGCTCACATCATATGACAAGAGACAAAGGTAAATTCTTGAACTTTCAAGAATACAATGGAGGTTTAGTAAGATTTGGAGATGACAAAGCCTGTTCAATCAGGTAAGGGTTCAATATCTCTTAATGGTAAGCATAACACTGACAATGTCTACTATGTTGAAGGATTAAAGCATAATATTTTAAGTGTTGATCAATTAGTTGAGAAGGGATTTCAGTTACAATTTAAAAATGGAAAATGCAAAATCATGAATAGAACTGGTTTGGAAATTGCAACCGGTAATCAAACTAGAGGTAATATCTTTCATTTGAATAATAGTTAAAAAGCATGCTTGATTGCACATATAGATGAAAGTTGGTTATGGCATAAGAGACTATGTCATGTAAACTTTGATTTCATGGTAAAAATCAGTACTTCTAAGGCAGTTAGAGATATACCTAGAATTGTGAAACCTCGGAATATAATTTGTAAGGAATGTCAATTTGGAAAACAAGTTAGAGCTAGTTTCAAAAGTATTCCAGAAAAATCCAATAATGCTCTTGATTTGATTCACACTGATTTATGTGGTCCAGCAAGAACTAAAAGCTTACAAGGTGATAGATATTTCATGCTAATTATTGATGATTATTCTAAAATGTGTTGGGTTACTTTTCTCAAAGAAAAATTAGAAGCACTTGGAAAGTTCAAACTGTTCAAAGCAATGGTTGAGAATGAAACTGATAAGAAAATCAAATGTTTAAGATCAGATCGAGGAGGAGAATTCACATCTAAGGACTTTAATACATTTTGTGAAGTGAATGGAATCAAAAGACAGTTATCAACACCTTGGACACCACGGCAGAATGGAGTTGTTGAAAGGAAAAACAAAACTATCTTGGATGCAACAACAAGTATGTTATCTGAAGCAAATATACTACATGTGTATTGGAGAGAAGCAGTTAGCACTATTGTCTATACATTCAACAAAGTTCACATCAAAGGTGAAACCAGTAAGACCCCTCATGAACTATGGTTTGGTAATACTCCTACTCTTAAGTATTTCAGAATTTTTGGAAGTAAATGTTATATTAGAAGAGATGAGTATATTGGCAAATTTGATCCTAGAAGTGATGAAGAAATATTTCTTGGTTATTCATCTAAGAGAAAGGCATATAGATGTTTTAATAAGAGATTGCAGAAAATTGTTGAGAGTACAAATGTAAAGATTGATGAATAATTTAGAGGAACTTCAAGGTATATAGACTCTGAACCAGCAACAGAAATTGTGACAAATGAACCTAAACTAAATCCACCGGTACAGAATGAAGATCCAGTTACCCCGTTACCATCAGAGGATTCCACAGTAATTGAAGAACAACAAAAAACTAAGACACCCCAGTATGTAAGATTGAATCATTCTGAAGATCAAATAATTGGAAACAAATTTAAAGGAGTTATGACAAGAGGAATATTGGAAAATGAAGAGGTATGTCTTATTTCTCAAATTGAACTGCCATTTATAAATGAGGCATGTGAAGATAAATTTTGGATTAAAGCTATGGAAGAAGAATTAGGACAAATTGAGAAAAATAATACTTGGACGTTAGTTCCCCAGCCTAAAGATAAAAATGTAATTGGAACCAAATGGGTATTTAGAAACAAACTTAATGAAGATGGTAAAGTTGTCAAAAATAAAGCAAGACTAGTGTGTAAGGGATATTCTCAGAAAGAAGGAGTTGATTACAATGAAACCTTTGCACTAGTAGCTAGAATTGAGGTAGTCAGATTATTCTTGGCTTTTGCAACTCACAAGGACTACAAAGTTTATCAAATGGATATTAAATGTGCATTTTTGAATGGAGATCTTGAAGAGGAAGTATATATTGAACAACCTGATGGATTTTCTTTGATAGATGACAATGATATGGTTTGTAGGTTAAGAAAAGCTCTGTATGGATTAAAACAAGCCCTAAGAGCTTGGTATGCAAGGTTGGATAAGTATCTTTTAATGATTGGTTTTACTAAAGGAAATGCAGACAACAATTTATATTACAAAATAACTAATGATGACATCTTGATTATAGAAGTATTTGTTGATGATATAATCTTTGGAGGAAAACATGGATTATGTAAGGAATTTTCTATTAAAATGTAGCAAGAATTTGAAATGTCTATGATTGGAGAAATAAAATTCTTTTTAGGATTGCATATTTCACAGACTGATAAAGGTATATTTTTTAGTCAATCCAAGTACTTGAAAGAATTGCTAAAGAAATTTGGGATGGAGAACTCTAAACCGGTAAGCACACCTATGACTACAAATGACAAATTATCTCAAAGGGATGAATCTACACCTATTAATCCAACTAGATACAAATCTATGAGAGGAGGTTTACTGTATTTGACACAAACCAGGCCTGATATTATGAATGCAGTATGTATTGTTTCTAGATTTCAAAGTAATCCTAGGGAAAATCATGAATCAGCAGTAAAAAAGATTTTTCAGTACTTACAAGGCACTGCAAATCTTGGATTATGGTATCCTAGAGATGAAAATTTTGATCTATGTGCATACACAGATGCAAATTGGGCAGGAGATGTGGATGATAGAAAAAGCACCACTGGAGGAGCATTCTTTCTTGGAAAGAGATTAGTTTCTTGGTTGAGGAAGAAATAGAGTTGTACATCTTTATCAATAGTAGAATCAGAATATGTTGCAGCAACAACTAACTGTACACAGGTACTATGGCTTAAGCAAATATTGAAAGACATAAAGGTAAAATGCAAAGAACCTATTACTATATATTGTGATAACACTGTAGCAATTGATATATCTAAGAATCTGGTATTAAATTCTAAAACAAAACATGTTTCTATCAAACTAAATTTTCCAAGAGAAAAAGTTGAAGAAAAGGAGATAAAACCGGTTTATGTGAATACTAAAGAACAGCTTGCAAATATTTTCACAAAACCTTTGCCTAAGGAGACTTTTGAATATCTCAGAGATCAGCTTGGAGTCATACCACCACAAGTAGAGACTTAGACAGTTGATGATTGTCATCAACTAGGAGAATTGAAAGACAAATCTTTTACTCCGGTATTTGATGAGGAAGCTACTTCTCAGGGGGAGTAGTTGGTATATTGAATTGATTGGTATTTTGTATATGAACTTGATTTTTGTAACTTTGGCATTTGATGTCAAAGGGGGAGAGATATCTATGGAAAAACACATTATCTTTTGAGGAGAGATTGGTATTTTAAAAAAAGTTTTGGAAAACACATGTTGCTCCCAGGGGGAGAAATTGTTTAGAGGAGATTGTTGGTTTTTGGTATTTGGCATTTCTGTTTTTACACGTTGATGGTTTTTCCATCTTGTGTTGCCATCAATGCCAAAGGGGGAGATTGTTGGTATTTTGGTATGGTTTCATCATTGATGTGAACACCTACTGAAACACTAGCACTTTGGGGATCCAGCAACATTCATCGGCAAGCAACTATTGCATAGTTACTGGTATATGGTTCACCGGCAGGATATAATGTTGACCGGCACTTGGAATGATGTGGAAGACACTTGCAGATATTTTCACAAAACCTTTGCCTAAGGAGACTTTTGAATATCTCAGAGATCAGCTTGGAGTCATACCACCACAAGTAGAGACTTAGACAGTTGATGATTGTCATCAACTGGCAGAATTGAAAGACAAATCTTTTACTCCGGTCTTTGATGAGGAAGCTACTTCTCAAGGGCAGTAGTTGGTATATTGAATTGATTGGTATTTTGTATATGAACTTGATTTTTGTAACTTTGGCATTTGATTTCAAAGGGGGAGAGATATCTATGGAAAAACACATGTTGCTCCTAGCAGGAGAAATTGTTTAGAGGAGATTGTTGGTTTTTGGTATTTGGCATTTCTATTTTGACACTTTGATGGTTTTTCCATCTTGTGTTGCCATCAATACCAAAGGGGGAGATTGTTGGTATTTGGGTATGGTTTTGTCATTGATGTCAACACATACTAAAACACTAGCACTTTGGAGATCCAGCAACATTCACTGGCAAGCAAGTAACTATTGCACAGTTATTGGTATATGGTTCACCGGTAGGATATAATGTTCACCAGCACTTGGAATGATATGGAAGACACTTGGTAATGTCGAAGACATCATGTGGACACTTTGTTTTGAAGAATTAATCATTGGTATATTCATATTTGCATATTTGCTTTTACTGGCAAATAGGTCCAAGGTTATCTAGGGTTACACCGGCAAGTTTATTTTTTTTCAGATCAACATGGCATGCCATAGAGATGATTAATTATTATTGTAAATGCATTAAGTGGACATGCTCAATCGGTTATTGCATTGGATATTATATTATTTGTAAAATGTTTATATTGTAATATCTTGTAGAGCCGACCTACTAAAATTGGTCTTAGGGTATGGTATAAATGTAAGATATTATTTGTAAGATCGAATGTGGAATGCAGAGAAGAATTGTGAGAAGGTATATGTTAGATTAGGCAGAGGTATACACAAAGACATCATTTGAAGGTGAAGCTAAGTTTTTGTAGAAGCATATCAGCATTACACCAGTACTGAATCGAGCATATGAAGATGCTATTTTGTATAGTACATTCTTATTGGATTTAACCATCCAACTATAGTCAATGTGACTCCCATTTTATGATTGAGTAGTGAGCTCTAGGCTATTGACCTTTCTGCATGTGCAAACCCCATTTATGTACACTTACTATCTGCAATAGTATCATCTGATTGTGGGTAAGGTTTCCCACCATGGTTTTTCCCCTTACAGGGTTTCCACATACAAATATTGGTGTTATGTGTTGTGGATGACTTTATGTTTATGTTTCATACATTAATATTTACCGGTATAGCAATTTACTATTAACACTGTCTACCAGCATACTTAACTGGTTTACCGGTATTAAGCATTAATTTGGTTAAATGGTTTTTGGTTTGAATTTATTAGACAACTGATTTACCCCCCCTTCTCAGTTGTCTCTGAGACCTAACAGTCTGATGATCCCTTAGGACACCATATGACCCCTTAGGACACCATATGACCCATAATGACAACATGAGGCCTCCTACGGGATCAGATGGTGTCTTAAGGGGTCATAACACACCATATGACCTGTTACGACACAATATGATCCATAACAACACCTAAAGGGTCATATGGTGTCCTAAGGGATCATAGGACACCATATGACCCCTTAGGACACCATACAACTCATTGCGACACCATATTGCATCCTACCAGGTCATATGGTGTCCTACGGGGTCATAGGACACCATACAACCCATAACGACACCATATTGTGTCCTAAGGGATTATAGGACACCATATGACCCCTTAGGACACCATACGACCCATAACGACAACGTAGGACACCATATGACCCATAACGACACCATATTGTGTCCTAAGGGATTATAGGACACCATATGACCCCTTAGGACACCATACGACCCATAACGACAACATATTGTATCCTAAGGGGTCATATGGTGTCCTAAGGGGTCATCAGACACAATATGACCCCTTACGACACTATGACCCTTAACAACCCCATATTGTGTTCCATTTTGTCTGATGATCCCTTAGGACACAATATGACCCCTTAGGACACTATACGACCCATAATGACAACATAAGGTGTCCTAAGGGGTCATATGGTGTCTTAAGGGGTCATAACACACCGTATGACCCGTTAAGACACAATATGATCTCTAACGACACCTAAGGGGTCATATGATGTCATAAGGGGTCATAGGACACCATTGATATTATGGAAGATGATAAGAAGATTTTGAGGTAGTATCATTTTTACATCACTAATGATCGATCACACTCTACAAAGTTTGTACAAGGTTGTTTTCAGATATTCTACGATGATTTGGCTAGCTGAGGCATATCATTCTGTCAACATATCATATGGTAAGATAATTTTGCATCACAATTTAAGAACTCTTAGATGTTTTATTGGTTGAATAGGATGCATAAGTTGACTGCTATTCAACATATGTGGAATTTCTCTAAGGCTGGGCACGGAAAAGGGAAGCATGATGGTGTAGGAGCATGTATTAAAAGAGCTTTAGCATGAGAAAAGTTAAAGTACAAAGGGAATGCAAACTTGAAAGATGAAAAATCAATTTTTCAATGGTGCAATGGTACAATTGGTCCAGGTAATCAAGGTCAGTCTTTAGTTTGTAGATTTTTTTGGTTGGTAGATGATACTAACATTGCAAAATTCTAAGATTGTTGTACATTGACAGGATCGAGTGAGCTGCACTCTTTCAAAATCTCTAATGCAGGTTCATGGACTATCGATATGTGATGGATGGCATGTTATTGTTCTTCATGTAGAGATGGTGCCTATAATGAGTGTGAGTCAAAGGAGTGGGTGGATGAATGGTGTATGAGGCCTCTAATCCCACTTGAGACATATTGACCTCCGAGTGCACTACAACTAACACATATGGAAGCATCAATTGACTTTGACCATGTGTCAGATTTAGTCCAACCAAGTAAATTATCCACATGCAAATTTTTGTACTTTAATATTTTACCTTAGTTGTTTGCTAAATTCTTCTCACTTTATCATTGCAGGGCATGTTTATGCAGTTATTGTAGCTGAAGATAATGAAGAAGGAATATATTATTACCTTTATCATTGTGTGGATGCAAAAATGAAATTGGATGGCCCTATGGTAGATGGAGAAAATATTGAGTACCCCACAGGATCAGTAGTAGTTATTGGTACATGGCTTAGAAGGTACCTAGTGAAGAAGTCTAACTTGTGGTTGTTCAAGGACTTCGAGACACATAGGAAGATTCTTCATTATCCTAACCTTGTTGTAGCTTCAAATGTTCATTTGATCAAATATGGGGGTAGGCCACTAAACAACAACCTATGAAAGGTTCATGAGTTTAACCATGAGGCCATACTAGACACGATAAAGAGTAGAGCAAATCTAGATGGTTCATTGGATTAAATGTAAATGTAAAAAAATTATAATATCAATCATATTTGGATATATTTACATGACTTGTGTTTTTCAACTACTCAAGGCATTTTAATATAAAAATTTGTGATTTTTTCTTGTTTTGTGTGATTTTATGTAAATAATATCATTTTGGACCATTAGAGAGCACATGGGATCATTTTGTGAAGTTTTAGGCTAATATGGTAAAAGATGTAAAAATTGCTCATTTGTTGTCAATCACTCAAAAGTGTGAAAATTGTCAAATTTTGGCATTGTTTTTCTCAATGTTAGTGACACATAAGAATGATTCATCTGATCCTACAGGGTCATGTTATGACACTCTAAAAAAGCCTCTCTCAGTTTAGGTAGACTCAGATCCAATTGCTTGTGGCGACACTTTCTTGGTTGTGACAAAAAGCATCACATGAGTTCAATGAAAAGTTGCACAATGCCCCATCTTTCAATCCTCTCATCGTGGCACCAAACCATCATCTTGTATGAATTTGGGTGGCCAATTTTATACTAGGAATACCTTTGTTTCTCTATCAAAACCACCCAATCGATGCGGGCCACACCCTAGCAGCGAAATCGCTTAAGTGCTCAAATTGCTCAAAGTTGTCAATATTTGGCATCGCATTTCTTGATGCCCTTTAATCATAAGAATGATCCATCTAATTGTATGGAGTCATCTTATGGCACTCTAAAAAATCCTCTCTTAGTTTAGGTAGACTCAAATCCAATTGCTCGTGGTGACACTTTCTCGGTTGTGACAAAAAGCATCACATAAGTTCAATGAAAAGTTACACAATGCCCCATCTTTCAATCCACTTGTTGCGGCACCGAACCATCAGCTCATACACATTGGGGTGTTTAAGTTTATGCTAGGAATTCCTTCATTTTTCTCTCCAACTTGCTCAATCGATGTGAGCCACACCCTAGCAGCAAAATCACTTAAGTGATCAAGTTGCTTAAAGTTGTCAATATTCGGCATCACATTTCTCAGTGCCCATTAATCATAAGAGTAATTCATCTAATCCTATGGGGTCATGTTATGGTACTCTAAAAAATCCTCTCTCGGTTTAGGTAGAATCAGATCCAATTGCTCGTGGCAACACTTTCTCCATTGTGACAAAAAGCGTCAGATGAGTTCAATGAAAAGTTGCACAATGCCCCATCTTTCAATGTGCTTGTCATGATACCTAACCATCATCTCATACACGTCGGGGTGGCTAGTTCTACACTAGGAATGCCTTTGTTTTTCTCTCCAACTCATCTGATCATTGTGGGCCACACCCTAGTAGCGAAATCACATAAGTGCTCAAATTGCTCAAAGTTGTCAATATTCAGCATCACGTCTCTTGGCATCTATTAATCATAAGAACAAGCCATCTACTCCTATGGGGTCATGTTATGGCACTCTAAAAAAGGCTCTCTTGGTTTAGGTAGACTCGGATCCAATTTCTCATGGTGACACTTTCTCGGATGCAACAAAAAGTGTCAGATGAGTTCAATGAAAAGTTGCACAATGCCCCATCTTTCAATCCGCTCATCTCAGCACCGAACTGTCATCTTGTACGAATAGAGGTGGCTAAGTTTACACTAAGAATGCCTTCATTTTTCTCTCCAACTCATCTAATCATTGTAGGCCACACCCTAGCAATGAAATCGCTTAAGTGCTCAAGTTGCTCAAAGTTGTCAATATTTGGCATCGCATTTCTTGACAACCATTAATCATAAGAACAAGTCATCTGATCCTACGGGGTTTTGTTATGGCACTCTAAAAAATCCTCTCTCAGTTTAGGTAGACTTAGATCTAATTTCTCATGGTGACACTTTGTTGGTTATGACAAAAAGCGTCAGATGAGCTCAATGAAAAGTTCCACAATGCCCCATCTTTCAATCCACTCGTCGTGACACCGAACTGTCATATCATACCCATCGAGGTGGTCGAGTTTACACTAGGAATGCCTTCTTTTTTCTCTCAAATTCACTCAATCTTTGCGGGCCAGACCTTAGCAGCAAAATCACTTAAGTTCTCAAGTTGCTCAAAGTTGTCAATATTCAACATTGCGTTTCTCAGAGCTCGTTAATCATAAGAATGAGCCATCTGTTCCTACGGGGTCATGTTATGGCACTCTAAAAATTTCTCTCTCAGTTTAGGTAGACTCAAATCCAATTTCTCGTGGGGACACTTTCTCGGTTACAACAAAAAGTGTAAGATGAATTCAATGAAAAGTTGCATAATGCCCCATCTTTTAGTTTTCTCATCACAGCACTGAACCATAAAATTGTACACATTGGGGTGGCCAGGTTTATGCTAGGAATTCCTTCATTTTTCTCTCCAACTTGTCTGATCATTGTGGGCCATACCCTAATAGCGAAATCGCTCAAGTTGCTCAAAGTTGTCAATATTCGGCATCACGTTTCTCAGTGCTCATTGATCATAAGAACAATTCATCTGATCCTATGGGGTCATGTTATGGCACTCTAAAAAAGCCTCTCTCAGTTTAGGTAGACTTGGATCCAATTTCTCGTGGTGACACTTTCTCGGTTGCGACAAAAAGCGTCAGATGCGTTCAATGAAAAGTTGTACAATGCCCCATCTTTCAATCTGCTCATTGTGGCACCAAAGCATTAGCTTGTACACATCAAGGTGGTTGGGTTTACACTAGGAATACCTTCATTTTTCTCTCCAACTCATCCAATCGTTGTGGGCCACACCCTAGTAGCGAAATCACCCTAGGGTATGCATTAGATGAATAGAAGTGTATGGGCTATGCAATTTTTTTAGAATGGGTATTGTTACAATGGTGTCTTACATTGTCTAATTTTGGTTCTTTCCATGTTTCCTTTATATAGTCTTATTTTGACTATAACTATTGAATTTGTGTTGATCTCCATAAGCTTGTGTCTTGGATTACAAACCCATATTTAGGCTCAAAGATTAAGTAACAATAAACTTTGTGCAGTTATTCATTTAATCATTTGTACTATAATTATGGATAACCTTGATAAATGATTTGCGTTAACCAAAAAGCTACAAATCCATACAACATTGTATACCATTAAAACTATCAAATATATCCAATACAGACAAATAGGCTTGCCAAAAGCCATATGGACATAGAATGTCACGTATTCATAAAACAAAACATATGTTCAAAATTGCTATAAAGGCATACAACATGATATCCAATGAAGTCAAATAGGAGCTTGCCAAAAGCCATATGGACATAGAATGCACATATTCGTAATAAAAAACATATGTTCAAAATTACCATATAGGCATACAACATTGTATCCAATAAAGTCAAATAAGAGCTTGCCAAAAGCCATATGGACATAGAATGTCACATATTCATAATACAAAACATATGTTCAAAATTTCCATATAGGCATACAACATAGGACCCTATTCTATTCATTTCCCTCTAGGGGAAGGAAACAAATCATGAGATATTTTTTCTTGTCGAGGGGATGGAGATGTATATGATGCAGGTGTCTTTTGAGTATGCCCACTCGACCTCCTCTCCAGACTTTTTTGTAACTTCACCTGATACAATGAAAATATTGAGCATATACAAAATTTGAATTTTAGAATGACATATAATAGAATAGTCACTTACCGCATACAAATAATCATGATGTTCATCCACAACAGGTGCACGTTCATGATCTGGAGTGACAAGCCCCTCCTGTAAGTATCACAATATAAATTAAATTAAATACAAGTGTCATTAAAATTTTCAATAACATATTATTAAGATAACAAATATAATGCTAAATTTACTAAATTTACAAATATGTCTCATACTTTTGTCAAAGCAATTGAACTTGCTACTGCTACAGCAACACTACACTCCATTGACACATGGACAGCATGAGGAGTCTCTAATGTCAACATCTAAAAATTAAACAAAGTATATTGATTAATCGCCAAAACTATCTATATTATTTAATAACAACATTAAAGATAAATTGCTTACCTAGGTGAAAGATTGTCGATGAAATACACTGCGAGGTGTTGATGTTGAAGCTCTAGCATCAAACTATTTGACATTGAAAATGAGTAATTAGAAAATCATTCACATAAGGTTCAACTATCTACATATAATAATTATATTTCTTCACTCATTGTATACCCGTGGAGTTGACGAAGTCGTGAAAAAGGGTGCTGCAGGAATGTTGCTAGTATTGTGAACACTTTCACCCTGATTTTTTATCATAATAATTTACTAATTTAGATATATTCTCAAATTTCCATATAAGATTTTTAAAAAAGAATGAAATGAACTTGTAATGAAATTCACCTAGGTACCAATGCCAAATGTTTCATCAACAAGGATTATGTCATGACAATGTTTTCTGTAGCAAACCTCGCTCGTGCATTTGCATTCTCAAAACTATTAGGATCATAAGTGCAAAGAGAACCATAAGATCAACAAAATGAGTTGGAGTTGATGCCTAGAAGAATCACTATCATCACTCGCATCACCCTCTACTAGAGGCCTAGCATACTGTATAAGGGTCTAAGTGAGTGAGCTAATGGAGTCTAGAGTTTCGACCTCAATACTATCCTTCACAATGGAAGGAATAATAACATGCTCCACCATAGGTATGTCCAAGGGTCTTGGTGGGAGATTTGGGTCACGCTATGCACCCTCTCTATCATGTGAGGAACCCCCACCTCTACCTTGGAAATCTAGAAAATCAAAATAGTTTGGGATCTCATTAAGGACAAACTCATGGTACAGTTTTCTCAAAAAGTATTTGGGTACCTCATGATTATTGCATGGGGGCTGATCAAATAACATCCACCACCTATCCAAAAAAAATTTCTCAATCCCTTCATGATGACACCAATGAATAGGGACTCTCCTACATCCAGGGTGTAAAGGTTGATTCGTTTGGGGGTCTGTAAAAAGAGCACACAAGTCAAACTTATTAATTTTCTTTTTCTTCATTGCCGCATATGATAATTTGTCAACATAAAATTTCTTTTGTTTTTCCTTCTTACTAGACCATAAATTTATTTGCCCACTCATGGATTGTATGTGAGATACAATAAATTGCAAAGAACTGGCAAGGTTTGTCCTATGGGAGTTTGTTCCAGTGGGATCTTTTAGCCTTGTGATTAAACCTTCAAGCTCTTTTTGGCTATTTTCTATTTGACCTAATAGGTTTTCTTGTGTACCTATGGTATGTCTAGGGATTGTAGGAGGTTCTTGATGTGCTTCTTCTTCAATATGGTCTTCATGAGGAGGTGATTGAGTGTTTTCAACATTTTCTTATCTAATCTCATTTCTTGATAATGAAAATAAATTTAAATCAATAAACCTAGTTTAATCTTCAAATTAATAAAAAAAAGAAAATAAGAAAACAAAAATACATACCTCTTTGAGCTCTTTAAGCTCTTTGATGGTGTGGCGGCATTTTGATGAGAGATGAACAACTTAGTGCCCAATATCAATGTTCTACAAAGGGCGAGCGCAAGAAAATGGTACCCCAAATCGCCAAAACGTGGGTTTGAGATTGCAGAATGCATCCAAAATGCGGACTTGGGTTTTTTTTAAGTTTTAAAAGGTCATAAGGGATGCACTGTTAGGATTCCCAAAGATACTGGGGGGGGGGGTGAGTCAGTATCTTGCCGGTTAATGGATTTTCTTAACTTATTAAACAAATTGCATTCCAAAATAGTGTACTGGTAAACCAAAATTAATGCAGTAAATAAGAACAATAACCACAACATAGAAAGCACACCATAACACAATATTTTTAATGAGGAAAACCGATGTGGGAAAAACCTCAGTGGGATTTGTGACCCACAATATTCGCTCACTGGCCAATAAGTGAATATTACTGATACAATAGGGGCCTACACATGCAGGAAGGCCAACTGCCTAAAGCTCACTACTTAGATACAAAAAGGGAAGTCTCACTTACTTACAAAAGTGGATTATATAAATCCAATGTCATGTATTGCCTCAGTTCAGCGTCTACTATGGCAGGTTCAGTACCAGTTTAAGCTCATGCAACTTCCAAAACCTAAGTCCAAATTCTGCCTTAATATTCGCATCTTAGTTCTGCAATAATCTAACCATATCTGCATATCCCAAATGATCTACAAGAACTCATACTTATATAATTCATATTACAACTTGCCTTGTCAGCTTACCAAAATATTTTATAATGAAATACAAAATACAATAAACAAAATCCTATCGGCCAGGGTGTCGGTAAACATCTTTGCCCCTGCCGGTGAACTGTATGCCAGTGTAGAGGCTATCGGTGCTAGTGCCTGCCGGTGCCATAGGATTGTAAGGTTGCCATCAATGACAATACCTTCAATCACCTACAATTTCTCATTGGAGTGTGCATTTTCCAACAATCTCCCCCTTTGGCATTGATGGCAACACTCATGAGAAAAAACCAAAAAAGTATATCCAAAAAGTGTTGTCCAAAACTGTCTAGCCAAAAACTATCAAAACTGTCTACTCCAAAAATGTGTACTCCCCCTGAGCAGATGATTTTTTATGTCATACATTTTCTCATCCTTATTCCTTTTTCTCATCCTCTACTACTCCCCCTTTGGCATCAATGACAAAGGTTGTCATTCAATGTCAATTGAGTGTAGTTCCTTTCTGGATCCTTGTAACCGGTTGGTTAAAATCTGATAAAGTTCTGCTAAAGCAACATTCAGACTATTGTAGAATCTTTCACTGTCCTTTATTGATGCTTCAGTCCTCTAGATTGTATTGGTGAGTAAGTGCATTTTCTCTTCTGGTGTCTTAGGTCCTGGAACAAGAGCCTCATAAATCTCTTTTCTCAAAGAGATGAGGATATCCAATTTAGGACCTATTTTGCACTTCAATTCCTTTGCCTTTGATTTTAACCTTTCCTTATCTTTTTCAAGTTTTTCTATTTTCTCTTCAAATCTTGCAATTTCTTGTTCTACTAATGATAATGAATCTAATGAACCTATTAAATTGTCAATAATATCATTGATTTTCTTTTGTACTTTGTTGATCTCTTTATCTATATCTTATGTCAAAATGTTTGTTTTACATGTATCTCTGTACAAATTCTTGAATTCCAAAATTGTCTTGCCTAGTATCGGTAATAATGTATCCATATGTTCCTTATTTTTCTTGACTGTCTCCTCAAAGAATTTTTCCTTTTCTTTATTCATTTTCTCTCTGAATGTCTCCTTATTGATTTGATCAATTGTTAATAGGTTGTCAGTTATGTACTTAGACAATGTGTCTAATTGGCTCAAAGAATATTTATTCTCTATTTTACACTTAGGTACAATCATCTTCAAAATTGGTAATGTATCATCAATAGCCTTATATGCTAGTGCATTACACCCTGTTATTTTCTTGATTGAATCTAATAATACCTTTGTCACATTGGTTGGTCTAAATTCAAACATAGAGGTTCTTGATGACTATCCATCTACCTTCACAATTTGTAATCTGCCGATGGTAGTAATAGCTTTGCTTTCCTCTTTCTCTGGAGGGTCTGTTTGTGTCTGCATTTTAGCTACCAAAGTTTTAGGTTTTTCAATTGTAGCCAGTGGCACTGTCTCTGTATGTACCTGTGAATGAACTTGTTGCTCTACCTTTTTCTCTGTATGTGTCTCTGTCGATTTCTCTGTACTTTCTACTAATGGATAGAGATAGAAAGAGGGATAGAGATAGAAAGGTGGATAGAGATAGAAAGAGGGAGACAATTAGAGGGGGAGATAGAGATATAGAAAGATAAAGGCATAGGAAGTGATATATAGAGATAGATGGATTTATAAAGAGTAGGAGAGATGAAGGGGTAGTTGAGTGTATAAGATAGAGATAGGGAAGGAGAAATAGAGAGTGTGTGTTTGAGTGAGAGAGATATAGAGATATAGATAGAGAGAGAAATAGATATAAGATAAAAGAGTAGAGAGATATGAAAGAGAGCAATAGGGGAGAGAGAGATAGAGAGGGGCAAGGAGATATAAGGGGAGAGAGATAGAGATGGAGATAACAATCAAATTACATGCTACCTTAAGTATAACTCCCCAAGGTCACATGTTATCCTTAAATTAGTTCTATCTCTCTAGCTTTCTCTCTTTCTCTAAACTTTTAACTTGTGTTTTAAATTGAAATTAATTTTATTATATAATTTAAAATAAAAATTCAAATTTAATTTTTTTACAATTAATAAAGCAAAAATTTATAAATTAAATTTTAATAATTTTTAATTATTATTTGTAATTTCATAACTAAACATAAATAATTAAAATGAATTGTTAACTTAATGAAAAATTAATTCTTAGAAGAAAAAAAAAAGATAAATTATCCTAATAAAAAAGATCATTAAAAATATTCTTATCAAAAGAAGATAGTAATAAAAGATAGATTTTTAATTCAAAATATAATAATTCTACAATAATTAAAATTTTAATAAGATAAATAATTATAATTTAAATTAATTTAATAACTTTAAATTGTTATCTATAATTTCATCAAAAAACATAAATAATTTAAATAAAATTTAAAATCAATGAAAATGAATAGAAATAGAATAAAGCCAATTCTTTCTTTTTCAATAAATTTTCATTATCCTTTTGAAACTTTAAAGAATAAGATAAAATATCCTAATCAAAGAAGATAATATTAAAATATATTCTTATCAAAAGAATATAATAATAAAAGACATATTTTTCCTTTTATGCACATTCTTTTTCTAATTAATAATATATATATATATATATATATAATAATTAAAAAAAAAATTGTTAAATTGATATAAATGTAAGCAATGGTTGAGATTAATTCCATCGTCTTACATCTTTCTCTCAATTTTGAACCACTTATTTGAAAAAGTAGGTCATCCATTTCATATAAGGAATACCTGTGACATAAATATATAAATTTAAATAAGATTTGGAAGTATTCTAAGCTCTTTACTTTGTATTTATATATTGTATATATTTTTTCTTTATTTGTTCATAAATGTTTGGTTTTCTTTTAAGCATTTGTATTATTTTTTAGTATCTGAAAAAAATATTTAAATGAATTCTTTGATTGGAAATTTGATGGGTTTTAATTAATTTTTTTGGATGAATCATTATTTTAATTTGTAAAAAATAGGGAATTTATTTTTATTTTCTTTTTTTAGAATTTATTTTGGCTTGTATTAATGTGCATAGTCTAAAACTTGGATCATTAGTAGTCTAGTAGGGTACAAATCTTGTGAGCACATTGATCCAATGATGGTTTGGAGCATGAAATCAATGATATATCACAAAATCAGTAGCTTGGATGCCATTAGCTTCAAAATGAGTGTTGAAAGTTGTTAACATAATATATTAGTGAGGGTACAATGTCCATGATCACAAAATCCCATTAGGGGTTTGAATCTTGGTGGCTAGAACAACAAGACTATACTTTAAACAACACACTATGCTACATTGCGACGTATGGCTAAAACTTTGATTTCCAAGTTATTAATTTTGAATAGTAATCCCATTAAAGTGGTATAACAATAAGGAAGTCCCCAATTCTACGCATGAAGATTGAAAGGTCTTCGAACCTTCCTATAATAGGGAAAAAGTCCTCAAGTAGCCAAAGGAGTGAATAGACTAGTTCGTACTAGGAGGTACCTCAATTAAGGCTAGGATGAAGCTATGATTCTAAGAACTAGGGGATGGTTGAGGCATCCTTGCCTAATGAATGAACCTTACCCTCAATATTAGGCACATATCAAGGCCCAAACTACAATGAAGAAACATGAGGAATTATCTTCATTTACTACAAAAGGGAAGGCCAACATAAGTAAAGAAGAGGTTACCATGTTGCAAACCATCTTGAAGTCATAGGAAGAAGAGATCAAAGAGATAGAACCATTGAGAATAATTGGAAGGACAAGAGAATCAACTCCTCAGGAGGTAGCTCAAGCACCACTTTTCCCTCTAGTCAAAATGCTAATTACTTCATCTCATCCTCCATAGATCTCAATTCCTTCTTAATCATAGGCCAATATTTTAGAGGTATAGGTTGAAGTAGAGGAATACGAAATTGGTGGGCTATAAGACATATCCATTTAGGAGAAAACTAAAATACTTGCAAAAACACAAGAGGAAGAGGTTCAATACTTTATGCCATCTATAAATACCTAAAATTGTCCTCTGATTAAGTAAATATTTATTATTTATTTAATTATTTTTATCCCAATGACTTCTATTAATTAATTAAATATTATTTATTTATTTAATTAATTCACTTAGCCTCAGAGGATGACTCCACAATGCAATGATTAGCTGTGAGCCTCCTACATGGGAGGTCTTGGGTTCGAGTCTACTTGATTGGTTCTTAGCTCCAAGGAAAAGCTAAAAAATATCACTTCAGTTGTGACTCATAAAAAAAATTTAATTCACTTAGCCTCTTCTTTCTAGTTTAAATATAAATATTTATTATTTATTTAATCCTTCCACATCTCTCCTAAATTAAACAAATATTTTATTTATTTAATTTATCTAGCCTTTCCTCTATTAATTAAATAAATACTTGTATTTATCTAGTTAATTCATTTACCATTTTCTTCTTATCCATGACAACACGTCTCCTTAAATTACCTACTCAATCTTAGCCCTCCATTTCAATTTAACCTCTTCATCTTATTCATTCTTATCTTTTATTTCTCACCTCTTAATCTTCTCTTTTCATCTCTACCTACCCTTCAATCCTATTGAGTCTCTTTCATTTATGTGATATTGGCCATTCATCATTCAACCTCTTAATCTAAACCCTTGATTCTCTTGGAGATTTCTAAAAAATAGGTTTTCTCCTTCAAGTTTGTCATCCATAATCAAGCAATCATTGGAGCACCTATACTTTGCCAAAATCATTATACCATACATCATCACAACCTCATCCATTTTTCCTTGAGCTCTTGTGCAAGTGCAACACAAATTTGAGAGCAATCATTATTAACGCAAGATCGTTGAAGATAGGACAACAATGAAGACAAGGCTCTTATCCATGTGAAGGTATATTGGTTTATTTCATTGTTATTTACATGCATTTGTAGATCTCTACTGATATTGTGTTGAATGCATTTGTAGATCTAGGTTAGTAGTTGGATCATAAGGGTTTCCAAATAGGTTCAAATTCAACATAAACATTTTGGCATCCCCGGTGGGAATTGAATCTCTATTGGATCTATATTTTTGTAGGTTTTCTTAACCCTATATTACTATTTTGTGCAAAAAATTGGAGACTAACATTTTGCCTCTAAGGTTGGAGACACAAGTTTAGGGTTTGGAAAGATGTGTTAATATCTCTTAAATAGATATAAATTTTGCACAAATTTATTTTTGTAGGTTGGGGATGGTATAAGGAGTTTTCCATCCAAAACTCACATTTTTCTCATTACTTTTAAGAGATTTATAATTTTTTTAATGAAAATTAAATTCCGAGTGTGAATTAATGAATTATTTAGAAAATATTATATTTTCACAAATATTGTAGAATTCTAAAGGTGTTCGTTCTTTGTATTTTTAATTTTGATGACAAATAACCAACAAAAAATTAGATCTTTAAAAATTAGGGTTTTGAAAATATTTGATCATATCTCTCAAACGGCTACAAATTTTTGCACAAAATTTTTACTGCAAATTGGGGATAGTATAAAAAGATTTCAGTCCAAAAATATGATTTTTTGGATTGGTTTTGAGTTTAAAAATTATTTTTTTATAAAAATTAAATTTTGGGTGCAAACCAACAAATTTTTAGGAACTTGTTATATTTTTAGAAATATCTCAGAATTATAATGGGGGTATTTTATTTGTATTTTTAATTTTGACAAAAAATAATTAGCAAAAAATTAAATCTTTGAAAATTAGGGGGTTTCCTTAAATCTGCTCTCTAGTGCGCAAATCAAGCATTTTTTTTTTAAATTATAACATTTTCAAAAAGCTCAAAATTTTAGTAGGGGTATCCTCTTTACATTTTCAATTTTGGAGTTAAAATCATTGCAAAAAAATAAGATCTTGTTGACTAGGTCAAAAAAAAAAGACATTGTAATCTTGTGACGAGCTTATATTTTATTTGCATATATTTTATTACATCATAAGTGTAGCATCATAAATTGCATCCCTATGCAATTTCTTGCTCAGATAAGCCCTATTTTAGCATTTATGACCTCTCGCATCTGGTCATGTTCACCCTATGCACACACCACAACATGGTTTCAATACTTAAGTTACTTTGCAAGTTGAGCCTTATGCTTTGTAATTTGGTATTTTTCTTTTTCATGATTCATAGTAAGAAAAACTTACTAGGCTTGTATAGTCATGTTCTATCTCCTCCTTTCTTATGTTGTCTCTTTTATCTCGATATTAGAGTAGTGAGATCTTAAAGTCCCTAGGGGCTTGGTGTGTCTTGTCTCTTTGATATCTTGATGATAAATTTTCAATGCAAATTTTTAGTTTACTCTAAGTACATGCTTAGGCTCATACTCTCACTAAAGTGGAGGCTAAATATAGCATCCTAAATTGTACTAACAATTTTGTCCTCACCTAGGTCTCACTTTGGCATTCTAGCTTTTGATGCCTAATTTCAATACCGATTTTGATCAAACCCCATTCCAAACCTGCATTTTCATCATCTTCCCAATTCTTCCCCCATTTTGGAGTCACACATGAGAGAAGGGGAGATTGAGATAGAGGGAAGATGAGAGGGAGAAACTTCAGAGGTAAAGAATGGTGTCCTAAGAGATCATATAGTGTTCTATGACCCCTTAGGACACTATTTGGTGTCATTATGGGTCGTATGGTTTGCTAAGGGGTCATACGGTGTCATATGACCCCTTAGGAATCCATATGACATCTTATGTGTCGTTACGGATCATATGGTGTCCTATGACCCTATAGGACACATGCATGGATCCCTAGGATACCATATGAACCCTAAGAATATCATATTACCCTAGAGATGGAGAGAGGGGGAGGAGAGGGAGGGAATGGGAGAGAGACAGACCTAAGAGAGGAGGAGAGTGAGATAGAGAGATAGAGACTGAGAGGGAGAGACAAGAGATAAATGAGAGAAAGAGAGATGGAGAGAGAGAGAGGAGGAGACAGAGATAGAGAAAGGGAAAGGGAGGGGGAGAGAGAGATGGAGAGAGAGAGAGGAGGAGACAGAGATAGAAAAAGGGAAAGGGAGGGGGAGAGAGATATGGAGAGAGAGAGAGAGGGAAATAGAGTGAAATAGAGGGAGAGATAGAGATAGAGAGTGACACAGAGAAGGGGACTCGAAGAGAGAGAGAGATAAAAAGAGAGAGAGAATGGGATAGAGATTCAAATAACATAGCATGTTGATGGAAAATTTGACTAACATAGCATGTTAGTCACTTTCACTGATTTGTGGACTACATGGCCGCCATTTCCTTTTGCCCCACAAAACAACGAATTCGACTAACATAGCGTGTTAGTCACTTTCACTGATTCGCAGGCTGCATGGCCACCATTTCCTTTTGCCCCACAAAATGATGAATTTGACTAACATAGCGTGTTAGTCAATTTCACTGATTCGCGGACTGCGTGGCCGCCATTTCCTTTTGCCCCGCGAAACGGCGAATTTGACTAGCATGGCATGTTAGTCACTTTCGCTGATTCACGGACTGCATGGCTGCCATTTCCTTTTGCCCTGCGAAATAATGAATTTGACTAACATAGCGTGTTAGTCACTTTTGCTGATTGGCAGACTATTGGCCGCCATTTCCTTTTGCCCTGCAAAACATCAAATTAGACTAACATAGCATGTCAGTAGCTTTCGTTGATTCAAGGACTAACATGCTATGTTAGTCGAATTCACCATTTTGCTGGGCAAAAGGAAATGTTGGCCACGTAGCCCGTGAATCAACGAAAGATACTAACACGCTATGCTAGTTGAAATCATTGTTTCGCGGGGCAAAAGGAAATGGCGGCCACGCCGTCCACGAATTAGCGAAAGTGACTAACATGCTATGTTAGTCGAATCTTCCATCAACATGCTATGTGCCTAAACAATGTTCCATGAATCTTCTCTCTCTCTGATGAAACCTTCTTCTATTTATTCCTCCAGTCACTCCATTGAACTTCAAAATGGGCTGAAGCTATTCTGGATCCAAAACAAACCTTTCATACAATGTGATAGCTGTGAGGCCTCACCTCGACTCAGTCTGACATTTCAGTGGTTTTTTTTTTATTGAGACTATTACGGATACTTTATTTTGATGCATTTTGGGATTTAGAACTTATATGATTTCAGGATTTGGATAACATTGCTATATATTGATGATTTATTTATATGCTTTATGAGATAGAACACTACATGATTGTTAAATAAGATGAAATTGCGGTGATAAATGTCGTTATTGAATTTGCAAGACTTTACTATGATAATAGAATTATGATGTATGTTAAAATTTATGAGAATTAGGATGAATTGCTTATGTGAAATTGCTTGGATAAAAGATGTATTTAATTTGTTCAGATGTAAATTGTATGCAAGTGATGATATGTATTATTATTCCTTTGAATTATATTATATGTGGATATTTGAAAGTACTAATGTGTAAATTGAGATGCGCAGGAAGTTATCCATGTGACCATGGAAATATTACGGAGAACGAAACCTAGACCTATGTATGTTCGTAAGTCAGGGTTTGTCTATTTGGAGAGACAACACCCCATTTGCGTTGTATTTTATTCGTAACAGTATATGATGCATGTGTGTTAAGTGTTATTTAGTTGATTTGTGTAAAATCCATAAGAGATGATTTCATGTATTAAATTGTAAAAGTGTTTTCTTTGTGTCACTTGACACGTGTGGATTTAAATTTGAATTTTTATTTTTGTCTCTTGATGGGAAAGTGTTCAACTATAGCTTTTTCAAATAATGTAATGTGATGTCATAAATACCTTGGGTAAAAAATCTTTGGGGTGGTCAACATAGGTTTGACCCGAAAATAAACTTCAGAGGGGTTTAAAATGGGTTAAATGAACACCTAGGGGTAATTTAATAGGGTTTCCTAAAACCCATAAGGTATACCTAAGGGTTAGGGGTAATTTAAGGCAAGTTTGTACTCCTAAGTGACCTTTTAGACACCCTAAAAATTGACTTTTCTGAGTTGTGCGAAAATTGAAATTAGAAGATTGAACCTAGTTGTAAACTTTCCTTTTGGAATGAGAGTTCCCTTTCCCATTCTATCTTACCTTCCTCTTTAGTTTTTAGAAACTTGTGAGAACTCTCACAATGAGCTTCTTAAGCAAGAATGTGAAAATTTGAGGGTAATCACCCACTCTCCATTTTTGGAGACAAGGGAAATTTTGAAAAGAATAGAATAGATTTGGAATAGAGAATTTTGGCTAAGGGTAGAAGGTGAAGAACAATGGATTTGGGCAGCTCATCCTCAAAAAATTAACCTACCTTTGGGTAGATTAAGGTTGGTTGTATTCTTCTTAAAATGGCTTCTTTTTGCATGTGTTTGAAAGTATGTTGGTGTAAGAAATTTACTTTCTTGTATGTCTTTTTTTGGGGGGTTTCATTTGGTATTTTGTATTATGTTTTGTATGTGTTTTTGGGAGTCTTCAAGACCACTTTCTCTTGGGAGAGAGGAGGATCTTGTGGGTGGTAGCAGTGACAACCCTCAAGTGAGAGACTCTCGTTATGAGAGCGATCACAAGAAATTTTTGTGTGACCCTTGCTGCATGGCCTGTTTGTGCAATGGGGGTCATAAGGAGGGAAATAAGGCTAGAATACCTTGGGGGGCATAAGGAATAAGGGGTTGCAATTCTTGATATATTTGTTGTGCCATGAAGTGGCAACATGTCTTTCCATACTTGCAGTTCTCCTTAGGGTATTGGTCCACTACCACCCTTAAAAAGGTCATCACCAAAGTGTGGTGCAGTGTAGCCGAGATGGGAGTGTGTTTGAAATTGTGTGTATTCTGTCCCTTTTGTGTTTGCATGTTTGTGTCCCATCTAGGGCTTGGTTCTTCGAGCTCGGGGGTGGCTACCAGTTAGCCTAGGCTGGGAGGTGAGCACTCCATGGTCATGGTTGTGATTTAATATGCAGGATTGTTGGGAGAAAAGAATAGGACAAGTGGAAGGTTGCAGGAGTTATTGTTGTAGAAAATTATTTGCAGTTGTAAATTTTAGTTTTAAAAGGAGAAATATATCCTCATTTGTTGAAATGAGAGTCTAATTGTAAAATAGAAATAAAGACACGGGTTTTCGTTATTTGTTATTTAGATAAGGAAATTATCTTGTCAATTTTGCAGAATACTTTTTGAAATGAAAAAATCTAGATATATTCTTCTTTCTATTTGAAAAGAAATGCCTTTGAATTGCATGCAATAGCCCACTAAAATATAAAAATCATTTTTCTTTAATTCTGTGATTTCCTTTTTATCTGTGATTTTGTCTTCATTTTAATTGCAGAAAATATGAGATTTAGTTGTTGATAGATTTTAATAAAAAAGTTATTATCTATTTAGTTGTTGTAGAAATTGCAGAATTAGTAAATTTATTTATTGGAGAAAAGAAATGAGTATTCCTAAATTAGTTTTTTTCCAAAGTCAAAAAAAAAATTGTATATTTGATGTGTTTATGATAAATTGATTTGCAGGAAATTTATTCCATTCTTATGCATTTAAAATAAAATAAAATAGGAAAGGCATAAATTAGATTTGCATGCATATTGTAGATTGAAAATAAAATATATAGTTCTGTTTTTGTAAAAGCAATATAGTACAATAAAGTTCTAGAAATTATTCTTTCATTTATTTCAGAAAGTTAGTATCTAAATAGATATTTCATCTAGTAAATGTAAAATTTTAACTTGTTAAATTTGCTGTATAAAATTAATTTAATTCAGTCAGTTACTGTATGTAGAAGATAAATCTAAGGTTAATATAGTTCATCTATGTTTTAGCAATAAAGTATTTTGGTTTTAAAAAAAAAGAAAAAAAAAAACCCTTGCTGTGAATGATTTAGGAAAGTATTAAACCATTTATATTTTTCTATCTAAAATCAGAATAATGGTCACCAAAATACAAATAAGGTATTTATGTCTGCATGTATATAAAAATGCTATGAGTATATATATATATATATATATATATATATATATATATATATATATATATATATATATATATATAATTATATTTTAAAAAAAACATTTAACAAATTTTATTTTGTTTAAATAAAACAAAAACAAAATTTTAAAAAAAAAAGAGGGGACCTTGGCAATGGCTCGACCCACTGTGTTAAACACAGTTGTTAGCATGTCAAACCACTGTGTTTAACACAGTGGGAATGGCGTGGGCTCCCACCACTATGGGCAACCACAGTGGTCGGTGCCACTACGGCCTCCCACAGTGGACGGCCCTAAGGCCGACACTGTGGGTGACCACAGTGGTCGCCATTACTGTGGTAACGCACAATAAGAGGCACCCATGGGAAACGCCATCACCCCCTTTTTTTCCCCCCCTGCCAAAATTGCCACCGCCTCCCTGTAGCAAACTCGGCGGAATTCGCCATGGCCGCCACCCGACCTCCCCTGCAACACAAAAAAAAAGTAAGATGAAACCCTAGCTTGGTTAGGGCTAGGGTAAATAAGTAAAGAGTAAATAAAAAAAAAAAAAAGGGACTATTTTATAGATTAAATAAGGGTTAGGGTTTGCATGGGTAAACCCTTTTAGGTTTAAAATATATTAATATTATATATATATAATATTATTATTATATATATATGTATCACTGAATTATTTAATTTTAATTTTCAAAGAGACTGAAATGTTATGAATCCAATAATAATGAATTAAAATTTGACTTTAAATTTAAATAAGATGAGTTGTTTAAATATTAATGAAGTCAGTAGTTATTTTAAAATTTAAATAGATTGAGAAGTTTATGAACTAAATATTAATGAAATTAATATTTATTTTCAATTTAAATAGATTTAGGTATTCATGAAATAAATATTAATAAAGTTAATATTTATTTTAACTTTAAATAGCTTGAATGTTGATGAACTAAATATTATGAAGTTGATATTTATTTATATATTAAATAAATTGAGCGATAATAAGGTAGTCCATTTTAATCTGTATTTAATCTTAAATTATTTTCGTTATTTAAGTTATTAGGTTGAGTTAACTCTAAACATAGTTAAGACCAAAACTTGTTAGTGCGTTTCGTGTTAGTGAACTTATTTAGTTGTTATTTAAAAAAAACAATTATTACATTTTTGCCCTAAATTTTGGGCATGACATTTTGGTATCAGAGCAAGGTTTCCACACTAGGAACCTTACTCCACTTACGTTTCACCTTAGATTATTTAAATTATTTTTGTTAAGTTGATTTTATAAGACATTTAAATTTAATTGAATTAATATTATTCTAAAGGAAATTAATTATTTGTTTTACTTTATTTTCCTCTTAGGATGCCTTTGACAATGCGACAAGCTCGCAAGCGCGGACGGGGTCCTAGACGTGTACGCATAGCACGTGAAAAGGTAATGAGGGAGGCATCAGTTCCAGAAGAGAACCCAGGAGAACCTCCCGAACAGCTAAATGAACCTAACCGAAACCTCTTAGAAGCAATACAAAATCTTATTGGCATAGTTTAGGAAAGGATTACAGCAGAGAACCATCAGGTTAGAAATCAGGACTCTAAGAGTCATAGATCTATTAATAGAGAATGAAGTAGTAGCCCAGCTCCTATTCCTGTAGAGAGTTAGGATGGAAATGAGCCAGAGTCTATGCACATGCCAGGACCATCTCCAGTGGTGGAACCAGTTTATTTTGAGAGAGCTCATCAGGATCCAAGGGATCTTATCAGGGAGGTAATGCGCCTCCAGCCACCATCTTTAGGAGGTTCGACCAATGGGGTAGAGGCTGAGGCATGGCTTTTGAGTCTTGAGAGGTGCTTTGCATTGCGTTCTTAAGAGAGCAACCTAAAAGCACATGTCACAGTCCATCTGTTGAGAGGGTCAGCCTCCACTTGGTGGAGATAGGAAGAGTACAAATGCGGATTAGTTCCTGATACTCTCACTTGGGAGATATTCACAGAGAGGTTCCGTGAGAAGTACCTATCAGAACACTTCAGACAACATTGTCTAGACGAATTTCATGATCTCCAAAAAAAGGGCTTATCAGTAACCTAATATGAGAGCAAATTCTTTGAGTTGTTGCCCTATGTAGATTATCTAAATGATGAGAAACTTCTTGTAAACCACTTCATCAGAGGGTTAAATGCCGGTATAGCTGAGCCAGTTAGTATGTCCGTTCCACAGAGCCTTCGGGTTGCCATGGAGAAGGCATTGATTGCCAAGGAAATTCAGGTCAGACCACAGGACAATAGGGATTGGTTTTAGAACCGAAATCCCACACCTCAGATTTATGGATTCCAAAAACCACATTGGAAGGGAAACAACTGAAACTCACAAGGGTTCTCCAAACCCCCTCCTCCGCAACAGACACCATAGAACTAGAGGCAGAAGCCTCCACAATATTAGCAGGGCTCTAAGCCCAAGCAGTGGTAGACTCAACGACAGAAACATGATCACAGAGCATAGGTGCAGTACACACCTCCGGTGAGGACTTAGCAGTCCTCTAGGGGTGGGTATAGCGGATCCAGTAGGACAGGAGGTCAGTTTTCTCTAGGCCTCAGGGCACCTAGTTTCAGGCATGGGGTGCTTGCTTTATGTGTGGAGCCATGGGGCATATGGCGAGGGATTGCCCTCAAGGTTAGATGGCAGGGAATCAGCGGATGGTCCCTTTAGAGCCGACAATTGGTGATATGGGTAGGTCCCATAGAGTATTTGCAGCGGTTGACAACCGCTAAGCTGAGCATCAGGCCACGGTCATCGAGTCTGCAGGTATGATCAAAGGTAACAAAGTATCTATTTTGTTTGATTCAAGAGCTACTCTCTCCTTTATATCTCCATTGGTTGTGGAGTGTTGCGGGCTAGTGGCAACTAGATAGGGTGTCAGTTGGGAAGTGGAATTAGCTTCAGGGGCTAGAGTGTCAATGGAATCAGAGGTTGGGGCATGTCAGTTGCAGATTGGCAAGACCACCACTTTAGTAGACCTTAGAGTGACGCCACTTGGATCTTATGGAATCATACTTGGCATGGATTGGCTTTATGCCCATAAAGCCAAGATGGATTACCACCTGAAAAAGATCGAGTGTGAGGATGATCATGGTTCGCCCATAGTTATCACTGGGATTCAGAGGCCCATGTCTCTTCGTATGATCTCTGCAATGCAGCTTAAGTGGAGCATGCGAAAGGGATGTTAGCTTTTTGCTATCACTATCAGTGACAGTGGAGAAGAAGAAGAAAAAGAAACATCACTTGATGACCATCCTATCCTTAAGGGATATTCAGATGTGTTTCCTTCAGAGTTATCGGGAATGCCACCCCGTAGAGAGATTGATTTTCATATAGACCTAGTACCAGGGGCCGAGCTAGTTTCCAGAGCACCTTATAGGATGACCACAAATGAGCTTAATGAACTCAAAATCTAGCTTGAGGAACTCCTTGAGAAGGGTCATATTCATCCTAACATATCCCCTTGGGGTGCACCAGTCATTTTCATTAAGAAGAAAGATAGATCTCTCTGATTATATATGGATTATTGACAACTAAATAAAGTAACCATCAAGAACCGATATCCTTTGCCCAGAATTGATGATTTATTCGACTAGCTTCAGGGTGCTAAAGTATTTTCCAAAATAGATCTAATGTCATGATACCATCAGTTGAGAATAGTGGAGAGTGATATCCACAAGACCGCATTTCACATTAGATATGGTCACTATGAGTTCACCGTAGTTCCATTCAGACTTACGAATGCCCTAGCGGTTTTTATGAGCCTCATGAATGGGGTATTCCGTACATTTATGCACCATTTTGTTATTTTGTTTCTCGATGATATACTGATATATTCTTGGAATGAGGAGCATGAGGAGCACTTGAAATAGGTATTGCAGTGTTTGCGAGATAACCAGTTGTTTGGCAGTTTGTCGAAGTGTGCTTTCTTTTGATCAAAGGTCAAGAACCTTGGGCACGTTATTTCTAGTGATGGGATCTCAGTTGACCCATCAAAGATTAGGGCTATTATGGATTCACCAATGCCAACCAGTGTGATAAAGGTCAGGAGTTTCGTGGGCTTAGCAGGGTATTACCAACATTTTGTCGAGGGATTATCCAGAGTCGCACATCCTATTACTTCTCTTTAGTGTAAAGGGAAGAAATTTGAGTGGACAGAGAAGTGCGAGAAGGCCTTTTAGGAACTCAAGAAGGCACTTACTAGTGCTCCTATCCTTGTTGTACCAGATCCCAAATCTAACTTCATGGTTTGTACAGATGCTTCAGTAGAGGGTTTAGGAGCAGTTCTTATGCAAGATAGTAGGGCCATAGCTTTCGAGTCTAGGAAACTTAAGACTCATGAACTTAATTATCCCACTCATGACCTTGAGCTCGTAGAAGTAGTGCATGCACTTGTGAGGTGGAGACACTTCCTTTTAGGTCATCACTTCAAGCTGCATTCAGATCATCAGAGTCTTCAGTACATCTTCACTCAGCCGAACCTTAATGGATGTTAGAGGAGATGATTGGAGTTCTTGTGCGAATATGATTTTGACATTCACTACATCAAAGGAAAGGAAAACGTAGTTGTAGATGCTTTGAGTAGGAGACGTCATGCGGTTTACACCATATCTATGGGCATGGATTTGAGAGACCGTATACTACAACACTTGCCAGAGGATGGATGGTATGCAAAGGTTGGTCAGGTAATACAATCTCAGGTTACTCTAGAGGGGAAATATGTGGATTATTCTTTGGAGTCTGATGGACTATTATGCCACAAAGGGCGCATTTATGGACCTTCCTCTGGGGGATTACAAGAGTTCATTTTCATGGAGGCTCATAGAGCTCCTTATGTAGCGCATCCCGGAGTTAAAAAGTTGCATGCTGACTTGAGGCATTTATATCATTGGCTAGGAATGCAGTAGCTCATTGATAAGATAGTAGCTCGAAGCCTCGAGTGTCAGAGAGTAAAGGCAGAGCACCACCATCTAGGTGGGTTGCTCTAGTCTCATGCTATACCAGAATGGAAGTGGGATATTATATCCATGGATTTCATCATTGGTCTTCCTATGTCTTCTCGTCACCATGGTGCGATCTTGGTGACAGTTGACAAGTTGACCAAAGTGGCCCACTTTTCACCAATCCGTACTACATTCACAGCTCCAGCAGTAGCACAGGTGTTCTTGCGAGACATTGTTATACTTCATGGTGTGCCCCATAATATTATTTTGTGATAGGGATTCTCTTTTCACTTCTTCCTTTTGGAAGTCATTATAGGTAGCTATGGGCACTAAGCTCAATTTCAGTACAGCCTGTCACCCAAAAAAAGATGGTCAAACAGAGAGGGTCCATTAGGTGTTAGAGGATATGCTTTGCATGTATGTCATGGATCATTAGACCCGGTGGGAGGAGTATCTTCCCTTAGTGGAGTTTGCCTACAACAATGGGCATCACACTTCTTTGGGGATGCCACTCTATCAGACATTATACAACAAGCCTTGCAGGATGCCTTTAAGTTGGGATCGCTTAGAGGACAGAGTTGCTATTGGTCCTAAGATAGTTTGGGATATGGAATAGCAGGTGGATTTGATTAGGCAGTGTCTTAGAGATGCTCAGGATAGACAAAAGAAATATGTTGATGCAAAGAGGATAGATCGTAGCTACTTGGTTGGAGACAGAGTCTTCTTGAGAGTGCAACCGCATAAGAGTCCAATCCTTTACGAAAAGGGTTCTAAGCTCGCACCTCGCTTTGTAGGACCTTTTGAGATTTTTGAGAGGATAGGCCCAGTTTCCTACCATTTAGCATTGCCACCTAGCCTGTCACGCATCCATGATGTGTTTCATGTATCAGTTTTGAGGAAATATATCTATGGTGAGTCTCATATTTTAGATTGGCATGCCTTGCAGGTGGAGTTGGATGGGTAGCTAGCTTTGGAGTGCATTCGCATTTTGGCACGCCGGACGTTGGCCCTTAGAGGTCGAGAGCTACACCAGGTTAGGGTCCAGTGCAATTGTTATGATGAGGTCCAGTGTGATTGTTATGATTGGGTTACGGCTTCATGGGAGGACGTAGCACATATGAGATCAGAGTACCCCCACCTCTTTGATGAACTCCAGGAGAAAGTTCATGCCTAGAGGGGGAGGGTGTGAGGCCTCACCTCGACTCAGTCTGACATTTCAGTGGGTTTTTTTTATTGAGACTATTACGGATACTTTATTTTGATGCATTTTGGGATTTAGAACTTATATGATTTCAGGATTTGGATAACATTGCTATATATTGATGATTTATTTATATGCTATATGAGATAGAACACTACATGATTGTTAGATAAGATGAAATTGCGGTGATAAATGTCATTATTGAATTTGTAGGACTTTACTATGATAATAGAATTATGATGTATGTTTAAGTTTATGAGAATTAGGATGAATTGCTTATGTGAAATTGCTTGGATAAAAGATGTATTTAATTTGTTCAGATGTAAATTGTATGCAAGTGATGATGTGTATTATTATTCCTTTGAATTATATTATATGTGGATATTTGAAAGTACTAATGTGTAAATTGAGATGCGCAGGAAGTTATCCATGTGACCATGGAAATATTACGGAGAACCAAACCTAGACCTATGTATGTTCGTAAGCCAGGGTTTGTCTATTTGGAGAGACAACACCCCATTTGTGTTGTATTTTATTCATAACAGTATGTGATACATGTGTGTTAAGTGTTATTTAATTGATTTGTGTAAAATCCACAAGAGACGATTTCATGTATTAAATTGTAAAAGTGTTTTCTTTGTGTCACTTACCACGTGTGGATTTAAGTTTCAATTTTTATTTTTGTCTCTTGGTGGGAAAGTGTTCAACTATAGCTTTTTCAAATAATGTAACGTGATGTCATAAATACCTTGGTTAAAAAATCTTTGAGGTGGTCAACATAGGTTTGACCCAAAAATAAACTTCAGATGGGTTTAAAATAGGTTAAATGAACACCTAGGGGTAGTTTAATAGGGTTTCCTAAAGGCCATAAGGTATACCTAAGGGTTAGGGGTAATTTAAGGCAAGTTTGTACTCCTAAGTGACCTTTTAGACACCCTAAAAATTGACTTTTCTGAGTTGTGTGAAAATTGAAATTAGAAGATTGAACCTAGTTGTAAACTTTCCTTTTAGAATGAGAGTTCCCTTTCCCATTCTATCTTACCTTCCTCTTTAGTTTTTAGAAAATTGTGAGAACTCTCACAATGAGCTTCTTAAGCAAGAATTTGAAAATTTGAGGGTAATCACCCACTCTGCATTTTTGGAGACAAATTTTTTTTTTAAAAGAATAGAATAGATTTGGAATAGAGAATTTTGGCTAAGGGTAGAAGGAGAAGAACCATGGATTTGGGCAGCTCATCCTCAACAAACTATCCTACCCTTGGGCAGATTAAGGTTGGTTGTATTCTTCTTAAAATGGCTTCTTTTTGCATGTGTTTGAAAGTATGTTGGTGTAAGAAATTTACTTCCTTGTATGTCTTTTTTTGGGGGATTTCATTTAGTATTTTGTATTATGTTTTGTATGTATTTTTGGGAGTCTTCAAGACCTCTTTCTCTTGGGAGAGAGGAGGATCTTGTGGGTGGTAGCAGTGACAACCCTCGAGTGAGAGACTCTCATTATGAGAGCGATTATAAGGGATTTTTGTGTGACCCTTGTTGCATGGCCTGTTTGTGCAATGGGAGTCATTAGGAGGGAAATAAGGCTAGAATGCCTTGGGGGGCATAAGGAATAAGGGGTTGCAATTCTTGATGTATTTTTTGTGCCATGAGGTGGCTACATGTTTTTCCATACTTGCAGTTCTCCTCGGGGTATTGATCCACTACCACCATTAAAAAGGTCATCACCAAACTGTGGTGCAGTGTAGCCAGGATGGGAGTGTGTTTGAAATTGTGTGCATTCTATCCCTTTTGTGTTTGCATATTTGTTTTCCATCTAGTGCTTGGTTCTCCGAGCTCGGAGGTGGCTACTAGTTAGCCTAGGCTGGGAGGTGAGCACTCCATGGTCATGGTTGTGATTTAATATGTAGGATTGTCAAGAGAAAAGAATAGGACAAGTGGAAGGTTGTAGAAGTTATTGTTGCAGAAAATTATTTGCAGTTGGAAATATTAGTTTTAAAAGGAGAAATATATCCTCATTTGTTGAAATGAGAGTCTAATTGTTAAATAGAAATAAAGACATGGGATTTCGTTATTTGTTATTTAGATAAGGAAATTATCTTGTAAATTTTGCAGAATACTTTTTGAAATGAATAAAGCTAGATATATTCTTCTTTCTATTTGAAAAGAAATGCCTTTGAATTGCATGCAATAGCCAACTGAAATATAAAAATCATTTTTATTTAATTCTGTGATTTCCTTTTTATCTATGATTTTGTCTTCATTTTAATTGCAGAAAATATGCGATTTAATTGTTGATAGATTTTAATAAAAAAGTTATTATCTATTTAGTTGCTGTAGAAATTGTAGAATCAGTAAATTTATTTATTGCAGAAAAGAAATGGGTATTCCTAAATTAGTTTTTTTTCAAAGTAAAAAAAAAAATTGTATATCTGATGTGTTTATGATAAATTGATTTGCAGGAAATTTATTCCATTCTTATGCATTTAAAATAAAATAAAATAGGAAAGGCATAAATTAGATTTGCATGCATATTGTAGGTTGAAAATAAAATATATAGTTTTGTTTCTATAAAAGCAATATAGTACAATAAATTTCTGGAAATTATTATTTCATTTATTTCAGAAAGTTAGTATCTAAATAGATATTTCATCTAGTAAATGTAAAATTTTAACTTGTTAAATTTGCTGTATAAAATTAATTTAATTCAGTCAGTTATTGTATGTAGAAGATAAATCTAAGGTTAATATAGTTCATCTTTGTTTTAGCAATAAAGTATTTTGGTTTTTAAAAAAAAAAAAAATACCCTTGCTGTGAATGATTTAGGAAAGTATTAAACCATTTATATTTTTCTATCTAAAATCAGAATAATGGTCACCAAAATACAAATATGTATGTGTATATATATATATAAATATATATACATATTTATATATATATATATATATATGTATTTATATATATATATATATATATATAATTATATTTAAAAAAAAAAACATTTGACAAATTTTATTTTGTTTAAATAAAACAAAAAAAAAAGAAAAAAAAAAGGGGACCTTGGCAACTGCTCGACCCACTGTGTTAAACACAGTGGTCAGCATGTTGAACCACTGTGTTTAACATAGTGGGAATGGCGCAGGCTCCCACCACTGTGGGCCGCGCCACTGCGGCCATCCACAGTGGACGACCCTAAGGCCAACACTGTGGGTGCCCACGGGAAACCCCGTCACCCCCTCTTTTTCCCTCCTGCTAAGATTGTCGTCGCCTCCCTGTAGCAAACTCGATGGAATTCGCTATGGCCACCGCCCAACCTCCCCTACAACACAAAAAAAAAGTAAGATGAAACCCTAGCCCGGTTAGGGCTAAGGTAAATAACTAAAGAGTAAATAAATAAAAAATAAGGAACTATTTTATAGATTAAATAAGGGTTAGGGTTTGCATGGGTAAACCCTTTTAGGTTTAAAATATATTAATATTATATATATATAATATTATTATTATATATATATAATATTATTATTATATATATATAATATTATTATTATATATATATATGTATGGCTGAATTATTTAATTTTAATTTTCAAAGAGATTGAAATGTTATGAATCCAATAATAATGAATTAAAATTTGACTTTAAATTTAAATAAGATGAGTTGTTTAAATATTAATGAAGTCAGTAGTTATTTTAAAATTTAAATAGATTGAGAAGTTTATGAACTAAATATTAATGAAATTAATATTTATTTTCAATTTAAATAGATTTAGGTATTCATGAAATAAATATTAATAAATTTAATATTTATTTTAAATTTAAATAGCTTGAATGTTTATGAACTAAATATTATGAAGTTGATATTTATTTATATATTAAATAGATTGAGCGATAATAAGGTAGTCCATTTTAATCTGTATTTAATCTTAAATTATTTTCGTTATTTAAGTTAGTAGGTTGAGTTAACTCTAAACATAGTTAAGACCAAAACTTGTTAGTGCATTTCGTGTTAGCGAACTTATTTAGTTGTTATTTAAAAAAAAAAATTATTCCGGTTTTGCACTAAATTTTGGGCATGACATTTTGGTATCAAAGCAAGGTTTCCACACTAGGAACCTTACTCCACTCACGTTTCACCTTAGATTATTTAAATTATTTTTGTTAAGTTGATTTTATAAGACATTTAAATTTAATTGAATTAATATTATTCTAAAGGAAATTAATTATTTGTTTTACTTTATTTTCCTCTTAGGATGCCTCCGACAACGTGACAAACTCGCAAGCGCGGACGGGGTCCTAGACGTGTACGCATAGCACGTGAAGAGGTAGTGAGGGAGGCATCGGTTCCAGAAGAGAACCCAAGAGCACCTCCCAAATAGCTAAATGAACCTAACCGAAACCTCTTAGAAGCAATACAGAATCTTATTGGTATAGTTCAGGTAAGGATTACAGCAGAGAACCATCAGGTTAGAAATCAAGACTCTGGGAGTCATATATCTATTGATAGAGAATGAAGTAGTAGCCCAGCTCCTATTCCTGTAGAGAGTTAGGGTGGAAATGAGCCAAAGTTTGTGCACATGCCAGGACCACCTCCAGTGGCGGAACCAGTTTATTTTGAGAGAGCTCATCAGGATCCAAAGGATCTTATCAGGGAGGTAATGCGCCTCTAGCCACCATCTTTTGGAGGTTCTACCGATGGGGTAGAGGTTGAGGCATGGCTTTTGAGTCTTGAGAGGTTCTTTGCGTTGCGTTCTTACGAGAGCAACCTAAAAGCATGTGTCGCAGTCCATCTGTTGAGAGGGTCAGCCTCCACTTGGTGGAGATAGGAAGAGTACAAATGCGGATTAGTTCCTGATACTCTCACTTGGGAGATATTCACAGAGAGGTTCCGTGAGAGGTACCTATCAGAACACTTCAGACAACATCATATAGATGAATTTCATGATCTCCAAAAAAAGGGCTTATCAGTAACCTAATATGAGGGCAAATTCTTTGAGTTGTTGCCTTATGTAGATTATCTAAACGATGAGAAACTTCTTGTAAACCGCATCATCAGAGGGTTAAATACCGGTATAGCTGAGCCAGTTAGGATGTCCGTTCCAGAGAGCCTTTGGGTTGCCATGGAGAAGGCACTGATTGTCGAGGAAATTTAGGTCAAACCATAGGACAATAGGGATCGGTTTCAGAACCAAAATCCCACACCTCAGCCTTATGGATTCCAGAAACCACATTGGAAGGGAAACAACGGAAACTCATAAGTGTTCTCCAAACCCCCTCCTCAGCAACAGAACCAGAGGCAGAAGCCTCCACAGTATTAGCAGGGCTCTAAGCCCAAGCAGTGGTAGACTCAGGGATAGAAACATGATCAGAGAGCACAGGTGCAGTACACACCTCCAGTGAGGACTCAACAGTCCTCTAGGGGTGGGTACAACGGATCCAGTAGGACAAGAGGTCAGGCTTTCTATAGGCCTCAAGGCACCCAGTTTTAGGCACGGGGTGCTTGCTTTATGTGTGGAGCCATGGGGCATATGGCGAGGGATTGCCCTCAAGGTCAGATGGTATGGAATTAGTGGATGGCCCCTTCAGAGCTGACAGTTGGTGATATGGGCAGGTCCCATAGAGTATTTGCAGCGGTTGACAACCGCCAAGCTGAGCATCAGGCCACGGTCATCGAGTCTGCAAGTATGATCAAAGGTAACAAAGTATCTATTTTGTTTGATTTAGGAGCTACTGTCTCCTTTATATCTCCATTGGTTGTGGACCGTTGCGGGCTAGTGGCAACTAGACAGGATGTCAGTTGGGAAGTGGAATTAGCTTCAGGGGCTAGAGTGTTAGTGGAATCAGAGGTTGGGGCATGTCAGTTGCAGATTGGTAAGACCACCACTTTAGTAGACCTTAGAGTGATGCCACTTGGATCTTATGGAATCGTACTTGGCATGGATTGGCTTTATGCCCATAAAGCCACGATGGATTGCCACCTGAAAAAGATCGAGTGTGAGGATGATCATGGTTCACCCATAGTTATCACTAGGATTCAGAGGCCCATGTCTCTTCGTATGATCTCCGCAATGTAGCTTAAGTGGAGCATGCGAAAGGGATGTCAGCTTTTTGCTATCACTATCAGTGACAGAGGAGAAGAGGAAGAAAAAGAAATATCACTTGACGACCATTCTATCCTTAAGGGATATTCAGATGTGTTTCCTTTAGAGTTACCGGGAATGCTTCTCCATAGAGAGATTGATTTTCATATAGACCTAGTACCAGGGGCCGAGCTAGTTTCCAGAGCACCTTATAGAATGACCACAAATGAGCTTAATGAACTCAAAATCTAGCTTGAGGAACTCCTTGAGAAGGGTCATATTCATCCTAACGTATCCCCTTGGGGTGCACCAGTCATCTTCATTAAGAAGAAAGACGGATCTCTCTGATTATATATGGATTATCGACAGCTAAATAAACTAACCATCAAGAACCGATATCCTTTGCCCAGAATTGATGATTTATTCGACCAGCTTCAGGGTGCCAAAGTCTTTTCCAAAATAGATCTGATGTCAGGATACCATCAGCTGAGAATAGTGGAGAGTGATATCCACAAGACCACATTTTGCACTAGATATGGTCACTATGAGTTCACCGTAGTTCCATTCAGACTTACGAATGCCCTAGCGGTTTTTATGAGCCTCATGAATGGGGTATTCCGTACATTTCTGGACCATTTTGTTATTGTGTTTCTTGATGATATACTGATATATTCTTGGAATGAGAAGGAGCATGAGGAGCACCTGAAACAGGTATTGCAGTGTTTGTGGGATAACTAGTTGTTTGGCAGTTTGTCGAAGTGTGCTTTCTTTCGATCAGAGGTCAAGTACCTTGGGCACGATATTTCTAGTGATGTGATCTCAGTTGACCCATCAAAGATTAGGGCTATTATGGATTGGCCAATGCCAACCAGTGTGATAGAGGTAAGGATTTTCATGGGCTTAGCAGGGTATTACCAACATTTTGTTGAGGGATTATCCAGAGTCGCACATCCTATTACTTCTCTTTAGTATAAAGGGAAGAAATTTGAGTGGACAGAGAAGTGCAAGAAGGCCTTTCAGGAACTCAAGAAGGCACTTACTAGCGCTCCTATCCTTGTTGTACCAGATCCCAAAGCTAACTTCATGGTTTGTACAGATGCTTTAGTAGAGGGTTTAGGAGCAGTTCTTATGCAGGATAGTAGGGCCATAGCTTTCGAGTCTAGGAAACTTAAGACTCATGAACTTAATTATCCCACTCATGACCTTGAGCTCGTAGTAGTAGTGTATGCACTTGTGAGGTGGAGACACTTCCTTTTAGGTCATCACTTCAAGCTGCATTCAGATCATCAAAGTCTTTAGTACATCTTCACTCAGCTAAACCTTAATGCATGTTAGAGGAGACGGATGGAGTTCTTGTGCAAATATGATTTTGATGTTTACTACATCAAAGGAAAAGAAAACGTAGTTGCAGATGCTTTGAGTAGGAGACATCATGAGGTTTACACCATATCTATGGGCACGGATTTGAGAGACCGTATACTACAACACTTGCCAGAGGATGGATGGTATGCAGAGGTTGGTCAGGTAATAGGATCTCTGGTTACTCTAGAGGGGAAATATGTGGATTATTCTTTCGAGTCCGATGGACTATTATGCCACAAAGGGCACATTTATATACCTTCCTCTGGGGGATTGCAAGAGTTCATTGTCATGGAGGTTCATAGAGCTCCTTATGCAGCACATCCTGGAGTCAAAAAGTTGCATGCTGACGTGAGGCATTTATATCATTGGCTAGGAATGCAGCAGCTCATTGCTGAGATAGTAGCTCGATGCCTCGAGTGTCAGAGAGTAAAGGCAGAGCACCACCATCCAGGTGGGTTGCTCTAGTCTCATGCTATACGAGAGTGGAAGTGGGATACTATATCCATGGATTTCATCATTGGTCTTCTTATGTCTTCTCGTTTCCATGGTGCGATCTTGGTGATAGTTGACAAGTTGACCAAAGTGGCCCACTTTTCACCAGTTCGTACTACATTCACAGCTCCAGCAATAGCATAGGTGTTCTTGTGAGACATTGTTAGACTTCATGGCGTGCCCCTCAATATTATTTCTGATAGGGATTCTCTTTTCACTTCTTCCTTTTGGAAGTCATTACAGGTAGCTATGGGCACTAAGCTCAATTTCAGTACAGCCTATCACCCAAAAATAGATGGTCAAACAGAGAGGGTCAATTAGGTTTTAGAGGATATGCTTTCAATGTACGTCATGGATCATCAGACCCAGTGGGAGGAGTATCTTCCCTTAGTGGAGTTTGCCTATAACAATAGGCATCACACTTCTTTGGGGATGCCACCCTATCAAGCATTATACGGCAGGCCTTGCAGGATGCCTTTAAGTTGGGATCACATAGAGGACAGAGTTGCTATTGGTTCTGAGATAGTTTGGGATATGGAATATAAGGTGGATTTGATTAGGCAGTGTCTTACAGACGCTCAGGATAGATAGAAGAAATATGTTGATGCAAAGAGGATAGATCGTAGCTACTTGGTGGAGACAGAGTCTTCTTGAGAGTGCGACCGCATAAGAGTCCAATCCGTTACAAAAAGGGTTATAAGCTCGCACCTCACTTTGTAGGACCTTTTGAGATTCTTGAGAGATAGGCCCAGTTGCC